>NC_139970.1:37002518-38305018 GCF_963993115.1 Abramis brama
TAGATAATAAATAGTATTTGACTTGGAAAAACTGACTGCTCTGGGACTGGAGGAAGGAAACTCCACAATCATTTATTACTCCTCAGCCACACACTAGGGAGTGTAATGTAATGGCCTAACTCTCCAATGGGATGCTTGATTTAATTCTTTTTATTTTAAACAAGTTTTGGTGCTTGTAATTTATGGATCTGACAGCTCAGAGTTCTTACACACTCACCCTCACACTGGCCCCTCTCTTCTACTGGCAAAACACATTTACTGTATGCTGGCAAATGCTGAGAGCTTGTAGTTGGAGGTCTGGGTTTTATTTAGGTCATGTCCAAGACTTCTACATGTCCCCATGCAACTTGAACAGACTCAATAAGACTGTCACTGCTGCCACTATTTATCCTTCTTTCTGTAACCACTGACACTCATCCCTTATTGGTTTGTGAAACTGTCAGCCTATATTCTAAAGGCTTTTATACAACAGTTATTTCTGGCTTTTTGATTGGCAGTGGCACTAGTTTCTGTAAAGCTCTTTTGAAACTGTCAAAAGTATTACATAAATAAACTGACTTGACTGTTCCCAACCTCTCTAACTCTTCAATGTTTTTAATATAGGCTATTAAAATTAATCATATTTATATGTATATATACAGTACACAGCCCTTCAAAAGTTTAGGGTTGGTAAGAATTTAAAACTTTTTGAAGTATCTTATGCACAATAAAAATAGTAATATTGTAAAAATATAAAATAAAATGCTGCTTTCTTTTTGTGCCTCTGGCAAAGCTGCATTTTCAGCATCATTACTTCAGTCGTCAGTGTCACATGATCCTTCAGAAATCACTTTTGGCTGAACTATACAATCCTGTCGGTAAGTAAATGACAAAGTGAAACCTAGCATGTAAAGAACCTGTAAATTAAATATTTATAAATATTTTACCGGCTGTTCAGTCTTGACATTTAGAGTTATGCTCCGGGAATGCTTGGCTAGGGTTATGTAATAAAACTGTCTACAAGGAGCTTATGTATAAATATACATTTATCTCTGACATGTGTTTTGTTGTGCTGTAATTGCGTTCCTCCCAAGGTCCAAAACGTCATTTTTGTCTCTTGAGCTTTGACATTGACTGCTTGATTCTCGGTATTTGATGTCGTGGAAGCAATTTTAAAAGGTTGTGAGCGACATGTTTCTCATAACATAAAGTAGTTACATTACTGCCAGTAAAACATTTTTCAGTTGTAACCTACACTTAAAGCTTCTAAACAAAAATAGATAGTACCTCCTTAAAAAGCTTCAATGTAGTTAACTTTTTAAAAATACATGTGTCAGATAATAAAATGAAATTTTTGCAAGCAGAGCGGTATTAATGTGTCTCAAAACTGGGGATTTCAGATAGCATTAAAAAATAAGGTGCACAATGACTGCAGTGTGTTGTATCATTTGTATGTTGTCTAGTTAGTATTGGTTTAATACTCGTTTGGGGCAATTCTCAGTATTAAATAGTTGCTTATTAACATGCACATTACTAGGATATTGTTGTTTATTAGTTCTTATAAAGCACATTTGAATGCTTTTTTCTGCATGACCATATTCTATATCCCTTAATCGTACCCAATACCTAAACTTAACAAACTAATATGTTACTAAGTATTAATAAGCAGTAAATTAGAAGTTTTATTCAGGCAAAAGTTGTAGTTAATAGTGAATACAGTATGTGTTCCCCAAACTAAAGTGTGACCTTAATGTGTATATGTTGATATACATATTGATCAGTAGTGACTGGTTAGATGTCCTTCATCGAGTGTTGGATGGTCTTTAGGCAAACAGGAAGCTGATGCTAATTCCACCCCTCATGCTAACTGGGAATTCACCAGGACAATGGCAGGAAACAAGGCAGATGAAATTTGGTTTATAGAGCTCTCCTTTCTATCATGGGAACAACTTCTAAAATGAGCAAGAAGTGTCAATACATTGAATTGGGAGAGACAGTCACTGGCCTTTAATTGAAAACATTGACCTCTTGGTTACTTTTAGAGCTGGGAGATCTTCCTGTTACTATGATTCTTGGTCCTGTGGCATTATCCAGCCTTATAATTCACTGATTCCCAACCAAATGTTTATTTTAGCCTTGTATAAGTACTCTGGGCAGAAGTAGATGTCTTCAGCATGCGCTACATGTCGCTGCAATCAAATTAATATTATTCATTTATTTAAACTAAACAACGGAAATATATTTTACTTATAAAATATATACATTACCATTCAAAGGTTTGGGTCACTAAGTTATTTTTCTTTTTAATTAAAGAAATTGACCTTTATTCAGCAAGGATGCATTCAATTGATCAAAAGTGACAGTGAAGACATTTATTTTCAAAAGATTTATATTTCAAATTGATGCTGTTTCACTTTTTATTCATCAAAGGATCCTGAAAAAAACGTATATGCCATTTCCACAAAAATATTAAGCGGCACAACTGTTTACAATATTGATAAAAATAAGAAATGTTTCTTGAGCACCAAATCAGCATTAGAATTATTTCTGAAGGATCATGTGACACTGAAGACGAATGAAGCTGAAAATTCAGCTTTTCGTCACAGGAATAAATTGCATTTTAAATAGTAATGACAGTAAGATTGAATGAACCGTAGTGCAAATATTAATATATATATACGTGTATGTAAATATTAGATGTGTGTGTGTATATATAGTAGGCCTGTGTGTGTGTGTGTTATAAGCAAGTTAATTTCATATGATGCACTTTTAAGTTGTGCCAGAAAATGTTTTTCAGAATGCTACAGGAATCACTCAACAAGGGGAGTATCGTTAAATGTTTTGATCTATAAAATCCATTAAATATCATTCCCTATAGCAAATATAAAAGCTCTCTAGAATAGCTTTTTGGCTTATCCTGTAATAGTGGGATTACTGTCACTTCATCATTCTTAACTCTTGCATTGATCTTCTGAATGCTGCTGCCAAGACGAGGGCCAGTGACGTCACATGTAATGGGAGAACTGAATTGCCGCTGTGTTATGATTCCGTCACGCCACGATTCCTTCAGCACCAGCCAACTGCAGATCTCCACTGCTTCTTTGCATGAGCCTGACGCCCCTTTCCTATTGAGGCCAAGGAGTTCTTTTGTTGTTCACACAGTGCAAAAAATTCAGACCTGGTCTGACTAATGAGTATGTTTATCAATATTGCTGTTTTTCAAAAAACCTCTGTTTAGGCTTTATGCTTTTTTAAAGGTTCCATGGTTTTGTTTTGGAGGTCTCCTATATGGTTTATGTGTGTTCAAGGTCAAAAAACACTTCTCATAATATACATTGCAGCATCACCTCTTTTCTCACAGTGTCTGAAACGCATTTGGTCTCTCTAAACCCCTCCTTTCCGAGAGCCCATACTCTCTGATTGGTCAGATGGCTCAGTCTCAGTCAGAAATGAAACCCAGTTCCATATCTGAATTTCAGCTCCGGAAGCGTCCTCTGCACTTGTACACACAGTGATACAAACTGTAATGATGCCGTCGGTTTTACTGTACCCATTCCATCCCAAGTCCTCATCCTTTGGAAGTACATGCAAAGTAGATTTGCTTTCGCAGCGCAGAAAACAGCGTCTCCTTAACGTCGACAATACGAACCAAACTTTTCCATGCCTCTGCTACAACTGCAGTGTTTGAGAGTCAAAGTAGATGTTGTTCACAGGCAACTAATGAAGACCAAGGCTGGCATTATACTATTGTTTTATCAAACGAACCAAATATGTTCGAGCAGGAAGTGAGACAGTTCAGAATCGGTTCTTTCTTTTGGGAGACAATAACTCCGTTTGTTGTGCACTTTGATCTTTGAAACTTTGCTGACATTTTACATTCACAAATAGCTATATTACACACTATGTGAAATGTGATATCCGAAAAAGCATATAAGGGCAATTTAACAGAGCTTTAGTGGCAATTACAGCTTTGGCAGAAGAATCCTTCTGGTGGTAGCGTTCGCATTATCTGCGTCAGACTAAAATGGAAGCATGTGATACTTGAGCAAGCTCATCATTGCATGCCTCACTGTCATCAAGGTATCAAGTCACCATGGATACAAACACACTGCAACTAAATACCGTTGTCACTGTATGAGTCCTGAGTCCTTGACTGTACACACAGAGTTCGCCGTAGGTCACGAGTGAAAGTTGCATTCTATAACCAAACTCACTTTAAAAAACGTAGGTGTTTAATGAATTTACTTTAAATTTGCCATTTTTTCAATATTGTATGAAGTGCCAGGAAATCTGTAAAGGTTTACAAATAAATATATAAATATAAATAATAAAAAAGCAGACATATCAGTCTAGCTAGTATTTGTGTCATCAACACCAAATTCTGTCACTCATAAATAATAAATAAATCAAAAAGTAATTGATCACACACACACACATAATGTGGTGAAATTCACTTGTAGCATTTAAAGATGATTTTTTTATTATTATATCTTAATTTTAGGTCAAATATATAATGTTAACATTTATTAGTTATTGGCTATAACATTAAAAGAACTGTCTTAAATTTGTCTCCCTCGTTTTAATTGCGGTTGTCGCTTTTGAATCTTTGCAGTGTGTTTGTGGCACATGAGACTCGGTCTGTTTCCAGGTTGTCATCAAACGAGGAGTGTTTGACAGTGATTGACTGTGTCCTTACAACAGGTGAATCAAAATAAGCTTTCAAGGCATGTAATACCCTGTCATACGGATCTCATTATTTGGCTGCTGTAGATGTCACTGCTGTCTGAAATCTTTGGAGAGCTTTGTAACTTGCTGTGGTATTCCAGAAGAAATAAGTGATGACATCTGGAACTTTTGATAAATAGTGACTCTAATCATTTTTGTGAATCATTACAAAATCAGCACTTTGAGTTATAATGGCACAACGTTTTCCTCATGCAGTGGGTCTTTCAGTGTGAAAGTCTTAATTGTTGCGCATGTTCTGTTTTATTGTTCTAGCTTGTGTGGCCACACAGTGTAATTCTTGGCTGAGGTTAGATTTTGTGCTTTCAAAGCTGGAACCGCAACAGTGACATTTGCAGAGATTAATCTAATTGGACTGGATATGATGAGCAGAATTAAAATAAAGGTCAGTGTGGTGCATTGACAAAACAGTGGGATTTACAGTCTAGTGGCTTCTCTTCTATGTGTCAAAACTGAAGCTTTGTCATCATTAAAAGCTTACTCTAGACAAGGGTCTTGTTTACATAATTTGCATAAATCAGGCTGTTACATAAATTGTTTGCCATGCCCTAATGTACAGTAAGGTGCAGACAATAACAATTTTACATATTAACATTGATCAGCGAACATAAACAAGCTCAGCCGAACCTGCTTGACATGCGAGAACAAACCTTGTTGGTTCTTTAAGAAGCTCAAATGTGCTGCGTAACACGAGAATGAACCTCATTGGTTCTTACAGAAGCTCTAACGTGCTGCGTAACACGAGAATGAACCTCATTGGTTCTTACAGAAGCTCAAACGTGCTGCGTAACACGAGAATGAACCTCATTGGTTCTTACAGAAGCTCAAACGTGCTGCGTAACACGAGAATGAACCTCATTGGTTCTTACAGAAGCTCAAACGTGCTGTGTAACACGAGAATGAACCTCATTGGTTCTTACAGAAGCGTAACACAAGAATGAACCTCATTGGTTCTCACAGAAGCTCAAACGTGCTGCGTAACACGAGAATGAACCTCATTGGTTCTTACAGAAGCGTAACACAAGAATGAACCTCATTGGTTCTTACAGAAGCTCAAACGTGCTGCGTAACACAAGAATGAACCTCATTGGTTCTTACAGAAGCGTAACACAAGAATGAACCTCATTGGTTCTCACAGAAGCTCAAACGTGCTGCGTAACACGAGAATGAACCTCATTGGTTCTTACAGAAGCGTAACACAAGAATGAACCTCATTGGTTCTCACAGAAGCTCAAACGTGCTGCGTAACATGAGAATGATCCTCATTGGTTCTCACAGAAGCTCAAACGTGCTGCGTAACATGAGAATGAACCTCATTGGTTCTTACAGAAGCTCAAACGTGCTGCGTAACACGAGAATGAACCTCATTGGTTCTTACAGAAGCTCAAACGTGCTGCGTAACACGAGAATGAACCTCATTGGTTCTTACAGAAGCTCAAACGTGCTGCGTAACACGAGAACAAACCTCGTTGGTTCTTACAGAAGCTCAAACGTGCTGCGTAACACGAGAATGAACCTCATTGGTTCTTTCGTTTACCATAAGGAGTTGATGAATGTTAATATGTGAATAAAAGCCTAAATTCAGTCTGCACAGCGCATAAAGTTATCGAGTCTCTTCAGAAAATTTTGACTAAAGCACTCAATTCATATGGATTATTTTTACAATCTCTTTATGAACTTTTTTAAGTGTCAAGCAATGGAGGGACGGAAATCGCAATCATTAAAAAGAGCTTAATTTGTGTTCTGAAGATGAACGAAAGTCTTAGGTTTGGAACGACATGAGAGTGAGTAATTAATGACAGAATTTTCATTTTTGGGTGAACTAACCCTTTAATTTTGAAGCCAAACTAACATACAGTCAGGTCCAAAAAGTTTAAGATCACTAGTAAAAAATTCTTATATTAAAGTAAAAATAATTGTAAAAGTAAACATTTTTGATGAATTATTTTTGTTTATTTTTTTTATACACTGTACTCTCAATCATGGAAATTTGTTTCAAAAGTTGCACTGAAAATTAGAAATTATGAATTTCTTAATTATTTGTGTAAAATCTATAAAAGGTGTAGATTTTTATTTATTATTCAACGTTGTAACTTTTCTTTGTTTAAACTTCATTTCCAGGAGTAGATTTAAAAAATGGTCTCAGAGTTTTGGACACCACTGTACGTAACGGTATAGAGCTATTGTTCATGTAGGCTGAGCTGCATATTTTTTTCTAGACTCTTCAAACTAAACCCACATGTGTCCAGCCACGAGGCTTCAAGTGTTTTTAGAGGCTGTGTTAGTCACTGCTGCTGTGATTCATCCTCTTCACAATGCATCACATGTACTAACCTCTCTTATGCATAATAAGACCAAACATTAATGGACTTGAACACCCACCTGAGGGAAATTTTCACAGGTTTAGTACCAATACACACAAATGTGTGTGTGTGTGTGTTTTCTTTACTTCGTCGAAAATAGAAATCTATCTATCTATCTATCTATCTATCTATCTATCTATCTATCTATCTATCTATCTATCTATCTATCTATCTATCTATCTATCTATCTATCTATCTATCTATCTATCTATCTATCTATCTATCTATCTATCTATCTATTGAGACTGTAAGCAAATTTACAAAACAACAAAAGACTCTTCAAAAGCTATTTTCCTGTCGCTGTCTTTCTGTCGAACACAAAGAAGATATTTTGAAAAATGTGGTTAACCAAAAAGTTTTGGTGCCCACTGACTGTTGCACAGAAAAAATCTAATAATATTTTATTTTATATGCTACAGAAGAAAGAGAGTTATACAGTTTCGGAACAACATGAGGATGAGTAAATTATGACAGAATTTTCATTTTTCACTTAGAAATTTCCCACGGCGTTCCCTACGGCCAGTCTGAATGTGATCCTACTTGTAGTCTTGGAAATTGAAAATATAAACAATATTGAAAATATAAACAATGATTTCCGCCAACAATACTGAGAAGATGTATTCCTTAATAGTTGCTAGGTAGCAAATGTTATGGGAAGTTTTTCTTTTCTTATAAAGTCCCCTTGTGTCCTTATGCTCTTTCTCCATTTTGGAAATTAGCAGACTGAGATACATTCCCATGCATACATTTCCACCACAGTTGATGACTGGAAAAATGATCAAGGAACCAAAGCAATATTAAAAGAAAGTAAGAATGGAATGGAATGATTTTCTTACCAAAAGGGAACATGAGGTTTACTAATATGCTCTACTTCCCTCTGGCGCGAGTATGTAGACAGCTGTGCACTTTGCTCATTGCTCAACTCTAGGGAATTTGATGTGACTCTCATGCATAGTTCATCAAAAACCTTTAAATTAAACTTCATTATTCTGCTTACCAACTAGTTTATCCAAATATAACCAGGCAATTAGTCCCACTGGATTTGCTTTGTTTGGATTTGGGTTTGCTTTTTGTTACTGCAAGAGCATCCTCCCATATCCTCCATCCTCCACATATAGTAGTCAACATTTGAAGTGGATCAAAACCTTTCATCAAAGTTATACATGAATTTTGAACAATACCCGTTCTTGTCTTTGGACAACTTTGATGAATTTTTTTTGCTCCACTTCAAATGTTTTATATAAAGATAAACTAAGCATTGGCATTCAATGTGGTTTACTTAAAAAAAACTTGTCACCATTATTTTGTCTTATTATAGTAAATGATGAATGCTCAGTAGGAACCTTCTCCGGAGGGGGTTGTGATGATTTCTGAAACCCTCAATCAATACAAGTAGGTAAAAAATGTCCTTGTTGGTGATTTTACACAATCACAGGAAAACTGCAATGCCTTTTTCTTTCTGACTACAGACTGAACTGGACAGAAGTTTCCTCTTTCTTGATATGGACCTCCTTCGTATGAAAAACAAAAACAAAGTGATCACCATACAATACCATGGCAAATATCTTCAAACTGTTTGTACCGTTCCATTTGTAGGATTTGCTAATGTGTTATAGGGTTGTTTTTTTAGTGTGTGGTCAAAAGTCGCAATCTATGATCAATTACGTGACATGGGTTATCTTTAAGTTCATTAGGTGCCACTGAAATAACAATCCTTCTATTCAAGGAAGTGCAGCGTCCAACACAACACATTAAGGTTGGCAAAGTCATTTAACAGCATTTTCTAAGCAGATGCTTGTTTACTAAGAAAACTATTGCGTAAGAAGGAGTGCAACAGTTGGTATTTTCTCCCATTTATTTTCTCCATAGAGCCGTATACCAAACCAAACGCAAATTAATTTACTAAACGTACTTTTTTTCGTAGTCGCGAAATAATTGCTTATTCAAAATAAGTCCTACCTACTCAAGAGAGTATGCGATTTTGGATGCAGCCTAAGTGTTACTGTATGTTTTCAGTAAGGCGAAAGACATGTTAGCGTTAATTGTTCAGTTATGCTGGACATTTGGAAGAGTTTCTGTAATGTTTTTGAATTTTTTGAGTAAAAATGGTGCTTGTGCTTAGGCCGTCGGTAGCTATTATAGTTTTGAGTATAATTGCTTCACTCAGTGTGTAATGTCAGTAACACCAGTCTATTCTTATTTGTTTATTGTATACATTGCATATAATGATTCAAGAAATTGCATTAGCAGTAGTGCATGGCAGAATGCTAAAGACATCTGGTTAGTATGGGGCAGGAACCTTAATTTATTAAAGGGACAGTTCACCCCAAAAAGAAAATTGTCATCATATATTCAACCCTCAAGTTGTTCCAAACTTGTATGAATTTCATTCTTCTGCTGAACACAAAAGAAGATATTTTGAAGAATATTGACTTGACTTCCGTTGTATGGAAAGAAAATACTAAATTACTAAATAATCTGTTGTTCTAGAAAATGTATTTAAATCCTGATAGGGTTGAAGATAAATCTAAAGTAAGACGTCTTGAAGTATACCAGAGCGCTAACAACTGCAAATGTGGTACTGCTACTCAGGGCCAGAAAAGGGAATTCAGGGCCTCTGACTTTTTTAAATATAAAATGTAGTAATGGTCGTTAGGTCTTCTGTACAAGAATTTCCCCACCTTTTACCCCACTAGGGTCCCAGCTGATACTATCGTAACATAAGTCAAATCACAGAGGACAAGTCATTAAAAATGAGTGTATTCAAGAATTCATGTACTAATCTAGAGCACATCTCTTAGACTTCTGTTTCATTCACCATGTAGGAGAAACGAAAGAAAGAGAGAGCACTCAAATGTACTTGACAGCTCTCCAGCTCTCAGTTATGCAAGGATCCCCACAGGCATCCCATTTCTCGCCTCAGCATCCAGACACTGATGTGCATTACGGTCTGAGCAACTGGAGACTATGGCTTAGCTCAGAGAAGCGGCAAAAATCTGATTGTTTTGGCTGATCCGACTCAGATCCATTTGGGTGTTTGTTGTCTAGTGAATCGCGAACAAGTCATTCTTCTGAACCAGTTCTTTTAAATGATTCATATGAACCGATTCGCAATTGCAAAGTGTTCCAAAACAAACCAAACAAAAGGACAATAAGATTCTGAAAGATTCTTTTACTGTTTGAAGGTGCCATAATATTATTACTTTATAGTAACTATGATATTTTGGTGGAAATGTATGGTATCATTGAAGAAGAGTGACATTGGAACCATAAACTACTCAGCAGTTCACATAATATTTATAATTTACTCAAAACAGCTATACAATTAAAACAACAATTGACTACAGAAATTAGATGTAAAATGCGAACTGGTATGTAATGAATAATGAATGATAATATATAATTCTAACAAATCTGTGAATTGGTTATTTTAAACCAGTTCTTTGAAATGAATTGATCTTGATCTTTCCACTGTTAGACCATACAGGGGATATCAGGATTTTTTCCTCTCATTGGGATATGACAGCCTTAACGTCAGCAGATAACGTCATATGCATAGCATAGCGCAGTACTGTCTGCTGTGTCTCATTTTTTCTCGCACTATATAGAAAGGTGAATAAGTAAACGGTTTCGGACATAGAGTACTGTATGTGTAAATTTTACAGTAATGCTCCTGCTGCTTATGTTTTCTGAAGGATGATGAGTTCAACGCCGTCATGAGAAGCCGTATCATTTCAGTTTTCAGTCCTCTTCCACAATGACTGCTTCCCTCATATCTCTTGCTGTCACTTATTTCATTACTATGGCAACCGGTGCTGATATACAGGATATTAACCACACCATCTGAACAAGGATCTGAGTTCATCACTTGCAAAATGACAGTGCGGACAGTCATTCCTAAAGATCTGATTTGATCAGATTTACATGCATTATGAACAAAGAGATGCACTATGATTAAACCAGAAATTTCAAGGTGCTTTTGAACACACTGTCTATGTTAGTAATGCACATTTTTAATGGATTTACTTTGCAGGAAGCATTGGTATGAGTTCATCTCAGTGGGTGGTTGACTGGTTTATTTTCGAGTCAGTGAGGACACATTAATGTAGCTCAGGCTACTCTCAAGTACCTTACAGAAGACTGTTCTTCCTGTGTCTGTTTCCCACCAGCCTTTTAAATGCACAAGGGCATTATAATGTACCTCCTGCACAAAGGCTTCAGGAGCCACACTGAATCTCACATACTGTATGAGAGAAGCTCTGGTTACACACACCCAGAGCTATGTGCTGGCTTTATCCCGGGATTCTCACTTCCCGTTAGAGAGTGTCAAATACGATACACCGAGCTCTACGCGGGGTCTAACCCCAGCAATCGTCACCAAGCTCGCTGTCTGACGCATGTTGACACCAGTAATAGAACGACTTTCCATTTAAATTTGACAGCTGAATGACCCCATCTGCATTACCATTAATGTATAGCTGGGTTTGATATGAACTGCTATTTATGATACTAAATCTTACTTTTGTGAGATTTCATATGCATTTAAGAATTTCATGAACATTTATTTATTTACTTATTTACAGTATTTATTCTAAATGTAATCATCTACAGGAGGTGAACAATGAAACTAATAACACAATAGGGCTCCTTTTGCGGCCAATACAGCATCAGTCCGTCTTGAGAATGACAGATAAAAGTCCTACACAGTGGCCAGAGGGATTTTGAGCCTTTCAGTCAGTATATGATGCTGTTTTTTGACTCGCTCTTCCAAAATATCCCAAAGTGGCTCAAAAATGTTTAGATCTGGTGACTGTGCAGGCCATGGGAGATGTTCAACTTACTTTCAAGTCTTTCTGTGTGTATTGGTGCATTATCATGCGGATACATGGCACCGCTTCAGGGTACAATGTTTGAACCAGTAGGTGCGCATGGTCCACCAGAATGGCTCGGTATTCATTGGTTGTAATGCGCCCATCAAGCACAGTAGAGCCCAAACCATCACTGATCTACCCCCATGTATCACTCTGGGCATGCAACAGCTGGGGTGGTAAGCCTCTTTGGGGCTTCTCCACACCGTAACTCCCAAGGAGGGGACTCATGAGATAAAATACATATTTCACATTGTCCACAGCCCAAGATTTGCATGGTTGGCACCATTGAAACCGACATTTTGCATTGGCACGAGTGATCAAAGGTTTGGCTATAGCAGCCCGACCATGAATATTGACCCTGTGGAGCTCCAGACAAAAGTTTTGTTGGAAACAGGAGAGTCGAGGTGTGCATTTAATTCTGCAGTGATTTGGGCGTCTGTAGTTTTATGTTTTTTTATAATCTGAGTTAGTACCTGGACATCCCTTTAAGATAGCTTCCTCTTACGCCAACAGATTGGATGTGGTTCGTCCTGTGGTGGTATGCCGACATTACCCTGGATACCGTGGCTCTCGATACACCACAAAGACTTGCTGTCCTGGTCACAGATGAGATGCACACCAACAATTTGTCCTCTTTTGACCTCTGACATGTCTCCCATTATGCTGTGTGGATTAATTCAACCTCTATACTGCTCTTACTGATGGAATTTCCACTCAGTGAAGATTGGCCAGCAGGCTGCGCATGAGTAAGCGTGAAATCTCCAACACTGTTTTGGCCAGTGTTTCAGTTTCATTGTCCAACCCCTGTGTATATTTATATTATTAATTTATTTATTCTCTCTTTTTTTTTACATTCATTAAAAACATTAGCATGGCACAAGTAGTTTTGCTGACCCAATGCATTTGTTTTTGGTTGACCCAGGATTTTCAATGCAATGGATCTGTAATATTGCTAAAATTCAGGCTGTCTGAGTTTAATTTGGCTCACACTGCACCCAGACAACTACGACAGGATGTTCCCAGAGGCATATGGAATGCTCACTGGGCTCTTTCCCTAACAGCTGTGGCCTAAACACCCCATGGCTCTCAGATAACAGCACCTGTCCTTGTTGTGTCCACTATGGACTCTCCTGGGAAGTGTGTGAGAGAGGCATGATTTCTCAGAATGCATAGGTCAAACATCTGACAACAGCATGAACTCTGTGTTTATTACTTTCAGACTAAACTGGGGGCACAAACGTGGGGCGAACAGTTGTGGATTAATAACACCTCCAGCTCGGTTGCTGTGGGACCCAGTTTCTGTCACATTGAAAATGGCTGAGAAAATGTTTAATTATGTGCACTGTCCATGTCTGACGCATTTTCACATCTCTTGACGTCAGCTGTGAAAATCTGTTCATTTGGAAATAGGATAATTTGTGGCAGGTCAGAAAATAGGACTCTCCAAACTGGCATTCTTGTTCTCGTGCTGCATTTAGTGTGCATTTGACATGTGTTTGTATTGCAGTAATGTGTACATTGTATATCTCTGCATAATCTCAATTTTGCATTCCCTGACTGAAGATCTCTTGTTGTACCATGCGAAAATTGTTAAAACTGAGCAGATTACCCAACAGGATAAAAATTAATTGAAATCACACACCCCCCTGGGTGCCATTCACTTTTTTCCCCTCTGTAGGGGACATCTGTCTTTTTTCTGAATGTCTTAGAGGGTTTGCCAAGATAACTTCTTAACGTCCTCTTTTTTGTGGGGTTCCACAATAATGGGAAAATTATTTTTCCCCTCAAAATCATTATTGTTTATAGCAATGTTATATGATATCCTGTTTATATTGCCTGTATTGCATTGCCTTATTTTATTAAATAATTGAGTCTGGATCATAACTGAATGTGACGAGAAAAGAAACGTTTTGAGTTTTGGACATATTAAGGCCTGTTCACACCAACAATGATGACTATAGACTATATATATATATACACTCACCTAAAGGATTATTAGGAACACCTGTTCAATTTCTCATTAATGCAATTATCTAATCAACCAATCACATGGCAGTTGCTTCAATGCATTTAGGGGTGTGGTCCTGGTCAAGACAATCTCCTGAACTCCAAGCTGAATGTCAGAATGGGAAAGAAAGGTGATTTAAGCAATTTTGAGCGTGGCATGGTTGTTGGTGCCAGACGGGCCGGTCTGAGTATTTCACAATCTGCTCAGTTACTGGGATTTTCACGCACAACCATTTCTAGGGTTTACAAAGAATGGTGTGAAAAGGGAAAAACATCCAGTATGCGGCAGTCCTGTGGGCGAAAATGCCTTGTTGATGCTAGAGGTCAGAGGAGAATGGGCCGACTGATTCAAGCTGGTAGAAGAGCAACTTTGACTGAAATAACCACTCGTTACAACCGAGGTATGCAGCAAAGCATTTGTGAAGCCACAACACGCACAACCTTGAGGCGGATGGGCTACAACAGCAGAAGACCCCACCGGGTACCACTCATCTCCACTACAAATAGGAAAAAGAGGCTACAATTTGCACAAGCTCACCAAAATTGGACAGTTGAAGACTGGAAAAATGTTGCCTGGTCTGATGAGTCTCGATTTCTGTTGAGACATTCAGATGGTAGAGTCAGAATTTGGTGTAAACAGAATGAGAACATGGATCCATCATGCCTTGTTACCACTGTGCAGGCTGGTGGTGGTGGTGGTGTAATGGTGTGGGGGATGTTTTCTTGGCACACTTTAGGCCCCTTAGTGCCAATTGGGCATCGTTTAAATGCCACGGCCTACCTGAGCATTGTTTCTGACCATGTCCATCCCTTTATGACCACCATGTACCCATCCTCTGATGGCTGCTTCCAGCAGGATAATGCACCATGTCACAAATCTCGAACATCTTTGGGATGTGGTGGAACGGGAGCTTCGTGCCCTGGATGTGCATCCCACAAATCTCCATCAACTGCAAGATGCTATCCTATCAATATGGGCCAACATTTCTAAAGAATGCTTTCAGCACCTTGTTGAATCAATGCCACGTAGAATTAAGGCATTTCTGAAGGCGAAAGGGGGTGAAACACAGTATTAGTATGGTGTTCCTAATAATCCTTTAGGTGAGTGTATATATATATATATATATATATATATATATGACTATGATGACAAAGATAACTATAATGAAAACTATAATTAGGGTCCACACCAGCGAATTACATTATTCTGTTTATTCTAAGCTTGTGCTTGTCTGTCACCTAAAATGCTTGAGGTCGTTACAGCAGAATGGATTCTGATTGGCTGTCAATGTTTTTATCGTTCATCAGCTGGATAAAATCATTCAGAAAGTGATTCCAATGATATTGTTTCTCTGTGCCGTTATCGTTATAGCTGTGGTGTTAACTTTGCTGTTCTTTAATATTGAGAATGATTTTTAGATCAACCGGTATATCTTTATCATTATCTTTATAGTTATAGTCCTTGGTGTGAACGGTTTAGACATACAAATAAGAGTGAATGTTTGCATATTTTTTTTAATAAAATATTATTTGCAAAGAATTTAATTGATTACTTCACAACTAGGCTACAATTAGATCTAGAATGTTTTTTTACTGTTTTTCTTTTCTTTTCTTTATTCCCTTCAATCCCTTTTAATCCTTTAATTAATTAATTTATCTAAATATAAAGACCAATAACACCCCCCAACTTTGGTCCCCCCCAATGTTCAAGACATGGTTACGACCTTGTTACAATTGAGTGCAAAGAACATTCCAAAAGTCCAAAAACACTTTGTTTGGGGCCTATTTGAGGATATCAGATTAGCCGTGCTTGAAAACAGCGTGTTTTTTGAAGTTGAGCAAGTGATATAACTCTACATTATCACATCAAATGCACCACAGTCCATTATTCCCTTGGAAGGATGTCTTATTCAAATGTCTTGTTTACTTTACAGATAACTGGAAATTGTACAAGTAAACAGTCGACTCCCTTGAAATCCTGGTAGCATTCCTGAAGGGGGACCGGTGCCATCTGGAGGGTCTTTAGTGATTGTTTTCATTGAGTAAAGACCCTCCCGTCTGCCCATTTCCTGTGCTATCAAAGACAGGGCTCGATTAGATAGAACAAACACACGTTTGGCGCCTTTGTTTCCGAAATGGATTTGTGCTGCCCTGGTCAATGTGTCTCAGCAGGTCACAGGCTACGGTAGGCTTCAGGACCCCAGTGTATGTAATGTGGAGTCAAACATTTTGTCAGAGTTCAGGAGTGACCCTGAATTATTTATACATTTTTGAAAGATTTGTCATGAATGTTTTCTTCTGAAATGGAGTACCACCTACCAATATGAATACAGCTTTTTTTCTTCTTCTTTTTTTTTCATTCCAGCCTCGTATGTAATTCTCATACAGTTTCTGTAAGTTTCTCATGAAGTCGTATATTTAGCTCGGCCATACAGTATGTCAGCAGGTTAATGCAAGCTCAAAGTTTAAAAGTGCAGCTAAATTGCAATTTCCTTTGAATGTTCTCATTGTGTCCCTTCAGGGTCTTGTTGGAGTCTCTTTTATTGTTATGTCTAGTCAAGTGAAAGTTATGGCCTCGATCATATTATTGCCCAATTTTATCCTATGGAAATTAAATAAAGCTTATTTGCACGTAATGTGCATTTCATTTACCCGTGCATGTTGTTTGGGCAGTCATGATCGTTTTAGGTAAATGTGCTGTCATTTCAACAATATAATCATTTTTGGTGATGTAAGAACTATGTGCAATTAGTAAAATAAACAAATGGAAGAATAGGCTTTTTTATGTGTGTGTTCCATTCGCTGTGCTTCAGTCATGTCTTTCCCTATAGGCACATGAGTGTGTGAGTATGAGAGAGAGTGTTATTCATCCATCTGTGAATTGTAATAAAGCATGTTTTCATCAGATTTTGAAGCTAAACGCAGGTGACACTGGCCTTGGGCAGCCTCCACCCTGTGTTATATTCCATTAGTGTGGCCTTCCTGCTATGTAGGTCATTTGTTCTTGAAACATGGATGTTAATGTTGTTGCCTCTCCATTGTGTGAGATTCAAATAATTTATATCAAGACACCTGAATAGTTTAATTAAGGCGAAAACAGATGAACCCATTTAGAGGTGAGAAATGTTAACTGGAATACATTCACAGGGGGAGCAAAGATGAGTTACTTCAAAGTATGGATACAAAGCTGTAAGGTGCTTACAAACACTGAAAACACTCTTTTCAGTGTTGCTTTACTGTAATGTATGTAGTTTTCTGTTTAATAGGACTAATTAATTTCCATTTATTTGGCCTGACAGTGCTAAAAGGAATCCAAGATAACTTGCATGAAGTCAGCTTTACAACACTGCTTATAAAGATATTGACAGTGTAGAGATCAGTGGAAGATACTGTATAGGTCACATTTTTTTATTTATATATATATATATATATATATATATATATATATATATATATATATATATATATATATATATATATATATATATATATATATATATATATATATATATATATATATATATAGGTTAAGGCTTGTGCTAAATGTTCAATTACAAAAGAGAAGTCATCAAGCACTGTTAATAAAGAAATTCATATTTCAGCAGTATTTCTCTTTTAGATTTTAACCACTTTTATTCTCAAAGGCAGTGAAGATATTTAAAAAATAGTAAAAAATTTAATTAAATTAAAAATAAAACATATCTAAAGGTCTATAGAATTATAAAATAATGTCTATTTAATTTATTATAAATAAATCATAAATAATAAATTATAAAATTATGCCTTTAAAATATATTTTCTAGGTCTATAAAAAAATCTTTGCATTATTTTCATGACATTTAAAAACATTTTCCACAAAATTACCATTACCAAAATCATACCAAAATGTCTCTAGATGTATTTATTGCATTGCATAGAAAATACTGCAATACAATGATTTTTTAAAAATCTCACCATTCATTTATAATTACTTTTTCTTGTCTTGGCATTAATTAGAATGAGATTTTTTTTTTTTTTTTTACATTACAGTAATGAGAATTTGTGTGTGGGTGGGTGTCCTTAATTGTAATAAAAATAATGTTGAAATGTAAAATACATTTTCTTTAAGCAAAATATAATTTCCTTGTTCATTCTTAAAATTTTGGGGTGGAATATGACTGGGTCTTTTGTAAGACTTTTTCTGTGGTTTATTGAAAGATTCTTTTCACTATTATTGTGTTTAATAAAACAGCTTCTATAATTCGTCCCCATAATAAATCAACGTGATTTGCAGTCAGTGTGTGTGATATGCAAAGTCTCCTGAGAGCTGCTGCTGGTTTTTGATTTATGCCTTTTTCCATCTGACATTTTCTGTATGTCCTTGTCTTTAGCATTGATTTCACAATGTACTGTACATATGACATCCACAAAATGCATCAGGAATGTGATCGAACATGGAAAAAACATAACCGCAAACATGATTACGCATGCATGCTAATTGAACTTTATTGAATTTTATGAATTCTGCTTACAGTATGTAAAAACAATTTTCAGCAATGAAAATCCTGTGTTCACTTACCATGTTGTGTGCTATTTTCTATTTCTTCCTTGAAATGCTAAATGTGATATTATTTTTTGAGCTGTTTATACTGCTCTTTTTATTTGATGTTTTGTGAAAGACATGAGGGTTAGGATGACAATTTTTTGAGGGTTAGGGTGAACTATTCCTCTTTTTTTAAGATTACTGTGGCATTTATACTCCGACTTTTAACCCCAAACTATAAACTTTTTGGGGTTATTTCCTCTTATAACCTCTCGGTGAAAAACATAATCTCTTCATGTATTCTCATTCTTCACCTGACAGAACTAGAACTGTCTCATCATTCCTGCCGTATCTCCCTGAATACAGATGAGCACTATTTATTTAAGACAATGACGTAGGTTACTGTTAAAATTCTTGGATAAAGCAGAACATATGGTGAACACACATTCATGTGGGCAGAGGAATGAATGCTTATCTCCTGTTTGTCAAGTGCTTTTGCATGTTAGCCCACCTGTTTCACCAGCCCTCAGTTTTAGTGGACTTTCCCTCTGATTAGACACCGTTCTACGTGTTGAGAGAGAGTGTTCTTTTAGCTTGAACACTGAACATCATCTTTTCAGTTGGAACAGAATAAATAAAACACATACTCGTCAGGTTCAAGCCAAATGAAAAGGGCACCAACGTATCACATTTCAGACTTAGTATTATTGACGATGACTTCATGTCTCTAAGGAAGTCTGTATTTTTAAAAAGAACTTTTTGTATTTCTCAGTGTCATACAACTCTTTCACAGTTTGTTTTCCATTCAAGTGTTGTAAAGACTACATCACAATGCTCTCTGGGATTGCCCCGTTTACTTAATTCTGTCCAAGATGGTGGACACCATATGTGAACCTGGATCACAAAACCAGTCACAAGTCGCTCGGGTAAATTTGTGGCAATAGCCAACAATACATTGTATGGGTCAAAATTATCGATTTTTCTTTTATTCAATTCAAATTTATTTGTATAGCGCTTTTCACAATACATATTGTTTCAAAGCAGCTTTACAGAAAGTGCATTTCAGAAATGTACATAGAGAAATACAGTTAGTTAATCATGTATTGATTTAGGGCATAAACATATCGCCAGCGTCGAGTCGTCTCTTCACAGGCGCCGAGTCGTCTCTGCACGGGTGTTGGAGAATCTGTAGTTTCCATGAGAGGCTGGATACAAACTGGAGCTGACGATCTGTATTTACCTCGGGACTGGCGTCCCGAGATAACAACAGAAAAGCAGATGGGAAATAATTAGCGTAGCTGCTGTTCGTAATATTAATGCATTCAATCTGATTCAACTGTAGTATAAAAGGTAGGTATTATGTGAATGCTTGGCTAAAGAGATGCGTCTTTAATCTAGTTTTAAACTGGGACAGCGAGTCTGAGCCTCGAACAATATCAGGCAGGCCATTCCAGAGTTTAGGAGCTAAATGTGAAAACGCCCTCCCTCCTTTAGTGGACTTAGATATCCTAGGAATGACCAGAAGCCTCGAATTTAGTGATCTTAAAGAGCGCGATGGATTGTAGGGCGATAGAAGTTCCGTTAAATACACGGGAGCTAAACCATTTAGGGCTTTATAGGTCAGTAGTAATACTTTGTAAATGATACGGAACTTTATAGGTAACCAATGTAGAGACGACAGAATTGGTGTTATATGATCATATTTTCTTGATCTAGTAAGAACTCTAGCGGCTGCATTTTGGACTAACTGTAGCTTGTTTATTGAGGATGCAGGACAACCTGCTAATAAAGCATTACAGTAATCTAGTCTCGAGGTCATGAATGCATGAACTAACTTTTCTGCATCAGAAACAGATAGCATGTTACGTAGCTTAGCAATGTTTCTAAGGTGGAAAAAGGCTGTTCTTGTAACATATGAAATATGATTTTCAAAAGACAAGTTGCGGTCTAATATAACACCCAGGTCTTTTACTGTAGAGGATAAAATAACAGGACACCCTTCTAAATTAAAGTTGTATTGTAAGAGGTTTTGTGGGCAGTTTTTTGGACTAATAAGTAATACCTCCGCTTTATCTGAATTTAATAGCAGAAAATTACATGTCATCCAGTATTTTATATCTTTAACACACTCTGTTAATTTAGATAATTTATTGTTTTCATCTGGTCGTGATGAAATATATAATTGAGTGTCATCAGCATAACAGTGGAAATTAATTCCATGTTTTCTTATAATATTACCAAGTGGTAGCTTATATATATAAAATAGCAGAGGACCTAACACAGATCCTTGCGGTACACCGTAGTTTACTGACGTTATCTTCGATTTTTCCCCATTTAAGCAGACAAAATGGTAACGGTCTGATAAGTACGATCTAAACCAGTTTAATGCCTGTCCCTGAACACCAGTGTAGTTTTGTAGTCGGTCTAAGAGTATTTTGTGATCTACAGCGTCGAACGCAGCACTAAGATCGAGTAAAACTAGTATTGAGATAAAGCCTTGGTCAGAAGCTAGAAGTAAATCATTTGTGATTTTAACGAGCGCAGTTTCTGTGCTATGATGCGGTCTGAATCCTGACTGAAATTTTTCATAGATATCATTTTCTTGTAAGAAAGAGCACAGTTGAGCGGACACCACTTTTTCTAGAATTTTAGACATAAATGGAAGATTTGAAATTGGTCTATAATTTGCTAGGTTATTATGATCTAATTGTGGTTTCTTAATGAGAGGTTTTATAACTGCCAACTTGAATATTCTTGGAACATGACCTAAGGATAAAGATGAGTTAATAATATTGAGAAGAGGCTCTTCCACTACAGGTAACACTTGTTTCAGTAGTTTAGTTGGTATTGGATCTAATAAACACGTTGTTGGTTTAGATGCAATGATAAGTTTATTTAGCTCTTCCTGTCCTATAGTTGCAAAGCGCTGTAGTTTTTCTTGAGGGGCGATAATTGAGGCTGAATCATAAGACACCATTAAAGATTGTACATTTACAATTGTATTTCTGATGCTTTCTATTTTCTCAGTGAAGAAATTCATAAAATCATTACTACTACACTGTAACGGAATATTTTGCTCAGGTAACGTCTGTTTATTTGTTAGTCTAGCCACGGTGTTAAATAAAAACCTAGGTTTATTTTGGTTATTTTCTATTAGTTTGCGGAGATGCTCAGCCCTGGCTGCTTTTAGGGCCTTTTTATAACGTGACATACTGTCTTTCCAAGCGATTCTAAAAACCTCTAAATTAGTTTGTTTCCATTTACGCTCTAAATTACGAGTTTCTCTCTTTAGAACATGCGTAGCACTGTTGTACCATGGTGCTTTAATTTTCTCTCTAACCTTTTTTAATCTAATTGGTGCAACGATGTCTAATGTACTAGAGAAAATGGTGCTCATAGTGCTAGTCATTTCCTCTAGTTCATCTGTTTGTTTGGGTTCACTAAGCAGCTGAGATAGATCAGGTAAGCTATTTGAGAATCTATCTATAGTTGTTGGAAGGATTGTTCTGCCTGGTCGATAACGTGGCGCAACATGACAAATTTCAGCGGTACGTAGTATGCAAGTGACCATGTAATGGTCAGTGACTTCATCACTTTGCGGTATAATATCTATATCGGTTGGATTTGTTCCATGTGATATAATTAAATCTAGCGTATGATTAAGACGATGAGTGGGACCAGTTACGTTTTGCTTGACCCCAAAGGAGTTTAATAAATCTGTAAACGCAGCCCCTAACGCATCATTTGAATTATCTACGTGTATGTTAAAATCTCCAACAATTAATGCTTTATCGACATTGACCAAAAGATCTGAGAGAAAGTCTGCAAACTCTTTTAGGAAATCAGCGTAAGGCCCTGGCGGTCTATATACAGTAGCCAAGGCTAGAGATAATAGGGATTTCTTTCTTACATCTAAGAGAGTAACATTTAGCACAAGTACTTCAAACGAATTAAACCTGTGACCTGTTTTCTGAGTAACAGTAAGAATATCTTTATAGATTATAGCAACACCACCGCCACGACCAATCAGACGGGGCTCATGCTTGTAACAGTATCCAGGAGGAGTAGACTCATTAAGACCGAAATAATCATTTGGTTTAAGCCAGGTTTCAGTAAGGCAAAGTACATCAAAACTATTATCTGTGACCATTTCATTTACAATAACTGCCTTAGGTGTGAGTGATCTAATGTTTAAAAGACCTAGCTTTATAAATTGTTTTTGTTCACTAATATTGAGATTTTCTGGTTTAATCACAATTAGATTTTTCCTAGATCCTGCAGTAGATTTATTATTTGATCTCACTCTTTTATGGCAAAAATCATTTGGATATTAAGTAAAGATCATGTTCCATGAAGATATTTTGCAAATTTCCTACCGTAAATATATATAAAACATTTATTTTTGTGAGTGGATGCAGCACAATCGCGAGCATAAATGGACAATTCAATTGCGATTTTCTCAATGTTTCGATTTTTTTGCACCCTCACATTTCAGAATTTCAAATAGTTTTTATCTCGGCCAAATATGGTCATATCATAACAAAGCATACATCAATATAAATCTTATTTATTCAGCTTTCAGGTGATGTATAAATCTCAATTTCCAAAAATTGACCCATGTGACTGGTTTTGTGGTCCAGGGGCACATATGTTCTCAGTTTAATGCTGCACTGTGGCATGTCAAAGGAAACATCTGGCGGCCACTTCTTCCTTTGTAGAACTTTTTTTTTTTAGTCTTCAATCCCAGCATGATGCCCTTTAGTTCTCAAAAGTATCCATGACATGCAGTACAGACATTACTCCTGTAAATTTACTCTAGCAGGTAATAATTCAGCTATATCATCTTATTTTTACTTTTTGTGTTCTGTTTCCCATTTTTTAAAAGTAACTTTTTACTTGCAGTGTTCATTTTCATTTATTACATAAAATAATGACATATTAGTTATTTCAGTGCTTACTTACAAATCAATTATTATTATTTTTTTCATCAGTGGCTACTAAATGAGCAGTTCACAGTCGGTTTATACTATGTTAAGGCCACTATATTTTTATACTATTAAAAGACTGTTTTATATATAGTCAAGTCAAGTCATATTTATTTATATAGAGCTTTTTAAAATACAGATTGTTTCAAAGCAGCTTTACAGAGATAACAGGAAAATAATGCAAAAAAGTTTGTTTCCAGAAGGAAATAGCGTCACAGTCCAGCTTAAGTAAGTTCAGTGATGTTTCTTTTTTTTTTTTTTTAAGTTATTAATTTAGTTTGTTATATATATATATATAACCGCTCTGGAGTAAACCGTGATGTCATCGTCCAGCTCAGTTCAGTTCTTGTATAATAGTGTCAATGCAGGCAGATCAATATTATTGTTGAATATTAAATTAAATGTTAAATTTAATGTCCCCAACTAAGCAAGCCAAGCCAATGGCAACAAAGGTGGAAAAAGGCAACAGTGGCTAGGAACCAAAACTCCATCAGGTGGCAGAATGGAGAACCCAGGCTCAGTCGGGGGGCCAGTTCTCCTCTGGCCAATGACCAATGATAATTATGATTCAGGCAGCATTATAGGTCAGAAGTCAGATTGGTTTGGAACAATCAGAATATTATCCAGTTCCATCTGGTTGAAGATCGGAGTCATGCCGGTATGGATACGGGTTTCTTGAGGATCAGTGCCGATGGCTGTCGTGTCGATAAGGCCTTCACAGGGGAGAGTCTAGTTGACACAATCTCTGCTGACACTTCAGGGATGCGTTGTGGTCGTGTCTAGGTGCAGGTCCTCCATCTGGTCTGGATACGGCCCGGATCTGGCTGACTACATCATGCATTGTGGTCGTGTCTAGGCGCAGGTCCACCATACACTGCAAAGGTGAAGCGCTTCTGAAGTGGCATTTAGGTATCTACACAGTTTAATGCTGCTCAGAGGTGGCATGCATCTACACAGCAATTAGAGGTGGGTCAGAGCAAGCATACTTTAGTCTGGCTTTTATGCATCATTTCATTCTTGCACTGAATTTTGAGCTGGCACAGAAACGCCTTAACTTGGCTGTGTAAAGATGCCTATAGATATTTAATTGTATAGTATTTAATAATTAACACTTTACTAAATAAAAATATGTTTTTTGCCTCTAACTTGGTAAAGAGACCTTGGATTTTAGAAAGGCACTATAAAAATGTGTATATATATATGTATATATGAAGAGCTCTTTTCCAAAACGGGATAAACGCCATTTTAAAAAAAAATGAGTTTGTCATGTCATTTTTCTGTGTACTGAACCTATTAACTGCTCCATCAACGTTTCATGACAAATCGCTATATTTCCTTGTTTAAAATGTACTGCAAAATGCAGTTTCTTTCCAAAACGAGATAAGCGCCGAACCTATTTTTAGCCTAAACGGGATATATCCTCTCGACCAATCAGAATTGGGTGAGCGTTCTACGCAATCCAAATAGGCGGCGATCTGAACAGAGGTTTGTTACTTTGTTTATGTTCATTCATTCCTCAAAATGAGTGCTTTAAACTTTAGTAACACTTTTGATGGCCTTGATGAGCCAGTGAGACCTACACCAGGGGGTAGAAAACCTGGTGGACAATATTAGAACATGTCACTGGAAAATATTTATTTTATTTTTACTATTTATTTTATTTTACTATTTATTTTATTTTACTATTTATTTTATTTGGCTTTTATTTATTTCATGCATTTGCACTTATTTAATTTATATTAATCTATACTATGAGTACCTGATTATATGTTGCACGTTCTCTTGTTTGTTTTTGTAAAAGACAAACCATAATTTTTTTCCAAAAGTTGATGGATTTATGCCGTTTTGAAAAAAAAAAAAATTAACTTTGAATTTATCATCAACAAAATTGTTGTTTGATTTAATAATCATTGTTCAACATGTTCAGACTGAGCCAAAAAAAACATTTTAACAGGATAAATTGAATATTCACAAAATGTGTGGGTCTAGGTAAAAAATTAAATTTTCCTGAAAACTACTGAAATGGATTTATCCCGTTTTGGAAAAGAGCTCCTCATATAGTGTTATTATTATTATTGATTGGAAAATAATGGGCTAAGCCAAAAATCTAAGCTTTTAATTGTCTGAACCACAAATTATTGGTCAGAAAATGAGCTAAATTTAAGCAAGTGCACTACTTAAAAAGCTATTGCCGTCTCAGAAAAACATCTAAGACGGAATGAAGTTTTTGGCAGAATATGGGAAGTTGTGTGTCGAGTCATAATGAAACACGAGTTGCATGGTGATACTCCAGAGCAGTGTCTTTGAAAATATGATGAGAAATATAATAATAAATGCATGTGTACTACAGAGAGAATGTGTAGGGAGGGAGCCTTCTTAACTGCTGGTCCTGGTGAGCTACTTCACTGTGAAAAGTCATTTCATTATTTGGAGTACTGGGGAATATTGCAGAATAGCTTGCTTCTCACAATTGAAAAGGAACGATCAGATGGTATTTCTCAACAACACAATGCTCCTGCCCAAATAGCAAAGACAACCATTAAGTGGCTTGAGGTTTTGGCCTTCTTCTGTCTAGATTTGAACACTTTACTGAATATTTGGTCTCACATTAAACCCAAATGATACATTTTTCAACTACTCTTGAACTATTTGAAGCCACCAACACTGACTGTAAAAAGCTGTCTGCAAATTTACCCACACGGCTTAAACATTTAAAGAAAACAAAGGGGAAGGCTATTCTGTGCTAAGTTACTTTATCTACAGTATTTGTGCAATTCATGCTAATTTCCTGACCAGTGATTTGTGATTCAAATGGTGAAGACCATTAAAAGACCCCTAAATATTTTGCCATTTTTGTCTTTTTGCCCACGAGTGTTGCTGTTGTTAAACTTCCTCTAACTTTAACAGAGCAGCATTCATCTAGATGCATTGCCTTTAGCTGTTCCTAGAGAATTGTGTGTTTGTTTTCCTAAGCCACCTTATCAAAAATGCACTCGACTGATGGCAGTTGAAGAACACGTTTGATGATGAACATGGCTTTGTGAGTGAACGTCATTAGATTGCCCTTGGAATTTGAGTAAATTAACTTCAATCGTGTTCAGTGTGAATAGTGGATCCTTTTATGTGCCTTTAAATTTTGACCAGCGTCTGTTCCACACCCCAGTGCTTTTAATGAAACACACATTAGTATTCAAACAAGACACTTGAAATAATAATCTATAATTACAGAATAATACGATACACATGATTGCAACTGCCCACATTTTATGAAATAAATGTTACACGAATACACCATAGGCGAACAAAAGACAAATTACATTCATACAGAAAAGAACATTTGCAGTGGTTGAATTTAGGTGCAGCATAGACACAATACAACTATTCTGATACCAACAAAGTACAACCTTAAATACCAGGTCGAAAAACGACAAGCGAATATGTATTTGCAACATACTGTATATGAAACATATGAAACCGTCCTGCAGTGAGTGTTTTGTCTTCACTGAAACACAAATTATCACAAACAACATAAAAATAACAAAACATCATGAGCAACAGTAATTGGCACACATTCATGAAAAAGAAATGGCATTCAAGGAAAAAGATATTGCGGAACTTGATGAGACGATAGAGTGGATGTTTGATTGGCATTTTTTTTACATGCTGTGATTTGCAATATTAATAATGATTTGTTCTGAACCCAGATTGAGTTATGTTTCTTGTTTCGAGTGGAAGAAATGCAGTGCATATTGTGTAATGCACACCCCTATAACATATTCAGATGTGATTACAGCGAACAATACAATATTTACATATTTAGAACAAGCACATTCCTGCTTTTGTAGCATTGCCTGTCATCAATTCTGTTTTCATGGTTTAATATGGACAAAAGCAGGAATTAAATGAGCAGTTCACCCAAAAATAATGTGACCGGATCGGGGAGGGTTTTTTTCCCACTTATTTATGAACCACATCAATTGGCTCATTCATAACAGACCCAAATTAAATTTCAGTCTGTTGAATAGATTGAAATGTAAATATTGTAGGAGTTCAGAAAGCTTAGAATATAGTGCATGTGTCAGATATGAATTATATTAATGGTACGTTAGACAGATGTGAACATCATTAGAAAGAGTGGCGTAAGATTCCTCAGAAGTTCTCCTTTCGTCAAACAGAAATAACTAACTGCATATTGGATTAAAATGAAGGTGAGCAAATAATGACAATAACATTTTTTGGGTGAACTATTCCTTTAAGCATTATGAAAACTTGCTGATTTTCTGAGAAGAATGGCGTGAGTTTAGGGAAATAAAATCAAAGGAAACACTGGGCGCATTATTTAAATCATATGGAATGTAATTGAATTTAGGCCGAGTGGGTGAAAGGTAGAATTAAAAGCATCTTTAGAAGCAACAGGGTCAAATATCAGGAACCTTTTTTATCTATTTAGATTCACAGATTGCTTCTGAATCCCTGCCTTTGACACTAGAGAGTGATATCTCAAACACTCCAAGCGTATTATAGGAAATATGAGTAGCATACTCATTATTGTACCTGATTTCATAGGTCACATGACTGAACACTACAAGCATGTTGAGAAATATGATGTCAAACACACTGAAAATGTGGCATGTATAGTAGATATATTTTTTAATTAAGCATGTAAATTAGATTATATTGATAAATATATTTTAAAGGGATGAGCATGTTTTCATACTGTAAAGCTAGAAATGTTGCATAAATTATGGTCCAATCTCCAGTGTCATTTTCAGGGGTCCCTAAAGCAGGTGTTTTTGAATTACTTTACAATGTTCTCACAATATTTGTGATCTGTGTCGGCACATAACAGATATACTCAAATAGCAATCAGAATTAAAAATCGTGCATACTAAAAATACTAAATCTTATTGATGTCTTCCTGAAGTTTCAATTTACTTCTTGTCCAAATAAACAAAGACAACAGCTGGCTATAATACTGTCTTCAGATTTACATTAAAAGATTTGCCAAATCAGTGTTATAAAAGAAAAGGCGACATTGGCTTTTGCACCCTCTTCAATTTTTCAACAATATATATTTATATATATATAGTTGTTTTGCTTGTTTGTTTTTTCAGTAAAATATACATTTCTCAGTGTGCTCATCATTTGGATTAGATTTATCTTTTTTTTTTTTTTATCACAAGGACAATCCTATAAGACAAAGAAATGCCACTGCAGACAGCAGTCGAGCAAACTACAATACTGCAAAGTACAAAGACCAGGCAAATAATGTTTGTATTTGTCCAATGAACATTAAATGAAGGTAGCAAAATGTTTTTCAGTGTAAATTCTTGGAGAAATGCCTTTTCTCCACCCTTCAGAGTATGAGCAGTGAATTATGAACATTTGTAGTAGGTCCAAGTCAGCCATGTAACTGTCGCTGTAATAAACAGTTTATATATATACTGCCACGTTCAGTGGCATCAGGCAAAGGGATTCTCTGGTTTTAAGATGGTGCTGTCAATGTCGTTGCAGTTTTTGCCATTCAAGTGTTCTGTGTGGCCATCGATGCTGTAACAGCCCTGGACCTCTGTGATGGAGGACGCCGTGTACGAGGCAGACCTCAGAGCATCGGACTGTGTGATGGTGCTTCCAAACTGGATGCGGTACTGGTTCCAGTGCCGCCTTACAACCGCTTGGACCTGGGGAAGTTTGGACAGATGATCTCAGTGAATATACATTACTTATCATGCAGCATGAATAATACATTATCTACTTTTTGAGCATTTGTAACAAATCACCTTTAAGTAGTTTTATCAAATAAAATGTATAATTAAGACATCAAATCTCTAAACACATGGCACCATTTGGGGGTGTGGGTGTCATGACCAAAATCAAAAGATTAATTTCACTGTAATTGTATTTATCACAATTGAGTTGTTTTTAATGAATATTTAGCAAATAATAATATAATGGTAATATAGGATTATATCAAATTATTATTTAGAAATTTAGCAAATATTAAAATATAATATTTGTAGCCACAGAGCATGATTTTGCTTTTATAACCATGTGGTAATGCATATTTTTGAATATTCTAATTAAAACAATTACTATACAATTACTAGACATCTAATTTGATTTATAAGTTTAACTATATATAAGTCTGGCATCAGTACTAAAATAATGCACTGCCATGCAACAAAACTCAAAACTGTAAAACATTTATTATAAAATTTATATTTTACAGTGGTGTACTGTAAAAACTCTTAAAAATAAAGGTTCTTTATTAGCATTTATGGTTCCACAAAGAATCTTTCCATTGCACAAACAGTTTGTTCTTCAGATTATTAAAATACTTTACACTAAGAAAAATTGGTTCTTCTAAGAACTGTTCACTTAAAGGGGCTATATGTAACATTTTAATTTGTTTAAATCACTGTTTTATTGACAATGTGTGCACAGCTTGCAACAAAACTTAAAAACAAGACCTTTCCTGACTTTCTAGGTTGTCTATGAAAGCCTATAGACAGTTTTTTTATAGGAAGGACTCAGGACGTTTTTTCCGGGAAAATCCAAAGGATGTAACATTTACACGCACTCCTGAGAGTTTCTTTCAATGACGCATGAAATGAATGCTTATACAATGTTCAGAAATGCCAACTGAGCTATTCTGAAATGTCAATGTGTCATGCTAAGAAAAGTGATTATTTCAAACTATAGTCTTAGATCTATATAGCCAACAGTCTCAAATATAGGCTACTTTATCATTACAGTGTAATTTTAATTACCTCATCTATCGACATGATGGCAGTGAATTGCAGAGCTGGTGCAAACTTATCCACATCACTATGATCTGATGCTTTCTTAACTGCTGTTTTCTCACCACTGTCAGTTATGTTGTGTTCATTTTGTTATTGAGAGGAAAGCGTGCATCACATATTACATATTCATCTAAACGTCGCTCTCAGCAGCGTGGACGGCACCTGGATGTTCGTTAAAAGTATCTAGCTGTAAAGGTATTTCCAACTTCTTTTTACTTCTGAGCAAAGAACAAAATCAGGACATTGAATCACGTTCAGTCTCTTGTATGTTACGTGTGCACGAGTGCGAGCACAAGCAATAAGTTGCTGGCTGCAGTTCACTAAATGGCCACCGGTGTCGCTAATAACAAGGGTCTGAATTCTACATATAGCCCCTTTAAGGGTTTTTTTAGGGAAGCAAAAATGGTTCTTTTCACAGCCATTGCTGTGAAAACCTCCTTTCGGAACCTTTCGTCATTCATTTTGAAAGCAATACAGCAAACACTGTAGCTGATATATCGTGTCATAGCATCAGCCATCAATTCAAGCACACAGGCTGCATTAACTGCCGGACTGGCAATGTCATCCATATTAGCTTCTGCATGCCTCATTACCACATTGCCTCTAAAACAGCTCATCGAAAAAACAAAATGATTTGGATAGGTTCCCTCTGAGTCAGGCTTCTCATATTGGTACATGTGGACATCTGCCAATGTTTTTAGGATTTAGAAATAAACAGCCAATACAGAATCTCCATATCTGAGCTCTGCTTTCAAGGAAAAGGATGTTGCACAGTCCGTGCAGATAAACAGGACATTTTTAATTTTAGTGGGGTAAACTCTTACCTCTCCGTTGAAAAAGCAGAAGATTGTGGCCACCAACAGTCCCTTAAACATACAATCAGAAATGCATGTCAGCAGTAAATCCGCATAAACTGCTATCTTGTATTGCTAAACTATAATCTCCCATATCGCAACCTTTTCACTAATCATTTCTCGGCTGGTGTTGAGTACTGTTCTCCCTTGTGTTTTGACACATTTTGGCAGCAAGTGCTCTTGATGTGCACAAAGAGTCATCTGGGATGACAAGCCTGTTTTGTTGCATTATTCATTGTGCCGACTCAGCTAGGTCTAGCAGTACCAGCTGTCCAAGGCTTCTCACTTTGCTGTTTTCTGCACAGCAGACTACAAATTAATATTTTCTTGTTGCTGTACACCTACCAATTTCAGAATAAATGTTCAGGAGTCAGACTTTTAAGAGGCAAGTGGCCGCCTGATGTTTTTTTAAATGAATGGTTCACCCCCCAAAGGGATATTTACTTTTGCTATGCTGTTATTTCTTCAGTAGAGCTTAAAGGACAATTCCGGTGAAAAATGAACCTAGGGGTAATTAACACATGGTTACCGAGTCGATCGTTCCCCGGGATGCGTTTTCATGAAAATCGAATGTAAAGAGTTTTATCTCTAAAAACAGATTAGCTTATAACGCTAGTATATGGGGCACAGAGTAAGTAAAAGTAAATCGCTAGTTAATACCACTAACAAGGCTCAAACTAGCCTCACACTAACACGGTAGCATAATGAGGGTCCCTACATGCAAACCATTGAGAACTTTGTAAGTGTACAGACAGTTTAATAAGAAGAGACTTTATAAAGACAGTACATTACGCGTTTACATGCAGGATCCATCTTGGAAAACAGTCTCGACTAATCGAGTCACGAACGCCGCGCTACGTTATATTTCACAAACGTAATTCCTATCGACCAGCTCACTTAGCACGGCATTCGTGACTCGATTAGTCGAGACTGTTTTCCAAGATGACGCCTGCCTGTAAACGTGTAATGTTCTGTCTTTATAAAGTATCTTCTTATTAAACTGTCTGTACACTTACAAAGTTCTCAATACTTCGATTTGCATGTAAGGACCCTCATTATGCTACCGTGTTAGTGTGAGGCTATTTTGAGCCTTGTTAGTGGCATTAACTAGCGATTTACTTTTACTTACTCTGTGCCCCATATACTAGCGTTATAAGATAATCTGTTTTTAGAGATAAAACTCTTTACATTTGATTTTCATGAAAACGCATCCCGGGGAACGATCGACTCGGTAACCATGTGTTAATTACCCCTAGGTTCATTTTTCACCGGAATTGTCCTTTAATGGAAATCAAAATGATATGTGAATATTGACTTACATTTTGGCCTGTACTTTTTATGGGACTTTCATAGTGTTGTTTAATGGAAAAGACCAGTGTTGAAAACTTTTCTTTTGTTGACCACAGAAAAAATAACAGAATATGGTTTAGGAACAATATGAGGATTAGTGATTAAAAGCAGAATATCTAAAGAGACAAGTTTTCCCCTCTGGCTAGTAACAACAGAGCTTCTGTTGCCATTTGCTTTACAAGCTTTTTAAGTAACTAATGGCAAAGTAAACTTAATTATAGGCTGCTGAGCTTCTGCCAGTCAAAGAGATAAAGAGAGTGGGAAATCCAGTCTTGTAATAATAATAATGTACCTAAGATCAAAACGGAACACTCCACAAGTGCAAAATACAAGTAAAAATTGGCATTAGCAAATAATTAAAGTTAGGAACTGCAAAATAATATTTGTTTCAAATATAATTGAGAATGATAGTCTGACCCTCGCTGATATAGGCCATGTACACGTTGTAAAGTTTCAGGAGTGACAACCACATTAAAATAAGTGAGTCTACGGAACACGACTCGCTCCCGGAATCGTGATGCTTGACAGCATGGTAGCTAACCATTGCAAAGACCTGGCATCTGGCGTGTTTGGTATCCACTATTTTTGACAAAAGTAATATTACAGCGACCAAAGGCTAGTTCTGTTCTGCAATTTTAACTAAACCACCATTCACAGAGGCGTCATGTTTTGTTTCTGTTTCTGTAAAGCTGCTTCGCAGAAGGCAATGGCAGAGTTTTGTCATTGCCACTTGTTATAAGCGTTTTTGGGCCTGTTGTTTGGGTTTGGTTCATAAAGCGATCAAGTTTATGGGGACATTAAATTGGGCAGGTGCGGGTCGCGATATTTTGGTCTTGTATTCAAATATAAAACACATGGATTTATCTTAGTGTATTATGGGCTTCTTCTTGTTGATTGTGTTTTCTAGCAACATGAATGAGACAAAGATCGTACCAATTTCCCTGTGGTTTTCTTGCACCGCACACATAAGAGAGACACATCTCTGGTGCGTGTTTAAATATGCCATTAACAACTAATTGTTCAATTCGGTTCCATACATTACATACCGCATATAATTTTTTAATGCGGTTGTCGCTACTTTTTCGGGTGTTAATCCGGTTGTAGAATGCGGTTGTCACTCCTGTAAATTACTGAACTGTGTGTGTACAGAACAGGATTAAGCACTAAAAGGTGAACTGACAAACAAAGTAAACTTATTTTTGGTTATATAATTGAAAATATATTATAGCCATTGGAGTGTGTAGATTGATGATAACTATTTGACAGCTTTTTACCTGATAATGCATTAAGATATGCATGATGTATTCGTAGATTTCGGCGGAAACGCGCCCCCCAGGTGTATAAGGGAGGAGAACGTACTGGATGCCCAGGAGTGGAACCAGAATGAGGGTGGCACGGACAGCTTTCATATACAGACTAGACTCAGCTTGGTGTGTTACTTTCAGTTTGGTGATGAGGACTCGTACGATGTTCAGCAGAAAGAACAAGTTCACCTGAAAGGACAGGCAAGATGAGTGGCAAACGCAAACGCAAAGACAAAGGATCTCAGCTGGCTGGCAGATCATGTCAGATGTCAGTATTCAAACCGCTTTAGCATGCTGGTGTTCTTTTTGATGTACTGATACATATAAACATTGTGCTTGGCTACTCGAAAATGATTTCAGATTGATGAATACAATCTTCTGGATGTAATTTGCACAAACAATACACAAAGATTATAATTAATGTTGCACAAAAAGAATGTGTTTTGAAAAGGAAAAGGACAAAAACATCCAGATGTCTTACCAGCAGTGCAGCACAGATGGGGCCATGAATAATGTATAGCAGAGAAGTATTTGAGCTGATCCAACAACTGTGGATTAGGAAGGCAAGGGTAAGCTAAATGTTCAATATTGAGTAAAATTTTGAGTAAAAAACTTTTGTTTTTGAGTGTAGCGTATAAAAGTACAAATAAATGAAATATCAAAAATAAAAAGTATCACTACCCCAGATGTTTGAGTACATTAAGAATTGTAAACATTCGGTTTTCTAAAATGCAATGTTTAAATATGCACTAATTTACATAAATGTCCAGAACAGAAATCTGAACAATGGATAAAGACAGGTATACAAATATTTGGTCCCACTTTATATTAAGTGGTTTTAACTACTATATACTAACATGGAAATTAATAATTTGATACAAAGGACTTATTGTGTACATTCATGTTTTTACATTGTACTTATATTTAAAAAATACATGGATGTAATTACAGCTGTAATTAATTTATGTAATTACATTTATAATTACACTGTTGACCATTCCCTTACACATTAACCCACCCTTAAACCTACCCATACCACCACACCTTACCATCACACCTCAATAGCACCTCAAAGGTGTTTTACAATACAACATGAACACAATAAGTACATTGTACTTATTTTTCGATGTAAGTACATAGCACTTAAAGCCACTTAATATAAAGTGGGACCAATTGTTTTTTTCATTTTGTTGATATACAGTATTACAGGCAAAGGAAATCTATTTTGGATATCTTTTTTTGTAACACCATAAATCATAAAATACTGTCAACAGCCAGAAAAAAATTCATGTTTTTAGGAATAAAATGTGTAAAAACAGGCTAATGATATAAAAAAAGCTCATTGTCAGAAAGCAGCCTTTAAGATATGTATTGTAATTGAAATCTCCAGACACAAATAGATAAGGTGCAATAACATAAATACTTAAAAGTGTATTTTTAATTTTTTTCCCCATTAGACCAAAACAACACGTTATGAAAAAACTAAATCTCAAAATTGACCAGTGCATGAAAACATTTGTTTTGCCTGAAAGCTACAGAACAAGTATACTCACTTATCATTGTAGTAATAACTTCTGGCTACAGCATGTATTGTAGCGGGTATAAGTGGGAAACCTGTTGTTTAAAAAAAAAGATATGGTTTAAAAGAAGTTAGGTTTAGTTTATTCAATCAATGCTGTAAATAAAATGCTTTGATTTATTCGAAAACTCACCCCATCCAAGAAGGTAGTACCACATTAAATGCTGTTTTTCAGCAAACACTGCCACAACAATGAGAGTGTGCAAGTAAATCCCTTCACAAAGCATCCAGAAGTAGTTGCATCCAAAGATGTACAAATGGATAAATTGTGATACTTTGCAGCTGACCTGAATAATAGTAGCACAGACATTTAAGGATGATTAGCACAGCAGATTGATGACATACTGTAATGCCTTTAAATTTATCCACCCTTTTGTCCCATAACCCGACAATAAAATAAAATGACAATATTTTATTTTATTTATAGAAGTTACTGTCAGTACACACTTACTGGGTTTCGCTGAACTAATTCCTGGTTGTTTGCCACTGCTGTTAACCATATGATAGTGTTGATGGAGTTTAATACAAAGGAGAAGAAAAGGTTTTTGTGCAGGGTAATTCTCTGGCAGCTCAAACTCCTATAAGCACAAAAAAGACAGCAAAATAACATGAAATAATTGTGATGAGCATTAAACAGGAATACAATAGTGAGAGAGACATTTGCACTTACTTGAAATGGAAGAATATGCCTAGCGAGACTAACAAAGACGTTAAAGAGAGCCCATGACCTATTAACGTCAAGTAGAACAAGTTCATTGCGGTCTGCAATCACACAAACAATAGATTCATGAAGTGTTTATACTACAAACCCATTCAAATGTGTGTTTATATTCATCTCAAGTGACTGTAGTGTTTATGCTCATACCCTTCTTCCTTCAGTAGTGTGCAAATTACATCTGGTGAAATTTGTCCATGTGCGGTTACTCTCAGGATGCAAGAACCACTGCCCACTTTCTGTACATATTTTGCTGACCATTTCTGCAGAAGTAGATCAAAATACGTTACTGTGAGAAGCATCAATATTAACAAGATATGGAGTCCAGACAGTGAAAAGCTTTATTCACTGGTAAAATGAAGCTTTTCACCATGTCTGAACTCCTTATCTTGATAATATTGGCTTCTCTTAATAACATTTTGAGGTAAGGCATGTCTTATTTACATAAGTACTTATTTACATATGTGGTGTGCTTTATTGATTTAATATTTTACTACAGTTATTTACCTTTTTATTGTGTTAGGGTGTTATATATCATTATTCTTAGTTCTAAAATATAATATATTTTTTTCTCCTCTTGCTTTCTTCTTTTATCCAGTGTTCGTTTGGTTCTGTGAAAGTGGTTAAAATGTTTTAAAAGCAACACTCAGCCTCCAAAAAAAGACCAAAATAATGGCTAAAGTACTATTTTACTGGGGTTTTTCTGAGCACTTTTTAAGATAAGTGTTGGAAATTATTAAAGTAACTTAATAACTTCACTGCAAAATCATAATATTCTTAATATTGAAAACATGCTCTTTCTTTCACATCATCTTTCTTCATGGCAGAAAATATGTCTTATAAAAGTTTTAATAGCCATTTAGCCTATGATTTCAGCATGATTTGACAGTGAGGTCTAAAGGAGCTGGGATAAATCTAAGATGACGTAAGAGTATTAGACAGGTGAGCAGAATGTGCTCAGACTGAACTTTATACAGGTTAAAGGAACCTTATACTGATCTCTAACATTCACCTTTAGGGTCAAAGTCCTGGAAATAGTCAGGGCACTGTTGCTCGGAGGTGAAGCCAGCCTCTGTATCGTCCCAACACAACCATCCATCCCAGGTCCTGTTGCACACCTGGCCAGCTGAATATAGAAAAAAGCCCAAAACATTTATTAGTTTCTATGGAGACTGGGAAACCGTAACTTCCTGTTATCATTATCACTATTCTTAGTTATATCCGCCTGTTCCAAAATCTAGTCCCCCATGCGCTTTTGGTGTGCCACAGCCTATGGAGAGTTTTCCAAATCCGTTATTGTTGTGTCTTGTTTAGGATGCTAAGTAGGCAGACCGCTAGGTTTTGGAACAGAGCAAATATTTCACAGCTGTCCTGTCCCCCAATGGGACCAAATGCACTCTCCCTAACAATGAATATGAGTCACCTGAGGCTTTTTTGTGTGTTCTTGCTGTACTAATTAGACAGGAATGTATGTCACAGTTTGCAATGTACTGTATATGAGGGGCTTCCTGAAAATGTTATTGAATTATTACTTTAATTATATATTACACATTTAGCTTGACATGTAGTTATGGCTATATTTTTTTCCATAATATTTAGATCACTGTTTTTTACCATAATTTTTATTACGGTAAGGTACGGTAAATGCAATGGTTTTTGCAAAAATGCAAAAAAGTTTTGTGTTTTTTTACAGTGAAATCCGTACATTTAACAGTATATTACTGTAAAATTACATGAAATGTCCCGTGAGAGCTATTACAGTTTTTCACTGTATATAGTAAGGGTACATACTGTTAAGGAATTAACATTTCTTTTCCGTTGCTTTTTTACAGTTTTTTACTGTTAAAGGTGCTGCAAGCGATCTCGGTTGGCGTAACCTCTTGTTGATGTTTGAATTATTATCAAACAAAACGGAGGCTAGCTAGACCCTCCCTCCTCCTCATCCGCGCACTAACCCCCGAACCCCACCCCCACATCATTCTTGTCGGTTATTGGCTGGAACAGTTTGTTATGTTTCGTGCTGCGGGTCGCTCTGTTTGTTGCTCAGTTTGTTTTTGCTGCAGTTTGTGGAGCGTGGGCTGTCTGCAGAGACCGTGTTTTTTTACAGTGTGTTCAGGGGACAGGCAGCTAGCGGATAGTGAGGAGATGTTTGCGGTATAAAAAAAAAAATGTTTTGGCCTAAAAAACGCGTGAGATCGCTTATAGCACCTTTAAAATTACGAATTTTTTTTACAGTGTACTTCCAAAATCCGTAAATTTAACAGTATATTACTGTAAAATTACATGAAATGTCCCGTGAGAGCTATTACAGTTTTTCACTGTATATAGTAAGGGTACATACTGTTAAGCAATTTCTTTTCCGTTGCTTTTTTACAGTTTTTTACCGTTAAAATTACGAATTTTTTTTACAGTGCTGGACTGGCTTGAAGCTGCTGTATGTCTTGCAGAATAAATGTCTGTAAAGTAGTGTTTTAACATTGAAAAAAAAAATCATCCCTGTCAGAATACAGGATTTTGTCAAAACTCTAATAGGTATGTACAGTGTCTATACCTCTACTTGGTATGACGTCTTGATTGTTGTCCTTCATGATCTTCTGATAGCACTCGAACTGTGCAGTCACAATCTTGTTTCTGGTAACACCGATGTCATGGTACACATTTTGAGGATGTTCTTGCTGGCTTTCGTTCACCTCAGGACTGGCTAGAACAATGAACTACAAACAGCAGGCACATTAAAAAAGTATTATCTGAGAACAGACTAATTTCACAAGCTTCTTTTATGAGATGTTAATGATAGGTACATGTAAAATACTGCCTTATGTGGTTGTTTCTTCAATTATAGGCACTATAGAGTTTCATGCTTTGTGGAAACTTTTACCATGTTTTTTAAATGTATAGATTTTATTGTTTTTCCATCCCCAGACTCTAAAAACAACTGTTGTTGAAACATATGCTAAATAACTAATCTAATCTGTCCAAGGGCCAGATTTACTAACAGCTTGCGTCAGCTGTTAGCAAACCCTCTTTTGGCATTAAAAAACTACTGTCAGGATTTACTAAACACACGCAGTGAAAGATTTGCGCTGAAAAGGCGTGGACACAGTTGTTTTTGCGGCTGACCTTATTGCATATGCATTTGTAGGAGTTTCCTTTTCAGACGCAACATTTATGGGAGGAGAGTGTTTAAATGAATCATGCAAGGTGATTTACTAAGGTTTGTGCTAGTCAATTTACTGGTCTTTGCGCCATTATTTACCACCCAAAAACGCATGTCTTAAACCAGACGGTAATTTGCATTATCATTATGGTCATTATGGAAATACCAGGGGTGAACAACCTGAACAGGTAAACTCATCTACTCACTAGTCTGTTTTTACATCCTCGTTGTGTTTATAATCACTCTTGCAAATTATTCTAACTGTTCTAACGTAATGTTTTTTAAGTAAAGACTGAAAGAGTTGATGGAAGCTTAATGGACGTGACATTGAAATAATGTGACAGTGGTGTAGTTTGTTTATAGCCTACGTTAAGCTTTTTACTTCTACAAAACTTGTAAGAATCATAAACTTTTGTTGGTCACAGAGCTTATTTTTTGCAATAATATAAAAGCCACAGGAAAAATCCTATTGCGTTTTTTTGGCGAGGGAACCAGGTTGATGCTTCCGGGTTAGCCAACAAAATACGCAATCATTGTAGCACTTTATATTTTAAAGGTACTGATATCTTATAGATGTTTATAAGAATTATGTGGCAAATAATCTTTCACCTCAGTGACAGATCCCAGCAGAAACAGACAAATCGTCCAGTCGCTAGCTTTCATCTTCTTTGGCATTTCCAGTGACCCACTATCGATCTGCAAGGAAGGTAACGTCAATAAAACACTGTGCACAGTTCTAAGGGCTCTAATACTGTTACTGACACAAACAGAAGTACTTGTCTTCTTTTCTAGCCTTTTGCAAACATAGACCCACACTTACCACGCATAAACATGCAGACATATGTACAGACAACTCTATTGTCTCTGATGGTTACTTCAATAATTTTTAGCATTGATTAAGAACATGTGGAAGTTAGGCTTGTACAATGTAACTATATGTAATTATATGTTCATACTATATAAATACTTTTTTCAATGTTTTTGTGTTGATGCAAATTAATCGTGAAATCAGAGTTCTGTATAAATTCACTGAAAACTGATTCACATCACTTGCCCTGTGCCTAATGGGCAAATTAGTCTAACGAGTCTAATAAAATCATTGCAATATTTACAATGTTGCTTAATTAAATCGGCAGCAAAACCATTGAAAATAGCTTGAATATTCACTACTGAGCCCTACGTAGAAGGGTTATTTTTCGGTTTGTCAGGTCACATACTGTACATGCACTTTAACTTAGATTTTGGGGTTTCTTTAAAACCCAGTGAAGAACGGTTTAGAAGAACGGGCTCTCACAATACACTTATCTATTGCTAAAAAAAGAGAGTTGCTAATGTGGAGCAAAGATCCCTGATATTACTAAATAATGTCCCCTGACTGCTCACATTGGAAGGTATGGCATGTCTTCAAATCTGTTTGGACTTGCGCTACTCATTGGGTCACACTCTTGCAGGAGAGTGGGGAAAGCAAAAGGGGGTATTTCAAATTAGAAACAGATGGTGAAAACCAGTCGTAATGTTGCTCACAATGCAGCATATCATGAAACTGCACTGGCAGATCCCAAGGACCACTGCTTGTAGCTGCGTCATTGGCTGTAGCTGAAATAATGGTGTTTACTTTTCCATTCGAGGGAATAAACATGCAGGTTAGAGCCTTTGTGAGCCATTCTGCAGGCTGGTTGCACTGATACTGATATCCGCACTATGTTATCTTCTCTGGATATCTGCACTACTTGAACAAACAGCTATTTTTCCCCTGCCAGTCTTTTGAGTACAACCAGATGGGAGGAAAATGTATGTGTCTTATGGTCATTTTAACTGATTGAGTTTGAAACAGATAAATCAACTAAGTACTCGGGGGGCGAGATAAGGTGGAGCAAGTTCAGTCTGTGCTTCTCTATAAGATGTGAATGCAATAACATCCTGTATGTACTGTACAATCTCTAAACTTCATTCAGTTTTCAGAGCTTTACTACCCTTGACTTAGTCACTGTCTACATTGCTGATGCAAGTTGCCATCTTTCTCTAACCAATGATGAGATCACAAGGTTTAACTAAAATGCCATCATAACAATCAAATCACATCATTTAGAAGAAGCATTCCATTTATGTATTCAACACCCACTTTTATCAGTGGGAAATATTGAAAAAATCATGCAATCAGTGTGTTTAAGTAATCAATCAGTCACTGATTAAAGCGGTTAATTTCTACAGGAAATTTAACTTGATGAATAAGGAAACAGCACTTCCGTATTTTTATTTTCTTGTAGTAACAGTAGTAGTGCTAGAGGACTATTATTACAGTATGTATGTGGGTGTGAGAAATAAAATCAGAATTATTATTACTATTATGAATTATTGCCGTTTGTTTCCTAGTTTTAGGTTAATCTTGGCCACATAGTACTAATGTGTTCCCTTGTTTTATGTAAACTATAATGCAAACTCTTATGATAACTATTAGTGTCCACACCAATGGCCAATAATGTTCTGTTTATTCTAGCTTGCATTGTAGTTTTGTTTTATTAACATAAATGCAATGCACACTTTTAAAGTTGGATGGAATATGACTGGCTATCACTGACTATGTTAACATGCACACTCATAATGCGATTATAATGAGATGTAGGTGATATTGCAATTGAACTCCCTCATATAAACACAAAACTTTGATCAGATTTATGCGATTAAGCTCATAATCATAGCAACCATAATGGTAGTAAAATATGTGGAGTATGCCGATTTTAATCGCAATTAACAGACATGTAAACACTTTAATTGCATCTGTGTCACTCTGAGCAAAGTGTGCATCTGCTTGTGATGACATTGTCACGCGTAGATGCATAAACTTGGCAGTAAAGAAGACCACATTTTTGGGGTGCTTAAGAAACTGAATTCATGTTGATAACGTTGCATGACATGAATATAATGCAGTATATTGATGGTCGAAAAACAACGAAATGAAGACACTTGTAGGCACGTCACCGAAAAAATTCAATTCACCCATAAAAAAAGTGTTGTGCATTTGACGCAAGTAGATTAAAACTGGGGCCAGTAACACGCTGTGTGAATAATGGCGGTAAAAAATAACCACAATTCTTAGTGAAAAATCATGATAATGAAAATTGCATGTAAACGGGAGTGAAGAGGTTTACTCGTCTCATCTAAACATCTTACTGTGATTAAGTTCTTTCTCTGATTATTGGAAATAATCACATTATTGGTGCACATGTAAACGTAGTCAGTGTTAGAGTCACTTTATGGCTATTATTATCGTTCTTTATTCTGTCTAACGCAAAACGTTTCTGGAAAGTTCGCTTTGGCAAGCTGTTTCGAACTACAGAAACGAACTCCAGACAAATTTCGTTTTGGCTTGAATTTGTTCAAAATTGTCACACCAGTTCGTTCTTCGATTTCGCTTGAAGTATATAGGTGTCTTCACTTTTGCTCTGATCTGAATACATTTGTGTTGTAGTCATTGTACAAGTTAAATAGTTCCCCCTTTTGAAATTCTTCATGTGCCACATCAAGTGTAGAGCACTTGAGAATGAGCAGGAAATAATTCTCCTCTGAGTAATGACCGATTATCTCCATCCTTACTCTTCCAAATGGAAATCCAATAACGCTTCCTTAAATTACACTTGTTGGGGCCATTAGTCATAAGCGAAATTGATACCATTTATACCAGTTTGATACCAGTCTCATAAATGACTGAGCGTTTCAAACTATGCCATGAGTGTTTTACCTTATTAGTGTTACAATCGATAGACAAAAAGGTCACTTTGTAGGCCAGGCAATCTCCCTTAATACCTCATTGGTATAAAGACTTTGACGTGTGTGTTCCTTAATTCAGCAGAGCAGATCATCACATTTATTAATCACATGTGAAGTTTGTTTTATTTATATGAAAAACCAATAGTGGCACAGGACTGTATAGATTCAATTCAAGTAAGAGTCCACTGTGATTTTACTATTATCTGTATTATTTATTATCCACTATTATTTATCCTACAGCAAAGACAATATACACTACAATTCAAAACTTTGGGGTCAGTAAGATTAAAAAAAAGAAAAAAAAGAAATCACTTATTCAGCTGTATTCAGCAAGCATGCATTAAATTGATTAAAAGTGACAGTAAAGACTTATAATGTTTCAAAACATTACTATTTCAAATAAATGCTGTTCTTTTGAGCTTTTAATTAATCAAAGAATACTGGAAGAAAAATTATCACAATTTTTAAAAACATTAAACAGCACAACTGTTTTCAACATTGATAGTCAGAAGAAATGTTTTGTGAGCATTTATTATATAAAAAAAAAGCAGTCTTGGTGAGGGAAAAACAAAACACAATTTTGACCCTTAAAATTTTGAAGGGTATATATTAAAGTGCTCTAAACACTGTATACTTGTGTATAGATTTGTAAGAAATCTTTCTTTCTGCTTATCGCACACTTGTTTTGAATGCAGTTGAAGCCTGTAAACATCCTACAGTGACCAAAGGATGTTTACTTGCAGTCCAAGTTCCTTCTAAGCATTCACAATTACCTTTTCCTATTTTCAGAAAAATTCCAGCTCGCTCAGAAGTCCCACAATGTGATCTGTGGAGATTAGACTTATCGCTCAGATACATGCTCGGCACAGACCCAGTGGCACGTCTGTTGATATGAATGAATTTGTATTAATCTCATTTCCATTAGAGATGTAAATGTAAACATTGCAACTGTGCACTCAAGATAAACACTCCTGAAAATATATTCAATTGAAATCCTAGAAAATTATGTTATTATTTACTTATCCTAATGTTATTCCAAACTCAGTTGCTGCTATTTTTTTACATGGAAAAACCAAAGGTGAGTTTTTAAAGAAAAGTGAGAAAGACAATCTTCAGAATTTCTCCTTTTGCTTTTACTTCTTTCTTCAGCATGTGTTTTGGAACAGACAAATTATTCCTGTCTAGAAGCAAAGGATTTTTTTATACGTGACATGAAGGGTTTTAAGATAAGTTTGACAACTGACTGCATATTTCAAATATAATTGATCTAGAAACACATAACCGTAAAGCATTTTCTTTCCTGAGAAGTGTCATTTTAGTATTACTTATATACTATTTGTTGATTATTATTTTAATATATTGTATTTATTAATATTTTGAATCAAGTATTATTATTTTTAATTTTGTTAATTATTATTTTTTTTGTATTAGTTATTCGTTTTTTTTTTTTTACATATATTCCTGCTTCTTTAGTACTTTTATTTCAGTTAGTTGCCAGGGCCTTTTTACGTTTAAACTTTATTATTTTAAGTTTATAGCTTATCTGATATTTATATTATTTCAGCTTTATTTTAATTAATTAATAGTTACATTTTAGTTAACAATAACAACAGTGCTCCTAAATGCAACACATTCTTTCTTGTAACTGGCAACTCTTGCAACAAAAAATCTGCAACAAGACCATGATCTAGAAAGCAACAGTTGTAACCTGCCACCTGATTACATAACAGCCCAAAAAGCCCATAGGTGCAGTTCACTCCTTTACACACTTACTCCTCACCCTTTTGTCAAGGCACCTCAAACCCTTAGATGATTCTTTCATGTCATTCCACTGTTTTTTTCTGTTAGTTGTAGCTGATGTGTATTAACTGAAAATGAAGCCAACATTGGCTCACTGCCTTGGGTACAACCAGATATTGAGCTTTACAAAGCAAGTCATGATGAAGTCATGCAGATGCTGGAGAACACGGCTGGTGATTCTGTCAGAGTAAAAGCTGCTCTGAATTGTCTTGGAAGGTTTAAGTGGGTGGGATGTAGCACAAGATATTCGAAAAATGCCAAGCTTTTACTTCCTCTGATACCCGTGCCCTTCCACATCCCTGAACAAATATCCGTCACATCCAACAACTTATACGACATTTTTTGTTAATGTTGCAAGTGAAATTGATGTAATCCGGATCATATATTTCATATTTATCATATATATTATTTTTCTTTGCTTAGATTTGTTCATTTGTTCTGTTCATGTTGGCAACTGTAATTTTATTAGCTTTTATTAGTGTAATAGATGAATTTGCTTCAAAATATTGTAGAGTTAGATTTTTTCATCCCTGGTCTTTGAAGTCAACAACAAAAGTCATTTGAAGTATTTTTACGTTGTTAAAGATAAGAAGCCTATTTATGTTGCTATTCTAACTATTCACAATATACAGCAAATACCTTTCAAAAGTTTGGGGTCGGTAAAAGAAGTTTTGAAAGAAGTATCTTATGCTCAACAAGGCTGGCTGCATGTATTTGATCAAAAATGCAGTAAAAACTGTAATATTTTGAAATATTATATATTTTTAAAATAACTGTTTTTTAATTTTAATACATTAAATAGAATTCTTGTGATGCGAAGCTGAATTTTCAGCATCATTACTCAATCTTCAGTGTCACATGATCCTTCAGAAATCATTCTAACATGCTGATTTGATGCACAAGACTATCATCATGTTGAAAAACAGTTGTGCTGCTTAATATTTTTGTGGAAACCGTGATAAAAAAAAAAGTCTGGATTCTTCAATGAGAACGTTCAAAAGAACTGTATTTAAATATGTCTTTTGTAACGATGGAAAAGTCTTCACTGTTACTTTTGATCAATTTAAATAAAAGGTTACATTTCTTTCCAGAAAGATATATTACTGAGTCTGACCCCAAAATTTTTAATGGTATACAGCGCATCGTTTGTATTATTTGCATTTAGCATTTTTTTTTAAAGTCCCCGTGAACCGGAAGTTGCAAACGACTTTTCTCCAGTGTTATGACGTATTTTCAAGTGAAACGGAATATTGAACAGAGGGCAGGGTTTTACTCTAGCGCTCCTCCTCTCCATCTCTGCTCATAGCAGACTAACGGTTAGAGGGGAGTGGTTAAGCGTTTTCAAACCAAGCCGTCAAACCTATGTCATCAGAAAAAGATGCCATTCCAGACCCGGAAGTAACTTTTCAGATTTTGATTAAAGATTACCATGGTAAAAAATATTTTTTTTTTTATATTTACTTGCACAGATTAATTGTTCACCACAAGACTAGTAATATGCGCTAACAAAGTAAATAGGGTCAATTTTGATTTCATGGGGACTTAGATCTGAGATCCATTTTTGAGAACTACTGTTGCAATATAATGCAGACACAAGCTTGTCATATTTGTTTTCTATGAATTCAACACAGTAAGGTTATTTCAATGTCACATCATGATGGTTTCAACAATAGCAGCTAATGCAGTGACAATTTGAGGGATTATGTTTACTTGAGCATCAGGTTCGTCTAGATAGCAACGGGATATTACAAAAGAGTGTGTGAAATCATACACTGTAACTCAATATGAGGAATATACAGTACCAGTACTGTAACTTAAAATAGAACCAGGGAGTATGAAAAAAAGCCTATAAAAAGTAGTACAAGCAAAACAGTATGAATGTTTTATTTAGACTGACACCAGCATCTGTCAAATCAGGGCAGCAAATTGCTTTTATGAAACACAGCACGTAACTACCTGGAAACATCTGCCAAATGTTGATTCTTGGTAATGTGAGCTGACCCTCCCTTTCCTGCCCCAGCGTAACACAGCTGAACATGCAAAACTGCAGGGGTGACCCATATCCTCTAGTGTGGCTACTGATACAAACAGCCAAAGGAGAACAGAAATAAAACAGGGTAGCAAAGCTGTTCATACAGTATTTTAAGCTATTTCAGGGTTCAAACCATAATCCATCCCCTGAGTGTTTCCACTGTTTTTCATAACTTGCTCTTAAGTGTCTGGATACAGATGCATGTTATGATGGATCATTTGAAAACTATCATTTTTGGAAATGCAGGGGCGAATGTACTAAATAGCTCAACCAGCTAATTGCTAAATAACTGATTTGCAGAATTTCTTTGGTGAACTGAATGTTAAACAACACCTAAAATGCATGTGAATGAAGTGATATCAGCTGGCACAATTTAGATATTCAAGTGTTCCGCTAACAGCGTATTGTAACTTTTAGTGTTTAACATTGGTAGCGTTGGGAAAGTTACTTTTAAAAGTAATGCGTTACAATATTGCGTTATTCCCTAAAAAAGTAACTAATTGCGTTACTTAGTTACTTTTTAATGGAATGTTATGCATTAAGTTACTTTTAAGTTGCCTTTTCTCACCTGGGATTTTTAATAACAAACAAACAAACAAACAAATAAACAAAAGTTCTATTTCTCGCAAATGTAAAGGCCCATTCACATTAATAGTGATATGAATAAGCCTCAGGCTGAAGGAAATACAAATTCTAGCCTGTACAGTAGAGGGCTCAGCTCGAACAAACCTTTCAGCTCTGCTGCCATTCTGTATAACGGAAGAATAGGATGGAGGAGAAAAAAGTTCAGGGCTGTGTTCGAAATCACTTCCTATACACTCATTCACTATCCCCTACATTACTCCTATTCACATAGTGAATGAAAAGGAGTGAGTGAATTCAGACACTGAGTCCACCGGAAGGGCTTCCGCTTTTGCATAGTCTGTGCTTGCTGTTTAATAATCATTTGAAACTTAGCAAACTGGCAGCTCCAGTAGTAATGAAAAGATGCATCTTGAACTCTGTCATGGAAACTAGCATGTATAAACCTAAATAAACAATTTAATAATCAATTAAAAAGGAATTTATACCTGTATGATATTATGCTGCACCCACATTGGACCATTGGTTTGGAAAATGGATGGATGGATGATTCAGCTGAGTTATGATCCACTGTGTATAATTCACAGTGAATTATGGGTATTCTCTAGCCGTTGAGCATACATCGGATGTACACTCGTTATTGCAGTGCATTGTGGGATTGAATGAGTGCACTCGATAATGTCCACTATGGTTTCGGACACCACTACAAATGGCTTGTCCCCTCAAATAGTGCCCTATTTAAGGGTATAGGAGGCGATTTCGGACACAACCCAGCACTCTTACTTCAGCAATAAAAACAAAATATGAAACACAAATGTGATGTTTACCTAAAGTAATTTTTGCTTAGTACGGTTGAATTGGGGCATCGAAGGTCAGCAGCAAAGATATTGGTTAATAATGTGAGATTAAATACATAAAGTATATTTGTGTTGTTTAACATTTAATAATTGCAGCAGGTTTGAGTAATTCTGAGTTTGCCTTTTTTTTATTCATTTTGAGGAATACTGAATCAGTTTTTGTACAAGTGAGAAGAGTAAATGCATGCTCTCACATTTACTCTAGAACTAAAATAACCATCATGTTTACAGCACACCTCTGCATCTGATTTCTCTCAACATGGGGACAGAAGAGGTGTCAGTCAATAAATTGAAAAACAAAGTGATTCAGATATTTTGTTGAAAGTTTAAAAGTAATGTGTTACTTTACTTGGGAAAAGTAATCTGATTAAGTAACTCACGTTACTTGTAATGTTTTACCTGCACAAATAAATAAATCATTTATAAAAATATTTAAATACCCCAAGTGCATTTCAGTGCCTTTAGCACTTGGTTGAGCTGTTTAGTGAATTAGTCCCTGCATTTCCAAAATTATAATTAAACATTTTTCCATCAGTACTTTTTTTGTGTTTTTACTTGATTTGCAGAATTTCTTTGGTGAATTGGATGCTAAACAACACAGAAAATACATGTAAATAAATAAAGTGGTATCAGCTGTCACGATTCAGATATTCAACTTTGGCTATAAGAACATCTTGTGAAAATCTAGCTGTTAAAAACACACTTCTCTCTAGTTTACAGAAAATGCATTATTTAAAGCAGTGGTTCCCAAAGTGTGGGGGGGGAGCGCGACGTTACCATTGGGGGGGCGCGAGTGAAAAGCTGAGAGGGAAAATTATGTTTGGTTATTCTGGTTAATGCCAATTTTTGTATTTTGCCTTAATTGTCACTAGGGGGCGATCACAGTTTTAAAAGCTGATATAGCCTATCTTGTTTCAACTGGTAATAATACCCGCTAGCAGCTAGCAAAACTTTTCAGAGTGTAGAAAATAAGATGGATCGTTGGCTGATTCGTAAAAATATAATCGTTGATTCTACGCCTAAAATAACTGGAGCAAACACAGATGAACCGAAATCTAACAATGACACACCAAGGCTAGAGGAGGCAGAACCTGTGGAGGCAGATCCAAGGCAGATCGAAAGACCCGTGGGAACTGTGCATAGCCTGGCGGGGGATACAGTGGTGCCAGTGAAAACACGAGGGAAACGCAAGCATTCGCAGGCCCACTTAAATTCAGCAAAGCGAAGGAGATATCAAGACGATTACATTCGGTATGGATTTACGTGACTCCTGGTTGATGGGGATGCACGTCCACAATGTGTAATGTGTACGGAGGTACTAGCAAATGACAGTTTGAAGCCGGGGAAAATTAAGAGACATTTACACACCAAACACCCAACACACATTGATAAAACAATTGATTTTTTCCGTCGCAAAGCAAGATTTGCGTGGTCAAAAGCAAGTATTGACTACACAGACTACAACAACTACCAAACTCCAGGCTGCATCTTATGAAGTTTCATACCTCATTGCAAAATCTAAGAAGCCACACACAATTGGCGAGACGCTCATTCTCCCTGCAGCAATAGCCATGTCAAGCTATGGATAATGAAAAAATAGCGAGTCAGCTTAAACAGGTCCCACTGTCAGATAACACCATTGCCCGACGAATAGATGACATGGCAAACGACATAAAGATTCAGCTTATTGATCGTATAAAAAAAAAAACGGAAAATTTTCCATACAACTTGATGAATCGACGTAATATATCAAATCATATTTGAGTTTCGATAACTGTGTGGCCGTGTGTACGGATGGAGCTGGTGCTATGATGGGCAAACATAAGGGTCTAAAGGCGAAGATACAAGCAGTTGCACCGCACGTAAGATTCACCCATTGTTTTATACACAGGGAAGCTCTTGCTTCCAAGGCCCTTGATTATGAGCTGAGTTGCGTGCTTCAAACAGTAATTAAAATTGTTAACGTAATAAAAGCACGTCCCATCAATACGAGACTGTTTGCTGTTATGTGCAAAGAAATGGGATCTGAACACAAATCTTTACTGTTGCACACTGAGGTCAGGTGGTTGTCGCGAGGTAAAGTATTGCGGCGTCTTTTTGAAATGAGAGATGAAGTGCGACTATTCTTAATGATTATACAGTCTCCCTACGCAGAAAGTCTGACAGATCCTACATTTCTGACAAACCTGGCCTACTTGGCAGATATTTTCGATAGACTGAATGGACTTAACATGTCGCTGCAAGGCCCCAATACCAACATTATGTCATTAGCCGACAAAATAATCGGATTTGTAAAGAAGATGGAGCGATGGACAGCGCGAATAGAAAAAGGAAGTGTGGAGATGTTTGATGGACTACATGAATTTATTGAGGAGAATAAATTTGCGCGAGATGTGACCCATATGTATAGGGGGGGGGCCCGAGGCAAAAAGTTTGGGAACCTCTGATTTAAAGCATGCAGCGCAGATGCCCATATGCAAGATAATAACATAGTAGCTCTTGCAACGAAGAAAGATTTTGTTTAATGAAGCAACCAGGACTAAAACAACTGATTAAGCATATTCTGCAGGAACAGGCTTATTCAAATAAATCAAAAGGACAGAACAGGCTTCCTTTTATTTCACATGGCTTTTTTTATAGAATGCATAAACAAATTGAGGAGACAATCAAGACTTTCTCAAACCACAGACACAGAACCTCCTGTGATTCTGAATCCAGCAACCAAAATTATTCTATTTACTTCATTGCATGGAAACCTGTCCAATCACACGCAAATGTATCCCCTATGTTTTAAAACTAGACAGCTGAAAAAGCTCAGGGGGGAAGCATTAGAGAAGCATTGTGTTCGTAGAAGTTATCCTGCTGTGTATAGACAGCTAGTTCTGTGTCTAGCATCTAAAACCACTTCCTCTGCAGACCATTCTCCAGGACCGTGAGTTTTGCCTCTGCGCTCCCAGGATTCCTCTGAGCCATGAAAATAAAACTCGGAACCGGATCATATTCACCCCTATTTTTAAACCCGCAGACCATTCGCCTGTACCCTCCAGGACTAGAGAAGGCATGTGAAAGGTCCTGAACTTGAACTTTAGGAGACTTTGCTGCTTACAGGAGAGAACAGCATTGGAGGGTTTGCAGGAAAGGCTGCGGTCCAATGAGTTATGAAACTCAGGTAACACTTTCAAACAAAAGTGAGAGACTAAGGGAAGGAGGTGAGTGTTCAAATTAGAAGAGGAAGATCCAGTTCCACTTGGTGCTCCTAAATCATTCAGAGAAGAATGAAATCCCACTTTTAAAGGAAGTGTTTGGCAGACACATGATAACCTAAGACTGACCCACTTGGAAGTGGGTGGGCTTTGACTCATCCACATGCATTCCCAGGATCCCCCGCACTCCGAGTGGTGGCAGAGGCCAATAAATCTTAAAGCCTCTGCCCGCCAACGGCAGTTTGTTTAGTGTATATCAGCGTTAAACACTCATTCTAAATCTCCGAATATATTTCCACTGTTTGGCAACCCACACAAGCCCTTCATCTCTAGGGTCCATTTTTAAAAATACTACAGCATTCACTCTGTGTCATCAGCTACATGTATAGCCATGATTAATTACACTGTAGGACAAACCTGGCTGCCAGTATCCATAGGAATATTCACGTAATGCTGTTATTTGTAGGCCTTTATATAACGAACCGTTACTAATATCTAGAGTGGAGGTGGCCGATAGCTGATTTAATGCCAAAATACAAAGTGGTTCAAAATTCTGAGAAAGCACCCCTATTTAGAATTTTTATATATTAATAATCAATAATTTGATATATTAATAATTATATTTTACATTACCCAAACTGAAACCGTTTTGTATTTCCAGATCTAAATTATATAAGTACATATATATATATATATATATATATATATATATATATATATATATATATATACAGTATATATGCATTTTTGAAAGAAGTCTTGCTGACCAAGAATGCATTTATTGTATAAAAAAAACCTGTAAAAACAGTAATATTGTGATCAATTGATATTGGTGTTTAATTATTATTCATATATTATTATTATTATTATTATTATTATTATTATCAACATTAATGTTTTTGCCATTTAATATTTTTGTGGAAACTGTGATGCATTTTCTTTCCACATTCTTGGATGAAAAGAAAGTTCAATGATCAAAACTGATTTGGAATAGAAATATTTTGTAGCATTTATAAATGTCTTTACTGTCACTTTTGAACAATTTAATGCATCCTTGCTGAATAAATATATTATTATTATTATTATTAATAAATATTTCTTTCCCCAAACTTTTGAATGGTAGTGTATCACAGTTATTTTAAATTTCAATAATATTCACAATATTACTGTTTTTACTGTATTTCTGATTAAATAAATGCAGTTTGGTGAGCTTTTGAATGGTCAAACTATCTGTGTATTAAAGAGATACATGGTACAGAATAATTGCTCTAGGTATAACCTTATGAAATATATTGACTTTGATGCTTTGATGTTTGATGATGGAAATAACAGCTAGAGAGCAGGTTGCAATAAAAGGCTTGCCAGACTTCAACGCACATAATCAAATGAATCTAGAGAGAGGAAATGAAATGGTCCTATTAGCCTGAGTCCAGTTTAATGCTTGAAACAAGACACTGAGTCCCTGACTGTAATAAATCTTTTTTTGTTGTTGCATTAATTCAAAGCATCTAATCATGAAATCTGACACCACTGCTAATAAAAAATGCAAGACATATCATGGCCTGTCTCACGGTGGAGATGGAGAAAATATTTACTTTGCAAAATGCTCAGGGTTGTTTTGAGCTCACATGCATCTAATTATGTGGCCAGTGTGCACAAATTCTATTAATCCAACCAGTGGGACTGTAAAGTCGATTGCTCAAGACGAGCACACTTTTTCACTAATAGCAAAGGATTGTGAAAGCTATATTTGCACGAAAACATTTTTCTGCTCTCCACGTTTCCGTTAAGGGGTGAACCATGGTAATGGCACAGTAACTGAATGCAATGTCGCCAGGGCAGAAACACAGCTTTGTTCCACTGACATTAAATCCTCCTCGAAAGCAGCACTCAACCTTGACAAACACATGCATGCTTTGGGGCTCTGCATTGAGAAGCACATAAAAGGCTCTCAAACAGCGAGGCTAAATAATTGATTACCTTAAAAGCACAATCTATGCTCTTTAAGGTATTCTGTGTGGAGATTAATTGGCTTTTCGTGAACTAAGTTGCAAATCCTCTTTCATTAGGTCCCTTTGCCAGCTAGCATCCCCAGAGACGAACAGTCACTAACCTTTTAATTTTGCAACCTGAATCTGTAGAACAAATTGTTCATTCCTCAGCACTATGAATAAGGTCTGATTTCAAAAATAAGTGATATTAGAAAATGCTTGTCCATGTAAAACTCACCGCCATAATGCTTGAATGTGATTGTCAGAGCTTTGCTATGCCATTGTTAAAGTGTTCTGAGTGGTTTTACCATGCTTCTGTGCAGTTACTAGAGTATTCAGAGTGGTTACTATGGCATTGCTAGGTGACTGCTAGTGTATTCTGGTTGATCTATGAAAGCTGCATGGTGGATTTGGAACAAACTGTGCAGAATTAGTTACACTCAAAAGTTTAATTTTTACCATAAGAAGTTTGTTCAAATCCCTAAGCACAAGAATGTGCAGTACTAACTGATGCTTGTATTCACAATTATTTTGAGATTAAAGAGCCAAGCAACAGGGATGAGACAGAATTTTACATGAAATATCTTAGGAAGATATGCATGTCAAACTGAGACTGTCTCAACGGTGTCATTGCATCATATGAGCTAAATCTGAAAAGATCATTTTAGCGTTCTATGCCCCATCAGCTCCAGTATTTCATCACAAATAAGTGGCTGCTTATGTAACCATGTGGCCAAAAACACAAATACCAAGGCTATCTGTTAGCTATTAATTATCAAAATGTTCCTCCTTGTCAGGCCCCTTCTGTCAGTAGTGTGGTTAGGTGTCAACAGACCTTGGTATTTCCAGTTACTTCACGATACTAGTATTTTATCTTTTCAGTTCCTGGCACTGATGGGATAAAGTACAACAAGAAGAGCTACGGTTCTAAGATTGCATGGAAAATAAATAGGTCTATGTTTAGAATGTCCAACAAACTGATTTCTTATCGCATTAATCTTATATAGTTAATTAATGTTCACACACACACACACATATATAATAGTGCTGCCAAATCGATTAATAAGGACATATAACATAAAAGTTTTTGTTTACATAATAGATGTGTGTGTGTGTATATATATATATATATATATATATATATATATATATATGGGCCATTCTACAGAATTGGTGCAAACTGCTGTCCCTCATCCAAAAAACACATTTGAAAAGCATTCAATTATTAAAATCTTAGATGTTTACTAAGATCCTTCAATTATCTATTGAAACCCACAATAATATTTAAGATTTCAGTAAGATTTTTATATATAAAATCATCATTTATGGGCTACTTTCAATTAGGAGGTGGCTGTCCCAAACCCTAACCCCTAAATTTCAACTTGTGAAAATGATATTGAAAAAAAGTTAAATTTTTTTTTTATTTTATATTTTATTTTTAAATCATGAAACTTTATCTAAAAAAAACGTGTCCTGCATTTTCATGTCACTACCAAAACAGTGAATGTTGTAGTCCATTGACTGAGTGATTTTAACCACAGCCCTACATTTTTGATCAGGAAATATTCCTGTGTCCCTCTCTCTCATGTGCTATATGGAGTAGATTGATCCCATCATTTTGAGGTAAATGTGTTCTAAAGTCTAAAAATCTGTGTGTAACTTTAAGGAATGTCACTACCAAACTCATTTTTTCTGCTAAAACTTTTTTGGATGTTATTCCATAAAATTTAGTTGTTATATGTGTTCAACTGTTCTGACCAGTGATTACTAACCATGTACTGATTAGCATCTTCGAGCTAGGCTCAAAAGTATCTAAAATTGTCACTACCAAAACAGTCACAACCGAAACATGTCTTGAAGTTTCGGTTGTGACATTATTGTTTTGGTAGTGACAAAAGGGAACACATAATCCTTTATTTGGAGGAATAAACTACATTTTAGTACAGTTATGCAAATAATTACTACTGTAGTATGTTTTAGTGTTTTAGTATGCAAGATTCTGTTAAAATTCTGTAATGAGATGAGGTTACAATTACTTAAAGGTGGGGTATGTGATTTGCAAAACGGCCGGCAGATTTTGAAAATACACAACTCAAATGGTCCTACCTTCTTTCCTTTGACTCCACCCATTCAAAGAACATGAGGGGGAGGGGTGTATGGCACGACCGTTTGATTGACGCACTTACTGTCCAATGATTCTAGGTGGTCTTGGAAATGATTGGCTGGAGTTTTTCGAGTCCTGCCCGTTCCACAGATGATTAAATTGCTTAATTTACATTTCAGTGCTTCTAACTCAGTGACTGTAAGGGGGTTAGGAATAGGATTTCAAGTGATTTTGAAAAAATGGCCAAAAAAGAGAATTACATACCCAACCTTTAAGGTTGCTGTCCATGATACTAGCTTAGGTGTAAGGTTGTTGTCAGTAAATGTTAATTTCTATGATTAACTTGACAGGGAGAATGACATAAAACACCATCATGCCTAAAAAAAAATAGAAAAACTACAACAGAGAGACAGAGAGAATACAAACAAAGGTTGAGGGAAGACCCAGTGAAGTACAAGGAATACTTAAGGAAAGAAAGAGAAAGAAATAAGAAACGAAGGGAAGAAGGAAAGTTGAAGAGTATCAGTGAATTATCTGACAGGGAGCAAAGACATGTCAGAAAAGCATGGAGGAAAACAATACACACACACATACACACACACAGTTCAGTGGTTCTGGAGATTTATCTGAATGAGGAAAATTATTCTGAAATTAATGTAATTTTTATTTGTGCATGGTAGAAAGCACACAGTGAACTCCAAGAAAACGCTATGCTTGAGCAAACAGTTTGTGAATAGGCAACTACAAATGATGGCCATGAAAGAGACTGTGAACGCATTGAATAGGATATGTTTAGTTGGTGAATAGCATAGGCTACTATTACACAGTAGCGATAACGTTAAGCGCACCAGAATGAAATATAATATTCAGAAGTAAACAGCATAGCTGACTTACAGATTCAGTTAACATCCACAAATGAATAAGCGCGTCGATTCAGGGAGCAGTGCAAAGTGCCCGTGCAAAATCAGTTTTTGTGTGTGTTTTTAGTAATTGTTGGTTTCTTGGTAAAGAAAACACATTTTTACTCAAATTAATCAAAATGGATTTATCACGTTTTGGAACCAAACTATAATATTCAGAAGTAAACAGTGTAGCTGACTGAGTGTTTTTATGTCAGAATGTTTATTTTTAAACCACAACCTTCTAAAAATGATATATTTAACGATATCTTTAGCATTTCTCATCCAAACAACGTCAAACTTGGCACTGCACTTACTCGTGCCCGTAGCGAGACACCTGTCGAGTTTGAAATCCATCGGACTAACGGTTCGAGAGATATGCGAATAACGGACACACACACACACACACACACACAGTTCAGTGGTTCTGGAGATTTATCTGAATGACTCATAAACAAAATGTTGAAAATGTGAAAATAAAACAAAGTGGTTCTGAAACAGTCTACATTGTAAGTTGTTGTTTTTTTTAGGAAGAAAAATCTATGAGCATACCTCTTCTCACTTGCACCTCAAGACCCAAAGTATAGAATAGCTCAGAAGAAAAGAACAGAAGTGTTCTTATAAGATATTTACTGTCAGATGTGTGTCTGCTATATGTACTGACTGCATATGTGCATAGTTATTTATTTATATTAACATAAAATGTGGACAGTCTGATTCAGCCATGGCAAACTAAGTATTGTGGTCACTACCAAAACATTACTGTCACTACCAAAAATGTGCAGTCACTACCGTAACATGGGATGTTTTGTCAAAAATAAAGTATATTGAATTATCAAATAAGATGTTATGATAGTGTTTGGTTCAATGCATATTCAAACTAATGAATCCTTAACTTTGAAATCAGTACGATAAACGTTATGCCTTCTACAAAGAAAAAAAAATATATATTTATAAGGTAGATGTAAACAAAATCTTAATAGGTCATTATAAGCCTTCTTAATAAATTATTTAATATTGTGTTTCGGTAGTGACAAATTTGGGGAGAAGGAAAATATTCCAGCATTTTCTGAAAATACAATATGAGAATTAACTGCACAATTACTAGAAAAGCGTACCTTGGATATTATACAATTTGCATACATGCAAAATTTGTGGGAAAAAACAAAAAAATTTCAAGATGTTTCCAACTCTGACTTTGCACCAATTCTGTAGAATGGCCCATATACGTCTGTGTGTATACAGTATATATCAAGCGGATTTTGGCATATTTAGATCTTCAATATTGTATAATAGTAATGATATTTCTCACTTTTTGTCGACAATGTTGGATAAGTCTTGGATTTGTTAAGTAATCTGCCAGTTAATTAAATGAAACATGCTTGGCATGCTGGTATTGACAAGCAGTATCGGGTACAGTCATTCTTCATTATAGAATATTATACTTTGTACCTATAAATACAAAATTAAAAATGATGATAAATTTGTTGGTGCAATCCAGTTTCGGTCATACACATACACATGCACAGATGTGCCCACACTCACATATTGCATCTCTTTAACTTGAGTTATAAAATTACCAGAACACAAGATCCAATATCTGAATGATAATTCAGTCCAATAGACAAAAGCCGCCGTTTATTTCTCAGTTTGAAGCTCTTATTAATTCATAAGAAGTCTGAGAGTCCGTCAGCAATTGTTATAACAAGACAAGACAGCCCGCTTGACTGGAGAGGCTCCAGCAGCACTAAATTAATTCCCTGTCCATATATATAATTCACTAGTCGTTCGTCCGTATCAAGCATTTTCTTACCTGTAGATTAAATCCAAGGTGATAAGGAGAGTTTCAGATAAAAACGAGCGTGCCTTCTTGTTATTTAAAATCATAAACAGTCATTACTTTCCTTTGCGACGTCACGGTGACATGGACGATACATGTACAATATCAGAGCGCGAGATGAAGAGCGCACGAGACGCGCAGCGTGTGAATGACGACGGCTGTCAGGCTGGAAGATATTCAGTGTAGTAGCTTCCTGTTACATCATCACTGCTTATCCCCGCCTCGATGGCACATTGATCGTTCCATACACTGTTTGCTTTATGCAATTTTAAATCACAAGATATAACATAATATATATTATTAGTATATCCAAACAATTCTAGCTTCTAAAAACTAAAAATCTTTTTAGTTGTATTATTTGCTGATACCTTTTTTCTTAATGTAGGCCTACATTACATTTTATGTTGCAATTTAAAGTTGTATGTTTATTTGATGATGGGATATTTGAGGACACAGTAATTTAGGTAACACTTTATTTTAGTGTCCTCCTTGTTACATGTACTTACTATAGTAATAACAGTAAATGAATCATAATTACATGCAACTAACTATAAAGCAAACCCCATTCCTAACCTTAACTCTAAAGTAAGTAGCTACATGTTGTTAATTAATATCACTCAGTACTTAAATGCATAATTACACTGGAACAAGGACACCTTAACATAAAGTTAAACCTTAATTTAAATTTAAAGATTGTTTATTTTTATTTTGAAGTAAAAAGGTAGACCCTCTAGGAAAGATGACCCCCATCTTATGACATTTTCACAGAAAAAAATATGTACACAATAAGTACATTAAATCAAATGCTTTAAATTTGAATAAACTCCATCAGTCAACTCTAAGAAACATAATGAAAGATCATTCAAATAGAATTGTTTAAAAAAACGGTAAAGGAAAAGGAAAAGATAAAGGTAAAGGAATATTAACAACTGGTAGTGGATTCCAAAAAGAGAGAGTAACAGCTCCATCTTGTGTAGGATCTTAAGCATTTTTTTTTTTTTTTTTTACAAGTCTATCATCAAGTTCTGCAATACTTTTCACAAAAGAATCACTAGCACTCTATTGGTAGTTATGCAGCTATAGAGAGGTGAGATGTTGTTACTGATGATCTGTTAGTCACATCTAGCATATTTTATTATAAAATGTAAAAAAAAATGAATGCTAGACTCAACTCTCAATGGGTTTATCACTGTGTCCTGGATAAAAGACAGTTATTTCCCTCAAGTCATTACATACAAACAATGGCATAAGTTCAAGAACACAGTGCAAGGGCAGCAAAAGTAAACATTTTGGAGTGTTTACTGTATACACATTATAAAAAGACAAAGCATTAGTATGTTTGAGAACAATTTTACAAAAAAGAAGAAAGGATTTAGAATCCTCAGCAAATATTTATAACTGCCATAAATACTCAGTGTTAAATAGATCCATAAGCGGGCATTGTGAAAGAATTATATGAGTAATTATAATGTATGTTGATAAGTAATTTAGTATGTAAATTTGTCCTTTCTTCCCCATAAAACAATATAGAGTGGAAAATTATGTCTTACACTTAAAATACATAGAACGTCTTAATATATGAAGCCAAGATTAAAATCCATTAACTGTAATAATTATATACATGATAATAATGTGTGGGTCAGCAAGATACAATCACATGCTGCTTTCTCTTATTTTCTCAAACACTATACCAAAGCTGCACAATGTGGATAAAAGAGTGGTTTAGCATTTGGTATCATGAAAATATATCATGAAAATATATGTCCTAGACAGATCGGAATAAGATATTTGAGTTCCTCGTCTTTATCCGTATTTGCCTTCTCCGACCGTGATCTGAAAGAGAAAACATTGAACATAGAGAATCAGCAATACACATAAATCTTGCTTTACTTTTCTTGTGGTCTTTGTTTTCACTCTGTCTCGAGCATGCATCATCATCATTATTGACACTAAACTATGCAGTTCTTCTCAATTAAAATATTAAAGGTGCAGTAAGCGATTGCTGTTGATATTTGAAATCACCAAAACAAGCACGGCCCTACCCAAATGTATCACACCCATATCTTGATGCCATACCCCCCCCCACACACACACACACACATTCACATACACGCTATGCAACACAGGCAACGACTATGGCGAAGTCTGCTGTGCCTGCCACCCGAGGGTATGATGTCATCAATGAGTGAAAGCAGTTTGTGTTACTATGATAATTCAAGTCGAATGTCTAATAGTTCTACTCCTTCAATGGCAAAGTCATCCCTTCCATCCCAAAAAACAAACACCGTTTTAATGAAAAGCTCCCTACATAAGACGACAGTCCAAGTGGGTTATATCAATCACTATAAGGGGAACCAAAAAAAAAAAAAACTTAAATTAGGAGTATGTTATCTCACTTTTCAGACACACTTTGGGAGCCGATGCTTAAAACAGGCGAGGGAGGAGGTTTACACGTTCCAGGCTTATAATAATAATAATAATAATGCAAATGAAAAACCAAGTGAAGATGACAAACGAGTATATTCAAGCAAAAGACAGCATATCTTAGTTCTGTGAAACACAGCAAAACCAACGTTACTCATGTGTCGAGAAGAAATAAAGCAACCTCAGCATCCGTTTTCAGGCTTTGCCGCTCCTTAAGGTCTCTCCAGTGCTGGAAAGCTTCCGATATTTATGCAGATCCTTCCTCTTGCCTGATCGTAACCTGATATATTCTCCTGGCCTTTTCCTCTTTTGTATTTTCTCTGGTATCTCCCTCAGTCTGCTAATCTCTGTCTTGTGCACTGAGCTCTCTCTCATTTACATCATGATACACATCATGAGTGTATACGCCCCTTACTGCTGATTGGCTACAAGTGTGTTTTGGTGCTCGGTCCGATCCACTTTTCAGCAACGTTTTTCAAAAATCGCTTACAGCACCTTTAAACCCTGCAGTAAACACACCTTTCATGCACATCTTAACGCAGTGTCTCTTGTGGACAAAGTTGTTTTTGTTGCCTCCACAGCCAGTGTAGCGAAAAGCTTGGCATCTCCCAGTCCTGAGGTTGTACACGTATCTCCTCTCAGAGCCGTCGCAATCGCCCCGATCAACTGGACTCATGCAGATTTCTGGGGGACTGAACTCTGAAATGCAATAACAATATATTGACATTCTCACTAGCTGTTTAAAATACACTCTCATGCATGTTCCACTGAGACAATACCCATAATAATATGACATAATATCACATAAAAGTAGTATCAGTAGTGCTATATAAATAAAGGTGACTTGACTTAGCTGTTTGTGAATGTAAAAGGTCTGCAAAGTTTCAAAGATCAAAGTGCACAACATCAAAAATTATTTTTTTGCCTAAAGTGAGTCGTCAGTATTTCCAGTCTTACTTCCTGCTCGAACCTACGTAGGTTTGTAACAAATCTGGTCTTCATTAGTTGACCATGAACAATGTCTACTTTGACCCGTCCTCAAACACTGTAGAAGACACTTTTCTCCACTACGAAAGCAAATCCTATATAAGCGCTGAGGAAGCTGAAATTCAGATATGGTTAAGGGGGGGTTCGTTTCTGACACGCTCTGTAAGCTTTAGACCAATCACAACAGACTGACCAATCAGAGCAGAGTAGACTCTCGGAAAGGAGGGGTTTAGAGAGAGACCGGATCCTTTATCAAACTGTTTCAGACAAGAGGTGATGCTGCAATCTATATTATGAGAAAATTATTTCTATTTTTTACCTTGAATGCATGTAAACCATGTAGGAGACCTCCAAAATAAAAATAGAACCTTTTAGAATAGCGTAATAAGAGCACTTTAATGAATTATTATTATACATTGCACTGCATTTCTGCTACACAATAGACCTTATTCACAGCAGCGGCATCTTTGAATGAAAGCGAGGCTGTGAGGGATAGACTTCCATCTCTTCAGTGGGTTGTACTGTTATTTAATGCGTCTTTGGAGTGTTCTGCTGACGAAACACTGCAAAAATATTTTTCCAAGAAATTTCAGTAGACAAAAAACTCCAGACAACATGAGCTGTGGAAAATTATAAGTTATCTAGGAGCTTTATACAGCAGTTTACAGCGGATGCCATTGAAAACAAGGTAAGTCTATCGCTCACAGCCTTGCTTTCGTACCTGTCATGGCGCTGCTCTGAATAAGGTCTATTGAACAATTAACTATCCACTTTTAATAATAATGATAATAATAATGCTTTGTTTATAAAGCACCTTTCCCAAGCTTAAGGTCACTGTACAGAGTAGCAATACTAAAAATGTTCATGTCCCTTTGCAGCCAAGGACCAATTACAGTAACTGTATTATTTGCAATGTACACTATTGTGCATACTATAAGTAAACCTCACATCTGATCTCTATTGTATCTTATTTTTTGTTTATAGAGTATGTTTTGTTCCACCGTAGAGGATGTAAACCGGTAAAGTGGGACACTATGATCATTTGTTATTGATGTTGTTTAAAATATGATCCAAGTTGTTACATCAATGTTATTTTATATTACATTATTACATTATTTAATGACTAATTTAAAGTTATTATTTTATAACATAATGATAAATGTTTAAACATAAGTGTACTACTTCCTGTATTTATTCTAGCTGGAATGACATTAAACTTTATTTGACTTGATATACATGATCCACTAGATGGCAGTAAAATCTAAGCATCATCCTTCAATGGCGCCACAGAGAATTTGGCCATCTAATGCTGTGTCCCAATTAGCCTACTTATTCTACACCCTAAATGTATGTACTCTTTTTGTGAAGAAAAAGTACACACACTTTTCAGTGTGTAGCAGAAGAGTACACCAGCTTTGGGACATACTGTACTACAATTGTGTCTTTAACAGAAAGCTCTGTCACGTGGTTGCGTGCATCCTGTCACATAAACTGGCCTGCCAATCATTTTGTCACAGTTAACATTCTTCACATTTCATTCATTTCATTTCCTACCATATTGGAGAGAAATGCAGAGGCATGTTGATCTGCAGTCATGGGTCTTTCATGCGGAGAACTCTCCTCATATTTTTGCATTATGATGCATTTAAAAGCCAAACAGATCTTTATAAAAGTTCACATTGTTGTTTCAGATGAAATATAACATGGATAACATTAAATAAATATTTTTATCAGGTTAAATGTTGATTATTAGTCACCCTAACCCCTTTATCTAAACCTCTTTACTTAACCGTGAGTGGCGCACATCCAACATGCCAAGTTTGTAGTTTTTTAACACTTTTTATTTGTTTGTAGTTCTGAACCAAATCCTCTTACAAAGTGTGAGCAATATTAGCCTTTAGAGTGTGCATGGATCCACACTTCAAAAATCTACTGGAAAAGTAGACCATCCGGGGACTTCTGGCATACTCTTTTCAACATACTATGCTTTGGGACACACTTATTCTAATCCCACATACATTGGGATGCAGGGTGAGTCATCTTTTAACCAATAATCAATTACTGTAATTAATTAGCAGTAACTTTTAACTCAAAAAGTAAATTGCAAATAATAAATTAGTAAAACAGACCACTGACAGGATGGTTTATCTTTATTCACTTACTATACTTCATTAATCGCTGTGATTAAAGAGGTAAATGTGGAGTAGAATGAATAGCTACCATCAACACGTTGTAACAATGTAAATGTTACAATTATAGAAACTGAAATTCAGTTTTTTTTAAATATTAATATTAGGATTAGTATTGTAAATATCACATACTTGTGTCTCAGTGTGTGCTACTGTATCTCTGTGCCAGACTGAGATGTCATGAGCCCTGGAGCTGAGGAGCAGAGAGCAGCTCTTAACTGTCAAAATAAGGCAGAAAAAATGGCTGCTACGCTGCCCTCCAGACTCAAACAGACTGTCTGACATGAAAACACAGCTGTCTAGAACTCTCTGCTTTCACATCCACAGCTAATGTGTGTGTGTGTGTGCGTGTGTGTGTGTGTGTGTGTGTGTGTGTGTGATTCTCACCTGCTTCCTGAGAAGCTGGTTGGGACCCTTTTTGCAGTGGCAAATGGGATGCATCCAAAGGAGAATACTCTAAAAATAACCAAATACTTAGTGAATCACAAAAAAAGATTTATATAAAAGGTTATATTGTTCTCATTTGTAAGCCGCTTTGGGTAAAAGCGTCTGCTAAATGATTAAATGACTAAATTTAAGTAAATGTATCAATGGTATTTCTACAAAACAATAAAGTTTTTGTGTGATGCTGCATCTGTGCCTAAAAGGTACTAAAAATGACTTGGTGCACCTTTAAATACAGATCATTGTAATATACAGTATAAATAAAAAGGTTTTCTGACATTATAACCAAGCAGGTTGTGTCTCATCTCACCATGTTTAGTGAGAGGTTCTGTCCTGGGTTTTGCTTCCTCTTCCTCTGGTTTTAATGGAGAATTTTGTTCCATGTGGTTTGAGCCAGCTAAAAGGAGGAAACAGAGTGAAAACATCACATTTGATGTCCTTTTGTTACAGAGGAGTCTTTCTCAGGTTGCACAAACACGCACCATTAAAGGGATAGTTCACCCAACAATGAAAATTCTGTTATCATTTACTCAACCTCATGTCGTTCTAAACCTGTACTACTTTCGTTCATCTTCGAAACACAAATGAAGATATTTTTAATAAAATCTGAGCGATTTCTGTCTCTCCATTGACAGCTACGCAACTACCATTTTGACGCTTCAAAAAGTTCATAAAGAGATCGTAAAACGAATCCATATGAAATGAGCGGTTCAGTCCAAATTTTCTGAAGAGACTCAATCACTTTATATGATGAACAGATTGAATTTAGGCTTTTATTCACATATAAACATTAATAAACTCACACATCAGTTATGGTAAATGAAAGCTCAAGCATAACATGCTTGACATGCAAGAACCAATGAGGTTCATTCTCATGTTACGCAGCACATTTGAGCTTCCACAAGAATCTATGAGGTTCATTTTCGCACGTCATGCAGGTTCGTTTGAGTTACTGTTTGTTCGCTGATCAATGTTTATATGTGAATAAAAGCCTAAATTCAATCTGTTCATCATATAAAGCGATCAAGTATCTTGAAAAGTTGGACTAAACCGCTCAATTCATATGGATTAGTTATAAGATCTCTTTATGAACTTTTTGAAGCGTCAAAATGGTAGTTGCGTAGCTGTCAATGGTGAGACCGAAATCGCTAAGATATTATCAAAAATATCTTCATTTGTGTTTCGAAGATGAAGGAAAGTCTTACGGGTTTGGAACAACATGAGGGCAAGTAATTAATGACAGAATTTACATTTTTGGGTGAACTAACCCTTTAAAACGTTTCCTGCCTGTCTGTTTATCCAGGTTTAGTGCTTCTATATTTAAACATACACTCACCTAAAGGATTATTAGGAACACCATACTAATACTGTGTTTGACCCCCTTTCGCCTTCAGAACTGCCTTAATTCTACGTGGCATTGATTCAACAAGGTGCTGAAAGCATTCTTTAGAAATGTTGGCCCATATTGATAGGATAGCATCTTGCAGTTGATGGAGATTTGTGGGATGCACATCCAGGGCACGAAGCTCCCGTTCCACCACATCCCAAAGATGCTCTATTGGGTTGAGATCTGGTGACTGTGGGGGCCATTTTAGTACAGTGAACTCATTGTCATGTTCAAGAAACCAATTTGAAATGATTCGAGCTTTGTGACATGGTGCATTATCCTGCTGGAAGTAGCCATCAGAGGATGGGTACATGGTGGTCATAAAGGGATGGACATGGTCAGAAAAAATGATCAGGTAGGCCGTGGCATTTAAACGATGCCCAATTGGCACTAAGGGGCCTAAAGTGTGCCAAGAAAACATCCCCCACACCATTACACCACCACCACCAGCCTGCACATTGGTAACAAGGCATGATGGATCCATGTTCTCATTCTGTTTACGCCAAATTCTGACTCTACCATCTGAATGTCTCAACAGAAATCGAGAATCATCAGACCAGGCAACATTTTTCCAGTCTTCAACTGTCCAATTTTGGTGAGCTCGTGCAAATTGTAGCCTCTTTTTCCTATTTGTAGTGGAGATGAGTGGTACCCCGTGGGGTCTTCTGCTGTTGTAGCCCATCCGCCTCAAGGTTGTGCGTGTTGTGGCTTCACAAATGCTTTGCTGCATACCTCGGTTGTAACGAGTGGTTATTTCAGTCAAAGTTGCTCTTCTATCAGCTTGAATCAGTCGGCCCATTCTCCTCTGACCTCTAGCATCAACAAGGCATTTTCGCCCACAGGACTGCCGCATACTGGATGTTTTTCCCTTTTCACGCCATTCTTTGTAAACCCTAGAAATGGTTGTGCGTGAAAATCCCAGTAACTGAGCAGATTGTGAAATACTCAGGCCGGCCCGTCTGGCACCAACAACCATGCCACGCTCAAAATTGCTTAAATCACCTTTCTTTCCCATTCTGACATTCAGTTTGGAGTTCAGGAGATTGTCTTGACCAGGACCATACCCCTAAATGCATTGAAGCAACTGCCATGTGATTGGTTGATTAGATAATTGCATTAATGAGAAATTGAACAGGTGTTCCTAATAATCCTTTAGGTGAGTGTATATGCTTATAAACAACTAAATATTCAGAGAAAGTATAATCATTATTTGCACACTTCTTTTAGAACTTAAATTCTATGTAAGATCTCTCTGTAAACATCCTTTGCATTCTCTTCACATGACTTTTAATTTTGTTCAGTGTTTTTCAACAAGAGGAAAGTAGTGAAGTGTTTTTGTGGTTATAAATTAGTCTGTTTCATTTTCGTGGCTCTTTTACGACATTTAGGACACCTAGAGATTAAAGGTGCAGTAAGCGATTTCTCTGAAGCGCTGTTGAAAGTGGATCAGACCGAGCATCACAACACACTTATAGCCAATCAGCAGTAGGGGGCGTATACACTCATGATGGGGGAGGAGAGAGAGTGAGAGTGAGCGTCATTCATCTTCACTTTTTTTTCCGTGAAGCATTATTTTGCCTCGCTTCAGCTATCATAAAGAGACATCTAATCTTGTATTGCATGTTCGTGCATTTTGGGGGCTTTAAATATGATATGTATGGTATGTGGAACAGTTATCTAAACAAAAATCCAATTGTGGTAAACAAATAAACATTTATTGCGTCCACCCTTTGGCCGCCTTATAGTTTTATTAAAGGGTTTTTTGTTTGGCAATTGTTTTCCCACCTTTTCTGACTATAAACAAGCTGCTGCCCCTTTAAGACATCTGTGTAAACGCCCTGTTCACAAGTGAAATAAGATACAGTGCTGTGCTGCTCAGACACACAAGCTGTTTGTTTGCTGTCTGGTCTAATATACTGTAGTTTTTAACAGTATGTATCCTTCAAGGACAATTTAATTCCTAAAGATAACATTTTCAACAGTGAATTTGACTGTTGAAATTACTGCTAAAAATAGACTGCAACAAGCTGGAAAATGAAGGTTAGAATACCAAAGTGCTGTAACCTTTGTCATGCAGATGACTTTAATTACAGGGCTTGTACAAAAGCAATATGTTATTATTGAAAATTGCAGAGAAGAGAAATGTTTTGTTGCTGGTACATACGTAGACATCTCTCATGGCATTCTTTTATGGTCTTGAAGTTGTTGGCATTCCCAAAGCAGCCACCATAATAGAATCGTTTGCATTCTTGGCTCTTGAAATCAAAAAAATAGCGAGGCACCAGTCCTCTGCATGGCCCCGGCTCATCCTCCAGATGACATGGACTCTTGTCCTCTAAAAAACAACGACAGCAAAAAGAGGGGACAGCCATAAATCATGTGCTCCTTTTCATCAACTTCAGTCTTAGAAAAATGTTATGGTTTTTTTTCTTCTTCTTTGGAATACCACATAAAATATCACAAGAAATTATCACAGCAGTCTCTGTGACTGATAAACACGAGTTGTAATAACAAAACTTTCTGGCTGCAAAAAGCCATGCATTGACAAAATAATTATTTTTGCAAGCAAAATAGAAATTGTAAACACTTCATTATATTACAGTAGCTATTTTACCAGTGCCTGATTTTTCATGGCCTCTTCATTGAAATTAATATTTGTCCCTGTTTGCTAGCTTTAATTTCACAGCTCTGGATATTCGCTTACAGCACTTTCAAAATAGTTAAAAGTGTGAGAAATTGCCTGCACTAAACATTTTAAAGAAAAAAAAATAGCATTAATTTTCCCATTATTTTTAAGCAAGATGGATTTTACAAAGAGAACACAGAAATTAGCACAACAGAGAAACTACGGCATATTAATATAGATATTGAGTGTTTCATGATTAATCTAGACAAATATTGGAATTGATTATTAAAGCAGCGGCTTTCATCAGAAGCAGTTTGACTGTTGCCTTAACAATTCCCCTGGCAATAAGCCACAGACAGGCTGGAGGCATGGAGTGATTGATATATTTTCTCTCCATCTAGCACATACCCTGTTGATAAATTAATGGCTGGATTCCAAAGTTCAACAGATTAAAAGAATCACTTAATTTCCTGCCACGTTTTTGCCCTGTAATGCAGAATTTATTTATGGCTGCTGCTAATTAAAATAATTCACTTAAGTGGTAATTCATCATGGAGAAAGGCAGCTTTAATCCAATCAACTGGGAGAAATCGTCAGGGTATTTTGTTGTTCTCTCTTCTTTCGGATAGATCGAATTTACAAGCAACGATGAGTTGCACAAACTTAATCATAAACATCACATAGTGACCATACAGATTGAAGCCGGTTGCTGCTTTTGGATATAATTCAATGTTAATTGCAGTGTTACCTATTGCTTGAAAGTGGTTAAAATGTGATTATGGTCAGGGAAAAAAATAAGCAGAAAATAGAAAAGAAGATATTCTAAAAATCACATTAGTCTATGTGGATGCAGCACAGTCATGTGGGTCTCCAAAAACTATTCACTTTATAATCATAGATATAACAGGCATTCCACCACACCATATACTTTTATGGGAACAGGGAAGAGTTCTCAACAACTCAATACGCACACACACGCACACACACACACACACACACACACACACACACACATTAGTGTTCTGTAGAAGAAATAAAGTCTACATGTTTGAGAGTGAGTAAATAATGTAAAAAAAATACAAAATAAATTTTTAGGTAAACTATCCCTTTAAGATACTATTGTTGTTGTTAGATTTTATTTGCACGATTACTGTGTTGCCAAGATGGTCAAAAGGTGGATTATCCCAGTCAGTTAAATACTGCAAGTTTCTGTAGATAAAACTTGCATTGCTAAATAACAAGTAACATACATCAAGTAGCATACATACACCTTATGCAATTTCTACACTGTGTTGTACATGATGACGTGGGAGAATTCATCAGTCAGCAGCTAAACTCACTGCATTAGATACTGACTGTGTTCTGATACTCTACGTCCCAGACAGTCGTCCTAACCGAGAGCGGTGGAGGAATGCTAATTAAGCTTAGCAAATTACCACTCACATACAGCATTAATCAAAAGTTCACATTCATAAGGACACTTAACAAACTGAATGAAGGTAACTGAATATTAATGCTCCAAATGGATTATGCAATTTTAAATAGTCATAGTCAATATTCTAGCACAGAGAAGTGCAGATGGGCTGCATCTAAAACACTTATCAAAATGAATAATTCAAAACTGCTGTTCTCCTGAGCAGCCTCTTGGGTGCTATTTAAGAAAGGAGACCGTATTGATGCCCGGCTAGTGTCTCTCACTGTGTGTGTCATTTACTCACAAGGACATGACTTATGTGTAATATGTTTAACTGAGTGCACATTGACAAAGATGTCAGCAAGACAGGTAATTTCAAGTAGGTTCTGCACCAGCTAACCAACTATCATTGAGATGAATATAAATGCTATGGAAGGCATAATAGACTTCCTTGGCTCAAGCAAACAGATTGCAATTCCATTTACAGAAATTACACACTTTATATTTCAAAAGAAATGTGTAATGATACTGGATCAGTCTCAGAGGAAAAACATTCAGAAAATTATATTTCTCTCTTCGTATATGTCTCTTTCTTTGTCTCATACTTGAAATGCAAAAGAAAAAACTAGCCACTCTTTAAAGAGCATTGATGATTTGATTCACTAGATGGAGACATTCATCAAATTTTTCACAGTGGTTTATTATTTGATGTTGGTTCCATATACTCAGTGATTCTCTTTGAATACGAATTTTAAAAAGTGAGAAGAGCTTAAATGCAAACAGTGTGGACTCAGTGTGGATTTAATTGTTCCCTTTTTATTTAGAAGATGCTTTTTTCCAAAGCGACTTGCAAATTAGGAGCATCACAAGCAAGAGCCAAAGTACCACAATACAGAGTTACAATGCAGAAAAGCAGAGAAAAGGGAAAGGAAGAGGAGATTTTTTACACTCTTAAAAATAAAGGTTCTTTATTGGCATCAATGGCTCTATGAAAACCTTTAAGATCATGGCACCTTTCCATTCCAAAAGGTTCTTTATAGTGGATAAAGATTCTTTAGATTATTAAAATGTTCATTACACTAAGAAAATAAAATGGTTCTTTTAAGAACTTTCACTGAAAATTCTTTGGAGAACCAAAAATGGTTCTTCTACGGCATCGCTTGAAAACCACCTTTTTGGAACCTTTATTTTTGAAAGTGAAAAGAAGAGTTTGTGATGGTGCTGCTAACATCAGAGCTTCGACCAAGAAGAGTGTGACATTAATCCTCTTTGGTTCACTGAAGACCAGATGTTATGATAGAAGGTTTGTTATGTTTAAAGGGTTAAAATGTTCTCCCTATTACCAGGAAAAGCAAGTTTGGAGGCCACAGAAATTAGAAACTGACTTGGCAGAGCTGAAAATAAACAGGAGCATGTGGTGAAGAGAGCAGGAGAAATGAGTCCAAACACAGCAGTCAATTTCCTCCTCTGCCTCTATGGGGGATCTTTGGCAATCCTTCGCAGGCATTTACGAGTGATCGTGTCCTTGGAGGTGTTTGTCCAAATCAGCTGCAAAGTTTCTGTTTTCCCCTCTCTGTGATGGGACTGAGGCTTGTTTAGTAGTCACATGACAGAGTCTGTTTTGTGCTGATTATTACAATGATCTCTCACAGGAGGCAACGTTGCAGGGGCCCGTCCAATTCACAATGACCCCAAGTGGAAAGCGTAATGAGATATGACTCACCCAACCAACCAAAGTGCTTTAACTAATACAATGTGGCTTGGCTTTACTGTGAACCGCACATTTGTCCTCTTTTTAATTGGAAAAGCACCAAGAATTCTTTATTATTCTAGCAGAAATAATCAGATTGTTTAAATGGTACCTCCCTCATCTCAGCCTTGGCTTGTTGCCATGAACTAGACTTTGTTCTTGAGTAATCTTAATTTCTGCCTTTATATACTAATTTAATGCCAATATTGTAGATGAAACGTAATTTGATATTTGGTTTGTTTGCTTTTCCTTGCATTAGAATGCTTTGTATTCATCAAAGCACTGCTTTGAAGGACTAAAAAAATGCATTACTCCATGTATGGCTTCCCAACATACACATATATGTGTACTGTATATGTGACATACATAATAATGTCTATAATAGTGTAATGTCTTTGTTTGAAAGCATTCAGTTCTGAACAAAACAACTGCTTTTCTTGTGGTATAAGTCTCAGTATTTTTTAAGCATCTGTCATGCCCTCTACAAAATAATATAGTTCAAGTAATAATCATGACACTTCTATACTAAACCATAATTGCAGTACCGCACCAATGCATTACATTAGTGTTTTTTTATATTTTTAATATGTTTATGCTTGGCAATCTTCCGTGTCCTCCTTGCATTTGTCACGGCCTGTGAGCCGGGTTATGACAGATGTTAATGAGTCGTTGGGAATGACTCCCTCATGGTGAACTCTTCACTGTTCCCATAAAAGTATATGTTGTGGTGGAATGCCTGTTATATTATAAAGTGAATAGTTCCGGTTTTGGATGCTGATTGGTCAATACAGCATTCCAGATGTAGTAAAGTACAGATATGACATGCAACACCCACATGACTGTGCTGCACCCATAGACTAATGTACTGTTATTGTTACATGTCAGGGATTACACTGGGATCCATAAAGCTGATAACAACGCTTCATTTTTTTTTCATATAAACTTACTATAAAGAAAATATTTGTAAGAAAAAAACAATGACATTCTGAAATTCATATTAAATCATCTTTTCAGTCAAGTTGTTATGCTGATAGCAAAAAAGATTACATTTTAGTAGTATGTACTGTACATACTACTATAGTATTTAGCTTTTATTTTTATTATACTTTCAGTTTCAATTTTAGTTAATATTTTAGTAATTGTATGTGCTTTTGTCATTTTCATTAGATTTTTATAGTCTATATAGCTTTAATACATTTTTATTTAATATAGTTTTAGTCATTTTAGTATGTAAACTTATTTCAATTAGTTTCCGAGGCATTCAATCATTTAATATTTAAAATAATATAATATAATATTTTTAGTTAAGTCACAACACTGTTGTATTTTACAGTGTCCTTGTTACATGTTACAAGTACTTACTGTAATAATAACAGTAAATGATGCATAATTACATGCAACTAACCCCAAACTCAATCCTATTCCTAACCTTAACCCTATAGTGAGTACATGTTGTTAATTAATATTACTCTGTACTTGTAAATGTATATAACAAAATAAAAAATGAAATGAAAAAATGCAAAACAGAAGCACTTTCACTAGTACTTTAAGACTTTTGGTACTATTGTATATTGAGTTAATGGATCAAGTTATTCAAAATAATGCCTTTCCGTAATATTTTTATATAGTAGGTGTTTCATAAAAGCAATAAAGCCCTCAAAGCTGTGCTATATTGTGATTATATACTCTGCTGAGCATTGCTCTTTATCTTTGATTCACTCACAATATTGCACAGCCTCTCAACTTATTGCTATATTAGTAATATGTGCTTTTACTTAACCCAAGATACGCTTATCTGGAATGCTGTTTATTGCATAGGTGTGTGGAACACTGTCATGACACATGAGTCTGGGTCAGTTCATCCAATTTACAGAGCGAAAATGAAATAGGACTAACACATTCTGAAAGATGCATTGATTCTGAAAAGGTTATTTTTTGCCATTTCCTAGAGAACTTTGACATTTGTATTGATTTGAATGGTTATTCGTCATTGCAAAGTTAGGTGAAGATTGCCTTACCTTTCACATGACACATATCCTGGCACTCTTGCAAGGTCTCGAAATTGTTTGCATTGCCTTGACAGCCTCCATATTCAAAAGGCTCACAGCGACCTGTGTCAATGTCGAAGTAGAATCTCTCCTTCACTGCCCTGCACGGCCCTTCGTCTTTCTTCAGGGCGCATGAGTGATGGAATATGTGAAGTTCAGACCTCACTCCATCTGCTGAGGGTGGAAGGAAGCCAGAAGTTATAATTTGCTCGGTACATAATTTACAAAACTCTGCGTGCTAAATTTAAGCCATCTATAATCTTTCTCCTAAGGCTTTGAATGGGGTAAAAGAGCTTTCTGGCATTGGAAAGTAACCATACACCTACTTTTAATAGAGTCGGCACCCTTGCTTAAAGAGATCTCATTGACATGAAAGTCTTTAGATTTTTAAGGGATATCACAGCTTTGCCCTTGGTGTTTAATGCTTGGGTAAATCAGGATGAACCTCCTACACCATTCCACTCTCAAGCCAACGAGGATGATAAAGCACTCTTTCTTGAATATAAATTTGGACGGTTTAAAAAAAATATATATATATTTTAATCCCAGAAATAGGTTCTTAATCCCTATCAAGAATCAACCATATTAGTGTGTTCTAAGAGAGCGTGCTGTGTAAAGTGAACTCCTGTTCACACAACAAGGACTGAATCCAAAGTGCACAAACTAAAGTAACAGATGGTCTTGGACTTGAGTGACAACATCCTGCGGGCGGCTGGATTGCTTATCCTGTCACATCCTGATGTTCATCTCCCCACTGCTCTTAAAATCCTCTCTCAACCCTGCCCTCGGGTTGGTGAGAGTTCTGCTGAGGTATTCCACAGGCTCTGGATAAAATTCTTGCCTGCACAAAAGCAGGAAACACACCCCCATTGCGTGATGGGTTTGCCATTGTAGAACATAACAAAGACATTATTTTCTTATTTGCATTATTATCTAATGCAGACGAAGAAGAAAACACTAAGCCACTCATAGAAAGTGCTCACATGAGTTTTCACTGATGGGTCTATTTGCCCACACAAATTTAAAGAATGATGAACGATATATATATCGGCCACTATATCGGTATATCGGCCGATATATGTTCATTTTTAATGTTATCGTTATTGGTCCGGCAAGAAAATTTGGCTGATATATTGAAGCCAATAAATAAGGGATTATTTCCTTAGCTTCTATACATAGCTCACATACACTTCCATTCAAAAGTTTGGGTCTTTAGACTTTTTTAAATAAGATTTTGTAATGTTTTTCTTTTGATTGTTGTGTAAGGCTAAGTATTTATCAAGCTAACTAGAGAACTCCCTTGCCTTACAAAGTCATCAAACACATGATTCAGCTAGTTTGGTTCAGTAAACTTGATGACAAGTACTCCAGTCTTCAGTATCAATGTTGAAAAAAGTTGTGCTGCTTAATATTTTTGTGAAAAAAAAATAATAATAATATTAAAAAAAAAATATATATATATATATATTTTTTTTTTTCAGGATTCTTTGATGAATAGAAAGTTGAAAAGGACAGTGTTTATTTGAAATAGAAATATTATGTAACAGTCACTTAAAGGAACCGTATGTAAGAAATGTATTTCAATTAATCATAAAATGGCCCTGATATGTCACTAGACATTAAGAAATCATGTTAATTTCAAATACTTATATCACTGACAACAGTGGCCCGGCCAGGATATTGTCATTTAAAAGTGAAGTTGCAGCCCTCAACTGATGTTGTCATGTTGTGTTTTGGCCTGATGCTCCACCCTCCACCTATCTACCAATCACGAAGTCAGTAGTGTTTCGGCATCCGGGTTGCCAGCTCTGCTCTAGTTGAAAGCTTGTAGGCCTTGTAGCAGCCTACGTTCCTGCTGGATCCTGCAGCCTATCTGGCAACCTTGAGTCAGGGGGGAGGGGGAGGGGATACACCACTCTACAGTAATTTGAAAGTGATTGCAGTACCAGTTTTGGCCACAATCTTACATACGGTTCCTTTAATATTTTGCTAATCAATGTTTTGTTACTGCCACTTTTTGAACAATTTATAGCATCATTGTGGAATAAAAGTATTAATGTCTTTTAAAAAACATAGTGATTTAATCTTTGAAGACTTTTCACAGAATTTGGGGTTTTGCTAAATCTGAGCACAGTTGAGACAAGAGACTTTTTTACTCAAGTGGAAAAAAAGAGAAGCAAGAGATGCAAGTCAAGTCTAGAAATAGATTTCATTTATGATTTTTATTTCCTAGGAGCTACTAAATACTGAGATCAAAAATATATTTTTTTTCTTCATAAAAGAAAATTTCCAGCACAGCTTGAGAAACTATTTATTATTTATTATGTTATTACTTTTTATATATACATTTTATCTTATCATAAACCATTATGGAAAAAATGGTAAAAAATGCTGAACAAGATAATTACATCAATTATGTAAGCCAGAATTCCAGAGGACCTGTTTTTTTTTTTTTTTTTTTTTTTTTAATTTCCATTGATACAACAACTTTTTAAGACAACAAGGTTGTATAGGACCTTTAAAATTTAACTTTTTAAATGTATCAATTAAACATGCAATCCAGTGTATCATAAAAAGGTTTATTCAAAACAATAGCTGGCCCTGCAGAATTCCCCCCAAAAGTTATGTTAATAATGGTAAAAAAAACATGGCTGGCTGTTAAATTTTCAACCGCCAGCTGCTTTTTTAGGCCAGCATGAATTGTCTGTTCTGCTTGGCTTCAGCCTCAACACACCTCAATTTTGATAGTGGTCAGAACAACCTAAACTGGTTCTTTGCCAAACTCATTGCCAATGCTGAGCTTGGGCAGGTTGCCCCATGTTGAGACTCAGCCCTTTCTTGTTTTTATGCCTGTTTGAAAGAGGAGTGTTGATTTTATCACAAGCTGGAATTCAGCACATCGGTCAGTATCTGAAAAGAGTAAAACGTTCAGGAACTCTCGGTCTGAAGAAAAACACAATGCATGTAAATATCTGTTTATAGGTGTCAACGTGTCATGTTTGTTCAGGGTTTGCTGTTAGTTACCTTTGCAACAACACAGTGATTCATAATACCGTCAGCAGCGTATCTACAGTAATGCAATGCCACTGTTGGGATGAGTGGCAAGGTATTTGTCATTTGTAAATAAGTAACCAGTGAGTCCGTTTTAAATTCAGACCCTTTTCTTTATGTGACATAATACTTTCCCTAATCTCTGATTTGTCAGAAAAATATCCCTGGTACACGTGTGTTAGACACTATAGTCAAAGAAAGAGAGGTTTCATAGCCAGAGGATATGATTTTAGCAGTATGAGTCATGCTTCTGATTTAGTCAGCAAATAGAGTCCAAAGTCTAAGGGAACAGTCACTCAGATGGCAACAATCACTAACACACAGGAAACCAAATGGCCATCCTTCTACAGTACATACATTATATAGATATTTGACATCAAGTTACAACATTCAACATTCTGTTGATTTAATAAAATGGAACTAAATCAAGAACTTGTGCTTGTTAACTTGGTGTAAGGTCAAACCGTAAGGAAAAGGAAAGGCAAGGCAGTCTGGTTCCCGTGATAAATAGCAACATGGCCTTTCACAAAATCAAACTGTTGCTCCTTAAAAGGTCCAATTGTGTAATTTCGGTGTCACCAAACTGAAGTGCATTTAACAAATGTTTAAAGGGGGCATGACATGGATTTTTTTTTTTTTTTATTACTGACTAACGTCATATGAAATATGAAAACGTGCATATGAAAAAGTATCAATGTCCCCTCACTATTGCACATGAGTAAGAACATTAAAACTGTCATTTACAGACAAAGCATTATGAAATTGTTTACTAATGGTTTGTGATGTACTGCAGCTGATGTCAGATCCAGTAGAGTTGGCTGCTTCATCTTTAAACAAAAGTTTCTTTGCCAACTCTCCATTACACTGTTCATCATTTACGAAACAATCTGCAAATGCTCCATTTGACTGAAGATTACTAGGGCACATGAATAAAAAAAAAATATGTGCATAGATACATAATTTATAAAAAAAAACACTGAAATATTCCATAAAAAATAAGAATTGTCCATTTTGATTTAATGGTGACTTTAAACAAGCAAACATTCCTTTACTCTTTCATTTGTCATATGAGCATATGGTGCGATGTCTATTTGTGTCTTGCTCTAGATGCAGTCATATTCAAATGCATTTCACAGATCCGTCAAAATGTCACAAATCCCACAATATCCAAACGAGCCGTTTTTGGATCTTGGTTAAATAATTACTTTGTTTTTAATGAGGAGGACGATTTAAGCTTTGAAACTTCCAGAATGTTTTAATGGTACAAAAACAACTTATACTGTATGTCAAAAGATCAAGAAAAATGTGATTTCTCATGTCATGAAATCTTTAGGCCACAGTGCGTGACAGTGAAGTTAATTATTTGTTACAATTTTATTTTTATTTTTTCAAATAAAGTTTCTATTTATCAATAGAATAGAATAGAATTTCTGAAAAAAGGTATCAATTTTATACAACTGTTTTCAGCATTGATAATAATAAATGTTTCTTGCAGCAAATTATTTAAAAATATATCAAAATAGAAAACCAATGTTTTAAGTTGGGATAATATTTCACAATATTCCAATTTTTACAGGTTTTTTTGATCAGATAAACGCAGCCTTAGTGAGCATAAGAGATTTCTTGGGTGTTGTCTGGTTATCTTGATAAATATTACAACACAACCTTGCACAACAATCAAACTCTTGCTCAGTTAAGGTCAAATGTGTAATTTCTGTCACTGAACTGAACTGCAACAATAATGATTGAGTTCTAACTGGTTTCCAGAACCCTTTTGTGCACCACAGGTTGAGCTGGAAAGTGCCACAGAGCTAAAATGGTTACCCTTTTTAAATAGCTTACAAATACATTTTATATAATTTACTTACTTGTCTCTGTAAGTTAAAGTGGGATTAAAGCATTTTAACATGGAAAAAAAGGAAAACGATATGGGTGTTTTGATTTGGTTATCTTTTGCACTGACTTGTAACCTAGCTTTGACTGTTTTCACTTTGCTGTTGTCAGGTGTCTTGGCTTGATCCACGTTTCGGCCTGTTTGCCAGTGACATTGCAGATCGTCTTTGTCTACAAAATCCTTTGGTTATATTTGCAACACCTTAAAATCCCAGATAGGTCCGAACTTGTTTATTCTACTACCATTCAGAGATAACAACAATGGGTGACCTAGTAAACCATGCCGTGTCGGATCCCATGAAACTCTTGTGGGACAGAAAATCCGCCTCGCTGTCACCTCGTGCAATTATCTGAGGTCTGCAGTTCAGGGCTCGCTGAAGCAAATAATCCCATACACCCCATTAATTATTGTCAGGTCTGCAACTGACTGCATGAGAGGATTCTGGCTCTTTAAATGAGTGTGTGGCCACCGGTCTGCTCGACCATATGGGACACCTGATGTAGACATACGTAAAACATAAGGCTGCAGAGGGAAAGATATCCAACAGCATTGCATGGTATGCTGTATAGCTAGTTAACCGCCTAAAGTAAAAGGCTTATCTGGTTTCTCTCTGTCACTGCAGTAAGTCTGTACACAACACAGAAAATGTGAAATTGAGAGCACTGATTAACCACCACAAGGCTGTTGATGTAAATGTGCCAGGCAGGAATACATGCATGGCTTCTGGATGTTTAGAGGCCTCATGTTAAATACTAATTTGAAAAATACAAAGATATTTAAGCTCATTGTTTGTTCAACCTACGGACATGTTTGGGAAGATTTTTAAAAGCCATTTTAAATTTTGCCATATCGCCCACCAATGCTAGTTTTCATCCGAATAAGTTAATGCAACAGATCAAAGAAGGTCTTGACAAACTGGGAGACCTTTTGACTGTTCTCTACACAATAATTATCACCATGGGAACAGAGTCATGAAACGAGTTGATACTCTTGGGCACAGAATGTTTGACTAAGTCAAAGAAAGAATTGAGACATGCCTTCTGGCACTTTTATGTACAAGGCTAATAAGATGTTGCATGATAAAAGCATGCATTTCGGAATCAATATCAGACATTTTAAAAAGGGGACAGATAAATTAAAGTGGGAAATCACAATATGATAATTTAAGGAAAGGAAGTCATGCCCTTTATTTAAAATGCCACACTGCCTTATTGGTAAAGTATTAGCTGGTCTTATTGCTCAGTAACATGCATGCACATTATCTGGACCAACCTACATAATTTGGGGTAATTTTAGGTAAATAAAAAAACAAAATGATACCATTTTGTAAAATATGATACCATGTTTTGAAATATGAAGCATAAGCTTAACCAACAGTTTCTGTCTTTCCACATTCAAGTAGATAGGACCTGTACTTGCATGCCTATTGCGATAAAATAGCTGCCAGGGGGTGTTGTTAACATAGCTGCCAAATTCACTGACTTGCCTTAAAGCAACTTTGGATATTTTTTCATATTCTTTAAGATTTGATACAGATGGCTGTAGGCCGACATTAACTCATATACTCACACACTTGCTTTTAAAGGTTTATAAATGAGATGACATAATGCACTAAAACACAAAAAAAATGTATCCTGCCACAAAGAAGTCTAATAATCCAGTGTAAGAAAAACACAAGAGAAGATATGACAGCAAAGGTTTGTTGATAATATTGATAGAACAGCCAACATGAGTGATTCTGACATTAATCTTGTGTGTTTTGCATGCAAAATCCATTCAGCATTAAAGCTACTCAACCATGCTACTGTGTATCGCTATGAGTGACAAACAGCCCAGAGGGCATTTGCAATAAATTAGTCTTGATAAGTGATCTTAAAGCAGTTCCTTTATGATCAAACAAGAAGACAAAGAACAATGTCAGAACGTGCCTTGACACAACCCTATTGCTGAGCTGGTTTGTAATGAAAGCAAACCAATGATGTCATCTCACGAGGACTCATTGTGGAAATTTTGATACATGGCATACATGATGAGCAGGCCCAGACAGAATCGGCAGACTCTTTTTTTTTTTAATGTGCTGATTTTAAAGGAACATTATTTTGAATTCTTTATTAAAATGAACCCAATATGCAAAGTGTGGGCATGTGAGTAACCGGATGCATGATGAATTTAGTTCTGTGGAAATGTGCTGAACTTTCTGTGGAGTTCTGTGGGAACACATTCCATGTGGGCCTGATGATAATTCTCACTGAACCGCTGTCTTAGGGGCCCTACACACAAGGGAAGCATTTGTTGAATAGGACCTGTTAAATATGTTTTAAAGGGATACTCCACTTTAAAATGAAAATTCTGTCATCATATTCTCACCCTCATGTTGTTTCAAACCTGTATGAATTTCTTTCTATGGAAGTCAATGGTACCAAAAACTGTCTGGTTACTGACATTCTTCTAAATATCTTACTTTCTGTTCAGCGGAAGAAAGAAATTCATTCAGGTTTGAAACAACATGAGGGTGAGTATATGATGACAGAATTTTCATTTTAAAGTGGAGTATCCCTTTAATGGCAGAGCGGTGTAAAGTATCTGAGTAATACTTACTCTTAGTAGTACGTCACTACTTAAGTATTATTTTGGGGAATCTGTACTTTACTTGAGTTCTGTTAAAACCAAATATGTTTACTCATTTTACTCCATTACAATTTCATCCATTCTTAAAAGTAACAAAGCACATACTGTATGTTGTACACAGTGCTGGGTAGTGACTGATTATATGAATAAGGATTATGTAATTAGATTCCAAAAATGTTGTACTTGTAATTACATTGTTTTAAAATGCTCATAATTAGATTACAGTTACTTTTTTTATAGATGACATGATTACGTTATTCATGTGATGCAATGGCATTAAATTATTCATAATCTCTAATTCTTCTTTTTACTCTTTATAATTCTGCTTTCCAAATTAATTTCCTATTGTGTGTCATACTGTTTAGCTTTGACTATATTCACAATATGCTATGTCATGTAAATAAACTTGTGATGCTTCTAAATTTGGGCACAAAAGCACCTCTCAGTTACACCATGTATGAGATTAATAATTATGCAAATTACTAACCACTGCTGATATATAGCTGTGAAACATGCAGTGACCTTCACAAATTATTGATCTAGACTAAAGTCTGTACATAAATATTTAAAACCTGGAAAACGTTGAATGTGTAATGTCATTGCTGTTTTCATGTTTATTATTGTTTGTTCATGCAGGGATTCCTGAGATTTTAAGTTAATTTTTCAATCATTTAACACAGTTCTCTGGTGTTGGATAATGGTCACATTGACATTTTTTCTTCAAAAAAAACATTTATTTTATATTTCATAGCTTTTGATAAACTCATAATGCCCCTGTGCAGTTCTTTCATTAACCCCAGTTTGGGAACCCCTGCCATAATGTAATGCTTAATGCATTTCATTTTGTTGATAACAAAGTATTTAAAATATTTTCTTTCTCTTTGTTTTCTGTTTATATATGGCACACAATAATCCCATTCAAAACTAAGTGATGAACAAGTTAGGTCAAAAGTAATCTAAAAGTAATGTTTTCTTTTTATATATGATACACAATAATCCCATTCAAAACTAAGTGATGAACGAGGTCAAAAGTAATCTAAAGGTAATCAGAAAACATTACCTAAAATGCGTAATTATTACATTCCTAACTACAATTTTCAGTAACAGACTACAATTTGCAAGTAATCTACCTAGCACTGGTCATACATCACTATGACTTAAATCTCTCCCAAATTTGATAATTAACAGCCTGATCTCACGGCAATTTGTACGAATTCTACGAGGTGGCTAATTCGTACGAATTCATACGACCTCACTCATACGAATTAGTATGATTTTTGCTAAATCGTACATATTTTACGAATTGCCCAATTCGTATGAATTCATACAAATGACCTACCCCTGACCCCGCCCCTAAACCTACCCATCACGTGGGTTTAGATAAATCGTACAAATTCGTATGAGTGAGGTTGTACGAATTCAAACGAATTAGCCACCTTTTTATCGTACGAATTCGTACGAATTGGTCGTGAGATCATGTTGTAATAAACATGTCATTTTTCTTTATCATAATGTGACTAAATAAATGTAACTTGCCTTTTATGTAAACGGCCAAGTACTACGGAGCCCCTAAAGGGACATGGTGGTGGAAAAAATTTGGGATGGGAGAATTAAAAAAAATAAATTTGCGTTCCCTCTCAAAGCGTTCTCACGCAAAACCTTTGCATTCCCTCGCAAAGATATGAGTTCCCACGCAAAACCTGTCGTGAGCTCAGACAGACACTTCCTGTTTAATGTCCTGCTGGCAGTGTTTCAGCAGTACGATTTCTATAACTTAACATCGCACATCCTGCAACGTGACTATCGTGGATGCCCACATTGCGATGTCGATGCTGAAACGATAATATCGTGCAGGCCTATTTGTCACATTTGTAAAAACCCTTGCATTCTCCCTCTACGCTCTTGTGACACACTATTGAAATCAATGTATTTACAGGATTCTGTGACGTGGTATAAAAGTATGCAGGCGCCTTTAATCTCATCCATCTTTTTACAACCCGCACAAGGTTACTCTACATGTCTTGGCCTTTGAACACTGTTTGAGCAATACAGCTCCCATATGAACACATTTGAGAATAATGATTTTTTAACCATGTAAGTCTATATTGAATGACATCAGTCTTGCATGGATTCATCTGGAGCAAATGTGTAAGCAACGACAGATGCAATTACAGTCTCTGTCGTAGTCCAATCAAAAGAGCACGCTTCTCCCTGACCTCTCCTGATGTTTCACTGGAACTTCAGATATGGCACTTACAGACCATTTAAAAGTCCCTTAAGGGAGGAGCTTTCTGCAATTCTGCGAAGAGTCTCAAAAAAACACTGAAATAAACCATTTGTCTCGAAAAAGGGTCAGACCTCAGGAAAAAGATAGAGCTATCGGCTCAGAAAAGCCTTCCTCTAATGACTCATTCAATGAGGCATGACTAATAGCTGTATATTTAACCCAGAAAGAAAAAAAATTAGCGAGGATTATGCGTCTAGCAGATTAGGATGGCTTTGCAGGGTTCAGTAAAATTTCATGATGAAAATTAATTTCCAAAAGATATACAGAGCCAACGACAACTCTGTGAGGCTGAAAGTGTTTCTTAAATATAAACAAATACAAAACCCTTCAGAATGTGTTAATTCACTAAGGCTAACCTATGTCATATAGGCTAATATTCAAAACAATGTCAGTTATGTCATTAGCATAACGAGAATTCATTATATGTTTGTTCATTGAAACGGTTACTAATAAATCACTGGTTCACACACTGTCGAGCCATATCAGAAGCCTGATCTCTGCATCGCACCATTCTTGAGAATGGAGGTCGCATTTGGTTGTCTCTTTATGTGAGCTTCACAGCCGATACTAGAGTACAGCCCCATTATTCACAGAAAGGAACATCTCTTACACTCCCTTCTACATTTTTCAGGACTAAAAAGCATACGTGTCAGAAGAATCTTTCAAAGGAAATTGAACTGAACTATTTCTATGCACTATGCCTGGTGACAACAGGGGGAAAAGAGAAAATATATATAAAAATATATATACAGTATGTACTATTAAAAAAATAAAAACAAAATCACCAATAATCCCAATTTTTCCAAAGTAATAAAAACAACAACTTGGTAACTAGCCATGTTTTGGATAAATCATGGTTACATTTTGTCTTAGGATATTATTCTGGTACTCAATCAAGTTTATATATGGGCTTCTTAACCCATATTTAATCACACTGTAGGCTTCAAAGGAAAGCAGCATCACTTTAAAGCAAGTCAAAGTAAAATCTGCCCAAACATGAAGCAAGTACAATGTCAAGCAGGCAGATTTTTATAACATTACCATATGCACATGCCCGAGTTTTGCAGTATGCATATTTCATTCCACCCATACGTACACCAATCTATTTTTAAAGATCATTTAATTAAAACAAATCCTTTCATCATAACAGCAACAGTGTTGAGTTGAGATTGTGACCTCCAAGCATCCAGAGACGCTAAAGAGATTTATGGAGGATTGAGAGCCAGCATATTGATTGGTGCAGTTAAGCAGATCTAAAAGTTCACAATGCATGGACTGCAGCCAAGAAGAACAAAACATTTCTTCGGCATAAGCGGTTTCCATGTGCAAATTATTAAAGAGCTATGGCACCAAGGGGCGGGTTCTAAGAAAATATTAGATCAAAACAAATTAATCACATTTTACTGAAGTTATATACCAACCATAATGACATCTATTGTCTCTCTACCTAAAATCTAAGAATTGCATATATTGAAACATGCAATTCTTCATATATTTCATATATTTTAGTCAGGGTCCAAAATTAAAAAAGTTAATTACAAATGGATGGCATTCTCTGTGCTTATAGCCTATATAAAATAAGAAATAAATGTCTTATAAATAAAACGCCTACTGAAAATGAATTAGAGTTTATATATTTTTATATATAAATATATATATTTTTTTTTATTTATTAAGAGGCAGTATTTGCTAAACATTGACTCACTGATTTTGGTCTGAATGACTGACATGAAAAGGAACTGATTGATGAAATCTTTGCATTTAAAGGTCCCGTATTATGCCCCTTTTCACAAGATGTAAAATAAGTCTCTGATGTCCCCAGAGTGTGTATGTGAAGTTTCAGCTCAAAATACCCAACAGATCATTTTTTACAGCATGTTTAAATTGTCATTTTTTGGGTCACAGAAAAACGCGCTGTTTTAGTGTGTGCCCTTTAAATGCAAATAAGCTGCTGCTGGACGACCCAGGGGGCGGAGCTTCATGAGCTCGCGCTCAGTCTCTCAGGACAATTTCATCTCACGGAATGATGATAATATCAGAAACTCTCAGTAACGGTGTTCATTTCTAGTCGGACAATAATGCCTACAGAGTCAGAGTGCTGTATAGAGATGAAACAGGTATAGTTTAGTAGTTTAATTACGGTTATTATAACGTATTTGTCATCTGCTTGTATGTATCCATTATTTATTAATAGCCTACAAGTCTGCTGTCTGAATGATGATCAAACCATGGGCGAGGCTAGCCCCTTTTTAGGGGTGCTTCAGCACCCCTAAAAAGGAGCTCAGCACCCCTAAAACTTGGAGTAAGAAATGTTATTATAAAAAAAAAAATTCGTCTTTGACAATGTTAAATAATGTCCAAAACATACTCCGTAGTTTGTGGTTTAAAATGTATGTGTAAGGATGAAAATGAAAACATCCCCGCTTAGCAAATGGTGTCATCCTCTCTTCTTCTACTTCTCCTCTGTACCTGCACCGCTCAGCACGGCCGTCATCCAGCGCGAAACACACGCAGAGTGAGAACCAAGGCGTCACTAGGCCCTTTTTAAACTTCTGCCTAGCCCCCCTAAACATTTGTGATTAAGTGTAGGCTACACAAATGCGTGTTCGCAGAAACTGCTGTGCGCGAATTTTAGCAGCACGACTGACGCTTCAGTTTACGGTCAAGTGCGAGTTAAGAAGATGTAAGTAGCTAAACTAAACATTTTATATTTGACAGTTTTTTAGGTCATAAATGTTAAACGAATGACAAAAATAATTAGAAAACTAATAAACTTTTGTCTAATTTCGCCATTTTGAGCTGAAAATAGGCCTATATAACGTGTAATTATGTCATTGTGAGGGGACAAGAAACATTAACAAAGCCGTTTTCATAGGCACAAGATTAATAATGCATGTGTACATGTTGAGAATTAATATAATACAATTTATAGCCTTCAGTAAATTAAAAAAGTTCAGCTTTTAGGAAGGGAAGAGACAGGGCAAGATCAGGAGACTGAGAGAAAAAGACAGAGTGATGGAGATGAGGAGAGAGCAGGTTTTAAATCTGTTTCTTATCCTTTTTTGGCCTTCAAACGTCTTGAAATGCACATATCAGAAATAAAAATGTTTAACCCCATAACAGCCTCAAGTTTATGACCTCTTTGATTATAAAGCCCTGTCTACGGCCATGTATTAGGCCTAGATCAATAATGAATGTGTACATATTGTGAATGAATTTAATAAACTTAGTTACCTAGCTTTCCTGGTAGCTTTGTCTGAAAAAATGATTCATAAATCAAGTTCAATCAGTTGACCCTATGTTTACTTTCTTCACTGACAGACAAAAATGAAAAGCCTATATTAGTCAAAGCAGCTTTAGGAGGGGAAGAGACAGAGCAAGATAAAAACAAAGAGAAAAAGAGTGTGATGCTGATGAGGTGAGAAAATAAACAGCTGCCCGCACATGGTTTTAAAGCTATTGTTATCCAATTTCTTTGGCCTTCAAAACATCTTAAAATGCACATATGTAGATCAGAGAAATCAAAATTTTCTCGGGGGAGCATGCCCCCGAACCCCCCTAAATACCTCACATTTGGTTCCTCAGTGATTATAAAACTGTGCCATATGCATATTGCTGGATGAATTAATGAAACTAGTTAATAATGAGCATTAGACCATAAACTAACTTTTTTTTTTTTTTTTTAATCATACCCTCATTGGGGGCTGAGCCCCCCTAAAACGAAAATCCTAGAATCGCCCCTGGATCAAACGTATACTGATGAGTTTAATAAAGTTTATTGTACATCACACAAAAGATGAAGCGTCAGTTTTTCTTCAGAAAATCACCATAAGAGCTGAGTAAACACAGTAAGTTATAAGAAGTGCTTAAGTACATAAACGAATTTCGGTAGAGTTGAGGGAGCATTCCTGTGGGCGGAGGTTAGTCAAAAAACGGTTCTAGTGACGTCATTAAAGAAGGAAGTAGAGGGATGTAGTCCAAACGAGCCGTTCGTTGTAGGTGACTTCTGTTAAATAAAATATCTCGCTTGGCATTGAACTTTAAGCTTTATAATTTTACAGATATTATGTATGCTCTAACAGCAACATTACACACTAACTAAAGTTTAAAACATGGGATCACGAATAACGGGACCTTTAATGATATTTGTTGGTGTCAACAATTTTAAAAAAAAGTCAAGGAATACACTAGTAGGCTACAGTAGCCTATATCTAAAGCACTCTTTTTTTTTTCTTTTTTTTTTTTTAATCAGATTTCCTACACTTAAACTAAACTAAGAACATATAAAATTACATTTAGCTATTTCCTCTTATAATATAATCAAACATTACATAATTGCACTAGCACAAAAACTATAGCCATTCAAATCTACAAGACATCAACTGACCCTTTGTTTGCATTGCAGGGATTAAATACACCTACCAATAATAAGTTAAATATTAAATTCCAATTCCCAAAAGTTAAAATGTCATCTTCCCATGTTTATCACAGCAGACAGAACAAATGTGGCACAAAATGCTCGTTTTAATGTCAAATCCTTTCAATCCTTGAGTTTCATCTCCCTTAGAAATTGTGGTTGTAAATACACACAGCCTTTGTTGACAAAAATAAATCCTGAAGATTATTTTGGATTTAACCATCAAAGTTGAGCTGAAAGTTTTGAGCCACCACAGCGCTTGAACTCTCAATGGCGGGACACCTCAAGAAAGTCTACTTAGTATGCAACCCTGCAATCTTTATAATCCGTGATCTAAAATATAAACTGTATAGCCCATGTCACGTTAGATTCAAAGCAGCTTTGTGCCTCTATAAACACTTCAAAAGGTGAATATTGCGTGATTTGACTTTCATTTCCTTAACGGTCGTGTGAGGGTAAAGTTACAAGTTCTGGCAGCAAATACATTATAACTATAACACTTGAATCATTATTGTATTAAAATCGACAAATAGAATAGCACAGTTGGGTCTTCTGTTCTTAAAATGCTTGTAGAACTTCTAGAAGTGCTCCATAAAGCGGAATATTCCCTCCAACTTTGGAAAAATGAACTTTAAAATTATAATCATGAAAAAATAAAATAATAACTCACACTCACCCCTTGCAAATTTCGTCAAACATACTCCAATAAGAGGCAGCAGAAGCAGCAGTCTACATGACAAGCTCAGTAATGGAGCCATTCCAGCAGGAGAGGCAATCACACGCGCTCAGAGAAATGTGGACTAGTAAGTATGCTGTAGTTTAGTTTGTGGCTCCAAATAGTCAACTACTCCAAGTAGTCTATTCATTGACTGCGCGGTGATAATATCACCCACTTCCGGGTGACCGTTCGGTCTGGTAAAGTGTTCTAAAGAATTTCATGATTCTGATTCCCTTTAACCATTTACGATTCTTTTAGTAGCCTACTTTTGAAGAAAAAAATTCAATTTCTTATTGTATTTAGCCTACTTCCCGCAGTAGTCTGTTGCTACATTCATTTTAGAGTTCAGAATAGCCTAAATAACACATCATAACAGTAGCCTAATATAAATAATTCAAAAGGTTATTTTACAGACTTTTTAATGACTCTTAAGCATATGCAGTCAAATTGTTCCTAACTATAGGATATACAAAAACAAACAATGTGATAGTAATTTATTCATGTTTTTAATAAAAATACTGATTGCAGCTAAATGAACGTGTAGGCTATAGGCTATCTTTAAGTTCTCATGTAGAATAATTTATTCAAGTGTTGTGAGCCGTTAGTTCTTGGTTCATTTCGAGTCATTATAATTTAATAACTCATTAATAAATTATCAACAATAATATAACTTGCGGTTATTTAAAAAAAAAAAAAAAAAATATATATATATATATATATATATATATATATATATATATATATATATATATATATATATTCTCTAAAAAGAGCCGGATCTTAAGAGTCATTCTTTCGGGAATCGAACTACACTGGTCACGTCGTATGTTTTGATCCACTTAAAAATATCCGACTCAAAAGAGACATTTGTTTGGGAATCGAACTACGCTAGTCGCGCTGTAAGTTTTGACTCACATGAACAAGTTCAGAGTCATTTGTTAAGGAATCAGTCCTCACTGGTTCTGCCTTAGATTTTGATTAACTAAAATGAATCAGCTCATAAGAGTCATTCAAAGTCACCCCCCCCCCCACCCACACCCCCACCCCCACCCTCACCCCCACCCCCACCCCCACCCCCACACACACACCCATGATGGTGATGATAACCCTGAGGCCATGACACTCAGCTTACAGGAACTGGATTTGTATTCTTTAGTGACTCACTGCTTTTGCTTGGCCTTTTGAATAGATGGTCTGTATCTGTCTTTAGGGGAATTATGATTTAGAGGAAGTATTAAACTTAAATGAAACTTAGACATTTATATACACAAAAAAAAAAAAATTATAAAGCACATTTAAGAAATCAGCTGGTGTTTGCCAAAGTGTTGTACAACACAGGGTCACAATAAAACAAGTAAAAACATATGATGTAACATATAACAGCTATAATATGTCTGGGCCTTCCTCATATGGGCAATTATTCCAGAGTTCCGGGGCAGCAACCGCAATAATACAGTCTCCCCTGCTCTTCGACCTTACTCTTGAAATGACCAAAAGCAAATGGTCGGCAGACCTGACTGCTCTTGATGGAGCATATACGGCTGTATTAAACCCGAGAGATATTTTGAAACACAGACTCTAAAATCTTAAAGGTCCCATTGCATGAAAATTTCACTTTATGAGGTTTTTTAACCTTAATATGAGTTTGCCCAGTGGCTAGACGTTTTGATGGGTGTAAACCAAGCCCTGGGTATTTTTGAGAAAATGAAAGCTCAGACGGGCGAATCTAGAAATCTTCCCCTTATGTCATCATAAGGGGAAAGGTCACCTCCCCTTTCTCTTCTTGCCCGCAAAGAGAATTTGGCCCGCCCATGAGAAAATGAGCTGCGCGAGCACGATATTGTTTTTTCCTCGAGAGACATCATGGCTTGCAAACGAGCAAAGCATGGCAGTTGCTCAGTGTTTGGATGTACAAATGAACACAAAAGTATTTTTTTAGTTCCTTCATCCGAGCCTCTGAAGAACCAGTGGGTTATGTGAATTTCTGATGTGTAATTGTTCAAGTTCAGACAGATAATCTTTCTCTCAAAGTCGTTCAATAGCCTACTGTTTATGCATCAGTAAATCAAGCCAGTGACTAAACGATCAACTTCACGCCGTTTCTCTTAGTAGGATGAAAATAATCTTACTTAAACTGTGATTAATAAGCGATCAAAGAACAATCCCTTTCCAATCACCCAAGCTGTCAATCACATAGCGCGAGTTTATCTGGACACTTGCCAAAACTCGTTATGAAATCAATGACGCTGTTACGCTGCACAGCGAAGCTCTTACTGTACTTACCTCATGTTTGCATTGGTGAAATCATTAGTGAGAGTGCAGAAACTGCGTTGCAATGATAAGATCTTCATTCACGCGATCAACAGGCTGTCATCTGCTCAATGCTCATCACTGCAACCTTTTATGTGATGGGAATAGATCTAAATACTTAAACTTCTCACGATTCGTTAATCCCGATAGCTGTAATAGTAAAAACGTATAATAGCTGTAATAGTAAAAGTTTTCGAGAGAGTTCCACATGTAATGCTAGCTATTTCATATGCAAGCATGTCAGCCAATCACAGCAGTGGGCGTTTACACTGAAGTCTCGCAGCAGACACGCCCCTTCAAACAGAGCGTTCAAATCAGAGGCTAAAATCAGGCTAGGAAATATGCCTTTTATTTCTAAATTATAACAACTTTTGATCTAAAAAACATACTAACATTATAAGGGCACCCCAGGAAACATTCTAAAATAATAAAATAATCCATGCAATGGGACCTTTAAAATCAATCGTAACATAAACTGGAGGCCAATGGAGGGAGGCCAGTATGGGTGAACTGTGTTCACATTTGGTTTTAAAGTGCCCAAATCCATATGCTGGGCTTCACAGGCATCACTAGGGCCAAAAGCAATGATTTCAATTTTTAAAAATTAAGACCATCAAGGCTTAAATATCCTCAAACCACTTCAACAATGGTTTTAGAGAGTTTGTATCTTTCCATTTCAAGGGCAGATAAAGTTGCGTATCATCTAACAATGAAACAAGATGCCTTAATTTTTAAGAATAGACCCTAAAAAGTATAGGTGCAAATGTTGCAGTGATATCCAAAGACAATCACCTAAAGAACTCTAATGGATTTTTATGGGCCAACGTATTTATTCAGCAATGGAAGAAAAATAATGTGAAGATTGAAGATTGGAGACACTTTAAAGGGATAGTTGACTCAAAAATCGTTCATCTTTGGAACTCAAGATATTTTTAATAAAATCTTAAATCTCTCCTCCATTGACAGTCTATGCAACTTTGACGCTTCAAAAAGTTCATAAAAAGATCATAAAACTAATCCATATGAATTGAGTGGTTTGGACCATTTTTCTGGAGTGACTCGATCATTTTATATTATGAACAAATTGATTCAGGCTTTTATTCACATATAAACATTGGTCAGCAAACATAAACAGAGGCTCAACCGAACCTGCTTGAATGACCATTGGTTCTCGCACATCAAGCAAAAACATGCATGAGCTTTCGTTTACCATAACTGATGTGTGAGTTGTTGAATGTTTATATGTGAATAACGACATGAAGGTGAGTAATTAATGACAGAATTTAATTATAAAGGCATGATAAAAAAAAAAAAACATTAAACTGTGATTGTGCATGTAGATAAAGAAAAGTTAGAGTTTACGTCCCGTTCAGGGCTAATATGAGTTTGTAGATTTGGATTAGCACAACCACAAGTTCTGTGTGACTTTGCAAAATGGGAAAAAAATGTGATTCTGATTTGTGTGTAGTTAAGGCATGAGGTTAAAAGTGTTATTCTGCTCTGTGTGATGCATTATTTGAACAGTCGAGAGTGTATTTTCTTTTGGTTGCCAGATCTGTTTTTGTCTGCCTGTCTCTGGCTGTGTTCCTTTTTTAGTTCCTAGAGGTCTGGTCTTCAAGGTTTCTATTTTGTCAGATAAATAGACAGACTGCATATTTGTTGTTTCTTTCTCAATTTTGTGTTTTCATTTTGGCGATAGAGTTTTTATACTGTGGCTGATCCTGGCATGTTTTGATTTGCGACCTCAATACCAACCTTTTTTCATTTAAATTTAAAAATAAATAAATTTATATGACTAATCAACCATACTTAGTTTGGATACAGCAACAAAAGTTATTTCTACTGGTCAGATTAAGTAGAAATAGCTTCTTAATGTAATAACTGCACATATATTCTAAAATGGAAAAGTGAGAACTTTTCTTTGGCCTTGTTGTTCCCACGATACCACAAACCTTGCTTTTTTCATTAGCCTCAAAAAATGCTTATCAAAATATTCCATCTCGATTCAGACCCTTATCCCACATGAAATATTATACTACTATCATAACATCTCAATGCAAAAATGAAAAATGTACAGACGTGAGCTTGATTTATACTTTATGGTCTCAGGTGCCTCTCATTACATCAGCAGGAAAGTATTAAATGTTCCACCACCGTCACTCCTGATATTATAGAGCAAAATATAGCCAACTGTTAAAATTACACTGCCCTAGATAGTTACTGTATTCAGATAGATAGACAGACAGACAAACAGATGTTTTTAGTGGAAGTGATCACCTCACCAGATGTTATTGAGATGTGGTTATTCCGCAGAGAGATGTAAAACATTCTGGATGGTGCATATCTGGATAATGTTTTTGTGGATGCGCCCTCGTTCATCTCAGATGGGTCCCACAGATTGGTGTTTACGTGAAAGCAGGTTTGAAAATATGATTGGGGCAGGCATGCTCTCATTCCCCTGTGCTGTGCTGGCTGATGTTGCCTGGAAACAGATGGAGAATCACAGTCCATCATGCATTTATGGTGGCGATTACCTTGAATATAAGCCTGCAAGGCCACATTCAATTAGTCTGCAATCACAATAACTTGGTTTACTCCAAGAAATGCACCAGGTAAATGGACACTTGTAGACATACTGCTGAGAATTAGTCAGTAAGAAAATGTAGCCTTTTTAGCTGAAATTGCACAATTAAAAAAAATTGTCTTTGATCCAAATTATTTGCATTGTATTTGCCACCTATCCTCACTATCCCTTTTCACATCATCGGTGTTAGGGGTAACGCAAGTTACGTAATCAGATTACTTTTTCCAAGTAACTAGTAAAGTAATGCAGTACTTTTAAATTTACAAAACAGCTGAGGTACTTTTTCAAAAAAGTAACTCAAGTTACTTTGTTTTCCCATTTATTGACTGACACCTCTCCTGTCCCCATGTTGAGAGAAATCAGGAGTAAGTGCAGAAGCTTTGTGTGGGCTGTGTAAACAGGATGGTTATTGTAGTTCTAGACTAAATGTGAGCAGGCATTTTCTCTTCTCACTTGCACAAAAACAGATTCAGTATTCCTGAAAATGAATAAAAACTGTGAATCCAGAATTGCTGTTTGAGCTGCGCCCTCTACTGTTCAGACATGAATTTGCATTTCCTTCAGCCTGAGGCTTATTCATATATATATATATATATATATATATATATATATATATATATATAATAAACAATTTATTTTATATATATATATATATATATATATATATATATATATAATAAACAATTTATTATATATATATATATATATATATATATATATATATATATATATATAAAAAGCAAGCGAAAAAGTAACGCAATTAAAAAAGTAACAAAGTAATGCAATTTGTTACTTTTTATGGAGTAATACAATCTTGTAACACATTACTTTTAAAAGTAGCTTTTCCCAACACTGCACACTAATCATTATATGAAAAGCTATGGCAATCTCTCAGTCTCCCAAATCACTCTCCACTAATAAAAAACTTTACAGTTGTACAGTGAAAACAGAAGATCAAACACTTGAAATAATGTTTCAATTCACAAAAATTAATTTCATTTAAAAGTGGAATATTGTGATTAATAGTTTTTTAAATGGGTGCTATTTGATATTGAATGAGAGAATCACCTCTGAGTGTCTGAAGGTCATTCTATTATTTGTGTTAGTTATAATAAGCTTCCTCTGCAATCATTTAATGTCACAGTATACATGGGCAACTTGGGTTACATCTCATTATGCAATGCATTGACATTTACAAAAAAAGTCTGAGCACAGAGACTGGAATGTTTTTAGTTTGGTAAAAATGGTAAAGTGACTATAAGGAAGGTTAAATAACTTGTCGACTCACTGTCGATGAACATCGTTTAGAGACAGATGCAAACATTTGCACTGTAATTTAATTGTCAAGTTGACCTTTTATGCTTGCTGATATAAAGGAATAGTTCACCCAATAATAAAAATATAATAATTTATAATTTATAATATAATATTTATAATTTATAATAATAATAATAATAATCCCTTGCAGTAATTTTGAGTGGCAATAGCGCGATATGCGAAATGTATTTATTTATTTTGATTTATTTGTTTCTATATAAATAAATGTTACGATGTGGTCAGCATGCACAAAAACGAGTAAATTTTCAGTAACCAATATAACCGACACAAACTCTGCGCATTGAGGCTGTCACTCAGCACGCAGTTACATTGTTACAATGGACTATCTTTGAGTGAGTCATTAAACCATTCATTCATTCAATCATTCATTCATTCGTTCATTAATCCATTCATCGAACACGTTCAAAAACGCTGATTCATTAAAAGATAGTAATGAAAGAAAGAAGGTGTTAATTATTTTTTTTAACTTTGAGCTCCACTTTTCAAGGCTCAGCTGACCAGCAATGTGTCGTATGGGTGAAAGCTGATAGAGATGGCATTGATTCAATGGGTGACTCGCTTGATTTTTGTTTCCCGCGGCTGACCAGCGCTGTCGCTGATGCCATTCATCATGGTAAATACCCTTAAACGTTAAAAGGATGACACGACAAACATTTCGCTTTCCTTGGACATGGCAACCTTTTCACGAATATGACTTTGACCTCAAAGACAGACGCAGGTAATCGCACGCGCTCAGTCGATCTCTCTCATTCAATCAATAGCCGCGTTTCCACTGTCGGGCCAGTGCGAGCCAGGGCTTTAAACGGGCCGTGCCGGGCTAATAGCCTCGGGCTAATAGCACCGGGCCTGCGTTTCCACTGTCGGGCCAGAAGCTCCACAGCGCTTTACTAAAACACGCCCGTAACACGCCTCTCTGGAACAACGTCACACTAACCCATCATTTCACCAACAAATAGAAGTTTTATCAGAAAACTAATCAGAAATCACTGGAAACAGCGTTGAAAACAAACATGATAAAAGCGGCCGTTTGCTGGCATTTTTGTTGTTTACTTGAATATTTAAAACCCAGCATCGATGTTTTACCACAGGTTTACAATAAAAAGTGATACACTGATCATAATGAATTAATTGATGTCAAAATTGCACATAGTCACTCAGAAATAAATTACCATTAGGTCTATTTCACAAAAGAAAGAGGAGGTAGAGGACACACTTACTTCTTCAGTCGCGTCTGTTTCTGTTTATCTGGTAGTTACAGGACATATTTACATCACATTTAGAAAGAATGATAATTTCTTCAAATATATGCCACCAAAAATACGACCTGAGGAGCTTTAGGCTTGATGGTGTTTTAAGCCCCCAAAGGCTCCCTTAGAGGCAGCTAACCCTACCCTCAACCTTAAACCTACCCATCCTCTCGCTGCCTGGAAGGCGCCGTTGGGGGGCTTAAAACACCAAAGGCCGAGCTGCAGCACTCTCTCGACTCCCATACAGATATTTTCAGTCAGAGAAACAGAGGAAGCTCCCGAAAAAAAGTTGCTTTATTTTATGATAGTCCGGCCAAAGAGACGAGACTTAGGCTACTGACAGATAAAATAAAAACATGACTGTGATAGCCTTTATGATTGGTCTGATTTCTTCAAGCGTTCGTTCACTATGTTTTTTTTACTATGCTTATCTTCAAGCGTTTACTATGTTTACTATGGTAATGGTTAGCGCGCATAGTCTTTTGCATCACAAACAGAAGGCATTCAAACATGAACGCGAGTTAAATTATTTTAAAAGTCTTTAATGCTGACAGAATCATCCGGCGCTGCCGTCTCCCGACTCAGGTGAACTCCTCCTCTGTTCGTAACCACTCCTCTAGCCCGAGCTGGCCCACTTTGGCCCAAGGTATTCGACGGGGACAGAAATCCTGGCCGTTGGCCCCGAGTAAGCCCCGATCAAGCCCCGGAAGTGACAGTGGAAACGCGACTGGCCCTGGCACGCACTAGCACGGCCCGGCCCTGGCCCGACAGTGGAAACTGTGTGTTTAGGCTTAAGCGCAAATCCACGAAGCCTCTGTACAAATCACCATGATAAAAACAGTCTGGTTATCATTATTAACTTATTTAACATTCAATACACATGCACGAAGTTCAATAGCCTTATGAAAAAAGAAAACACGTGAATACCGCGGTTGCTGCAGTTACTTGCATTTCTCTGGTTGGCTTGTCAGTACTACAATATTGCAGTAATCTCGACAGCCCTAAACCCTCTTGATTTTGTCTTAGTCAATATTTCATCCCTGTCTAAAGATAATCAGCATTTCCTACAGAACATTAATCCACTGACAAAAGAGGGCCTGTGAAAATGAGAACTGACTATCTCTGAAGTGTTGTCTCTGTTAATGCAAAATAGTGCAGCTAACAGTTTCAGGATGCCACGCAATCAGACTCAACAGCAGCTCAGTACACTGAGATAGAGGACAGAGTGTCAGATCAAGTTATCCACTTATCTATCTTACGGAAAACAAACTGCTTCAGGTCACCTTGAACAATGGTTTGCACAAAGCAAAGTATCGTTTTTCCATTTGGCCCTCGGATACACTTAGGGTCCTGTGATTTCCTTAAAGTAAAATTTGAAAGAGAGAGTTAACTGATTAACATGTATTTGGGTCTTGTGTTCATGTTATGTAAAAAGCCTGTAGGGTTTAATTCGTTGCCAATTATCCTATACAGGAAGTTGAGAACAAAGGCTTGCTGCCATAATAGTGATTCTAGCTTAAAAATCACTGATGAATCTGAGAGGATGGCTTGAAGACACATATTGGACGAGAGACTTATAGACCAGTTATGTTTAAAAAAAATTTTTTGCAGTTAATAAAGAGACATAATTATATTGTAGAGTGTAAAACCAAGCTATTTTTATACTATTATGTTAATGTTTTTACATTAGCTTTTATGCTGAATAACTGTATAATACTCAAAATTAGAAATTGTGTTTGGAATACACAGTATAGCATCTGTTTTCAAATACAATCTGCTTAAGTGTACACACGAGACTCGTTTGATGCATGCATTTGCTTTATATATCTGTTTTAATGTATTCATATTTGTTTGTAACATACTGTATATTTAGCCCTGTTTTCACATTGCTAAATAAACAGTAATTTCTCAGTAGAGACCCCAAGAGAGTCTGCATGTGCTTTACACAAATGTGTGAAGTCTCAAAGACTGCAGAAACAGGCATTAATTAATCAAGGATAGAGACCATAAAAAGAAAGATCAAGGGAATTGTGCCCAAAGTAAAGGCTATACCTCAATATGAGTTTGTAACCATCTTTTTTATTGGTAAGTTGTACACAATATTGAAGGATATTGTTTAAACATTTTTTGTAACATGAATTTCTGTATTTTATTTTATCTGTAAATACCATAGATCTGCCTTTACTGCCAGTATCATTTCACATCATTTTCTAAATTGGAATTGTCCAAGTTACATTTGAAATTGTGACTGATAATGTGGAAACCAGAAACCTTTAGCCTGTAACTTTAAGCCTAATTCTTTCCACTGAATAAAGACTGTTCTTGTGAAATTTACTGGTAGAGCAAAAGTCAAGCCAGGATATGTGTGGTCATCAAGCTCAAAAAAAGTATCCCTGTGGTTTACAAGGCCATTCCATTTTCAGCAGCATCGTTTGAGGATGTAATCAGCAGTGAAATCATTCATAACATGCGGGATCGTTTTGCATATAAAAAAGGCAAGCATTTTTTTTATGTAGGCTGATATAATTTCAGAGGGGTTGATGAACAGATCAAATCAACTATTCTGCCAAAAAAAAGGGGGGGGGGGGGGATTCACTTTTGGAAAACAGTAGATGTCCATTTATGGTAGGCATAAGCCTGCTTTCCCACATACAGTTCATTATTTACTGGTAGAAAAGAGGTCACTGCGCTTCCTCGTGCCTTTGCGTTCTGAAATGTGCAGAGAAAAACGGATAACAACGCAAGTATTTGTGTTATAGCGGAGCGATAGTTTATAAAAGAGAATATTATTATGAAATGTAGTTAAAATCATAAAATGCTTATAGCAATTTACCTAAATAATATCACACCCAACGACTCCTGAATGTGCTTTGGCAAAGCACTGGCCTCCACGTTCACGTACTAAATATAGGCTACTCTGTGTCATCATTGTCCATGCAAAAGTTGCAGACTGCTCTTCTGGATAACTGTACAACTGCCAAGCTAATTGGGTTACTTTTACACTGTTGGCGCAGGGTTGTTTTATTATTCTGTGAATTGAAGAATGGTTACCTATTGGCCCAGTTCAAAAATGCCCACCCTAAGTCTCTCTATATTTTGGTCTCTATGGCTCAGGTAACTCCATAAATATAACTTGTGCATTTTTTGTGCATCGTCGTGTAAACGTACCAGTCTATAAAGTTTTTTCCTTTGTTATTGTCTGCCAGGTGAATATCATTAGCCTGATTATGTAGAAAATAATAGCACACCTCACCTAAACAAGCTATATGAATTAATGTTTAATTTATGTCCACAGGACAAATTGAGGTTTAATATTTAGAGTTAAAGACTTGTTCAATTTCACTTTGTTGAGTTTGAGCAATATTAATAATGAAGATGGTCTTTGCATCACCACTAATTCTGATTTCATTTACTGATACCACAATTTAATTTGTTTCCCTATGATAAAACCTGAAACTGATATGTTTTGACTGGAAGTTGACGGATCAAACTAATAATGAATTGGCATTGTGCAATTTTAACTTTGTCATGCATACTGTTCTTATTCTGGTGCATAGATGAACACCAAGTACTGTCCTTATAATTGCAGGATTCAAATTTAAGAAAGCAAATGAATCGGGGGGTAAAACAAACAACAATTCCAGCATAGTATCAAAGACCAGCTGGAGTTTAGACCTCATGAGGGACGAAAGCAAATAAGCACACTAACTCTGGCCAAATACAATAAATGGCACATTTATATCCAGTTTCTTCTTACTTGGAAACAAATATTGACTCTAGCTATGACATTGAAGCTGCTCTTTTTAAACAAACAGATTTAAGGATCATATTAAGTTGCATATTTCATTGAATAGTGTCTATTGTTCAAATTCAAGACCACACAGACACATTAAATTTGAAATCTTTATTTCTTTTGTATATATATATATATACACAATTGTATTCATTATATTTCTTGACAGGTTTACATTGCTTTAAATCTTAGGGGGTGACATAGTTTAGTTTGGGAACCCCCTGGCCTAAATGATAAAATAATTCTATAACGTTTCCTTCCCAGAAAAGGAGGCTGTGTGATTCATCTTTAGTAAGTGATCCAATGCTTCTTTTCCAATGAGTACATTTCCTCAGTTGATAGTCTCTCCTTCAGTACGTGTCCGTATAGTAGCGATGCACTGAATGTTTATACTCTACGGCCCTTACGCCTCTACATCTCATTGTGCTCATCACAATATCAGAGTATGTTAATATTGAAACGGTTCTGCATGGATAAAATAAATAATTTGTCTGAATAATGTTTTTTTCCCCATTAAATTCTCTCTGTTCAGCAGGCTGCCACTTCGACAGGGCCCACCCAGACAACTCAAAGACTGCATTCCACAGAGGACTGGATGATCATGGTATTTCCCTGCTTAAATTCAGTTACCCACTGAAGTGAGACTCCCATAAGGTATCTAATGAAGCAAATAACTGATTCAGGGTTGGTTTTGAAGAGGCAGGAGGGAAGAAAAACATAGCAATGAGGCTGGAACCCACAAGACAGTGCTGTCGACTCTCATTTAGATGTCTCACTGGAGACTGTGCCAAAAGTGCTTTTCAACATTTGCTTGGAATAATCACAGAAAATCTCAGAGCTCAACTTTTACTTTGAGGAAGAGGCAGCGAAGACAAGGCATGCATGCCAGGCCCAACACAAATCTGGAATACTAGATCAGCAAGTCATGAACTTTGTCCAGAGTATGGAATAGTAATTAAAATTAACAAATTAAATCACCCCAAAATGAAAATTCTGTCATTATTTAATCACCCTCATGTTGTTCTAAACCTGTATGACTTAGTTTTTCTTTTTTCTTTCATGGAACTGAAACTCTTTGGTGAACTCTGGGGTGAATTATATTCCTAGTCATACAATAGATTAGTGTGAAATTTAAATCATTATTCCTTCATTATCTCCACCACTAGAGGGCTGTTAACTGTTAGGACCGGTTCCGAGTTAGCCATTTTCAACTAAGTTTCAACTCATTTGTCTAAGTCAGTTTAATGTGATATAAGTTGAAATACTTAAACAGTTGATTGTACTTAAAATTATAGCAACGTTTTTTACAGTGCAGTTTATTGTTTAGAATTAGTGCATTTAGGCTATAGGTGACTGGAAGTTTTAGCATTCACAGCAAGTTCAAGTTCAACTACAGTTTTCTGACTGTGCATTAGAGTGCTCATTGACATGACACAAAAAACAAACAAAAAAGCCCATTTACACATTTTAACTGAAACTCTTTATCTTACAGATAAGCATTTTTCCCATAAACCATCTCGTTCTGCCAGTATATGTGCTGGGCCTTTAAGGGAAAGTCCAGAAAGGTCACAAACTCCTGACTGAAAAGTCAATGCCGGGAAGCAGTTCCAGCAGGTCAGAACAAAACCATCCTTGTGAGTTAAAATAAACTATGCCAAAAGAATTACAAAGAAGATTTTCCTTGAACAAATTTACTGTTTCTATGACACTGCTATCTCTTATTTCAGTTGTTGGAGAAAAGCCCAAGATTCCGTAGGTTAAGCAATCCAGTGTTCTGGAACATTCAGTCCAAGCCTTCATTATCTGCAAAACACAACTGTCAAACTCTGGACAGAGAAATAGTTGTAAGGAGAGAGGTGAGACTGCCTCTAGATAGTAGATCGATTTGAATTGAACACATTTTCCTTATGGCACATTATGTTCTAATGGACAAAATATAGTATCAAATGTTACCTGATATATATATATATATACTGAGTTGAAAATCTCCTAACATGGCCACATAAGGTCTGGTTAGATTAGATGATATGCAAACAATCAGTTCTCGTAATCAACAAGTTGGATGCAGGAGAACTGGGCAGGAATAAAGATCTGAGCCATTTTGACAAGGGCCACATTGTTATGTCAAGGTGACTGGGTCATAGTGTCTTTGAAACAGCAAGGCTTGTGGGTTGCTCCTGGTCGGCAGTGGAGAGAATTGACCAACAGTGGTCAGAGGAGCGACAGACCAGCAACTGGGTTTTGGGCGCCCAAGGCTCAACATCGATGCACAAGGGCAACAAAGGCTATCCTGTCTGGTCTAAACTGTTATGAATGTATATATATATATATATATATATATATATATATATATATATATATATATATATATATATATACACAATTAAAATTAATATAACATATTATTCCATATTAGTCAATCCACTAGGAATAGCCAATTTTCAACTACAACTGATTACTGTTTTTGCCTTCTTCATCTTTTGAAGCTGCACTGAGAATGGTTTTCCTTTTTGCCTCTAAAGGCTTCAGGTATAGCGTTCAGTTCAGCCACAGTCATAACCACCGGAGAGCAGCTTCAGCATCTTATTACTTAGCTGTTTCGAGGTTGTGGACTTCTGTGATGAGTGATGCGGTGTCCTATAACTCAATTAGAGGATACACAGTCTAAAGATTTTTTCTTCGAGAATAATTTTCTATTAATCTGTGCAAATACATCGTGAGCTGTCAGACTAGAGAATCCTCATTTAATACCTGAAAAAAAAAAACAGACAGGCCCTGTAATGAGATTCTCACTCTGTGCTTTTGCAGTCTCAAACCAAACAGCACAGGGTGCCGCTAAGTAACTCTCTAAAAGCATGTAAAAGGATCAAGAGAAATGTGATTATGTTAGTTCAATATGAATGGATGCTCTAGATGCCATATATGACTGTTTTGCAATTGGCTTGGCTTGCAATTTCACTTTCACTAATGTTACATGAATTAACAATGGTATGACCCTGAATGGTCCTTTGTTTTATTGAAATTTCATTTTCAGAATATGGGAACAAATGATTTTTCAGAAAAAAACATTTTAAATATTCAAGATGTATCATGGCAGCATTCTGTCACAATCTACCGTATATCTGTTGCAAGGAAAATATGATCTGTTCTATAACTATTATTGTTGTATTATCGGGTATAGGCAGGACTTAAATCAGACATAGGCCTATGTCACAACTAAATAAAAAGTACATTTTTAGATTGTGACTATTTTCACGACTTGGCAGACGAACGTAGATTTGAATGGGAGACAAGGTTTAATCCAACAAGCAGGTGAACAGAATGTTACAGCATAGGCACGTTTCTATTACAGATTTGCGCAAAACTTTTGCGATTTTTTTCTTCTAAATGTCGACAAAAAACTATTGCGAAATGACGGCATTTCCATTAACCGATGTTATGCGACTAAAACTTAATTTTTTCCTCTCGCGATAAGTAAAGTCATTCCAAAAACCATGGCAACGGACGTTGGTAGGTTTATGTAGCCTACTAATCCCAGCCACTGCACTAACCATTATTATTCATCGAAGGAGATGCATGTGTTTTCTCCAAGCATTAATGGTAAGAAACGACCCTTATAGTTGTGAGCGGCACATAGGCCTATGAGGTGTTTCTGGGTGTTTCTCCCTCATATCTGCTTGGAGGTCTTGATTGTGGCATTTATTTGAGGTTTAGAATCCATTATATATCCAACCTTATTGTAAAGTGTTACCAAATTTGTCAATTATGTTACAACCCTTAAAGGGGTCATGAATTGAGAAATACAATTTTCCTTTGTTCCTTCACATTTTATATATATATATATATAGTAGTTAGAGGTGTATATATATATATATATATGAGAGAGAGAGAGAGAGAGAGAGAGAGAGAGAGAGAGAGAGGTAGTTGTACTATATCATGTAAGTTAAAATATCCTGTAAGTTTCAGAACTCAAAACTTCCTTGTTAGTCCAAAAACAGCTTTTATTGAAACCAAGCTCCTAAGCGACTCGTTTCGGATCGTGTCTCAGTATGACGTCAGTGCGACAAAAGACCTCCTCTGCAGAAGAATATCAGTGTCTACTTCTACATCAGTGTCTCTTTAGTTCCACCCACCGATTCTTGCATGTCATGTAGTAAATATGGGAGAGCACACAGGATTACTCCAGCAAAACAATAAAGATGCCTCTGAAGATTGCAAGACATTTTGCAGTGGCAAGTTGTGGAAAAACAGTCCTTGCATTGCCTTCCTTGTGATCCTAACATTAAGAAAGTATTAATGAAGTTTATTTCAAATGAATTTCCAAATCACACCTGTTCATTTGTTCGCTTCATTTACTGAGGGATTCGTTTTTTGAACAAGACAGAGTTTGACGCAGTGTCACTATTGCTTTGTCTGTTACAGATGGTTTGATATGTGCATATTACTTTCACTTTACTGAAAATGATGAATGATGAATTTAAGGACAGTGAAACAAACGATGGCACGTTCATTTGTATTCACAAAAAAAAAAAAAAACTAAGTTATCTTGTCAACTATAAGTGTGTTTACTCCAAGTACTTAAACTTTATTTGCTACAACCAAGACTTATAAAGCATGTAAAACATTTTTCAACTATGTAACGAGATAAACACCTTTCTGTAGCATCTTATCTTTCTGTATCGCAAGTTGTTTTTTATGATTAGTAATAATGTCAAGATGTTAAAGGGCACCTATTATGACTCTTTTCACAAGATGTAAAATAAGTCTCTGATGTCCCCAGAGTATGTATGTGAAGTTTTAGCTCAAAATACCCAACAGATAATTTTTTACAGCATGTTTAAATTGTCATTTTTTGGGGGCTCAGAAAAACATGCTGTTTTAGTGTGTGCCCTTTAAATGCAAATTACCTGCTGCTGCACGGCCCAGGGGGCGGAGCCTCACGAGCTCGCGCTTCAGTCAGGACAATCTCATCTGATAATATCAGAACAGAAACTCTCAGTTGCGGTGTTCATTTCGACTCGGAGTCGGACAATAATGCCCACAGAGCCAGAGAATATATGCTGTATAGAGACAGAACAGGTATAGTGTAGTTTAATTATGGTTATAACTTATTTGTCATCTGCTTTTATCCACTATTACAAGCCTGCTGTAGCAAACCCCGTCCGAATGATGACCAAAATATACTGATGAGTTCAGTGAAGTTTATTGTACATCACACAAAAGATGAAGCAACAGTTTTACTCCAGAGAATCTCTGTAAGACCTGAATAAACACAGTAAGTTATAAGAAGTGCGTATTAAAGTCTTATACATAAACTCTCTCTCCCTTTCATTATCAACAACATACACACAGCGAAGTACACAAAACACTCGTTACAACTAACAGTAAACATATATACACACCTTTTCAGTGGGTGCTAAATAAACTGGTAAACCTTATATCCGTAAAATGACTCGATGTGCTGTCATAAAGTGCGCGCTCTCAGTTCCACTTCTGCGTGGAACGTTACGACAGTAACGTTAGTCCTGTTGCTCCGGAGACCGTGAGCTGGATCACAAACAGTACAGAATAGATCCATCCTCGAGTAACAACGGGAGTAAATGAAGACTGCTATGTTCATTCTTACATCCAACAACAGCACACCTCAATCGCTTAGGAGACATTCTTGTTTACAGCTGCTCCAGCTTCGAACAATGGCGGACTCTGTGTCCAGCTCACTCAGGGCGGGTCTGGGCTCAATCTGAAGTGTCAATCAAGGAGTCGTGGGCGGGGCCTGCGCAATTCTACGTCACAATGCGCCGAATCTGAGAACAGCTCATTCTGAGACAGTGCTTATGATTTATGGGGATTGTAAAAAAACCACTGGGTGGATTTTTATCATTCTAGGGTGGTTTTGCTCACACACTGCCAACACACATTTATGTTCAAACACCATGTAAAAGTGAATTTTGCATAATAGGTGCCCTTTAATAAATATATTTTCCCACATATTTTATTGGAGAAGCTGAACTAAATTCATTTTTTATGACCCAATTACAGAAGGCAATTGAACTGAAATCCAAAAGGTCTTTTATCTAAATACATCCAGGAGGGGATTAATCCTAGTTTTGGTGCTAAAGCCTGTTTATTTGAAGTTGAACTCAAGGTATTAAGGTCTTCCTTTTAGCTTAAAGGTGTTGATAATATAGGTGCTCTTTCCTTTTAAGTGGCTTCTTATCAGAATCTGTCCTTGGCCTTTCTCTAATTTTAAATCTCATCACGTACCAGGCTCACCTTGATAATAATATATCACTCCCATCAAACACTTAGATAAATGTCATTTCTAGGATAAAGTTTGTCAAAAATCTTCGGTTATAACAGTGATGCTATAAAAAATGAAGGGAACTGCATAATAAGTTATTAGCACAGTTAATTCTACTGCTTCTCTATCAGACTACAAAGTGTGAAGAGGATGCGGATAATAAATGAAGACTGAATTCAATTTCGGGTGAAAAATACCATTTTTAACTTGAACCCGATGCATTGTGAGTGAATCTCTCCATCACTTGTGACATTCTGTCAAGGTTAAGAATTTTGTTTACCAGTCAACTTAATAATGTCACCGTTCTCATCTTTTCTATCATTTTGTTGTCACCCAATTTATAAAACTGGAGATGAAGTTAGTAATTCGACAAGAATCAGACAGACCTCTCACAGACATATTCTCTTCTATCATTCTATGATGACCTATTGGCATATTCTCGTTCATTTTATCTCAAGGATGGCATAGAATTTAAATAGCAAAAGGTTAATGGTATTATAATGACTTTCTCAAACAGGTTATTGATTAAATGCTCATTAATGTTTGGATGTTTCCCAGCTGATGCAGCATTTAATGAAATGCTCTAGACTTTTCCTTATGGCCATATGATCCTACTATTCACATCTGATAGCCAGTCCAGCAGTTTTGTTGCTGTAACCTTTTACTGCTGATAGATTTTTTTTCTCCTTTCATTGGTCTACCACAGTATTAAAAATATGACTCTCTGTGTAGGAGCTGAAGCACTCACAGTTAATTGTGTGATTAATGCATGACAATATGTTGAACGTGGACTACTTGCAATATATAAAACAAGTCGTTATCAGTGAGACTGGTATGTTTAGAATCGGAGATATGCAGTGCTGCAGAGTCCACATTTTGTTATGTTAGGCTCTTTCCGTTGATTTATATTGCTTTGTACACTAAGTTAATTAACTTTTTTTAATCCCCAAACCCTAAACTTTCACATAAAACATTTTAGATTTACATAAAGACTTTACTTAATATGTTTATTAATCATTTTAATAATAGTCCCCAATATGCAGGTGGTTTTAGTATCCTTGGGGAGCATTCTGGTCATTTGATTTAAAATAAACCAGCTTTTATTTGGCTGATATGACTGGAGTCTTCAACTCTTTTGAGTCAATGTGATTTTTAAAAGCGAAAACTTTTTTAATTGAGGAAATAAATCAAGCATCGCGTTAGTTCAGGCAGGCCACGTCAGCCAAGCTCGAATCAGCTGATAGCCAGCTGTTCCTGACGTGTTCCAGTCCAGTGTCGACATCTATCACAGCGGCACATATAAACTCCCATTCCTTCAGCATTTCCTCCATAGCATCGCTACTCACATTTAAACTCCCACCTCCAATCCCAACTCCACCCAACCGAAACTTTAATCAATCAGACTATTTAGTTTTTCCCGTACAGTTCAACACATTGCAAGCTTTTCTATCATGTATTTGTATTTTCACAACTCATGTAATTGAGAATTGTAATTATGTATGCATATACTGGTTCTGTTCTGTACCCCAGGGGGGTTTAACTAACCATAGAACCATACCGCCAACACTAACTGCTATAATTGTAATAAATGTATATACTTGGCGATGAGGTCCTGACTGAATTACTGAGTTCACATTTAATTACTTTGGTTATGTCATGTTTCTGTTGAACTTTTGCGTAGAGGACTGGCATCTATTGTCTGTCTACAGAGACACTGATTGCAGATTATAAGAGTTAAAATTGCAGGGTTGTTCTTCTTCTTGGCATGTATTTTCTAAAGTAAGTAACTATTATTTCAACAACATTCAATAAAGTCATTAATCACTAAAGATTTTTTAAATTAAATGAACACCTAATGCTCACTGCATGATAAATGGATTTATCTACTGAGATAGAACATCTAGTTGAAGTATAGTATAATGTATTGCGTAAAGTCTTGCCAGTGAAAACTACTGTAAGTACAGGCGATTTGCCCTTCCCACCCTGAAATCAAAGAATCTGCAAAATTCTAAACGTATTTTATAAAAACAAATACAAATGATACTCTGCCATCATCTGTGTTTCAGTGACTGAAAGGAACCATTATGAAACCTGGCAAGCTCCATGGCTTGCTGGCACTTTGAAGCTAGACGTTTTGGTCAATGGGTTTTGCACCGGTAAGAACTTTCTGTGCCAAATTCATAATTGATAGCAAAGAGGCTCATTTGACACAGTGAGGTAAATCTTTTGCAAGGTTAAAAAAGCAGTACACAAGACCTTGATAAAAAAGACTGTAAAAGGCAAAATACAAGAGAGAGAATGCAATAAGTATACTATCTGATAGATATCATTTAAATTGATGTCCTGAGATATCACACTCATCTATAGACTCTTCTAAGAAAGCTATCAGTTAGCATTCCCATTGAGAGGGCCTGCAAAATGGCTGGAATCAGTTACTGCACTTCTACGCAATTAAAAATTGTCAGAGCGTTATTTCAAGTCACCAGATTGCTTACTCTAAGTGCTTATGTGAAAATCCTAATTAATGTTTTCAGCAGTACTCTTTTGGAGTTGCCCTCTAGAGAGAGCCAAGACCGGATGGATATATATTATTATCTTCTGTCGATGCAAATGCCACTGCAACATGTCCTTTCATTTGTTTTCAGTTTGGAACAAAGGCTCTGTTTGTCATTATATTTAAGTTAGATATAAGTCACTTAGCTCCTGCCTCTAAGTTGTGTCAATAGGGAGGCCCACTGTATTAGACTTTGAAAACCCCTGTTGTAAACGAATTCAACCCAAGCGCTCTTTGGTGACGTGGATGATTACGTTACTGTTGATCATCTGTCCATCATCGTATAAAGCCCGCCCTGACAATTTGATTGGTCCGAACAGCTCTGGTTCAAGCATTTGCTCCACAACGGATCAAGCCCAGACCAAACTTCCCGACCTCAAATGTTGTGGGCGGGGCTAAATTCGTCTGGCATCCAGGCTGACTTGTAGCAACATTAGTCAAAATGGACAGTTGGGCTGCAGGGCATAAACAAGAAAGTCTGCTGTCAGATTCAGCAATCATTTATAACAAAGTGCAGAACAGTGGTTTTACTTTTAACTGGTGGGGAATGACCCAAAAAGAGTCAGAATCAGAGGTCTGTTCTGCAGATGAAGGAATAAATGCAAAAATGAAATTCTACCAAATATTGTGCATTTAGGATAACAAAGCTTGTCAAGTTGTCTGTTTAATGTTAATAATTTTTCATATTTTTGGACTTTTGAATTTTGTTTACTTTTATATGATAAACTGTACTGAGCTTGATGTCAATATAAAGTCCTGAAGAAAAACAGTTGAGAACTAATGATCAAAACATTAAGGTTTCATTCAATTGCTTTCATTTAACAGTGCATTAAAATGTAACCTCTGAAAAAATATATATATATATATATATATATTGCTGTCTTGTTAGAGCCGACAGCCTCGTGGGCATCACTCTGACGTAGGTTGGGTTTGCTTTGGGCCTGAGTTCGAGTCCCAGCTCATGGTCCTTTCCTGATCCCATTTCCATCACTTTGCTTCCTGTCAGTCCTCTACTACACTATCCTATCTCAACAAAGCAAATAAATAAATATTGCTGTCTTAAAAATATTATATTGCTTTAAATGCACAATGCATTATGTATAACTTATAGACTGCATAGGCATTTCTTTACACAGGTTAACAGTTTGCAAGCTTACTTGCTGGAGTTTTGTTTCCCATAAGGCATTAGGTCCTTCTCCAAACATTTGTGATTAAACAAATTTGGATTTGGTGGCATCAGGTGGCATCATATTACAGAATAAGGATGATTTATGTCATTTCAAGTGTAACACAGCCCAACCTGATCTCACTGGAAAATGTAACTATATTACGAGGTGGCGCTTTCCTATGAATTCATAACATACCTGTCAATAGGGCGTAATTTACGAATGAGTTTGTATGAATTCATATAAAATTAGCTACCGAATTGTCCAAACGTAGTAGTCTAAATAGTTACAATTGCCATTAGATTGTGTTCGACAGCAGTGTTAGGGAAAGTTACTTTTAAAAGTAATGCTTTACAATATTGTCATACTACATAAAAAAAAGTAAATAATTTCATTAGTTACTTTTTATGGAAAGTAATGTGTTACGTTACTTTTGTGTTACTTGCTGGGCTAAATTTTTTGTTGTTTAATAAGTTCTATTTTTGGCAAATGTGAAGGTGCTTTATTACGATCCGTATAGGTTAAATTGTAACAAAAGGAAATAGACATGACTCCCACGTCCAGTCGTCAGACCAAAAGATACCAATGAGTCCAAAATTCAAGATAAACGATAAACGTTTTATTAAGATGAAGAAGATAAACATAAAATTGAGTATTTCCAGAGTAACATAAACCAGTGGGTGTATAATCTTCACAAAGACCCAAGGCCCAAAGTAACAAACAAAACAGATAATAAACAAAATATCAAACCAACTTCCCTCAAAGTATCCAAATCAAAATCCAGCAAATTACCCTAAATACACTAACAAAACAGAACGAACGTGATTTCAAAGAAAAGGGCAGGTCAACCCTACAAAACACCATCACTGAAAATAAAAGACATAACAGAATCTAAATCAGGTACAATAATGGTCTGACGGCTGGAGAGGAGACAGGAGAAGTGCAACCGGCCCGGAATCGCAACAGCTCAACTTCAGAGAGCGGAAGGGAGTTTTAAACCCGCGTCAATCAAAGGAGTGGAGCCATACCACAGCTGATCAGGGTATCCTGCTTAGAACAAACAGCAATACAAAAAACACACACAGAAATAACAATAACGGAGAATACAAACAATACAGAATCAAAACATATTATACGAAATTACACATAATTCCGTAACAGCTTTCACACCAAAAGTGAAATGAATAAGCCTCAGACTGAAGGAAATACAAATTCATGTCTGTACAGTCGAGGGTACAGCTCAAACAAACCTTTCAGCTCTGCTGCCATTCTGGATTGCAGAAGAATAGGATGCAGGAGAAGAAAGTTCAACACGATGGCTGCGTCCGAAATCGCACACTCTCTTGAATAGGTACTTATTTTAAATAAGTAGGCTATCACTTCACGACCGCTAAAAGAGTATGTAAAATAGTATGAATGTGTGTAGTATGAATGTTTTCCGGACGTACTACATTGACATTCATCATGTTGTCATTATCATGTGACCTACCAGCATCAGTTACGTCACTTTACTGCCATTCATAAAATTCTCTCCAGTGGCCTCATGGGGTAGTAAAGTGTCTATTGTATGCACACTTTAGAATCTCGCCAGAAGAATAGGTCATCTGGGTACTTTTTGCCTACTCTTTTATGAGTACTGTGAATTCGGACATAATTTTGTCACATACTGTTTTTCGCATACTGTATAGTAGGGAAGTATGCAATTTTGGATCCAGCCTCTTACATCAGAAAAAAAAAGTAATAAATTGAAACTCAAATGTGATGTTTCTCCAAAGTCATTTTTGCTGATTAGTATGCTTGAATTGGATCACTGAGGGTCAGCAGCAAAGAAGACATTGGTTAATAAAGTGAGATTAAATACATAAACTGTCTTTGTGTTATTTAACATTAATTACTGCAGGTTTGCATAATATTCTGATTTCGCATTTGACTGTTTTAATTCATTTTGAGGAACACTGAATCTGTTTTTGTGCTAGTGAGATGAGTAAATACATGCTCACATTTAGAACTAATTAGTAATCTGATTATGTAAATCGCATTACTTGCCATGCGTTACCCCCAATGTTGAACAACCATGCAAAAACATGGCAGAGATAAACATTGTTAGAAGTAGATGTTAGTGACAGGTCCAATTTGAGATATTTCACTGCACAGGGATCAGACACTCTTATTTATTTATTTATTTCATATCATCTTTAAAACATCCATATCTCTGTGGGGCATGACAGAGACTTCATCTTTATATTGAAGTCAAAGACAGGTTCTATTTTAATAAATGTCTCTGGAGAGTTCATACCGGTGTCTCTTGGGAGGGTGTGTAGCTAGATGAACACTCAAAGGAGCTGGGAAATGTGTGCACATACAGTATACATGGGACTAATCTACTCTGCACTGGAAATGTGTGCACAGACATATACATGGGACTAATCTACTCTGCACTTGATGATAGTAAGCACCGCTAACTATCATCAAGGTAGTTTGCACAAGATAATTTACAGTACTTTCAGCATGAGTGATTTGATATTGAGCTTGCTGAAACATAGCCTATATCTCTCCATCTTTTGACACTTTAGAAGCCAAAAAATAATCAATCTTACTACCATAAGAATTTTGATGAAAATGCTATGTTTTTTTTTAGCAGACAGTTAGCCGATTCTCTTTAGAGTACAAAATAGGGCTTAAAACTATTAAACAACAAACGGTCAGTGAAAAGAGGTGCTTAAAATGTAGGTCATTATGCTCAAAAGGTCAAACTACATATTATATGAGCTGGGGTTTTTTAAAATATTTTTATCAATACATTTGAATTCATTTTAGATGATCTCTAAATACAGTTTTAAATAATTCTGTTATATTTTAAAGAAGTAAACATTCAATTCAACTCTGTTGCAGAATAGATATGTTACTGTCGAGTAGCTACTTTTTAATCAAAAGTTCTATGATCATATAGCATGTCTTTCTTAAAAACTTGATTTTCACCACAGGGGGTCTTTAACACATTAAAACTAAATCAAACAGGTACATTTATACCAACTACCACTAAAAAAGACACACATTACCATATAGAAAACAGAACTAAAGTGACTGAAATCTGTGAATCTCTTTTTAATCAGTTACTGGACCATCCAAACAAGCTGATTCACTATGATGAAAAGGACTTTCAATGCTACATATGAGACATATGACTGTTTAAGCTCCATCCACACAGAATAGAATAAACATCCATTAAGCCACTGCATCAACACCTCTCATAATAGGAGTGGGGAAACGGATTCCGACAGCTGGTTTGTTTGCCATGGGATTCTATTCACCCCATTTTCTACAAAGAGGTTCTAATATGTATCAAACGGATCCTGGTTAAGCTCCATCCACACACAGAATAGAATAAACATCAATTAAGCCACTATATCAACACCTCTCATGATGGGAGTGGGGGAACGGATTTCGACAGCTGGATTGTTTGCTGTCGGATTCTGTTCCTCCCATGTTTCTTACACAGTGAGGTTCTAATATTTATCAATCTGACACTGATTAGTTGGCCCTTATAGCCTAGTGGTCAGTGTACTGACATTTAACAATGTTGGACTTTGGGGTACCCGAGTAAGCAAATACATCAACACCTCTCAGAATGGGGGTGGGGGAACGGATTCTGACAGCTGGATTGTTTGCAGTCGGATCCTCCCATGTTTCTTACACAAAGAGGTTCTAATATGTATCTAACTGATGCTGGTTAAGCTCCATCCATACACAGAATAGAATAAAAATCCATTAAGCCACTAGATCATCACCTCTCAGAATGGGAATTTCGACCGCTGGATTGTTTGCCGTCGGATTCTGTTCCCCCCATGTTTCTTACACTTCTATTATTTATCAGATTAATGCTAATTGACCCCTATAGTATTTTTATTTTAGTATAATTGACCCCTATAATATTTATCAGACTGACAATAAATATTTAAATATCTATAGCCTAGTGGTCAGTGCACTGACATTTAGCCATGTTGGGCTTTGGAACTTTTGGATTTTTCTTGATCCCATACTGAATACCCATAATAAAAGGCAAAAACTCAAAAAAATGGATTCCAACAGCAGGTTTGTTTGCCGTCGGATTCTGTTCCCCCCATTTTTCTTACACAAAGAGGTTTTAATATGTATCAAACTGATGCTGGGATGAACCGATTCCCTAAAATGAATCAGACTTTCCAACGTTACAGTACATATAAGAGAGATATTTTAAGATGAATCATAGAAGGACTCGGACTTTCCAGTGCTGCACATGAGAGAGAGGACCATTTAAGACGAGCCAATTCACTAGAATTTTTTTCGGAACTGACAACGTCAGTGTGGTGTTTTTAATAGGCTGTTTGGATACTGATTTTTAGAAGGCAACTGTCTGACTCTGAGATGGCGAACGGGAACATGGTTTAACATTAGCAATACATTATTAGCTGTTTGATAACGTAGTCAAGCAAAAACTAATCATATTAATTACCGTTATGTGTCCGACGTTGTGGAGAGCGATACATAAAAAGTATTACTATTCTGATACATCAGCTTGTAGAGGAGCCTTTATGAGTGAGTGGAGGCAGGGCTAATTTGCATATTCATGAATCTACATATACTAAATGAAGCAAGTGTGTTACATTCAAGCTATTGTAAGGTATGAATAGAAATTCACAGGAAAAAAAAAACATTTAAATATGCCATTTTGGTGATCAAAGATGAATTTTAAGGGATACAACTATTGACTACAAGGGGACTTTAAAAACTAACTTTTATACTAGATTATGTTTATGTTAGATAATAGTTTATGAAACATTTTTAAGAGATCTCTACTGTATTTATTCTGGGAAATACAAAAAAATGTATGCTGTGATCAATAGCAAAAGATGTTTGCTAGTTAATTCCTGATAATTAGTAAATTCTTAATCTTAGAATTAAATGTATTTGTTTGTTTGTTTGAGTCATTATTATTTGATTCATTTTCCAACCATTTACATGGGTCTCAGATCTATAGAGAGAGGTAATGCAGGGCACTTTTCTTGATAAAGGAAGGTAGAGACGTTCATGGAGGTGTAAGTGAGTAACATTACACAATTCTGTGATTTCTTTACACCAGTCACTTTTGTCTGATTATGTGACATCTATTTGCAAGAATTATATAATTGGTTTGGTTGAGCTGGGAGCTCTTTCACAACAATCCTACCCGTCACTTGCATTGTTCTGCTAGAGCAAAGCTGGAGAGATTATAGCACTAGTGTTTTAAAACAGGCGTGTAATTGGCTATTTCCAGTATAAAGAACTCTCTTGCCCAGGGGATGCTTCGACCTCTATAACAGCCATGTTCTATACGTGAAGGGAATGGGAAGCCTTTGTGGGTTTTTTGCATCAGTCCCTGAGAAAACATGCCACCTGCACATGAACTGTTAAATGTTTTCCTGAGAAGATCACATTCTGGCATATTTTGGTGCTGGTTCCTAGCATGCTCAAAGAAACATAAAGGTGATGAAACGATTCTGTAGTCATCAAGAGAAAATCGACCTTGTTGGTTCCCTAAGTGAGCCTTGGAAAATTAGATTGCTGAAATGATATCATGAAAGCTGCCACAACAACTTCTCCTTGGCAGTTTACCAAAGCCTCCGCAGATATAGCCTACTCCTAGTGGGCTTCAAACATTGCATCGATTTTTTTTTTAAGAAGGAATATATCTGGGAGAATTAATGTTCAGTAAAGGATACATGAAGCCCATTGTAATAACCAGATGAATGGCACTTGTTTTCAATGTAATATGTGAGAAGACAGTAAAGCTCTTTGATGCTTTTCACCAGCATATAGGCCAGCTAGGACTTTACAGTTTTCTGAATGAGACAACAGCCTTCTATAGGCTTACACATACTATTTTTGACTGTACATTGACACTTGTGAGTGTGCTGTTTTTTCCATGGCAGTGCTGCTTTTTTTAATATTGTTGCTGATGGGTGGAAACCGGCCTATCTCACAAACCGCTATACATTTCAGGAAATGGAAAAAACAATGTATTTCTTAAATAATAATTGTGTCAAAGACAAAGTTGATATTGTGGCTTTATATATAGTCAGATCTCATGTGTCATTATATCATTAACATTTAAAAAATCAACACAAAATCAAGCTCAAATGAACTTACGAGGACTTGCATGTATTGTCCGTCATTATAACGGCCAAGGGTGATCAGACGTCTCGAAAATTTTGGGACAGTCCCGAAATCTAAGCTGTTGTCCCGAATCCCAAATCTGTCCCTAATTGTCCCGAAAATTATACTAAAGCAAAATCTTGAGTAGCCTATAGTTATTGTCTGATAAAACATTAAAAACTGTCAGTGGAGGTTAATGAGTTGCCAGCCCCCGCTGGCTGCTCATTGGTTGCAGCATCTTTTGTTTTATTTTTTTTTATTTTTTTTGTACATAGTGCCGCGACCAATCAAACACTCCTTTACGATTGGCTGCCTGCACATTCACTGTCCTCGCGGCTGCTGGCTGCAACGAGGACAGTGAATGTTGCAGGCAGCCAGTCGACAGAAGTGATTGATTGGTCGCGGCACTGTGTGCAAAAAAATACTTCGGTTTGATGTCTGATGTTGGGTTACACAAAGCAAATCATCTACACAATTATTTTGTTTTCTTGTGACAACAATTTAGTTGTATTAATATATATTTTTTAGTTTCGTGCACTAGTTTCACATTTTTTAGTTTCGTGGCCAATAGAGGGCGCTAAGGCTTATAATATTTACATACATAAATCATATAGAAATTGTCAGTATTTGTGTGTTTGAGATATTAAATGCACCCAGTAGGCTATATGTGAAAAATATGATAGAAATTCAAAATGTCTGCTTTTTCTACACGTCCACTCCACTTGCGTGCACATCTCATCAGCTCTGGGGCGCTGGAGAAATCGCCCCAGGAAGGCGGCCGCACGCAGTTACAAAAAACTCCAAGCGAAATGTGGCCCTGCGCACCCAACGCGCACGAGCAGATTACAAGAAGATAATATGTCTGTTATCTTCTGAACTACAAATATTTTTACTTTTTTAAATGACACAATATTGATGTGTGCGCGCAGTAAGCCTTGGTAGGACAATTGACGGGTAGGCTATATGAAATGTCATGACACTGGCAGGAGAACCAGCGCCATTTCTTTGAAAAAGAATGGTTGATCACAAGTGAATTAAAATGTTACTTTTAAATGTTAATATCTAAAATGTTGTAAACAATTTAAATGCAGGTGATATTGTATACATGAATAAAAACTATGAAATATGCTGTATTTAGAACAAAATAAAGGACATACCATGTAAACATACCATGTTTATTTTACAAATGTTCACAAGATTTGAGTAAACCTGGAAATATTAATGTATGAAGTAAAATAAGATAGTATTCCTGTAAAAAGTCGCTGAGCTAGCATAAATAAACCCATTATCCACGGGTTAAATAAACAACACTACATGGTCAAAATAACCCACAATTAAACAAATATTGTCAATATTTCAGTGCAGCACTGGGTTGCAAAACGACCTATAACCTATTTATAAATAGGGTTATTTTAAACCCAGTGGTTTTTAGAGTGTGTGGAGAACGGAAGTGAATGAGTAGGCCTAAACAAGATGGATGAAGTTCGCTGCTACTGTCTCGTGTTTTATTGCTGCTTACCAACCCCTGACAGATACCACAGTGTGTATTTTATTCTGTAAAAATACCTGTCCCAGTTGTTTTGATTTTCATATTTCAGTTTCTGCAGCTTTGAATCATTCTACTGCTTGCCACTGCAGAATGAGTAACTCAGAATCCCAGTGTCCATTTATAACTGGGGTTGTGTTGAGTTGTATGTATATTACATCACATAATACCAACACAGACTAACATTAAACTGTACCGAAACCCTTTTAACTTGTATTACTGTAAGGATAATTTCTGCTTATGCTAGCACCCTCAGTACAACTTTAAGAGTGTGTTTTTTAAAGTCCTAATAAGCACCTGCAAAAGTTCAAATTCAGGCAGTCCAACAAATCACAGAACCGTGTAGACTCTCACATTTCAACCCCATTATGTTGATCATTAGCTTCATAACAGCAACATTTCAAACTCCTAACTAGCCTGACATTTGTCTATGACGAAGTGCTCTTGTTGTGGTTTGCTGTGGGTATAAGCAATAGTGAGGTGTGAAATTCTGAGCCACTTTGAGCAAACTGTGATCGCCTTATCAGTGGACCCTTTTTAATGGGATTTTCTGCTCTGCCCGCCAGTGCTGTTTTGCTGCTTGTTGTCTGGATGTCTCAACTCCTAGTAACATGCAAAGTTTGTTCCTTGAGAAAGAGAAGATTAAAGCAAACAGCACATAGTTCAGATGGGGTCTTGGTCCTCACTGTATCTCTCTGCATAAATAGACATGTATTATGTTTTAGGCAACATATACAGTGGCAAGCAATACATTTAGAAATATCCTATTCTCCATGTCAGTATGAAGAAGTTTCATTAATAATGTTACAGCAGATAAAGGAATAATGCATACAAATGTATATTCTTCACTTACAGATTTTTGTGACTGTGCAATTTAATTTATCTTTCCAAAAAAAGAGGAGGTTTAATGAGCACACGGAGCACTTACTAAGATAATGTAGTACATTGTTAATGTCTCATGGCAGGGATTCCATTTTAATTCATCACTGCTAAATATTAAGACTAAAAATCTTTTCCTGTTTGAAATAAAATACACTTCTGAAAATAAGATGTGTGACATGCAGTATAAATAAAACAAAGATTATTGGAGTACGTTTTATGAGAAAATACTATTTAGGTCTTTCTGTTTTATATGTGAAATTAGATTTCACATTTAATTCAATGTGTTACCTGCCATTTCTTTGTTTTTTTGTTTTTTTGTGAAATTTACTTGCAATTTCTGAGTGAAATTGTTTCAAAGTAAATCCTATTCTTTTTCAGAGTGATTCAATATTGAATATATTATTTTCATGTGACACAAACTGTTTATTTGTTTAGGTTTTTTATATATATTTCAAACCATTATATTCTGTCAGATTGGATGGACCAGATTTTCTTTTAAAAACATTATATAGCTTCATATTTTCAGTTAATTCTCCTTAGAACTTTTTTTTTTTGCTTTGTGTAAAATTGTGGTGTTTTTAAAGGTAGGTTAGGCAATTATGGATAGGCTTGCAATAGCAAGCTTTGAAAGCATGAGATCCCACCCTCCCTTCAGAGCGTCTCCAAAGCCACGCCTCCAAAACACATGCAGAGTTTGCAAAGCATCACGAGAAAAGAGACAGCGTTAAATTACCTTATGTCTCAAAAGACATAACATTACAAAAAATAATGCACATAAACAACGCTCGTGTCCCACCTGACTGCCGCTCGGTTACTGTGTGTCAACAACTCTGCACAGGCTTATGAACGGGCTGATGGTATGTCTGCGCGAGGAGGGTGCGTGGAGGTATGGTAATGCATATGTTGACAGGCAGGTAGTAGGACATCGTATCATTGCATTCGAACCAACGAACATTTATTTGGTTTGAGACTTCTCTACAGAAGATATATGTACATGTTTTAATATTTAGACCACTTATATTATGATTTCTATCAGGGTGTGAAGAGAGTTTCAACCAGTATAACAAAAAGAGTTTATATAAAAAATACCTTTTTATGTATAACCCATACCGTTCAGTCACTGGAGATTATCCAGTTTATTCTAAGGAGAAACCTCTACACATTATGTTATTTAATTAATATTAAACATTTTTGTGGTATATATAGGAGCAGAAACGCAGTATTAGTACTTATTCATTGCAAAATGCAGTATGTTGAACTCATAAATATGTCTGAAATGTAGAAAAATCTATTTTGTGCAACTACTTACCATAAAACATACAGTAAAAATCCATTATGGGGAAAAAATGTCCCCACAAAGATTGCAATATCCAAAACTCTTGTCTCCAGGAGAAAAACAGCTTATAAATGTAATGTTTTTTGAAAATGTAAAAATGCTGAAAGTTTTCTGTGATGGGTAGGTTTTGGGGTAGGGTTAGTGTAAAGGGATAGAATATACAGTTTGTACAGTATAGAAATCATTATGTCTATGGAAAGTCCCCATAATACATGAAACGTGTGTGTGTGTGTGTGTGTGTGTGTGTGTGTTATACACAACAAATTGGAAACAATTAGTTCAAAGATAGATTCTAAATTAGTTTTTTTGTTTGGATGAATTGCTGCCAATTTTCAAAATACACAAAGTTATAAATTTAATGACTGATCAAACAAGACTCTTCCCAATACATCAAGAGATTCTTTTCAATGTAAATGGAGTTGTTTTGATGTGCATATTTAGCTTGCATATCCTTGATTACCTATCCTTTTACATCTGGGTGTTCATTAGATCTCACTCAGTTCATGAAAAGATATAGAGACTGAAAATGATTATAATTCTTGCTTAAGTCATGTGTAGTCAGGACCACTGGCCTGTAAAAGCTATCTTAGTAATTGTGTTTACAGTATTTACAGATAAATATAAACATGTAAGTCTTTACTGTGATGAGGCTTTGCGTTTCAGTGCACCATAAATGTAAATCATGGTGTTCAATGAGCCTTATAAAATGTGCTGCCTAATGCCATGACCAGCCCATAATAAGTGGACGTATTATGTATTATGAAAAGATTAATGCCCATGTAAAGCTTTAGTTGGTCTTGAAATAGTATGTAATAATGGAATAATACAACTGATTTTCTTATTTTTCTCATCCTTTTGTTTTAGCAGTTCCTTCCATTTTTTTATACCAAATAATTTTAGCCTTCATTTTTTCCCTTAGTAAAGTCTTAGTTCCTGAGATTATATGTCTCTGCTCTGAAGGAAAGGATTTCATGACTTACAGCTATCTGATAACTAAGCTATGCATGAGCTTTTTCATTAGAGAGAGTCAATTATCTTTAAAAGGCTTGTTGTGTAAAATGAGATGGAACAACAACCTCTTGTCTGATAGCTTTTAGATTCTTAGATCTCTGTTCCTCAGCACCCTTTGAGAGAAGAACGTCTCTCTCTGACAGCATTTGGGGCATAGTCATTCAAATTCATTCCTTATAAGAAATGCCTCCTGTATTAGAAATCTACTGGACAAGCAAAACATAAAAAAGTGAGATAGAGTCTTTATTACAAACTGCAATACCAAGTTCATGGTGATAAATACTGTCACTTGGACGTTTGCCATTCTTCATCTTCAATCGGCCTGTATTTCGGTCTTTCGACACAGGCCACATCAACTTCGCCAGGCTTTTCGGTCCCTGGCCAGACCCATCCAGTCTCTGCCGATGTCTTGTCTGAGCGAGTCCCACCATTGGGTTGCGGGGCGGCCGAGCGCTCTTTTGATGTCGAGTGGCAGCCATTCGGTCACGGCCCGCGTCCATCGCCCGTCCGAACTCCTGGCCACGTGTCCGGCCCAGCGCTTCTTGGCCTGTTCGGCGTGGTTGACGGCGTCCTTGACCTTGCTTGTCTTCCTCAGTAGCTTGTTGCTGATGTGGTCCGTCCTCTTGACGCCGACCATCCCCTGTTCAAGGGCACGTTCGGTCACTGCCAGCTTCTGCCTGTCGGCCGCGGTCAGCGACCAGGTCTCGGCCCTGTAGAGCATGGCCGGTAGGACGGTGCTGTTGAACAGGTGGGCGTGCAGGGGGGCGACGGCCGTGTTGGTGACCACCTCTGCTATGGACGCATAGCTGACCCAGGCGGCCCTCCGTCGGCGTGCCAGCTCGCGGTTGTTCTTGTGCCCAGCAGTCAGCTCCTGGCCGAGGTAGACATAGCTGTCGACCTGCTCGATCTCCTTCTGGCCGATGTGAATGTTGTTGTTGGCAGCCTGGGGGTTGCGCATCCACTTTATCTTGGCCAGGTTCATCTTCAGGCCGACCGCTGCACCGGCCTGGTCAAGCTGGTCGAGTCGCAGCTGCATGTCGGCCACTGACTCGCTGATTAGGACGATGTCATCGGCGAAGCGCAGATGGCTGAGCCACTGGCCGTTAACGCTGATACCCTTGTTGTCCCAGTCGAGCTGTCGAAAGACGTGCTCCAGACATGCCGTAAACAGCATGGGCGAGATGGGGTCGCCCTGCTTGATGCCTCTGGTGACGGGGATGTACAGTGGCCGGTCGAACAGGGTGATGTTGGTGGCGCATCCGCTGTTCAGCTCCTTCAAAAGGGCCATGTACTCATGTACAACTGTTGTTGGGGGGCGAGCAGTACGGCATTGATCTCCACACTGTCCGCTGTCGAAGACCTTCTCGTAGTCTACAAAGGCCAGCACCAAGGGCATCTTGTACTCCTGGCAACATTCGAGCAGTTGGTTCAGCACTTGGATGTGGTCCATCGTGCTGTAGCCAGACAGGAAGCCGGCCTGTTCGGGTGGCTGTTGTTTGTCCAACTGCCTGTCTAGTTTGTTGTACAGCACCTTGGTGAAGACCTTGTACGCGGTCGGCAGGAGCCAGATAGGCCGATAATTGCTCAGCTGTTCGCGGTCACCCTTCTTGTACAGCAGCACTGTCTTGGCCGTCTTCCATTGATCCGGTGTTCGTCTCTGCACCATGTAGCGGCTGAAACGGCTGGCCAATGCTGCCCAGAATGTCGGTCCGCCCTCCTTGAGCAGCTTGGCCTCGAATCCATCCAGCTCTGGCGCCCGGTCTTTCTGGATATTCTGGATCGCGTGCCTGACCTCACTGGTCAACACTGACGGGATGGCTGGTATGGCGTCATGCTGCATTTCGGGCGGGCTGACTGACGTCTTGCTGGCGAACAGGTCCTTGTAAAAACGGCTGCACTCAGCCTCGATGCCCAGCCGGGTTCTTGTCGTCCGTCCATCTGGTGTCTAAACCTAAAGTAATATTGACGAACTTTATATCATTTGAAAGCTTACAATTCATGGTTTCATGCCAAGAGTTCAAAATATAACATCCATTCTAGTTTTCGAAGAAAAAAAGGTCTGAAAATGTTTTTAAGTCCCCCTTTGGTAAAAATCAAGCTTTTAATGTTGTTTATATGTCTATGTGGTGTTTTTAATATGCTTTAAGACAAACCATGTGCAAATTCATAAGTCAACACCATTGTTGAGTATTTTCTCTTTAAAACTGCAGTTATCTAAAGACAGACTCAAATACGCGGTTTGAAATCTACCTTGTAACCAATCACATCAACCTGTGATGGTCAATGAATGGATCTCTGAGCTGGTGTGAGTGAGTGGAGGCGGGGTTTATTTGCATATTTATAGAACCGCAATGAGGCAAGGGTGTAGAGTTACATTCAGGCTATTTTAAAGCATGAATAATTTTTTTTCAAGGAAAAAAACGTTTAAGGCTATACACCATGTCCTATCTTGTCCATGTTAATCAGAGTTTATGTCCTAACCAGCCGCGGCAACATTGCGGCTGAAACAAAAAACACAAAGTGTGGCAATGATAATCCCAGGTACTGTTTATGTGCTTTATTTAATGTTAAAAGTTTAATGTGACTTTGAATATCATTTAGTGCTCACAGCTTTGTAGCCGTAAAAGCAACAATGGATAAAATTATTGACTATGCAGGGGGACTTTAAATATAAAGAAAAGACGTTATATTCTCAATGCGGTGGCTAGCTTTAGCCTAACACACATCTGTGTTTTATGTGTTTGTTAGAGGTTGAATTCAAATCAAATACTTCTAAACTGTCCATTCTACGTCTAAATAGAATGTCTACTTCATAAATTGCATGAAAATTATGGAACTATTTTGGTTCAGATCATAGGCGTAATTTGTGGGTGGGACGGGTGGGATGTCCCCACCACTTTGTCTCAGGGTCGATATTGTCCCCACCACTTTTTGAAACATTTCGAGGCACGGATGTACATAATACAAATAAATAAAACATCTCCAGTTAACTAGCAGAGCATTTATTTAGTTCGTTATTAAATAAGAGACGATGTAGCACTAAAATGTGTTGTTTATGAAATCATACAGAGTGCTCATTGCAGTGTTCTCTTTTGGCTCGCGCACGGTCTTCACACGCGCGCTTCAATCTATCTTAACGCCGTTGCGGAGACTCTCTATTCGTTCCAGTGAAATGACAAAACAAAATGCACACAAACGTGTCCCTGCTTGATATATACTGTAACCACTGATGAACATATTTAGTTTTGATGAAAAAAAAAAAAAAAAAAAAAAACTACACGTGTGGATTAGAACCGTAACCTCTGACACGCTTGGCAAAAGTTCTAACCACCATACCATTACAACACACAGTTGATCTCATTAAAAGACAAATTAAACCCTAGACATCTTGATGTTATTTTTTCCTAAAATTGTTATTGTACATAATTATATATGATTTCATCAAGAGTTATATATGTATATTTTATATGATTTCATTCATTTCATAATTATATATGATTAAAATTTGGAACACATCTTGTTCAGATTTTTGGATTTGTTTTTATTGCAGTTTTAGAGTCGAACATGTTTTGTAAAATACGGTATATATGTTATATAAAATATTAAACTGTATATTTTTACATTTTATATTTTCATAAGCTTAAACTTCTATTACTTTTTTATTTTCACTTTAATAATTTATTTTATACACTTCTACAATAATCTGCCAAGTGTCTTCTTTGAAAAGAGACCAAAGTCCTTAAGTGCTCAAAAGGAGCCTATTCAAGATTTATACCCCCCAAAAATGGGACTGACATTTAAATGACTACCAAAGTACTCAAACTCCGTGGCCATATCAACAACCATATTAAATGTTACCTAGAGGAATTATTAATATAATGTAAGACACTCAGGGTAGCCTTCCAAAGGCCAAATCGTTTTTAAAATGTGATTTTCAAATTTCATTCCATTTCAGTGTCAGTCAGGCCAACATTTTGGTCCACCTGTGCTTTTTATTTTTCTCTTGATTGATTACTCTAACACAGTTTAGCCATTTAATTAATGGCAAGGTATGCAAATGAGATCTTTCTTTTGATTAAGAAATGCTACATTTTAATTCGATTCACTCTTCGTCTTGATTGTTGCCTGTGAACTAGAAACTTTTCAGTTAAAAAAAGAGTTGCAACTTGATTAAGTATATTCTCTTGGAATAAATTAGTTCATATTATAGCATTTCATACCATGAATCCATTCATTTTCAAGTTTTTGAGAACAATATTATAAATTTCACTGAAAAGACGTGATTACATGAAAGTCATTTTGGTACTTTTTGGCTTCATATATCCATGGTTTGCCGCTGAATATTGTAATCAGTGTGATTAAAGCATTGTGTTTCTCTTGTACATTTTTACAATGATAGTAATAAATCTACAGCTCCAACATTTTATGTTCAGTCGTAGCTAGCCAAAGCTAATGTCTAAAACCTCCCTTATACTTTGTCCCTGCACCACTTGGCTGGCACTGTGCTCCAAAAATCAGTGTGATCTCTTTGTGAGACCTCCTTTTGTGATGCTAAAGCAGCCATTCTTATTCTCCTTGGATTCCTCACCTGGCACACATCAGTTTTCATTGACAGTTGATGAGAGGCCTTTTTATAGCACTGATGGCCTTTTTTATTATAATAATCTGAATGTAGGCCTATCACTTGCACACATCATATCCCTATTGAACTGTTTTATAAATTATAATGAATAGAAAATGAACAGGTGAATTAAAAAATGTAATGCACATCAGTCAAAGACACTTAGTCAACATAAAAACCGAGCCTTTACTTTTTTAATGCACATTCCTTACTATACTGACGCGATAACGCAATAAAAATTATTTCTTCCACGTTAATCAGAGTTTAAACACCTGAGACATGTACAGTACGATGCTACATTTTGTTTTTGCTTAGAATGGGTGGCTCACTGGATAGTCACACCCACAACAAAAACCATTGCACTGTAATAAGCGGTTCACAGCCGAGGAGACCAACGTTCTCGTCAGGGCCGTAAAAGACAGAGAAGTAACATTGGGGATGGGAGAAACCCACTCAAATTAGCTTAGGTTAAACAGGCGTATGATAATTTGGGTAAATGTGTAAGCTAGATTTATGCCTATTTTTTCACATCTTCATGGACACAACAATGATTTCCCTCATGTGTTAATATTTTTCCTTGTAAATGTAGCTTATGATTTGCAAAAATGAAAACTGCTGCTTCTGTGTAGATGAGAGAGTGTATGCGCGTTGTGCACACGCTACATTAAAATAGCATAGCGCCCTCAAAATAGCATTTGAATAACATGCGCAACGCGCCACTGACTTTAGACTAGGTTTTTCCTGGTCAGTGGCGGAATTGTTTTCTAAACCTGCAAAATAGCACCAGGGAACGTTTGCGCCGGAACACGCCTCCTCTTTGCGCTGAATCGGCCCCGGGAGTGCAAGTTCATTCCCTAATTTACCCGACGTGCGTCTGTGGAGGGAAAGGTCCGCTGTGCGCGGGTGCAAAATAGGAATGATACATGCGTCGGTGTACAAAGTCAATTGCGCTGGGTGCAGGGCCCTACAAGTTTTATGTAAAATTCACCTTATAAAAGACCCACATTTCTAAATTTCATTCATGGGGATAACATGGATAATTTGACATGGTTTAGTGTAATATATGTATATATATATATATATATATATATATATATATATATATATATATCACTTTAAACAGTAGATGGCTGCTGAGCTCTAAAAGTACTGAAAGTTTAAAACTAAAAGACATCTTTTCACAGTTAGATTCATATCTACATTTTATGAAATCACAATTATGACAATAAAAATTACTTTTTGTCAAAATCTAGCAGTTTCTGTAATTAATGTCACATTATGATTAGAATCAAACCTGATCAGGATGTTACAAAGAGAAAAGTTGGAGTCTTTAGAGTTTATCATTTATTTTAAACATCTGTTTTTCATATAATTCTACAAATTGAAAGTGTGCCACTGCATTTCTGTCTATGTGTGTTCTGTGTTGTTTCTGATTTTGAGATTGACAAAATGCATTTGATTCTAATGATAATATAACATTATTGAAAAACAGATTTTTTTCAGTACAAAAAATGCCTAAACTTTGACAAAAAGTAACTTTTATTGTTATAATTGTGATTTCATTATTTGTAGATATGAATACAACTGGAAAAACTTGTGAAAAGATGTATTTCAGTTAGTCAAATAGCAAATAGTGGAGCTTTGCAGCCATCTGCTGGTTAAAGTGATAATTTGTTACTTTTAAAACAGCATTTTCCAAAAGATGGGCAAAAATCTTAAACTAAACCATGTCAAATTATCCATGTTATCCCCATGAATGAAAGTTAGAAATGTGGGTCAAAAAGACCCCGAACAGCGCACAAGGGTTAAAACAAATGGATTTGTTTTTTGTTGTGTTTTCATATTCAAGAGATTATAAGCTAGATGCAGCTTTTTTGGGTTCAAATATTGATCTGTTGAATGCAGTTATTTTGAGATATATGCCAAATGTTCTCCTCCTGTTCATATTTGACATCGAGGGGGTGCATACAACATATTTGCCCACCGGCCACTATAGTTGCCGCACATTCAAATGCGATTTTCAAGAAAAAAAAGAGAAAAAAACCCCTGGAAAAAATAAATGCAGACCATGTTCACATAGGCCACTATTAACATGACTATATGCATGAAACCATTCAGACAAATTTGGGCACAAATGGGTTAATTTAAGGAGAGTTCTCTGCATGAAAGACCAGCGACTGCAGATCAACATGCTACTACATTTGTCTCCGATACGGAAGGAAATTAAATTAAATGTGGAGGATTTTAACTGTGACAAGATGACTGACAGGCCAGTTTACGATGACAGGATGCGACAGAGAGCAACTGTTAAAGACACAATTGCACAAAGCTTGTCTACTCTTTTGCTACACACTCAAAAATATGTACTTTTTCTTCACAAAAAGAGTACATACATTTAGGGCGTAGTAGGCTATAAGTAGGTGAATTGGGACACAGCATCTGGACTATAAAGCTCCACCCATGAGATGGAAGCTGGGCATCATTAGGCTCTGCAGTGAGCACCACTTGCCTAGTTAGGACACTTTGTTAATGCTTATATAATCCACAATCCAATCAATTCCTATGAATGTCCTGTTTCGCTGTAAAATGGGTTTTGACATTTCTTAATTTAATTACATTTAATGATAATTTGGATAAAAATATGAAATTGTATAAATTACAAAACAACAATACAAATTTATATATATATATATTATATAAAAATATAAATTACAAATTTGATATGGAAAAAAATATGTGATCAAAGACATTTTAATCTAGAAATTCCTGGAATATCAGATGAAAAGACCTGTGTTAAACATAGGGGTTGTTGTCATAAGGGCTCAGTATATAGATGTCGAGTCAAAAGTCTAGTTACACAAATGTGTACATTCCTCAACAGTGGTTTTGTATGTTGTTTTAAATGCCCTGTTCAAAACCCTCTTAAATTGCATTTTTTGAATTCTGAAATCATTTTTGCTATAGCTGCTGGGTGAACAAGTGAACACCATGGAAAAGGCTATTGTTTTATATATTTATAGTATAGTATATTTTAATTGAAAAGTTTAACTGTGTTCGTAGGACAAGAGTTTTTTTGTGTGTTTCTTTTTTTTACCAATATAACATTTAAAACATTTGTTTTAAATGTTACAATATGTTATGCAATTTATTATTTACAGGCCTATTTGTTGCTCAAAACAATGGTTTAATATTTCCGTATGTTACATAGGATAATAGCTGATTTCTGTTGAGACAACTTATTCAATATTGTGACAACATGCCCCACTGTTAGGTCAACATTTGTAAATGCATTTTTATCAGTGTTTATGGGTTTTTCTCTGTCTCATGTTGTGCTCTTCTTCCTACAAGATGTTGGAAAATGTCTATAGCTTAAAATGTGTTTACCTCATACATTTATAAAGTAGGGTACACTAGCCTATTTAAAATGTGTAACAGTAATGAGAGAAGCAGTATTTGTTTGTATCAGAGTAGCACTCATAACCCATATTTCTGGCCCTTTAAACAGCCAGCTGGTTGGCGAGACTCCTGCGGTGGCATTTAACTGAGTGGGTGACGTCACTAAACTTTCCAGCGGGTTGTGTGTGTGTGTGTGTGTGTGTGTGCACGAGCGCGCGCTCGCGTGTATGAATGTGTGGAAGATGAGAGAGTGTGTGTGTTGAAGACAGCGTGTGCGTGCACTGCTTGGGACGCGCAGAGGATTCCTGTTTTTCGGTGAGTGGATTGTATACGTTTGCCTCGGAAAGTAAGCGTTTCGGGATCGTGGATTGTGTTTGTACGGCGCTTTTCTTTAAAAAGAAACTTGAAGTCCTGGAAAGTGAGTGAGTCAGTCCTTGTAGAGAGAACATGTGTAGCCTACTGAAACTTTATTTTACATTCTGTTTGTCAGATGTAGTTTCAGCCATGATGTAACATTGGTTTGTTTAAAGCTGCATCCTAGAAGAATGTTATGGACGTCATGTAAGGATGAAATGTGCTCGAGCAGGTTCATTCTATAACATGGATGCACGAGTGCCAGGAGGCGGGATCTTTCTGCTCTTTCCTGTGATCTTGAAATTGACAATGGGATTTAATTGTGTAGTTGTTGTTGTTGGTTGGTGGAACTAGATGTTGAATTTCCTAAAGCTTTGCATTGGTTTTTAATCTGCAGAAAAAGTAGCCTATTACTGTCGCGTCTGACAGCTGTTTGGTGTTTATGTTTCAGATTGATGCTATATTTTATTGATGCGAATCATGCGATATATTAAAATTGGGTCGCATTTAAGGTGAATATATGTAAAGTAGAACAAGTTTATATATATTTCTTCGTTTTTCCCTCTGTGTTGTGTGAGGGACAAAGTCATTTAACAGAGTCTATCAGACAGTTTTATATTTTACCTGTAATAACTTGCGAAGGTCTGTTTTTTCGTCTGTCTGTCTTTTTATTTGACTATTTGTCTATATGTCTGCTTATTTATCTGAGCTGTTAACATTTGTCTGTCTAGCTGTATGTTTCCCGTCGGATAGATGCTGTAGATGCTAGATGCTGCGCTACCTGTCTATTTGTTTATTTGTCTATCTACTGTAGCCTATCTGTATGTCAGTCTGCATTTTTGAGATGTTGTATTTCCCCTAGCTGCCCGTTTACTTGTTTTCCCTATCTGTATTTTGTCTGTTTAATATTTATTTCTGTTTGTATATCTGTCATCTTCAAATTCATCTGTATGTAAATCATGTTCTGTTTTTTATGCACTGGCTTATCCTGATCATATTATTTTGTGTTTTCCATAGCTTGTTGAAGGATTTCCCCCACTTCAGATTTTCAGTAGGCTAGTTAAAACTCCTATTTGGCCATGTGACGCCCCAGGGAGAGACTGGCAAGGTCTGTCCATGGATACCAGAGGCCATTTCCAAGCTGTAATCTGCATGACAATACCTTTTCCTTTAGTGTGAGCTGGTCAGATTTACTGGATTTACAGTCCCTCTCTGGGAAAGACAAACTGATCACTGAAAGTACTTTTGCAAATATTCTGCCAGCAAGGAGACTTCAATTAATTCCCCATGCCATCCATTCTCTGAACATTCAGTCATTTGCACATTCAACATTCAGTTGTTTCCAGAAGAAAATAGCGTCACAGTCCAGCTTAAGTTCAGCGACGTTTCATTTTTGTTTAAAAAAAAAGTTATTAATTTAGTTTATTTATATATATATATATATATATATATAGCCGCTCTAGAGTAAACCGTGATGTCATCGTCCAGTTCAGTTCTTGTATAATAGTGTCAATGCAGGCAGATCAATATTATTGTTGAATATTAAATGAAATGTTACATTTTATGTCCCCAACTAAGCAAGCCAAGCCAATGGCAACAAAGGTGGAAAAAGGTGACAGTGGCAAGAAAAGTTATTAATTCTACCAAAACCAAAACTCCATCAGGTGGCAGAATGGAGAAACAAACCTTGGGAGAACCCAGGCTCAGTCGGGGGGCCAGTTCTCCTCTGGCCAATGAACGAACGGTGTATGATTATGATTCAGGCAGCATTATAGGTCAGAAGTCAGATTGGTTTGGAACAATCAGAATAATATCCAGTTCCATCTGGTTGAAGATTGGAGTCACGGCGGTATGGAGACGGGTTTGTTGAGGATCAGTGCCGATGGCTGTCGTGTCGATGAGGCCTTCACAGGGAAGAGTCTAGTTGACAGAATCTCTGCTGACACTTCAAGAATGCATTGTGGTCGTGTCTAGGTGCAGCTCCTCCATCTGATCTGGATATACTGATACTATAAGTTTAATATTTTTAAACGTGACGTGATTGCAGTGAATAGCAACTTAGCCTATATTTTGGTCTGTTCCTCACAAAAAGACCTGGAATATTAATCATACAGCATGAGTGCTATTTGGTGTATTTTTTTTTTTTTTTGTGATTAATAGCTGGATGAACTTTTCTTGCAACATAAAGGGGTAAATTATGAATTTATGAATTTAGTCCTTTGAACAGGAAAAATATTGCACCATATTATGAACATTTTTTTGATGTTCTCTCTATCTTTCTCTCTGTTTGTGTGTAAATGTCTACTTATGCAATCAGACTTTGTTAGTTTGATGGAAAACGTTTTTACAGTATTTAGAGATTTTTGCTGTCCTGCTTTTATGTGTAATGACATGTTTCCTTTCAGGTTGAAGCATGTTGCTGTGTTTTTCTGTAGATTGCATTTGATGCATTACTAATCTAAAATCATGTTTTGTTTTTGTCAGACATGAGACTCCAAATCTCGTTTTAATTGCAAATGCCAGATCTAGTTCATTATTCAATATAGATGTTTTTAAAATGTCCTTATTGGGATGAAGTTTATAAATGTGCACACTGTTCATTTCCAGTGATCTACTTATTTGCAAGTTTCATAGCTCCAAAGAAGTTAAAGTCTTGTGGTTCTAACACACACAAACGGTAATCTTGTTTACCTAAAAGAGGACATACCGGCTTATATTGTTTTATATACCAACTAATCTCAGCCCCTAAATGAAAACGTTTGCACTTTTAAGATAAAAAATATGTATTATTTATACATTAATCTTTTTTCCAATTGAGGCTGCGGAAGTCCCTGGATATCCCCAAGGAAGATTTTGTCAGATTTAGCTCACTTCTGTGGACAAATGTGTCCCCAAAGTATAGCTAAGACGGTCCACATACACACATCAGATGTGCATTCACTGGGATACATTAGTCCTTGAGGAAACCGTGAAGAAAGGAAAAATCTAATCAACAATCCGTTAATAGTCCTAACACATCTTAGAATACATAACCGTAATTGCATTACACATCGATTATTTCAGGGATGTTCAGCTCTCCCGTTCAGACGTCCTTTTACCATTGATATCGTACTTGAATAAGAAGTTTTTAACTTATGCCCAATGCTATTCATGACATGACTCTACTCTTGATTTCTCAATTTAAACTTGACATATTTTCTCTGTTCATGTACAGTGAACTACGTCTAAGAGCAGTTTTAGCGGCAAAATCAGTTCCATTTTCATTTCTGTCATCACTAAATGTGAAAAAATAACGATTAGAAATCTTTCATCTGCCAGATGTATTTTTGAAAGCACCGAATTGCAAATGAGGGCACACAGAAAAGGATGAAGCAAACATCCAATGACCTCATTACTGGTACAGACAGTGAATTGTCTGAATATAATGGCTCTGTCATGAGTGGCATGAATTTTTTTACTTCATCATTTTTTTACATCTGTTGCTGAAGTCCAGATTAGAGAAAAACAATTAGAACTTAGAAGTGCAAGTTGGCATGAATGATTGATTAACATTAATCTTGATGAAAAGAACAGATTAGGGCTTTTCTTTAATTTTATATTTTTTAAATGGAACACTGGCTCAATCAGTAGAATGAGCTTAGACTGGGACTATGTTTTGCCAGTTTGAAAACAATTATTAACTTTGTAATTGTGTTTGGTGATGATATAACATTTCTGTTTTAGATAAATATTTTATTCAGAAATGTATATTCTGTCATTTCTAATATAAATCCAAATCTGCATCATTTTCTTTGTTCCATGGAAGTGAACAAAAAGTTACATTTTGCAAAATGGAGAGCTTCAGCAATCAAATATGGTGCTTTTGGAAGAGTTCTTTCAGGTTTGACATCAATGACATTTGGTCAAGAATCATTTATAAGCTGACTCTCTGTGTTTCTCGCATAAAGGTATGCATGGCTTTGAAAACTATGGCTTCTGTGGACCACTGTACTTTTATGGTGCCTTTCATTGTTGTTTTGGAGCTTGACCGCACAACCAGGTTATTCAGAAATTCACCTTTTGTGTTCTATGGAAGTAAATGATGATAATTTTTTCAATTTATTGGAATAATTTTTTCAATTTATTTATTTTATTAGAAAATATTTTAATCTCTTATGCCAGAAGTTGTTTTTCTCCACAGACTATGTGGTTATTTATGGCATTTCTCAGTATAACAAACATTTGTTTATACAACATTTTCCCTATCTATCATATCTTAATTAGATTGCTGTCTTTGTTGACCTAAGAGGAAATGCTCCCCTGGGGAAAAATGGATATACTTATACTTGTGTGCCCGTTTTGGTCGCTGAAGTGTTCTAATCTATTCTTCTTCTTGTGACTTTTACCAAATGACCGTGGAGGTTTGAAGCTCATGCCCCCAGCACTTGGCTTTACTTCTGACTCTCCAGCACAACTTTGGGAGTGCTTAAGACATAACTCATGGGAGATCAATCTTATTACATTGGATGCTTAGGTGCAGCCACTATTTGGAGTTTCAGGATTTATTCATCTTTGAGGTTGCTGACTACAAGGGGTAGTTTATTCTGCAGCCCATTATTGTCCCTTGAAATGTATTTGATGATACACTTTTAAGATTTAAATTAGAGAACCATGTGTTTCCCCTATACTTTTTCTTTTGTCATTCGGATGTAGTTTATGTGAAATAAAGTTTCAAGAATGAATTTAGTTTAGTTTGTTAATTAGCTTGGAAACCTTTCTCCCATTCATTTTCTAAATAGCATCTAAGCATTCACCAACAATCTGTCATTGACCTTATAGCTGTGAACAAAAAGACAGTGGTTCTAATACTGCAAAAGTCATTTTCTTAACTCGCCAAAAGAAAAGAAAAAGCTGCCATCCAGCACCAGCATTTTTTTTTATCATTTTCATAAAACTTTCATGGCCCCTAGAATATTTGGCATATGAATATCTGAACATTCAATATATCAAAAGAAAGAACAGAGCCTATGCTTTTAAATGGAAAATAAATAAATAAATATTCTAGCTTCAAGCATTTTTTTTAATCAACACTTGAATGTGGGTAAGTTTCATTAAAAAAAAAATAATAAAAAAAACCCCCAAATTCTGAACAAAATTGCGTTATTGTCAAACACTACGTCTGGATCGGGTTTAGAACGATGATAAAAAACAGAGATTGAATAGATTTCATTCATCAACGCCTCACTGTCCTGTACCTTCATGGGTTCGAAATCTCTTTCGATAACTTAAGGCAGTTTTGATTTATATGCTGTTTAAATTATATTAGGGGTGGGCGATATGACCAAAATCTAATTTTATTTCACAGCAGTTAATATAGATCTTTCTGCTTTTAAATAAGGTTTTAATGATAGCAATTTCTACCAATGAAATACCAATGAAATTTCATAATTCTTGCCACCAGTTTCAATATTACAAAACTACTAGCCTATGTAAAAAAAAAATTCAAGCTTTCTGAAGACAAGTAATGTCAGTAAATAATAATAAAAACAAAGAAACTATTAACAAGCAATAGGACAACAAACTACAATAGAACAAACATAAATGCATACATTATATAAAGTAATCAAATGTATAAACAACACTGCATAGTCTTCATTGTGTAAATTAAATACATTTATTCTTATTAAAGTTACAACGGTGATTCAGTCAAGAGCAGCGATATTTTGTTGATAGATTAACGTTAATGACACAGATAACCACAGGTATGTTAGGCTCAGTTTCTCAACTGTTTACATTAACTTAAGACATAAATAGCTATTTTGACACACAAATACTTGTGTATTAACCGTTAATTATAACTAATTCAAGCCCAATTAGGGGGAAAGTTGCAACTCTCTGGGTGCCATTTACACGACACTGTTTAAAAAAAAATTATGCGTTTTGGCTGTTCATTTACACGACAAATGTGTTTTGGGGGCCTGAAAACGCAAACTTTTGAAAACGTGATTCAAAGTGCAACTTTTTGAAAACTATACTGTTAGCATCTCTGTGTAAACTACAAAAACGCGCATTTGTGAAAACGGTGACATCATGCACATGCTTATTACGTGTTCAGTCAGTAGGCGCATAGTTTTTCTTTACAAAGTGACATTTCCAACTACTGGCCTGGCATGAATAATACAGCGTTTTTAATAGTTTTCGCAAATCCGTGTGGACGGGGATTGTTTTAACAACATCAAACAAGCAGAGGAAAAACATTTCAGTTTTTAGTACATTGTTGTCGTGTAAACCCCCTCAGACAGCGCTCGCATATAGCAAAATTAGTTCTCTTTCATTGCTTATCACGCTTCAACGGTTTAAACCGTGCTTCACTTGTTTTTAAACCGCAATGCTTACAAACGCATGCAAACGATAAGCTTTTGTGACCATGCACCACAGCAACATCACGTGAATGTAACCGCGATAGAGACAATAGTCCAAAATCTCTGCAGGCTGACATATTTCTACCGTATATCGCCAATATACCAGTATATTTTTTACACAATTTCCTGCTTTTCATTTATCACTATATCTGTTATATAAAATTATTTTCATTAATGGCTGTCTTCATTATTTACCATTAAAAGTATCTGGAAGCATGTTTTTGAAATTAAGTTCATGAAATACTGAATGGTTTTTGCCATCTTATGCTGCCTCATTACTTAAGCTCCCATTAGAGTTTATATCTATCAGCTAGTAGAAGCAAAGTTGTTTAAAAAGAACAAACAGTTTTTATCTAAAATATTTTGCTAGGCCTGTATAACTTGATTTAAAGTTATTTATTTGGGTGCCCTAATCAGTATGTGCCAAGTTCTTCCCCAGCTAGACCCATAAAACACAGACTCATGAAACCCAATAAGATTTATTTTTCTTCATTACAAGGCTTGTCTCCATTGACATTTGCACTGAAATGGGATTTGCTCTGATTTTATGCAGCTGTTGATGCCCAGTCTTGAGATGTCCACACAAAGCAATTTACCTTCCCTATCCTAATGCAATAAAGAGATGATGGGCGCACCTGAGAAGCAGTTGTTGTGCTGCTGGACAGCTTAGTCCATCTGATTTTTATGTTCTTTATTGATTGTGATTGTTTAAACGCCTAGGCCAAAGTGTAGACTATTTAAAAATTTTAGAGCATCTTTTACTGTGTCCAGACATATTTTTCGTAAGGTGCTTGTCAATCTTCTAAAAGGGATAGTTCACACAAAATGACACCCGTCATTTACTTGCCCTCATGTTGTTTTAAACCCACAAGACTTTTGTTCATCTTCTTCAGCACACAAATTAAGATATTTGTAATGAAATCTGAGCGATTCCATTGACAGCTACGCAACTACCACTTTGACGCTTCAAAAAGTTCATAAAGAGATCGTAAAACTAATCCTATAATAATATGAAATGCGTTTTAGTCCAAATTTTCTAAAGAGACACGATTGCTTTATATGATGAACAAATTGATTGTAGGCATTTCAAATATAAACACTGATCAGCGAACATTGAACAGAAGCTCAATGTTTATATGTGAATAAAAGACTAAATTGCATCTGTTCATCATTTAAATCGATTGTGTCTCTTCTTTTTACTAAACCGCTCAATTCATATGGATTAGTTTTATGATCTCTTTATATCAACTTTTTGAAGCGTCAAAGTGGTAGTTGCGTAGCTGTCAATGGAATCGCTCAGATTTCATTACAAATATATTCGTGTTCCGAAAATGACTGAAAGTCTTACGGGGTTGAAAAAACATGAGGTTGAGTAAATGATGACAGAATTTTCATTTTTGGGTGAACTATCCCTTTAAATTGTCACAAATCTCAGTATTAGCATAAATAAACTCAGTATTAGCTGTGCGTTTTTTCGATAATTCACATGCCACTGTGATTTCATCTAAGAGCCTGTTCGGTGCCACATAATTCCCAAACCAGTGAAGCCATTATCGTGTCTAATGTCACGCTTTTGCAATAAAAGGCCAGGTTATATAAAGCTGAGTTATTTGCAAACTAAATTGCGCTTTCAGTTCTGTTCTTTTAAAATGGCTCACACTGGTTATATGCACACTTGTTGCCACTGAGTTCCTAATTTACATATTTGAAAATGCCCTTTTAAAATGAGTCTTTTGGATGAGCAGACATACTGATTTAGCGCAGAGTTGATTAAGGTCAAGTTGAAGAGAGAACAAAAAAATTTGTGAAATATAATCTCCAAAGGGTGTATGAATTGTGCTTGTGCAACGCAGGATGTGTATGCAGTTAGGATGCTGGAGTGGCTCATGTGAGAAGGGGAAAAAGGGCTTAGTGGTGTGTGAGGAGAATGTTTGACCTCAGGTGATGGATTATTGAAAACCTCTCCCACAGGAGACTATTCTTCAGTGACAAACTTACTGTATTCCAGTCAGCAAGTGTGCTTCATCCAGTGCTTTAGGAATTCTTTACATAAGCCAGCAACTGGAGTGGCTGGTTACAATGAAAGAATGAACACAAGTAGTCAAAATAACAGAATAACAATCATACAACAGCTTTGTGCAACATGGACGCAATGGAAAAATGTGCCTCTACAGTTTTGCTAAACTCATAAAAAAAATCCTTCATATACATACAATCCACAGCAGTTTCTAGCTGAAATAAACAATAGTGGCAGTAAAACAGAACTGAACCAACTGTGAACTAACTTGAGCTGAATAATGACACTATTGTCTTGCTGCATTAGAGCTGAATCGAATTTTGTTTCATATTTTATTAATTTTGCAACATCAACACTGTTATTGAAACGAACTGAATCAACATTGAACTGACTCGAGCTGAATAATTCTGTAGAGCTACTTGTATCTAAATTAAACTCGTTTGTAAATGATGAACATTACTCATTTACTGAACTGAACCAACAGTGAACTGAATTAAGCTAAATAATGACACTATTGTCCTCTGTAGAGCAACATATTATAATTTTTCAGAAATGTCACCACAGGCAAATTTTTCCACAGAGCCGGTTGGCTTTGTATGAGGAAAGGAGTCAACAGACTGCAATTTAACCCATTATTCACTGATAATTTCCCTCTCCGTTGAGCTGTAAACTTAGTTCACCCAAAAATGAAATTTTTGTCATCATTTACAAACCCTCATGCTGTTCCAAACCTGAATGAGTTTCTTTCTTCTGTTGAACACAAAAGATGATATTTTAAAGAATATGGGTAATCAAAAATTGACTGCACTCATTGACTTCCATTAGTATTTCTTTTTTCCTACTATGGAAGTCAATGGGTGACGTCAACTGTCTAGTTACCAACATTCTTTAAAATATCTTCTTTTGTGTTCAACGAGTTTCTGAAGAAAGAATCTCATAGAGGTTTGGAACGACATGAGGGTGAGTAAATGATGTCAGATTTTTCAATTTTGGGTGAACTATCCCTTGAAGAATTGCTGTGACCGGATAATTGAGTTAGTGAGTCACAAATCGAGCCGTTCGTGAATTCAACTCACTAATTCTATCTTCGACAAAAAGTTCACTGGAGGGCAATATTATCAGCAAAATAATGACAATTTCGGCTTTTTCCACACATACTGTAGCTTAAGTGGAATGAACTACATCAACATTATTTATTTATTTATTTATAGACATGGCCACTAAGAGCTGTTGTTTTATAGGAAAACGGGAGAATAAAATTTCTCCTTTTGTGTTTCACAGAAAGAGTAACAGCTTACAAGTAGTGACATGAAGGTGACTAAATAATTGTACACTTCATTTTTTTGGGTGAAGTGTTGTTTTAAGGTATCACCATGGAGTGGTTGAAATGAAGGCGTATAGGGCTACAGAAACCAAAAATACCTTAAAGGGACAATATTTTTGCATTAAAATATCCAAAAAGCACTAGTACAGTGTTATACATTTTGTTCACTTGTGTACTTATTATCCCAAATGTTTCCAACCTTGTTTGAATACAGAGAAATTTACCATTTTAACCAGTGTAACACTGGCATCAATGGCGTCATGTCCGAATTGTCCTCGGTTTCCACTTTTACTGGCGTAGAAACCATGGCAGTACAGTGAGTCTCATGAAAAAATGTGTAAGTAGTAGTTATGTGAAATTGTGATCAAACGTAATGGTTCTAAAACTTTATTTCATTACTTCATCCATGAACATGATTTGTCAGTCCTGTCAGATTGATTGCCATCGGCAGTGGAGGTGAAGACGACAACTCCTATCATTCCACGCTCCTTCACCTTGTCATCAAGCTATGCCTTTGTTATTGTTTTGAATATGCACCTCTAGCAGCAAAAAATACATACTGTGCCTTTAAGTATAACAAGAAATTATCTATTAAAATAATTGCTATATAGGTGAATGTCATCAGAATAAATGGTTGCTTCTATTTAAGAGCAATAGCCAAATTGAAACCAATTCTCTCAGCTAGCGTGCTTATTAAGGCCTACAGTTTAGGCATAAGACTAAGATCATCAAACAACTCTGATTGGTTTAATGCACGTAATTCCCAAAACACACCCATTACTCATTATAAGAATAGGGACAACCCTTTTAGATGCGCCTGGCGCGCCGACCATTTTTTAGTCTAAACTGCAGCAGTAATGTATTTTCAGGTTCATATCTTACTAAAGGCAAGAGAGTCTCAAAGCTCTAGACACTCACAAAGTTATTAGAATCATTCAACCCTGAACTTGAGCTGTATTTACCTTCAGAGTCTCTCCCAAGAGGCTTTAAGTCATTCCTGCCACATGATTCAGTTGATGTGGAGTGATTTGGACCATTTTGCTCTTTTCATAACAAATGCTCTCACCCCTACTGAAATGTAATCGTTTTAGGATATCTATGTGATTCTTACCTGAGGCACTGATCGTATCATAGATTAGTGGTACTGTATATAAAATTAAATAAGATTTCAGCCTGAGGAGTTTTTTGGCTGAACTTTTCCTTTAAGAGGTGCTAATGTGACTAATTATGAAATGGTAGGCTATATTGATTGAACTTTGCCTAATTTCCTATTATGCATGAGTATGCTTAAATAACATTTATTGATATTTAACCTCATGATCATGATATTTATCTCTTTATCTTGTGTATTGTAGAGGAATATAGGAGGTATATTTCACTGTGCTGTAATGCCACAAACATATCAAGCACAATTGTTTTCTTTGATAATAGTTTCTTGAGGACCAAATCGGCATTATAATGATTTCTGAAGGATCATGTGACACTGAAGACTGAAGTAATGATGCTGAAAATTCAACTTTGCCATCACAGGAATAAATTGCATTTTAAAATATATTTAAAATAGAAAACTGTTTTACTGCAGTTTGGTCAAATAAATGCAGCTTTGGTTAGCGATAAGATACTTCTTTTAAAAACATTTAAAAATCTTACCAACCCCCAACTTTTGAATGGTAGTGTGTCTATTGAAAATAGCATTTATAATTTCTGGCATGTTTATTCAAGAGACAAAATCATTGTTTTGTTATAACCTAGTATCTCAGTGAGGTTTTTTGGCTTTTGGCATCTGTTTTTCTGAACTAAGGTATCATTTAAGGACACACACACACACACACACACACACACACACACACACACACACACACACACACACACACACACACATCCACATCTATCTTTATGAGGACATTCATTGATACAATGCAATCTCTAGCCGCTTACCCTAACCTTACCCATCACAACTAAGTGCCTAACCCGAACCCTTACCCTTAACCTAATTATAACCTTATCCCTAAAACCTAGTCTTGACCCTAAAACAGGCCTTTAAAGGGGTCTCAGAAAGTGAGGACCGGCCACTTTACTCTCTTTGTCCTCACTCCAATGGTCTAAAACTCAAACTGGTCCTCACAAAGATAGTTCTACAATTACACACACACACACACACACACACACACACACACACACACACACACACACACACACACACACACACACACACACACACACACACACACACACACACACACACACACACACACACACACACACACACACACACACACACACACACACACACACACACACAGAGTGTGGGAAAACCTGAGTAATGCATAATCCCAGGATTTATGCACTGTGTGAATACCCTTTTTCCACTTGTTTCAACTTCTAGAAATTGGACATGAATCCCGCAGCTACTCTTAAGAGTTTTATAAGATCTGCCGTATTTCTCCTTAATCGTTCTGGGTGATTTATGTAATGTTATAATACTTTATCCTTACTCAACTTTATGCAGAGACAACTAAAAAACATCTTAAGATAGCTTAAGCTTCTTTGCTGGTCTCCCATTTAGTTTTTTAAACAATCCGAATAGCCTGGCACAGCAATGGTTTGGTTTAGAGAGGTACTGTCTTTTTGGCTGACCAATAGAAATTTTATTCTGGTGACACTGGTAGCGCAGAAATTACACGCTTAAATAAAACACAGAGACAGAGAGGATGTTCAGAAAGACCTAAAAAAAACACTTTTGTCTTCTGGAATGTTCCATGTTCCAGTCCATCAGCAGAATGAAGTTGAACCACACGACCTGTGCTTTTGACGCCTGCTATCCGACAGCAATCAACCCTGTTACTGGGCAGTTTTCTGAAAGCTGAAGTGTTTAGTACAGCATGGCCTTTTACTACCTTTGACACAGCTAGTATTCTGTCAGAAAAGTAGATCACTTATGGCATTGCTGATTCTTTATTGCAGAGTCAAGATAAAGAACCCATCACCACCCACTGCTGCTTTGTGCTTCCAGCCTTTCATCTCACTTCTGGCCCCATGCTCCCTCTAGCTGGCCTGGCTTGGCCTCTCTTCTTTTGTTCTGTGAGCCAGGACATTTTGTTTTACCTTTTTTGCCCTTTGTGAAGATAGTTAGACAGGGTGTAAATACATTGCTGTGCAATTGGATTTATATACCAGTAATTTGGTTGGACACGTAGATACTGCATGCATGCTTGTTATGCTTGTATCATAGTTTAATTTTGACAGCAGACCAGTCTTTTCTTCTCTATTTGAGGACTGAGGGAGCTTATAAAATGGGCTTTATGATTGAAATCTATATTTTAATACATTGTTTTTCTGTTCCATTCCAACATTCTCAATACCATATTATGCAAATTAAGCCTTTTGCTTCCAAGACATCAATGTCGCAATTCTGAAGAAAAAAAAAACTAGTCTTAACATATCAAAACGAACATAAATAATTGGAAATATGTATAGCAGGTTTTTTTTTACTTGTTCCGTCTTGTGAAAGTGCTGGTGGTGTTGTTTTTTGCTGGGGGAGATGCTGTATTAATTGTTTTTATGTTGTCCACATTAATCACAGAAAATAATGTGTGAAATTTCTCACCATTCATTTTTAGTGATGTGATTCTGTGATCATGCCTGTGATGTAATTTCAAGAATTATATTTTAGTTATTTCTTATTTTGTGCTGTTGAGTTTTTTTTTAAATCTTTGCTCTGATAAAGTCAAAGCTTAAATCTTGAGAGATTTATCTTTTTTTTCAGTCATGCTATATGATTACATGATAAATGCCTCTATATTCTCCTCAGAGGTGCACAATAAACCCATATATGATCAAATAAAGCAGTGAAATCGATGCAATTCTCAGATAAAACCTATCATTCAACTAATGATAGATTTTTCTTCATCTTGTGAATTTAATTCTTCCAAAATTAGTTTCTTTTGTGTGTGTACCAACTTGCTCAAAGGATAGTTCACCAAAAAAGAAAGAAAATTCTGTCATCAATTACTCACCCTCATGTTGCTCCAAACCCGTAATACTTTCTTCGGAACACAAATGAAGATATTTTTGATTAAATCAGAGCGATTTCTGTCCCTCCATTGACAGCTACGCAACTGACACTTTGATGCTTCAAAAAGTTTGTAAAGAGATCGAAAAACTAATCCATGTGAATTGAGCGGTTTAGTCAAAATTTTCTGAAAAGAGTTGATCGCTTTATATGATGAACAGATTGAATTTAGGCTTTTATTCACATATTAACATTGATCAATGGACATAAACAGAAGCTCAACCTCAAATGTGCTGCGTAACACACGAGAATGAATTTCATTGGTTCTTGAAGCTCAAACGTGCTGCATAACACGAGAATGAACCTCATTTGCACATCAAGCAAAAATGCTTAAGCATCCAATTACCATAATTGAGGTGTCTGTTCATCATATAAAGTGATCGTGTCTCTCTAGAAAATTTGGACTAAAATTCATATGGATTCGTTTTACGATCTCTTTATGAACTTTTTGAAGCGTCAAAGTTTCAGTTGCGCAGCTGTTAATGTAGATACAGTAATGAAAAAAGAATTTGAATTTTTGGGTGCACTATCCCTTTAACAGCCTGTACTTATTTACATTTGTGTAAAAGAATAAGCAAATATATGCATTTGTGCACAGCTGCACAGATATTGAGCAAAGCAATTTTAATTAGATTGAACAAATTTTTGATTCCTTTTTCATATTGAATAAATTATATTTACAATCATAATTAATAGGCTAATCGTTTTTTTTCACTTAGCAGTTACATTACTTTATGAGATGGCCTTATCTGCTAAGGATATATGTAATGCTATTGGCCTAAAGTATGTCTCAGGAGGCAGAATGTGCTACATACCTTTTATTTATTTATTTTTTGCTCTTTACATAGACTGCTAACAAGGGTGTGGAACACCAAAACAGCAGATTATTTGAAATCACAGGATTTTTCTTTTTGCAAGAATTCAAATGTTCCAGTCTATGTCAAACCATGTAATCTAATGGATCATATCTCTCATCAATGTCTCCTCAGTTGTGGGTCTTTTGCACTCATGTTTTGACCTTGGGTGTTTTCTGCAGCTCCTGTGGAGACAGAGCTGCAAGCAGCTGTAGGACATCTTGGCAGCCTGGTTTTATCTTGTAAGCTGTGGTCTTCTTTTTCATTATTGCCATCCAGGGCTATGTGCCTCATTATTGTCCTCTTCACCTGTCAGAGCTCCACCAGTGTTTGGGATAAAAGACTGTGATTGATGGTAATCATTCTGTTCATGTGACCATGTGAGTCTAGCAAAATGGCATGTTCTCTTCATGCTCTTGTTTTTTATTGCAACCCAGGCTCATTGGGAATATGTGCCTCAACATTTCTGCATAATTATATTACAATGCTTCTTACATTTTTGAGGACACTTTCAAAGTGTCCAATGTCCAATGGGGTGTTTGTGTCGCTGTTGTCACGTTTGTTTGTGAACAGTAATTTCATCTTTATCGCAACTGCAATGCAGTACTAAGCTATCAAGCAAGTTTGCTATGTCAGAAAAGACATAATGTACAAATGGAACTCAACAGGTTATGTGATGCAAACATCTAAATGTATTAGTTTACAATTCATGCACTATGGTAAAATTGTCATAGCATAATATAGTGCAAGAAACCATGTGAAAATAAGTGTTTGTTAATGGATTATCTGTCATTGTAATCATAATTGGTGAGGAATACAATGTGTTGGTCTTTAACTGCCTCTAGTGTTCAATTCAGCTGTAAACTGCAGTGAATTTAATGTATAAGAAAGTTTTTGGAGTTTTGCAAAAATGTAGGTAGATGCATGTTTTTCCAATGAGCTTAGATTGGTTTATTACATGTTTCTGGTAAATCTTTCCATGAAGTTACAATGAAACTACCCAAAAGCAGCATAATAGTAGTCCATATGACCTATGTGCTATTTTTCAAGTCTACTGAAGTCATACGACAACATGGCAGTTTGGCACATTAACAGAGAGTGTGGTCTGAGGTGTGGCTCATCCAATCAGAATTTAGAACCATTTTATAATATATTTGTTTTATAATTGCTTTCCCATGGATCAACACATTTACCTCACCAGTTTTACAACACCACTTTATGGCATACATTGAAATCTGTTAAGTGCAAATTTTTTGGATCTCAATTTCATGCAGTCTGCCTTTGCCTGTCTTTTTAGTGTATGCCAGAACATTTTGGGAAATGCATTAGGATGAAAGGACACCCATCTTCCATGTTGTTTGTGTTTGAGCCTTAATCTTATCCTGCATCTCACCCGGAATATAGACACTTTGAAGAAAACGTGAGAGGTTCCGCATAGATGAAATTATCACAATGTCACACAACATCATTGGATTATTAACACGGTCATTTTCAGTTGAGGTCTGTATGGTACCGTGAAAATGTTCCACACTAGCCCTGGATCATGATCCTGATCACACCAGCCATGGATCCTGGATCCCCAGTATTCTTTTGGAAATGGTGTTTCAGCCCCCCCACACACCACTTTTTGTTCATTTTCAGCTCAAATTGAATGAAGCGCTAATCTAAAACCTGGGTGTTGAAGTGTCGATGTCGAGTGTTTTTTTTTTTTTTTTTTGTAAACCGTAATTTCATCCATACAAATCAGACTTATATGGGATGTGGTGTCAGTTCTTCTCTTTCTGACTACAGTTACTGTTGTTTACTACTTTGTCAGTAGTTGTGACTTTTATCAAAGCGTCTTTGCAGTACATAGATGGCAGCCTAGGGTTAAGTGTCTTCCTCAAGGGCACAGAGAAGATAGTTTATTGATCGGCTCTTTTGGGGGTTTGAATCAACAACCTTTCAGTTACTAACTCAGCTTTGACTTCCAGTATAAGTGCACAATGTATACACACAATATAAAGCCTCCAACAGAAGTTTATCATTCAAGTATGTAATTATTTTCCACTAGGCATAGACCATAATTAATCAAATTACCTCTCTAATTAATCTAAATTTAACCAGGCCAATTAATTTCCTCCAGGAAATAAAGCTTTTCTAACTAAATTGGTATTCAATTTGTGAGATATTACGTGCTATTTGTGGAATTCATTGCTTTAGAGAATCAGTTTTATAAAAGAGCCCCTAGCAAAAAGAACATCAAATGGCTTTTATAATGCAATATATTCCATGTTTTCCTTTGACAATAGGATTATTTTCATCTATGGATCATTATGAGTTTGTGTCAAGACGACTTTGGTAATATGGTCATTTTGATCTCCATCTCCGCTATCTATGAGAGCTTTAATGTCACAAGACTGATATATGGGGTAGCGTTACTGCCACAGAAAATGGCAGTGATTGTTTTTCCACCATGTATTTTTTGACACACTATACACAAGATAAAGGGCCCATGGGTTAGTGTTCAATGGCTCTTTATTCGATTCTTCCATTGAGAGCACAGACATCTAAGCTCGGAAAATGTGTACATGGCTGGTGAGCATGTAAAACAGAAAATAGTATAGCTGTACACGTCTGAGTGATCAGTTAATATAGCGGGTTGCCAGTCTACTATATGTGAAAATAATAGCTCTAATTCCAGTTTTATAAGCCCATAATTAATAAAATACCTATTTTCTAGTTGGATAATGTTCTGCTCACATCAAAAGCAATGGAGAAAGGACTGCAGACAGTGATTGATAGATGCATTTAAATGGCTTTTCAGTTTGAATGGCTCAATCACCAATAGCTTTTGAAAATATAGCCTGATCTTGCATAGTACTGTTGTACTGTTAATTTAGAGTGCTTTCTATTTATAGAAGCTGGAATTGTTCTGGAACCATTGCAAAACAAAGCTGAATGCTGCATTCTTGTTTTTCACCGCAGTTTATAGTTGACCGTCCTGCTGTGAACAAGCAGACAGACATACTGCAGAAAGGTTTTAACTGGGTCCATTTAGGCTTATCAACAGAGACTGTATATTGAATCTTTTGAGGCATTTTCTTTGCTATTCTTTGCTATTTGCGCCGGTATTCACAGAAGCATCATGTCCATTCAAACATATGGAGTGCCACTTGCAGCAAAGGTGCAACACATTTTTATATTCATAAATATTAAGATAATTAAGTTGCACAAGTATTGTAGTTTGAAAAAAAATGTTTGTCTAAAATTCTACACTGTAATATGCACTGCACTGTAACAATAAATGTAAAAAATGTACAAAAATGGTACCTTAAGGTTGTAACAACTTTCAATGTACACTGCTGTACCTTTAGCACAGTCTTAACGGGATAGGCTAATTTATCCAAAAATGAAAATTGTGGCATCAGTTTGTTCCAAAATGGTATGCTCTTCTTTCTTCAGTTGGACAGATATTTTGAAGATTAAAAAACAATAATTCCCAATATATATATAGAAAAAACTTTGGCTACAGTCTGTTTTTTGTTTTCAGTATGTATTCAATGTTATGTAAACTCACCTAGTTTAAATACTGAAATTCAAGTATGGTTTAATCGATAACGTGAATGCTCCCTGTCCTTTTCAGCCAGAGGTCTCCCGGTCTGCAGTTCAGGTTTGAAGCCTGATTAATTCCATTTTACTTTCTCGGAATTACTGTTCAACTTAACTTGACTCAGTTGACACATGAAATCAATTATTCTAACTGGGTCAGGCAGTAATGTAGCCACTACCTCTGTTTCTATCCTCCCTCTTTCTCAGCACTCTAGACTTATTAGCTTTGGCTTTAAAAGAACAATAATGGAGTAGGGCCTCTCGGAATATTAAGGTTCAGACTGATTTTGTTTCCTTCTCAAGCTGAAGCTCCATTGAAGCTGTTTACAGTCAGAATAATCCATTTGTGCTCCTTAAGGTTGCTCAGTGGGGGATGGTTGTTTGGCTCTGTTGACCTCAGTTTTAGCAAGCATTTGTAACTGGTTTAATAGATGGAAAGGTTGTGTCTGGCTCTTGGAAGCTTGTCTCCAATAGCTTCCAAAATTCATTCTGTCGCAGTCTATGTGGCTGGTTTTAAGGCTCTTATCTGCCCATGCCAGAACATTGGCATTGAGACTGTGGTGGAAATGTGGCTTGGAGCACTTAGTAGGGTTAAAAGGCTTTACATCGGCCAGAATCCCTTTAGAGTGAGAAATCTGTTAGAATAAGGATGTGTTTTCCATTTAAAACCTTGTAAAATTATGGAGGATTCTAACAACAAACCCTTTCCTGCCCATTTCTTTAACCCTTTTTTAACCATCTTCACATCTCTGCTTTTAAAGGTCCCATGACATGCTACTTTTTGTAGGCTTTAATATAGGCCTTAGTGGTCCTTAGTACTGTATCTGAAATCTCTTTCCAAAAATTCAGCCTCGGTGCAGAATTATAGCCACTACAAGCCAGTTACAGAATGAGCTTCCTTCAGACGGGCCGTTTCGGTGTCTGCAGCTTTAAATGCTAATGAGGAGGAGAAAGGGGCGCAAGGTGGAGGGTGGTTGTGGCCTTGACCATCTTGCGCAACGGTACCATGCATGTTTGTTTATGTTGGATATATTGCAATGGCACAAAGACACGCAGTCGTTCAAGCATTTCAGTTTGACCCAGAATCTGATCCAGATGGAGAAGCAACGGATGAAGAAGTTGCAACTCAGCGGCTCCAGCAGGACGTTTCCGAATGGTTAGTTTAAAATATTATGTCTGGATACGGTACTTTATTCGGATGGTTTACAGTTATTATCATGTAGCTAACGCGAACCTACTGTTGCCTTTTCATGAGAGATCTGTAACATCTGTAATTTATCTTATTACAATTACATCAAGCTCTGCGATCTTGAAATGCGGATATCGCGCGCGCCATATAACTAACAGGAAAACGGTTATCTAAATAACAAAGAAATGTACAACACTCGCGTTACAGTGTGTGTATTCACACACATACTTGATGCTGTCTACCTTTACATTAGCGCAAGTAACTGCATAGCTGCATAGCTAATGTTACAGCCACATTCTACGTGTAAGAAGCTAGGTAACCATAGTAAAGCAACACACTTATATATCATTTGTTGACTTACTTGTCCGAGGTGTGTAGCTGTGTGTACCCTTCGGTGTTCATTTGTACATCCAATTATTGAGCAATTATTATGCTTCGCTCGCTCAAAAGCCATGATATCTCTCGTGGACAAACTAAAAACGCGCGCGCGCGTTCTACTTCCTAGCTCATTTTCTCATGGGCGAGAAATATTCTCTGGGCGGGCAAAGCAGAGAAAGGGGAGGTAACATTTCTCCTTATAACGTCATAAGGAGGAGATTCAAGATCAGCCCGGTTGAGCTTCCATTTTCTCAAAGGTAGAGAAAGATAGCAAAAGCTCGATTTACACCGATTAAAATTTCTAGAAACTTTGGGACCATATACAGGCTAGGGGAACTCATATTAATGTTAAAAAACCTCAGAAAGTGGAAATTTCATGTCATGGGACCTTTAACAGAAGCATGTGGCCAGTCCATTATTCACTGAATCCATTAGTTTCCTTGCAGTGTTTGCAGTAAGCCTTCTCCATTGAAAAGGGCTAAATTTCCCTCTGTCCTAAATGTCACTCACATTTTCCTCCCCTCCATAAGTATAGAAATTTTGATGTGCTGACATCTTCAAGTAGTATTAGAAAGGCTCTTGAACATTCTGCTGGTGTGTTTGAGAAGCCCTCAAACTACTTCATGTGAATCAAATGAAGACAAAATGCCTGTCATATCCTGTGGGTCCTTTCTGCTGATGACAGCAGAAATATCAATCTATCTGGAACAGTCCTCAGGACAGCAGGGTCTGTGTCTGATTAATACTGTACGTTCATCCTTCACTCTTTTCTTTTTTAAAGCACCTCCTTGACTTGCTTTCTAAATAATCCTTTTCATACATACCTTTAAAGGTTCACTCAGCAGGCCGTATTGATGAAACCCGAATTTCTGTGAAAATTGTTCGTAAACCATTCTCCATTCAAGAAAGGACTGAATGAATTGCACAGGAACTCGAGTAACACAAGTTTCATTTTGCTTGTGTTTCACTAGCTCTTCTTCATCCCAATGTTTTCATACTGTATACTGACCTGTCCTAATCATCTTTTGACCTTAACAGTTTTCACTAATCACAAAAATGATTTTCACTGGCATGTGGAATAGAAGATCATGTCTCAGCTAACTTCTGTTAATGAGTATATTTAATGCTAAACATACTAAACAGGCCATCCAGTTTTCTTTCTATAAAATGTTCTCCCCCTGCCTGGATGTTTTTTCTGCATTTGAGGTGAATGTGTATGACTTCACCAGATGTCGGGGGATCATTGGGTTTTTGTGGGCAGGAAGTCAAAATGGTTTTTTCACATTCCTCTTGATTCTAACAGCATGTACACCGTGTTTTTTGGCCTAATATTTGGGGTGAATGCTAAATTTAAGACTAGGTTTGCTGGGATTGGCAGTATAGTCTGTCTAGGGAGAATTTTTACACCAAAATGTATAAAAAAATTAATTGGTGCAAAAGGATTCCAGCGTCTTCCTTTTAAATGAAGTCTAAAAAGGAATGTTGAATAGCTTCAAGTATTTCAAAAGGATCATCAGCAGAAAATCTCATTTCCTGTTTGCATACAGTAATGTGGTGCTTGGTCTGGAGTTTTGGAGTACTGTGGCGTTTTGTTGCTGACTTAGGCTAAGGAGATTTGTGAATCATTTAAAGGGAAAAAGTATATGGAAATCTTTTCTCAGAAGAGGTGCAAGTTGTCTGCTTTGCTCTCAAGACCATGAAATCCCATCTCATGCTTTATTAGCTGATGAAATCTTTTGTGTTCTTTGTGGTAATGTACTTTCTGACTGTAGCTTCTGGTAGTCACACTGCATTTTTACCTCCCATGGTTTCCAATCATGCTGTTTTCTATCAAAGAAATTATTTGTCCACTTACGATTATGATATTGGGTCATTCCATGTCAAATCACTCATTTTTTGAATTTAATATTTTTTTCTGTACAAAGACAAACATAAATAGTGATGAAAGCCAAAATATTAAATGTCATGGATGTATGTTTTACTGAGATTTGGAGCCAAATTACAGGGGAGTAAAAATGACTTTAGAAAGATGGCAGAATCATTATTTTATTTTTACACAGAGATTGGTAGGTATATTAGTAAAATCTGTTGACTTCAGCAAATTAGCAATCTTTGTTGGATTATATGCCAACTGTGACGGCTCAAAAAACACGTGTTTTTTGCCTCAAGTTTGCATGCCTGTAACTCAAGAAGTAGTAAAGAAGATATCTTAATATCTTTTTAGATTCTGTTCTTAACAAACTTTCCTTTTGGTATCTTCATTTTAAAGGCCCTCGATGGTTCATTCCCAGAGATATGGGGATCTAAATGTGGCTACATGAGTAAATTGGTAAATTGTACAAATTTTCAGTGGTTGAAAACCAAATTTGGGTCATTTTGCATACTGCTGATGCTTTTATTTCAAAGAGGAATATCTGAAGAACAAATAATGTTGAAACTAGAAATATATCATGTTTTTCTATTAACACAATTGCATAGAACATACAGTACCTGTCTGATTGCCATAAATATTGTTTTTCCAAAGTTTGCATGCCTGTAACTTTAAAATTATTCAATATATCTTAATATCCTTCCAGATTCTCATTCTTAATAAGCTTTCCTTTTGAAATCTTTGTTTTCAAGGCCCTAGGCTATATAGTTCAGTTTCTCTCAAATTGTTGAATTTTACCCATTTTCAGTGATCAAAAACCAAACGTGGTTTACTTTCCACACAGCTGATACTTACTGCATTTAAAGAGGAATGTCTGAAGAATAAATATTGTTTAAACTAGAAATGTATCTTGTTTCCCTCTATCAAAAGAATTGTATAAAACATAACATTCTTAGTACCACAAATCTACTGAAAATGGTAAAGTTGAGGCACATTGACTTGCTCTCAGAAGTACATTTTATAAGAATCTATATTTGAATCAGTTTTAGGGATATTTGGAAGATGGGATTTTATTCATTTTAATAGCTTCTGAAGCTACCAAGAGTTCAAACACGCAGTATTGTAACATACGTTATCACATTGACATCCCAATATCTCTGCATTGAAACATATAGGGCCTTAAAAATGAAGATTCCAAAAGAAAAGTTTCATAAGAACAAATATCTAAAATGACATTAAGATATCTTTAATACTTCTTGAATTAAAGACATTTAAACTTCGGAAAAATGTTTGTTTTGGGGACTCGGAGAGGTGTGTTGTATTCAATTGTTTTGATAGAGGGAAATAAGATACATTACACTAACTAGCAGCTGTTTAAAATGTTACCTACGTTGAAAAGGGGTAAAATTAAACAATTTGGAAATGGAGTCACATTGGGGTCCCAATTTCTATGGGACTGAACTAGGGCTTTACAAATTAAGATTCCAAAAGAAAAGTTGATAAGGAATGAGAATCTAGAAGGATACTAAGATATCTTGGACCTCTGGTTGAGTTGACATGAAATGACACTACTATTGCTGTATGATACCCAGTTACTCTGGTTTGTATTGTACAATAGGTTTCACGTACGGCCAAAGCTATTTGGCTTCACATTGATTCTAAATGTCTAAGTGAAGGATTGATAATTTCCTTGGTGGTATTTCTCAGAACATTGTTTTGTTGTCTTCGTCCAGCGGTATATTTAGAAATTATTTTCTCAGAACTGAGAAAGTGTTGAGTCCATTTTTATTCCGAGTTATGACCAGAACCATATTCTTCTGATCTTCTTTGCCTGTGATTTTCTTTTTCAGGACCCTTTGGGATAAACAATAAGCTACTTTTTAGTTGGCAATGTTTGTCTGCATAACGGCCGTAGTATTTGATTATTCTTATACATGTGTCTCAAGTGGCGTTGTCTTAGAGTTACTTCTTTGCATTAATAACTCCATTAGACGTTTTTTTCCTTTCTTTGTTAAAGTAACAAATTGCATGATTTTATGTTTTTTAATTCATTCCAGTGACATTGCATCTGAAGTCGCATCATATTCTGCATATTTGTCCCACAGGAAATATATTCCATTCTTCTTTTAAATAAGAAATAAGACTTGGTCTATATCTTGCTCTATAACTTCACAGTCGGCACTGGTGCCACTTAGACTTATCAAGGCATCAATTTCACCAATCATAAATATGTTTGAAAGGACACCGATTTTAGTAAAGGAAATGTTCTATGATAAATCAGATGCTCGTAGAGATGATCAAAAATGGCATTTCATCTGTTGAAAGGTCCTTCTTATGGTTGCAGCACAACATCTGTTAGTTCCACTGCAAACTGACTCTAATTGGCAATTAGGTCTCCTCAGTGTAGTGTTTACAGATTCTATATTCCTCTCTCATTAGTGTTAAATGTTTGAAATTGTCTAGACCACAGATGGGAATATGCTGCATTTCAGAAGTGTGTGTAGGGGACAGAGAGGGTTAGACATTGGTGGGTTTTTCTATGCTCTAGATTCACTTGATCATGATCCATTGGCTCTGCAGCCGTGGGTACATTGGCTTTGACAGAGTGAGCCGGCTGTAATTCAGTTTTTACAGATATAGAGCAGGAGCCTCTGATTCTCTCTCTGATGGACCACGTTATGTGACCTTGCATGGCAGAGAGAGGTAATCATGGGATATGAGAGGCTACATTTTTGAGGGCTGTCAGACTATACTGTCGGACAGAGGAAACATTTTTATTAAATTCAATGCATAATTTAGTTGATATGATTTAAATTGATGTAATATACATATTTTTGTATTTTTAAATCTTTTTTTAAAGAAGGATTGTATGCAGGTTGCATTTATTTGAACAAATATAAAGTAAAACAGTACTATCGTAAAATATAATTACAATTGAAATATAATTAATTCCTGTGATGGCAAAGCTAAATTTTCAGAAGCCATTACTCCAAGTCCCATGATCCTTCAGAAATTATTCTAATTTGATGGTTTGGTGGTCAATAAATGCCAATGTTAAAAACAGTTGTTCTGCTAACATTTTTGTGGAAACCATGTTAATTTTGTTGACATAAATTCTTTGTTGAATGGAAAGTTCAAACAAACAGCAGTTTTTTAAATAATAGATTATTTTGTAACATTGTAAATGTCTTTACTGTCACTTTGCTTATTGTATTGAGTGTGTACTATTTGAAATGAATGGATGAGGACTTCATTTCCTGCTATCTATAGTCTGAATAGACAGATGGGCATATTTTCTCAGTGTATCATTGAGGCCGAATCCCACATTTCCTGCTCAAGATCCACTGGTGGTTGTAAACACATGTTATGTCTCAGTACTGCTAAGGGGTTTGCTTTAAAAGATAATCATGTGGTTACTTCAGAAGGCCATGCTTTGTTGATTTAGGTGGAATGACCTGGGGATGTGGGAAAAAATGGTCCAAATGGCCCTTACACTAATACTGTAAACATAAAAAGCACTGTAGTGTCGCTCCTTTAGCACTGAGCATGTTGATTTGGATCTGAAGTGTAGTGTTCATGTGTTTTTTCTGAATATGGGCACTTTGAAGTGCCAAGTAAAAATTGGGCACCAGTGGGTGGAAAATTCACATGGAAGTTCAATCTAATGAATAATTTAAATTGAGTTCTGAACTCCACTGACGTACTTTTTTTCTAGCTTGAATGATGCTACAAGATAAGCAATCAACTTCATTACTTTTCACTTATGTGCAATGACAAAACAATCAAGAAATAATGCAACTCACAGTTTCATAGCTGCTAAGAAATATTTTACTTTCAGTAGGGCTGCCCCCAACTAAAGATTTTTCTAGTCGACTATAGTAGTCGTTAATTTAAGCCATTGGTCAACTTATATTAACTCAAGCACACGCATAAAGCTTGCCGTAAAGCACTGGCAAAAGTAATGATTATGAATGTGTCGGATAAAATAGCAAGGAGACAATTATTTATTAATAAACTAGTGTTTTCTGAGTCAGTGTCGGCTGCAAAGTTGAGGTTGACGGTGCTGACTCACCATCTCTGCAGTACAGTGGACGCGCCTTTAGAGAAAAATGTACATAATCAGAGAGTATTTGTTTAAAAGTAGACATATTTTTCATGTCTGTGAAGTAGCCTTTCCCAATTCACTTGTCACTAGTACTTGTGGTAAAATGTTAATTTTGGACCCTGCATTTGTGAGGTTGGGGCTTCTCACTTGCCATTTGATATTAGTCTATAAATACTCTTTAATGATAAAGCACTCAAACTTTCTTTAGCAAAATGCCTCTGAAATTCTTAAATTATCTATTCATTGTTCTTTTGTCTCTTTTAGTGCTCTTTTTATGTGAAGCAGTGTGGTGAGTCATTCATAAAATCATATCAAGAGACATTAGTAGACTGTGGCCTTTCAAGCTCTTCTTAAACCCTGGTGAACCCTAAACCAATCAAATTATTGAAGAGTGTAGAACATCTTTGCTCACTGAATGAGCAGCAAGCTCTTGTCTATTTATATATATATAAAAAAAAAAAATCTGTGTTGGTTTCCTCTGGCTCTTGAATCAGAAAATGTCAACAGCTGACCTATTGGAAACTGCTCTGTTGCTCGACCTTGGAGTTGTGCTATTAGTTGATGATATGGTTTGCCTTGAAGAGTTCTTCTGTAATTATGGCTCATCAAAACCTGTTTATCCTAATTAATGAAGAAAACCACTTTAACTTCATAAGTGACTGATTTGAAATGCTTTAGGCAGCTAAGAGTGCTCCTTACATGTAGTGCAGGGGAGATTCAAATTATTTTGCCTTTAAAAATAAGTACCCAAGTTGGAACCAAGTGAGCCAGGACTACCAATGGTACCCCTTCAAAAACAAGTTAAAAGCTTGTCAATGATGCCTGAAAATGCTCCCTACGTTGGCAGCTCACTGGGAATTTTGGAACAGAGCTGTGTTTTGAATACCTTTTTTGTGCCATGATCAGATACAGATACAAGTACATTCCTAGAAAATGAAGACTGGGGTAAAGCAAAAATAGAAATGCAAAGACTTTTACCTTAGCTAGCTTCCGACCTTAACAAGATTGTGCTCCTCTTTCTCCCAGCCAAGATCTCATCACCCACTCCATTTCTTTTCATCTTCTGTAAGTCGCTGAGCCAATGTATCTACATACATAAACTCAGTTTCACATTTAAGTTTAGGGCTAGAAGGGTTGGGAAATATATTTGTCAGATTTTTAACAATTTTCTCTGTTTATTATTTAGCAATATTACTTATTTGACTGCACTACTTTAGTGGATGAGAACTTATCTGGATGATGATATCACTGTTTTCTGCAGAGCTGCTTTATAGCTGAATTGAACTCATTTTATAATTGATGTACTTTATACAGTTATTGAGCTGAAATGAATCAACACTGAACTGATTTCAAGTGAATAATAATGACTACTATTGTCTTTTTAGAGCTGCTACACAGCATAATTGAATTCTGTTTGCATCATTGAATTGTTATTTTCCTGTTTTTCACTGCAAAGCTGCTTTGAAACCATCTGTATTAGTATAAATGCTATATAAATAAAGTTGACTGGACTTGACTATTATTGTAGTCCAGTCGTGTATATTTGGCAGTGAAGCAACGCAACTGACTCGGGCAGGTCACGTGACGGTAACAATATGGTGGATGTAGTACGTCCAAATTTCATTCATACTACCCCATATTCACACTATATAGAACATACTTTTTTAACAGACACAAAGTTCAAATTCAAATGTAGGACCTACTCAGACAGTATAGGTGTTAATGTGTTTTCGGATGCGCCAAGTGATTTTGAATTAATCTGATGAGTGAAATATTCACTGACTCTCTCATAAAGACATTCACCCCTGAATCCATGTTTTTGAACGGATCAATTGAATGGACAATTAATTAAGTGTGCTTGCTGAAAGCAGCACACTTATTGTTCTTCTTAAGTTTTCTTCTTTTTCTTATTAAGTGTGCTTGCTGAAAGCAGCACACTTATTGTTCTTCTTAAGTTTTCTTATTATTATTATTATTATTATTATTCCCAGGAGATAAATTTTGGCCAGCTCCTGCGCCTAGGCCCTTTGAGACAGAGACACCGTTCCAACTTTAAAACGTACGGTCAGTACCGGTGTAAGTTGCTCGCGAAGATGACATCACGAGTCTGTCGTTCGTCCGCCATAGTGGATTGAACAGAAAGCGAAACAAAATTTTCACAGGTCACAAATTTGGTCCGAACTTCACGAAACTGGATGTACATGATCCTTGGACCAAGCCTCACAAAAGTTACTAGAAGGATTTTTGATTTTCGGAAGCGTTTGCCCGTCACAGCCAAACGAAATCAGCGGCGTAGTCGCCAAAACAGGAAGTAGTTCATATTTCAGGAACGCTGTCACGTATCGAAACCAAACTTTGTACATGAACTCGGGACTCCAATGTGAGGAGGCACAAGATCTGATTTTTTTTTTTTTTTTTTTTTTTCAGGCTAATTGACAAAAACCCATTTACTTATGTCTATGCAAAAGATTTTCACCTCACACTTTTAATGTTAATGCATTTAGACAGTAGGTGGCACTGTTGTATTACATTTCACAGAGCTGCCAAGTCAGTGTATAGACTGCATTCGTTTTTACTAGGTTTGTCTTAATAAAGGCAGGACCTGAATTTCGTTTTTTAACTGTGTTTGTATGCGCGGGAAATATGCTGCGCATAACAATAGAAAACAAGGAGAAACGCGCAGTCACATGCTCAAACAATCAACAACGTCGCTCTAGAGGTGCGTTCCATTTGACCGTAAGTGGACTTCACAGGGTATTCCGCCATCTTAAGTGAGATTCCAATCCAAAGGTAGCGAACATGTTCAGTTCGAAGGGCACTGCGCACGGCATAGGGAATAAGGGAACATCAATACATCACTTCACAGGAAGTGGAGAGCGATGATCACCCAACTGTCATTTCGCGCACCACGTCATCACCAGTAAGAACGGACATAACTAACGTGTGTGTAAGTATTCATACATTTCGCCATTGTTAAATGACAGTATTTTTAACGGTTATTGTTGTGAATATTACATATACTATTTTTGATGATTATAATTTACCTCAGTGAATGCAGCCAGCTTAGCTAGTTTGTGAAGTAAAGTGATTTTATTTTAGGTAGTTGTAAAATAGTGCAATATAATTGTAAATATATAATATAATAATAAAAATTAAAATATGAATGTAGTCCTATATATATTTATGTTATATCATAATCTGCGCGACCCCGTAGTTGACTTTCTTTGATGACGTTTGCAGGGCGTTTCAAATGAGCGGTTATTGTCAGTGAAGTCCACTTCAACTGATATACCGTGCTCAGGGAGTAGGGGAGCAGTGAACACTGCGTATGGACCCTGTCGAATGGAACGCACCTTAGATGTGTAAAAACAAGTGGAAAGCGCGGGCGCGCCGCTGTCTCCTTTCGCGCTTGCTCTCCCGTGGCGTCTGTCGTTGCTATGCAAGTTATGCAACCATGAACTGCGCTCTCCATGATGACAAGGAAGTATCAGCAAAAGATTAATTGATTTCTAGCCCTTGCATTAGCTTAAAGGGTTACTTCAGGATTTAGCATTAAGCTTTGTATTAGTAGAAAACCTGTAGTATTTTCGAATTACCATGCTTTCCACCCTCATATCCCCCTGAGACAAGAGATTTATGTATTTTTTGTCTGGAAAAAATCCTCCGATGACGCAAAAATCGTCATTTTGCGTCATCGGAGGATTTTCTGGCCAGAGGCTAAAGACTACAGCCAGTAGATGGCGTTGTTCCGCATGTTTTCAACCCGCCCATAGAGGGTGGGATCTCACTCACAGAATGTACACAGTGTCAGCCGTCTTTCTTTGGAAGCTAAGCTAGCAGGCTCTTGTTCTGTGGAGAAAGCTGAATAGTAGGAGAAAGCTGAGTAAGTAGGGGTTACCATCTTCCTTTTCCCGGACTTGTCCGGCAGGCGAGATCGTTCAAAATGTCCGGGATTCAGCTTTTGCGTTCTGCGGTCGCCATTCATTGTTTACATGCACCCCTTTTGTTTCAATCTAACTGAATTCATTCCGATTGGTGAATCTGAATGTAGTGTTTACATGAACGCTAAACAAGTGATCGGTTGATGTGCGTTTTACCCTTGCTAAGAAAATTCCCGCTCCTCCGTGAGAGATGGGAGACCATCTCAGTAATGGGTCTCAGTAATGACGCCACCGGCCTCGCGCCGTTCTCCCGCGGCCGTCAGCCTCGTCCTGCTGGCCACAGTAAACATAATGAATGAATGGCGACTGTAGAACGCAAAAGCCGAATCCCGGACATTTTGGGCGATCTCTAGAGATCCCTGGCAAACTCATCACGTAGGCTAAGTTAGCCTTGTTGTTTTCAACTGCGCACTCTTACCGGTAGGCGTGGTCTCCTAAGGCAGCGAAGCAAGTGCATTCTGGGAGTTGTTGTCTTTCATCCACATAAGCCAAAAATACATTTTCTGGCTTTTCTCAGTCTAGAAAGCTCCAAATTCAAAAATTTCTTCACATTTCTTCTACTTAAATGACCTATTTTAAATACACATTCATCTTCAGAGGTGAAGTATCCCTTTAACTACTAGATATATTTATGGAGATGAAAAATAATAAGGCGCACTGTACAGCTATGATCAGCTGTTCGGCCGAGCATTCAATGTTGTTACGCTGCGAGCTGATCAGTTGGTTTGTTGCTGCCGCGCTCTATCACTCGCACACCATAAAGAGCAAATTGTTTTTTAATGTTTCAATTTCGGGATTAAGATGACATAATTTGGAAGCGGATAATTTCTTCACAAACAGCTCATTATGACTCAATGTTAGAATGCTGCACCTACACTCGATAGTGTGAATAAGATCAGCGCAACGCAGACCACTGCATTGACAGCGTGAAACATATGATCTGTCTACAGCCAGGGCTCAGCGGAAGACAGAAAATGCCGGTCCAGCGCTGATTGAGCAATTAAATTTGAAAATAAAAGACAGTTTGACATCTTTTTTCTCGCATCTCGCATTCTCGCATTTTTTCTCGCATTTCGCATCTATCCACTACCTGCTAACGTTAGTGCACTGCACCCGAGCAAGCACACTTTGCAGTTCCTCCGGAAATGCATTTTTCTAGTTGACTCAATCATTAAGAAATGAACTTGTAACCTGCAGAAAGAGTCGCTTAAAATCCCTTTATTGCATTATTGCACAAATGGACAGTTGGACACTTCTGTGAATTTTTTTTGAAGGGTAGTACAAATTAGTCATTGGGTAACTGTTTAATTTGATCCGTTAAAATGAACAGTTGATTATTTTTGTATTACATTTGTGTAGTTCTGCATTCATTATTAGTAGTTTAAGTATACATTGTTGCTGCTGCTTGTGCTAGTTTCTTTTCTGGCTCATCTGTAAATGTTATCAGATTTTCACAAGATAAACATTTAATTGTCAACATTTCTTACTAATGTCAGCCAGGTGCATGTAAGATTATGACTACTTCTGCACTTCTTAAAGCATATGGTCCAAACTACAGAATAAGTACTTTTAACTCACGAAATGGAAAATGCCAAAGTCTTAAACGCATTACTTTCCCCTCCCCACATCTGTCCACACAAGGCGGAGGGGGCGAGATGATGGAAAGGAAAACAAATTTTAGGATAATAAAGGAAAGGAATCTTTTAAAATATTCTCAGAACTGCTGATGCCAAGACTAGCACAACCCCACCCAGACCACTCTACTTAGTTTTGGAGATGAGAAGAATGGCTGTACTTTTCACCATATATACATATATATATATATATATATATATATATATATATATATATATATATATATATATATATATATATATATATATATATATATAATATATAAATATATAAATATATATATAAATATATATATATATATATATATAAGCTGTGGATTTCCATGTCTGCCCAGTGTCTTGGTCATCTGTAACAGTTGTGACCTTGTTGAATAAGGCATAGGTGTCAGATTTCAGTGAGCATAACACCGTTAGCTGCCAAAGTCCACTGTCTTGCACTCAAGTTGCTCTGTGGCTGAAGTATGAACCAGAAAGTTTGCGGTTGATGTTGTGTTTTTTTTCTGTGATGGAAAACTTTTTTTGTTTTAATCTGTTCAGCAAGTTTTCAGTGAGTTAATGTCCTTATGTGAATTACAGATACTTGCATGTTTTTGCCTTGCTAACACTGACCAAATACCGCAATATACTTATTTTTAGATACATTTTTTTAACACTTTACAATAAGGTTCCATTAGTTAATGTTAGATAATTTATTAACTAAAATTAACTAACAATGAGCAATACAATTGTTATAGAATTTAACTTTTCGTTGTCAGTTAGCTTCTATTAAATAATATTAACAGATACCAGTGTTAACAAATGGAATCTTATTAATATTAATAATAATTAATAATAATAACTTTTAACATCCATGGAACCTTTCGATTATATAAAAGGTTCTTTATAGTGGAAAAAGTTTAGATTATATTCACACTAGAAATAGTGGAAGTGTTCACTGAAAGGTTCTTTGGGGTACCAAAAATGGTTCTTCTGTGACATTGCTGTGAAACCTTTATTTTTAAGAGTGTTGGTCAGTTACTGCAGTGTTACGGTTTCATTTTGAGTTGCAAGATGGTGCCAGTTGGTTATTCTAATGTTGAAAAGGAAAATAAATAGGGAATATACAGATACAAATATACAGTTTAGTTGTCATTATACAGAAATATTTGATTGTACAATGCTTTGATTGGCCAATCGGAATGAAGTATTCCAGAGATATAAATCTGAAAAATGTTCCCCCTACACAGCACTACTTATTTCAGTCTTTCATTCTTCCTGTCTCCTTTCTTTCAAGAGGTTCTCTCACACTCATGAGACACCTCGTTTTGCTTGCAAACCCGCCGCCCCTCTTACTTTAGTACTTCACATAACCCCATCTGGTCCACAGCTGAAAACTATTAAGCACTGCTGGAACTTCCTCCTTAGTATCCCAGCTTGTGTGAAAGCGAATAAGTCGCTCTGCATTTCACCCATCTTTTTGCCTTCGTCTAAAAGCGCTCTCACTGGCTTCCTCATTTGGTTCGTATTTGGCAGAAGACACTGGCTGGTGCTTTGGAAATCTCCTCTCTTTATTGGTAAGAATGTTGGCCTTTTTATGTGGAGAGGTCTGACAGAAAGGACATGAGTGTTTGGAGTATGGCTCCGAGCTCAGCGGTGAATAACAACTGATCCATGAAAGGAATGCAGAGGGTTGAATTAATAAACATTGCTATTTTGCTATTTGAGCTCAGTAAATGGGGTTCTGTTGGAAACAAAGGATAGTTTTATTTCTTTTCTTTTTCTCAGCTCAGTTGAGTTGGTGAAGCATAGTTTTGTTGTAAATGCTGGCAATGTTGACTCAGATCTGGGTCATATCAGTGGAATGCTCATCATCTTTGAACAGCCTTAACATATTTTTTTTTTTTTCTGTGGATGTTTACATTCTTCGGTTCATCCTGAGCTGCTGCATGCTTTGTGCTTTTAAATCCAAATTCTGGATTTTTGAACACCATCATAAAAAAGAAATTCTAATGAGAAAGTAGGTCATTTTTATTTTATTTCCAAACATCAGTATGGTTATGTGAATGTTTGTTGTCCTCCTTAGTTCTTTCTTTACTTTCAGCTCATTGTTAAGGACTATTATTTGAAACATTTCCCAAAATATTGTTAATAAGAAAAACTAAAATCTTATTTAATAATTTGAAAATTAACGTTTTGATAGTTGGATAGAATTTTCAAAGAAACACAATTTCCTAATAGTCAGTTTAGTTTTTTAAAAGGTTCTTTTTGAAACCAATTTTCTTCCATAAATGATCCTGTTGTAGCCTCTGCTTTGAATGAATGTGAGAGTAAAAGGTGCAAAAATGTTATTATTGTAGGTTCTTTAAAAAAAAAAAAAAAGTGTAAAATTTTGACTATCCCCCCTATACCCACATTTATTTTTGCATAAGACATTTTTCCAACATATTGAATTTTTTTAAGAAAATAAAAGTTTATTAAAACGAAGTTGTTCGCCTGTTATGTGTTTGACACACCGCAGAATGTTGTAGTCTAGAGGGCCATCGTCAAAATGGCCTATTTCACTAAAATGGACTATTCCTGAAAGGAAAAAACACAGCTGTTTTCAACAAATCTTTTTGTGAGCTTTTGGGCTCAAAGATTAATTGCACTAGGCTCCCAATAATTGCTGTTTGCAACTATATTTTCATTTTTAATCCAGCAAAAAGGACCAAGGCAACATCAGACCTCACATCTGGGGGACCGTAGCTTCTCCACCCAACAGTTATAAATGGCTTTGGCTTCTCTCAGACATGCCTAAGCCGGAGTTGACTTTGAAGATACTAAATATTATCAGCAAACTTTGCAGCTCAGCATAAAGGACGGTCTCAGGGTCTCCCCTGTGGGACAGACTGACCAGCCAGGACGTGATAAACGGAGAACAAACACAGCTGCTGTCAGTCAGGCAGGCGGACGGCACAGCCAGGTGTTTGCCCAGGTGTGACCGGGCAACAGATAATATTGCGTAGCAGAATAACTGGGAAAGAGTGGGCATTATAGCCACAGAGTTTATTTTGTACACTCTCTGTAGAATGTTGTTATGAAATGGTATGGGCATTTTTCCTGTGAAGTTGTGGAGCAAATGTGTTAGTTAGTAAATTTGTGCAATGGTGACCATAAATATGACTCCGTATATGTCAGCCCTTTTTCATAAGTTTTCTGAACTCCTTATGATTTAAGAAGTCTTTCAGAGTTGTTCCACTTTCTTGGTCTCTTTAGGCTGCTGGCAGGGGTGACGCGACAATCTCGTGATTTCACCTGCTCAGTCAGTGATGACCGCTGTCCTTGTACGTTGGTTTGGCTCTTTGACAGCTAAATTGCCTGTGAATAAAAATACAAGTGCCTGCCTTCCTGTTCAGCCCCTTTGCATTTAAACTTGGCAGTCTGTAATGCTGATGTCTGTTTGCACTGTTCACTTGGGAGCCTAAATATGTACACGTATACAGGCACAATTTCATACTTTACAGACAGACAGAGGCATTTATTTGCACAGTTGGTCACAAAGAGCCTCATTGGCTCAAACCATTAAGCTGCTCACATATTGTCATCATCATGTTGTACCAAGTGGGGTGAATGATATGTTTAAGATAAAAAAAAAAAAAATGCATTGTTCTGTCATGAAACCTTAAATCACATTCTTCTGTGCCAAGATGTCATCCCAAAATACTATAATTTACTGTTTCCCTCCAATGACGCTCCACACCCTTCAAATGAAAACACACTATAAAAATCACCTCTTACAACTGCTTATTTTGCAAGATGCTGTGTGAATTCTCACTCATATCAAAATAGCATTTCAGACAATAGAGTTTAATTGAAGCTTATACCATTTCCCCTTAGGACAGCACATAACAGTGTGCTTTTCTGTGTTTCACCCTTTCATTACTATTTAATCAGTTTACTAGAAAAAAAAGTGCACTTCAGATTCCCCATGTACAGTTGACAATTAATCTTAAGGTTACTCAATTATTCATAACAAGAATATATTATTTCTGTGCTCATCTTCCGTTGTGTACAGTATTAAAACTGCAGATTTCTATTGCATTTTGATATGAACATGATTAGCGCCATTCAGTGAAAATTCAGTGAAGTCATGCAATGATAAACATACCCGGGAAAAAGATGGGCTTGCGCCATATTTAAGTTAACATGACTGCTAAGTCACAGACAGGCAGTGGGAGTGATGAGCTTCCACTGAAGTCATTATGAAGTTAAAGATGTATTTCTCTGAAGAGCCTCTATGAAAAGTGTTTGTCTTCACTGCATCAGGGAAATCTGTAATGCGCACATAGACCTCCATGGGGATGTCTTATGTTCTCTTCTTTCACCATTCATTCATTCATTCATTCATCCGTCTGTGCTATTGTAATATGTCTGCCCATTGGGCTTAACATTTGAATAGTTTGTCTCATAGCCTACACTCACCTAAAGGATTATTAGGAACACCTGTTCAATTTCTCATTAATGCAATTATCTAATCAACCAATCACATGGCAGTTGCTTCAATGCATTTAGGGGTGTGGTCCTGGTCAAGACAATCTCCTGAACTCCAAACTGAATGTCAGAATGGGAAAGAAAGGTGATTTAAGCAATTTTGAGCGTGGCATGGTTGTTGGTGCCAGACGGGCCGGTCTGAGTATTTCACAATCTGCTCAGTTACTGGGATTTTCACGCACAGCCATTTCTAGGGTTTACAAAGAATGGTGTGAAAAGGGAAAAACATCCAGTATGCGGCAGTCCTGTGGGCGAAAATGCCTTGTTGATGCTAGAGGTCAGAGGAGAATGGGCCGACTGATTCAAGCTGATAGAAGAGCAACTTTGACTGAAATAACCACTCGTTACAACCAAGGTATGCAGCAAAGCATTTGTGAAGCCACAACACGCACAACCTTGAGGCGGATGGGCTACAACAGCAGAAGACCCCACCGGGTACCACTCATCTCCACTACAAATAGGAAAAAGAGGCTACCATTTGCACAAGCTCACCAAAATTGGACAGTTGAAGACTGGAAAAATGTTGCCTGGTCTGATGAGTCTCGTTTTCTGTTGAGACATTCAGATGGTAGAGTCAGAATTTGGTGTAAACAGAATGAGAACATGGATCCATCATGCCTTGTTACCACTGTGCAGGCTGGTGATGGTGGTGTAATGGTGTGGGGGATGTTTTCTTGGCACACTTTAGGCCCCTTAGAGCCAATTGGGCATCGTTTAAATGCCACGGCCTACCTGAGCATTGTTTCTGACCATGTCCATCCCTTTATGACCACCATGTACCCATCCTCTGATGGCTGCTTCCAGCAGGATAATGCACCATGTCACAAAGCTTGAATCATTTCAAATTGGTTTCTTGAACATGACAATGAGTTCACTGTACTAAAATGGCCCCCACAGTCACCAGATCTCAACCCAATAGAGCATATTTGGGATGTGGTGGAACGGGAGCTTCGTGCCCTGGATGTGCATCCCACAAATCTCCATCAACTGCAAGATGCTATCCTATCAATATGGGCCAACATTTCTAAAGAATGCTTTCAGCACCTTGTTGAATCAATGGCACGTAGAATTAAGGCAGTTCTGAAGGCGAAAGGGGGTCAAACACAGTATTAGTATGGTGTTCCTAATAATCCTTTAGGTGAGTGTATATATGTCATTGGTTTAGCTTATCTCCTGATGTTTGACAATGCCTGAGAGGGAGAAGCTTAGAAACAAGCATGCAGTGAAAGGAATTTCTTTTTGACATTTTTTTTGCTATAGTGTCACGCTTAAAGACCCACTGAAATGAGCACCTTTTTCTGTCTTGTCCCATTGTTTTTCCTACTGAAGCAGGACGTTTTGAGTGGTACATAAGGTAGGGCTGCACGATATTGGAAAAAAATGACATTGCGATATTTAGTTTTTCTGTGCCCATATATTGCAATATATAAAGATAAATAATAATAAAGAAAAAGATGAAAAATTACTTTTTACTTCAGACTTTTTTAATGGCAAAATAATTTAGGGCTGAACGGTTTAGGAAAAGCTTTACTGTAATAACATATTTTATTTTTAAGTTGTAAATAAAAACATTACTGGAGTATGTTTTACATAAATAGTCTTTCCACTCAGTATTTCACATTCACACTCAATGTGTTGACGTTTCTTTGTAATTATTTGTGAACATATAGGGTTGCGCGATATGCTCCATTTTCATATCGTCCTATCGTCAGCCTGTGAGATCGGCGATACACGATATTATCGTGAGGGGGCGGGGCTTACTTATTTGATTATTAACTTGCTTATTTACTCATCAATTTGCTTGTTTTATTACTTCGTTTTAAATGAGAATCTTTTTTCTATTTTGCTAGCAAAGGTGGAGTGTCTATTAATAGGCTAAATCAGGTTATTTCCTGGTATAGTGAGGTAAAAAAAAGATCTTAATCATTCTTGTATCTGACTCGGAGTATTTCAACATGTCAGCGGGAAATTTACGGACACACATTATCCTCTTATGCCGTTACAGATCTGCAGCATTTTGACTGTTTGACGAGATGTGAACACGTTTTAATTTCTTGATTCAAGAAAGAGTCGGAGTCTGCGATATATGTCCTCCTACCAGTGCTCTCTCTGTCTGGATGCACTTCACATGCGCACCCGCACTTCAATAACGCAGGTGTTTTAAATGCCAGGAGAAATCAGAGGCAAAAATCTAAAAGTCGATCGGTTATACGCCGACTTAAACTTATGACTTGACTCTGATAAAGGAAAACGGGTTAATCCGTTTACATGACCACATGCATTGTCAGTTTATTCAGCATAATCGAGTTAATAACGTGCATGTAAACGCGCTCAATCCCTGAAAACGAAAGCAGAAACGGACTGAGCTTTCGCTGCATTAACAGCACGTTCTCTCAGAGTCGACGGTGGATAACGGTAGGCTACAGCAACTATCTTAATTACTGGCTGAATATTTCTCTTGTGGACTTACATTATTGACAGCGAAAAAATTAGAAGAATATTTCTTGTTAAACAAGTTTGAAGTTGCTTGTGATTTTCACAGATGGCAGAGTTTCACAGATGCTTCGTGAACTAAAGACTTTTATTAGGCCTAGGCGGCCTATATCATTTTATTGATATTATTATTATAATTAATATTTTGTAATTGTATTGTTTTTAGTGTTATTCGTGTCATTAAATATTTTGTTAATGTGCTATGGAAACAAAATACTGACGAACAACGATGCCGCGTCTTCATCTAGGCTCTGTATAAAAATTATGCGTCTGTTAAAGCACTCTTGACAATTTGTGAATGGATCACCTTGCAATGAAATTTCGTTTTGGGATGTAGTTTTTGTTTGTCTGTTTTAAAAACATTTTCTTTGAGGAGTCCTCATACGCGCGTGATATGGCGCAAGTGTGGTTATGTGGTGATGTCGTTATGAATTTAGGCAAGGCAAATATAATTGTAGTTCCTAATTAATTTAATAACTATACTAGCTTCATAATAATAATAATGATTTAATACATTAATGGAAAAACGAGCCAATTATCGTATTGATATCGTCAAAGGCATCTGCCATCGGCGATATCTCTGTCTATCGTCGATACACGATACTATCGTCTATCGGCACAATACATATCTATTTAAAAAAACATGCTACGTGTACAGTGCTAGACTAACTGGGACTAGTCACAGCACTTGCATATTGTTGCCCTATTGTTGGTTTGATTGCTTCTATTGCTCTCCTCATTTGTAAGTCGCTTTGGATAAAAGCTTCTGCTAAATGATTAAATGTAAATATAAATAAATGAAATTTACTTGCAATTTCTGAGTGAATATTGTTTTTAAGTAAATCTACTGTAGTGTTGATAGTTTTTAAAAAAAATATCATTCCACTTGAGTTTTCATTCCCCCTGATTTTGACTGACTATAAAGTTTCACATGGTGGCATTGGGGGAACGGAAATTCTCATTCTAGAGAATATTTAATTGGATTAAAAATCATATGTAAATTCATATGTGCTAAAGTGTAGTTTGTTAACATTTAAAGGTGCAGTAAGTGATTTCTGAGAAACTGTTCATATTTGAATTCGCCAAAACAAACACGCCCCTACCCAAAAGGATCACACCCCTATCTTGATAGCTCTGCCACCAATTTCATTAACACATTTTTCAACACGGGCACCTTCCCCCCTAATGGGTGTATACACCCCTCACTGCTGATTGGCTACAAGTGTGTTTTGGTGCTCTGTCTGATCCTCTTTTAACAGCGTTTCTTAGAGAGTACATTAGGATAAAGATGGCCTCAAATTCATACACACAAATCCAATTTTATATTCATTGGGATCTTAAGCAATTTAAAGTGTTTTCAGCTTGTAAAAAAGAAAAAAAGAAAAAAAGTAATCTCTTACTGCACCTTTAATTTCACTGTCTGACTTTTGAAAACACTCTGCATCTACCATCCTCCACAAATACACGTTCAAATATTTGAACCATGAAGGGCATAGTTACCCATAATATTTATAGTTTTGACTGTTATTCCCCCTACCTGCTGTAGTACTTCTTTGTAGTAGAGAAGATATTTGTTTTTTAAAGGGGTTATTTCTTGTGAACCCAATAGCTTTTAACCCAGTAACATTTTCTGCAATAACACACCCTAGGAGATTTAACCTTAAGGCAAATTCAAAGAATTTTGTTTTTTTGAAGCATTTAGTCGTACTTCTCTGACTCCATGGAGTAAATTTCCATATATGCTCCCATCCCAGCAGGTAGAAGTGGCACATTCCAGGAAACCGCAGCCAAGACGGAGCATTTTCAAGCATGAACCGGGCATTTAACAGAAAAAAAGGTATGCGTTGCACCTGTTTTTTGTCTTGCTTTCCTCTCTTTTCTCTGTCTGTCCATTGAACAGAATCTTTATGGCTGTCAAACGATACAAAAATTATAATGACTAAAAAATGTAACCAAATGAATTACACTTAATTAATCACAGTATTATTTACATATATCAATATTAAATTGATTCAAAGACTTTGTTGTGTGTATTTGAATTTACTGAACATGTGAACATGCTTGAATTGCTTTGATGGTTGGAAATTGCTGAAAGTACAGATTTGACTACAGACCAGGGAAACGTATTACTTAGGCTTTTAAAAAAATAATTATTCACATTATATTAATGTGCTAAAATTGACAGGCCTAACAGAAACCCTTATAAAAAAATCTACTATTCAGACTCTCCTTTTTCATAGTCTGCCTGTTCCTCTCTCTTATTCTTTCTTCCTCAACCTCTCTTTGTTCCTTCCCTAGTCTCTCCTCCCTTTCTGTCATTTCTCTGTGGCTTGGAGCAGACAACCTGTCTGACTCCAGAGGCCTGTTTTTTTTCTCTATGTATTTACAACCACCTGTCCCACCCTTCTTTCCAAAATGAATTAATGGATCTTTGATGTGATAAACCCAACTGGCCAGTCTTCGATCCCAGATGGCAGGGATTGCACTGGTAATATTTCTGTGTTAGGAGCTCCTGTTGCTCTGTCTGGCTCGCTTTGAAGATATGGACTATAATCGCAAGCGCTGTCCAATGCTAAATCCCTTGGGATGATGGAAGATATGATGATGTTTAGAGATATGTTTACAGATGACTGTAACACATTTGGTTTTTTATATGGATGAGAGATCATATCATAGGGATGCAAAATACCATTTTTCCAATGCCTTTCAATTACCAATAGCGGCATTTTTTTTTTAATGAGTGCAGTAATTTTCAATTATATTACATAGAGATTAATTATTTGAGGGTGGCTTTTTTAATGTTTTCACAAACTGTTAATAATATTCAGTAGGCCACTATAGCTGATCACCAATGTCATTGAATTTGTGAAATCATTATGAATCAAACGTATTGGTGCATCTCTAGTGTACTACATTCAGTTACAATTTGCTAATTTATCCAGAAAAAGTTGTAATCTGATTTCATAAAGAGGTTAGGTATAACAAAGTAATTATTTTGGCACTGAAAAAAGCTCTTGCGGCCACAACACGTTTCCCTCCACTGCCTTGCACGGATGTTCCTGCTGTCACAATCGCCTTCTTTCTGGTGCACTAGACAGTGCTGTTGGACCGTGGAGAACACCAATAGCCCATCTGTCTGAAAGATAGCATTAAATTCTCAATGGCGAACAATGGCGACATTTACCAGAGAGAGACGGTAATCATTTTATGGCCGTGCATTCATTACCAGCAGTGTCTAGTGTGAGTTCTGATGTGATGATACAGAAGAGGTTTCTGTCTAATGGAGTCTGACTAATGCCACCCTGCTTTAAAATGAGGTGGGTGATTCGTCATTGTTCTGTTAGGTAATGTAAATATGCCTGTCTTTATTGTTTCTTTTTGGTCATGAATTATTATTATTCTTTTTCAGAGTTAATGTATGATCATTTGTCTCATAAAACTCAGCCTAATAAAATCTTTTAGGTAAAAGTTGATGAGCTTTATGATGGATGGATGGATGGATGGATGGATAGATGTATAGATATCAAGTTACAAAAGGGTTGGGTAAATATACAGTAGGACAGAACACATATTGGGTTAATTGTACTCAGCAAATTAGGTTGGTTATTTAACCAAGTATAATGGGTTGATTAATTATTGTTGTTAACAAAGCATCAAATACATTACACTACTAATACTATTTTTTTTTTATGAGGTAATTAAACAATAATAAAATTACAGACAATGAATGAAGAACTCACTATTATTAACAAGGTAGAGACTGCAATATATAAACTATGAATTAACTATAGACTAATAGTTTGCAAATAATCGTGTTACCAAATAATGTTTTGATTCTTTAGGGTTATCTGCTGAAAAAATATAGAATAATGAAATGTAAAGTTACAGGTTCAATTACTGTTCGCATACTTAACAGGTATAGACTGTTAGTTTCTGAATTAGATGGTTGGTAATTCACAAAGCTCGAAGGCAGAAGCACTGTTTGTGTGATGACAAAGAAATAATTGGACCCAGATTCTTTCCAGACTTATGCATCCAATTACTAGACACAGAACATTAAATAGCTACAGTGTCTGTTATTTAGAGCATAATAAAATCAAGTTTGAACCCACACATGATCAGTTTGAATAGCCTAAACAGCACAAAAGATTTAGCATAATCTCTGATGTGAATTGTTTGTCTTTTTTTCTTCTTTTTTTTTCATGCTTTTAAGCTCAGAAATCATTATGTTTGGGGAGTTCGGCTGGTTAATTAGTGACAATCTAATATTCCCAAAACACTTCACAGTATCCTGTAAATAACCTTAGCTAAATTATACACAATACTACCTAATTACTTCTATTACATGTAACAGTTGTGCCATCTTTTTCTGTCTCTGTATCTTCTTTCATTTTATTTATTTCCCTGCAAAACGCTTGGGATGATGTCATCATCGCATTACTAATACCTCCAGGTTTTCATAGCATGCAGCTGGAGATGACAGAAATACCTTGCGAATATGGATAAAACATAATCTTTCTTTAATGAAAAATTGCTCAGGTGCTTGCACTCCAGAACGTGTATTAAAATGCGTTTTCAACACTTAAATCTATTTCAATTGAAATGCAACAAGAGCTTAGTGCCCACTTCCCAGTGCATTTCTTTACTGTTTGTTAAAGTGGCTTAAAGATGCATTACTATTGTAATAGATCATTATTATCTTATTTTTTCTGTGACGTCGCCTTATTGCCATTCAGAGCTCCATGAATCAAAGCAGTGAGTTGTAAAATTAGATGCAGAGACTACCAAGGCTCTTACGCTCCTCTGAAGCCCTTGTGGAGGAATCCTGTTAAGAATATGTCAATATGTTCTGATTTGGCAGACTTGATGTTCACTCATTGATCATTGGATATTACAGTGTGGGAAAATTATCGATATTTGGCCACGCTTCCAATTCAGTACAATTCATTAAATGCACAACACACGCTCAGCCTGCTATTAGTAGGGCAAAGAGAAAGTCGAGATGCTCATATATGCACAGAGATGGCACCACAGACACAATCACTTTTGACACATTTCAGTGCTTTCTCTAATGATCTTTTGGCAGATTTTTCTCTTTGTTACCCATTCTCCATTCATATTGGTTTCCCTTCAAAAATATAAGAATAAGCAATGCATTTCTTCAGACACTTTGCCATCAGTTTCTGCACCACTGTGATCACTTACCGTTCTTACACACGGATGTACGCAAAAAGTGACATTTTGAGGTTTGCTTTCTTCATTTGACCAATGAATCGCACTCTATGAGGAATCTCAGCGTGCAAACTGTACCCTGACAATCCATGGAAGGAGACAAACTGGCAGATTTTCAATAAGCAATGGATTCATGAGGATAACAATGAGATCAAAATACACAACATTTGAACCTTGATAATTAACTTTGAAGTACATGTACTACATGACACGTTATATAACTCACCAATTTAAACCCCTTATTGCTCTGAATGCCTCAAAAAGTGTGGCTAAGTTTTGAAATGACCGCTTATCTATAGGAGTTACTCATTTTTCAGTCCGTAGGCCATTTCTTTTTCTGTACATTTACAATTAACTGCTGATTAAAATCGATCACTGCTTTCTTGAAATGCCAGAAGAGGTTTTGAGTCCTCAGGGGTCTTTTATTTCGATCTGCCTGAGTTATACTTAGCTAAATGGGAGATTAATTGGTCGTTGTTTCCCTCTAAATGGCTGTATGGCCGATGTCCAGAATACCATTGCATAACACTCTCTCAGAAGCAATTAAAGCATAGTTTAAAGAAAGAATTGGGGGAAAAAGAGTGTGATGAGTTACAAATGTTGGCTGACACCCCATATGTACTATATAAGGAATAGGGAGTGATTTCGGACACACAACGGTGTGGCTAACTCTGTTCATGAGCTCCTGGGGTTGACGCCGAGTAAATCGGCGGGCGCTCTGAATGTTGTGACTCCTGCGGCTTGTTTGTCACAGTTAGGCCTTGCAGTTTCCTCTAAGCTGTCACACAAGGACAGGCACGGCAGTGTCTCCTGTCCATCACATCTGACCCCCCGTCTGCACTCCTTTAAGGCCAATTTCAGTAATTCCCCTTCTGACAAGCCAGGTTGAGCTACAGTACACTGCAGCATTAGCTGAAATCCTTCTTATGCACAGGCTTTTGTTGTTCTTCTTTGACTATCTTTGAAATTGCTTTATTTAACAGTTAGGAGAAAAAAAATAGTTTTTTCTTCTTCTTCTTCTTCTTCTTCTTATAATAATAATAATAATTATTATTATTATTATTATTATTATTATTATTAATTAAAAATTATTAATTCTGTTGTTTAAAGATATTTACACAGGTTTCACTGCTAAGAGTTCTGAACAGCAGTTGATTAATAAATAATCATTTATAATAACTGGTTTATTGTTTATACACATTTGCACTAGAATTTTCGCTGCTAAGAGGTCTAAGCAGCAGCTGATTTAAAGGACTTTTTTTTTTATAGACTGTTTGCCTGAAACATTGAGAATATCATTAAGATATTGCGTACTTCATAATACCTCATAGTGTTCTGTCTCTTTCTAGATAAATCATGGATGCACACTCCAGAAGCTCTGGCCAAGCATTTTATAGCATACAATGTCAAGGTATGTGTTATGAACCTTTTTTTCCACCTAAATATTTTTCTCTTAAAATGTATTTTTAGATGAATGTGGCTGTTTTGGTAAATAATCTTTGGTAAAGAATTATCTCAACAAGGTTGCATTTATTTTATCTAAAATATTGTAAAACATTGTGAAATATTATCACAATTAAAAATTTGGTTTTAAAATTTTTGTTTTAAAGACACAATATGTAAGATTATTGTACTAAAATATTATTGTGTCCAAAAAACACAAGAGCAGTGTTATATATTTTGTAAACTTGTGTACTTACATTATCCCAAATATTTCCAACAATGTTTAAATCCAGAGAAATCAGCAGTTTTAACCAATGTAACGGCCAGTGTCATTGCATCGCCTGTCAATGACGTCATATCCACGTTAGCCTCGATTTTCATGGAAACACCAAAGATGCTTTAATATATCCCTTTTACAATTTTTTTTAATTTTTAGGATTCTTTGATCAATAGAAAGTTGAAAAGAACAGCATTTATTTGAGAGAGAATTTTTTTGTAACGTTATCAATATCTTATCAACTGATCATTTTAAGGCTTTCTCTCTGATTCATAAAAAAAAAGAAAAAAAAAGACTTAATGACACCAATGTTTTGAACGGTAGTATGTATATCTATATATTTTTTTCACTTATAACCAAAGTTATATTTTATTGTATATTTTTTATACATTAAATAATATATATTAAATATATTTAGTTTATGTATAAAAATGTAGCAGCCTTAGTACAAAAACTCTTGTACTGTGAACTATGACAATAAATAGCTTGGCTTTATTTGAAATAACAGTGAAGCTTGCGGAATAAAACCAGAAATACTGTATGTATGAAGAAAGATAATGGGGTCAGTTTTGATTTCATGTTGACTTTAATGCTTGTCGTCATAAATACAGGAATTGTACTTAAAAAAAAATTACAACAATATACAGAGGTCTAAACAGAGACAGCCTAAATGGAAGGATCAATGCAAACGCTATATCAATTTTCACTTTTTTCTGTCTTTTTTTTTCAGTCCTTTCACAAAACAATGAATTTGTTTGTGTCTCTTTTGTTATTCATCAAACTTCTTGTGGGAAAGAACATCTCGTATACACTGTCAGTGCTGTTTTACGCTCCGTTTCACCAAAGACTCATCTTCTGTTCAGAACCTGTCTGCTCCGAGCAGTGACTCTAAGATGTCTTACTGAATTCCTCCCGAAAACAAAAGGATTTTGATTCTCAGAGCTGCTGAAGTTTCAGCTGTGTTGTCCGCCTTTGGAGAGGAGAAGAGAATAGACAAAGAAAGTGAATTAAAGAAGGAAAAAATGGTATTCTGCCAGTGTTAGGAGGTGATAGATGAGCAAAGGCTGGATGTCTTTGGCAAAAAAACAACACATTCGGACCAGCAGGGAACAGTCGTCAGGAACAAGAGACTCTCCACCCAGTGTAATGTAGTGTATCTATCACTCCTGCCTCACTTTCTGTTCCACCGTGCTCACTTGCCCTTGAGTGTGGACGACATCAATCATAACTACGTGCTGCAGATGCGTTCATGGGTTCTGATTTGTTTAACTCCAGTTTGGAAGATAGTGCAGTTCTTGTCCACCAGAAGAATATAATATTTCACTTGTCTGTGTAATGAGTAGGACTAATCATAAATCCATTACTTTCAATGCATTCTTAGAAAGAGGCTGACCAGCAGTAATGACTAAATCACAGAAATTAGTGTTTGGAAAGGTGGAGGGACCATTTAAAGATTCTGTTTAGCCTCGTCAGAGAAAAGTAATGTTTTTGTGAGTGAAATGTTTACTTAATGTTATGCGTGAAAATAGGTCAGACAAGAAAATCACATAAGTATGGTCTGGAAATCTTTGTGGTTACTGTCAAAATACTGTTCAATTATAAATTTCAATAGAGCAACCATTAGACTAAAGAAGTAATGGCAAGGTGTAAGCCATTAGGGTATGTTGTTTGTTAAATCAGCTAGCACAGCATCTTGACCACAAGGACTGGGTAAAAGGTTAATAGCTCCATCTGTTGGAAGCTGAATGAAGTGTTGTTCATGTTGGGTTATGAATGATGATGAAATTATCATTATAATTGAACCCAAAATAACTGAGAATGTCAGCACAATAAACGAAAGTACTGGTGTGGTTTGCTTTGTGTTCAATAATAATAATAAAAAGTCTTAAATAATCCCCTTCATGTTCAGCTTTTTGTTTCATTAACACACTTTATTGATTGATTTATGGATTATTATTTATTTTTTAAAATCTGTGTTCTCCCCTAGTTTCTGGGAAATACAGAAGTTGATCAACCCAAAGGTACAGAAATTGTGAAAGATGCTGTCAGAAAGCTCAAGGTAAGTTACTTTAGCTTCACATTGGCTGCTCACAATAGGCACCATTGTTTTCATCTGGAAACAGGAAGTGGTATTACTCTTGAGAGGATGTAATATCGGCACCCTCCAGCTGTTACAGACCTTACGTGGTGGATCACAGCTGTTTAATGATGCATAGAGAACTCTATTTTATAAACACTCCTCTTAAAGGGTTAGTTCACCCTAAAACATATTTAATTACTCACCCTCATGTCGTTCCAAACCCGTAAGACTTTCGGAACACAATTGAAGTTCTTTTTGATGAAATCTATGAGATACTCTCCATTGACAGCTACGCAACTACCTCTTTGACGCTTCAAAAAGTTCAGAAAGAGATCGCAAAACTACTCCATATGAATTAGGGTTGCACGATTGATCGAAATGAAACCCTATAAAAGCCTAAATTAAATCTGTTCATCTTATAAAGTGATCGAGTCTCTTTAGAAAATTTGGACTAAACCACTCAATTCATATGGATTAGTTTTACGATCTCTTTATGAACTTTTTGAAGCGTCAAAGTGGTAGTTGAGTAGCTGTCAGTGGAGGGACAGAAATCTCTCAGATTTCATAAAAAAGATTTTGTGTTCCGAAGATGAACGAAAGTCTTACGGGTTTGGAACGACATGAGGGTGAGTAATTGATGACAGAGTTTTCATTTTTGGGGGAACTATCCCTTTAATCTTACATTATCGTTTGTAAGGGGTATGGTTAAAATAAGAAATGTCACATTTAAATAATAAGAAGAACAATAATTAATAATAATAATAATAACAGTTATTATTATTATTATTATTATTATTATTATTATTATTATTATAACTATTATACATATTTGATCTCTCTTAATGTGATTGTGGTCTTTTTATCTTTCTCTATTCAAAGTTTCAGAGGCATATTAAGAAGTCAGAGGGACAGAAGATCCCAAAAGTCGAATTACAGATATCCATCTATGGAGTGAAAATATTAGATCCTAAATCAAAGGTATGTGCATAGCCTAACAAACGGATTTATGAAACAAAATTGTGTCGAACATGAGCCATGTTGTTTAAGTAAAGCCAATTGAGAGACTATAATGAAGTCTGCTGCGGAGCCCGCATCAGTGTGCGCATCGAGGGCGCATTGTCTATACTGTCTCTAATTCTGTTTTCTTTTCTGTTTTCTTTTTCACAGGAAGTACAGTACAACTGTCAGTTGCACAGGATATCCTTCTGTGCAGATGATAAGACGGACAAAAGGATATTCACATTCATTTGTAAAGATTCAGAGTCCAACAAACATCTCTGCTATGTGTTTGACAGTGAAAAATGTGTAAGACCACAGATAATGTCTTAATAGTCCTAGTTCTTTTTAATTAAATTATTCTGTCACACTTTCATATTTATAGCTATATTATAAATATACTATATAACTATATTAACTTTTAATTTAAATAGATACTTTAGTGCGTCTCAAAAGACAAATAAACAAAACACTGCTGATGATGCAAATCATCTGCAATTTATCTGTTGATTCCAGGCAGAAGAGATAACACTGACCATCGGCCAAGCATTTGACTTGGCATACAAGAAGTTTCTGGAGTCCGGGGGAAAAGACGTAGAGACAAGGAAACAGATAGGTGGCCTACAGAAAAGAGTGAGCATGATATATCGTTAGAGAAGAATGTTATAACTTGTTACTCAATGACTCAAATAGGACTATTTGTGTATTACAAATTGATATCTGTCTTTATAGATTCAAGATCTCGAAGCTGAAAATTCTGAGTTGAAGAAGCAGTTGCAAGTCTTAGAGGAACAGCTGATGATTGCTCAAGTTCCTCCTGTAAGTGCTGCATGGACTTCATCAGTAGAGTGCACCTAATTGCCTTCACCATTCTGTTAATTAGCTGCATATAGACATCAGCTATGCCTAAAGATATTTTCTAAACTCATGAGCTTTTCTTTTTTTAAAGAAAAAACACAGCAGGAAAACTAGAACACCAGTGCTGACTAGTTCTGATCTTTCCACAGCTTCTCCACATTAACTCTTCTAATGAGGCTTATATGCTTCAGAGACCCTCATCTCTCTTCTGGTGTCACAACGTGACATCATTCTCTTGTCTCGAAATCTCTTCTGTTACACTAACGCCAATGAGCTCACCTGACTCTAACCTTTCTGCTGGTCTTCTGACTCCTCCACCTGCTAAACCAGCTCTGTCAAAACCTCCCAGTGGAGCCAGTGTTCCTCGCCCCCCTGTTAAGCACTTTTACGTTTACTCTTTCTTTATTTGTGGTCTTGGTTGTTGCTTTCAGTGTTGCTTTCACAGCTTACAAATTTTATCCTCAGATTTTAAAGGCTAGTTACACAGCCTCAGCAAACACTAACACTAGATTCCAGTGGTTGTTGGGTTTTGTTGGATCAGCCTTAAGTGGTCATGAATTTTGTCTAAGACCCATTTTACTTCTGTAAGTTGACATATTTACAAGTAAGTCATACAATTTATCAAAGCAAAAAAGGTTGGGCTTGAAATTTATAATTTGGGAATTGATTGGATCATGAAAAAGATATAAATTTGTAGCTTCAGCGAAGAAGTTTTTTTTATTTATTTTTTTATTGATCTATTGAATTCTGATTTCATGTTGACTTTAACGTTATAAATACTCTTTAATAGAATAGTACAGGTATGATGTCAAAACCTGGTTCCTGTGAGGTTTTCAGATGGGTTTCCTATAGGTTACATTTTTGTGTAAAATAAAGTCTGTGCTAAACATTACTTGATGATACTTTGATGTTTTGTTCTACAACCTAAAGTGAACACCCATGGTGAAAAAGCTCATTTTGAAGCAGTTAAGTTCATTTTTGAAAACTGACATTTTTAATAAGTAACTAGATAAGTGAGTGTGTGCAATGTACGGTGAACAAAATGTCAAAGTATCAAGTTATGCTTCCACAGGCTTTATTTTACACATAAATCAAAACCCGTCCGGATTCGGACGTCATACCTGCACTTTATTCTTATGCTTTAACAGATGAAAAGGGTTTTCAAATTAGGTGTTCTTCAGAATGCTCATCCTACTCATTATTCATATTTGCAGGGAAATGGCATGTCCCCGAAGAACCCCACTGACATATTTGACATGGTTCCATTTTCTGCAATGCCCCCATTGGCTCCATTACCAGCAAGTAATGGCTCAGCCCCTCCACCCCCAGCAAGGCCTACAGAGATGAGTAAGTTTTTCTTTACCAAAATGTTGAAAAATGTTGGCTCATTCAACCATAAGGTCAGGCTGCGTAGGCAGTCTTTTTACTGTCATATATTATAGATGTTAGCTTTAGTGGCATGTATAATGAAGGAAAAAAGACTCCCCTTCTTCTTCTTTAGGGAGAGACATATTTGGTGCAGAGCCATTTGACCCATTCACCTGCGGGGCAGCTGACTTTCCTCCCGACATCCAATCTAAGCTGGATGAGATGCAGGTGACCGCATGTCTGTGAATTATTAGCAAATGGACTGGTGTGAATGAGCAGCTAATGGAGCTGAAAGCAGGCATTGCTGCAGCTGTGAAGACACTCTTCATTCTGAAGGGACCAATAGGATGATTTCATAAAGTTTTGTTTTATGTTCATTTTGGATTTGTCTTGGGAGTGAGTGAAGTGACGTGAAGGCCAAGTATGGTAACCCATAATCTGAATTTATCCTCTGCATTTAACCCATCCAAGTTTAGTGCACACACATAAGGAGCAGTGAGTAGTGAACACACACACACTTAAAGTTATTGACATGTTAGAGCAATGAAGAAACATGGGTTAAGGAGAAAATAAAGACTGAAATGAGCTTGAAAGTTAAAGCACAATAAACCATGCAAGAGAACTGAGTTCTTTATGACATGGCCAAGTATGGTAACCCATACTTTGAATTTGTTCTCTGCATTTAACCCATCCAATTTAGAGCACACATATTTGGAGCAGTGAGTAGTACACACACACACACACACACAAACAGGCGCACACATCTTTGTGGGGACTCTCCATAGACTTAATGGTCTTTATACTGTACAAACTGTATATTCTATCTCCTTACACTAACCCTACCCCTAAACCTACCCATCACAGAAAACTTTCTGCATTTTTACATTTTCAAAAAAATATAATTTAGTATGTTTATTAACCCATTTCCCTCATGGGGACCGCTGGCTGGTCCCCACAATGGAGGTGATCTCAGGTTTTACCATCCTTGTGGGGACATTTGGTTCCCACAATGTAATATAAACCAAAGCACACACACACACACACACACACACACACACACACACACACTGCAAGCCAGTGAACACACACACCCGGAGCAGTGGGCAGCCGTTTGCTGCAGCTCCCTGGAGTGCTATATGTGGATGCAAAACTTTCAAGAGAAGTGCTAAGTTTGCTTTTTTGTTCAGTATGCTTTGAACCTGATTAAAATAGACTAACATGCAGGAAATCTTGCATACAGAGCAGTTACATGAAACATTTATATCATTTGCTAGTTTTGCTCAACTAACAACTTCAATTTTCCATCTCTTTGCTTTCTTTCTGCTTGCAGCGGCAAAGATGGTTTGTATTTTGAGACAGTTTGATTTTTTTTTCTTCCAGATGGCATAAAGCTGAGGTCTAATTTGGCATGCTTAACCTTTTTAAATGGATAGTTCATTAAAAAAAAAAAATTCTGTCCATTTCTCACCCTCATTTTCTTCATGTCCACAATTCTCTTTTCCATGCATTGAAAATAAATGGTGACTGGTTTACATAAACTTGAGTCCAATATACCAAGTCTTCTAAAGCCATACAGTAGTTTTTGTGAGGTTGTTTGTGATGGTAATGTGTAATGTCATTGCCAAACATAAATATGCACATATTCAAATTGGCCAAATTAAATTTGAGACTTTGGAATGGGTTAAATTGCATTCTGTGACTTTTTATCGTTTTTGAAGCTTGACTGCCCCTAGTCACCATTCACTTACATTGTATGAAAAAAAGCAGTGTCAATATTCTGCTAAACGTCTCCTTTTATGTTCCTTGGGGGACGAAGAAAATCACGCAGGTTTGAGAGTGAGTAAATGATGATTTTTTTTTTAATTATTATTATTATTATTTGAACTATCCCTGTAAATGACGCAAGTAAATTATTTACACCCAAACATTAAGCCCTGTGTCATTTTCATCTTCCTCATGCCCTGCTTAAAAAAGTATTTTCACTTGTATAAATGTTTGTGTATAATGTGGGTGTTTTAGAAGATTTTGGGTTGTTTAGATGTAATACTAAAAGACCTTGGTTTTCCTGTTGTTTTTTCCTCTCCAGGAGGGGTTCAAAATGGGACTAACAGTAGAGGGCACTATCTTTTCCCTTGATCCACTAGAAGGTCGTTGCTGATGCCATGAAGAAAGTTTTGTCACTTTCATGTTAAACCATTTGTATTAAGGTGCCAAACTCGGGTTTACAGTCAAGATGTCAATGTCTTATCTTACGTTTTTTTATGTATTTGCATTTTGAATTTGGTTTACAAAAAGTATATTGAGTAATCAGAAGCAGTAGATCACTATTTTTGTAAGAACTAAAAAAAAAAAAAAAACTAGTAATGTAGTTTTAACACCCCTTGCTTGTACAGGCAATGAAGGATGTAGAAAGTATGTCCAATTGCACAGTCTGTGTCAAAGTTTCATAATTCATCAAATTCTTGAAGCTTTTGTTACACATACAAACCGCTGTTTTTATATCTCTATGGCATATTACAATTCATAAAATCCATAAAACTTTATCATTATAGAGAGCTCCCTTTACATTATTTTGTAACTTTATTTTTAACAATTAATGTTTTAACATACATCATAACCACACTTCTTTTTTTATCAAATCACATGTAAAATTATGATATTGTTTTTGTTTATAGCAGTGGATCCATTTAAATACAGTATGTTTTAACTGAACAGCAGTGCCATAAATTGTAAGACTGGGCTATTTCCACATTAACATGTACTTGTATTGCAGTTTAATTTTATATTACATATTTTAGTATACTCTTGCACAAGGAAGCACTTTGGAAGAGCTCTGTTTATGTGTTATTGTTCATTCAGTTTATAAGCATTATTTTAGCCTATGCTGGTGTAGTCATTAAAAGAAAATGGTACATATTCTCTGTGTAAGTTGTTTTGTAACATGCCTGTCTTAAACCTTTACCTGCATTTAATATATAAAAATATGTATGAAATGTTTTTTGTTTTTTTTTGGTGGCTCATCAAATTTGTCACTCACGTGCTATAGTGTTTAAGTAATTTATTTCAAGTGGAAGATATTTTATAGAAATCAGAAAATACAATGCAAAGAAATTGTAATATTACAGTAAAATAATCATTATACACTTGAGCACCATTCATTTTCAGTACACACTTTTGAATTTGTTTTAAATATACTCTCTTAAAATTAGCATAAAAAGTTTAAAATGTGGGTTTCCGCCCCACTTTTTCAAATTCAAAATGTAATTTGGCTCAATTATGTATTGTTTTGTGTGCTGTTTATCAGTGTGTCTTTCTGAAAAGCACCACATTCTTCTCGAATCGCTGCTCTTTCCCATCCTTTGAATGTTCAACAAAAGTGTTTTTCCTTTCATAGTTGAAAGATATTTCAAACAGTGCAATTGTTGTAGAAACCTGTAGAAAGTCTGTCTGAAGAACATATAGGCTACAAGGCATAATAACATTAAAACTGGATTCATAAAAGCACACTTCCTGTTAATTAAAGGTGCAATAGTTGATTCTCTATAGAAACATTTGTTGTTATGCTGGTTGAAATTCTCCTCATATCCTGATAGCAACCACTATGTTAAGCGGTCTAAATGTTATAAATATAGATTGTCTGTGGACCATAAAATGTTCGTTCAATCATTCCATTCCAGCCCGTTCTCATCCCAAGGAGTCATATACTGACGCTTTTGAAATTTCTTCAATATCCGACGCACAGGGCACCCTTAGGCGTCAATATGAGACGCAGATAAATATGAGTCTAGGAGGCGCCTCCTAGCGGTCTAACCCTAAACCTACCCCAGACCTAAACCTACCCATAACCGGCGTCTCATATTGACGCTAAAGGGTGCCCTTTGCGTCGGATATTGAAGAAATTTCAAAAGCGTCAGTATATGACGCCCTAGGATGAGAATGCGTTGTCCATTCGGTCCGAATGTAATAACGTGTTCCCTATCAGTCAATGTGTGAATTGCATACCACTGTGCAGCCTGTTCACGCAGACATTACACGTTATCAGCGCATTCACGTACGCTGTGCAGACAGAGCGAGAATGGCAGGTAAAAAACAACAACTCACTGTTCTGTAAAGATTTCTCACTGGTGAATGACACATGATGTAATCCAATAACGTTGTCTCTGGTCATCTCGCTTCTGGTCTGTGCGCGTTCAATTGTTTTGGAGGAGGCGTGACTTTAGGACGGCGATTTGCAGGGAGGCTGGGATTGTATGCTTTCAATGCTAGCAGGCTAAAGTTAGAATTTTCGAGATCACCTATTGCACCTTTAAATAGTCATGTTTTTTGCTCCTCCCTAAACACTTTTAATTTAACAAAGCAGTCCCCGTGATCCTAGACATTTATCATTCTGATCTGAGAATTATACTTAAATGATTTTTACACTTAGAAAAAAAAAAAATTAACTAGTATTATCCCTGCCACTTCTTATTTGCTAAAAGCGAAAAATAATAAAAAATACTAATCAAAATAAAAACATTCCGACAAATTTTAACAAAATTGCACAAATAAATCACTCTAGCAACTTCGATATAATGAAGCAAAGCAGTATCTTACATTTTTATTCATAAAAAATATATTTTCATGCTTAAAAGGTGAGTAAAGAAACAAGCATTTTGAAAAAAAGATGAAGAAAAATTTTGATTCAATAAAATGGTAAATGCTACTGAGCATATGTTTAATATGCAAAGCAAATACATGAGATTAGCTTCAAAACCATTCCAAATGGCTTAAAAGAGTTCTAAAATAGAATAAAATAATAATAAAAGAAGAAAAAGCGCAAGAATGATAGGTATACCTGCATGCTTTAGAAAATATGACATCATAAAAATTGTCAATACTGCTCTAATTTATTTAACTGCTCCAGCATTTTACTACATTGTGCCTTTTACCTTTACCAAAGACTTCAACACATAAAACTAATGCAAGAGCTACTTTTAGGTCACTAGAGGAAAGATATAATTCCTGCACTGCACTTGTGGTATACTTAGATACTTGGTTTTTATTTTGGGAAAGAGAAATAATAACGCACCTTTTAACAAAGCAGTCTCGGATGCATTTTATTTTATTTGCATTTCCTTACCCTGCTTTGTATCTTTTGATTAGAGAAATTCAACCAGTCGTACAGCTCCTTATCAATTCACGTACAGCAAGTCTGTTGTCAACTTTCGCCAGTTTATAGAAACGAGGTAGCTTGCAGTAATGAATAAATGTTTTCATCTTTAATTGTAAATTCGGTTTGAAAGTAATTACAAGGTGAATGTTCAAGAGTGCAGTTATGGGAGTCAAAAAATACTCAACTGAATGTAAACTTCCTCTATAGCACCATTTTTGTTTGTAAAAATAATAATACAAAAAAAAAACATACTTTAATGAAAACAGGCAAATCCAGATCATTTTAATTGCAAATAGTGTTGGTACAGTGTGTAGCGTCATTACTCTATTGCTTGCAATGGCCATGTCAATTTAAAACAGCAGTTGATGGATAGTCTTGTAGCATAAAAATCCAGTTGAATTGAATTTCTTTTTTCAGGGGACCATTCTATAAAAACCTTGTGGAGCGGTTGTTTTCTTGAAACGCTTGGAAGGCACAATAAATATCTAGCTAAAGGGCCAGAAAAGTCCAATGCTCTGTATGTACAAGGCTGATCTCGTCAGCAGTCGCTTTAAGAGTCTCAGGATTCTCTTCAATGCGTCGCTACTCCTTGATTTACAAGAAGCACACAGGTCCGACATCAATACCAAACTCCTGGTCTGAACCTCCAATGTCCACAGGTGCAATATCCACAATAGGTAGTCTTGCTGTTTTCTGGGTCCTGTATTCAAACACCGTCTTGCCCCACTTACCATTTGCTTGCTGTGAAGAGAAAAACATTCATTTAGGTTTGTATGGGGGCACTAAATGTTATGAGGTATCTTATGGACTGTAGTACTGATACTGTATGTGCATGTGTGTTAAATCTAACTCAACTTTCTATGGCTCTGTTCCAAAACCTTGCAAACTGTCTACATGGTTCCTGATATGAAAGATATTCCAGAAGGTAAGCAGCATAATTATAACCTATTTTTGGATGAATTATAAGGCAGTATTACTTCCAAAGAATTCTTAAGCTATCTATGTATATTAATGTTTTGTTAGCTTAGCAACATGCTAAAATAAACTAGTGCTAATTGTTTTGATGCTGGGTTGCTGTCTATGCAGAGTGTCTTAAATCCTGTCCTCACTTACAAGGTTCAATTTTGAGTTAGGATGCCTAAAGCCCCGTTCACTCCACCAGCGACACGCAGCAACAAAGCGACACAATCCCATTCATTTTCAATGAAGCGCTGGCGACATGAGCAACAGTGAACGTTGGCGACATAATGTAGGCGTGTCAAGCGATGCGAGACAAGCAACAAAAGTTCAGAAATTTCAACTTTATGCAAATGAGAAGCTAATTTCGCTAGCAACAACCAATAGGAGTGAAGACTGTTGGCCAGCAGCAGCAGCCATCTTCTTTATTTTCAAGTAGCAGGGAATTCACGCAGAACCGTCACAACTCTGCCGTCATTATGTTAAGCCCGCCCACCGACTCTATACACGATGTGATTGGCCTGACTAGAGTTTGGTTTTTCCAGTTCGCAAGCCAACGGAGAGTTGCTAGACGACACTGGCTGCAAATTACATTTGCTGCCGCTAGGGTGCGTCTAGATTTCTAGGCTACTGTTTTGTATGATTTGACTATAACCACATTCATGGATATAATAAAATGATGCGTGGAAAAGTGAGTTTGATTCATACATTGATAGTCTGTGTGGTGTTATATTATATGATGCAATTTTAGCACTGCTGCAGTTCATATTACAGTTTCTCCTGCATTATGTTGATTATTAGGGACAAGAAAATGTATTAATTGTCAAATTCGAATGACTTTTTAGTAATTTTTGACAGTATGAGTGAGTTTAATTTGTTGATAAATCGATCGTTAATCTAGTTAATGATGTAATGCACTGAGCACTGCTGTGGTTAATATAACACTCTCCAACAGCAGAATGCTACATTTAATTCTTGTAAGTCTAATTCCTAATTAAATTAGAATTATATCTTAGTTGTAGGCCAATATGTCACTTGTGATTGTATTTTCTATAGATATGGACAGACGTGCAGTCTTCCAGTAACATTACAACGACAGCACTGGGAATGCCCACAAACGACTCACAGTACAGAGACTAGCGGGCGGTGTGAACGGGGCTTTAGAAAATGTAGGCAGTGGAGAGCAAGACAACGTAGGCTTTGAAAAAGGGCTTATGCCTTTATACAAATGATGTTCTGCAGTGTACTTACTGAGCAGCTGTCCTCAAGGACAGTGTATCTAAAGCGGTTATTTCCCTCAGCTTTGAGCTCTAGATCATTTGCAGCTTTGAGGATGACTGCTTTCTTGAGGTTTCCAGATGATTCATCCTTGTAGCCCACAGTGTTCTTGCAGTGGTAAGTGATAGTTTGTGATGCCTCTTTGGAGAGCAGACGGATGAAAGTCATCTGAACTGTGACAGTGTTGGCTGGCTGGTCTTTGTTCCCGTAAGTGAACTTCACAAAGACATAAGAAATAAATAACAGGCACGTACAGTTTTATGTAATAGATACATCTATTTTTTCTTGCCACATAATGTTATCTTATACTAAATACTATAGCAGTAATTGAGTAATTACACAAATTACATGATTAAAATATAATTTTCATAGGAGTGGCTAAATGTGCTTACATATGTTCCTCCATTCATATTGGCTCCAAACCACACAGGTTTTTTTCCTGGGGAACTCCACCATGACTTCCGGGGGATGCTGGAGGGGATTGCGGAGATGCATGTCTCTCCAGTGTCCATATTGCAATGAACTTTAATGGCGTCCTCTGCACTGCCCTGGTTTGGATCCACCCAGTATTCACCTATGATGCAGAGATGAAACATTTGGGGATGTTTGATTTTACCAGTATCTGTAACACTTTATAATTAGTATACAGTAATAAAGTATTTACAAATCATTTGCAAACTATAGTTAATTAATAGTTTCAAAACTAGTTAATACATTAATAGACTGTATACAAACACTGAGTTCTTCATTCATTGTCACTGTAATTAACAAATTATTATTGTTCAATTAGCTCATAGATAGTTAAATTTTTTTGCTTATTTTTAACAACTTTTTTTAAAAGTCCCCCTGTAGTCAATAATTGTATCCCATAAAACTCATCTATGATCACCAAAATTACATATTTTAAAGTTTTTTCCTGTGAATTTTTTTTCTTCATGCCTTAAAATAGTTTGAATGTATCTCTACATCCTTGCTTAATTTAGTATACACGGACACATGAATATGCTAATTAGTCCCGCCTCCGCTCACATCAGCTCAGAGATCCACTCAGCCAACTTTACTGAAGTAAACGCTGCACAATGTTATCGCTCTTTACAACGTCGGACACATAATGGTAATTCATATAATTAGCCTTTTGCTTGACTGTTATCAAACAGCTAATAATGTTGCTAACGTTACACAAACCATGTTTCTGTTTGTCATCTCAGAGTCAGACAGCTGCCTTCTAAAAATCAGCATCCTTAGAAACGCTTTAAACAACTTAGAGATATAAAGGCATATAATTCATCATAACATCGTAATATACATCATACACCCACTATATTGCTAAATCTACTCGATTTTTCATATTAACAGAAAAAATACCGGGATAATCTGGCTTCTCTTAAGACTACCCTGCTTCACAGCATAGTAATGATATGCTAAAGCCCACCCCCACGTTGACGTGATGGGTTAGGTAGTTTGTGACGTCAGAAACACCAGCGATTTCAAACCCCGTTTTTTTTATCTTTGATCACTGCAGTTTTAAAGAGAAAATATTCAGCAATGGTGTTGACTTATGAATTTGTACATGGTTTGTCTTAAAGCACATTAAAAACACCAGGTAGACATAAACAACAACGTGCTTGATTTGCACCACAGGGGGACTTTAAGTGCTTTAAACCAACCTTTATGAGACATTAATTGCATTAGTATTAAGAGTTCCTTAAAATGTTTACAAATGCATTAAGCCTATCCCCAAAGGTAACCACTTAAAAAAAAATTGAAATACACACAAATATTCATTAGATCAAGTTGTTAAAATCCATCAGTCCCTAACTGAATGACAGTTTGTACAGTATAAAAATCATTATTTCTATGGAAACCCAATATGTGTGTCTGTATGTATGTGTGCTTTATGTAGTATTTGTAAACTTTTTAAGGAACACTGAATATGAACTCAGTTAATTCCCAATAAATAACAGGCACGCATTTCTAATGAGCCTCAGTTGGTATATGTAGGCCACTGAGAGTTTACCAAGTCAGTGGCCCACTTCATACAGTTAGTCATAATGAATTACATGCCTGTGCAATACTATTAACTTACCACTCTTTTTTTGTGGATAGCATTGTCTCAAGTCCTCACAAGTTCTGGCAGGATGCTTTCTACTACCGTCAGGGCTACGCATGCTATCAATCTGGCTGCTCAGAGCCTTCAAAGTAGCCTGAACTCCAGGATCAGCTTGGAACATGCCTGTAGAGTTACTCTTGGGAAGAGCCTCATCCTCACTGAACTCCGGGGGAGGAGGACCAGCATCATAATCTTGAGGCCCACCAAAAAAATCTTCCATAGCTGCAGTGGGAGGTCCAGGAGATCCGGGAAGGCCAGGTGGGCCAGGTTCTCCAGGAGGTCCCTAAGGATGATGACAAAAATAAGTGGGCATCTAAGTTGTAATACTATGTGAGATGGCATGAAAGTTTCACTTGCCTCTGGTCCAATATCACCACTAGTCCCTCTTGAACCAGGAGGTCCCATAGGTCCAGGCTGTCCAACGTACCCTTCCTTTCCAGGTGGCCCAGAGGGCCCGGGAGGTCCCTGTGAGATTAATTATTTCATTGACATCAATCACCTTTTGACTAGTTGTAAATCACTCACATTAAACAAGTTGATCACATACCCTTGGTCCGCTTGGACCAACAATGCCTGGGGCTCCTTGTTCTCCAGTTGTGCCCTAAAAATGAAGTAAATGTAAAAGGTTATAATGAGAAAAGAAACCTTTATATTGCTTGATATTATATATTCAATTATTTATAGACTGGGTACAGATGATGCACACTTTGAAAAACCTTTATCTTTGTTATAACTTACAGGTGGTCCAGGAAGACCTTGTAAGCCTGCAAATCCTCTGTGACCCTTCTGTCCTCTTTCTCCATGGTCACCCAGATCTCCCTTATCTCCTCTTGGTCCTTGTGGTCCCTTAAATAGATAGTTGGAAATTAAGGAGCAGTTGTGGTGTTTGTTTGTTTTTATCAGCAACTTCATGGTAAATAAAGCCTTTCTAATTGTGTCATATTGTGTTATTTATTAGATTTCTTACTATGAGTCCTCGTTTTCCAGCAGGACCTGGAGGGCCAGAGGGCCCTTTTGATCCCTGATAAGACAATGTGAAAAAAACGTAAGCCAAAAATGCTTTAGAGATGTCACTATAGTATACATTAAATATAAAGAAATTATGAGACCTACAGGCTCTCCTCTCTTTCCAATGCCTCCAGATGCACCAACAGGACCGGGGGAACCAGGTTGTCCTACAGATCCAATCAAACCCTCTGGGCCTGGATCTCCTCGATCACCCTTTAAAAATTAAGCAACTCTGTAAGATTTGCTCAAACAACTTGAATTAAAGATTCAGACGTGGGTCATTTGATGTTTTTGGGTTTCACCTGGGCTCCTATGACACCTTCCTTTCCTGGTGGGCCATCAGATCCAGCGGGTCCCTAATGATCAAAATTTGCATTAGCATTGTATTAAATAAGTGGTATATTTATGTAACCATTATATTAAATTTATTTTACATCGGGTCCAGGGTCCCCTCGAGGTCCATTAGCGCCAGGCACCCCAACTGGGCCAGAAGGTCCTTTGTCTCCTGGGGCTCCTGATGTGCCCTGTTTTCCTGGAGGACCCTACATGAGACAGTCGTGAGCAAGCAGATTAGAGGAGGTCTTATAAAAATGAATTTATCTCAGATGTAATTTAATATGTACACCATTGAGAACAGTAAACTATTACCTGAGGCAAAACTCAATTTCTATTAAATATTTATTTAATATTTTAGCATGTAACAACTAGCCATTTTCTTTAATAATGCAGAATGTTTTTAATGGATACTAACAGCTGGTCCAGGGAGTCCCGGCATTCCACGTTCTCCTCTTTGACCAGGAAGGCCTACAATTCCTCTTTGCCCCGTTGTTCCAGCAGGACCTGGTGGACCATCAGGTCCCTAATGGAAATAACCGTTAAGATTCTGGCTCTTGTTTTTACATTTAGTATTTTAGTAGAAAAACGACTGGTGCCCTTACCGGTGGTCCATCTTCTCCAGAATCTCCTTTGTCTCCAGGACCTCCAGCAGGCCCAGGGGGACCTCTCTCTCCCTGGCGTCCTGGGGGTCCATGGTCTCCTCGAAGACCAGGTGGACCCTCTTTTCCAGGAAGACCAAGTGGACCTGGCTCACCAAGAGGACCCTAAAAAAACAAATACTTAAGGGTTTGAAAAATGTTTAGAGTTTTCTTAATTTCTGATTTGTAATTGTAAACTTCTGTAGTCCATGTAACATACCGTTGGACCAGGTGGGCCAACTCTTCCAGCTGATCCAGGGAAACCTGTTGGGCCCTAAACAGTATGATGTATGTTAACTGACTAGTCATTCAAAATCCATTATACAGTCATTGTTATTACAGCTACACTTACAGGTGCGCCCTGTGTTCCTCTACCACCCTTTGGTCCAGCCACACCAAATTTACCCTGTAGTCACACATATTAGAGGGAGATTATTAATTTACTAGCATCTTCATAGCATCTTCTAAAAAAATAACTTTTATGCAAATATTTGATCACCTGTGGTCCTGGAGGACCAGACAACCCTTGAGGGCCAGGAGATCCAGCATCACCCTTTTGTCCAGGCTCCCCTGGTGGTCCTTTCGCACCAGGCTGACCATCAATACCCTGTTGTTTTGAAAGTGTACCATGTTCAGAACCGGTTTACTCACTTAACTGAAAAAAGCTTAGTGCATATAATATCAAACTATCGTGAGTTTTCTGTTAGATTTCAAAATTTCTACTTACAGGTGGTCCAACAAAGCCTACAGCACCTATTGGCCCAGGTTCACCACGGGATCCCTTGGTATTAGCACAAATATTTGTTAATAAATCAAAGTTTTCAGCTAATTTGAAACATTGTTGCCTTCTGTATTTGAGTGTCAAATATCAACTCACTGGCATTGCTCTTGATCCGTGAGGTCCAGGTGGTCCCTTAGGGCCTGGTTCTCCCTGTTAAAATACTTTGTTAGAATTAAGTGGTCCTTAAAAGAAAAAAATATTGCATTAAAATATAGACAATAATATGATGCTATGTACCTTTTCACCACTTGGACCAGCCGGTCCTGAGGGGCCAACTGGGCCTGTCAAGCCCTACATGAGAAAGGCAAAATGTCAGTATGAGATTATCCTTTCATGCATATCAAGCATGAGTAATAAAGACTCTTTTTTTGTGTGTGCATCTGTGATCGGGCCTGCTTGAACAAGTCTTGTACAGGTCATTCTCTGTTGAAATTTTGTTTAGCTTCATACTGAGGCTTATGCTTTCTCTCAATTTTTGTCAGTCTTGAAATGTTCCTTTCAAATATAATTCACTGAAAATCACAGAGAGATACATTAAAGCAGTGGTTGTCAACTAGTTTTGCTGAAGAGAAATAATCAAAATTACATCTAAATAAGAATAGTCAAAATTGGCTATTATCATAGCTAATTCATTTTATTCATTTAATTTCATTTTTATTGTTTGTCCATGGCACTATCAGAATGATTTGCAACCCATCAGCTGAGAATAATTAAGATGTTTTAAAAATGGGATAATGTTCGATGGTAATTACCCTTGCACCATCACTTCCTGGAGTTCCCTCTGATCCTTTCTCTCCAATAGCGCCCTAAATGTGTGGGAAGAGGTTAATTAAAAAAAAAAAACACTGTGCAAATATCTATGTACATACTGTAAATCCAATTGCATTACTACTTACTCTGTCTCCTTTTGGACCAGGTGGGCCAGAGATCCCTCTTTCACCTGGCATTCCCTGCAGACCAGGAGGGCCTGGATCACCCAACGTACCAGTAGGCCCAGGGCTACCCTACAAAAAATTCAATAGAATGAACATTTTAAAGCAAATATTATCTTAATTACATATGTCAGGATTATAAGTTCACCTGCATAGTATAACAAATGAAATGTGCTTATTTCTAAAGGTATATTCTGTTTTCATATCAATATACAGTAAGTTAAGCTCTATCAACAATCGGGGATGTTGCTGATCACCACAGAAAATAATTTTGACTCATCCGTTAGATTGTTAAAACAAACACTTCCCATTGAAATCTTTGGGCCATATTATTGTGAAATAATTGAAACAAATAAAGTCTCATTACTGACAATAAGCACTTAAACAGCTTTTAGTTCTACCTTTGGACCATCAGGACCAGGTGCTCCTGGGATACCTTTGGCTCCAGGCAGACCAGCAGATCCCAGCTCTCCTCTCTCTCCTGGAGTTCCACGTTCACCCTGTTAAATGCATAGACTGACCATTAAATACATGTCTTGACATCAACAACGTGTGTTTACAGAAGTGACAGGTAAAACTAGAGCTTACCCTTGGCCCAATTTGGCCTACAGGGCCGAGCTCCCCAGGGATGCCCTTGAAAAGAGAAAGAGGTAATTAGCGCAATTTTATGCTATCTATCCCTTTTTTTTTGGTCATATTTTTTCCCAAGAATTTGTCATTTGATATATGTGTTGAACTAACTGTACCTGATCACCAGGTTTTCCTCCCTCTCCAGGAGCACCTGCTGGGCCCGGCAAACCCTGAGAAACAAGTAAGGAGATATTATAAAAGAGCTAAATAACAAGAAAGAAAATAATAATTTTGAATGATTAAATAGTCATTGATCAAGCACCTGGAAACCATGCATTCCGGGAGGTCCCTGTTCGCCTCTCTCACCTGCTGTACCCTGAAAATCATTAAAAAAAAAAAAAAATAGATTGGACTCTAATTGTACTTTCTAACTGAAAATATAATAAAGAGACACAATAGCACACTTACATGTGGACCTGGTGGACCAGCCGGGCCTACTTCTCCATCTTTCCCAGGTAGGCCCTACGAAAAAGTCAGAGTTGAAGGGAAGATGTATATTTTGAGAATGTTAAAATATTAGTGGCGCTTGGCCATAAAAAATAGCTGCCATTATGTTACAGAACTGCTACGACCAGGGCATCGCAATGTAGTTGCTTGGATGTTCTGAGTTTTTTTGTTTTTTTTTTGCCATGTTGCTATGCAGTTTACTTGGGTGTTGCAAAGCCAAAAGTAATTAATTATGATTGTATTGTCTGGAAGGTACAAAATGTTTCTCCAGAATGTCTGTAGCAAAGTCATGCGCTTGTGTTTAATGCTTTATGTTTTATTTTTTTATTTTTTTACTATTAACTATGTATGAGCAATAGTAATAGTAATTCTTGCTTTATATAATTACAACAGTGATTACTGCGAGCAACTGCTGTTACTTACCCTCTGCCCAGGAACTCCAGCAGATCCCTGCTCACCTGCCTTTCCTGGATCCCCCTAAAATATTGTTCAAATTATTATTAAGTTTTGAACATATAAGCAATAAATTAATAAATGAATGAAAATTCTACTCACGCTAAAACCCTTTGGGCCTATTGGTCCCATAGTTCCGGGAGGGCCTCTTGTTCCAGTTGACCCTGCTGGCCCTGGCCGCCCATCCTCACCTGGACCACCCTGCAGAAAGGTGAATGGAAATATTTCTTTATTTGCTGTTAAAAATGTGGATATTTAATTCCAGCTATGAATGGAAAACATCAGATAAATGTACCAGTGGTCCTGGCTTTCCTTCGGCACCCTGAACTCCAGGTGTCCCTGTCAAACCCTGAGAGAAAGAGGATGCAAAAAACTAATTAGAGCTGTATTTGAAGGAGGAGTTATTGCATTCTGCCCTCAACTTTTCTATTATAAAGTTACATTGCATTACAAATTTAACTTACTCTTGCGCCTGGTAGACCTGGTTCACCTGTTCTCCCTGGATCTCCAGTGGAGCCTTTAGGGCCAGAGGTTCCTGTAATTCCACGGTCACCTTGTGCACCCTTAGATGAGTATAAACAAAAGGATTATTTCATTATTCAGCCAATTATATTCAACTAGTTAATAGTCTCTAATTACCTTTGGACCTTGTAAGCCATCTTGACCAGGGAAGCCTCGGTTTCCAGGTGCCCCCTAAATTAGACAATAAAAACCCCATGAAAACAGTTTTGCAGTTATATTCACGTCAGTTTGCTATAGCATAGGCAATAAAAGGAAAACTAAACTCACTCTCTCGCCAACAGGTCCAACAGGGCCAACAGAACCAGGATCTCCTCTGGTTCCACGTTTTCCTTCCTCTCCCTGGGGTCCAATTACTCCCTGTGATCCTGGTGGACCCTATGACAAAGGTAATTTGTGTCTTTAAAAAAAACAAAAAAAAACATCTCCTAGTTTTTTTACTAGTTAGAAAAGTTTTGTAATGCATTTGATGCACAAATGGCATATACTTCACCATTAACTTGAAAAAAAAATTGGGAAACCATTATATTATAGGTTTACACTATGATCAACCAAAACTTACAGGTTCTCCTTTAGGTCCAGCCTCTCCTTTAAATCCAGGAACACCTACATCTCCCTAAACACAAAACAAAACAAAAGGCTGATTGGAGACATTTTAGGGCACAAATAGTACATATATATGATGGAGTGATTCTTTAATTGGAGATAAAATCTATAATTGGAGATACATTTTGCATTTCAAAAAGTTAATTTCTGTATAGTATTGTTTGTCAACTTTATTCTATTCTGTTACATAATGTCAACATTGTTACTCTACCTTGGTAATTTTAAACTTTTTAACCAAAATCTCCTATTGCTAGCATAAATGCTAAGAGCACATGGCACTAATGAAATCAGGATTAGAAGACTTTTAAACAACCCACTGTGTGATCAGTGAAAAATTCTGGTTTCCTTTTGATATTGTGGTAAGAATTTTGACGTTTTACAAAATAACTTTTTAGATTAAAATATTTTCTCAGAGAGAGCACACATACCTTTCAGTGCTTCAGATCTTATCAGTGAGGGAAAGTGACATAATTTCCTGTATCTTATATAGTTGTGGGAGATAATTCCACCAATTTAAAGGCAAAGTATGGTACGGTAACAGAATTGACGCAAGATTTATGGACATACAAGATAAAAGTTATTTTTAAACAATTTAATGTTGTAGAATTAGGAAAATTACTAAATGTAAGGCTTTTATAAATAAAATTAATAAATACAATAAAAAATGAAATAATATTTTTTGATTACACAATAATACATGATGGAAAAATACACAGACTAATTCGGACAACAAGAAATAATGATTTTCAACTATATAAGAAAATATTATATTATAGCCTGTAACATCATGTGATCCATAACAATGAGTAACAGATTATTAAAATAATAATAAAAAAAATAAAAAAACCTATTTGAAAAAAAAGCAGAAAACTGACTTTGGACACCAAATTTACCTGCAATTATAGAATCACCCAAATATGATTTATGTAATATGAACACAACAAATCTTCAGTCCATAAAAGAAACATGCCACAATGTGAATGAAGAATGCCTTACCCCTTGACCTTTGATCCCAGGCTGTCCAGTGCTTCCCTGAGGTCCTGGTGGCCCAGTTGGACCAAGCAGACCAACAGGACCCTGAGGACCAGCAACTCCCTGGAGAAAATAATATTTTGTCAGTTCCTAATATCTGCATTCATAATGCATAGTATTTTAACATTTAAAATCATAACATACCACTGGCCCTTTGGAACCTGGACCACCGTCAGTGCCCATAGGCCCCTGAAAAATTCAGAATCATGTTTAATTTGCATTACAGATTAACAAAAATAGATAAATAAATAAAATAAATAATAAATAAAAGGATTTGCGATCATGTACTTGTGTACAAAATGAGTATCACAAACATACTTGTAGTCCAGTTGGTCCAGGTCTGCCTTGATGTCCTGTCTCTCCTCTCTGTCCCTGTGGTCCCTCTGGTCCCCTCACACCTGTAGGTCCTGGTTGACCCTGCAAAGCATTTATATTCCTTTTTAATACCAAATTTACCAATGTTTTAATGTTCAGCTGAACTATTATAAAGGTATATAAAGTATATAAAATATATAAAGGTATCATTGGTAACTACATATATACTTAATAAAGTATAAAAAAGCACATGTATAGAGTCTCATTGCCAACCTTCATGCCTGGAGTACCGGGATACCCTGGGGCACCATTAATTCCCAAAGGACCCTTAAAACAATTAAACAGTTAGAAATAAGCATCATTAGGTTTGCAGTTGCTTGGTATTTCACACTTTATCTTTTGGTTGATTCAAATGTTTTACCATTGGACCTGGTTTTCCAACATTTCCTTGAGCACCACGCATACCCTGAAATACAAAAGAAAAATATAACTAATAGTGTTAAGAATAATAAGAAAACCAATACAGCTCTGACATCTGAAGAATGTTATCACAATGTTTTTGCCCTCACCGGTGTGCCACTAGGGCCTGGACGTCCTCTTTCTCCTGACATTCCCCTGGGACCCTGCATTTAAGAATAGGCCATTTTACTTTTATTGGAAATAAGGCTAGAAGCATTTGTGGCAATGTAAGAATGAAGAACGTCTGTTTTTGTTTACTGGATTCACATCAATAATGATTTTTGTTTAACTGAAGTTTGTATTGTATTGTGTTGCAGTCTCCTTACCATAGGACCAGGGGCACCCATTGCACCGGGTCCACCAGATTCACCCTAAAATAATAATATAATATATGGTGAATTTACTTAGAAACATGAAATGGTTAATACAATCACATTTAATATGTGTATAGGCAACTGTGAAGTACTCAAATACAGCCTGCGGTTTTAAAAGCTAAGTGAGTGGCTACTTCATAATGAAATTAAATTTTATATTTGCAAAAACTGAACCTTTGATCCCACAGCTCCACGTTCTCCTTTAAGACCAAGTGGACCTTGGTGCCCCTGAATTATGAAAGGAAATAACATGATTATTTTTTGGTACACTCCATCTACAAACCTAAAATAAACAATAGGAATAAAATTTTGAACTTGAAAATAATTCTTTGTACATTCTGCAAAGTATTTTTTTTTTCTCAACCAAGTGAACAATAATTGGTTGGTGCTTGTGCAAAATAAGCTGCAATTACAAACATGATTTAGTTTTTTTAACATTCTGTATGTGAAATCTGACTGTCTGGCTTGCAGGTGTTTCATGTGGCATGAGCATTCAAGACAAAACTGATGGCCTGATGGATGATCTGTAAGTAATTCTAAAACAACGATGTTTGATAATTTAAGCAAACTCAATAAAAGATCTACAGACCAAGAGAATGAGATTCTAACACTTGAGTGGTATAATCAAAAGTGGTATATGATTTTGAAAGAGCATATAAATCAATGCTTCTACTTTGTATTCTTTTGGTAACACTTTAGTTTAGGGTCCCATTCTCACTGTTAACTTGCTTATTAGCATGCATATTACTAGGATATTGTTTGTTTATTAGTACTTATAAAGCACATATCAATGTCTTATTCGGCGTGACCATATTTTACATCCTAAATCCTACCCAATACCTTAACATAACGACTACCTTACTAACTATTAATAAGCAGTAATTAGGAGTTTATTGAGGCAAAATCCGTAGTTAATAGTTAGTTAATACTGAGAATTGGACCCTAAATTAAAGTGTGACTATTCTTTTCTAATTTAATACAAAATAAGTTCACCTGGTCAATGTCACACATTAGCGTATTTGATTAGTGACCTGTAAGGAAGCACTTTATTTTTACAGTCCTGTAATTACACTGTAAGTACACATACTGCTAAATAAAGTGTAACCTTTCAATATAAAGTCAGAATTTTGGACCCCACCGTATGCAATCTTAAATGGGGCCTAGAGATTAAGAATTGACTCACTCTGTGACCCTTTAAGCCTGGAGGCCCCGGTGTCCCTGGAAATCCTCTTGCTCCCTGAACACAAAAGTTATTTAAACATACATGTAAATGCAACCACCATTCAATGATAAAAGCTGCTAGTGAACAATGCCAAATATTACCGCAGATCCAGGAAATCCCATTTCTCCTGCACTTCCTGCAGTCCCTGGATCTCCCTATGACAACAGAAAATTCCATTTCAGATCCTCTTTACTTTTTTCCACATTGTTGTGAGGATGCCCATGATGACAGCATAGAGTACTCACATCTTCACCAGGCTTCCCTGGAGGACCCTCTGGCCCTCTCTGGCCAGAGCCACCCTACACAATGAAGAGAGTAATTACCAAAAGCTGATTAAAACATAAAAACAATGATGCATTGTACAGATTAAGTGCTCTTTTAGTAAATAAACAATGCATTAACACCAGAATCATTTTTGTAAGGAGGCTTAAACAATATAATTTTGGAATTTATAAAGGGTGAATCTGCAGCACTGATGGGGGTAATTCAGCTATATTAGTCATTCATTCAGAGTATTGTTGTATATTTAATTTTTAAATAATACAAAACTATCTATTAAGTCACTTTAGTTAACAATAATCTGCAATGTATAGTTCCTGCTGACTTCTGTGCATCAGCTTATGTTGATAATTCATGTATCAAATCACTAATTGGCTCTGTGATCTAAGTATACGTTTTCCTAAAGGTTACAATTTGATAACAAGATAAATTAAAGCACTAAATGGTGGGAAAAGAATTATAAGTACATGTATAAAACCACTACAACAAATTCTTTGAGAATGTGAATATCCGAAGTTGTGGTTCCCTTTAATGAACCATGAAAATTGACTGCAGTTTGCAAACAATCAGTAGTTTTTGAGTTTATCCTGGTTGATGTTTGCACTTAAATAAAGAGTGTGGGACAGACTTCCCCGGTAAAGTCTTCAGAGACAGTACACAATTAATCATGTTCCCTCACCATTGACCCTGGATCTCCTACATCACCTGGAGATCCTTGTGGTCCTCCTGGCCCCTAAAGGAAATTTTATAAACTTGAAATATGCAACTGCTGGAAGTAATATTCTTTGGACCAGATATGTGTAAAAAAGATTTCTTATCAAATAAATACTTACTGGTGACCCATTTGGCCCAGGTGGTCCCCTTGTTCCAGCCTCACCCTATTGAAAAATAGCTTTGTTACTGGAACAATCACAGACTGCTTCAGAAACAGCACATTTTGTGCAGTGTGGCACAACACAGCACCCAAATCAAATGATACAATGGTCTCATTATGTACTACTCTAGTTTGCTCGTTTGAACTCAACTTTGCAGTAAATCAAGTATGATACAGTTCTTGTAATGTTTCTCATTTCTGAGTGGCTTATATGCAGTGTTGGGGAAAGTTACTTTTAAAAGTAATGCGTTACAATATTGCTTTTAACTAACTGTGTTACTCGGTTACTTTTTATGGAAAGTAATGTTACTTTTTTTTTTTTTTGCATTACGTTCTCTCACCTGGGCATCTTACTCCAGCAATAAAAAAGGTACACAGATGTGATATTTATTTAAAGTCATTTTGCTTAGTATAGTTTAATGGGATCAACGAAGGTCAGCAGCAAAGACATTAGTTAATAAAGTGATATTAAATACATCAAGTATATTATTTAACATGTTTATTATTGCAGGTTTGTGTAATATTCTGAGTTTGCATTTCACAGTTTTTATTCATTTCGAGGAATACTGAATCTGTTTTTGTGCAAGTGAGAAGAGTAAATGCATGCTCACATTTAGTCTAGAACTAAATAACCATCATGTTTACAGCACACCTCTGCATCTGATTTCTCTCAACATGGGGACAGAAGAGGTGTCAGTCAATAAATGGAAAAACAAAGTAACTTGAGTGACACATGAAGGCCAAGTATGGTAACCCATACTCAGAATTTGTCATACACATTAGGAGTAGTGATTAGTGAACACACACACACACACACTACAAACTGTGGACACACACATCCAGAGCAGTGGTCAGCCATTTTTGCTGTAACGCCGGTGGAGTTATTGTGGGTTAGGTGCCTTGCACCTCAGTCATGATATAAGAGTTCTTAGATATAATTATTTTTTGTTGTTTTGTTTAAATTACAGAATCTCCACTTACCCGAACTCCAGGCATCATAGCATGCTGAGCTCCTGTTTTGTCAGCAAATCCCCCGGCCATATGAGAAGACAACTCACCCTAAGTAACAGAGGACATGAGGCCTTATTTATTCTGTAACTGCTGTAACACTTTGTTAGATGTTGCTTGATCCTCTGTTTTTCATATTCTGTCTTAATCAGTCTGGTAACACTCACTCCTGGGGTATGTCCTGGGGGCCCTGGCTCTCCTGGCTGTCCTGGAATACCGGGCTCTCCATCATATCCAGGGGGACCTCTGAGACCCTACAAGAGACATTAAAATCAGGCTAAAAACACATAACATTACAATAATATTACACTATATTTCACATCTTTAATGACATTTCAACATTTCAATCGATCATTTCAATTCAATCAATCAATCATTCAATCATTGATTGCATCAATGCATCATTGATTGATTGATTGATTGATTGATTAAAATCAGGCTAAAAACACATAACATTACAATAATATTACACAATATTTCACATTTTTAATCACATTTCGAAATTAATTAGTAGTTTCTTACAGGTCGACCTTTCGCTCCGCTGTCTCCTCTATATCCTGGTGCTCCTGGAGGCCCCTATATAATAATAATAATAGTAATAACATAATTAAGGTAAATAAAAACTGTCTTTATAGCATTAGCACTAATTGCGTTAGTTTGTGCAAGGTCTTGTCATAGTCGTACACATAAAGTTTTGACTTTAAGATGATCAGATGAGTTATGAATAGTTAGTGTAGAAGGTTTCAACATGATTACTTAAAAATATGTTCAAATAAAGACCAAACCAGCTTATGGAAATACACAGAGCTGTGCTCTGTCCCCATCTAGTGTCCAGACATCAGAAAACATATAGCAAGTAAACCACTAGATGCTGTATATGTGACATAAGCATGAACACACTGGTTTATTTTACTATATGTTTAATTGTATAATTGGATCTGTTTGATTTATCCTTTTTTTTTATATATAAACCAGTGATCAGGACAAAAGTCAATGGAGGAAAGCTCACCATGGGTCCAGGACGACCTCTTATTCCAATAACCTGAAATCGAGATGGAATTTTTGTATTATTTACAAACTGTACGCATATTTCCATCCTCATCTTCAAATGTAAGGTAAATGTTCATTCAAACATACATGTGGGACATCTCCAGGTTCCCCTTTCTGACCCTGAAATCAAGAATAGTGAAAATGTGTCACCGGAAGTCACTTTTTATGTAGCCTATATTTACACTTTAAATAAATAACTGAATATTGGCAGTGCTGAGTGTAACTATGTAGGTTACCTTGGCAACTCTGCCCGCTGACAAGAAAGAAAAAAGAAAAAAAATGTTGTTTATCTGTACTTACATTTCAAAACACTACAGATTCTTTAAATGAATTTGTTTTCGGGTTTTTGTGGTGCTCATCCTCACCTGGTCTGCCATTGCCACTGTCATGTGTTGTGTCACAAACAGGACAGCACTCTCCTTCTGGGATTACTACCTTTCCACAGTTAGACACTTCATCACATTGCACCTCATCGCACAAGATGGTCCCGCTGTCACAAACACAGATCCTGCATGGTTCAGGTTTCCAGATGTCTCTGTTTGTGTACACCTGCCCGTTCTCTGTACAGCTCAACTCATCCTCTACAAGCAAAAAGAAGGTAAAAACTATATAAATAATGCATATAGATATGCATGCGTGTGTGAGCTTATAAGGAGCTTATATGACATGTCTTTAATTAGGTTAGACATGTATTATTATAGCTATTTTTCTAAATGCATCAACAAAATACACTAACTTTCTTTTAAAATGTTTTCCCCTTCTCCTTTTTCCCATGAGAATGTAATTCGGTCTTTTTCAAGCCATATTTTTCCAAATTCAAATATGCACAATTAAAAGCCCGAATTGTGTATTGATTCTTCATATTTTTTCATTCTGTATTTGATCAAATGTTTAAAATCATACTTTTAAAAATGGAAAAGGCAGTCACGGAATCACCTGATTGTGTGTGTCATGCCATGCAACTAGTCCAGAAGGCCAGACAGAAGACTTTACTATACCCTGAGAAAGTGGCTGGGAATTACTGGAAAAAGTGAACCCTTGTCTTTTAGAAAGGCTCTTGTGGGAAGTCATGAACTAATGCTCTCCACTAAGTCTGATTCATACATACTGTTTCCAGCAGTGTGCTATTCACCTTATCATTGAAATAAAATTCAAATATTTATAACAAACAATGTCCTAGCACCCTTTTTCAAGCAATTAATTACAAGAACTTTGCAGAACAGCTGTGGCAAACATTTGTTTACATTTAGGAATGCAGTTTGCTGCTGTAACACCAATACACCAGGTGGCACCCTTGAGCTCCATTCAATGAAACCTTTTGGTATTTCTCTGCTCCCCTGAAAACTTCACTCAGAATATTTTTTTGTACCCCGCCATGTGAGAATGTGGGTTAAAATAGTAAGAACTATGAATGTATCTCAATATACTGTAATACTCTAATCTATACAGACAAGGATCACCAAAACCTGTAGCAAGAAAGTAGGTAAAGATGTAAACTTTTTTAACACTGTAGGCAACTCATGAGGAATGATCATCACGTATTGACTCTGGGATGCAGATCAAATGTGACTAAACCTTATAGCTTAAGGGGAGACACAACCATTAAATTCTGAATGTAAGCATGCCAAAAGTGCGTGCACAAGCTAATGAATAAACATATCACAAATGAATGAAGCAGATTTAATAGGAGGGTGTTGATTGGAAATTGCTGATACCTTTTTTTTTTATTAGAGGGAATGAATGTCTCAGGGAAGGATGCCAATGAAAAGAGAGATATTTTTCTGAACACACAGCTGCTGACAACCTCAGAGAACACACCAGCAAACATTCTAGTTTATATGTAAATTTAGACTAGTGTTCAGGCTGATATATTCAGTAAATTTCTCTCTTTGTATCATTCCAGGCCTGAATATGTGATAATTGTGGATTGGAAGTAGAGCAGGATTTGGAGATAGATATATATTGTTGGAGGTTAAAAAACATAAGAACAAGCTAGTCAAATTTTGTTTATATATCTTGTTTATAGATCTGCTGCATAACAACAATGTTATAGTCACATTCATTGTGTGAATAATTGCATATTCTAGCAGTTTTGCACATAAAAAGCACTTTTCCATTGTCCCAGGCCATGGCATTCAAAGAAATGGAATTACAAAACATTTGAAAAAGCAGATAGTCCAGATCCAGATAGTCCATACACATAGAGTAATAAAATGATTCAGTGGTAAGAATTTTAGTCAATACAGCTGGAACTGTGAATATTTCATTGAAAATGTGTTTGAGCAATTACAAATTTATGGGAGGAGAACAATCTTTCTCAAGCCACCCCTGAAAACCTTACCATTAAAGGTGAAGAGAAAGCTCACTCTTTCCCTCGGGAAGCTAATTTATTGCAGACCCTGCACTTTCTACAGCAACGCCTCAAATCCCCTAGTGATGATGATAGCAAAAGCATGGTCCTTTGTGGACTTCTGACGTACATTTTCCACCAGTCTTCCAGTCTGGCCTGACCTGACCACACTGAACATGCTCAGCATTACTCCATGTCAGCTAAAGTCTGTGGTTCCCTAAATGCTAAGGCTTCCGTAGGAACGGTCTAGGAAAACAATGGGCAGCTTTTTTACAATTTACATCTCCACCAAGATACTGCATTGTGGGAGTTTAACTAATATAAATCACATGTATTTTCCTTTGGTTTATGTGGAAATACTCATAACTTGCTGTGTTCAGGGACTTTGTTGTTGGAACAAGGCTGTAAGGGTTAGAAAATGACCTTATGGAAACAGTGACTCATCTGAGTCTGTCTTTCCAACACCAAGTATATGAGTTTATATGTGTGTGAGAGAGCAGTCTTTTATTCAATAAATGTAAGAGTTTCATCTGAACACCGGGCAATGTTAAATGATAATTTGATTATATGATGATTGTAAGAACTTCATTGATGAATGCAGATGTACGGTAATCACACATTCCAGGAAAATGCTTTTTTTCCATAAAGGAAGCATTTGTTTAACAGTTAAACCAGATAAGTTGCATTCAAACTCCAAGGAAACTTTAAAAGGTCTCCAGTCCTACTTTTTAAAAGTCAATGACACAAATACATTGTGTGTTTCACAGACCTCTGACCTCTCTTGTAATTAACTGTTAGAGTTCCCCGCAGTTCACACACAACTCCCTCTTTTTGAAGAAGAATCTGTGTGAAAATGGGATGTTGGTGATTTGTCTACATTGTAATTTAGACTGTCACTCCAGACATATAGACCTCAAAGTGACTGTGAAGCCTATGATTATTCAAGCCTTGACTCTATGTCCTTGTGACAACCCTTTACTGAGGTACAAATGAGGAGTCACACTGGTTTCAGTCTAGGAAGAACAACCTCGTTTGTAGAAGGAAACATGGTTTCCTTGTTTGGACATGTCTTCCACTTTTTTTCTTTTTTGTGCTTTCGATGATGTGCGGTGAGAAACGTGGCCCAGAAGATTTTTTTTTTTTTTTTTGGACTGCATAATTTTATTGCCACATCACACTGTGCTCTAAAATTCTTACCACCAGTCCTTAATGAATTAATTTCAATATTTAACTTGTTTAATCTTAACTTCTATCCTTATTACCTTATTAACACATCATTTAAAATGCAACCTATTATTTAAACTATTTTAATGCTATAACTACCAAAAAACAAAACAAAAAAAAACATTGTAAAACATTTTCCTAGAATAAATGACATACAAAAAAACGTTTCCATCTACATATACAACTACAATATTGTAACTTGTCTCCCAGTCTTTGTACACAGCTTGTACCACATGTCTGAGAAATCACGAAATTCATGGTGTCATAATACACTTGGCTAGAAACAAAGCTTGGATTTTCAGTATATGGAGGCCTGGAATAGATACAAGTCTTTGTTGAAAATACATTTATGACAATTTGCAAAAACGGTTCATGGCATTTTGTTATTTAGCTTTAACAAAAAAGAAAAAAAGCCATTTTTAAATGACTGTTCTGTTTTCATAGATAGATAGATAGATAGATAGATAGATAGATAGATAGATAGATAGATAGATAGATAGATAGATAGATAGATAGATAGATAGATAGATAGATAGATAGATAGATAGATAGATTCCTTAACTTTTAATATGTACACAATTTGAACTCCTGCACTTTTTATACAAACTTAATATATGTTCAGACGTTGAAGGGTAAATGTGTGTCTGTGTGAGTGTCAGGCAAGATATTTAATCTATGCAGGTCAATACCAGTCACATTCTTGGCTGAGATCAACAAAATCTCATGACCTGACATAGGCCTACTCATTGCTTTCCTAGCCTCCTTTCATGCATCAGGAGGGAAACATCAGGGCAGTTAAAAAAAATAATTAAATTTACAATATTAATGATTCATCATTCGTAAGAGAAAAAATAAATCTTTTTTTTTTTTTTTTTTTTTAGGCTGTGGATTTCATTAATATTATTATTTTTTATCTTTGTGCATCCTGTGAGGAACAACCCTTTTTCCAGGGATTGGAAACATCCCTCCCTTATGTTTCTTTTCGTAGTGTGTTTCCTCCTCTTTGCTTTGTTTGGATGTTGTGAGAGCTTGCAGAGCTTCCACAGCTGGTCTGTCATGATTCTAGCTTACATTACACTGTTTTGGATGGAGAACCTCGAGGCATCAGCGGAGTGGATTTATATAAACATTTACTTCATGTGACCCCACACTGGTACTTCCATTTCAGATCAGCCTCTTTCCCCTTTTTCTTTTTTTCTACCTTGGATTAACTTAAGCTTCAAACTTTGTCATTAGAATCAACTTTAAACTTGAAATGCATATTGCAATACATATTTCAATAGTATCTCTGGATTTTGTTTCTCTTTGGGCATGAAATTGAGATCAAAATAAACACTTGGATCAGATGTGATAAGTCAAGTCAAGTTACCTTTATTTTTATAGCATTTTATACAGATTGTTTCAAAGCAGTTTTACAGTGATAACAGGAGAATGATGCATTTTAGTTCAGCTGAAGTCAGTTCAGTGTTGATTCAGTCCCTTTGTAAAGATCATCAGTTATTTAATTAGTTAATTTCATCTATAAAGCAGTTCTGCAAAAAAAGGATGTCATCATCCAGCTCAGTTCAGTTCTCATTCAACAGCGTCAGTACAGTCAGATCAATAATATTGTTGAATATGAAGTGTTCCCAACTAAGCAAGCCAGAGCCGGCAGTGGCAAGGAACCAAAACTCCATCAGGTGACAGAATGGAGAATAAAAACCTTGGGAGAAACCTGGCTCAGTCAGGGGGCTAGTTCTCCTCTGGCCAATGAACAAACACTGTGTGATTATGATTCAGGCTGCATCACAAGTCAGAATTCAGAAATCCTCATATGTCTGTTGTAGATATTTGAAATCGGTTGTAATGGACATGTTCTTAATCTCATAAAACTGCTCCACTAGAAGGCATCCCACGTGCTCTGGAAACCTTTGAAGTTTATTGGCGTCTTGTAAAGAATGATGTTTTGAATGGTCAAAAGGTCAGCTTAAAGGTCAGTTCTCAAAGGCCATAAATTATATAGACTGATACTGGTTGGTTGTGTTTTAACTTTTAACATATGTACTTAATATTGTATTGCAAACTCATTCAGCATATATAATAATATCACAAATTTAACAGAAACACAAAGTACTGACTGGAAACAGATTTGGTTACACATTATTTCGATGGTCCACTTTAGTAGAATGTCTTTTCTACTAACTATAAGTAACTTTGCAACTACATGTCAACTAACTCTCATTAGTAGACTGTAGTAGACTGACTGTTAGGCTAGGGTTAGGTGTTAGGGTCCGGTTAGTAGAATGGGGGTAGTAGATGGGGGACCATCAAAATAAAGTGTAAGCAGATATTAAGCAGACAGTACTAATAATCTAATGACTGGTAAAGCTGACATGTTGCAAAGTTACTTATAGTTAGTAGAATGTCTAAAGACTTGTTACCGCAGATTTTATGTTTTATTTAATGTATTTCTGTATGATCTAGTTTTATAAATGAAAGTAAACAGATTGACTAAGTGAATCTTTTCAAACTCAAATTAGAAAATAGGAAACAGTAGACTCAGTGTCGATTAGATGAGAAATAGACGAGAGTCGATGCTTTATCTCCTTTTCATGATTCCATGGTTATAGAGTTCTTCTCCTTAGAGCTTTTGAAAATGTCTGATTAGTCATGAGCAGCTGGTTTGACTGCAGTTTTTTGTGAGAATACTGGTCCGGAAATAAGTGATTAACCGCAGAGTAATTTCAACAATCCTAATCGTCTGACCAGCAATCTATACCTAAATACTTTACAATACAAAAACAAAATTCATATACTGTCTAATTTTGTTTAGAGATACAAAATACTGTAAAATATTTATTCATATATATTATATTTATTCAAATATATTATATTCATTTTATATTATTAAAAAATGTTCATATAGAGCCTATGAAAGTTAAATTGGCAAGTCTTAAATCAAGCCTAATCGAGCATAAAATCTTAGATTAAACAGCAGGTTAAATATTGAAATTATTTCCTTAATGACTAAGAGGTATAAGGTGAGGGTTTTAGAGCACAGTTTGATGTGATAAACTGAAATTATGCAATAAAAAAAGATACCTCTTTGAGGTCATATCAGTTGCACATGTAAAGGAAAACTGCACTCGTCATGCAATTGCATGGGGTCGTTAGTATCCACTATTTTTTTATGACAAAAAGAGCATCCTTATTGGCTGACTAAAAATGTAAGACAATAAGAAGAGGTAGATTTGCTGTAACCATTATGAGACAGCAGGGAATGATATCATTGCTAAGACCTAGACATTACTCAGCGTTCTCTCCAGAGGAAATGCCAGTGTGAGAGACTTCCTGCTGTGAAGAAACGAAAAAGAACTAACTTACAAGGTGGAAAAATGTCTCTCTCGTGAATGTGTTTTTGAACTTTAAGCTTCTGGCAGATTGAAGTTCTGTGCCTGGATCACATTGTCTTCCTTAATATGATATATGAACTGTTTTGGCAACATTTATCTACTGGATACATACGGATTGTAGCTAGTTTATTTGAAGGATACATGAACAATGTTTAACGTTGGTTTAATGTAAAAAGTAAAACCGCATGAGGAAGTAATTGGTATAATTGGCCTAGTATTTACAATAATTGAGTGTACACTGGATATACGCACAAATGGCTTAGCAACAGAACAAGAATCAATCTCCTTAACAGTAATTTGGTACATCATTCCTTGATTTTCATTTTGAGAACTACTTCAAACTGCAGCTGTTTTTAACCAAGGGATATTACACACAAATAAAGATTAAATATGTAATTTTCTAATAGGCCTCGGACATTTACAAACTGAAATTTGACTGCCACATGGCATCTCAGGATGACTTTTTTCTAACACTATTAATCTAATCTTATTGTGTCCATGACTCAAACTGTGCAGATGTTTCCATACAAACTGGGCTGACTCAGGTGGCCTAGTTATTAGAGTGAATGAAGTGCATGATAGTTGTTTGTGTTGAAAAGCACAAGTGTTCTCATGTTGAGAGTTCTCATTTTTCTCTAGAGTGGACTCAGTCACTGATATTTTTTTTTTTACATGATTCTGCGGTGAAGTAAATACTACAGAAAAAACAAATTTAATTTCTACATTGAATGAGTTAATTCAGGCAAGAATTAAAAAAAAGGATATTAAATATTTGTAGCACTCGATTCAAGCTTGTGGAATTATATTTTACTTGGAATTGTTTGTTATGTTTACAATGATTCTTTGAGTAAGTATCAAAGTTATAAAATTAAGTAAAACTTTCTGATACTGGTGTTCCCATCATGCACTGAGGCATGAATATTAATAAGGTTGCATTTTTAAAACAAGGAACGCAAAAAGTGCTGCATGGGGTGTAGAATCTGCATCCCGGTGCTCTTTGGGTGGGATAATTCAACTCATAAAAACATATCAAGCCAAGCTTTTTATATATTTCCTTAAATTCTCGAGTGCCGTGGCTTGATATGTTTTTATAAGGTTGCATTTTTCACTGTTTTATCATTTCTTTTGTTGTTAGATTTAGTTACTTGCTGTTTTGTGACTTTTGGAGTTCATTTTCGACCCAAAATGATCCATTCATGCTCAAAAAATTGTGAATTGTGTACCAAGTATTGAGGTCTCTGTGTAGATATGTTGTCCTACAAAGTGTAACAAAAATGTTTCTATGTAAATCATACACTTTAAAAGCATGGCTTAATTCAGTTACATTGTTTGAGTAAAATGTAGCCTACTGTAAACAGAGAATTGCACTCAAATGAGTAAGTAGAACTTACTCAGCAGCCTTTAATGGCCAAGTTAAATGTACTTATTCTCTTTGTTAATTTTACATAGCTCAGTTAAGTAGATTTTTCTCAATTTACTTTAAAAAATGTGAGCGCAAACACTGCAAAAGTACATTATGTCAAGATGCAGTTTTACCCAATAACTTAAGGTGAATATCAAATCCTGCAATAAGAGTATTACTAAATGTGGATTCATTAAGGATCCCTTAAAAAACTATTCAGAAAAACTTGAATAGCCCACAAATATGTTGGTTTGCATTCAAACTCAATTTGAATTAAAAATGGACTTCTCCGTTTAGCCATCAATCCTTACTCTAGTCTGAATGACATCTGTTTCATTTTCAGCACAATGTAGATATAATTATAGGGCTGTGTTCTATTAGTCACTGGCAAAAGTCAAAAGTAATGTGGAATAGTTATGTTGAATTGATCTTATGGCCAGAATCCAAAACCTGTCATCTTGTCATTATAGATTTTCAAGCTGGGCAGCCACAAAGGACTTTATGTACTTTAAGTATTGGTATCAACAGTAAATTTCTCATAATGTGAGAAGCTTGAGAATGGTGTGGCTGTATGTTATAGTTAAACAGACAAGGAATCGGGTTTTTAAATATTATTCACTCATTTAGTGATGGATAATATTTTGGGGGGATTTTACCAGACAGGTGGGCTAATAAAAATGAGGCAGCGGATGTGATATGGTTCAGTTAGTAAAATGACTTGTGGCATTGAGCATGGTATCTGTCCTTCAAGAATAGTTCGAAAATGTTAATTCTGTCATTATTCTACTAATCCTTATATTGTTCCAAACTTGTAATTTTCTTTCTGCAATGAAACACACAAAGTGAACTTTTGAAGAGTAGTCTGGACATATTGATAGTGAATCCATATTCATGTCAAGGATGTCAAGCTCCAAAATTACAAACTCCAAAATGTCAAAAAAGTAGTGAAGATATGTTATATTCTAAACCTTTTAAAGACCCCTAAGTGTTCATGAGATAATTAGTGATGTTTAATGTGAAAACAAATAATTCTTTTGAGTCAGATCTTATCAACAAATAAGTTGATTTTAAGTTGAAATTTTAATTCCGTTCACAATATTTGCCGAAATGATTCATTGATGCCTAATGCATTATTCAAAAGTTTCATCATTTTTTGTGTGTTTCAAATCATACGGGTTTGGAACAACAAGCGTGTGAGTAAATGATGACACAAGTTTCTTTTTTGGGTGACTAGTGATTTAGCCTACATCCACAAAATAATCAGTATATGAAATCTAGGCTTCTTCTTTTATCCATCAAGAAGTGTTTTTGGAGACTAGTGTAGCATTAACAGACAAACAGATAGGACTAAAAACGTATAGGCCAAATCCAGATGATATACAGACCACCTGGAACAGCTGTGTATAAGCTTATGAACCATCTCAAGGGGAGATCTAATAATTTCCTCCACTGCCAACCTCTGCGTTCTCTACACAGTCATGTTTGGCATACATTTGTCTCATCCTCCTTTCTTCCTGACCCTGTAAGACTGCCAAAAATATATTTGAAGGTTTTTCACTAAATCTATTGAACATGAGGCTGAAGGCTTGCTCGCACATGACAGACTTTGCTGAGCTATTGTAGTTTATAGTGGTAAAATGTCTGCATTTCCTCTAATTTTCCAACCCCAATTGTCCTCAGTGGTGTTCGAAAACACAGTGTTCTTTACATCAGCTACATGACTTCCTCCACAACCACATTTTAGCCAACATTTGTTTAATATTTTACAAATACTGCCAAAGCAACCAGTTTAACATCTGGAAGACATCCCCCGGGCTTGCATTCGCTGACTGCCATAATTTACTTTGTAAGTAGTTCCCATGGAGTAGGCTCAAGAGCGCGCTAAACATTAAAAATCCATCCTTTAAATTGTTTATTCCATGGAGACGCCCAGTGCCATCTCTGCGGGAGATCAAAGGTGCTACGGATTGTACAGTAAAGGTTAATAGTGTTACAAAATTGGTGTCATGTGGAGAATAGGGTTCTCTCCCCGCTCCCTCTTTCTCGCTGTCTCTGTCCCTCCCTCTTGCAGGACCAAAGAGGCATGTAATCAAGTCATAGCTCAAAAATGCAGCACATGTTTTCCATCAGCACATAAGCTGTGGACTCGGTCGAATGCACATATTTGGATATTTAGCTGTAAAGTGAAAACACTCTCTTTGTTGTAATATAATTGATGTGGCAACAATGACTGAACAAACAAAAATGGCATTAATTCATGTAAATAAAATAAAATAGAAAAGTAGAATAGCACAGAAGGCTACACAACATTATAATAAAAAAATCCAGTTAACGGTATAATGCTAGAAAGACGATCTTCTGTTTGGGTCAGAGAGAAATTACAGTGTTTCTCGCTGTATTGTGAAAAGTAATTTGTGTGGATTTGTTTAACCAAATCTACACAAAATTACACATTATCCAAAAGATTAGGGGTATTTAAACCTGTTTCATGTGATAACGCTCAGATGAAAAGATGTCTGATCACGTGGAATGGATGAAGAACAGAACAACAACACTTGGACTTTATGTGGTGCGTGCTGGCATTGAAATGTCTGTGTGAAAGGACAGGGTGAGAGAAACAGCATCTTTTATGCATTAGACAGAAAAATACTAGCAACCTAACCACATTTGCCAAAAAGCACATTTAATTTTTTTGTTGTTTTGTTTTTCTAGAGTAATTTTCTACTCTTTACATTACATAAATATTACGGTTGTAACAAAACTGTTTAGAAAGAAACATCTGTTTTCAGTTAGTCACTTTAACTAGCTTGAAACCAAACCTTGTAGTTTTCTTCAAGTAAGGAATAGTAGGCTATGTACACAAACATACTTTAGTTAAGTTGGTAACATTTTATTTTGATGGTCCACTTCAGATATTCTACTAACTATAAGTAACTTTGCAATTGCAACTACATGCCAACTAACTCACATTAGAGTATGAGTTGACTGTCTGCTTATTATCTCCTGACACTTTATTTTGATGCTCCCCAGCAGACATTCTACTAACTATAAGTAACTTTGCTACTACATGTCAACTTATTCTATTAACCCGAACCCTAACACCTACCCCTAACCTACCAGTCAACTGCAGTCTACTAATACTCTAATGAAAGTTAGTTGACATGAAGTTGCAAGTGTAAAAACTTGTATTAAATGTACTATAGAGATTAACATACATATGAGACAGTTCTAACTTTTTTATAGAGCCTATTCAAATGGGCAAATATGCAATTTAGCAGGAAACATGATAATGCCACCAAAAAAGTGCATGATTATTAGGCTGCATAGATTAGGTCAGCCGGAATCGGGGACACTTCACATAAGAAAAATGGCATCTACGCTAATGTTAGTCTTTCTGTTTGTTCCGAGGTTTACTGAAGTCAGTCGGATCTGGGCCGTATCCAGATCAGATGGTGGACCTGCGCCTGGACCCATCCACAACGCATCCCTGAAGTGCCAGCCTCATCAGCCCTGAGAAGGCCTCATCGACACGACAGCCATCGGCACTGATCCTCAATAAACCCATCTCCATACCGGCGTGCTGACTCCGACTACCAACCGGATGGAACTGGATAAATATTCTGAATGTTCTGATCGAATCTCCAAGGTTTTTTATCTCCATTCTGTCACCTGATGGAGTTTTGGTTCCTTGCCACTGTTGCCTTGGCTTTTGGCTTGCTTAGTTGGGGACATTTAATATTCAACAATATTACTGATCTGCCTTACTTAAGGTGGATGATGACGCAATTTTCTTCTAGAAACAAACTTTGTTGTATTATTTTCATGTTATCACTGTGAAGCTGCTTTGATACAATCTGTATTGTAAAAAGCGCTATTTATTTAAATAAAGGTGACTTGACTTGACCAAAATACATCGTTTTTGAGAAATACCACCAAAAAATACTACAAAATTTTCACCTAAATAAAATATTATTACTTATTAGCCTAAAGTGCACAGACCAGTGTGAAAAATAAAATCTGATTTTACATTAGAAAAATATTATAATTGTTTATGTATGCAATATTATTAAAGAGTTCAAATAAACTTCAATTATTATAATTTTTTTGGGTGTAATGATCATTTACCAGAAGGTGGCGCACTGCCTGTGAAACCCCAAAAATAGGTTTTGAATCCAAGAGGCACACGTAAAACATGTTGTTCAGATAGGCATATATCAAAATCTGCTAAACATTCAAGATCAAGAGAACCTCCCTAGAAGTGTTGTGTCTGGTGACATCATTTAGGGAAAAATACACGTCACATGTTTGAAATGCTCTAAACCGGGGCATGACTGAGGTAATAGCACTCAGGTGTTTTCTCGGCTGGGTTTTTTTTTTTCTCTCTTTCCATGCATGTTCAGAGTCAGAGCCTTACTCATAATATCCTCACACATCTGCTCCGCATTAGGATGCAAGATGTGTTCCTGTAGAGACATGTGAGCACAGTACTAAAGCTGAAATCGATTTAGCAGATGTGAGAGGAGGATTTTGGTGCAAGTAGACAACAAGTCTGATGGTGCATGTTGAAGAGTCAAGAGTAAACTGTGCCCTTTGCCCATCCTCATATGTCACAAAACTCCAAGTGACATCACCGTTAATCATGTTACAGTATGGGAACCACATGGCATAGCTAGTGATACTTGCTGGTCAAAAGTACTAGGCTACCAAATGTCCAACTTATGGCATAGCTAAAGATGCTTGCTGGTCAAAAGTACAGCCAAATCTTATGCAGATATATGCAACGTCCTTTAAAATTAAGCTCCGATTTTAAACAGTAAACAATTAACATATAAAAAGCTTGATATTCAAGCCTTTCCAGACAATTTCACTTTATATACATACATAAACCTTACTGGTAAACATTTATATAATTAAATAAATAATTGAAAAATAAGACTAGTCCCATGTCATTATACCAATATCAAAAGCAACAGCTTTAGCATCAGCACAATTAGCTTCATAAATAAACAGCAACTTACCACCGTTTTCGTCTTGGCATTTCACAAATTGTAAAAAAGCCACAGATAAAGCCAGAAACAGGACAGTCCTATAAGGCTCAAAGATCATCATGCCCATATCAAAGACATGAGCTATTCTTGTGTGCAAAGTAACAGGAAAGAGGAAGGAAAAAAGAGTCCAGGTTATCGCTGCACCATGAAGACAGACTGAGGTTTTTCCAGCTCAGAGCAGCAATCAGACCCAGCCCCACTCTCTGCTGCCTCTTTTTTAACAGCTTTAAGTAAGAAGAATGCTGCCAACCCTAATTTTCCTCCCCCTTTTGTCAGTGTTCTCTCATAAGCATCCACTCTGGCTCTGTAGAATGACACTGTATGTTCCTCATGAGTCATGACTATTCTTTAAACATCGGTTGTTCTATTGTAACAGTAATTCTTGAATATGTTTTTGGTGATTAGTCACTGATATGTTAGTCTGAGTCTGTTGCTAAGAAGGACAATAAACTGGCTTTATGACAGTCTTAACTGCACTGCCTTTACTGCTGTTGCTTATAGGCTCTCTTTTTACAAGGAAACAAGAATAGAGTTTATATCCCATTTGTCTTGGGTTGCAGATGACAGTTTTAAAGAAGTAGTAAAACGAAAAGGGGAGACAATGTTGAAAGGTAAAAAATAAATAAAAAATTATTCTGCTCTGAAGGAGTTTAAATTCATTGTTGCTCGTTCTTCATTGCCTCAGTATTAAAAACTAGACGACAGGATCAGCTAAACATTCCCTTTGCTGGTCAGGAATCTTTTACAGTTCCACAGACTTGTGCAGTTCAACATTTTATTAATCGTATTTCACATGCTGAACACATGGGTATGAATTACTTCATTAACACAAACATTTATGTGAAAGATGACCGAGATCTTGCATGTGGTTTTGCTCTGTTTTTATTTTATTTCAAATTCAATAAAATTGTATGGCGTGCTATAAAGTAAAATAGGACTGTCATCTAGTATAATTTATACTGCTTAAAGACATCAGTGGGTATTTGATTAAGTTTCCTCAGAATGTGAGGAGCAATAATTAATGTGAGAAATTATTGAATGAATGTTGACTGGTCACAACTGACAATGAACAGTAAATATACTATTCCAAGAATGAAAGAAAATTTAAAACTCTACTGCCTGACAGATATCAATGTAGGTGTCCTGAGGAATCACACTTGTTACCTGTAGCTGACACTTCTAGGCTCTGTATAGAAAAATCCAGTGCGTCCAGTGCATTTCAGCCATCAGAAAATGCTCCCTGCGTGTTCAGATTTGCTGACGTCCGGTTGGCTGACATGTCTTCAGAGGGCAGGCTTTTACTGAGAGGGCGAGTAGGATTGGGGTTGGGTGGTCTAATTCTAGAGGAAGTAAGCGAAACAGCTGAAATAGCTCACAAACAACTATCTATCTATCTGTCTATCTGTCTGTCTGTCTGTCTATCTATCTATCTATCTATCTATCTATCTATCTATCTATCTATCTATCTATCTATCTATCTATCTATCTATCTATCTATCTATCTATCTATCTATCTATCTATCTATCTATCTATCCATAAACAGAACTGTTATTAACAAAAAAAATTACAGGTAAATAACAAAATATGCCCTGAGCAGTTTTGTCCAATTTTCCATCATTTTCTTCTCCACGCCTATAATGGATATAGATTGATATGCTATGTTTATGCAGTGTGTTGTTTTTATCAATTAACTATTACTTAAGCAGATAGTAATTTTCTAAAATACATTTTAGAAACAAAATATGTTTTCACTACTAATTCTTCTCCTTTCCACTCCCTCTTTTCATCTGAACATTATTGGCAGACACATTTGAGTTTGTATTTGAATTAGTCATGTTGCCAAACTAAGCTTCTAGTTACCTAGCATTTTCATGAGGACCTTTATTCTAAATGTGAACTGGTGTGTATGTAATGAACTTTTTTGGGGGGGTTTATTTTAGATGAGATAAATGCTGAACATACGTACTGAAAAAATTTCACACCTTTTAGGAGTACATCCAACTACTAAATATGAGATTATCTCGCATAAGGTGAACCAGAAGACTTAAAGTATTCAAAATAATGCTTGACTAATGCTGTATTTGAATCCTCCTCAGTTTTTACAAACTTTTAAGAGAAGGGAGAGGAAACAGCTGTGAGCCATGTTCTTTGAGCTCTTGATTTACTCTCCATCTCCAATGCTTGTACAGCACAGAGAAGCAGAGGTGAGGAGGGGGTGGGTTGAGTCACAAAGCAGCTCTGCTTGTGAAGCCCAGCCCAATGGAGTGGCCAATAGCCCTTCCAAACCTCTGCAATATTGCTTGCAAGAAGCAATACTCTCACGCCAAGGAATGAGAGGCTGTTTTTTTTTCTTCACACTGTTACAATAGGCAGCCAAGTATTGGGTCATAACAGAATGTAGCACAAAGGAAGCTAAAAGCTGTAGGGGCAGACACTGCAGTGAGTTATAGTGCTTAGGTTTCCTTGTTCGCTTGTGCTCATGTCTGGCTGCTTTGGGTCCACTGGCATGGAAGAAATCTGCTCAGTGTAGTCAAACACACCAGAAGTTTGCTGCTTTGGGATGTGTGTCTGTAAAATGTACAGCAAGTGTGGTTGTCTTCTGTGTGGTTAAATATTTATTTCAATACAGTATCTATAAAGTCATCACAAATATACACGTAAAAAATATAAAGCATAAACAAAGGGAAATTAATAGTCTTATTTAGCAAGGATGCATTCAAGTGATCAAATGTGACAGTATGACTTTTGTACAAACAAATGTACAAACATAAATCAGCACAACTGTTTTTAACATTGATAATAATAAGAAATATTTGTTGAGCACCAAATCAGCATTTCTTAAGGATCATGTGACACTGAAGAAAATAGTTTTTACTTTTTTTAAATCAAATAGATGCAATCTTGGCGAGCATACTTACTTTGTAAAATATATTAAAAAAAATCTTACTGACCCCAAACTTTTGAAATGTATTATATACAATTACAGTTGGAAAAATGCAACTTCTATTTCTGAAATCTGTAAGCATTATCAGTTTTAAAAAAAAAAGCAAAAATGAAAGTGTGCAAACTGCATTGAAAAATCTCAGTTGAATATAGTAATATGTAATATCAGCACAATTGGCAATAGATATTGGAATGCTTACAACATGCACTTGTCTTTCCATTGGGCAGGTTTATCACCATGGATATAAAAAACCATGGATATTGTTTTTCATGTTAGCAAGGATGAAGTGATAATGATAAGTTTATAGGTAACAGTGACTTTGTTTATACATTTTAGCTAACCGCTTGACAGGGGCAGTGCTGAGTGACCAAAGTTAGAGCTTTCCATAGTTTTTAACAATAATTCTTTAAAATAAATGATTGTGCACTTTAGGAAAAGTGTACTATGTCAATATAAATTAATTTACTGTATTGATTTGTCAAAGATTTCATATTTGTAATCATGCATTGTGTTGTGTTTTAGGGTTAAAGGTTTAGGGTTTAAGTTTTGTTTTTGTTTTGTTTTTTTAACAGTGTGGTCTTAAAAAAAAAAAAAGTATTTAATATCTATTGAAAATTGCAGACTGATCTTTCGAACTTAGTAGGAGATGCATGCTTTACTGACTGTGATGAAAGGCATTGAAAATGGTAACAAATGCTGAACTTTTATTGCACCACCCACTCAAATACAATGACTGATTTATTCAAAGGAATGTCTCGTCTGGAGAATAGCCAGATACTGACTTGTACTGGCTTGTTTTTTGTGTTCACTTTCTCCAAGTAAACAGATAGAATATAGAACCTCTGAATGTGATACTGGTGTTTTGTTATTTGAGGGAAAAGTCAAGGCCTTGACACAGTAGCTCAAATTAAGGTAGCTTTTTTAAAAAGAATACACTTTTTTTGTTTGTTTCTGTACTCCAGAGACCAAACTAATTTTATGTTCACTATCATCTTTGCAATTAAAATTTTCCTAAAAATTTACTCTGTACACAGTTTCATCAAGAACAAAAAGCATAGATTACTTTATTCTGACAGCTGAAATTTCTGTCCAAGATCATATTTTATGAAAAATAGAGACAATTCAAAAGGGTTGTGGTTCTATTACAGAGACACATTTTTCCACCAAAGAACCATGAGTTAAGTAAACTAAAGTCTTTGTTTTCATGCTTTTGAAATGTGGAATAAACTGAGATCTTGTGTGGTAGAGTAGCCTAACTAGTTTCTGTCAGAAGGTGATTATCATCTCTATTGACATATATATATACACAGACACATGTTTGCAAAACAGAAGACTAGAATGTACTAGTCACTTAATTTGCCACGCGCAATATGAAGTCCCACTGAGTGAGGAAATAAAATGTTGTTGCAATCAGTCACAAAACACTCTTTTCTAGATAACCATATTATATATATATATATATATATATATATATATATATATGTTTTTTTTTTTCATGACATTCAAAGCTTCAAAATCCACCTAAACTCACAGTGACCTCACAGGAATTACTTTTTAAAAATCCCCCACACATCTATATACACTCTACTCATTGTCATGACTTGCAGTTTAAAGCAGATAACCGGAGTAGCAGAGCGAGCTGAGTGACGCTTTTAAGAACGCGCTGTATTATTTGCATGTAGGAGTCGCACATGGCAAGTACAAACTTTGCGTACTTGATATTGAGAAAAGCCTAATGTCGGCGCTTGTCTTCTTGTGACAAACATGTCGAGGAGCAAGAACAAGATCTGCTGTATGTCATCCATTGTAGTTTACTATGTTCTTCTTCGCGCGAAAATGACGTCGATCGAAGTAAGGGTACTGTTGGCAGTGGAAACGCTAGCCAGATCATGGTTAACAGACCCGAACCGTACCGTACTGTCCCGTACCGTACCGTACTGCTCAGTGGAAACGAGCCATAATATGCACTCTTTAGGTACAAATGTGTACCTTTTGAAAAGGTAACACCACAGTGACAGCTTTTGTACCTTTTTCTGTATCTGTATCAGTAGCTTAAACATTATGGTTTATGGGCCTTTCACACAGGACGCGGTATGCGCGGCGCTTGCCGCTGGGTTCAGCGTTGCCCTTCAGATACAACGCGAAAAAACTTTACACACATTGTCTACCTACAAGTTACCTGACTGTTAAAACACAACTATTTTTAATGTAAATCTGTCTGTCTATGAGACGATCGTTCATACCATACGATGTCTTAATATAATTTACTTTCATCCATTTTGATGTCCGTGCTTGTTTGGATCCCCCGATTCTATTGGCCGCGCTGGTAATCGTCACAGAGCGCAGCGGCAAAAGTTGAACTATTTTGAACTTTGACCGCGGCGTGCGCGTGAGCACGCCAATGATGCGCACCGCTGCGCTTGCGCTTTGGTCGACGCAGCAACAAAACGTCCGCGCATACCGCGTCCTGTGTGAAAGGCCCATTAGTTTAGGATTCATTTTGATGTCACTACAAAGTCCGACATGTAAAGTATTTATTTCAATGTGTTTGCAGTTGCTGTAGGTTTCTTCATGATGTTTGATGGCTAGCATAATGTGTCTGGTAATCAGGGGCGCATTAACACACGGGCCTCCATGGGCTGAAGCCCAGAGGTCAACACTTGGGAAGGGAGCTTCACGAAAATGATAATTTGTCAAATAATTATTTGTATATATAGGAGTTTGCAGCAGTGAGAACAGCATTCTAGAAACAAACTCACACACCCATACATTTTCAGGACAGGAAATTTTCAGAAACTTTTCATTGTATATATATAGGAGTTTAGCCTAGAAATCTAGACGCACCCTAGCCAGTGTCGTCTAGAAACTCTCCGTTGGATTGCGAGCTGGAAAAAACAAACTCTAGTCAGGCCAATCACATCGTGTATAGAGTCGGTGGGGTTGTGACGGTTCCGAGTGAATTCCCTGCTACTTGAAAATAAAGAAGATTGCTGCTGCTGCTGGCGAACAGCGGTCTTTCGAATCGGCTTTGGCCGCGACTCTGGAAGACTTGGAGTTAAGCTTTTGTTTGAGAAAATAACAAAGAACGGCACTGAAGTCATTCTTAAAAAAGGAAGATGTGTTCAGAGGTTTGCCGACTGGATACGGCAAAAGTTTAATCTATCAACTAGCTCCGCTGGTGGGAAAACACTCTGGTTGGTTGTAGCGCTATCCTATTGTGTGCAGAGGGAATCTGAAAGACAACCGTTTATCCCGCCCCTCGGATTGAGCCCGGCCAATGGTGTGTTCCCAGACCCAACAACTTGATGTGGGTCTGGCTTGTCAGGCTAATAGGAGTTTGCAGTCTGTATCAGTTATATACCTATATATATAACATAGGTAGCGATCCAGTTGTCCAGTGGTGCACCCTCAAATGAAAGAAAGAGCACCCTCAGGTTAATTCTATGATAATATCATATTGGAGAAACTGATTTACAAATGCTCCAGTGTGTATTTATGTTTGCACTCAAGAGAGCATCAAAGGGTTTATATTTGCAGCGTTGAGCACTGAAGCCATTCACAGACATGTCTGTTGATTTCTTGGCCAACACGATGGCCAATCAGAGGCATTCAAGTTAGTCAAAATCCACTCACCGCTCAAAACGCTAGAGATTTGTTCAGTGCCGAGTTGTGCACACTTGTGAATCGTCTCGTTATAACAAAGTGCAGACACGATGTAAATAAGAGATGAATTATGCAGTGTTGACCGCTTCATTGATTATAACGGAACTTTGAAGTGGGTCTGAGATGAGTGACAGCTTTTTAGTGCTTTTAAATGAAGCGCACTTTGCACGCGTTTATGCTTTATAAAACGGATAGTTATGGTCCTTGATTCTTTTTGGTTCGAAGCCGTTGTATATTACTCAACAAACATACACCTGTGACGGCATTACATTAGAATTACTGCGCAACTGCCATTTGTGATTCTTTGTTGCTGCATGTGTTGCTTGGCAACCTCTTTGGAACTACATTGCTTAGCGGAGGAATAAATGTGTTATAACGTTTTATTACATGGCTTGGTTGAATTCTAATGTGGAATGCGGTCTGTTATTTCTTGATAACAGACCGCTGCTAAGTATAACACACCGTTGCCATGAAAAACAGAGCGTTGCTATGGACGCAGGATTCTAACCGTAGAGACGGAATGGACTATTTTCTTTAGCGGAAGCAATACAATCGTTTTTAAATCAACAAACTCCTTTTTAAATGAATATTTTGTGTCAAATTATTGATTTATTTGGTAGGTAGCCATGTAATAAGCGGGATAATGTAGAGCGAGGCAGTTGTTATAGCGAATACAACCCCTTCAGGCTGATTCAAGACCCCTTCGCTTCGCGTCGGGGTCCTGATCAGCCTGTCGGGGTTGTATTCGCTATAACAACCGTCTCGCTCTACATTATCCCTTACATATTTTTTTGTTGCTGGTGTTTATTTTATGAATAAAATAAATATTAAAATGAATATTTTTATGGAGTAACAGTTATATAAAAGCAATAAGCCCCTTGAAGTCGTGTTTTACAGTGAATTTAGAACAGCTAAGGGGCATTGTTAGGCACGACGCGGAGCGGAAACCCCCTTAGCTGTCTCCTTAGTCTTTGCTGAAAACCCCCTTAGCTGTTCTTATTGCTTTATTTAACACTTTAGATTACAATATGTTTACAATAACAAAGTTGATATCAATGGGGAAAAAAGTAATAGTTGATAATTATAGCAGCAATCGCCACTTAAACTATGCTTTTGAAAAAATGAGTGAAATCTTAAGTTAACGACTCTTCATGGCAGACATTGATGTTTGTTTAAAAATTTTAAATAACTTTTTTAGAACCTCTTTTCTGGGCTGGACATTAACACTGGGCAGTTTTGCTTGTTTTAAACTGTAAGTAAAGAGCAGTGTATTTTCTTTCAAATAAATATAAATTTATGTTGTTGTTGTTGTTGTTTTTTCAGTTATATTGCCACTTACTTTTACTTTAAAAAAACTAAAACAACTGTGTATTTTAAAAGAAACCATAGCACGGTAGTGATGATTGATAATTTGCAATCATTTAAATATAATAATATAATTTTCCAGTGTACGCTCAAATACAGGGATGACAGGCAAGAAGCTAGTTTATTGCACTTTTTGTCGATTTCTATTTTATTTCATTTTTGTGTGATTTGTTGGGTGGGGGCGCAATCTAAAATCTCGCCTAGGACACCAACAGAGCCTGGGCTGGCTCTGCTTTCTGTAATGTCATACAGGTCGAAAGAGCCGATCTGCGCTGAACGCAGATATCTGCATGTTATCTGAAGGTTATCTGCAAGTTAACTGTGTTCATTCAGTGCTGCTTTAGTCTCAATTTTTATCTCAGGAGGTTTTAAAAATGGGGATGGAAAAACAGGAGTCGCAATATAAAACAGTAAAAACGCAGTGATGTTCTACTACATTCTCGCACTATTAGAGCAGTTTGCAATCACCAAATAGCCCACAGTTTTGTTAACTGATTGTTTTTATCTACTGTTGATGAATAATGAATATGGTGTTTAATATCATGGAGCGGTAGCTTTCCTGTAAACTCGCATTTCGGCCAGGAACGTTTTGATGGCATTTTCTTTTCATATTACCTCCGGATAATGCCTGTAATAACGTAGTGTTTATAAGCGCAGCGATTCTTTGTTTATGTAACCTCTATAATTCTGCTGTTCCATAAACGCCATCTACTGGCAAAGAGTGAATATGCATATTCACTTATATTTGACCCATCAATACAGCATACACACAGTGTTGTAAATATTAACTGGTGTAACGACAAGATACATTTCGACATAAACAATTGGCAGGAAGCTAAAAAAAAAAAAAAAATGTAGAAGCCCAGGGGCCTCTGGTATCTTGAAGTGCCCCTGCTGGTAATTGCAATGATTTATTGCAGTTAATGTGCAATGTTGGTAAGAGAAAGTCTGCTAGAAATATAAATGCACATGAAATAAATTTACAAAACCTTGTAAAGACATACTGGTGGTGCTGTTTGATCATATTTAAGTAAGGTTGTTTTGACCCACTGCAAATGCTCACAGAGAATGGAAATAATTAGTATGGTTTAGATCTCCAAGGAAACAGCTGCCAAATACAGCTATAAACTAATTTTCCTGCCAGTGCTTATACTCCCATATAAAATGAAGCTGTCTTCTTAGACTGCTGCCCCAACCACTCAAATTATTTCCCGAAATCTGCTGAAAAAGTGAAATTTTCCATGTATGTTTTAACCCTCTCCTTTCAAACAATTCGCTCATGTGAGCATTTATGTACACAATCATTTTATAATGTTGTATAAATAATTTGTTGTTTGATTATTTTTACTATCAGACATATATGATTGAAGTAACCCCTAACCCCATTCTGGGTTTTTTTTCTCCTCTTTCTTTGCTCTGATAAGTTTTGCTGATTTGTACCAATCTGTACTATTGCCAGAGGATTTCTGCAACTCGAATATAAGCTGAGCAAAGACTTCTTCCTGGTTGAATCCTCCCACATACTATGTTCTGCTAGCCGGCACTAACTATTTCTGCACATGGTGGAGATCCCCAATGATGATCCCTCAATGTCAAATCTTGGGCCATGTTTTCCTGATATAGTCATCTTTACTAGATACATCTGCATCCAATCAAAGCACAAATAAGTAAGAGAAATACAAAGCATGAGACTGTCCATTCATTCAAGGTACAAATTTACATGTTTTTAAATAAGTAAATAAATAAAAATAATAATTCATAAATTTGTAGTTTCAGTGCAAGTACGAAATTTCATGACCATGGTCTCATTACAAAGTAACTGATAACTTTTGATTCTATGAACTACTGTCCACCAGGTCTCCTGGGACAGTTTGTTTCCAGAAACATGTTGCCACCACATGTAAGGAAGATCCTGTTATATATGGTTGTCCATATTTTCCATGCATGACCATTTTGCAAGGCATGTGAGGAAGTTTCCACATTCATATAATGGTCTTTAACGTCAACAGTATTCCTCAGTTTCTTCTTGAACATCATTGAAATTTCTTCTTTTGAACAAGAGGTTTCTTTTGAACAAGAGGTTGTTTTTTTTCATCCAATGCAGCATTTACTCCAGCAAGTGTATAAGCGCTAACTATAACTAGAAACTGCTCAAAACTATAAAACTGTTCAAACTATAACTAATAGAAAGCAAAGACGCATTGCTGTTTCCACCTGGTATTGACATTTAAATGTATCTATTTTGCAAAAACAAACAAACAAACAAACAAAAAAAACAAAACAAAAAACATTTACAAGTATAAAATAAAAAGTTAGGTTGTTATTACATCAGGGTGAAAGGAAGAGTCTTACAAGAAACTGAATATGTAAAGTTCTTTAAAGAATTCATATACTGTATATATATGACAAGGAACAGTTACAAAATGATTATAAACAATATGAAAAGGGTGTATTTTCAGAGAGTCACAAAAAAAATGTTTTTTTGGCTAATACAGAAGTTTGAGGATAAGCATTTTAAATGTAGGCCTATAGCCTATCCTGTGACCATTATCAGTGCTCCGAATTCGTCACATCACATCACATTTGCGGGCATGCACGCACGGAAATATGATTGAATGAACAAACCCATGTCGCACAACTCACAAGTTATGAGAATTAATGGGAATTGAGGTGAATACAAATGATGCGAGAATTTTGATAGAACGCAGTGAAGTTTGAATTCCTTGTGTTGCTGTGCTTCCTCACAACACGCCCCAACAATCTCGCGTTTAAAGGTGAAGGAATGGCTTCTGCCTTCAGTTAAAGATTATCAGATGCATTGTTGAATCTTTCAATATACACATAACTGTGAAAGGACATATTAAACATACAGACACAAATACAGTAAAATAATAATAATAAAAAAAATCTTTATGTTTGCTTAACCAAAAGTTGCCTATCAGTATTTTGCTATAGGTATTCCCTCCATTTTCTTTTGCCCTTCAGCCATGTTTTGGTGATGACTACCTCCAAAACACATTACTACTGCACTAAAATGTGAGTCTAATTTTTCTGCACTAAAAATTTGTCTACAATGGTAAAAATAGGCTTAAGTTAATGGGAAAGTTGCTGCTTACTGTAAAGCTCAAGTCAGTTAGAAGCTAAATGGTGTTGAATGAATATTGTCACGGTGTCAGATTGTGTTCTCCAGGTGTCCACTAGATGTCCTCCTTCCTCACGGTGTCTGTCACAATTTGAACTACATTCCCCACGATTCTTGTCTCATCATTGCACTCAGCTGTCCCTTATCACTGATCATTGCACTCAGCCAATTCCCCATTATCATTGTCGTTTCCCTGTGTATATAACCCTGTCTGTTTTAGTGTGTGTCACGGAGTCCTTGTTATTATCACACCACAAGTCCTGTCTTTATACCCGTTCGTTGTTCTTGTGTATGTTTGGATTGCTACCCTGGTTTTGACCCCTGCCTGGACTGGTTACGATTTTGGATTTCCCTAATAAACATTCTTACTGCATCCTTGGATTTTTCCCTTCTTTCCCGAGTGTGGATCGTGACAGAAGGACTCCGTCATGTCAAGATCCAGCGGTAAGAATGTTGGTGGCTCCTCTCCGACCATCGAGAGGAGGAATTCAGGACCCAAGGAAACACCTCCACGAATGAACATCTTCCAGTGTTTTGCGCTATGGGCCCAGCAGACGGAGGAGATCAAGATGGCCAAATCCCTCGAGTCTCGGTCCATCAGGAGGGAACCATCTTTTGAGGGAACCCGTCTGGCCAGATTTTCTGGTACCCATTGTGGCCACAGAAGAGGAGGTTCTAGAGGCGACATCCAGCACCACTCTCCGCCTCGGTCTCTCATCGACCCTGAGCCGGTGATGATCGACCCAGAGCCCTCTTCACCGTGGTTCCTGCCCGACCCGGAGCCTGCTCCTCGCCATCAGAAACGGCGGAGGAGGAAGACCTTCAACCGTCCAAAGGACCCGGAGGTGGTCCCAGAGGTCCCCGTGCAGCCCGCTGTTGTCTCGGAGATCCCCGTGCAGCCCGCTGTGGTCCCGGAGGTCCCCGTGCAGCCCGCTGTTGTCCCGCAGGTCCCCGTGCAGCCCGCTGTTGTCCTGGAGGTCCCCGTGCAGCCCGCTGTTATCCCGGAGGTCCCCGTACAGTCCGCTGTTGTCCCGGAGGTCCCAGGGCAGCCCGCTGTTGTCCCGGAGGTCCCCGTGCAGTCTGAGGTAGACAGAGCAGCTGAGACTCTGTTGAATTACTTTGAAAGACTATTCAAGATCCTAGAGTTTCCCAGAACTGTCCACGTCACGTCTGCCGATCCAGAGACTGTCCACGTCACGTCTGCCGATCCAGAGACTGTCCACGTCACGTCTGCCGATCCAGAGACTGTCCACGTCACGTCTGCCGATCCAGAGACTGTTCACGTCACGTTGGTCGAGCCAGTGTCTCCGGACAAAATGGCCGAACCAGTGTCTTCGGACAAAATGGCCGAGCCGGTGTCTCCGGACAAGATGGCCGAGCCAGTGTCTGTTCCTGAGCCGGTGACGTCGGTTCCAGTTCCTGAGCCGGTGACGTCGGTTCCAGTTCCTGAGCCGGTGACGTCGGTTCCAGTTCCTGAGCCGGTGACGTCTGTTCCAGTTCCTGAGCCGGTGACGTCTGTTCCAGTTCCTGAGCCGGTGACGTCTGTTCCAGTTCCTGAGCCGGTGGCGTCTGTTCCAGTTCCTGAGCCGGTGGCGTCTGTTCCAGTTCCTGAGCCGGTGGCGTCTGTTCCAGTTCCTGAGCCGGTGGTGTCTGTTCCAGTTCCTGAGCCGGTGGCGTCTGTTCCAGTTCCTGAGCCGGTGGCGTCTGTTCCAGTTCCTGAGCCGGTGGCTGTTCCTGAGCCGGTGTCTGTTCCTGAGCCTGAGCCGGTGGTGTCTGTTCCTGAGCCTGAGCCAGTGGTGTCTGTTTCTGTTCCTGAGTCGGTGCCTGTTCCGTGGCCGCCCGAGGGGTCGTCTCCGCCGTGGCCGCCCGAGGGGTCGTCTCCGCCGTGGCCGCCCGATGGACTGTCGTCTCCGCCCTAATGGACTGTCGTCTCCGCCCTGGCCGCCCGATGGACTGTCGTCTCCGCCCTGGCCGCCCGATGGACTGTCGTCTCTGCCCTGGCCGCCCGATGGACTGTCGTCTCCTCCCTGGCCGCCAGATGAACTGTCACTCCCTGTTCCCGTTTCCCTCCATGGACCTGGCCCCCCATCCCTCCCCCTGATCCCCCACCAGTCCACCTCCCGCCTTGGACTCTTGTTTTGTGTTGTAGTTTTTGTCGTCTTGTAGCGTCTGGTAGCCGCTCCGTAGAGGGGGGGTTATGTCACGGTGTCAGGTTGTGTTCTCCAGGTGTCCACTAGATGTCCTCCTTCCTCACGGTGTCTGTCACAATTTGAACTACATTCCCCACGATTCTTGTCTCATCATTGCACTCAGCTGTCCCTTATCACTGATCATTGCACTCAGCCAATTCCCCATTATCATTGTCGTTTCCCTGTGTATATAACCCTGTCTGTTTTAGTGTGTGTCACGGAGTCCTTGTTATTATCACACCACAAGTCCTGTCTTTAGACCCGTTCGTTGTTCTTGTGTATGTTTGGATTGCTACCCTGGTTTTGACCCCTGCCTGGACTGGTTAAGATTTTGGATTTCCCTAATAAACATTCTTACTGCATCCTTGGATTTTTCCCTTCTTTCCCGATCGTGACAGAATATTATGTGAGTTTTTTTATTATTATTTTTCATTTAGATAAATCTGATAGTAATTTAACATTTTAATCACTTAAAAGTGAGAACACTTTAGAATAAATTCAATAAAACATAAGGGACCCCTAGTTTTTTTTTTTAGATTCATGCAGTGCAAGTAAAGGAAAAATAGGGGGAGGATTATTTTGAGGTTTGTGCTCCTAACTCAGGAACCACAAATGAAATTGGTATTTCTTGGTCAGGGGAAATGATTTGCACCTACTGGAAAATGTTAGCAAATGCAAGATGGCTGGATGTATGACTCACTGCTGGGATATCTTGGGGGGAGGGTGGTGGTCGTCTACTTGAATGTGGGGCTGAGACATTTGTTTACTTTCCAGACAGTTTGGCTTGGAGGCTCCAAAAGGGGACCGCCGTGGAGAGCATGATTTTCCAGAGCTTTGTAAAACAGGGGAGGGCTGAGGTCAGAGGTGACGCTTCAAAATGGTTTCAGTATAGAAATACTTTTTGGGGAAATATGCAAATGAACAATCTCCATATTCTCAATCTTCTCTTTTGCTTTCCAAGAGAATTTTTTATCTCAAACAATAATATGTGTACAGAGTAAGTATGCATTGGAAGTATGCATGCTTTTCAAGATAGACAAAATAGTGTGTCACACACTTAAATGCTCACAGGAGTTATGACTAAGAGGTCAGTCTAGAGCATAAACCACATTTTCTCAAACTGAGTTTGCTGCTTTGCTCATCTGAGCAAAGGTAATTTATGTAATCTCCATGTGGACCATCCAATAGGGTCACCAATCTAATGCTTTTGTTGTCTCGATGTTTATTCTACTTTATTTACTAAGTTTATGTAATCTTTTTTTTTATAGAACAAGGAATTTCAAATTAAGCTTGGCTTGGATTATTCTTGTTTTATGTGTCTGTCAGCCTTGGGTGAGATTCACATTTCAGGGTCATGTTAATGGCCATTTTTTTTTAAATTATTATTATTATAAAACTTCTAGTCATGCTTCTGATGTCATTTTTTATGTAAAAGAATTCTAAGACTAAGTTTCAGTGTAAACCTCCAACAGTAGCCACGCCCCCTTCCCCACCACCCTCCTCCATTACAGGAATGCGTGGTTAGTGTAGATGGTCTCTTGTCTGTTCCATTGTGGGGGTGTGATTGATAACTTCAATGATGCTTAAAGTTAAAAAGCACAAAAAACAATTAATAGCCTTATAGAGGGTGAATACCAGCATTTGCTATGTCTTTGAAAATGTATTTGAAACAAAGGATTGTGATCTTTAAATACTAGATTATTGTGCAAAGTGTTGGTGATGTCAAGCTGATGTCACACTATGTTGTTATTCTGATAGCTCTTAAAATTAATGATTACATGCTTAAACATTGTGCATGTCTCTGCAGAGAAACTTGATTCATTCAAAAATGTGTCCATATTCACTTCTTCATGTGACTGATTGATGGCAGAACAAGGATAAAAGGCAGCCCCAAGCAAGTTTTCTTTCAAATAGCTGTTAGCTGAGTAATGACAGTCAAGCATAGCATTATTTTTTTTGGCCTGTTGTTAGCACATGTGTGTTGCTACTTGCAGCTCTGCATGTTATGTTCCCTCAATTCAGGATTAAATGCTTGGAACAATTAAGTGTCTAAATATTGTTCACTGCATATAAAATAATGCTCATTTGCATTGCTGCTTCTTGCTTTATATGCTCCCTCAATAGCCAAGCATTCGTGAGAGAAAAGTTGTTTCTTGGCATATCAAGAAATTACACGTTTCAATGTTTATGTGTTTATGGATCTACGCCGCCATTTCTAATCCTGGGATCATGTATTGCTCTCCTCCTCCTCCTCCTCCTCCTCCTTCTCCTTCTCCTCAAATAAAAAGCCCCATTGGTTAGTAAAACCATTGCAATATATTGATAAGAGACACATGTTTTTAGTTTCTCTCAAAACTGCCTGTGCTTGGCACAAGTTAATTTTCTTTACTAAAGTAACAAAATCTGTTCAAAAACTCGGATCCTCATGTCTTGTTCAGTGTTCACAAAATTTAACTGTTTTAAATTCCATTCTTTTTTAAGAATCTTGAAGCTTTTCATACAAAACAAACAAGAGTTTTCCTTTGCTTGAGAAGCATAGAGAGAAATGCAGATGTAAAGCAGTGACTCTGTCTGGGGGGTTGCTGTAAAGGGAGCTGGGGCTTTCGACTCCAGTGTAAAAGGGAAATGCTAAAGCCATGATGAATAGGATATGCATGACCTCAGTGCTCAGATCTGTTCTCCACATTGGCTACACGCTGCTTGCCTAATTTAACTGTTTTCTGGAAGAAGTGAGAACTAGCTCTAGCTGTTGGCTTGAGCGATTTTCTGAGCTTAGTATAGATATATTGTGTACCTATTTGATGTGATTACCCTTTTGGTCAAAGCTTGTTTGGAATTAGTTTATCTAAAAAAGAAAAAAAATCTGTCATAGAATTCTCATGACTTGGCTTGCATTCGTCCATGGAACACAAAATAATGTTGCAGAATGTATTGTATGTAATTTGATTAGCTGTTTGCTAAATCCATACAGGATTTCTTTGGAAGGCTGGAAAAAATATTTCCAGCTTTAATAAGTACAGGCATTTTCGAATCATTTATATTTTCACTCACCAATTATATGTATCCATAACAAACAGGGATAATGAAAGAAGAGGCATGTTTGTATCACTGCAGAACAAAATGTTGTATTTATTCAGATCGTCTTATAGGCCATCTAGTAAACACGTCTGGTTGGGTGTTTATTCAGGGGTTCTTTCTGTTGCCATCCTCATAAAGTGCAGACCTGTCAAGTCTGAATGTGCAGACTTGATATACGGCTTACATGTGTAAAAATAAAACACTTGTAAACTATTGAACACCTACATTCTGCTGCTGTTTATGGAAACAACAGGATGCAGAAAAATCTTAAACCCATGCTAACATTGTTTTAGAACTTTGGTGATCCAAACTGAATGTGCCAAAAAAGGAGAGTAATGCTTTAAGGCCAGAATAAACACAGCAAACATGGAGGACAGATGGAAATTGTAAAACCAGTTAATAGAAAAAGTTGAAAATGACTTTACAGCGCACTATCAATTCTGAAGAGACTGAATGGATTAAACATGTTCTCTTTGGTGTTGTGGTATTGCCATTTGCTGTTCAAGGGTGCTGCAATATGTGAACTCTTGGGATTGGAATTTGGCTTGACTTTATGCAGATGTTGTTTGTGCTGTTGCTGGATTTAAGTGATGCTGTTTCTCTGGCTATGCATGGTTAGCGTTTTATTCCTTCTTATTCCTAACTGCAACACTGTTCTGTTCCTATTGTTTCAGCATTGTATTTGTCTTTTGAGATCACACTAAAAATATTAGACATAACCGTCAGTTGGAAGTAGAGTTATTTTTGGATTTTTCTTAACATTCTATTCTCTCTTGAGTCTTGACCAATCAACCTCTTTTTGCTTTTGTTGTTGACTGATACTAATAAAAAAGGATAACACTTTAGAATAATGGTCCGCCATTAATAAGTAACTATGCAGGAAGTAATGCAGGACTAATGAGTAGTACATTAACACTTCAGCTACTACTATTAACTAATATAGAAACAAGCTGAACTAATCAGTAAATATCACATTTAGGAGATAGTTCCTTATTAGGTAATCAATAATTACTTAATGAGATAAGCCTTATTAATAACTATTAACTAACTAACAAATAATAAAGAACATTATCGCGTGTCTGAGACCTAATCAGTCATAATTTTTACTCTGAATATAGTCATAAAATGCATCACTAATTACTCAGGTGTTACCTAGTCACTATGCAGGAACTACTAGTGATCTGGAGCATTGTTTTACTACATTATTGGGTAGCATTATCTACAATATTATTTTAAAACATATTTTTCATAGTAGTCCTTGAAGGGTGACTTGGTAACACAGTAATTAGTGATGCATTTTATGACCGTGTTGAGAGTAAAAAAAAGACAATTGCACTGTAAAAAAAATTACATCCCCAAGTCAAAAATTTCAAGTGACCGATAGCATCTAAATTTTTCAATTAGTCTGACGTATTATTTCTCATTGAGCCAATGTTAACAGACTATTGCAACAAGAATTTCACTTGGGCCAATTGAAAAATTTAGATGTTATCGGTCACTTGAAATTTTTGATTTGGGGGGGTTAGAAATTTTTTACAGTGTGCTAACATTTCAGACACGTTAGTGTTGTGATTAGTAATTAATTAGTAATTCTTTATCATTTAATTACCTTCTTAATGTTCTAATGATAAAGTTCTTAATGATGGCAATCTCATTAAGTAATTATTGATTATCTAGTAAGGAACTGTCTTAGTCCTAAATTTGATATTACTTACTAATTAGTTAAGCCTGTTTCCATATTAGTTAAAGGAGTAGTTCACTTTAAAATGAAAATCACTCCATGATTTACTCACCCTCAACCCATATAGGTGTATATGACTTCTGAAGCAAAAGGATGAGTTTGTGTAAGACAAATATTCATATTTAAAACTATAAAGTAAAATAACTAGCTTCCGGCCAAATGAACATACGGATTTTACTTAAAGAGGCTACATGCGATTTTCTGAAATTTAAACTCGCAACTGACACCTGTGGCCAAAAAACGGAACTGCTCTTCCTTTCTGCTCGCTCTCGTACGTGCACACTTCACAAGTCATCCGCTGCAAAGAAGTCAACATTATGTTTACAGAGGTAAGAACAGTCAAATACATATATTGTTTGAGAAACTAAGTTTGTTTGCTGACTAGCGGTGGTGGCAGAGTGATCTGAAACGTTTAACATGAACGCGCTTGACGTCACATCCGCAGACAGCGCGGGAAAAATCCGACCCGACAGAAAATAGGAAAAATAGGATACAGGCTTTTAGGTGCACCCACTGTGAGCGGACAAGGTGTCAGTATGCTCATCAGGAGATGTTTGAGTCATAAATGGTAAAATAAAAAGGCTATTGTTACGTTTATTTTGGGGAAAAAGTTGCATATAGCCTCTTTAAGTGTAAAGTGAAACTTATGCAAGTAAAGCGACGTACTGCTGATATTTACAGATATTATAGCTACGCCATGACGCACTACGCTACTTCCGACGTCATAAGTTGCGCATTAGTTGCAAGTAGACTGCGTTTGGCCGGAAGCTAGAATTTTACTTTGTAATGTGTTAAACGTATATTTTTTTACACAAACTCATCGATTTGCTTCAGAAATCGATGGCCTTTATTAAACCCCCCCGAAGCCGCGTGGAGTTCGTTTATGACGGATGGATGCACTTTTTTGAGCTTCAATCTGTTGGTTGCAATCCACTGCCATTATAAAGCTTGGAAGAGCCAGGACATTTATTAATATAACTCCGATTGTTTTCGTCTGAAAGAAGAATGTCATATACACCTAGGATGGCTTGAGGGTGAGAAAATCATGGGTAATTTTCATTTTAAAGTGAACTACTCCTTTAATAGTATTAGCTGAAGTGTTAATTTAGTACTACTCATTAGCCCTGCAAATCTTCCTGCATAGTTACTTATTAATGGTGGTCCATTATTCTAAAGTGTTACCTAAAAAGGTCTCTATGGACATGTTTTGCAGCAATAACACATTTTCAGTCTGACATCCCCAACGGAAGCTGGCCTTCTGTTTCTTTTTTGCCACAAAAAAGCAAACAGAACTTGGCCTTCTAAAGTGCATGTTTTAGTGCATAGACCCTTGTTGATTAGATGATCGTTATACTGTGATATTCTAAAATATTGAATAATTTATGCAAGATCTGGAATGTTCTAATATTATAGCTGACCAACTTGGAATGTAGTAGTTGAGTGCATCTTTCTGTCCTTTTTCTTTATTAGAGTTTGCCATTGAAAACTGCCCTCGTTTTTTCATAAATGGGAGAGCGAGGGCAGGCATCAGATTTCATAAAGACCTTCATTTTCTCTTGATGCCGAGACTTTTTTGAGCTCATAATGCAGAGCACAATAACTGTGTTTCAATTTCAGACAAAGGGGTTTTGTTAAAATCCATGCAACTATAAAAGTAGTTTTATTGGCATTTTGTGGGATGATTTAACCCTCTGATGGTCCTTCTGACCGAATAATTTTCTGTTTTGAATTTTTAAAAATCACAGCTTCATTGGAAGGTTATGATACTTGGTGACGTTTATGGCATTAGGTATGTGAATACAAAAAAAAATTGAGGTCATGATCCGAGCATGCTAAGTGGTCGTAAAAAAAATAGTCACACTCGTGGTCTTCGGTCAAAAATGACCGACCCATAGGAAATGAATGGGAAATTTACAAAAACACAAAAATTCTCTGAATTTTTGTCTGTACAATCTACAAATCGGCCACGATTCTAAGAAAAAGTACACCGCAGTAAAGGGGTGACACTCTACAACATCAAGAGTGCAAAAAATTCACACCCACCCACACACACACACATACAAACACACTTTTATACACATACACACCAATAAATTCAGATTACAAAAATCTGTTTTGAATTTTTAAAAATCACAGCTTCATCGGAATGTTACAAAACTTGGTGACTTTTCTGGCATTAGGTATGTGAACACACAAAAAAAATTGAGTTCATGATCCGAGCATGCTAAGTGGTCGTAAAAAAATGACCCCCATAGGAAATGAATGGGAAATTGACAAAAACACAAAAATTCGCTACAAATCGGCCACGATGCAGAAAAAAAGTGCTCAGCAATGAAGGGGTGAAACTCTAAAACATCAAGAGTGAAAAACATAACATAATTAATAATTATGATTAATATATATATATATATATATATATATATATATATATATATATATATATATATATAATTAATATAATAATTATTAAAATTATTAAAATAATAATTAATAAAATGAACAAAAATAAATTGCATTGGTTTTTACTGGGATGGAGGAAGTTTAATTTTTAGGTGTCCGGTCACTTCTGACCGGGAAGGCCAAGAACGTGACTCCTAAACGAAGACCATCAGAGGGTTAATCAGTTGAGGCACAAGTCAGTCACATTATACACACAGTATTAAATGTTATAGTAATGACGTAAACTTTTTTTTTTTTTTTTTACAGAAACAATAGAGCAAACTAAGCCATGGGAACTTGACATGGGTGAAGCACAGTGTAACACAAAATGATTGTTTTGGAGAGAACTGTAAACAGGAGTCCTTCTGGTAGACCTGTAATCACCAACCCTAAAGGCAACTGGACAATCCCATCCCATCCTAGCCAGTAGTTATGACATCTGTCTGTCAAACTTTAACAATCAAAGACATAAAGATAAATAATAATGCCAGTGTTCAGATTTTTGAGTTCATGTTGCTCCAGTGGTGATTTGTATGAACGCTTTGTCAAAACCGCTATGACTTGTCTGAAATTGTAGGATTTTCATTGAAAGTAAAACAGTCACTGCATTTCAATGTCTTCCTCTTACCCCTCTCCCTCCATTGTCTGGATCTGCTCTGAATCTTGGCACAGACATGGTTTACGTCACTTTTGGCATGTGGGGCAGTTGAGGGAGTCAGAGTTTTACATGAAAACCAAGTTTTAAGTCTGTGCTCAAAAATGTCAGTTCTCTGCATGAAAGGGTCTCATTTAATAGTTTCTTTGACCTCTGGTTGTTTGGTAAATGCATGCATAATTGTTACTGCTTACATTTTCTTAGCGTACAATGTTTGTCTTTAAATCATAAAACAATGCAATTCTCCCCACCAAACAGATTCTTTCTTATCTCTCTCACCAATCAATAAATCAGGCCACTGTTTTTTTTTTCTTCTTCACTTTTTTTTCCTGTTATAGTTTATTACAAGAAATCATATTTTTTAAGCAAGAAAGCCTTCAACCACTTTAAATAGTTGTGTTAGAGAGCCACCTAGTGTTATTAATGGGTTTAGCAGGATTTGAATGGTAAATTAATTCAAGTGTTGGTCTCTGCAGGTCGGAGCAATGGGCATGCCGAAAGGTCATTACAATTGGCCACGAAAGCTGCCTATTCCACATAAAGGCTGGAAAAAAGCTTAAATGCTATTGGCCTACAGATTAAAAGGAAGTAAGATTGGTCAATGAAATGTGCCTTTTTTGCCCCTATGGAACCCTGTATCATGGAAACCTCTTTATTATTTCACTACCAAACACAAGGCACATACATGTTGTTTAGCAAATACTGTTTAAGTCTAAATACTGTTTAGCAAGTACTGTTTTATTCAACATTATACAATGATAAATAGGGAATTTAATATGATAATAATTTATATGCAATCCTTGTAAATGTAATCCTTGAGTAGCCTAGAAATCTAGATGCACCCAAGCAGCAGCAAATTTTATTTTGCAGCCAGTGTCGTCTAGCAACTCTCCGTTGGCTTGCAAGCTGGAAAAAACAAACTCTAGTCAGGCCAATCACATCGTGTATAGAGTCAGTGGGCGGGCTTAACATAATGATGGCAGAGTTTTGATGGTTCCGAGGGAATTCCCTGCTACTTGAAAATAAAGAAGATTGCTGCTGCCGAACAGTGGTCTTTCGAATCTGCTTTGACAGCGACTCTGGAAGACTTGGAGTTATGCTTTTCTTTGAGTAAAGAACAAAGAACGGCACTGAAGTCATTCTTAAAAAAGGAAGATGTGGAAAATGCCGACCGGATACGGCAAAATCTATTAATCTATTTAATCTATCAACTAGCTTCGCTGGTGAGAGAACACTCTGGTTGGTTGTAGCGCTATCCTATTGTGTGCAGAGGGAATTTGAAAGACAACCGTTTATCCCGCCCCTCGGATTGAGCCCTGCCAATGGTGTGTTCCCAGACCCAACATCTTGATGTGGGTCTGGCTTGTCAGGCTAATTCTTGAGTTCATCTATCTGAATTGTTTGATTGTAAATAGTGGTTTAGCACTTTGTACTGTGTTCGAAAAACAAGGTTATCTACACTCTAAAATGGGTTTGTTGCAGCGATGCCACAGAAGAACCGTTTTTGTTTCCCCAAAGAACAAAACAGTTTTTAAAATAACCATTTTTCTTAGTGTGAAGAACACTTTTAAAAAAATCTGAAGAACCTTTTTCCTCTATAAATAACCTTATATATATTTGTATATAGGCTATTAATATATTAAAGGGATAGTTCACTTTGAAATTAAATTTTGGTATGTTTTAGCTTACCTCAAGGGCATCCAAGATGTAGGTGTCTTTGTTTCCGCAGTAGTTTCAATTTTGATATTTTTAGGTCAAACCGTTCTTGTCTGTCAGTCATATAATGCAGGTCTATGGTCACCACCTCAAAGAGCATGCACAGAGAAGTCCAAATTAAACAATTCCCCATCGTAAGTACACATTGATGGCCTAAGTCCTAAGACACGAAACGAGCGGTTTGTGTGAGAAAACGAACAGTATTTATATAGTTTTTACCTCTTGTACACAACCACATCCAAGTGATCTGAGGGCGCGCGCGCTTCCGGCGCTTTCTTCTTCTTCTTGTTTTTTTTTAATATATATATCAATTCAATATATAAACTATGATTAACTATAGTTTGCAAATTATTTTTAAGTAGGCTACTTTATATTGTATTTTTGTGTAATGGAAATGTTCCAAGGATGTTAAATGTTCTTCATGGAACCATATGCCAATAAATAACCTTTATTTTTAGGTAGAATGTGTTGTATCAGATATCCTGAGAACATATTTTGAAAGGTGCTGGCTTTTAAATGAGGAGTTTGAGTTAAAGATAACAAGCTTCACACAGAATGCATCATAGCCTTCTATGTCTGAGGTTGCAATGACACATTATTCTTACATGTTTAATTGTAGTGTTGTTGGAGATACTTAATTCTTGAGTACTTTGAGGCTGTATAATATATTGATGTCATATGAGTGATATTCAAATACACATTATTTGTGCATTTTAGTATTGTTTTATTTAAAATATTTTATTCTGTGGTTCAAAATAAAACAAAACAAAAAACCCTGGTTTGATAAATTGGAACAGATGCAAGCTTTATTCAACAAAATGATTGTGGATTATTCGAGTGGATGAGAACTGAACTAAGCTGGACAATCACATCATTGTTTTCTGCAGAACTGCTTTATAGATGTAATGAACTAATTTAAGAAATTGATGATCTTTGCAATGGAACTGAATCAACACTGAACTGACTTCAGCTGAACAATGACACTATTTTCTTTTAGAGCTGCTTTACAGCAGAAATGAACTCTGTATGCATCATTGAATATTTTTTCTGTTATCACTGTAAATCTGCTTTGAAACAATCTGTATTGTATTAAGCGCTATATAAATAAAGGTGACTTGACTTGACATACAAGCATTTAGAGAAAAGTTCTAAAAAGTTTTTTAAAAGCATCTTATCTACTCAGGTTTTTTTGCATGACACAATCAATGCAAGTTAGTATTTCAGTCAACTTTATTTAAAATTTAGTGGTGTTTATCAAAGTAAAATCCTTGATCACAATATGAAGAGTATCTTGTAAAGAATGTCCAGTGCATGACTGCATGAGCTGTCTAGTAGTGTTTACAGTTCGTCATGCCCATAAACATTATACTCCGTGAGTGATAAGGTCCCATCAGCATTGTGATCATTCTTTTGGAACACATCTGCCACAACATCTTCAAAATAGGATTCATCTTTCTGTGAATTTAACTTCTGTGCTTCCAACTTCAAGTATTCTTTAATCTGTAAATCCAAAATAACAATATATGTAAATAATAATATATATATAAAAAATTCAGGAAGGCAAAAGTAAATTCCTGATACAACAGTAGCCTATGACATATTTACCTCTTCTTTTGTCAGGGCCTTGTCGTTGTCAGCATCAATTTCTTTGAATGCTTCTATGCTGCGTGGTCCTCTGGTTATGAACAAAAGCTCCACCTCAAAGATCACTGTTGCATTTGGTGGTACAGGACCTATTCCACCAGAAAAAGGTGATTGTTAATGGTTTATATATTAACTTAACATTTAAATGTTCTTTGCTGCATAATTAACTTATATTTGAATGTATTTGATTATTTTAATAATTTAAATGAGGAGCCTGTAGTAGAGAAAACAAAAAAAAATTATATAATTTCACCTTACTAAGTAGCCTATGTATGAGTAGCATTTAAGCCTATGTTTCTTTCATCGCCACTGTCCAGCACCATCCTGAGCTCATTTTTTGTTGTATTGTATTGTTGTCTGTTGTACTGAAATTATACTTTCTTATTTTTAGTTTAAAAGAAGTAATAGCACACTTGAATAAACTTATTTTTGGTAAGGGCGCACACACTGAGAGAGAGAGAGAGAGAGAGAGAGAGAGAGAGAGAGAGAGAGAGAGAGAGAGAGAGAGAGCAAAACAGCGCCACACGTGTAAGCAGGGGCTGTATTGATTCTATACGTATATGAAGTAAGCAATAGACCTACCTTTTCCTTTCTCGCCATATGCCAGAGAAGGAGGAATTGTAACTTTTCTCTTCTCACCGGGACACATGTCTTTCAGCCCTAAATCCAGCCCCTTAATAACTTCTCCAACGCCTAACACAAACCAGTGTGGGTGACCCGTGTTTGTCGAACGACTTGAAAATAAAAACAAACACTGGTTTAGGTTAGAAATAAAATGACTTTTTATTTAGCACGTTAAGTACTAAATACACTGTTTATTACTCTACCTTGAAACAGATAAATATAACATGCAATACAATATTTAATGCAATAACTTTATGTGTAAAAAAAAAAAAAAAAAATGCGTTTACCTGCAATAGAACTGAGATCCGTCTTCAACTAGATATCCATCATAATGCGCATTCAGCATGTCTCCTCTCTTGGATTTCTGGCTGCAGTTTTCAGGCAGAAACGTAACCTCAATTTTAACATCATGTTTTGATTCATTTGCACGAATTATTACGATGAGGAGATTGAGCGTTTGCAGAGTCAAAATCAAACAAAAGTAAAACGTAGACCGCTGGGACATCTTGCACAAATGTCGTCGTGGCGTCGGAGGCTGGAACGCTGACGCGGCAGTGCCGCCCAGTTCTCAGATTTCTCACTTGACGTTTGAGGTGTTCAATGTTTTTTATTTTTTTTTTGCAATAGATTTAGAACATATTCAGATGTCCTTGTTGGGACATTTGGTCCTCACAATGTACATGTGTATCACCGCGAGAAGAAAATTCAGAGAAGCAATTCTAGAATTAAGAAAAATAATTAAGATGCTGTTTTAGACAGAGCATGTCGTAAAGCAGCGCTGCAGGACACGTTTTTGTGCGTGATAAAAAACAATGTTCCTATTTGCTACTGGACATTACTTTATGGGTTTATTTTAACCATTTAAAGTCTGTTTTTAACTAGTGCAAGAAACAAAAAGGCTGATGTGTTACTGATTACTGATACAGGCTATCCTTTTAAATATCATCTGAAATTAGATAAAACTGATTTTCTATGAAAACAAATTTAGTTTTGTAACCATACTATTGAAGACACGAAGCTGTTATTCAATGACTGAGTAAACATGTTTCATACATTAAGTAGCATTCGTTTATGGAATACAGACAGACAATTTATGGTGCTGAAAACATGCTTTATTAAATCAGTAATTCATAAAACTCAAGGAGGCTGAATATATGTGTAATACTACATAAATTAGTTCTAATAAATCAATGTGCAGGGTATTACAGTAATGTATTTTTCTTTTCTTCGCACAACACATGAAATCTCTGTGGTACATAGCTTGATGGATACCCTGGCTGCTGACAAAGTGAGATTCTAATGCTAACACACACACAAACACACAAAATATAACCTAGCAATCCTCCAAGAGTTGGCACAGCTTCTGCAAAGAAGCACTTGAACTGATTTTACAACTATTGGCCAGGTGATGTTACTTTAATAAAATCAAAATTCAAACAGTCCTTTGCCAGAAACCTTGCACAAACATTATAATTAACTCATTGTGCAGGCCGCTCGCACATTGAGCTTGTCATTAAAATGGCGGTATGACTTCGTCAGTCTGAACACAAGGCCTAGTTGTCCTGCTTACATGAGGGTAATGCAAACAGCACTCAAGGCCTTATGTTCAAGTCATAAATTCTTGTGTACTGCATTACTGCACGCACAAATGTACAGTGTATAACTTTGTCTCTTTGATTTTAGTAAACTTCAACAGGGAGCCTCTCTACCTGTTGAGGCAATCTTAAGACTTCAACTTATTGTTGAGGCACATAGTTTTGTTTCGTTTCAAGTTTTACAGGGTATTCGTTCCATGTGAAACTTTCTCCTGTTAAACATTTAGTTCCATTTGTTAATATTGTCATAAATAACAATGCATACATTTTCCATAACCGGTAAATTCGGCTATATACATTATGTACATGTCACAAAATGGTGCAGAACTTCTGGTCATAATTATCCAATATGGCACATTTTATAACAGCTTTAGACTTTAGTCTAGTTTGGCATAAATTAACGTCAAGTTTGGTATAAAAATAGTTCATATTTACAAGAACAGAAATCCAGGTCTTTATCAAGAACAGAGTATTTTTTTTCTCATTCTATAAATAAAAAGGTTTTGAATGAGGGAAATGGGGTGAGGATTGGATTACTATTATATAATAACTATTATAATTGTACTTTTTTTTTTTTTTTTTACATGGATCGAATGTTGACATTGACAGTAGTGGTATCAGATCCAAACTCGTTAACAAGTTTTAAGGTGTATGCACCAGCATCAGTCTCTTTCACTCCACTTATAACAAGAGTGGTGACATCCTGAGAAGTCTCAATATGCAATCGTCCACTCTCCTCCTTGCTGGACAGTGTCTTCCCTGAATGTGACCATTCTATGCAAGGGCTTGGGTCTCCAATGAAAGCACAGGCTACAGTCAGGACCTTCCCTGACTCGATACTGATATCTTGAGGGGCAGCCTCAATCTTTGGTGGTATACCTGGTTAAAAAACAAATTTGTTATTATTATGGTGATATAGCTCTGCTGATATCTGTTTTGTTGCACTGTAAAGGTTTTTTTGTTTTGTTTTTTCAAAGATGCATATATTTTCCATCTCACCTTTGCGGGTCTGAGAAATGGCTTTGATGGATGACCCCTCAACATGCGAGTGACTGGACATTGCCACCATACTGCTCGAGCTCAAAGCCATCATTCTTTCAGAAGTCATAGAGGTCATGCTAGACGCTGACATGCTCTCAAATTTAACCTCAGCCATGCTGGAACTGCTGAAGGATTTCTCTTGCATTTTTGAAACCACATGCTTGGCGGCATAACTGCCCTGCATGCTCGTAGCATCAGATGTTTTCTCCATAATTATAATTTTGGCAGGTTCCTCAACCAGAGCTGTGAGAGTGCAGTAAATAATTACTATTTCACTGAAACAACTGATCTCATAAAAAGGTACAACAGTCAATTCAATGGCATTACTGGTCTCTGTTTTCTGTTTAAAACATTTGAGGATATTCAATGTAAATTAGACCGGAACATTTGTGATGGTATTGGTATTAGTACAATAAAAAAATATTTTAGTTGCACCACTTGTACATTATACCTTTAAGAAAATTAATTTGGTAAGGCTAATCAGAGAACACAGATTTCTGATTATTTTGACTATATTTTAAATATGGTGTTATTTTGTTGAACATACTGTATACATACAATTATTCAAACTATGTGAAGGCATGGCTAATGGATGGTTAATAATATGGTTTGGTTATTTAAAGACTTGAATATACATGCAGTTACATGCAATGCTTTATCATCATATAGTGTGGTAATTAATTCAGTAGGCGACCAAGGATGCAAATCAAGCTAAAAAAAAAAAAAAAAAAAAAAAAAAAAAAAATCTAAATCAAAATAACATAGTTCTATTTATAGAAGGGAATGGTGAGATTTTGTTAATGGTTATTTTGTTAGCTTGATAAGTGAGCACTGATGATTAGTGTGTATGATCTTTTAAGTTAGATTTTTAATCAAGAGATATCATGAACATACAGTAGGGTATGTGTTTGGTTTGACCATGCATTTTATGTAATGTAATGGACAGGATGCTCATACTTTGTTACTGTAAGACTGCTAATTTATTCTTAGGAATGGATCAAACACTTACTGAGGACATTCAGTGATGATGTTGCAGAGCACTGTCCAAATTTATTCTTAGCTTTTACTGTGTATTTTCCACTGTCTTCAATGGTAGCGTTGTAAATCTCAAGTGTGTACACATTCTTAGAGCAGCTGAATTTCATATTTGGTGTACTAGATATCTGCAAGGAAATGTAAACAAAGTTAACAGACTGCTATGAGTGAAATACAAATAAGTTGTTTTTGTTTCTTCTCCCAAAATATAATGACAAACCACTCACGACTGCATTATCCTTGAGCCACTCGATTTCAGGAGAAGGTTCACCAGCGATTTTGCATGTGAATGTGACATTTTGTCCCTCGTTAACATTTTGGGAGCGTGGTTGCACAAGGAAACTTGGTGCATCTGAACACATTGCACTGATGGTCATATCAAACTGGCACTTGACCACACCATGTTCAGTTTTGGCCTCACATGTGAGAACTCCCTGGTCATGGTAGCTGATGGTTTTAATTGTCAGGGTGTGATCATTGCCTGACACACCATATCTGTAGTTCTCTGAATTTGATAGCTCAGCTCCATTCAGGATCCATTTCACATCAGAGGCTTCAGGGATGTTTGCTCGTAGTGTGACAGTCTGACCTTGATTTATTGTTAATTGGGTTTTTGATGCTTTAATTTCTGTGAAAGACTGCACTTCCTCATAGGCAGTCTCCTTTTTCGCTATTTGTTCTAGAAACTCTGCTTTTCTTTCCACGGCAACTGCTGTTGTTCGTGCTGGAGCAGAAGGAGTAGATACTTTTTTATTAAAGAACAACTGTACATACAAAATTACACAAAATTATTCTTACTAAAATTATATTTTATGTGTATTTTCAGACCTGAAATGTGCTAAATAATACCTTGAACTGTAACAGTGCAGTTTGTAGTAACAGATCCAGCACTGTTTTTGGCTGTACATGTGTATACTCCACTATCAGAGACATCAGCTTCATAGATTTCAAGATGTGCTGAACCATGCTCTTCAAAGATTTCATATTTTCCACCTTGAGAGAGGTTCTGGGAGAAAAATGTTCAAATAAATTAGTAAATCAATCCATTCAACTATATATATTTTTATTAAGTAAAAATATCTTTCTTACCTTTCCATCCTTCATCCAGAAGATTGTTGGTTTAGGCTCACCAGACAGTTTCACTATCAGCTTTATAATAGTATCTGCAGAGGCTGAAATGTCTTTTAGTTCTGCAGAGAAGGTTGGCTTGGATGTTTTTTCTTTTGGAGTAGGCGATTTTACCATGGGTGGGGACTTAACTCTTGGTGGAGATTTGATTGGTTCAGGTGATTTAATTCTCTGCGGAGACCTAATTCCAAATGGTGACTTTATACGAGGAGACTCTGGAGACTTTACTCTTGGAGGTGAAGCAACAACTTTCTGTACAGGTGTTGGTTTACGAATTGTTAGACTGAACTGTGCCTCCTGTTTACCATCAGAGTTCTCTGCCACTACAGTGTAATTACCTCCATCTGACATTTCTACTTGGGTTATCTCAAAAGTAGATTTATATTCAGTTGAGGTAACATGGTGACGACGAGATGACACAATGACTTGTCCCTCTTGCATCCATGTTACAGTGGGTGCAGGTTCACCATCAACATCACATGTGAATTTGACCGATTCTCCCTCTGATACTGTGAGTGACTGTGGTTTAGTCAGAATTATAGCTGGAGTCTGTTTCTTTTTCTCAACCACTTCTTCCACTACTGTTGTCACTTCTGTAGCTTCAAGTTTGGTCTCTGTCATTTTCTCAACCACAAATTCCTCAACTGCAGTCACTTCCGTAGCTTCAAGTTTGATCTCAGATGTCTTAATTGTCTCTTCTGCCCTCTCTGTTTTAGTTTCAGATATTTCCACTTGTGTTTCTGATGCAGTTGCTGCTGTTATGGATGAAACATGATACACATCTGTTTTAGTCATCTCAGGGACGAAGGGGGTCGGTGGCTCCTCATCTTTGCGTTGGGAGGCATATGCAGAAAATCCACCCCCAGCAACATCGAGAGTGGCATAGTCAGAAGCTTCTCCCTTTGCATTTGTACAGACGACACGGTAGGTGCCACTGTCCTCTTCCTGGCAATCAATGATTTGAAGAGACAAAACACCACTCATGTTAAACATACGATATTTTCTGCTTTCTTCAATCTGCTGCCCATTGTGGTACCATTTAATCTGTGCTTCTGGCTTAGATTGGACATTCAGTGTGAATTTGGTGTTTTGACCAATTGGCACACGGTGAGAGCGCATTCTTACAGTCACCCTGGGAGCATGGTCAAGAGTAAAAGGCTCCTGGGTCACAATTTCAAACTTCCTCTCAGTTTTCAAGGCTTTCTTTCTTGACTCATACCTTGACATATAATCAATTTTTGTTGACAAGTCTGGTGTAGTGATTGTTTTCTCAGTAGAATCAAGGCTGGGTGAACGTGGGCGTGTCTTTTCAGGTGAAGCCGTTTTAATCACTTTTTCTGCCACAGTTGCAGAGGGTTTCTTGGAATGACTTACTGTAGCATAGCCAGGTGAGAATGCTGTTGTAGATATATCAGTTATCACTGCTGCCTCAGTTACTGCTGCCACAGAAACTCTTGTTTTTTCCTTTCTTTTGACCTTTGTTTTCTCCTCAAACTCAATGTGTTGCAGTTGGCTCTTGTAGGAAGTTAATTTTGTTGTTGTAGTTACTGACCTAAGCAGTTCATGGTCTTCTTTTTCCTCATATAGCCTTTGCTTTTGCCTTGGAGGTCTGTATGTTGCCCTTTCGTGACGCTGACGCAAGTCAACATAGCTTGGACCAGCCTCATATTTAGATGGAATACGATATGAGTCATATGTTGGAACTTCCTCCCCTTCCTCTTCGTCATATGTAGCTCTCTTAGGTGATGGGTGACGCAGTGCAGAAAGTTCAAAGCGTACAGGGCTCAGACTTGGTGGAGAAGCAGAATAGCCTAACTCAAGTTCATCCTCAAGTTTGAGTCTTTCTTCCTCTGTTCTCTTCATTGAGAGGTATTCTTTAACTGGCAGAAGCAGTTCCTCATCAGAAAGATCACCAAGAGAGCGTCTCCTGATTCTGTAGTAAGCCTCCATTTCTGGAGAAGGTGTGCGATGTCTTGCTGGTCTTACAGTCTCAAGGTCATCTTGTGAAACAGGAATATGCCATTTTGGCTTGTATTGGTCTTTAATTCTTGGAAGGGGTACTTCATAGAACTGGTCCCACCTTGACAGCCGGATGCGCTTAAGTCTTTTCTGGGGGAACTTTTCCATTGGCTCCGGGAACTCATATTGATCTCTGAGTTTCTTGTACCACTTCATATCAGAGAATGGCACAAAGTGTTTGATTTCCATGTCCTCCTCAAGGGCAGTAGGAGCAACAACGCGGGGTGGAGGAATAACATATGGCATTCTCAATCTCTTTTCTTCTGCTCTCTTCTTTTTTTCTTCTTTCTCTTTGGCTTCTTCAGCTTCGCTCTTGACTTTCTTGGTAGTGATTGCTGGCTTGTACATGGTTGCAGCTTCTCTTAGTGCTTGCTGTGCGACTGGAGTAAGTGGGGTAACGTTTGCACCTGCTAGTATCTGAGTTAGTCTTACTTTCTTGTCCATCTCTTGCTGTTCAAGATCGTGTTTCTTCTTCTTTCCTTCCTCACTCCCCTCCTTCTTGATATGTGTCACACGTTCAACCTTGAGTGTGGCTTGACAACTTGCAGACCCTGCCGAGTTAGTTGCAATGACTCTGTATGTGCCAGAATCCTCTGGAAGAGTATCTCTTACATGTAAGACATAGTAATCTAAGCCTTCATGCTCAACCTCAATTTGTGGACCAAATGCCAAAGGCATGCCATCTTTCTCCCATTTCAATGAAGGATGTCCTGACACACGCATTTCAAAACGTACACTCTGGCCTTCTCTGCATTCCAAATTAGCAAGAAGACGTTTGAACATAGGTCTCAAGGTGTTATCAGCAGGAGCAGGACGAGGGACCACTTTGAGACGAGCCTTGCAACTGTCATCACCAAATCGGTTCCGTGCCACAACAGTGTATTCTGCATCATCATCTGGGTCAAGTTTGTGAATCACTAACTGATACAGGCCCTTGTCACTAATAAAAGTGTATTTCTTGTCATCATCTCCTGGCATAATCTTTTGACCCGTTTTCAACCACATTACACGAGGTTCAGGATGCACTGTGATGGTGACGCCAAAGCGCACATCCTCTCCAATGTAAGCAGTGCGGTTGCACAATGGCAAAGTAAATTCAGGAGGTCTTTGGAGTAGTCTTGATGTGTCAACTCTGCGTTTTACTTTCTTTACCACACGTGTAGTGAAGAACTCACGATAGGATCTTACCCCTTTGACAAAGAGCTCAGCATAGGCACTGTCCTCACCATACTCATTGACAACTTTACATCTGTATGTTCCATCATCTGTTCTGCTGATTCCCTTGATAGTTATGGTAGCAAGCCCATCTTCGTAAGTAATTTCGTATCTAGCACCTTCTTCTAGTTGTCTTACTCCACAGTACCATGTTACTTCGGTAGTGCTGTCGTAGTTGTCAATGTTGCAAATAAACTTGATATCATCGCCTTCATTGGCAACGCTGTGTTTAATTTGTCCTGCAACTGGTCCATGTTCAAATGGTGCAATCTTCACTTTAGAGACTGTTACTCCTCGCTGACTTCTGATAGCACCACCAATGGCAACACGAGCAGAAGAGACAACTGTGTTCCATTCTTTCTTCACCATGGCTCGGTAATATCTCGTATGGCGTGTAATCTTGATGGACCTAGTGCTTAGCTGCTCTGAGTTCATCGTCAGCCAAGGATGATTCAAAGCCTCAGTAGCAGTCATACGATGTTTGCGCTCTTTGGTTAGTAGGCGGTCCACAAAGTCTAAAGCCTCAACACTAACATGCTTGAAGGCTTCATCATCAAAACTGTACTCAGCATTGTAAATGCTCTCAATCATTTGCTGATTAGTTTCAGCAGCGAATGGATTAAGTCCACTAAGAAGAACATAAACAAGGACACCGACAGACCACATATCCGTCACAGTGCTAACCATCTCATTTTGATGAATTTCCGGTGCCGCAAACTCAGCTGTTGTGTACTGAATCTTAATTTGGTCCCCAGGTGTAAGGTGTCTAGATTGTCCAAGCTCAATGATCTTGACATTAGTTCCCTTTCTTGTGGTGTACACTATATTTTCAGGCCTGATATCAAAGTGGCCATAACTCTTGCTGTGAAGAAATTCAAGAGCTTCACACACTTGTCTGATATAGTTAACAATTTCACGCTCGCTGAGCTCAAAGTTGGCTGTACCAAGGCGCTCAAATATGTCCACACCAGAGATGAACTCATAAATCATGACTAGCTCTTCAGGGCTGTCAAATGACTCATGCAGCAACAGGAAGTTCTTGTGGCGTGCCACATTCAGTGTTGCAATTTCTTTTTTCACTAGTGCCTGATCCGCACCTCTAACTTTGACAAATTTAGCCATGTAAGTTTTCTCAGAGCTAGTCTCAATACACCGGTGAACAATACCAAACTGTCCGCGGCCAAGCTCTTCAGCAATCATGTACTTGTTATGAACATTCTTAGTCTCTGAATGAGGAGCTTTGCTTTTGGAAACTGGCCTGGTGTCATCAACTTCTTCATCATAGTTAAGAACTCTTGATTTGTCTTCCTTTGTCACGACAGGTCCACTTGTCTCAGATGGTACACTCTGACCAAATTTATTTTCAGCTATGATACGGAATTGATAACTTGTCTTTCCAAACAGATTGACAACAGTGTAGTGGGTGTCACGAGACTGGCCAACACGTATCCACCTTTCTGCTGTGGTGGCGCACTTCTCTATGATGTAGTTTGTGACTTTACTTCCACCATCACTAGCAGGTGCTAGCCAGTGGAGTGTTACAGAATCTCTTGAAACATCACTGGCTTTGATGCCACGTGGTGGATCAGGCACATCTGCAACATCAAGCTCAACTGTTTGCTGGTCAATTCCAAATCTATTTTTGGCACACACAATATAGAAACCAGCATCATTCATTTCTACTCCATTCAAAAATACAAGAGATGTGAAGGATCGTGTGACAATAACTTGATAGTGTCCATCATTATCAAGAAGGTCTTGTCCTTTCTGCCAAGTGATAACTGGATCTGGTTTTCCACTGAATGGAATCTTGATGTTCACTACTTCACCACGAAGGGCAGGGATAGCTTCCTTTCCTTGCAGATTTTTAGGTAGATGAATCTTAGCAGGGACTGAAAAAACAAACATGTTAATCCATCATTTGGAAATAGCTTGTATAGCCAAGTAAAGTACAGTATAAAACTTTGTAAGCTTACCTTCAACATCTAGAGAAACAGTAGCAGAAATGGATCCACCCTGGTTTGTTGCTCTGATCTGATATACAGTTGAGTCTTCTGCATCGCAATCAGCAATAACAAGCTGATGATAGCCTCCCTTGAATTCTTGGATCTTGATTTTGGTACCATCAGCTTGAATTTCCTTTCCACGCTTAAACCATTTTATTACAGGCTTGGGCTGTCCTGTTATCTTGCAGACAAATGTTGCATTGCTTTTGAATTTTACACTCATGTTTCTGAGGTCTTCCTTGAAGGCAGGAGCACGCACATCAACATCAGTCTTTGGAATGGCAGGGTCAGATATTTCACTATATTCACTTTCTCCACCAATGTTTTCACATTTCACCCGGAATTCATACTCTACACCTTCTGTCAGGCCCTTGACAGAATAAACAGTCTGGTGGATTTCATCTGTTGTAACTGCAGCCCATTCACCCTTCTTCTTATCTCGCTTTTCAAGACAGTAGTTCTTAATTTTAGAACCTCCATCACTGAGAGGTGGCTTCCAAGACACAACAAAGGAGTTTTTGGTAATTCCAGACACAACTGGTTTTAATGGAGCTCCTGGCCTCTCTGCAAAACATACATTTGCATTTGAATAATAACACTAAATAATAACAACAAAACTGTGGTTACTTCTTTAATAGATATTAAAGAATATCTATTAATAGATTATATTTCTTTATAACTTACCTAGCTGACTCTTGATGAGGATAGCAGAAGGAGTCTCCAGTGATTCACTATTACCATAACGATTTTGTGCTGAAACACGGAAGTAGTATCCCTCATTTTCAACAAGGTTAGGAATTCTGCATGAAATGCCTGTGATGGATGATGATACAAGTTCCCACTCTGCTCCTTCCTTGTCTTCACGCTTTTCCACAATATAATTAGTTATCATAGATCCTCCATCATCTTTGGGTGCTTTCCAGCTAATAATCACAGAATTCTTCAACAGAGCATCAAGAACAAGAGGACCCTCTGGCATAGCAGGTTTATCTGAAAACACAAAAATATATATGTTAATTACTCTTATTTCCCCTACTAAGTACACAAAAAGACAAATTATGAAGCATATACCTAAGATTTCAACGTGAGTTACAGTATCTGCAGACCCAAAATGGTTGTTGATCCTGATTCTGTATTTTCCTCCATTTACACTGCGCTGTACATTCTTGAGAATCAAATGAGTGTAATGCTCTGTATTTTCAATGATCACATTCTCAGAGGGCTCCAAAGCCTTGGCTCCATAAAGCCACATGATTTTAGGTTGAGGTCGGCCAATGTAAACAACATGAATGCGCACTGTGCTACCACATGTTGCAAAGAATTTGTCTTTCAGTGGCACTGGGAACTGTGGTGCTGCTTCAAGGACCAGAGTTCCACTGGTCTCACAGTCACCTGCTTCATTCACTGCCTTGCATGTGTACAGACCCTCATCTTCCTGTTGATCTGTTGAAATGGTCAATGTATGGTTGCGACCATCAGAGGTTGCTGCATATTTGCGACCTTCTTTGATTTCCTTTCCACCCTTGAACCATTTAATTTCTGGAACAGGTCGTCCAATAATCTGACATTTGAGAGTTGCAGTTTGTCCAAGTTTGGCAGTGACTTCATCCATCTCTTTCCTAAGAGCTGGTTTAGATCCAACTAAGAAAAAAAAGACAGAAGTGGCAGCTATAGTGACATTTATTTTCAAACACCCTTTCTATTTATTTATAGTCAAACACCCCCAAAAATGCATTGGGATAAATATTGGATATCATTATTGTATCGACAAATCACAATACACACAAAAATCCTTTTAATGTTATTTCAAAATGTGCTTACCACCCAATTTAGTTTTGATGCCAGTTGCTGTTCTGCGTGGTCTGCTGATTCCGGTTTCATTTTCAGCAAATACTCTGAATTCATATTCAGTTGCCTCTTGTAGACCACTCTGAGTGTACTGCTTGTCCTTTGTGCGCTCCTTATTGCATTTCTTCCAAGCACTCTCTCCAGACTTTCGGTATTCAATCCAGTAGCCAAGGACTGGTTTTCCACCATCACATGCCGGAGCCTCCCATTTAATTGTAATGTAGTCTTTGGTTACAGTCATAGTGTCAATTTCTCCTGGCTGGCTTGGTTTATCTAAATAAATAAAGAGTGTAATAAAAAATATTTTCCATAAATCAAGGCAACAATTTTGAATCAATTACTTAATGAACAGACAACATATTATGAACACATATTATGAAGACAAAATGTGGTCATACCAAATGGATCTTTGCAGATTACTGAGTCTGATGCAGGTCCTGGTTCACTCTCTCCAATGTCATTCACAGCAATTACACGGAACTGATACTCAGCATCAGTAGTGAGCTGACTAAGAGTATACATTGTTGAGGTAATCTTTGTCTCATGACGAATCCACTTATCAGACAGCACTTCTTTGTACTCAATGAAGTAACCAGTAATGCAAGATCCACCATCATCCTTAGGTTTAGTCCAAGCCAAAGCAGCAGAACTCTTAGTAACATCCATGATTTCTGGTGGAGTGCCTGAAGCCTCTGGGACACCTAAAATAACAGAAAACAAATAAATATATGTTTTTATTATGTTTAATAACAAACATGCAATTCCTAGAAATAAGACAAATGACAAGTGCTTACAAATGGGAGTCTTTGGTACAACAGTTCCCTCTGATTTCAGGGAGTTGCTGATTCCAAACTGGTTCTCCGCTGTCACCTTAAAGTGGTATTCAACATTTTCTTCTAGTCCTTTAACCACAAGGGATGTGTCAACCACCCGTGAGTCAACAGTGTACCAAGCTGCTTTTGTTACTTCACGTCTCTCCACAATGTAGCCAACAATTTCAGAAGCACCATCTTCAGTTGGTGGTTTCCAGCTAACTCTTACAGAATGTGCTTGTATATCATCAAATCCAAGAGGGCCTTCAGGTGCAGATGGGCGGCCAATAACCTTGACCTTAATAGGAAGCATCTTTTTGCCACACTTATTTTCCAGATGGAGATAGTAAACGCCAGAATCAGACCTTTCAGCCTGTTTGATTACAAGCTCAGATACGTCTTCATTAGAGGCAATCATTGCACGGTTGGTCACCTCTGATCCATCCTTGGTCCATTTGCTGGTAGGAGTAGGTTTACCTTTGATGGGCACTGAAAGTTTGATTACTCCTCCAGATCTGACTACAAGGACATCTTTGTATTTTGCTTCAAGGTCATAACTTGGAGTATCTGAAACAGAACATTTCAAATTATTAAATTATTCCATAAATGTAAAACTTTACACATATAAGTAAAAGGGGTTAATGACAGGGTCATGAGATCTTACCAAGCATCTCTGTTATGGTCACAACTCCAGGTACTTCAGCTGGTTCACCTGGACCACCAGCATTGCAAGCCATGACACGGAATTTGAATTCCTCTCCTTGTGGCATTTGTGTCAAAGTATATTCACAGATCAGTGAAGGTGTAGTATTGCACTTCATCCAGGTTACTGAACCAATTTTTTGCATCTCAATTAGATAGCCTGTAACCTTAGCACCACCCTCCTCATCTGGAGGACTCCAGGCCAAAGACACAGAAGATTTTGTGGTATCTGTGACTCGTGGATTTTGAGGTGATCCAGGTGGATCTGTAGGGGTTATGCAATAGATTAATAAGTGATAATAAGTTGAATGCACATAAATTCTACAGTATTTTAGAAAAAAATAAAATAATAATTTCTCACCAACTGGATCATTTGCTACTGCAGGTTTAGAAAGAAGGCTAGGTTTGCCAACACCACGAGCATTGACGGCTGTCACTCTGTGCTCATATTCCAGGCCTTCAATTAAACCAGTGGATCTGTATCTTGTCATTGTTACTGGATTTTTATTAGCACGGATCCACCTGTCAGCTCTGACCTCCTTGCGTTCAATAATGTAGCCAGACACCTCTAATCCTCCATCCTCATCTGGTGGCTCCCATGCAACAGTCATGCCATCGCGTGATACATCAAAAATAATGGGTCTTCCAGGCGGCCCGGGAATGGCTGCAACAACAATTCAATATTGTGATGATGTAGGTCCAATATATGTGTTACATAATATATATCTAAGATATGTGCATATGCTATTTTTTAAAAACATGTTTTTCTTACATTTGGAGCTCTTGCACATCACGACTTCTGACTGTAAGTACTCCCCAGTGCCATAACGATTGGTTGCTGCAACCCGGAACACATATTCATCGCCCTCTGTCAATCTGTTAAACTTGAATGTTGGTCTGCTAACTGATTCTGAAACAGGTACCCATCCTGGGCGATGAGCATCACGTTGTTCAACCACATAGTTGCTAATTGGTGCGCCACCATCTCTCATAGGTGGATCCCAGCTTATTGTGACTGATGTTGCATCAATTTCATCTAATCTAATGGGTCCTTGAGGCTCATCAGGTTTAGCTAAAGAGAGAAGAGGGTTATTAATAATATTATTTCTCAATCATTTTAAAATATCCATTTTAATGTAGGGAGTGGGTACTTACAAAGAATAATGACTTTGATGTTTTCAGTAATTACTCCTGTTACGTTTTTCACCTCTAGAGTATACACTCCACTGTCATCAATGGTGGTGTCAAGAATAGTTAATTTAGAGAATTTTCCAGTTGACTTCATCTTCACACGCTGCACAATCTTTATCCTATTGTCATTGAAGAACCAAGAGCAAACTGGTGGTGGTCTTCCTATGATTGGCAAGTCAAGCTCAAGGGGTTTGCCTGCCAAAACACTGATCATCTTTTGTGGAATAGTTGATAGATCAACCTTTGGCATAACTGAAAGAGAATTTAAAAAACAACAACAACAACAACAGTGAGACACAACAAACAAATAACACCATCTTGTGACTATTATTGTATTTACTGTATTATAACACATACCTCTTTGTTCATGAACTGTCACAGCTGTCACAGTTTCTTTTGGCTCACCAGCTCCTCTGCTGTTGACAGCACGTACCCTGAAGAGGTACTGCTCATTCTCATTCAGTGACACAATAGTGAACTCTAAGTCTGTAAGTTTCAAAGTTGCCACCTTCATCCACTTGTCAGTACCAGCTTTACAAGCCTCAACAATGTAGCCAGTGAGTCTGCTGCCTCCATCATGTAAAGGTTTCTCCCAAGCAAGTGAAACACTGGATTTGGTTACATCTACAACTTCAAGCTTGGCTGGTGGCAGTGGAACTTCGCACACCAACACAACATCGCCTGTCTCACAAGGTTCACCAACACCATATATATTCTCTGGTAAGACTCTGAAATAATACAGCATTCCTTCTGTCAGACCAACAATTTTGTATGATGTCTTGCTGCATTTTGATGTGACCGTTTTGTAAGCTCTCATTGATGCCTCTCGTCTTTCAATGATATAATTGTTGACAGGTGCTCCACCATCAACCTCAGGAGCATCCCAGATAATATGAGCAGAATCTTTTGTGAGCTCTTTCATCTTAATTGGACCAGGTGGACCAGGTGTATCTGAGAAAGAATGCACAAACATGCTGGTTAGAAACCATTTCATGGTATGTCGTTATATGCACTATAAATAATTTACACGATTTAATATGAGAAAACATACCATAGATTTTCACAAGAATGCTTGCATCCTTCTTCCCAGCAGAATTGGAAGCTTCAATTGTATATCTACCAGCATCATAGCGGTGCACCTTGTCAATAATGAGAGTTGTGGCAGTATTGGTCACTTCAATAAAGCCACGATTTTGGAGGTCCACACCAGGTTTGCTCCAGGTTACAGTTGGGATTGGTCTACCAGTAACAGTAATATGTAGGCGCAGAGAACTTCCTGCTCTCAGACAAATTGTCTTTGTCAGTTCATCAGGCAGCTCAAGGTCAGGGATTTCTAGAATAAATAATAAAACAATTATACTATTTATTAGAGTGACTGATTGAATATTGGACATTACTTCTTTCTTGCATTTGTATATACCAAACTTCAGAACCATACAAACATTTAGAAGTTGTTTGAACTTACCAATTCTTTCTACAGGCTCAATCTCTGCACAAGGATCACTGAAGTCACCCATTCCATTTACATTGACTGCTGCAACTCTGAAACAGTACTTTTTGCCAGCAGAAAGGCCTGTAACTATGTGTTCTGTCACCCTAAGATTCTTTTCATGCACTTTTGTCCATTCCTCTGCACCAGCTTCTTGCATCTCAAGAACATAACCAATAACATCAGCACCACCATCTTCAACTGGTCGTGTCCAAGCAAGACTAACACTCTCTTTGTGTGTGTCAGTAACCCGTGGAATTGAGGGTGGACCTGAAGTGCCTAAAATGGGAATTAAACATAATAAGGTTAAAAAAAAATTACTTTAGTAATATAAACACTTAAATGTTATAAATTATGTTATTTTGGAAACATACCGGTTGGTACTCTACATACTGCATACATTGACACTTCACTAGGTTCACTATCTCCAGCTGCATTCATGGCTGTAATGCGGAACTGGTAAATGTTGCCTTCATGGAGACCAGTGACTTTGAAAGATGTGTCCTTGAGAATAGAATCTCTGTTAACCTTGATCCATCTAACACTCTTTCTTTCATGGAACTCAATCAAGTAGTTTGTGACTTCACTGCCACCATCGCTCTCAGGCTTCAGCCACTCGATCGTTGCAAAGTCTTTTCCAACTGCAAGGATTTCTGGGGCTCCAGGGGATGATGGGACAGCTGCAATTGGAAATAAAGGAGCACAATTTTAATTTTAACATGCAAAATCTCTCATCTAAAGGTTTTTAAAATTAATCATGGTACTTACTGAATGAATTTCTGGCAAAGATGGGGGTAGACTGTACAGCCACGCCAGACCCATACTTGTTCACACCTCTCACACGGAATAGATATTCGTTATTCTTGAAAAGTCTTTTAATTTCGTATGTTAGGGTTTTGCATTCAGCCTCCACGATAACCCAGGTAAGTCTATTGGTATCCCTTCTTTCAACAATGTAATGTGTGATTGGGTCACCACCATCCTCCAGTGGCTCTTTCCAAGACACTGTGCATTTTTCCTCAGAAACATTGCTGACTGTAAACTCCTGACAGGGACCAGGTGTATCTTGTGAAAGAAGAAAGAATTTGCATGAATGAATGTATGACTGAATTTGCAACATATTTAAAACTGAAGATCATGTTTGTTTATGATATGGCTGTATGTTTAGAACACCTACCAAGCACTTTAACATTGACCTCAGCGGTTTTTGTTCCACTAGCATTCTTAACTGTCAGAACATACTTCCCAGTGTCATCTCTGTCACAGAACTTGATGATTGCCAGAGCTCGGGTACTAGAGTACTGGAGAGCATATTTTTCACAAAGTTCTAGCTCTTTCGTACCCTTAGCCCAGCTTACTTTTGGCTCAGGTTTTCCACCAACAGCAGCATCTAGCACTAAATCAGATCCAGCTCTGATTGTAACTGTGTCCACAAGGAGTTTGCTGTCCAGCTCTGCTTTAGGAGGAGCTAAAAAATAATTTAAGTATCATGAGTATTTAGGTTCTCATTAATAAAACAATGTTAGTCTTATGTGTATTGTGACAGAACCATGTATGATACATACTGTATTCTGCTTTGCAGGTCACTGGTCCTGTTGAAACTGATGGCAGGCTCAATACTCCGTTAGCATTTTTGGCAATGACACGGAATTCATATTCCTCTCCTTCTCCCAGTGCAGTGACAGTGAAATTTGTGTCAGTAACATTAGTGTAGTTACACTTAAGCCAGCGACCTTCTCCAGTGACGGTATATGGCTTTCGCTCAACAATGTAGCCTGTGACTGGGCTTCCACCATCGTTTAGAGGCACAGACCACTTGATTGAGACTGTTGATCTTGAAACATTTGTAACTTCTGGTTTTCCTGGAGGATCTATATATTTGTATCACAAACAAAAAACATTTATCAGTATTGTGTTTTCTGTGTTTCATACCATCTAAACTGGTATGAATTACTTTTTGATTATAATATACTTACCAACTGGATTTTGTGCCACAGCTTTCTTTGATGCTTCACTTGCTTTGCTGAGGCCAGCACTATTCATTGCATACACTCTGAACTGATATTCAAGACCCTCAACAAGGCCTTCCACCTTGTAGTAGGATTCAAAGCAGGGAATCTTGTTTTCTCTCACCCAGAGAATTGTGTTACGCTCCTTCTTTTCAATCCAATATCCAGTGACCTTGCTGCCACCATCATGGTATGGTTCCTCCCAACGAATGCTCATGCTGTTGGCGGTTACAGAGAACACTTCTGGTCTTGTTGGAGGGCCTGAAGGAACTGTGAAAATAAAAACATGTAATAAGATATTTGATATTTCATACAGTATATCAAAATTTCTTATTAACTATAACATACCAAATGGATGCTCTGCAACAATCGTCTCAGATTCTGTTGGTTTGCTCACACCAAAACGGTTTTCAGCACAGACACGGAAAGTGTACTGCATGTATTTAGTTAGATGTGAAACATGGAAAGAAGTTTGCTTTACACTTGAGTTAATAAGCTGCCAAGCAGTGGAACCAGATTCACGCTTCTCGACAATGTAGTTTGTGATGTCTGTTCCACCATCATCCTCAGGTGGATTCCATGATAGTACGCATGACTGTGATGTAATTGAGGAAATCTCAATAGGGCCCTCTGGAGGGCTTGGTCTGCCAATGACATTGACAGTGACACTGAAAGTCTTTGATCCCGTCACATTCTCAAGAGTTAGGAAATATCTGCCTCCATCACCTCTCATGCTGTCTTTAACTGAGAGAGTGGTCCTGTTTTTGGTAGTCTTGATTGACACCCTGTCAGTTTCTTTTAGCTTCATTTCCTCAAGCTTCCAGGATACCTTTGGAGCAGGTCTTCCACTAATTGGAACATCAATCTCAAACAATTCACCAATCCTGCTAATAATGAGTTGGTTGGTGATGCCACTGAGGTCGGCAGTAGGTTCAATTCGTGGCTCTTTAATGATGACTGAGGAGAAAGCTTCCCTTGGCACACTGAACCCAGCATCATTTTTCGCCTTGACACGGAATTCATACTCACTGTTCTGTATAAGTCCTTCAATTACAAGGCTTAGGTTTTTCGTTGTGCCACAAACAACCCATTTATCTGAGTCTTTAGCCTTTGACTCCACACAGTAGCCTGTGATACGGCTTCCTCCATCATGCTCCGGCTTGAGCCAGGCCAGGGTTGCTGATGTGTCAGTTGTATCAATAATATCAACTCTCTTCGGTGCAGCAGGTTCAGCTGTGGCAATAACTGGGTCGGGCATTTCATATGCTTCACCAAGACCATATTGATTCTCAGCCATGACTTTAAAGAAATAAGGTACACCTTCCAGGAGATCAGAAATTCTCAGGCTTGTTTGAGTGGTCTTGGGTGCTGCCTCTGTCCATGTACGACGGCTAGCCTCACGTTTCTCAACAATGTAATGATGAACACGTGCACCACCATCGTTGGTAGGAGGTTCCCAAGCAATTGTGAGAGCTCCTCTCGTTACTTCCTTGATGGAGAGAGCCCCTGGTGCACCAGGTGTGTCTAACACTTTGACTGCAATAGTAATAGATTTATTGCCACTACTGTTCTCAAGAGTGAGAGTGTATTTTCCAGTATCATTTCTAGTGCAATTTTCCAGTGTCAAAGCCGTGAATGTCTCAGTGGTGGCGATGTCTGTCATAACACCAAGTTCTCCATCCACTTTTGTCCATGAAGCTGTAGGTGTTGGCTTTCCCTTAAAGGCAATATGGATACATACACTTGCTCCACTTTTTACAATATGTGTCTGTTTGAAGGATGCATCTATGTCAATTTCCGGTGCCAAGAACCTGTCTACTGCCTGTACAGACTCAGATATTTCTTTGGCTTCGCCCTTTCCAACAGAATTGACTGCACAAATACGGAACTTGTACTCTGCAGTGGTTTCCAAACCAGTCACAGTGTATTTTGTGACAGCACAAAGTTCCTCATTGACTCTGCGCCATACCTCTTCAGATCCCTTGCACATTTCAATAATGTAGCCATGAATTTCCATTCCACCATCATAGGCAGGTCTGGTCCATTCCAAGCTGATAGACGTATTGGTAGTGTCAGTCACATTGACAATAGATGGGGCATCAGGTTCTTCTGTTGGCTCAGTACATTTAATTGGCATTGAAATGTTGCTTGGTGCTCCAATTCCAGCATCATTTACAGCATACACACGGAATTCATACTCCACATTCTCAGTTAGATGAGTCACTCTGTGTGCAACCTCAACAATGGGTTTCCTTGTTAGGACTTTCAGCCAACGACCAGTCTTCTTTTCACGTCTTTCCACAATGTAATATTTTATTTGGTTTCCACCATCATGTGTTGGAGGAGCCCAGCTGATTGTGATACTCTCTCCATCGACATCTGTTGCATCTGGAGTTCCAGGAGAATCTGGAACAGCTGCAGGGATGAAAAACAAAGAAATTACAGAAAAAATATTTTTACAGTGTTGTATATATAAAATTTGAGAAAATAATATTTATTTTAATATAAGCTTTTTATTATCTTACTGTATTGCATCTGTGCAATCACAGGAGCTGAATCCAGTGGTCTGCTAACACCAAACCTATTGACTGCAGAAACACGGAATTGGTACTCGTTTGTCTTGATCAGTTTGGTGGAAGTGTATGTGCATCCCAAGCACTCATCCGTGACAAGTGCCCATGAAAGTTTTGAAGTTTCACGCTTCTCAACAATGTAATGAGTGACCTCAGAACAGCCATCATTCTCAGGTGGATTCCATGAAAGTGTTACTTTGCCCTCAGAGATATCTGAGAATGTGACTGGACCAACAGGCTCTCCGGGTGTATCTGAAAGATAGAAATTATAGAAGCATATGGTATATATGATATGATATGATATGATATGATAAGATATGTTATGATATGATATGGATATTAAGAAAATCTAGTGACTAAAGGGTGGGATGAATACAGATGGATAAGGTACAAAAAGTATTCATACCAAAGACTTCAACTTTCATTGATTCTTTTTTACTTCCTAAGGGATTTGTGGCTTCCACAGTATAAAGACCACGGTGTCTACGGTCAGCATCTCTTATAAAGAGGGTACTTGATCCAGAAATTGTTGTGATATCAACCATTTTCTTGGTTAATTCAATATTATCCCTGAACCAGGTAACTTTTGGTGTTGGTCTTCCAGTGATAGCAACTTTGAGCCTGATGTTTTCTCCAGCTTTAATAGAGACTCCCTCAAAGTACTCTTGGCCAAACTGAACATTTGGAGGAACTGAAAGAGAAAAGAGTTTGTACTTTTTTAATACACACAGACCAGCATAAAATTGCATGTAAAATGTTGACCACTGAACAATGAGAAACACAATATAAACTGCATGAACTTACAGCTCTCATCTCTGATGACAACATAACCAGAAGACTGAGAGGGTGGGCTCACTGTCCCGATAGCATTTCTTGCTATGACTCTAAATTCATAGCGTTCACCGCAAGCAAGACCAGTCACTGTAAATTCTGTGTCAGTCACATTTGTAAAATTGCTCTTCAACCACCGTCCTTTGCCCTGTCGTTTCTCCACATTATAGGCAACAATTTTGCTTCCACCATCATGCTTGGGTGCTTCCCATTTCAGTTGAACAGATTCACTTGTTACATCAACATAGTCAGGGGTACCAGGAGGATCTGAAGTTAAAATTCACAATTTTATTAATATTTAGCTACTGTAAATTGTCATATTTTTAACTTGCAAGATTGGTGTGAAAAATATATCTTAAAGTTAAACTTACCAACTGGAGAAACAGCCATAATAGGTTTGCTTGCATCACCCATGCGACTGTATCCAGCATCATTCTGGGCGTAGACCCTGAACTGGTATTCCAAGCCTTCAATAAGACCAATAATCCTGTACTCCCTTTCTTTCACTAAAACTATGTTAACTTTTTGCCACATTATGCTGTTCTTCTCCTTCTTTTCAACATGGAACCCAAGGACTGGACAACCTCCATCAAAGACCGGTTCATCCCACTGAATAGTCATGCCATCGTTTGTAACATTGTAAACTACTGGCATGCCTGGTGGACCAGGTGGTCTGAACTCATGCTTGGCAATGACATTTTGTGAAACTAAAGGTTCACTTGCACCATATCTATTTTCTGCACAGACTCTGAACTGATATTGAATACCCTTGATCAGGTTGGGGACCTTAAACGATGTTCCAGTTACACTTGAACAAGCCATTTTCCAGCCTGTCTGAGAGGTGTCATGTTTCTCAACAGTGTAGCAAGTGATTTCTCCACCTCCATTATCATTTGGTTCATCCCAAGATATAGCGATACTTTCTGCTCTGACCTCATCTAAGCGGATAGGTCCAATAGGTTTAGAGGGTGGTCCAAGGGTAATAACATGTACGTGAAATGATTTTCTGAAGAATGTGTTGTCAAGAGTAAGTGTGTATTTGCCTCCGTTCTCTTTCTCCACATTTTTTATCATAAGAGTGGCCTTGTTTTCAGTCTTCTTGAAGCGGACCTTTTCACTCTCCTTCAGTGGTAAGTTGTCCTTTAACCAAAGAATGTTTGGTCTAGGCTTACCCTTGTATGGCAATTCAATGTGTACATTGTGTCCCAAACGCACACTGATCTGTCCACCAGGATACTCTTCAAGGTTTGCTTCTGGTGGGATAATGTAGTCCTTTACTTTGATTGGCCCAATTTCAACAAAGTCACTAGTACCCTTTTCATTCTTGGAACTAACTCTGAAAAACATTTCAGTGAGTTCCTTAAGCTTTGTAACTTTATGTTCACAATGCTTGTTTGTGCCAGCAGGAGCCCATTCTTCTTGACCTTGGAGTTTCTGTTCAATTATGTAGTCTGTAATGATGCTACCACCATCATAATCTGGTTTGTTCCATTGTAGTGTTACTGAAGTCTTGGTGGAGTCTTTCATAGAAAGGTCTTTTACTGGACCAGGGGTCTCAGTGGCTTTAACTGGCTCTGCTGTTTCACATGGATCTCCAACTCCATTCTCATTTTCTGCTAATACACGGAAGAAGAACAATGCCTTCTCAGAGAGTTCTTCAAGTACACATGTGGTTTCTTTGCACTTATTTGTTACACAGGCATATGTACGCTTTGAAGAGTCTCTTTTCTCAACAACATAATTGGTAATTTCAGAACCACCATCCAGTAGAGGGGGCTCCCAACAAAGAGTAACTTTTCCACGAGTGACGTCTTTCAAGATCAAATTCCTACAAGCAGCTGGAGTGTCCTGTACTTTAACAGACACAGTTAGTGACTTTGGTTCTCCTACACCATTTGATATATTAATGGTATATTTACTTGTGTCACTTCGAGTTACTTGTGTAATTATGAGACATGATGAAGAGTCTGTGTTGTGAATGTCGTATTTAGGATCATTGTCAATGTTCTGGTCTTCCTTTTTCCAAGAGACACTTGGAGCAGGTCTGCCTTTGAGGGGAACCATGATTTCAACATCTTTACCAGCTTTCACAATGTAGTGAGTTCTCATTGCAACATCTATATCAACCTGGGCTTCCTCTGCAAAATAGGAATTAAAGTGGTTAATGCCATTGTTACAGAAAACATTATTATAAAATATACAAAGATATTCCAAGCATTTCAACATGAATGCATACCAAGAATGTCCTTGGCTTGTACTGGCTCTTCCATTTCTATTGGGTCTCCACGGCCAGCACAATTGACAGCAGATATACGGAAGTAGTAGTCCATATCTGGTTTAAGATCTGAAGCTACATACTCTGTAGTTCTCACTTCTCCCTTATGGCTAATCACTGTCCATTCCCCTTCTTTGCCAACTCTTTTTTCTACAACATAGCTGGTGATTTCACTGCCTCCATCATATTCTGGCTTTGACCATCCAAGTGTGATTGATGTTTTTGTTGAGTCAACCACCTTCAGCTTAGTTGGTTCATATGGTGGGTCTTGGGAGAAAAAAAAAAAAACTTGGTTAGAACTCTATGTCAGGACAGTCTGACTCAAAATGATATATGAATTTAGTAAAATTAACAGTCGAGCAAAAATTATACAGTAATACATACCAACTGGATCAGCAGCTTTGTAGAAGTCAGAAACATCTGTGTATGGACCTTCCCCAGCTTTATTGATTGCACATACACGATACTGATATTCATTTCCTTCTGTAAGATGATGGACCTTTGATTTTGTATCACTAATGGGGTCCTTGTACACTTTTACCCAGCGCAGACTCTTCTTGTCACGTCTCTCCAAATAGTATCCTGTAACCATGCTACCTCCATCCACACTAGGTTTATCCCAAATGATCTGCATTGATGTTCTGGTGATATCTGTTGCTTCAGGTGTAGAAGGTTGTCCGGGAGTAACTGAAAAAATAGCATTGATTTAATAGTTGTGGTGTTATATACATGATCTCATTTACCAAACGTATATATTATCTAGTTTAATCATTTTGATTTTCGATTTACTATTTCCTTACCAAATGCATTTTTGGCGATAACAGGCTCAGACTCCAGAGGATCTCCAGCTCCAAATTTGTTAACACCTCTGACACGGAATACATATTCATTTCCTCTGGCCAACTTTTGGACAGTGACAGTGCGTGCTTCCATTGCCTCAAAAACTGTAGACCACACTACTCTACTTGTCTCTCGTTTTTCTACAATGTAATGAGTTACTTTGGCACCTCCTTCATCAGTCACTGGTTCCCATGCAATTGTTATCTTGTCAGCAGTGACAGTTTTGAATTCAATGTGTCCAGCTGGAGGTCCAGGTTTGTCTATTTATAGAATAAAAATGTATTAATTTACAATTAGGAAATGGATAAGACATTGAAAGAGGTGGATAAGACATTGAAATTACATTTATATACATATTTTTGACAGAAATGATTACATACCTAAAATCTGTATTCTGATAGAAGCAGATGCTGTGCCAAACACATTCTTGATTTTGAGCTCATAGGTTCCAGTATTAAGACGAGTAGAATCTTTAATGAGGATGGCTGATGAGTCAGTTGTGTTCTCAATTGACAGCTGTGCGCTTGATACTAATTCCTTTTCGTCTTTAAGCCATTCAATAGTTGGCAAGGGTTTAGCAGATATTCCCACTTTGATTTTGAATGATGCACCAGCTTTGTATTGCACAACATCCAAATACTCTGGGGGCAGGTCAATTACTGGAGCACCTGGAATTAGGGAAAAATGGAAAAGTGTGTGTAATAAAGAGTAAGACCCATTGCTAGGAATGGCATTAAATAAACAAGCAATGTAGAAGCAATTCACTTACCAGAAATGTCAACACAAGTTACTGGTCCTGCAATTAGAGATGGGTTGCTAACTGAGCCAACTGCATTTTTGGCGAAAATCCTAAATTCATATGACTGATCCTGAGTCAAGCCTGACACAGTGAAATTAGTATCAATGACATTGGTAAAGTTTGCCTTTGTCCATCTGCCATTTGGAGCATCTCTTCGCTCAACCATGTAGCCAGTGATTTTGCTTCCACCATCAAATGGAGGCTTCTGCCATACAAGGCTAACTGAATTTTTTGTAACCTCAGAAATTCTCACATTTGCCGGTGGTTCTAAAATAAAACAAGGATTATTTGGCACAGAAATTTAGAGAAACTTGACACATCTCCTTTGCACAGATTTTTTTTTAAATTTTGTTATTATTATTTAAGCTTACCACAGGCATCGATCGCTAGCACTTCATCTGATGTCTTGCTGAACTTTCCAATACCAGCTGCATTTTCTGCAGCTACTTTGAATTCGTAAATCATTCCAGGACATATATTTGTCACTCTAATTTGAGTTGCAGGGATTGCTGTTTTGTTCACCGTCTGCCAAAGGATGCTGCTTCTTTCTTTCATTTGGATGTGGTATCCAAACACCGGGCTTCCACCATCTACTACTGGGTCATTCCAGCAAACAGTGAGGCTTTCCCTTGACACATAGCTCAGCCATGGTGTTGATGGTGGACCAGGGATAGCTAAAATATACATTAAACCAGCAGAGGTTTAGACATTATAAAAATTGAGACATAACTAGAAACAATTGCAAATGTACAGTATCCAAGTACTCACTGTATGGAAGCTTCACTGTAACTGACTGAGAATCAATATGGTCACTGATGCCAAAGCGATTCTCAGCTTTAACCCTGAACTGGTATTCTTCTCCCTTTGTAAGTTTGGTGACTTTAATAGCACTTCTTGCAATTGTGGATGAAACTTCTGTCCAGGCTGGAGTACTTGTTTCACGTTTAAGAACAACATAGTTCGTGACAGGACTGCCACCATCATACAGAGGTGGGAGCCATTTGAGGCACAAGCTTGTCTCTCCCACACCACTAACTTCAACAGGACCAACTGCAGGACCTGGTCTATCCAGGACCAGTATGTTTACAAACATCTTGGTTGTTCCACTTGTGTTTGAGGCGACAATGTCATATCTTCCAGCATCACTTGCAATACTTTCCTTGAGGTTGACATTAAGACTTTCAGGGGTTACTTCAAAGCTGAATCTCTTGCCGCACTTAACTGGAGCATTGCCTCTTGTCATTGTGACCTTTGGCATTGGTTTCCCAGAGAGAGGAAGCTCAAATTTAAGATTTGATCCTGCTCTCACATAAACAGTGTTATGTGGGAAGTTCTTCATATCAAACTCAGGGGCATCTGTTAAGAACAATGAAAGAAAATGTAATTACAAGATTAATAGATTATTTGAATATAATAAAAATGGAATAAATTAAATTAATTAAGACTCACCCAACTGATCTTTCACAACCACAGGGATTATCATTTCTTTTGGTTCACTGAGTCCAGCATGATTCTCAGCGCGAACTCTGAACAAGTATTCTGCATTTTCCCTCAGGCCCTTAATTATGTGGGTGTTGGTTTTTACATTGGCACATTTAACCCACTTCTGTTGTCCCTTTTCAAGGGCATCAATGAGGTAGCTAGTAATTCGGCTTCCACCATCATGCTCTGGCTTTGACCATGCAATGGTGATGCTATTCTTTGTTACTGCAGTAACGCCGAGTCTAGCAGGTGGACTTGGTTTTTCTGTTGGTGCAAAGTTAAAATCATATTTAAAACAGAAAGAATCATTTTATTTTCTAATTTTAATCTGGTAATGGTTTATACCTGTGATCTTGGTTCCATCTTTAGTTTCAGTTGGTACACCTGTCCCAAACTCATTTTCTCCAGTAACTCTGAAGTAGTAGATTGCACCTTCTTGCAAGTCTTCAATCTTGTATGTTAGACTGTGACAGTTGCTTGTTACGCATACCCAGGCCTTTTTGCTTGCTTCACGTTTCTCAACATGATAAGCCTTAACAGCATCTCCTCCATCATTCTCTGGAGGTGCCCAAGTAACTGTAGCAGAGTCTTTTGTGACTTCTGTAATCTTCACGTTAGTTGGTGGTCCTGGGGTATCAAGGACTTTGACCACCATGGGCAAAGATGCAGTTCCAACACCATTGTCCAAAGTAACAATGTATTGTCCAGAGTCATTTCTTGTTGCTTTTTCAATAGTAATAGATGTGTATGTTTCCGTTGTTTCGATGCTTGCCCTTGCTTTGAGATCAATTTCCTCTTTATTCCACGTAATTGAAGGAACTGGCTTTCCCTTAAATGGTGCTGTCAAAGTAAATGAATTACCATGCTTGACTAACAAAGTCTTTCGCATCTCAATGTCAACATCAAACTCAGGTTCCTCCTTTCTCTCAGTTGCTGACTGTGGCTCAGAGACAGGTGACTGCTCACTGATACCAACTTTGTTGATTGCTTTAGCAGCAAATACATACTCTACATCAGTTGCAAGACCAGAAATGGTGAATTCATTGCTCTTTGTCATCTGAATCGCCACTATCCATTCCTCATCCTCAGATTTCTTATATTCTACAATGTATCCTAGGATCTGTGCACCACCATCAGATAATGGCTTTTTCCAGGCAATAGTAATAGAATTCTTTGTATGATCCAGAATCCTTGGTTTAGTTGGCGGGGATGGCACCAAAAGCTCATCCTCTGCTCTTGCTGAAAGAGATGGGTCACTGGCTGGACCTAAACCTGCCGCATTTTCAGCATAAACTCTAAACTCATATTCACATCCTCTTCTTACTTTTGATATCACAGCTGTTAGGTCTGTCACAAGCTCCCTGTTCACACGAACCCAGTGAAGACTGGATTTCTCTCGCCTTTCAATTATATATCCAATGATCTCACTGCCTCCATCAGATGCAGGCTTTGTCCAAGTTAGATTCATTTCCTCACTGGTTACACTTGTAATTTCAACATTTGATGGGGCTGTTGGGATAGTGTATGGATCATTAACCTTGACAATTTCACTTTCAAGGGCTTCACCAAGTCCAAACTTGTTGACAGCTAATACTCTGAATATGTACTCATTTCCTTTCAGGAGCTTAGTGACCTTAAATGTTGTGGTTTTGACCTCTCCATGCACAAGTGTCCATGCCAGTCGGCTGGTCTCTCTTTTCTGAATAACATAATGTATTATTTCAGAGCCACCAATTTCTTGCGGTGGTCCCCATGACAATGTGCACTCCTCTGCTGTGAGGCCCGTTACTGACAATGGCCCTGCTGAAGGTCCTGGTTTATCAAGAATAACACAGTTTACTGGTGTTGTGACACTTCCTGCAACATTCTGCAGTGTCAAAGCATACTGCCCAGAGTCACTCCTTTTGCAGTCTTTAATTACTATCATAGTACTAGTATCTGATCCAGTTATCTGAATTCTTGCCTTGTGTTCAATTGCATGTCCATCTTTTGACCAAGCTGCAACTGGAAGAGGGCGCCCTGCAATGTCAGCATTAATCTTCAGGGTTTCCCCAGATTTTACCACCACAACATCTCTGAACTTGACATCCATCATAATGCGTGGTGGATCTACATTATCTTTAACTGTAATAGGACCAGTGTTGTATGATGGCTCACTGAATAGTCCAGCAGCATTCTTTGCAATAACACGGAAATCATATTGCTCATCCAATGTTAGGCCAGTAACATCAAAGTAAGTCTCTACAACATTGGTAAAATTGCATCTTATCCAGCGACCATCTGGGAGATCTCTACGTTCAATTATGTAACCAGTAACTTTGGCTCCACCATCATATTCAGGCTTTGTCCAAGAAAGAGATACAGAAGACTTGGTAATGCAAGTTATCTCAGGTTGACCTGGAGGATCACAAGGATCTCGTGCAGCTATGGCTTCACTGGCTTTGCTTGCCTTGCCAATTCCAGCAATATTTTCAGCATAGATACGGAATTCATACATCATACCTGCCTCAATACCCGTTACTTTGAATTCAGTATCCTTGATGAGTGTCCTGTTCACCTTTGTCCAAAGAATACTGCTTCTCTCCTTGCGTTCTAAATGATAGCCAAGGACTGTACTACCACCATCATTAACTGGCTCATTCCATGTGACAAGCATGAAGACCTTGGTGGCATGAGCAACGCGGGGCGTAGAAGGTGGGCCAGGCTGTTTGAATGTGTACTCCGCAGTAATGCCTGGAGAGTCAATTGGCTTACCCTTTCCATAGCGATTCACTGCATAGATGCGGAACTGGTACTCAGAACCTTGTGTCAATCGAGGTACCTTAATTGAGGTTCTGGCAACATTTGTTGAAACAATCTGCCACTCTGTTGTGTTGGTATCTCTCTTCTCAACAATATAATTATTGATGGAGCATCCACCATCATATTCTGGAGGGGCCCATGACAATGTAATACTGTCAGAAGTCACAGCGTCAACCTTCACTGAAGCTGGTGGCCCAGGTTTATCAAGAACAACAATGCCGATATCTGTGGACATGGTGCCTGCTGTATTAGCAAGAGTGAATTCATATTTACCAACGTGTTCAATAGCAGCTTCTGTGATGACAATTTTGCTTGACACCATAGTGTTGACAATTGAAAGAGAGGTTGTTTGCCTCAAAGGAAGGCCATCCTTCTTCCATGAGACAACTGGCTTAGGTCTGCCTCTCACAGGAACTTCCACAGTAAGATCAGCTCCAGCTTTAACACTGTAAGTATTGAACAACAGATGAACAGAGGGTTCAATTTCAATATCTTTAGCTACAACAGGTACACCAAGTTCTTGAGGCTCACTCTTGCCTTTCTCATTCAATGCAATAACTCTGAATGAATATGTTTCACCAGGTGTTAGGTTGCTCACAGTAGCCTCTGGAACCTTAACTGTGCAGCTTACACCCCATTTGTCACTAGTCTTGGTTTGCATCTCTACATTGTAGCAGATGATTTTACTGCCTCCATCATGGACAGGCTTCACCCAAGTAAGTGTCACACTATTCTTTGTGACATCCACAATAGTTACTTTTCCTGGAGGCATAGGTACCTGTGCAACCTTAATAGGATTCTTTGTTCCTGCCATCACACCAAAGCCATACTCATTAACAGCACACACACGGAAGTAGAAAATGCCTCCTTCCTGCAATTCATCAACTTTAAAGGAAGTCTGTGTGCAGTTGCTTGTGACAGTTGTATAAGCTTTTCTTATAGATTCTCTCTTCTCAACCACGTAATTGGTTATTTTAGTCCCGCCATCTGTAAGTGGTGGGTCCCAGCAGAGAGTCACTGAATCTTTCTTTACATCTTTCACTTCAAACTTCTGTGGAGAACTTGGTGTATCAAGCACCCTGACATTCACAAATGCAGATTTTGTGCCGCTCTTATTCTCAAGTGTTAAGACATATTTTCCACTGTCAAATCTGTTGACATTGTCAATTACAAGCATGGTGTATGAACTTGTGGACTCAATCTGAGCACGCTCAGTTAGAGTTCCATCATCCTTTTCCCATTTGACAGATGGCTCAGGTCGACCTCTAATTGTAATGAAAAGACGAAGGGATCCTGCTGCACGAACAGAGACAACTTTTCTGAGGTCAGCATCAAGTTCAATCTCAGGTGCTTCAATTTTTTCAGATGTAGTCACCGATCCATGAACATCAGCAGGCTCACCAATGCCTTCAGAATTAATTGCACAAATACGGAAGTTATATTCAGCATTTTCCTTCAGGTTTTCAACTGTGAGGCGCGTTGCTTGAATACCAGCTGCAGGTGTGCATATGATCCATTCCTCTGAGGAAATCTCTTTGCTCTCAACAATATAACCTTTAATATATGAACCACCATCTGTAGCGGGTTTTCCCCAAGACAGAGAGACGGATGAGATTGTGTAATCTGTCACTTTAGGGTGATGAGGTGGACCTGGGGGAGTTGTGGCATTTATTGCTCTATAAAACAGTGATAAATCACTAGATTCTCCCACACCAGCTTCATTCTCAGCAGACACACGGAATTCATAGAAATGTCCCTCTGACAGTCCAGTTACTTTGAAATGCAGATCTGAAAGCTTCTGCCGGTTGCATTTTGTCCACCTTACACCATCTTTGTCACGCTTCTCTAAGTGATAACATGTAATTTCTGTTCCACCATCGCTCTCTGGGGCACCCCATGACAAAGTTATTGAATCCTTTGTTATCTCACTTGCCTCTGGTGTTGATGGCGCACTTGGTGGCTTGTAAGGATTGCGTGCAATAATTGCCTCAGATTCCAGAGGTTCACCAATGCCATATTTATTGACAGCCATAACTCTAAAGATATACTCATCACCAGACAGGAGCTTGGTCACTTTATAACTCACAGTAGAAATGTTGGAATCAACAACAGTCCATGATAGCCTGCTAGTTTCCCTTTTCTCAAGGATGTAATGAGAAATATTAGCACCTCCATTCTGAGATGGCTCAGACCAGGACAGATGACATTTATCAGACATGATGCCAGCTACTTGTAGCGGTCCGGTTGGTGGACCTGGTCTATCAAGAACTTTTACTGTTATTGGAATTGTTTTTGTTCCACCACTGTTGCTTAAAATTAGGTCATAGTGTCCACCATCCAATCTAGTACAGTCTTTTATTGTAATAGAAGCATGTTTTTGTGTACTTCTTACTTCAATGCGCAGTGTCTTATCCATTTCCTTTCCTTCTTTTAGCCATTGAATATCAGGTGTGGGTTTTCCATGTATATCTGCATCCAAAACTAAGTTGTCTCCAGCATTGACAACAATGACATCCTTGTACTTAGGATCCATTGACACACTAGGAGGTTCAATTTCATCTGTAGCAGTAATTGGCCCGGTGCTGTCTGAAGGCTCACTGAAGACACCCACTGCATTTCTTGCAATTACTCTAAATTCATACTGATTGTTTACTGTTAAGCCTGTGATTGTAAATTCTATCTCAATTACATTGGTAAAGTTTGCCCTCATCCATCGGCCCTCAGGCAAATCTCTTCTTTCGACAATATATCCAGTCACTTTGCTGCCACCATCATACTGAGGCTTTGTCCACTGAATTTTAATGTGGTTCTTAGATATTGCAACAGCCTCAGGCGTTCCAGGGGGATCACATGGGTCACGGGCAACAAAACTCTCTGAAACTTTGCTTGCTCTGCCAATACCAACAATGTTTTCAGCATATACTCTGAATTCATATCCAATGCCTTCTTCAAGATTGCATATTTTGAAAACAGTATCAGTGATGAGGGTTTTGTTTAGTTTTGTCCATAGAATACTTGTTCTTTCTTTGCTTTCAAGGTGGTATCCAATCACTGAACTGCCACCATCATTGACCGGTTCATTCCACTCAATTGTCATTTGATCTTTGGTGGCAGATTTCACATATGGAGTACCAGGTGGCCCAGGTGGTTTGTAAGGATACTGCACAACAATTGACTTTGAATCTAAAGGAGCACCTTTACCATATCTGTTCTCAGCAATGACTCTAAACTGATACTCAGCACCAGTTTTCAGCTTGGTAATTTTGAGGGATGTCCTGGCAACTGATCCAGCCACAACTTGCCAAGTAGTTTCAGTGTTGTCTCGCTTTTCAACAATGTAATGCTTTACTTGGCAGCCCCCTGTATACTCTGGAGGTTCCCATGAGATGGATACAGAATTGTTGCTTACTTCGTTCACTTTTATTGGTCCTGTGGGTGGACCAGGTTTATCCAGGATAATGATACTGATATTTTCTGTAACTGAACAAACACTGTTTGTTGCAGTAACTGCATACTTTCCAAGGTCATCTTTACAGGCTTCAGTTACCTGTAGGATTGTCGATGTTGGTGTGTTGGAAGTAGTAATTCTGGATGTTACTTTAAGTGACTGCCCATCCTTTGACCAAGTGATCTTTGGTTTTGGACGTCCAAAAATAGGTATTTCAAGTTTTAAATCCTTTCCAGATTTTACACTATATGTATTGAACTGCAACTTGAAGCTTGGTTCAATTGTGAGGTCATTGGCAATAACTGGAGCAGCAAGGGGCTTTGGCTCACTTTTGCCTTTCTCATTGTAGGCCAGAACACGGAACAAATATTCCTGACCACCAGTTAGTCCAGTGACTGTTCCTTCACATGTTTTTACATTTGTTGCTACACCCCATTTGTCAGTTCCCTTTGGCTGCATTTCAATCAAGTAGCCTGCAATCCTACTACCTCCATCATGCTCTGGTTTTTCCCAGGCCAGAGATGCACTTACTTTTGTCACATCAGTCAACATAACCTTTCCAACTGGCTGAGGTACTTCAGATGCCTTTGAAGCAGTTTTTGTTTCAACTGGCAAACCAACACCAAATTCATTTTCAGCCATAACTCTGAAGTAATACATGGCTCCCTCTGCAAGATTTTCCACCTTATAAGTTGTCTTACTGCACTTGGTTGTTACATTTGCATAGGCCTTTCTTGTGGATTCACGCTTGTCAACAACATAATTCTTGATCTTTGCTCCTCCATCAATAAGTGGTGATTCCCAAACAAGTGTGACAGAGTCTTTCTTGATATCCTTAACTACAAGGTTTAGTGGTGCTCCGGGTGTATCTAACACTTTAACAGCCACAAAATCAGATACAGAGCCACTGCTGTTCTGTAGAGTCACAGTGTATTTTCCAGAGTCCCTTCTATCACATGAGTCAATTGAAAGCTGGGTGAAGTTAAGACCCTTTTCAAGCACTGTCTTTTCTGACAATTCACCTTCATCTTTAGTCCATTTCATATCTGGTACTGGTCTACCTCTAAATGGTACATTGATTCTTACTGATCCTCCAGCGCGAACAACAATGCCTTTCCTCAGCTCTGAATCAAGGTGAATTTCAGGGGTCTCCAGCTTGTCCTCAGGCTTGGAAGTTCCTGCAATAACTGCAGGCTCTCCAACACCTAATTTATTAATGGCACATATTTGAATTTTATATTCTTGTTGTTCTGTTAGCTTAGTGATTTCAAATTTGTTGACACGTAAGCCAGTAGGGGGAGTGCACATAGTCCATTCTTCCTCTTCAGCTTTGCAGATCTCAACAATATATCCTTGAATTGCACATCCGCCATCATTAAGGGGTTTTCCCCATGCTACTGTAATTGAAGTCTTGGTGGTATCAACAACATGTACATGCATGGGTGAGCCAGGTTTGTATTTGGGATCACAAGCCTTGTAGTATGAAGTTGGCAAGCTTGGTTCTCCAATTCCTGCTGCATTTTCAGCTGACACTCTGAATTCATACTCATGACCCTCAATGAGGCCATGCACTCTGAAGCATACATCAGTTACTTTTTGTCTGTTGCATCTTGTCCATCTAATTCCAGACCGGTCTCTCTTCTCAATTATGTATCCAAGAATTTCACTTCCACCATCAGTATCTGGTGCACTCCAGCAAACAGTCATGGAGTCCTTTGCAATATTTGTTACCTCAATAATTTGTGGTGATCCAGGGTGACTAAATGGATCTTTCATTATTACAGATGGTGTGTCAATTGGCTCACCAACACCATAACTGTTGGCAGCCATGACACGGAATATATATTCATTACCCTCAAGGAGCTTTGTCACTTTGTATGTTGTTGTTTTGCAGTCATTACAGACCACAGTCCAAGCAAGTCGACTTGTCTCACGTCTCACAATAATGTAATGAGTTATAGTGTTTCCTCCATCATCAAGTGGAGCACGCCATATTAGTGTGCATTTATCACTGGACACACCTGTGACATGAAGAGGCCCTTCTGGTGGGCCTGGTTTATCAAGCACTTTCACATGGAATTGAACATTCTGAGAGCCAGCAATATTAGTAAGCTGAAGAGTGTAGTCTCCACCATCTTGTCTGACTGCATCTTTTACTATAATTAGTGCTCTGTTGTCAGTGTTCTTGATGTCACATCTAATTGTGTTTTCAAGCTCTTTGTCATTCTTAAACCACTGGATTGTGGGAACTGGCTTGCCATGGACATCAGCATCAAGTTTGAATGTATCTCCTGCATTCACAATAAGAGTCTGTGTGTATTCTGGGTCAATTGAGAACTTTGGTGGCTCTACCTCATCCAATGCAGCAATTGGTCCACTATTATATGATGGTTTGCTGATAGTTCCAACTGCATTCTTTGCGATTACCCTGAAGTCGTACTTGGCACCTTCTGTCAGCCCAGTGACAGTAAAATTGGTTTCAATAACATTTATGAAACTTGCTTTCATCCAGCGTCCCTCTGGAAGATCACGTTTCTCAACAGTATAACCAGTGATAACACTTCCACCATCATACTCTGGCTTTGTCCATTGGATAGTTATGGAATTTTTGCTCACATGGACAGCTTCTGGGGTTCCAGGAGGATCACATGGATCACGAGCAACAACGCCCTCTGAGATTTTGCTGCATCTGCCAATGCCAACAATATTTTCAGCATAGACTCTGAACTCATATTCGATACCCTCCTCTAAAGGACTGGTTTTGAATATTGTTTCTTGAATCAGTGTCTTATTTATCTTTGTCCAAAGAATACTGTTTCTCTCCTTCCTTTCAAGATGATATCCAATAATGTTACTGCCTCCATCTGAAACTGGCTCATGCCACTCAACAACCATATGGTCCTTTGATAGGCATGACACAAATGGAGTTCCTGGAGGTCCTGGTTCTCTGTATGGGTACTGAGCAACAACAGCTGAAGAGTCCAAAGCATAGCTCTTGCCATACCTGTTTTGAGCAATGATTCTGAATTGATATTCAGATCCAGTCTTCAGTCGTTGTACTTTAATTGTTGTTCTTGCCAATGAAATTGCAACGTTCTCCCATGTTGTAGTAGTTGTGTCTCTCTTTTGCACAATGTAATTTGAAATTGAGCAACCACCAGTATACTTTGGAGGATCCCATGACAATGTAACACTTGACACAGTTATCTCATCAAATCGCACTGGGCCAGTTGGTGGGCCAGGTTTATCAAGAGTGATGATTTCAATGGTTGCCTCCTTTTGTCCAACAATATTGGACACATTTATTCCATACATTCCGCCATCTTCTCTTGCTGCTTCTTTGATATTAAGAACAGTGCTGTGTGCTGTATTAGAAATGTTAACCCTTGTTGTGAATTTGAGGGCTGCACCATCCTTTGTCCATGTGATTTTTGGCTTTGGACGACCAGAAACTGGGATTTCAACTTGAAGGTCCTTTCCAACAAGAACACTGTAGTTGCTAAATGCAGGTCTTACATCAGGCCCAAAGACAAGGTCTTTTGCTTCCACAGGTACAGCAAGTGTTCTTGGGTCACTCTTTCCTTTTTCATTGACCGCAATCACTCTAAAAGTGTACTCCTCTCCAGGGTTCAAATTTTTTATTACAGCTTCCAATGTTTTTACGTTGGCACAACCAGACCATTTATCATTACCCTTGACCTGCATTTCAATGAGGTATTGAAGTATTCTACTGCCACCATCATGAACCGGCTTTTCCCAAGAAAGAGACACACTTGTTTTAGTAACATCTACAACACTTAATTTTCCAGGACACTGTGGCACCTCTGAAACCTTCAACGGATCTGTGATATCTGCAGGTAGCCCTACACCATATTCATTTTCTGCAAGCACTCTGAAATAGTAACTGCAACCTTCTTGAAGTGGTTCAACTTTCCATGAGAGTTTATGGCAATTTGTTACAACGGCAGAGAATGTTTTTCTTGTGCTCTCACGTTTCTCAACAATGTAATTTTTGATTTTTGCTCCACCATCCAAAAATGGAGGCTCCCACATAAGAGTAACAGATTCCTTTGCAATTTCTTTCACTTTGAAGTTGAGTGGAGCGCTTGGAGTGTCAAGGACTTTCACAATAATTGTTTCAGATTTTGCACCCGCAGAGTTTTCTGCAGTCACAATATATTTACCACTGTCTGCCCTGTTGACTTTATCAATAACAAGAGAAGTGTGACTGCTGGTGGTCTCAGTCTGTGCTGTTTCCTTAATCTGCCCACCATCTTTTTCCCATTTGATTTGTGGGGTTGGTCTTCCTTTAAAAGGGATGAACATCCTAAGAGAACCTCCAGCTTTAATACGTACAAGCTTTCTAAACTCAGCATCAATATCAAGATCTGGATCCTCTGTTTTGTCCTCTGGCAGAATGGGCCCGGTGACATCAGCATGCTCCCCAACACCAACCTTGTTAACGGCACAAACCCTGAATTTGTATTCCTGTTTTTCTTTCAGATTTTCCACAGTAAAGCGTGTGAGTTTAACACCTGCTGGTGGAGTGCACATTGTCCATTCTTCAGCAACTGCTGATTCACCTGCAGCCTTTCCTTCTTCTATTGGAGTCTTTACCTCCTCTATGGCTGCTTTTACTTCACATGCTTCAACAATATATCCCTGGACTTCACAGCCACCATCATAAATAGGCTTTCCCCATGCAAGTGCAACAGATGATTTTGTCATATCTAACACTTTTGGATTATAGGGTGGACCTGGCTTGAATACAGGATCCAGGGCTTTATAGAATACAGTTGCAGAACTTGCCTCACTAACTCCAGCAGCATTCTCTGCAGATACTCTGAATTCATACAGATGGTTCTCCAGGAGTCCAGTAACTTTTAATGTGAGGTTAGTAACTGTTTTCATGTTGCATCTGGTCCATCTAATGCCTTCCTTGTCATGTTTCTCAATAATATAACCAGTGATAGGAGTACCCCCATCATTTGTTGGGGCCTCCCAGGTTAAGACCATTGAATCTTTCTTGACATTTGAAACTTCTACTCCTTTTGGTGCATCTGGGGGTGTAAATGGATTCTTGATAACAACTGCACTTGATTGGAGGGGCTCACCAACACCAAATTTGTTGACTGGTAAAACTCTGAAGATATATTCATTTCCTTCAAGGAGTTTTGTTATTTTAAGATTTACAGCTTGGACTTTGGGTTCAACAACTGTCCAAAGCAGTCTGCTAGTCTCTCTTTTTTCAACAATATAATGACTGATCTTGCTGCCACCATCTTGTTTAGGTGGATTCCAAGCAATGCAGCACTGCTCACTGGTTACACCTGTGATAGAGATGGGTCCCTCAGGTGGTCCAGGCTTATCCAGGACACATATATTGACTGGCACAGCTTTCTCTCCTCCTGGATTTTGCAGCAGTAGAGTATATTGACCTCCATCAGCAAGTTTGGCCTCCTTTACAGTCAAACAGGTATAGTTATTTGTGCTTTTAATTTCACGATATATGGTGTTTCCAAGTTCTTGCTCACCCTTCATCCAACAAATTGTTGGAATTGGTTTTCCATGAACATCTGCATCAATTTTGAAGTTGTCTCCTGCATTTACAACAATTGTTTGAGTGTACTCTGGATTTATGCTGATACGTGGTGGTTCAATCTCATCCTTTGCCATGATAGGTCCAGTACTATATGAAGGATCACTGAAAACTCCAGCAGCATTTCTTGCAATGACACGGAACTCATATTTCTGGTCCTCTGTAAGACCTGTTGCAGTATACTCAGTCTCTATGACATTGGTGAAGTTTGCTTTCATCCAGCGTCCTGCAGGTAATTCCTTCTTTTCTACAATATATCCAGTGACTTTGCTTCCACCATCATACTCTGGCTTGGTCCATGCAATTGTAATAGAATCTTTTGTGATTCTAACAGCTTCTGGTGTTCCAGGAGGATCACAAGGATCTCTGGCAACATAGCCCTCTGAGATCTTACTAGCCTTCCCAATGCCAACAATGTTTTCAGCATAAACTCTGAATTCATACTCCATGCCTTCTTCAAGCCCTGTGGTCTTTAAAGTTGTGTCTTGGATTAGGCTTTTGTTTAATTTCATCCAAAGAATGCTATTTCTCTCTTTTCTCTCAAGGTGATATCCTAAGATTGTTGCTCCACCATCAATGACAGGTTCATTCCACACTATCACCATACTATCTTTTGTAGAAGACTGCAAGAAAGGTGTTCCAGGAGGGCCCGGTAGTTTGTAAGGATACTGTGCAACAACACATTCAGACACGAGCAGAGGGCTTTTTCCATATCTATTCTCTGCTGCAATTCTAAATTGATATTCAGAGCCTGTCTTCAGTCTTCCTGCCTTAATTTGAGTTCTTGCTATATTTGCTGCTACAATCTGCCAATTAGTTGTAGATGTGTCCTTCTTTTCTACTATGTAATTATTAATGGTGCAGCCCCCATCATACTCTGGTGGCTTCCAAGAAATGGTAACACTGTCGGATGTTACTTTATCAACTTTGACAGGGCCTGTTGGTGGACCAGGTTTGTCAAGAACAACGATTCCAATATCCACTGTTGTCTCACCAGCTGTATTTGATAGTTTGACATTATACTGGCCAACATCATCTCTACAGGCCTCTTTGATTACTAAATTCAGCTGTGTATCCGTAGAGGAAAAGTTAACCCTGGTTGTTCGTTTAAGTGGAACTGCTTCCTTTAGCCATGAAATGGCAGCTTTTGGACGAGCATTATATGGAATATCAATTGTCAAATCCTCTCCTGCCAGGACACTGAATGTGGAGAACATCATCTTAGCAGATGGAGCGATTATAAGGTCCTTTGCAATCACAGGCACACCAATTTGACGAGGATCACTGGTTCCCTTTTCATTTCTTGCAGAAACACGGAACATATACTCTTCACCAGGTGCAAGCCCAGTAATAACTGCTTCAGGTACCTTGACAATCACAGCTTGTGTCCATTTTTCACTCCCTTTGCTCTGCATCTCTACAACATATGCAACCACTCTGCTTCCTCCATCATGTTCAGGTTTTTCCCATGATAATGTCACACTCATCTTTGTGACATCCTTAAGTGTAATTTTGCCAGGGGGAAGTGGCTTCTCAGACACTTTAACAGATTCACCGGTCTCAATAGGAAGACCAATCCCATATTCATTTTCTGCTAGAACTCTGAAGTAGTAGTTGCATCCTTCTTGGAGCTGGTCAACTGTCCAAGTAGTTTTGTGACAATTGGCATTTACTGTAGCATATGCCTTTCTTGTAGCCTCACGCTTCTCAACAATGTAATTCTTAATTTTTGTGCCACCATCGTTAAGTGGAGGATCCCAAACAAGTGAAACAGATTCTTTAGTAACCTGACTTATTTTAAAGTTTTGTGGTGCTCCAGGTGTATCTAGAACTCTAACTATCACAGAGACTGTCTTTGTTCCAGAGCTGTTTTCTACAGTCAAATTGTATTTGCCACTGTCAAATCTATTCACATTACCAATAACCAGTGATGTAAAAGATGATGTAGTTTCAATGGTAGCTCTGTCTAAAGGCTCATCATTCTCTCTTGACCATTTGGCCTCCGGTGTGGGTCTACCTCTAATTGGCACAAAAAGTCTTAATGTATTGCAAGCTCTGATGTTCACAATCTTACGAAGTTCAGCATCAAGGTCAGCCTCTGGTGGTATGAGTCGTTCCTCTGCTTTGGGTGAACCTGGTACAGGTGCTGCATCTCCAATACCCTCGCTATTTAAAGCTGACACATTGATCTTATATTCCTGATTTTCTTTAAGATTTTTAATTGTAAATGATGTTCCTTTTACACCATCTTTAGGAGAGACAATTGTCCATTCCTCCTCTTCAGTTCCAGGGAGACAGGTCTCAACAATATAACCAGTAATTTCAGAACCACCATCATAAACTGGTTTGTTCCATGCAAGCGTGATGGAAGAACTTGTTGTGTCCAGGATTCTTGGATTGCCAGGTGGACCTGGTTTGAAAAGAGTATCTGTGGCCTTTACAAATGGTGATGAAGGACTGGGTTCACTTATTCCTGCTGCATTTTCAGCAAAAACTCGGAATTCATATTCATGGCCTGGAACAAGAGCAGTAACCTTGAAATGCAAGTCAGTAACATTCCTCTTGTTGCATTTTACCCAGCGCAAACTAATCCTGTCTCTTTTCTCAATGCGATAGTTGGTGATTTCACTTCCCCCATTGCTGGCTGGTGCACCCCAACAGAGAACTGCTGAATCTTTAGTGACTGCTGTTATCTCAGGTGTTTGTGGAGGATCTGGTGGTAGATATGGATTTTCTGCAATTATTGCTTCAGACTCAAGAGGTTCTCCAACACCATACTTGTTAACAGCCATAACTCTGAAAATGTATTCATTTCCTTTGAGCAACTTTGTTGCTTGGTACTGATTAACCCGCAATTCGGATGCCACATTTGTCCAAGCAAGTCTGCTTGACTCACGTTTTTCAATAACATAGTGTTCAATGTTTGAACCGCCATCATCTGTAGGTGGATTCCATGTGAGCACACACTTTTCGGCTGTAACATCAGAAACTGCCAGAGGTCCTGTAGGTGGTCCTGGTCTATCAAGAACCTTCACATTGAAAACATGCTTAACAAAGCCACCAATATTTGTTGCTGTCAGAATAAACTCACCGCCATCCCTTCTGACAGAATCCTTGTTTATCAAGACTGAAGTAATTTCTGTCATTTTAATCTGTAGTTTATATGTGTTTTCAACATCTTTTCCATCTTTCGTCCAAACCATGGATGGTAATGGCTGGCCTGCAACATCAGCTTCAAGTTTGAACAGTTCTCCGGCTTTGACAAGGACAATATCTTTAAATTTAGCATCAACCATAATTCTTGGTTCTTTAATGTCATCTTTGCAAATAATTGGGTCTGATGGATCTGATGGGTTACTAACAGAACCTGCTGAATTTCTAGCAAGTACACGGAATTCATAAGATGCTTCTTGTGTTAGACCACTTATTGTGAAAGTGGTTTCAATGATATTTGTAAAGTTAGCTCTTATCCAGCGCCCAGCTGGAAGATCTCTCTTTTCCACAGTATAGCCAGTAATTTTGAAACCACCATCATACTCTGGCTTTGTCCACTGAATAGTGATGGCATTTTTCGACACATGTATTGGGACAGGTTGACCAGGTGGATCCACTGGATCAAGAGCAAGCATTGGTTCAGAAGCTTTGCTTGGTTTTCCAATTCCAGCTATGTTTTCAGCGATCACACGGAATTCATATGCCACACCATCCTCTAGCCCTGTAGATTTGAACAGATTTCCGACCACAAGTGCCTTACTAATTCTGTGCCAAACAATACTGTTCCTCTCTTTCCTTTCAAGATGGTAACCAATGACCTCGCTTCCCCCATCAGAAACAGGCTCATTCCAGCCAATTGTCATTGTATCCTTAGTGAAAGCAACAACATTAGGTGTTCCAGGTGGCCCAGGCACCTTAAATGGATATGCAGCAACCACTGCCTCTGAGGTTATTGGAGGCCCTGTACCATATCTGTTTTTGGCCTTGACACGGAATTGATATTCAACTCCTGTAGTTAAACGAGTTGCTTTAAATGTTGTACGAATAATTAAAGAGGAAAGTTCTACCCATGTCTGGCTGGTAGTTTCCCTTATTTCAACTACATAGTTATTGATTGGTACACCTCCATCATTTTCAGGAGATTCCCATGAGAACTCAATGAAAGTACGAGATATTTTGTCCAGTTTAATTGGTCCCTTTGGTGGTCCAGGCACATCATGCACCTTTACTGTGATGCTGTCTGTGACTGAGCCAACAATGTTCTTTCCTGTCATTGAATATATTCCACTGTCACTTCTTAAACATTCATTTATGATCAAGATAGTTGAGGTAGAAGTAGTTTCAATCATTGTTCTTTGTGTTAATTTGAAGCCTTGACTGTCTTTCTGCCAGGAAACTGTTGGTTTAGGACGTCCAGAAACAGGCACTTCAACCTTTATATTATCACCGGCCTTGGCAATAACTGTCTTCTGACACACACCACAGAGGTCGAATTCCGGTTCTGAACTTTGTTCTCTGATAACAACAGACTTGCTTACACGAGGATTACTTCGCCCAGAGCTGTTCACGGCCATCACACGGAATACATACTCTTCATTTTCATTAAGATTTTTTACAGTAAAGTTCAAAGTCTTCACAGCTGTCACATGGGCCCACTGATCTGTTCCTTTCTTTTGTGCCTCAATAACATACCCAGTAACTCTACTTCCACCATCATGTTTTGGTTTAGTCCATGCAAGATTAACTGTGTGCTTTGTGACATCAGTAAAAGTGACATTTTCTGGTGGAGTTGGTGCTTGAGATACTCTGATTGGGTCTGGGGTTTCAACTGCTTCACCAATGCCATACTCATTTTCAGCAAAAACTCTGAAATAATATTCCAAACCCTCTGCCAGATCAGAAACTCTGACAGAGCATGTCTCACATTGTGTGATCACGGCAGCATATGCCTTGCGAGTAGACTCTCTCTTCTCAATTATGTAATTGGTGATCTTGGCACCTCCATCAATAAGAGGCATTTCCCATTCCAATGTGATACTCTCTTTGTCAATTGCTTTAGGTTTCAGACTGAGTGGAGGCCCAGGGGAGTCCAAAACCCTTACAACCACAGAAGCGGTCTTCTTTCCAGCAGCATTCTCTAATGTTAAATCATATTTGCCTGCATCACGTCTATTACAGTCAGGAATGACCAGCAGGGTGTATGATTCAGTATTGTCAATGATTGCACGAGTTTTCAATGGCGAGTCCTCTTTTGTCCAAGTCACTGCAGGGGTTGGGCGTCCTTTAATTGGAACAAATATACGAATAGAGGCACCTGCCCTAACAACTAATGTTCTTCTGAGTTCTGCATCAAGTTCTAAATCAGGGATTTCTTCACGTTCCACAATTTCAACAAGATCCTCTGTTTGTGCTGATTCACTGACACCTATTGCATTCATTGCACTAATTCTGAAATGATACTTCACTCCAGCTTGCAAATTGGGGACAACGAACTCAGTTATCCTTAAAGGCATAGTTGTATCTTTGATCCATTCTTCTTCTCCCTCCTTTTTGTGTTCAATAAAGTATCCTGTGACTTCCATGCCACCGTCACTAAGTGGTTTGCCCCAGTGCAATTCAGCTGTTGTTTTTGTTGTGTCAGTGACTCTTGGGTTGACTGGAGGACCAGGTACATCTGGAAAGTAATAAAACACACGTAAGGAACATATCTGTTATCATATCAAATAATCATATAAAACAAAAAATAATCACTTACCTGCAACAAGCTTTGTCCTCACAGGCATTGAAGGTTCACTTGGCTCACCAAAACCAGCCTTATTCTCAGCAGTTACTCTAAATTCAAATTCAATTCCCTCTTTCAGCCCTTTCACTTCAAAGTGTAGGTCAGCAATTGTTTTCTTTGATGCTCGTGTCCATCTCATGCCCTTCTTTTCTTTCCTCTCAACCATGTACCCTGTTATATCACTTCCTCCATCATCGGCTGGTCTTTTCCAAGCAATGGTAACAGAATTTCCACAAACATTCTCAACTTCTGGCTTGGCTGGCGGGCCGGGGGGACCTGAAATAATTAATATGTCTTTTGAGAACTTTATTGCATTACATATGCAGATATGTAGCATCACACACAAAGGAGAAGTATGGAAGTAATATATGAGAGAAAGAGTTTTTAACAATAAACATACCATATCTATCCACCATTTTCACTGGCTCAGAATGAGAGGGATCACCAGCTCCAGAATTATTGACAGCAGAAACCCGGAAAATGTACTCATTTCCCTGAATAAGTTTATTGGCAACAAAGTGGCAGTCAATAACCTTTTCGGCAAGAATGGTCCAAAGGAGACGGCTTGTTTCTCTTTTCTCCAATGTGTAATATTTGATTGGAGATCCTCCATCCTCATGAGGTGGTGTCCATGTCAAAGTGACCTTTTCAGATGAAATTCCACTTGCTTCAACTGGCCCTGGTGGACCAGGAACATCTAAAATTGTTACTTTAACATTTTCCTCTTTGACACCAAATGGGTTACTTGCTGTGATTGTGTACTCTCCTGAATCCTTCCTACTGGCATACTTGATAGAAAGAGTAGAAGAAGAAGGTGTAGTTTCTATCTGACACACATCTGAAGGCTTAAAATACTTTCCACACTTTGACCACACAGAAGTTGGTTGGGGTTTGCCCAGAATGCTTGTTGCAGTAATCACAATTGTATCTCCAGCTTTGACAGTAAGCCCCTCCTTGACTGTTGGATCGATTATAATTGTTGGTGCCGCTGCAAAATAATCAGTATATACACTAATCAGCATAATTATTTTTCATATTTGGATGATATAAAACATCATTTACTCACAATGCATGCACAAGAAAGAGCAATTGAGTCTTACCATATTCATCCGTGCACATAAGGGTATCTGTTTGTTCAGAGGGTTGACTTATTGCTCCAGCACCATTCTTTGCTCTGATTCTAAATTCATACTTGCAACCCTCTTGCAAGTCTGTTACAGTATATGCGCAGTCGACAACATTTACTGCATTAGCCTTCACCCAGACCTTGGCTGGGAGATCACGTCTCTCAACAATGTAGCCTGTTAGCCTGTGTCCACCATCATACTGAGGTTCAGTCCATTGAAGTGTTACAGTGCTTCTAGTGATACTAATCACATCTGGTTTCCCAGGTGCATCTATAATGAAATATGCTCAAATAAATTATTAAATCAACCATACACAAATTGGGGAGGTTATATATTTGAATGACCCAAGCCTTTAAAATACCATTAACTTACCAATTGCATCCAAGGCAACCATTGGCTCAGTGGCAGGACTTGGTCTTCCAACACCAGCCAAATTAATAGCCATAACTCTGAACTCATACTCTAGACCCTCTGTTAAGCCAGTCACTTTGAAATCTCTCATCTTCAAAGGAGTTGGATTTGCTCTTTTCCATAACATGCTGTTTCTTTCCTTGAATTCAACATGGTAGCCTGTAAGCAAAAAATACTGTTTATTTATCTAATTGTTCTAGAATTGTTTTCTCCTAGCTATATTTTTATGAAAAAGTATTATTATTGACTCATATTCATTTAATTACTTCTGTACCTGTGATTGGTGAGCCTCCAGTTTTCCTTGGATCTAACCATGTAAGAGTTGCTGAATTATGACGCATACTCATGACTTGTGGGGGAGGAGGTGAATCTGGTACATCTGAGGAAATAATCATGAGTAAGAAAGTGAGATTTTTACACTTTGATATTATCTATAGTATATATTGACGATAAATTTAAAGTCCACTCACTGAATGGATGCTTGGCAACCATAGGCTCTGATTTGAGGCCTTCGCCAATTCCATATTTGTTTTCTGCACTCACTCTAAAGATGTATTCAGTTCCCTCATGGAGACCAGTCACTCTGAAAGTGTTTGTGTCCACAGATGAAAACACTGTAACCCACATGTTAGTAATGGAATCACGTTTCTCTAGAATGTAGTTGGTAACTTCTGATCCACCATCATCTTTAGGAGAACCCCATTTTAAGGTTGCACCATCTGCAGTCACTTCTTTGAACTTTATTGGTGCAGTTGGAATTCCTGGTTTACCAACAACTCTGACGAAAATTGTGGACTCTTTAGACCCAGCAGTGTTGCGAAGAGTGATGGTATATTTTGAGGCATCTGTCCTTTGGCAGTCACGTATCAAGAGAGTTGTGTTTACAGCTGTCGATTCTACACACACTCTTCCTGTGTCTGTGAGATTTTCATCCTCCCCCTTCTTCCATGTGACAACAGGGACAGGCTTTCCACTAATAGGAATCTTGAGACGAACATTGCTTCCTTCTTTTGCAATGTAGTTCAAGTTAGGCAATTCCCGCAAGTCACAGCTTGGATAAACTATAACAGTATAGAAAAGGAATGGATAAGGAGCAGATTTGAAACACAATATACCAGAAAGAGCTAAAGGGCATTTTTATACAAATACAAAATTTGAAATTTCACCATTGACATCTTTGGCGATCACAGCGAGTTCTTTCACGGGACCATCACCAGAATCATTTGTTGCAAATACTCTGTATTTGTATTCCCTTCCTTCAACAAGATCTTTTGCACTATATTGCATGTTCTTTGATCGAAGAAGCTCCTTCCATTTGTCTTCGCCATTAAGCACCTCAAGCACATATGCAATGATGCGACTTCCACCATCACTGATTGGTTTTTTCCAGGAAAGAGTACAAGAGTCCTTGGTCACAAGCAAGGTCTTGAAGTCCATAACTGGTCCAGGTTGTTCTGGAAGATATTGATAAGTTTACTTAATAATATATATCAGCAAAACTATTATAAAATATATACTGATATATATATAAATATATATATATATATATATATATATATATATATATATATATATATATATATATATATATATAATTTTTTTTTTTGCAATTGAGGATTACATGACCAAAAAATATCTTCCCTTACCAGAAGCTCTAACAGCATCCACAGTTTCACATGGTTCACCAATGCCATACTCATTTTGAGCCAGAACCCTGAAGCAATAAGATCTACCAGCCTCTAAACCATCAATCTTGAAAGATGTTTTAGTAGTGTTTGAAACATTTGACCATGCTTTCCTTTCTGCATCTCTTTTGTCAACAATGTAACCTGTAATCTCACTTCCACCATCAATTAGAGGTGCATCCCATAGGATGGAGGCACTGTCCTTTGATGACTCTTTTATCATCAGATTAAGTGGAGGTCCAGGGGTATCTGTTTAATTTTATAAGAGTTATACATACTTTAGTTAATATAAAATATTAAGAAAACTGTATCTGAATAAAAATAAAACTCTTAATATCACAGAACTCACCAAGGACCTTGACAATAACTGTGTACATCTTCATTCCGCTTACACTGTCAAGATTCAGAATGTATTTCCCTGCGTCGTATCTGTTTACTTTCTCAACACAAACCAATGTATCAGTGTCTGTCGTCTTGATTATGATTCCTTGTCTTTCCTTAATGTTGGTGTTCATCTTGGCCCAGGTGACCCTGGGGGTTGGTCGACCCTTAATTGTGGCATGAAGTTTCATTTTACTTCCAGCCATTAGCACCAAAGTGTCCTTCAGCTCTGCGTCAAGCTCAGCCTCAGGAGCAACTGGAATAACATAGAAAGAATACATTAATATATATTTCCGGAATAAGTTACAAAATATTTTAATAATTTACTGTATTTTCATTTTTCATAAAATATATTAGAATTAACAAAATACACAATAAATGATTTTAAAGCTAGTACCAAAAACATCCTTGGCAATGTGTTTTTCAGGAACTTCACAAGGCTGGCTGAATCCAACTTTATTTACAGCAGTAACACGAAGTTGGTACTCTGAGTTCTCCAAGAGTCCAGTCACAACATAATTTGTATCCTGAAGGTTCTTTGGTACATTGCATCTTATCCAGTCTGTTGTATTAGTTCTCTTGCATTCAACAAGGTATCCCAAAATTTCACTTCCACCATCATTTGCAGGCTTAGTCCAAGTTAGTCTAATTGTGCTGTTGGTGGTGTCTGTTACCTTGGGAGAAATGGGTGGGCCTGGAGGATCTGTAAATAAGTAAGAGGTACTGATAAAAGCTCTCACATATTTGTTGATATACAAGATATTGTGAATGGATTCTGATACTCACACAAAGGATCAAGAGCAGAGGCAGCATTAGATGGTTCACTGGGTTTGCCAAGGCCAGCTTTATTTACAGCAATGACTCTAAACTCATATTGAGCTCCCTCAGAGAGACTTCCAACCACAAGTGTTCTCTCCAGCAAGGGTTTTCTGTTCAGTTTGGTCCAGTTCACTTCCTTGGTTTCACGTTTCTCAACCATGTATCCAAGGATAGGTGATTTTCCATCATCAGATGGTTCCTTCCAGCTTACAGTCATACACTCCTTTGTGATGTTTGTAAGGACCGGTGGATCACATGCTCCAGGAACAGCTGTAAATGGCAAGTACATTACAACACAGAAATTATATATCCAATCAATAAAATACATAAACCAATAGTAAGGTCTTACTGAAGGGATTCCTTGCCACAACAGGGTTGGATACAATGGCATCACCAGTACCATAGTGGTTCTCAGCACGAACACGGAACTGGTACTCGTGCCCCTCAATTAGTCTCTCCACTGAACATTCCGTTGTTTCCCTACTGATTTTAGCAGAAAACTGGGCCCAGTTTGCCCTGCTTGTCTCCCGTTTATCAACAACATAATTTGTTATTGGAGAACCACCATCGGCAAGAGGAGCCTCCCAGCACAACTTAATTCGATCTGAAACTATCTCATCAAACTTGATAGAGGCTGGTGGGCCAGGTATATCTGTGTAAGGGGAATGCATGATTATTATTTTGCAAAAAGGACACGAATATGCTATATGTCCAATTCACTTAGTAGTATTTAGACTAAACAATAAAAATATGATTTTACTCACCTAAAACTTTGAGTTGTATTTCTGCAGTCGTAGAACCACTTGCATTTGCTGCAAGAATTCCATAATTTCCAGTATGAAGTTTAGTAACTGCATCAAGGCTCAGAGAAAAGAGATGTCTCTTTTGAGACATCTTGAATTCTTTGTCAGCTTTTAACAATTCTCCATTTTTGCTCCATGTAACCTTGGGCATTGGTTTGCCAAAAACTTCAGCTTCAAGACAAACATCTGACCCAGCCTTTACTGGCAACATCTTTTTCATCTGAATTGAAAGCTCTATTCTTGGAGGCACTATAGACAAGGAAACATGACAGAAAATCAATAAGATAAATAGCAATTGAATAGCAACTTAGAAAACATTTTAAAAATCATTTAAAAAACATAAAAATACTTACCATTTTCTGCAGACACCAGAATGGGGTCAGTGATTTCAGATGGCCTGCTAATGTTAACTGCTGTCTTGGCAATTACCCTAAATTGGTACTTAGCACCCTCTTCTAACCCAGTTGCTGTGTACTCCTCACGAGGCACATTTTGACTACTTGTGTTGCAACGCACCCAAGTGTCTCCTGGAAGCCTCAAGGCCTCAACATAGTATCCAATTATCTTGCTTCCACCATCATTCTTTGGTTTAGTCCACACCAATGTAACTGTGTTCTTAGCAACATCAAGCACCTCTGGTTTTCCAGGAGCATCTATAATTTAAAAACAAAACAACAACAAAATATAGAACTTAAATATCTAATACGAAAACATGTATACCTAAAAAATGTATTTTACATGCACATACCAACAGGTGTTCTTGCTGTGATGAACTCAGTTTTCTTGCTTGGTTTACCCTGTCCAGCTCGGTTAATAGCAGACACTCTGAAAGTGTACTCCAGACCCTCAATTAGGCCAGCACAAGGATATTCTGTTGTGCGAACAACAGAATCATTAGCCTTCACCCAAAGGAGACTGTTCCTCTCTTTGCGTTCAATGTAGTATCCAGTAACTGGACTGCCACCATCAGACTCAGGCTTATCCCAAGCCACAAACATGCAGTCCTTGTTCACTTTGTTGATGCGGCAGTTCAAAGGTTCACCAGGAACATCTAAAAGAAAATTAAATTGTTAAACACTGACAAATATGTCTCATCATTTTTGTCATCAGTTACATGTTGACAGACACTGCTGATGCTTGCATTTCAACTTACCAAAGGGGAATTTAGCAACCATCCTTTCAGATGTAAGGGGGTCTGAAATACCAAATCTGTTCTCAGCACGAACACGGAAGACATATTCCTTTCCAGGAATAAGCTTTCCGATTCTGCAGCCAGCTTTCCCACAGCTGGAAAGAGCAGTAACCCAGTCACCTCTGCTTACATCACACTTCTCAACCACATAATTAGTGATATTGCTACCACCATCTTCAGTAGGTTTGTTCCAAGAGAGTGTGCAGGCATCAGAATCAATGTCACTGATCTCAAATGGTGGCTCAGGTGGTCCAGGAATATCTGACACAAAAGAATGTTTGTAGAAAAATTAACTGCATGTTCACATAGCCCATTATTATTGAAGGTGGTGATGATGACAAGTTCTAACCTCTGATGATGATTTTCAAAGTCTGGTCAACTTTTCCAGTGCTGTTCTCAGCAACAAGGCTGTATTCAGCACTGTCTTGTCTCGAAACATCCTTAATGATGAGCACACACATGTTCTGAGATTTGTGCACAGCGAGACGGCTTGATGAGACTACATTATTTTCTCCCCGTTTCCATTGGCACACTGGTGCTGGCTTTCCAGATACAAGAGCCTCAACCCTAAGTTTTGCTCCTGCCTTTGCAGTGACAAGTTCAGGCATGATGATTTTGGGCTCCACTGGGAAAAAAATACAAGATTTAAGTTTTTAGTTGAAGTCTATTAATTCAAATGACTGAGTAACACATTAATTTTCTAACTTACACATCTGCTCCTTGATCTCATAAGCTTCTCTTGTCTCTGTGGGAAGACTAGAGCCCATGGCATTTCTTGCTGCAACTCTGAAACGATATTTTCTTCCTTCCTTTAGTCCAGCAACAGAGATGCTCAAATCTTTTACGACTGTGTATGGTGTCCATTCCTCCTTCTTCTTCTCCTCCTTCTCCTCCTTGTCCTCAACCACAGGTTCAGGTAGAGGAGGAGCCACAGGCTCAACGCCAGGCTCAGCCTCAGCTTCACCCTCTACTGGTTTCTTGGGAGGTTTAGGCATTGGAAGCTCAAGATAGTCAATAATGTAGCCATCAATTTTAGCTCCGCCATCCCGCAATGGTTTCACCCATCCCACAGTTGCACTGTTCTTAGTAATCTCAAGAATATCAACCTTTTGTGGTGGGTCAGGCTTGCCTTAAGGAAGGAGACAGAATTGTTATAGTAATACTATTTCAACAAAAGCTTTAAAATTGTTCTGGCTAAGAATGCACTTACTGATAGGATCAGAGGCCAGATAAGATTTTGGTGTAACTCTTGGGACTCCGGGACCATACTCGTTTACAGCTATGACCCGGAAGTAATACTCTGTTCCTGGGGCGAGATTGCTTACTTTAAATGTGGTGTTTTCAACATTAGCTTTCACTGTTGCCCAAGTCTTGCGATCAATTTCTCGTTTTTCAACCATGTAATGAGTGATGTTACTGCCACCATCATTTTCAGGTGGAGACCATGTGAGGTTGCAAGAGGACATTGTGATGTCAGTAACCTCAAGACCAACAACAGGTCCAGGTGAATCTGTTTTTAAAATGCAAAAACAAAATATATATATATTTGAATGAAAAGTTGGATATTTTAAGTATTTTCATAGATTCATATATAACTTTATTCATCTGTTTCAGTTGTGTGTGTTTTTTTCCCCACTAATTCCGCTAATATAAAAATAATCAGAAGAAGTTACGTGACTGAAACATTGAATAAACGGGAGCCTGTTTTTTACTTACCAAGTACTTTGACATTCACAAACACTGCCTTCTCTCCAGCTGGACTGGATAAAGTCAATGAATATTTGCCTGAATCATCACGAGAGCTTTCAGATATGACAAGGAATGTCATAGTGTCAATGAGATCAACATGGCCCTTCTGAACAACATTGTCTTTACCCATTCTCCTCCATAAGACCTTGGGAGCGGGTCTTCCTCTAATTGTTGCAACTAATCTTATTGGGCATCCAGCCCTAACTGTCAACCCTTTCTTCAGTTCTGCATCCAAATCAATCTCGGGGGCCTCTGAAGATTGGGGGGAAAAAAAGGATAAAAACACAAATTAGGACATAGAAGGTAAAATTGCTGAAAAGTTTATAGAAAAGTGTATGGAAACTCACCCAAGACTTCTCTTGGCGTCACAGCTCCCTCAAGATTTGTTGGCTGACTCAAGCCAACCTGATTTTGGGCAGAAACACGGAATTCATATTCAAGCTTCTCATCCAGGCTTGAGACTGTGAATTCTGTTCCGATCAACTGGGCAGCAACATTGCACCTTTTCCAGCCTTCATCCCCCTTCTTGCCTGTGCCCTTGACTCTGAGCTCAACTACATATCCAATAAGAGGAGCACCACCGTCATATGTAGGCTTTGTCCATGCAAGAGTGACTGATGTCTTTGAGCTGTCAGCCACCTTTAAGTTACTAACGGGACCAGGAGGCTCTGCAAATAGAAAACCAAATAATAAATGTGGCTGTAAAGACAAAACAAATAAACATTTCATCAAATATTGTAACTGGACATACCAACTGGATCTCTTGCAGTAAATGATCTGGATGGCTTGCTTGCATCACCAACCCCAATTTCATTTTCAGCCTTAACACGGAACTGGTATTCATGATTAGGCAGTAAACCTGTAACAGTCATCTGTGTCCCTGCAATTGGGGACTTAACAACAGGGCCCCACCGAATGGCATGCTCTTCTTTTTTCTCAAGAATATAACCAGTGATAGGTTTTCCACCATCATTATCAGGAGAACACCACATAACAACCATTTCTTCTTTTGTAATTTTAGTCACTTCTGGAGCATCTGGTGCACCTGGTATGTTAAACTGGGTCCTTGCAACAATAGACTCAGTTTCAACAGCAGGGCCAGCACCCATTTTGTTTTCAGCTCTCACTCGGAATATGTATTCATTTCCTTCGATAAGGCGAGTAACTTTAGCTGAATTGGTAATTACAGCTGCTGAATGAATTGACCATACTCCTCTCTTTGTCTCACATTTTTCTATGATGTAGTTATAGATCTCACAACCACCATCATCTTCTGGTACTTCCCATGTAAGCTTGCATCTGTCCACAGAAATCTCTGACACTTTCAGATCTCTAATAGGACCTGGTCTATCAAGAACATTCACCTTGGCCTCAGCAGTACAGGTTCCAGCAGCATTTGTTCCAGTAATTATGTATTTTCCAGTATCTCCACGTCTTGAACTTGTGAGCAGAAATTTAGTGAAGTTGGTGCCAGTTTCAACTTGCACTCTTGGGCTTTTGGTGATATCTCCAGTGACACCTTCTTTAGACCATTTTATATCAGGCTGAGGTTTACCTATAACCTCTGCCTCAATTGGAACTGCATCTCCAGCTTTAACAACAAGAACTCCCATCAGTTTGACTTTGAGCTCTGGCTGTACAAGTTCCTCCTTTACAAGAACTTCATCTGTTGTCACCCAGTTACTCTCTCCTCCCTCATTCTTTGTTTGAACTCTAAACTGATAAATTTGGTTCTCAATACATCTGTCAGCCATGAAATAGGTTTCCTTTATTGCACCTTTGTGTAATCTTTCCCATTCATCTGCTTCTTTAGGCTTCTTTTCAATATGGTAAGCAAGGTTTCGACTACCACCATCATATTCTGGTTTCTTCCATTTGAGGAAGACAAATGTCTTGCCAATTTCAGTGATTTGGAAGTTCTCTGGCTCACCAGGTTTCTCAACTGGGTCAACAGCAAGGACTGGTGCTTTTGTTTCAGTTGGTGGACCAACACCAATTTTATTCTCTGCACTCACACGGAAGAAATATTCGCAATTCTCAACAAGTGGAGCTTTGACAAGTCGTTTGGTGCAGTCAGATGTAACAACTGTCCATCCCCTTTGACTTGGTTGTCGGCACTCAATTTTATAATTAGTAATTTCAGTGCCACCGTTATCCTCTGGATTTTCCCAAGACACCATACATGACTCTTTCGTGACATAAGCAACCTTCAAATTCTGACAGGCTCCAGGAATATCAAGTACATTAACAATAATTGTAGCATGTGCTTGACCACTGCTGTTCTTTGCTTGAATTGCATATTTTCCATAATCAGCTCTAACAGCTTCCTGAATTACCAGCTCAACAAGAGGGAAGTTATTGTTCATCTCAGTGCGTTTATCTCTGCCTAAAGCTCTTGCATCTTTAGTCCAAGTGATTTCTGGATCAGGTCTGCCCTTTACACGGGTCACAAGGTTGATGATTTGCCCTGCTCTAACTGTAAGGAGGTCACGGCAAGCAACATCAACAGTTACGTCGGGGGGAACAAGAATGTCCTTGGCAAGCACAGTTTCTGTGAGTTCTCTTGGCTCACCATCTCCAACTTTGTTTGAGGCTCTAATACGGAATCTGTACTCTGTGCCTTCACTAAGTCCAGGTACTCTAAATGCACAAAACTTAATTAGATCCTTATTTATTCTGTCCCACTGTGCAGAACCTGATTTCTGGCATTCAACAACATAGCCTAAGATGGGGCTGCCACCATCTCTGGAAGGTTTGGTCCATACCAAATCTGCATATGACTTGCTCCAGTCCTTCAGCTTAATGTTACTCGGAGGCCCTGGAGGACTAATCGGACGTTTAGCTTTCACAGTGTCTGATGGATATGAAGGCTCACTTACACCAGCAACATTTTCAGCAAAGATTCTAAATTCATAGCTGTTTCCTTCAAACAGACTGCACACCCTGTATCTAACATCCAAGACTGGTGTTTTATTGACACGTATCCATTTGCCGGTCATCTCCCTGCGCTCAACAATGTAGCCACTCACAGGGCTTCCACCATCTGTTTCTGGTTCAGTCCATGACACTGTTACAGCATTTTCTGTTATATCAGAACATGTTGGCTGGCCAGGAGGGCCTGGTGGATCAAACATATGCTTGGCAATAGTGGGAGGACTTTCAAGGGCAGCTCCAATGCCAATTTTGTTCTCGGCACGTACACGCACAATATATTCACGTCCCTTCTCCAAACGTGGGACTTTGGCCTTTGTGCTGGTACTTCCAGAACTCACAACTGACCATGGCTCCCAAGGCTTCTTGACATCCTTCTTCTCTACAACATAGTTCATCAAAGGTGCACCCCCATCATCTTTTGGTGGACGCCACTGGATTATCATATGATCAGGGGTAACCTCAAGGATATTTACAGGACCAACTGGAGCAGATGGAACATCAAGGACTGTGACATGTAGAGCAACAGATTTGCTTCCAGCAGGATTTGCCACAGTAAGTATAAACTCTCCGCTGTCATTTCTGACACATTCACTAATAGTCAAGACAGTTGAATTTTCTTCAGTAACAATCTTAAATGTGCCCTCAGTTTTAAGCTCATTTCCTTCACTTTGCCACTTGGCTGTTGGAGTTGGGATTCCATGCATGACTGCTGGGAGGACAATTGTACTTCCAGCTTTGACAACAAGACCCTCAATAAGCTTCACATCAACTTCAATAGTTGGAGCCACTGAAAAAGAATATTATCATAATAAAATGTTATATTATGTTGTAATTTTTCTATAAAAAAATAAAATTATATAATAAAATATATTATATATCTTACAGGTTTTTTCCTGGCAAGTAATTGGCACAGTGGTATCTGGTCGACTAATGCCAATTGCATTTTGTGATTTTACACGGAATCTATAGGTTTTGCCCTCCACAAGTCCAGTTACATGGCATTGAGGATTGCTGACAGTCTTGAAGGTCACCCAGTCTGTGGAACCTTCTTCTTGATGCTCAACAATGAATCCAGTGATGTCACTTCCACCTGTACGTTCAGGCCACTCCCACTGAAGCCATACTTCAGTTTTGTCTGCATCCACATGATGCAGATTCTTGGGTGGACCAGGGGGATCTATAAGTAAAAATATACAAATTAATTTAACAAACTGGTATAAAAAGTCAAGAATTAGAAAAATAATATTAAATTTAATACTTACAAAGAGGATCAACTGCCTTGATGGGCTTGTTGGTTTCAACAAATGCACTCCTGCCAAACTGATTCTCAGATGCAACTCTGAAGAGATACTGAGTTCCCTCCATCAGATATTGAGCCATGAGGCTCAGCTTTTTGGATGCAGCACACACTGAAACCCAGTTCTCAGCTGCAACATCTTTCTTTTGCACAATATAGTGGGAGATCACAGCACCACCATCATCTTCTGGCTTTTGCCATGTCACGTAAGCTGACTCACTTGTGATTTCAGAGATGGTAAGATTCCTTGGAGGTCCAGGTTTATCTGAATCAAAAAGAAAAGGAGTCATTGTGGCGCTACTATGGGTATCTACAGTATTTAATTATACATACTGTGTGTACTGAATTTCATTGTAATCCTGTTACAATGTTAAAAAAGAATCTATCTATCTATCTATCTATCTATCTATCTATCTATCTATCTATCTATCTATCTATCTATCTATCTATCTATCTATCTATCGTTAAGAGTTGTTCTTAAAACATTCATACCAAGAGCAAGAACAGTGCAGGTAGCAGATTTCGATCCAGCTGCATTCTGAATAGTGATAGTATAATTGCCACTGTCAGCACGGGTACACTTCTTAATGTGAAGTTTGCTTCCGCTTTCTGTGACCTCTATAAGGCAATGAGCAGGAACTTCACCATCATTCTTTTTCCAAGAGACAGTGGGTATTGGCATGCCCTTAATTGTGGCACTGAGTGTGATGTCTGTCCCAACCATGGCAAGGTGATCACGAGCCATATTACCATGTAACAGCAACTCTGGCTCCTCTGCATAAGAATTAAGATGAGAAAGATAGAAATATGAATTAATAGATTTTTAAGTGATTACTTTCCAATATGCGAAAAAACATACTTCAAGTTACAGGGGGAGAGTAGTATTATAAAACAATACCTACTTTTCAATACTACTCTTATGCATTTTCTGAATATGTAAATAAAAAGAAAGAAATTACCAAGTCTGTCATGAACTTTCACTGGTTCCTTGACATATGCAGGTTCAGATTTTCCAGCTGCATTCACAGCCATAATTCTGAATTCGAACTCTCCACCTTCTGGTAGTTTTGTCACAACAAACTTGGTGTCTGGGCATGATTCAGGAGTTTCATTTGCCTGGATCCATTCGACTGCACCAGGCTTCCGATACTCAATCAAGTAACCAAAGATTTTGCCTTTACCATCATGACGAGGAACACGCCATGATAGATTCACAGAATCTTTAGTCTTGTCAACAGCTTCAGGCAAAACAGGTGGGCTTGGCAGAACTATTAAGAATAAGTTGAATTAGTGAAAAAAGAATAATCAAAAGATAAGCATTAAGAGAATGAAACCATCAAAACACTAGCACTTACCAATGGGATCCTTAGCAAGAATAGGTTTACTTGGAGGGCTAGGATCTCCAGTGCCAATTTCATTCTCTGCCATTACACGGAATTCATATTCACAGCCTTCAACAAGGTCTTGTACCCTATACTGCGTAGCAGGGTAAATTGGATCTCTGGTTGCACGAGACCATCTCTTAGCTGAAGGCTCCTTCCTCTCCAAGATATAGTTTGTGATGGGCTTTCCACCATCACGAGGACGGTTCCAAATCACCAGTGCTGAATCACGAAAGATGTCTTTTACAGTGGGTTGCTCAGGCGCCTCAGGTACCCCTGTAATTATGTGTAAGATATTAGGAACAAAACAAATTTTTACAGCTTTAATGTTCAATTGATTGTTTTGTGAGTGTTTTAACATACTGAATAGATCTTTAGCTTTCATCTCTTTTGACTCCAGTGGGTCACTTATACCATACATGTTCTCAGCACTAATTCTCATGATGTATTCACGACCCTCTACAAGCTTAGGTACTTTGCAGTGGGTTTTTGTGGAGGCAGATGTTACAGTTGTCCACATGTCTCTGTTTACATCTCTCTTTTCAATGACGTAGTTAGAAATTTCACATCCACCATCATCAAGAGGGGGCTTCCAAGAAATAACCATGTGATCTTTGTGAACTTCCTCAAAGACAACTGGGCCCTCTGGAGGCAATGGTCGATCTAAAAAATGCACAGAATATTCAGATAGATTGCTTGTTAGTTATAAGCCCAAAATATGTATTGCATGCATGCATGTAAACATTTTTTCTATCGTTTCATGAGACTTACCTGCAACTGTGATATTGCAAATGCCTTTACGAGCACCAGTACAGTTTTCAACAGTCACACAGTATCTGCCACTGTGCCCACGCTGAGCTTTCATAATACCCAGACACATTGTGGTAAGAGTATTTTTGAACTGGATATGGTTGTCTGCTTTCAGTTCATTATCATCCCTTGACCAGGTGATAGATGGGGCTGGTTTTCCAGTGTAACGCCCCTGGAGTACAAAGCTTTCACCAACCCGCACAACAACCTTATCACGGAAGTCAAGCTCAATTGTAGGAGGTTCTAAAATTAAAAAATAATAATAATCATATTATTGACGTCATTTTTATTTAATACATAGAATTAGAGATTTATAATAATAATAGTGGTGTACATAACGAAAAACAAAAACAATTCACTCACCAAGTTCGTCTTTACATGTAATTGGCTTAGTGGAGAAGGATGGTTTGCCAGGACCAACTTCATTCACTGCACTGACACGGAATTCATAGGTGTCGCCTTCTCTGAGACCATCATAAGTATATCTTCTATCCATCAGTTTCTCTTTGGTCAGTCTGACAAACTTGTCTTTGCCAATCATGCGAGCCTCAAGAATGTAAGATATCACCTCAGATCCTCCATCGTACTTAGGTGGCTTCCAAGTCATACTGATATAGTCTTTAGTGATGGTAGTCACCTCAAGGTCTTCTGGACGGTCTGGAACATCTAGTAAAAAGAGACCAAATGATGATTAGCTACCATCCATGCTGAATACTATTTTACAGCTGAATTACTTCAATAGTTTAAAGCTATTTTAAATCCAGGAAAAAAATAAAGAAAAATACTTACTGATGCGATCTTTAATCACAATTTCGCATGATGTTTGACTGAAAGGTCCTACTCCAATTACATTTTCAGCTGCAACTCTGAAGAAATATGCCTTTTTTAGCACCAGATTATTTACTACAGCATTTTGTCTGCCAGCTGTGTAGGAGCAAGATGTCCAAGCCTTGCGCTCTGCTTCACGTTTCTCAATTATGTAGTTGGAGATGGCAGATCCACCATCATTATCAGGAAAAAACCAGTTCAGCTTGCATGATTCACTTGTAAGACTTTCTGCTGTGAATGGTGCCCCCACCGGACCAGGGACATCTGAAGAAGTAAAATAAAATAAGAAAGTTAATTTCTCTAATGTAGCTATTTCATAGTAATATATAGACTATTTGCGTCTGATAATTCTCACTTACCAAGTACATCAACAATAACAGACCTCTTCACCTCTCCTCCATCATTATTGGCTGTTATTGTATAAACACCTCGTTGTGCCCTTGTGCAGTCTTTGATTACCATTGAGCAGCTGATTGAAGTGGTTTCAATAACAGCTTCTGGTGGGACTGGGTATCCATCTCTGCTCCATGTTATCACAGGTGGAGGTTGGCCTGACACATAAGCCAGGATACGAATAACACCTCCAGCATGAATAACCATCTTCTCCTTTACTGAAATGTCCAGGTCAAGGACTGGCAAAACTGAAATTACAAAAATGATCATTAATTTCATATTACATACATCATATTGCGGTTGAGTTATTTATCACAGGCTTTTTACTTCCTCTTCAGGAGAGAGCAGTTCTCAGTGCCATTGAATTAGTGCATTTCTTCACTAAAATACAGGTTTGTGTACCTTTTATTTTATCTATAAAATCGTTACTGATGCCGGCATAAAATGGATGAATTTATTCATTAAAGGGTTAGTTCACCCAAAAATTATGTTTCTGTCATTAATCACTTCGTTCATCTTTGGAACACAAATTAGGTTTATTGATGAAGTCCGATGGCACAGGGGGGGCTCCATTGACAGCTATTTAATTAACACTTTGAAAGCCCAGCAAGGTAGGCAAGACATCATTTAAATAGTCCATGTGACTACAGTGGTTCAACCTTAATTTTATGAAGTGACGAGAATACTTTTTGTGTGCCAAAAAAACTAAGTAACGACTTTATTCAACAATTTATTCTCCTCTGTATCAGTTTCCGTGGAGCTCTCGTGAGCACCTACCTTTCTTGGCCTTCAAAGTGTTAATTAAATAGCTGTCAATGGAGCCCCCGTCCCACAATTCCCAAAAAACAACACAATTAGGCTTTTTTTAACCTAGTTTTTTTTTAGAGTGTATGAATTTTTATTTCGATTTTAGATCTTTTTGCACACAAACATATTGAATTACATGTTGAATCACTGAGACTTACTTATCCGGTCCTTCATTTCAATAGCATCAGCAACTTCGCCTGGTTCACTCAAGCCAGCAGCATTGATTGCCAAAACTCTGAACTTAAACAATGCATTCTCTTTCAGTCCAGTGACCACCAATTTAGTACCTCTGACTTCCTTGTCTTTGGCCTGGAACAGAAGGAAGATCTTATTTGTAATCTATAAAAAGTATATGAACATGTTTTGCTGAAATGTAAATACTCTGGTCTAAAACAAACCTTAACCCATGTTTCTGTGCCCTCCTCTTTGTATTCAACATAGTAGCCCATAATCTTTGAACCTCCATCCTTCAAGGGTGGAATCCATTCCAAGTCTGCTGTAGTCTTAGTCCAGTCAGTGACTTTTGGGGTAGGTGGAGAAGGAGGAGCTACAAGAAAACGATTTGTCATAGTGTGATTCTCTATTAATTGAAAAATGATATCATTGAATCTCAAACTTGTTTTCCTACCTATTGGATCTCTGGCAAATGTTGGATCAGATGGCTCACTTGGGGGTCCACATCCTGCTGCATTCATTGCAATCACACGGAACAAATACTGAGATCCCTCAATGAGTCCCACGACTTTGTGAGACACACCAAGTGGCATGGGCCTGACTGGATCACGAGTTACTCTGCTCCAGCGTTTAGATGTAGTTTCTTTACGCTCAAGCCAATAGCCTGTGATTGGAGTACCTCCATCTGTGTCTGGCTCTTCCCAGTTCACAGTCATGGAGTCTATTGTGATGCTAGAGAGTGTTGGCTTCTCGCACTGACCAGGTGGCACTTAAAAAACACATAAAATGTTGTCAATGTTATAAAGTGAAATTAATGTAATCTAAACATACAAAATGTCTCTAATTACATCAACATTAAACATGTGAATTAATACTTACCAAACACATCCCTGGCTACTTCAGGTTCGCTATCAAGAGGATCACCAACACCATATTTGTTTTGAGCCCTAATGCGGAAAATGTACTCATGGCCTGGCATTAGATTCTCGACTGTGTATATTCTCTCTTTGGGTTCACTAGTGACAGGTATCCAAGTCTTCCTGTTGGCAACACGTCTCTCAATAGTGTAGTTTGTAATTTTGGAGCCACCATCATCCTTAGGAGGCAGCCATGACAGTGTTATTTGTTCAGCATGAATTTCCTCAAATTTAATGGGTGCAGATGGAGCCCCAGGACGTCCTGTTTAAAATAAGAGAATAATTTTAGTTATAAAAACAACACATAGGTCTTCATATAAAAAATGGTTGTTGCAATTTACCTAGAACATTAAGCCTCATTTCCTTGGAAACAGTACCAAGGCTGTTGCTAGCAGTAAGAGTGTAGAGGCTTGTATCTAAGCGTTTGCCCTGCTGGATCAGCAGTGTGCAGCTATCATCAGACACAAGCTTGTTGATGTGCTCATCATACTCAATGTCAACCTTGTTTTCACCCTTGTGAGGTGGAGCCTTCTGCCATGTGAGTGTTGGGAATGGACATCCCTTAATCTTGGCAACAATATGAATATCTGCACCCTGTTCAACCTCCATGAATTCTGGAAGCTCAATGGAAGGTGCCCCTAAAAGTGAAAGGAAGAAAGGTGAATTGGTTCATCAGACAACTCTTAAATTAACTGAATTACTTTGTGTGTGTTGCTCTGTACATACTGTTCAGGTCCATAACAATGATAGGTCCTGCTGTAGAGGATGGTCTACTCGCACCAACCTCATTCACAGCCTTAACACGGAATTCATATTCAGCACCCTGGTGGAGATCCTCCACTTTGAAAGTGGTGGTATCAATATCACGGCGGTTGCACTGTCTCCAGGACTCTTGCTGGTTTCCACTGCTATCCCACCACAGACGCTCAACATTGTAGTGAGTCACAGGTGCACCACCATCATTTTTTGGTGGCTTCCAAGTCAGAGTCACAATGCCCTTTGACACATCAACGATTTTAACTCTTGTGGGAGGATCCGGAGGATCTGCAATAATATAGTGTTTTGAATAGTCAGAATAAACTGTATTAAAGTATTTTTAATGACAGACTTGTATACAAAATACACTTACGAATAGGATCCCTGGCTTTAGTCCGCTGAATGGTTGTGGTATGAGGCCCCAAACCAAAGCAATTCTCAGCTCTTATACGGAACAAGTATTCTTGTCCTTCAATGAGGTCTGGCACAACTAAGGACTGCATTGCACAAGCTGGGTTGACCTTTGTCCAAGCCTTTCCTTCAACAGTCTTTTTCTCAATGAAGTAGCTTTTGATCCTGTCACCACCATCAGAGTCTGGAGGCATCCAGGCTAGTCTACATGTTCCACGTGTGATGTCACTGACTTTGATGTTTTTTGGAGCTCCAGGCAAATCTAGACAAAAGAGACAAGTTATGTGATATAATACATACTTCTAGACGTTCTGTGTTCTAATGATAATACTATTATATCAGGTTTTGATGTTTTCATGATTTTAGGGATTTCGAATATGCTTACCAAGTACATTCACGCGCACTTTAACTATTTTAGTGCCAGCCTGGTTGTTAGCAGTGATGATATATCGCCCAGAGTGGTTTAATTTACATTCAGGGATTGTCACTACTGATGTTGTATCACTGGATGATACCTGCAGAGTTTAAATGTAAAATGTATTAGTTTGTTTGGACTAAACAAACTGAGTGTTTTAAAGAAATATGAATTATCCTACTTCTGAATCCTCTGGCAGAGTGTGACGTTCATTCTTTTTCTCTGTTGGCGCGGTTCCATCAAAGTCCCATGTCACATTCGGAACAGGTTTGCCAGAGATGGTGGCTGGAATCTTGATGGTTGTTCCAGCACGACAATTCAGAAGTTCTTGAGCTGTGACCTCCAAAGTAATGACAGGTTCCTCTGTGAACATGTTGGGTAACACATATATCTTTAATCATATATAACTTTCTGCATGTATGTATTAAATATAATTCTATAGTATTGTAACACATGTACATAAAAGTAAGACTTACCCAGAATATCCTGTACAATGATATCAGAAGTTCTTTGACTTGGCTCAGATTCACCAGCAGCATTTACAGCAACAATCCTGAACCTGCATTTCTTATTCTCTTTAAGCCCTGACACAGTGTATGAATTACTCAGGATCAGCTTCTCCGGTGTATTGATCCTTCTCCACTCATGTGAACCCTCATCCTGAACTTCAACAATGTAACCCTTTATTGGACTTCCTCCATCTTTTTCTGGTGGGGTCCAAGAAAGGGTCACGCTGCTTGTTGATTTGTCTGTTACTACAGGTGCTGGTGGTTGACCTGGTGGGTCTATAAGTAACATTTAAGAAAGTTTTATTCATAAGGAACAGGAATTCATAAACATATCAACACATGAATATCAATATTACTTACTTTTTGGATCAACCGCAGGCACGCATTCTGTTGCTTCACTTGGAGGTCCAACGCCAGCTGCATTCTGAGCCATAACACGGAACTTGTACTCGGCACCCTCAATAAGGTGCAGCACATTGTATTCCAGGCCCTTGACTGCTGGTTTTGTTACTGGAGCTCTGTTAACACGACTCCAGTATACAGCACCTCTCTCTCTCTTTTCAAGCCAGTAGCCTTGAATAGTTGAGCCACCATTGTCTTTTGGAGGCTCCCAAGTGACCACCATGGATGAGCAGGTGTGGCTAATAATCCTTGGCCTCTGGGGTGGCCCGGGAAGACCAAATGGATCTTTGAGTACAACCTTTTCTGATTCACAACCATCACTGACCCCATATTTGTTCTCAGCTTTGATCTGGAACTGGTAATTACCATAGGCCTCCAGTTTGTACACCTTTAGAAGGGGATGTAAAAAAAACAAAAACAAAAAAACATTTAGAGCATTTATAAGCATATAGCACTGTTTCATTCTAGAAGGAACTGTCTCATAATAATACGTATTAATAACATGTATTAACCCCATAACGTCTGTCTATAATGCAGCATGTCAACTGTTCCCAGTCAGACTTCTTTTTGCTGGCATCTCTCTTCTCAATGATGTAGTTAGTGAGGTCACTTCCACCATTGTCCTCTGGAGCATCCCAGGTAAGGTAGCAAGACTCAGCTTTGATGTCAGACACCACAATGTTTCTTGGTGGCAATGGGCGATCTAGGAAAAGAACACCACAGTTATCATAAAGATAATCTTGTAACAAAACTGTTGAAAATAAAGAGTTGTCCCCTACATAACTTAACTACAGGAAAAAGTACTGTGTAACACCCAATACTACTTCCCATGCTGTGGAAAATCAATAAGCTTAAGTAAAAGTACTGAATAACATTTAAAGGCTTACCCAAGATATCCACACGGATTGTGCGTTGACCTACTCCACGGGTATTTGTGGCAGTTAACTTGTATATGCCTGTGTCTTGTCTTACAGTTTCAGGAATACCAATTTTGGTGTTGATAGTTTGTCTGTTAATCTCCTCTGATTCCAACGTCATTGTCTCAGTGGGTTGGTCAATAACTACTCCATTCTTTGTCCACTCAAATGTAGGCAAGGGTAGGCCGAAAATTTCAGCAGGAATTTCAATAGCTGCTCCTTTCTTGACAACAATGGCATCACTTTTAAAGAATTTCAACCACTTAACAGTTGGTGAATCTAAAATAGAGGAAAATATCAATGAAAATGTTAAGGCATGATTTTTATTAGCAAACTACAACTACATGCGATCAGAATTGGTCAATGATTTATATTATAGGGAGTGATACATACGTTCGTCATCCTGAATATTGACACTGATTGGTTTGGATGGTTCTCCATCACCAACCTCATTGACAGCTTTCACTCTGAAGTCATACATCATGTTCTCAGACAAATTGTCCAGAGTGATGGTGAGGTCTTTGCAAAGTTGACGGTTGGCAACATCAAATTCATTGCTGTCTTGTCTCATCTTTTCAATATAGTAGCCTCGGATTGGAGAACCGCCATCACTACGAGGAGGTTCCCAAGTCAAAGTAATAGTGTTCTTGGTCCTTTCCGTATAGTGCAATTTCTCTGGGGCAGATGGAACTCCTAAAATTTCAAGAAGGTTGTTTATCCCTTTTGTATGAATATTAAAACAATATAAAAATATGTAATTCAAATATATTTTCATATACAAGATATAAATTCACTATATATTCTGTTGTATTTACTTTTGGGATCCACTGCTAAAACGGGTCCAAGGTCAACAGGAGCACCAAGGCCATACTTGTTCCTTGCAACTACACGGAACATGTATTCTTCTCCATCAAGCAGACCAACAATGTCACATTTGCAACTGGCGACTTCCAGGGGTTGTCTGTAAATGTGCATTTTGGCATCCTTTCTCTCAACAACATAGCCCATTATGTCACTTCCACCATTATCCAGAGGATCTGACCAGGTGAATGAAATCATCTTCTTGCTCACATGAACTGTCTTAAGATCAACCACTGGTCCAGGAACATCTTTTGTCCCAAAAAAACAAACAAAAAAACACACGTGTGGGAACATATCCCACATTTCAGAATTTAAAAAGCTAACAATTTTCTGAAACTTTTTTAAAGAAAATAATTGTACTTACCCATCACATCCACCTTAACAGAGGCAGACTTGGTTCCACTGGGGTTGGTGCCTGTGATCTGGTATATTCCATGGTCAGTTCTCAAAGCATTTTTGATGCTTAAAGTGCTGTTCTTTATTTCTGTCTCAATAATTACATGCTCCTTGTCTGGTTCTGCATCATCCTTTGTCCACTTAACTTCTGGTACAGGTCGCCCAGTAACAACAGCAGGGAGACGCAATGTTTCTCCAGCTCTAATGATGACTCCATTCCTTACACAGATATCAAACTCAACCCCTGGTGACTCTGTTAAATCAATGCAGATTTAAATATTTTATTATAATTGCTCAAGTGTGTGTTAAATAATCTTGAGTAATAGCTTAATTTAAGGTTGATTGTTTGAAAAAGACTTCAGATCCTCATTGCGCTCTATTTGAAGAAAATGTCACAAGTTTTTCAACTTACCTTCAGGTTCTTTGGCCTGAACAGGTTCAGTCATGCCTGGGGCTCCATGTCCTGCATCATTTACAGCATACACACGAAGGTAATAATCAGCTCCTTCAGTCAGTCCAGTCACGGTGTACTTGCGGTCTTTGCATCTAAACTCAGTGCAGCGGACCCAATCCTTCTCTCCAACCAGACAGCGCTCAATATGATATCCAAGGATTTCTCCACCACCGTTGTATAATGGAGGTATCCAACTGATATCGATAGAAGTATTTGTGACATCAACAATTTTTGGTACAGGTGGACCAGGTGGCACTGCAAAAATAGTTACATTTTATCAAATTAAAAGGTAACTTAAATCCAGTTAGTATAAATCATGAGTTTCAATGCAGGTTGACAAAGAATCTATTTTTTGAGTAAAGCCCACTGTTGCATAAATGTACACAATTAATATCATCTATACAAACTACCAAAAAAATAATTACAACTTAAAATTACAACTTTCAATGTTTAGTTTTCATTTTCCACACTTACATATTGCATCCATTGCAGTTTGAGGGTCAGTTGGTACACTGAATTCTCCTGGGCCAGCAAGATTTTCGGCACAGACCCTAAAGACGTAAACAAGGCCTTCCATAAGACCCTCAACCTTAACTGTCAGTGCACTAAGAAGATTGGCGTTTACTCTGATCCAATATTTGCTGTTGACTTCACGTCTCTCAACCCAATAGCCCAAGATAGGGCTACCATTGTCCTTTGGCTCATGCCAGCTGAGGGCAACTGTGCTGGAGGTGACCTCTCCAATTCTTGGCATGTTGGGAGCATCAGGTGGTTCTGAAAAACAATAATCAAAAAACTCAAATAAACTATAATATAAGCCAACTACTGTTCAAAGTATAGCTAAAATATAACTTTACCAAATTGATTCTTTGCAATAAGTGGTTCAGAGTAGCATGGATGTCCACAGCCAAACTTGTTTTCAGCTGTGACTCTGAAGATGTACTCCTTTCCTTCAATAAGCTTGGTCACAGGGTAATTGTATCCCTTGTGAGTCGAGGTCACAGTTACCCAACCAATTTCATCTGTTGTGTTGTCTTTCTTTTCCAGTATGTAGTTGATGATCTCACTGCCGCCATCATCAAGAGGTGCATCCCAAGTGCAAACAACAGAGATGTTCCTGATATCATCAAATCTAAAGTTCACAGGGGGGCCAGGCTTATCTGTAAGTTATAACAGGCAGAAATGTTAATACATCATTTTTGTTGTTAAATGCTTAAGGAGATACCCATAGTAGTTTCAAAAATAGCATACCAAGAACATTGACGTCACAAGATGCTGTTGCAAAACCATGGGTATTCTCAACTCTAATAGTGAAATTTCCATGGTCAGATCTGATGGCATCACGCACCATCAGAGCAGTCTCACTGCGTTTGGTCTGGTCAAATGACAGCCGATCTAAAAGTGGTGGATGGAATACTTCTTCAGGTTCAGGCTGCACAGACTTCTTCTTTTTCTTCTTCACAATTTCTGGTTTCTTCTTAGCTGGCGGCTGCCTGACATTCTCATCATTTCTGAGCCATGTTACAGTTGGGTAGGGAGATCCAGATATGTAAGCATCCAATCTAATCTCCTCTCCCTTTTTGATACTGAGGCCAGATGCAATACGTGCATGAAGTGATACCTTTGGTGGATCTGAAGCAGAAAATGTAATAGAGATTTTAAAAAATTGACATTTAATGTTTTATTTGACACAACAAAAAGTTTTTATACTCAAAGTAGAGCTGTAACAGATTTTGATTTGTTTTTAACATACCAACAGGATCAGCAGCCTTAATCAGTGGTGTACTGCGAGATGGGTCACTTGCTCCTGCAATGTTCTCTGCACGTACACGGAACTGGTATTCTTTTCCTTCTGTCAAGCCAGTGACAGTGTAGGAGAAACCAGGTACCAGATTTGGAACGCATCTCTCAAATCTGTCACCATCTTTTTCAATCTTCTCAAGAATGTACCCTGTGATTGGGCATCCACCATCATATGGTGGTGCCATCCAAGTAACAGTGATTGAATTTGAGGTGGGATTGTGTCCCTCAACCTCAATTGGTGGGTCTGGATGTTCTGTAATATAATAATAATAGTAATAATAATAATAATAGAAAAAAGAACGACAAACATGACCAGAGAGAGTGTACATAAAATAAAAATTAATAACAATAAAATTTATACTTACGTTTCTGTTCTTCTGTTAAAACAGGATTGCGGAGTTCAAGAAACTCGCCACACCCAATTCTGTTAACAGCCTTCACTCTGAAGTAATATTCACCATTGAGCATAAGATCTTTGACCAGAAAGCTTAAAACATTGTCTCCAGACATCACAGGCAAAAATGTCTTCTTCTGAGCTTCCCTGCGCTCTAGAACATAGTGCAAGATTGGGCTACCACCATCACTCTCTGGAGGCTCCCAGGAGATTTTGCAAGAGTTCTTGGTGACCTCACTCGGAGAGATGTCCTTACATTGTCCAGGCAGGCCTTTTAATGAAAAATATAATAAGGCATTTAGCTTGATTTTTAAGCAGTAGGTATGATAAGTGTGAATCAGTTGAAGCCAATTTATATAGTTACACAGTTTCTTACCGATTACATTTACGTTGATTGTGCCAGTTACTGAACCCAGAACATTCACGAGAGTAACAGTGTACACGCCAGCATCTTCATGTTTACACTTGAGAAGCTCCAGGTGAACACGATTAAGTTCACATGTCAATGTCAGTCTGTCTTCAGTCTTTAATTCAGTGTCACCCTTTTTCCAGACCATTGATGGTTTCGGAATTGCTCTGTATGGGATTTTTATATTCATCTTCTCACCCTCAACAACTACAATATCTTGAGTCTCGAGATCCATGGTTGGTGCACCTTTAAAATATTGAAAAATGGATTTAATACCAGTATCAGACCAGTGGGGAAAAAAAATAAGTGTACACACATACATACACACACACACACACACACACACACACACACTTTCATTCACAGTTAATAATTTAATAGTCCTTACTGTCAGGGTCTTTGGCAAAGACACTATCTGAAATTTCAGAGGGATCACTGACTCCAATAGCATTGATAGCACGAACTCTCAAAACATATTTTTTCTCAGGAATTATGCCTTCCTCAGCCTTAAACCTAAGCTCTTTGACAGGACGGGCATTAATCCTCATCCACTTCTCAGTTCCAGCTTCAGACAGCTCAACATGGTAGCCTGTGACTGGACTTCCTCCATTCTTTTCTGGAGCTTTCCATGTAATGTTGATGTGCTCTCTGCTGGCATCAACTATCTGGACTTCAATTGGGGGAGAAGGTGGACCTAAAAAACAACAACACATAAATCAATACATATTATGTGGTGTACATAATCATCTATCACTACTTGGGCATTAGTATGTGTTGCATGCTATGAATTAACTAAACATACTTATGGGATCCTCAATGACCATGAAAACAGTAGGTTCACTCGGGTGGCCAACTCCAGCTTCATTCTCAGCACGGACCTGGAACTGCACCTCACTGCCCTCATCAACATCAGTCACCTTGTAATTGCATTCAGGGCCAGATGTCTTTCCAGACTTTACCCAGCGTGTGCCTAACTTCTCTTTCTTCTCAATAACATACCTATTAAAAGAACAATTCATGAGACATTTGTTTTGCTTTGAACACCACGTGCAAACACATAATTTTGTTTGCATTTAACAAAACCAATGTAAAATTTGTCCATACTTGGTGATGGGTCTTCCACCATCACTGTTGGGTGGCTCCCATTTCAGGTCAACATGTCTCTTGGATACCTCCACAACAGTCAATGCGTAAGGTGGTCCAGGGGTTGCTATAGAGGACATAAATGACACATTTTAATAAATAAATAAATAAATATTATATATATATATATATACAGTTCAACTTACTGAAAGTATCCTTGGCCAAAACAGAGTCCTCTAGTTCACTGAACTCACTTACTCCAACTGCATTCTCAGCAGCAACACGGAACACATAGAGAGAGCCTTCATTAAGTGGAGTGACAGTATACTTGGTATCTTTTACTGTGGTGTCCACAGCCTGCCAGGCCCTGCGTCTGACGTCTCTCTTCTCAACAACATAGTTGGTGATCGGAGAGCCACCATCACTATCTGGTTCAGTCCACTTCAGGTCACAGTTGATTTTAGTAATGTTAACCACCTCAAGCCAACGTGGGGCATTTGGAGGATCTGGTCAAATTAGAATGACAAAAATAATATTATTATCATCATTGCAGTTGAATATAAAAATAAGAGAATGTATCATTTGAAAACTGGGGTTTGCAGTGCAATTAGACTTTTATATCTTTATATAAACAATAATATTTACATTGACAATGGACACTGATCACGTTTACGATTAATATTCTGGTTAAGCCATTATTTCGTACTGTGCACAGTGCTTCTGTGCATTTTAAATGAACTCAAGTTATGGCATTGACATTTACATATTTATACATAATTAGAATATGACTAAATTCTGATATTGGATTTTTAATGAGCATTTAACTTGGTCAATACTTTGTTACGCAGTCCAAAAATACAATTAATTGTCATGCTTATTGATTGAGATCCTGATATCTAGATATATTCTTGATATGATATGATCTTAATATATATTATTGTTTACTATAATGACCATAATGTTTAGACAAATCAGTTTTCAAACTTTCTGTTAACACTTACAAAGTCTCTCTTTGCATACAACAGGGTCACTTGGATCACTGGGTTCACTCTCTCCAGCAACATTGATGGCCTTGATTCTAAATGAATACTCTTGCTTCTCCATCAGACCCTTCAATAAATGCTCGGTTGTTGGTACATCCTCAGCTACACGAACCCATTCCTCAGTTCCACTCTTTTGAAGCTCAATTATGTAGGACTCAATCTTAGCACCACCATCATGCTCAGGCCTGGTCCACTGCAGGTGTGCTGAAGTCTTGGCAATGTCTTTGATGAATGGTTTCCCAGGAGCCCAAGGAGGATCTAAAACAACAACATTTGAAATTCATGACTTTAAATTTTATTTATTTAATTGCCTCAATGTTGGAAAATAAAACTGTAACTTACCAATTGGATCTTTAATCAAAATTGGGTCAGTCTCAGCACTTGGCTTTCCTGGTCCAGCAAGATTCTCAGCCAAAACACGGAACCTGCACTTCTTCTTTGTTGGCAAACCTTTCACCCTTAAAAGGTAACATTATTTTGAGAATTTATTTTGCCCTGCCTTCACCTTTTAAATGCAGACACAATGAAAACAATTATTCTACCTGTGTGTTGTGTCCTTAACTGGAAGCTTGTTACACCTGATCCATTTGTCAGTCTCAGGATCAAACCTCTCAACCCAGTAACCAGTGATGGGGCTTCCACCATCTTCATCAGGCTCATACCAAGTTAGAGTTACAGCATCCTTTGTGATATCAGAAGGCTGAACCCTGGTTGGTGCCCCAGGAGTATCTGAGTGACAAAGATAATTAATTTAGTAAATAAGTTGAGATAAAGAAACTTGTGAAAATGTATAACATAGTGACAAGTACACTTACCAAATGAATACTTTGCAACAATAGGCACATGCTCTGCAGGAGTCCCAATGCCATATTGGTTCTCAGCAGACACCCTGAAGACATATTCCTTCATAGATACCAGTTTGCAGGCTTTGAAAGCAGTTTGTTTTACTGTAGCAGACAGTTTCTGCCACTCTTCTTTATCTATGGGTCTCATCTCAACAATGTAATTGGTTACTGGAGAGCCACCATCATCTCTGGGGGCATTCCAGGCCAAACAGCAGGATTCATTGGTGATTTCAGAGATATCAAAAGCAGCCGGAGGGCCAGGTTTATCTGTTTTTCAACAAGATGAAAATAAATTAATAAATAAAATTACTACCAATTTTTTCAATTGCATTATGCTGAAATTACAGATTATGTAAAGCAACACCCTACCAAGAATGTTGACGTCAACCGTTGCAGTGGCACGGCCACTTGTATTGACAGCCTCAATGATATAGGTCGCTGTGTCAGATCTAGTTGTGTTTGCAATGGAAAGTGTTGAATGGCTAGGTTTTGAGTCAATGCTAATCCTATCCTCTGGTTTCAGGACAAGGTCAGCCTTTGTCCATTTTACTCTTGGCTCTGGCTTGCCAAGCACATCAGCAGGCAGGTCAATCTTAGTTCCAGCCCTGGCAGTCAAGCCTGCAAGAAGCTTTGCATCCAGCTGGATCTCTGGTGGCTCTGTAATAAAATACAAATGTGAATATAGTGGATTCTAAATACTATTTAACTATTATATCGGTGGATTACTAACCTTTAGGATCCACAGCAAGGATCTCGTCTGTAGCCTTGCATGGTCGGCTGGCTCCAAGTCTGTTCACCGCTCTCACGCGATAGGCATACCATTGACCTTCAATAAGACCAGTCACCTGGTACCTGGGATATGTGTAATGAGACAGATTACAGATGTATCTGAATAATTATAAAAAAACAATTTTATCTTTTAGTTACAGTATGTTCCATTACAGGGATGCTCATGAAGAATCATTACTCACTTAAGCTCAGGTATGGGATCTCCACAGGCTTCCCATTTGTCAGTGCCACGCTGACATTTATCAACAATGTAGCCCTTAACAGCAGCACCACCATCATATCTGGGAGGTTCCCAAAGCAGAAAGATGCTCTTTGCTGATTTGTCCCTCCATTTCAGGTTCTCAGGAGGATCAGGCACAGCTGTATTTCAAACAAGTTTCATACACTGTCATACTGTTCTTTATTTCATAACCCTCAAACTAATGAAATGATATTGTCAACACAGAATGATAATACGTATTATAAAAACATTATGCCTGTGTGTAACACTTTTTAAGACTTACTGGCTGGGGAGGACACATTCACAGGTTCATCAATGTATGCTGGCTCTCCTGGTCCACATTTGTTGCAAGCAATAACACTGAACAAGTACTCCTTGCCCTCAATGACATCTGTGACAGTGTACTCAAGGTCCTGTACGCCTGACATCACCTGAAGTGTAGATGTTGTTAGCACCTAAATGTTTCACTGAGTGTACAAATAGTGTTAACAAGGAACTGTTAAAAACACCTCACCTTGACCCAGGTTTTGCGGGAAACCTCTCTTTTCTCAATATTGTACCCACTTACAGGGCTGCCTCCATCATACTCTGGTGCTTCCCACATTAGATGCACATGATGTCTGGTCACCTCTGCAACTTTGAAGTCTTTGGGTGCACTTGGACATGCTGAAAGATGCAAAAAATAGGATTGTACATTAATTGTTGTGCAAAACCAAAAACAAGATATTAAAATGAAAATTTGCATACCAATAACATTGACTTCGATCTCTCCAGATATGGTCGTCACATCATTCTCCAGTTGTAAGGTATATGTTCCCTTGTCTGGACGCACACTTGGCACAACAACCAGTTCGGTGAATGTAGGCTTTGTGACCATGGAAACACGGTCACCTGTGGTGAGCTCTTTGTCACCAAATGTCCACTTGGGTTTAGGCATAGGATATCCCGTAATAGGAACTCGGATGATAAGAGCATTGGGGACAATGACCTCCAGACCATTTTTAAAACCACTGAGGTCCATGGTGGGTCCCACTAAGGGCGGAAAAATAAAATGAATAAGCAGTTAAAATAATGTCTGTGTATTTTATCTCTCTTTAAGGGGATATGGCTAAAGTTGAAAATAGTTTACCATGAGGGTCATCGGCTAAAAGTGGCCCAATTGCATCAGCTGGATCAGACATCCCAGCAGCATTTTCTGCACAAACTCTGTAGTGATATTTCTGACCAAACTTCAGACCAGAAACCTTAATATGGGATATTGGACACATAAATGAACACATTGTAAAACAAAATAATCCTTTAATAAGATAATAAATGAGTGTTGTTAAATTCAAAATTAGTCAAGACGACATACCCTGTAGTAAAGGTCAGGGCAAAGTCTAGCGTTACATCTCAGCCACTTGTCAGTGCCATCTTCACACTTCTCAATGATGTAGCCTGTAATCATGCTGCCTCCATTGCTAATGGGCGTTTCCCATGACAGCTGAACTGAGTCTTTGGTCTGATTTGTGTAGTTGAAGTTCAGAGGTGGACTTGGCCTCTCTGTGATAGGAAACAAAATTGAAAGTTTGACATTGGGTTTTGCAACAACTCAAGACATAATGAAAAACATATAAACCCTACTAACCAATGGGATCCATAATCTTCACTGGATCTGTGGCAGCGCTTGGCTGGCCAATTCCAGCTTTGTTCTCAGCTCTGACCCTGAAGATGTACTCCTTGTTTTCAACAACATCACTGAGTGTGGCTGTGCGATCCTCAGCTTTGACCACCAAAGCAGGCTCCCATTTCAGAGAGGTTCTGTCACGGAGTTCAATGATATAAGATGTGATCTCAGATCCTCCATCAAACAGTGGTGGTTCCCAGGACACAGTGGCACCTAACCTATTGACAACTCCAACCATAACCTTTTGAGGTGCATCAGGCACATCTGTTAGAAATGAATAAAAAAAAATATATATATTTTTTAAATCTTTGATTAGTTGTTACAGTCTCAACTCTTACCACACAATCCGCTTGTTAAGTCGTGATGTAAGGATGTACTGTTCTGGGTCCAAGATTCTACTCAGTTCAGTTGAAAATATGATTTCAACAGCCATTTGTGTGCACCTTTTATTCACATCACACATTTAAGCTAATATTTTAAAAACTCATAGTGTACACTACAGTCTCAAGGCTGACAGCATCCCGTACACCAATATTTCAATGATTTATAAAAGATTGTCTGACCATCTGAGATTTCGGTATGGAGATAAGGTTAGGATGATGATTTTTCTGTGTTATTAAAACACACTATGAGTGTATATCAACACAGTTTGTTGTTGGAAACAGTGGTGCATAACAGACTTAACAAGCGAATGAAGAAATAAACTAAAGCATAGCTCACCAAATTTGTTTTTGGCTTGAACTGCCTCGTCTGTGGTAACAGTCTCTCCATTCCCAACTCTATTGCGAGCACATACACGGAAGAAATACATGTTGTCCCTCTGCAATCCACCAACACAATACTCTGGAATGTCAGCACGGTCTGTGGCCATTGTCCAGGTCTTGCGTTTGACATCTCGTCTCTCAACCACATAAGCCAAGATCTTGCTTCCGCCATCACTTTCCGGTTCCTCCCAAGCAAGGCTGACCTCACCATCAGCAGTGTCAACAACATGCAGGTTCTTCACAGGTCCCGGAACATCTACAAACAACACTTTTATTAGACATCTAGAACATTTAAAATTGTCTGTACATCATCTAATTGAATTTCCTACTCACCAATTACATCCAGATTAATAAAAGCCTCTCCTGTTCCATGTTTATTCTTTATGACAATCTTGTAACGACCCTGGTCTGACTTCTTTGGGTCCTTGAGCCTATACTCTGTTCGATCATTAGATGTGTCAATGTTTTGCCCTGGTAGACTGATGTCATTGTAAAACCATTCTGCCTCAGCACGAGGATAAGCATCATAGGGAACCGTCATCACAAAAGGCTTTCCAGCATCTGTTACAAGGTTCTGATCTGTGGTCTTGATCTTTGGAATAGCTGTAAGGAAAAGTACAGGATATTAAAAAATATGTTCCTTTATATGAAAAAACAAATTGCATTAACACTCACTCTTCCTACCTGCAAGCTCAAGCTTGGCTCTGGCATCCTTCTCCTTGGCAACTATTCTGTATTCTCCCTGATCACGGGGTCTGATTTCACAGACCTGAAGTCTATGAACTTTGCCCTCACTAATCATCTGGTATTTGTCACCCTGGACAATGACCATATTGTTCCTCATCCATCTGACCTCAACTCTATCTTTATTTAGTTCAGCCTCAAACACAATATCGGATCCTGGGGGCTCAAATACATCTGTGGGTGGTCTGATGATTTCCACTGGAATCTCTGTTGATGAAAGAAAAGAAAGATGCCATGAGCACATCAAATCATTGGGCAATACGAACATGGATACCAGAAATTGGCTGTAAAAAAAATTACCTTCAACAAAGAGACGTGCCCTTGATCTTTTATCTTCCACTCCACAGGCATATTCACATTCATCATCTGGTCTGCACTCTTTGACTACAAGCTTGCATTCTTTTCCATCTTTCTCTATATGATATCTAAGAAAGATCATGACATTAGCAAAAGTTTTCACATCATCACAAAGTACTTTTTCATAGTTTCATGGTTCAAACCTAACCTGGGTCCTTCTCTGATTTCACGTCCATTCCTGTACCATTTAACATGGGCTTTTTCCTTTGACAATTTGCAAGTGAACTCAGCATCCTCAAACTCTGTGATGGTTTGGTCTCTGAGCTGAGAAGCGAAATCAGTGGGTGCCTCACTGATGACCAGTTCTCCTGTGGACTTATCAGCGCCGGCAACTACAGTGTATTCACCTTCATCTGCAAGGCTGCAGTCCTTAATGGTCAAAGTGTGCTTGTCCTTGTCAACACGATACAGAATACGCTTGCTGAAAGTGACTTCTTGACCGGCCTTCATCCACTGGACTGTCACATTTGGTCTATTCACTTTGCAAGTGAAAGTAATGGTCTTCTTTTCCTCTATTTCACAGTCCTCTAGTGGCTCAATGATCTTGATGGCTTCCTCTGTGAATGCAAAAACAAAACAAAACAAAAAACAAGTATAAACATTTTGCATATACTGCAGTCAAAATACACATGGTATAAAAGGTAGATATATAATAATGACACACCTAGTACGTTGATGTTAGCAGAACACTTGGCCTGTTCTCCGCGCTGGTTTGTCAGTGTAATGGTGTAACTGGCTTCATCTGGCTTTTCTGCAGCTTTGATTCTCAGAGAGAACACAGTGTCTCTCTGAACCATAACAAACTTGCTACTCTCAAACATTGTCTCATTGTTCTTCAGCCATTTGGCTTTAGCTCCATCTGAGTTCACCTCACAGTTAAGAACAATCTCTTGTCCTTCTTTTACTTGGGCATCCTTGAGGGGAGTGATTATCCTCAGTTTTTCTAAAGAGACAAAAGTACCAATTTTAGTCCAATGTAATACGATAATTCAAAATTGAACATTTGGACCTCTTTAACAAAAACACATTACAGAAAAATATACTAAAAAAGAAAAACTTACCAATCACCAACAGGTCTGCTGAAGCCTTTACAGAGCCAATGTGGGCAGTGAATGCACCCTCATCTTTTAGCTCACAGTTTTTGACAATGAGCGCCCTCCTCTTGCCATCAATGACAATTTCATACTTGTCATCAGTTGTAAGTTCTTTGTCTCCTTTGAACCATTTAACTTCATAATTTTCCTTAGACACTGAGCAAACAAACTCAGCCTTTTCACCTTCAATGGCCTCTTGGTTTTGGGGCCTAGCAATGAATTCAGCTGCCAATTCTAAAGCAATACAGAGAGACAATTTTAAGTAAATCAATGCCTAATTAAATTATCAGTGAGATTATTACTGTACATGCATCAGGATTTCCACACCTTTTGATCAGTAAACTTGAGATTACTGGATATGGATTTGAAAAATATTTTTAAACAGAGTGAACTCACAAAAAGCAAACAAAATATTCTATAGCTTGGCATAAAAATATTAGCCTGACTACGTCAGACCTCGTACTTCCGCTCAATTTCATTTCGCTTCTGTACTCAGTCTGAGACCGCGTCAGAGCTTTCCGTTTTTCTCCGCCCTGAAAACAGCCGGCCAATCAACGAACAGAGGGCGGGCTGAGAGCCGTGACGTAGACGCTGATTGTACCGTGAATGCGTAGATTTACTTCACATAATCTGCAAAAGTCGTTCACAGCCATGTTCACTCCGGTATTTCGCTCGATGGTTTTGTTTTCGCATCATACATGTGTTTACAGTGGAAGTTAGATGCGGCTGAGCATGCGCATAACACACGCCATAACCAAACGTTATGTGTTTGGCTTACGGGTAACCAATGATTTTAAACTTCAGACAAGCGGTTTATTTGTAATAATCAAAGCTTAAAACATACCACTGATCTTTAGAGTTCCTTTTGTTTCTGAAGCAGGCAGTTTGCAGTGGTACTCTCCAGCATCATCCATACGGAGGTCCTGTATGATTAGAATTCTCTTTCTCCCATCTGCAACATGTTCATATCTACCACCCTCAGGGATCTCCTGGTCACCCTTGTACCATGTAACCTCTGAACTGGGTTTAGAGACCTCACAAATCATCTTAATGCTGTCGGTTTCTGTGCCCTCAACATTGGATAGGTTCTTTGTAAATCTAGCTTCCTCCTCTGCAAGGCAAAAGAAATTGTTATTAATGTCTGTAATGTGATTGAGTGTTTGTAGAATTGATTGATTGTAGAATAATGACTGAAATAAAACCCACCGACAACTGTTAGCATTCCAGAGGATTTGGATGTTCTTGCGTCACATTCATATTCTGCCTCATCATCAAACACTGCCTTACTGATGATGAGAATACGCTGTAATCCCTTGGCAATAATCTCATACTTTTTGCCTTTCCTGATCTCAGCGCCATCTTTGAACCAGCGGACCTGTGCAACAAACAATTATGAATCAATACACTCTCAGCTTCTGTGCATGCTGTTGTTAGAGTAAAATTGCAAAACTAAAACTTTTTCAATTAAAGTTCTCACTCAAATTGCTATGCTAATAATATAATTTGTAATTAAAACAATATTCAATTATGAAAATGTTAACCAGACACAGTTTCACTAGTAGTCCCAGACTTTAGGGCCCAGTCCACACAGATTTCTGTTAAAAAATACCTTGGCACTTTCACGGGACAATTCGCATTCAAACTTAGCAGATTCCTTCTCCTTAACCTCAACATCGTGAAGAGGCTTAGTGAATTCAACAAATGGAGCTGAAAATAGATAGACATATTCATTATACAAATGCACTGCGTTGTTTATTTTATTTCTTTACAATAGTTGGCTTTATTCAAGTTTCTGCATGTCATATTTTTTTCTGTAAACTTACGTTCAACATTTAAGAAAGCAGACGTCTTGAACTCCTTTGCATCACAGGTATATGTCTTGGAATCATCAAGGCTACAGTCCTTGATGATCAGCCTCCTTATGCGTCCCTCAGCCACCATCTCATACTTCTTGGTTTTACGAATTTCCTGTCCGTCTCTGAACCACTTGACATCAGCCTTCTCCCTGGACAGTTCACACTCCAGAATGGCAGTGGCTTCCTCCTCAACAGTCTGGTCCTCCAAGGGCTTGGTGAACTCAACTGGTGGCTCTGTGATATGTAATGTGGTAACGTGAAACTCTAAGCAACCTCTATTTATGCCCCTCTTGAAAACTACTGCAAAAAACAACCTCTAACATTCATGTATATAGGAATACAAACATTACAGGTTTGCACAGGTGCATATTACAGTTAGCTAAAACTAAAACCATTAAAAAAACATATTTTATTTGAGCTAGTTGCCAAGGCAGCATTTCTCATTCTCTAAAATAATAATGGAAATGGAAATAAAAATGACTAAAAACGATATAGATTTATATTTATATATTAGGGGTGTGATGAGCTCTCGCAAGACTAAAATATGACGAGATTTCTCATTGAGTGAAAAGCTGTCTCGATGTCATTGAGTGAAAAGATGTCAAAATCACCATGACGGACAAGAGGGTGAAATTGCTGAATATGCCACCGCTACATTCACATTACATGCCTCCACTGTCGTTTTGCTGTTTTCATAAAAATAAAAACCATTGTAATCTATTGTACATGTCTGCTCTGCTCATCCAGGACGAGTTGCAGTCGCACACAGTGCAGCAAGATCACTGATGGCGTGAGGATGGCGGAGGATTCATTGCTCAACAGAGCCTAAGCAGCTGATAAATGCATAGACTGTAAATAATAAAAAATAAAAAAATACAAAAAAATCTTGTCTACAGTATGTGCGATCGCGAATCCGAAAGTGAAAGTAAAACTGATGTGCGCAAATTATGCTGCATACAATAGCCTACCTCTGGACTGTGGTTGTGGTTGTGGCTCTGGTCTCTGTTTTGGTCTGTTTGTACTTTGAATACTGAGAGTCCTTTGATTATGGTTGCACTTGCACTTATTGTTTGCACTTAAAAAGACTAAGAAAAAACTGGTATTTATTTTTGTTATTTATACTGTTTTTATTTCTGTTCAATTTGTGGAAAGGAGTTCAATTAGGAGGTCACACACAGCCTCAATCAGAAGTTCTGGAAGCTCATAAATCATGCACAGTAAGGTCTGAAGAGACTCGTGTGGAATCATCCAGTAGAAAAGCCAGTCAGTTTAGTTTGTGGCAAAACCTTTTACAGTTCTTGTAAATTGTTGTATAATTGATAATATTATCATACTCATAAAGATTATTAGTTAAAACATTTCAAAATGCTCCTACAGACTTTTTTTCCAGTCATGAATTTTGTCATTGAGGATTTCTATAAAATATTGTGTAAAAATCTCATCTCGTCTCATTCTCGTGAACCCAATCTCGTGTCTCGTCTCGTGATATAAGTGTCTCGTCACATCCCTATTGTATATATATATATTTATATAGAATAAAAATGACAAAACAACAAAATTATTAAAACTTTACAATTAAAATGAAAATGGAAAATATTAAAAAAAAAACTATTTCAAAATAATAATAAAAAACTATAATAGTATCTAAATTATTCTAAAATACTAATTTTATTAGCATATTTTGTTTATTTATTTAATTTACCATTCACAGTAAGTTTGGCCTGGGTCACAAAGTCCTTTGCAGTCAGTTTCACTTCCCCAGCCTCTGTCATCTTGACATCTCTCAAAGTCAGGGAATGCAGTCTTCCTTCTACTCTCGTGACCACCTGCACACACCAATGTGACATAGTTGTTGAGTGGGTTTATCAATTGCTCTTTTCCCATTTTTGCAACAACATTTCAAAAGCAAATATTAACTCTATCCCTGCCAATGACGGAATGTTACGGCAATCCATGATTTCATTGTTATATGGTAGGGGAAGCTATTACGCATCTTCTGAAAGAGTACAGAATCTCTGGATCAAAACACAGGCGAAGAAGAAGCAGAAACAAGCAAAAGAAGCATTGCTTATGCACATGTAAAATAACGTGATCATCAAATGTTAAACAACATATAAATCAAAACTGCCTAACGTTACAGATTGAAATGTTGACCAATGAAGAGGTAGGTACAGAGCCCCTAAAGGACATGGTGGTGGAAAAAAATATGAGATGGGAGGAAATAAAAAGTCAAGCTCTGTGAAGCTTTGGGGTTGTTGATGGAAGCGGTCTACTCCATCTATGTTTTGATCATCATTCTGAATTCGATCCGGTCTTTGACAAAAATGATTTTCTCAGCTTTTTGTTCAAAATGTTGCTTTTTTAACTAAACTTACCCACATTCAAGTGCTGATAAAAAAGAATGCATGAAGAGAGACTAAAAGGTTGTTTTTTAAAGCAGAGGCTCTGTTCTTTCTTTAGATATATTGCATGTTCAGATATTCATATAACAAAATATTCTGGGGCCCATGAAAGTTTTGTGAAAATGATCAAAAATGCTGGCACTGGCTGGCAACTTCTTAAAAATGCTGGGGAGGAAAGCGTTAAGGAAATGGCAAAATTAAAGAACATTTTAATTTAGTTATGTGTTAAGCTATGTGAAAGAACAAATGCATTAGGAATGCGAAATATTAGAAAATATATTTTTTATCAAATGTCTAAAGGATTATGAAGTTCACTATACCAGCACTTCAACAACACTCTTGAAGCAGTTAAAAATAACCATAAGGGCGCCTGCAGGGCAAAATGGCCCAGTGTTATCTCGAAACCAGCAAGTAGTGCTGAAAGTCCTTATATGCAGAACATATTTCATACAGACTTTTCACTTGGAATTGTCACCCTATAACAACAATATATACATACTATTTGTGTATATAGTTATATTACTATGTACTACAGTTAGTATATAATGTATATAGACTAGTATAATTATGACATAACTTCAGCTGGAATCACAATAAAAACTTGGATAAAGCTACATTGAAAATGGCCCAATTAACGATTAAAGACTAAATTGCTGAAATCTAAAGAAAATAATCTTACCCTATCACTTGGCTCCATCTTTGTTGATCCAACAAACCATTCAACAGGAATATCTTCATATGAGAGCTCACAGTCAAAGGTGGCAGTCTCTCCAGCAGTGACAGTGACATCCCGAAGAGGTCGCAGAAGGCCAATTGTGCGTGCTTGAGAGGAAGAAAAGGCCATCCTTAATAATGCCAAGAAACAATCCTACTACTACAAGTAGTCATTGTGATCTGTCACTAAGCTACAATTTGCAAGCTTGAAGTACTATTCAGTTTTCCAGTTTATCACACAGGGCTCTGCATCATTAACATATTGAGATTCCTTGCACTGTCTGTGGTCAGATAAACGAGGCATGTTTCGGCTCTGCCAATCACCCCCACCCACTCCTGATAAGGAATGGGGCTTCTAAAATAGTTTTGTTGGCTGCTGACTTATCCCCAGTTAGTTATCTGTTACTGTCACTCAACATTTACTTTTTTAGTAAAACAAGAATGTAGGCTGGTTTGTTACCCAATGTAAAAAAAAGGTTGTTAAAAACAGGTTATTTTTGTTGTGAATAAATAATCTAACACAAGCCTAACACAAGTCATAAAGAATTTAAGAACAATCGTTACAGAGAATAATGTTGGCCAAATGCTTATTTTTTTGCACACTTATGAGGATTCTCACCTTTAACTCTTAGCTGAGCACTTGATTTAGCATTAGCAGCACTGAAATCTACACCACCAGCCATATCCATGCGGACATTGTAAAGGATAAGCATGTGCTTGGTGCCTTCCTCCTTAATTTCACAGTCCTGAGTGGAACAAACATTTAATTTATAGTTAAAAATATCAAAAAGTATGTAAATAATATTTAAAAAATAAAAGTACAACAACATGCATTGCAGGAAACCCTTACAGCAGACTGGTGCAGGGCATCTCCTTTGAGTTTCCAGTGTCCATGAACATCCTCCTCAGAGATTTCTGTCTCAAAGCGAGCAGACTCTGTCTCTGTGACCTCCACACTGTACAGTGGACGGGTAATCTTAATGTCACGTTCTGCAGAGAACAGGAGAGGGGTAGAGACTAGGTTATAGTAGTTCATATTAATTTCAATCTATCAATCTATATATGGATGAATTAAAAAAAAATACATTAAAAGGATACATACCTTCAATGTTAAGCTTGGCTGTTGTTTTGTCAGAGCCGCAGTCACAAACGTAATCCCCAATGTTGGCCTTCTCTGCCTTCTTTACTGTCAGGATACGTTTCTTTCCATCAGCCTTGATGAGGACATTCTTAGAGGGAGTGATCTCCTTGCCATCTTTGAACCATTTCACCTGAGCAGATGATTTGCTCATTTCGCACATTAGGACAACCTCATCCTTCTCAACTGCAGTGTAGTCCTGCAACTTGGTGGTAAAGTAGGCTTCTCCCTCTGTTGATATAGAAAAGAACATGAAATGTTCAACATGTTTTACCAATATACAAAAATGTCTACGTAAGGGATGTAAAGCAAAATGAACCTATATAGAATGATGAAGACCCCCTTTTTCCTATGGACTAGTTTGCCAACATCTTTAGCTTCCTCTATTTTAAGATCTCTGTTATCCACCTCGTATTTCTTGTTGCTTGTTCTTTTGAGTGAGGTTTTAATTTTTCTTACTTTAGATGAGCATTCCTGAGCTTCTAGTCATCTATCAAATTGTTTATGCTTACCATTAAATTAATACTGAAAACCTCAGATGGCAATTTTCACTGAAGTTTGAAGAAGAAGTTTTGAGAGAAACAAATCACAAGATGGCACTAGTTAGCTATTGTAACTTGTACTGGTAAAAATGTAAAAGAGACTGCAGAGTGACACAATAGCTATTGAAGCAGCACCAGTTTACTGTCATGAATGATAGCCAAATATACTGTTCAGTGGTGATTATACAAAAGTGTTTGACCTCTTAATGCCACAACTGACCCATTAGAATCAAGTTTCAAAAGATGCATGTATTTGGAAACATTATAAACACTTACCAAGTACAGTGAGCATTGCTTCAGAGCTTTTCCCAAGAGCCTCAACTTTAATGAGAGATGTGTCATCAATAGACACCTCTTTGAAGGACAGAGTATGGATCTTGCCATCCTCGGACATGTGCACCACTTTGCTTGGATGCAAACGCACGTCATTCTTGTACCAGGTGACTTGAACCTTCTCATGAGAGAGTTCGATCCTGAATTCTGCAGTCTCGCGCTCCTTAACGGTGACATCTTTAATGGGTCTGACAAACTCAAGACGGATGCCTGAGAGGAACAATAAATGCAGATCAGAAAAGGTTTGAAAGGAAATAAGAATACTGTGCATCATATACTGATTCTCATAACAAAAATCTTTTTATTACCCTGAATAACAAGTTTGGCAGACGTTCTCTTGTCCTCAGCCTCAAACATGTACTTAGCCTCATCCTCGTACGCAGCAGATTTGACAACTAGAATATGCCTTTTCCCCTCTGCGAGGATTTCAATCTTTTCATCAGCCTTCAACTCCTGAGATCCCTTAAGCCAACGGATGACCTTAGCCTCTCTTGACAATTCAATTTCAAATCTTGCATCATCTTTCTCATAGACTTGTACATCGCTCAAAGGCATGACAAAAGAAATGGGCAAATCTATGATAAAGGTGCACAGAAAGATTAAATAGTACAGGAAGAATTTACATTAAATACATTTTCAATAATATATATATAAATATAATATAACCTATATACCTATATATAACCTAAATAAATATAACCTAAAACATTATATTTTACACTACCTTTCACTTTAAGATTTGCAGAACACTTTGCATTCGCTCCCTGGAAGGTAACCTCTCCAGACTGGGAAACTTTGCAGTTGTAGAGTGTTAATGTATGTTTTGCACCATCCTCAATAACCTCAACATCCTGTTAACAAAAAGCACATAAGGAAAAATATTGTTAGTATTTTGCAAGATGTCTGTTAGAAAGATGATTTAATTTATTTGTTAATTTATTTATTAATGATGCAACTTTGCTTACAGGTGAAGGAGATAATACTTCGCCCTTCAGTTTCCATTGGCCATGGACATCATCTTCAGAGATTTCCACCTCAAAACGTGCTGTCTCACCATCAAAGAGCTCAACGCCATATATGGGTCGCACCACTTTGATGTCACGAGCTGGAATTCCATCAATTTTTTTTAGAGCAAAATCAACAAATAAAACCCCATCACGCCCCTGAAAAGTTGCAATGTTTTTACATTTTAAGAATATAACCTTAATTACTGACCTTCAATGTTCAAGTTTGCTGAAGACTTGTCTGTTCCACAGTCGCAAACATATAATCCTTTTTCTTTGTTCTCAACTTTCTTAAGATTGAGGATTCTTCGTTTGCCTTCAACTTTCATGGTAACCATCTTGGAGGCTTTAATTTCAATTTCATTGTGGAACCATTTCACAGGAACATCTCTACTGAGCTCGCAGTCAAATGTGACTTCATCTTTCTCGACTGCAGTGAAATCTTGTAACTTGACAGTGAAATATGCATCACCCTCTGTAAAAACAGGTTGCTGTGTTAATAATATTCAGAAACTAAAATATAATGAGTAACACTTTACACAAAAGGTTTTGTTGTGTGTGTGTGTGTGTGGGGGGGGGGGGGGGGGGGGAAGACAAGATTAGTTGATCAAATAAATGTAAGGGTAAAATAAAGGTAAAATTACCTATTACCAGCAGCTTAGCCATTGTGGATATTCCCTTAGCCTCTGCTTTTATTAGGCAAGTATCATCTAGTGATACTTCCTTAATTTCTAGTGTATGCTTCACTCCCACCACGCTGGTGAACACGGTTCTGCTCGGATGCACTTTTATTTCATTTTTGTACCATGTCACGGCAACATTCTCATGAGAAAGCTCAAGCTCAAATACAGCCGTTTTACCTTCCTTCACAGTTAGGTCCTTTAATGTTGAGGTGAAGTTCAGCCTCATACCTATGACATTTGTTCAGTGCATAACAAATTAACTATGGGTGCAAAAAAATGTATATACTATAAACTTGGAAAATGGGTGAATTTATTAGTGAATTTATTAGATTATTATGAAAGGTTTTTGTTTACTATTTACTATTTGTTAGACTACTCATTAATAAACACCCTTGTTAAATTTTGTCACAAAGCATTTTGACCAACACTTCACTAACCAAGATAATAACTAAGACTTACCCTCTACCATCAGTTTTGCTTTTGATGATTTGCCCAAGACCTCAATACTGTATTCTCCCTCATCCTCAAAGCCACAGTTATTAACAATAAGTATGTGTTTCTTTCCGTCATCAATGATTTCATACTTGTTTCCTTGTGTAACAATATCAGAACCCTTAAGCCAAATCACTTTAGGCACATCCTTATTGATGGAGCATTCAAACTTTGCCTGTTTCATTTCATGCACAGTAACGTCCTTCAATGGGACTGTGAATTCCATTTCCAACTCTGGTAGGTAAGAATGTACATTGTCCATATCGTCACTCATCTGCATTTGTAAATGTTAATTTTTACTTTTTTATGCTGTATAAAAACATTCATTGTTTTCTTACCTTTGATTGTGAGCATAGCACTTGTCACAGCATTCAGAGCTTGGTATGTAACTTCACCAGCCTGATCAAGCTGAACATTTTTGATAGAAAGGAATCGTTTGGTTCCCTCAGATCTGATGTCACATGTCTAAAAAAGAAGAAAATTGTGAATCAGCAAAATTGCCGAACAATGTGCTTTAAAAAAGCAGAACAGTATTTTGTGTAAATGTAAAATAGTATTTTGTGTAAATATCTGTTTAATTGAATTTGATTTAATTGAATCGTCACCCTAATTGACAGATGAAGAATGCTTTTTTTTTTAATAATTCATCTGATAGTTATCCAAAAAGATATCACCCCCTTAAATAGCTTTAAGTGTTTTTTTTGTTTGTTTGTTTTTAGTAGCTTTTATTGTAGCTAACTACATCTCAAAATGGTGAGCTTGGCAATTTATAGCTTTTAGCCAGGGAAGCCACAGTTTCAAAGTAGTTTCCCCAGAACTGGGAATGATTAATTTTGTAGCATTCTTGAATAAGGTCTTACCGGTGATCTTGTCAGAACCTGCCCTCTAAGTTTCCATTCTCCAGGCACATCATCTTCTGAAATTTCAGTGTCAAAGTTGGCCTCTGTTTTCTCAACCACCTCCACACTAGCAAGAGGCTTCAAGATCTCAGCTTCACGTTCTGAATAGAGATTAAAAGGTTTATATACAACATTTTAAGATGGATATATAAGCAGAAATCAACACTTCTCCTCAGTTGTTGTTTTGTTTGTTTTTACATACCTCCAAGTGTTAGTTTTGCTACGTATCTGCGGCCTTCAACCTCCACAGCATATTCAGCAACGTCATCAGGCTGGGCATTTTTGACCGTAAGAGTGATCTCTTTACCCTCCTTCTTCACCTCAGTTTTATCAGTAGGCTCATTAGGAATTTCATCATTACCCTTGTACCACTTCCAGTTAGGTGTGTCTTTGAAGAGCTCGCCCTTAAATGTAGCAGTGGCTTTGGGTTTCACATGCTGGTCTCGCAAAGGTTTCACTAACCAGTCTCTTACAATTTCTGTTGAATACAGACATGGGTAAATTCATACCAGCTCTAAATTTAACAAAGACATTAAAGTAAAAAAATAAAACAAATTAAAATCAAATACATACCGATAACCTTGACATTAGTTTGAGTTTTTATGTTTTCACACTCGCATGAGTAAGCACCAGCATCATCTTCTTCGTTCGCGTCCTGGATTGTGATGGCACGCTGTAGTCCAATAACGTTGATTTGAATTTTGCCCGGAATTTCCTTGATCTCTTTTCCATTCTTTTTCCAGACCACATCTTTGTCCTTGCTCAACTCACAGGTCAAATACATTGGCTGCCCCTTAAGCACGGAGGTCTCTTCTTCCAGATTCTTTGTGAATTTCACAGGTAATTCTATATGAGATGAAAGAAGAAATGCTACTTTAACAATCATACATTATTAGTACCAACATATTAACATTAATTTACTTTTTATTTGACTTTTAATCTTTAATTGAATAGAAATGCTTTGAGGGATAGCAGTCACAAATACCTTCTACAACAAGTTTAGCTGTTGAGGTCTTCTCTTTGTTGCCCAGCTTTGCAACACATGTGTACTCTCCAGTGTCTGAAAGCTGTACATCAATGATTTGCAGTTTGCGGTCTTTGCCATCAGATGTGAATTTGTGCTTTGGACTCTCTCTTAGATTGCTTCCATCTTTCATCCAGGTGGTGATAGCCGTAGATGGAGAGATCTGGCACTCAAATATAGCTGAGGAGCCGATTGACTCAGCCTCCTGCAACACAATGTCCTGGAGCTCCTTCACAAATTTCAAGGGGACCGCTTTGAGCTGGAAACCAAATGGTGAATCTCCAGGAGGCTTGTCACCTCCACCACCAGGTTTCCCTCTACCCCTTCCACCATCACCAGGAGAAGGAGTTTGTCTTGCTACAATAAAAAGAAAAAAAATATTAAATATTAAATATTTAGTTATTTCATTATGGGGAAGTGTAATTTCAAATTATACATACATGAATTCAAAAAGAACAAAAACAAACACTTGCAATGTAAAATGATAAATGCATATTATGAATGTACAGTATATTATGAACGTACGTCTTAGTCCTCTGCCTCTGCCTGGAGCTGGCTCCTCTTTTGGTTTTCCATCTGTTTGAAATATTGTTATACTAAGCAAGGCTTGAAATGGTAAAAACACAAAGGTCTGAAATGTTTGGTTGATAAATTATATATACCTTATATAATATATGTGAGCGGATTAATTAGACAATAAAACACAGTTTGACAAATTTGAACAAAGTTTGAAAAACACAGCCCAGGACAAATGACACCCACAACAAAAATTACAAATGAAGACGAAGGAATGAAAATGATACTGACAAACAGTTTTAAGACAGAACAGACACACAACATTTTATCAAGAGTTCTTGATCAATCAAGAACGAAAGAACGAACGAATCAAGGGAAGGACAAACATCAAACATCAAAGACAATTGAACACTTGAAAAAAGAAGACACTTGTTAAAGGGTTATAATGAAGGTTGGGTTGAGTGGATATTATTTGGAACGACTGTAGGGAGCCATGAGATACCAATGGTAAGCTTTTGGTGATACCATCTCACCTTTCTTGTCACCCATTCCTGGGGTTTCAATGGCCCCATCCTCCAAAATGTCATCAAAGGTTTCGGATCCATAACTGTCCCTAGGAGCAAGTTCCCATCCCCAGGTTTCTTCTTCTTCATCATCCACCGCCTCATGAACTACCTCTTCTTGCTGTGTAGGAATCTTTTGTAGATGCAGCACGCTTGGAGACAAATCCTTCACCACTGGCACTTTGTCTTCACTTGTTTTCAAAGGAGGATCCTGAGTAGTCTTTACTTCTTTGGGGGAAACTGTCTTTGAGACCTTCTTCAGGATTACAGACTCAAGTGAATCTTTTGGTGAAATCTTCTTGGGTGATTTTGCACTAGACTTTCTTTCCATTGGAATGGATTCAGTGGGTTTAGATTTTGGTATCTCTGCTTTTGGTGAAGGTGTCTTTTTCAGCTCTTCTGTTTTTATTCCCTCCATTTCCTTTGGTGGACAAACAATCTTTTTTGACATTGCTGGCTTATTATCATCATCTTTTGGACTCTTTTTTGTCAGTGAAGTGACTTGAGGACTAGGTTTATCTACCTTTGGTGAAGTAATTTTCTCTGCAATTATTTTTCCTTTTACGGGTTTCAGTGATACCTCTTCTTTTTTTGCTTCATCCTTTGGAATAATTCCACGCTTTTTAGTTATTGCCTTCTCTTCCTTGGGACATTCCTGTGTTGTCTTTTCTGGAGTAGTAGTAGTAGTAGTCATCATGGGGAGATGCTCATGAGGTGACTCTAGCTTTTTGATCTTTTCAGGCTCTTCATATGTTTTTTCACTTTTTCCGGGTTCTTTTACCGGGATGTGAGGTTCCTTCAGGATATGATGTGTTTCCGGCCTCTCTGGATGCTTAATATCTACAGGCTTTTTCTCTTTTTGTTCTTGATTAACCTTTTCAGGGGTTACATCAGCATGAGATTCTTTGGAAAATGGTTTCAGTGTCACAGTTTCTGGCTCCTCATCCTGTGGTAGAATTCTGTTTGATTTCTTTGGAAATTTATCATGTTCCTTGGAGATTTCATCTTTAGCCACAGCAGGTTTTGGCATTACGGATTCTTTAGCTGTTTGATCTGTAAGCGTCACTTCTATCTTCTTTGAAACAGGTTCATCCTTTATGAGTCTTTCATGTTTCTGGACACCAATACTATCTTCACTCTTCTTTATGTTGCTGTCTTTCTGTGGATCTACAACAGCTTTATCCGATTTTACAGTTTCCTGTTCTTTCTCAGTAGATATTGATTTGGTTACCTTTTTCAGACTTGGCTGTGGTATCAAGGGTTCCCCTTCCATTGTAATTTTAGTTTCTTGTTCACCCGTATTTTCTACACATCTTCCTCCTATTTCAGGAGTAATCACTTTCTGCTCCCACACATTCTTGTACTGTTCTATCTTCTTTCCCTCCCCCTTTGATATTTTGTCTGTTTTTGTGGCAGTTTCATATGACCAAGTATCTTTTGTGACTTCATGACTGCTGGTGAGTTTGACTTCATTAACAGCCTTTGAATTCACCATCTCCTCTCCAACTATTTCAGCTTTCTCAACTTTCTGGAGAAGTTGTCCTGCTTCTTTTGGTGGTTCTTCATGCTGAATCTTCTTGACTACCTCAAGTGATATAACTTCCTGATCTTCCTGATGTTCTTTTGATCTTCTGATAACTTTCTTTATGGTTGGCATTTCCAATTGTTCCTCTTCCTTGACGTAAATTTTACTCTTTCGTTTAAGAAGTGCTTGTGTAGTGCTAGTTGTTTCTGAGGCGATAAATGTCACAATATCACATGACATGGACAGTACAATCAGCATGACATAAGACACCTGTACACATATCACACAGAAGGGTTGAAGCTAAAGTCATCAGTGTAACCTTCATGGAAAACTATTCACTTTTTTTATGAGGAATTATAATGTAGGAATTAAGATTAAATTAACATCAACCCTAATAAATAGCACTGACCCAAACTGTACAGCACAAAAATATAGAAAAAATATAGCAAGAAAAAATAACAACAAAAAAATAAGCAAACAAAAATGAGACAAAACAAACATAACAACAAGCAGACATATAAAATGTGATGCCTGAATAACTGATTTTAATATGTTTGATAATTAAACCTTGGAAGATTAATTTATGCCATTTAGGTCACACAGTAACATACCTTTGGGAGCAGGTCCAGGAGCTGTAACAGGGCCCTTGACTGCATCTGTTTCAGAGATCATTTCAGATTAAACAGATACCAACACACATACAAGTCAGAATGAGAATGCCTGAAGCGCGCACAGTGCTGCACACACAGTTTTAGCATTGCTAACTTGACATTCTAGCCATCCATCATCAAACTAAAATGCAGTCAACTAAACATAAAAGTTACACTGCTCAATTTAAATGGTCCGCTGTAAAATCAGTGTGCCCAGCGCCCAACCAAACACATTTTTGCGCAAATGAAGGATGCTGTTTTACGTGGATATTGGAACACGAGTGAAATACAAAGGATTGTTTATATAATAATAGTTTAGCAACCAAAATGTTACATGGCAAATACAGAAACATATTTTGAATTCTTGCCGAATGAGAGAGGTGAGCCCATTGTTTATAATGAATGCCACTATAGCCTAATTTGTGTTTTATTTTATAGTTTAATACATAATTTATAGCTACTTATTTTTCATTCTTGTTCTGTTTCTAAATACCATTAAATTTGAAGAATTTGTTGTGGAGTGAGGGGAAAATAGTCTAGTTTATAGTGTTTATAATGTTTGTAAATGTTTCGTTTTATTTACCGGTATTTAATATACTACTGTAAATATAAATTAATATATTTGATTGCAATTAACGAGGTTAATGGGTGTATTTTAGAGTAAGATCAATTTCTCTTTCATGAGATTACTTCCTCTTCTTGGTCGGGTTTCTTTTCTCCATGTTGTAAACTCTAAGGGCGAGGCTTCTAAACCATGAATTTTTAGGGACGTGATATACAAATGACACATTTATCGCCACATTTATCAACATACGATCATTCGTATGATGGGATTGGCATTTGGCAGCATACGAATGTATCAAATCACACGTCAACCCTGTCGTAAGATTATTTCTGCACTGGGATCTGCACTCGTTTCTACGTTACAAATGGAAATGTTTATAATATTATACCCTGCTGCTCTTTTCTACTCAATGAAAGTAAATGGTGACCATGGCTGTTACATTTTCAGAAATTCACTTCAATTTCAGTCTTTTCTTTAGATCATATGGCTTTATAAAACTATGAATATAAATACATATCAAGTCATATAGACTACTTAAATGAGGCAATTTTGTGTCAGTATTTTCTGGAACTTGACAGTCCTTGGTTCCTATCCCCTATCATGGTATAGAATACAATAGCTTAGACATTCTACTAAACATCTCCATTGAAGTTTCATGGAAGAAAGAAAGTCATGCAACTCACATCCATAATTGATTAAGAAACATAAAAACTATGTCAAATTTAGTATTTTAAGACAAACATGTAAAAACATGACAAGATGTAAAGGATACTTTAAAAAGTAGAATGCACAAACTAAAGACCACAAAGACACATTAAAAACACAAGGGAACACCAACAACAATAACAATTGATACAGAAGACATGAAAACAGAGACTCTACCTGTGGGTGGAGAGACTTTCTGTTCAATTGGAGTTGCTGTTGGCTTTGGTGCCACAGGAGATGGTTCCTTTTCAATAGTTGGCTCTTTAAATAAAATAATACCACAATCACAACCAAAAATAGTGAAGACAAAGATGGAATAAGATGTTATTTAAATGGACAAGGAGGACATTTAAAGTTAAACACAAATAAGAACAATCATACATCATACCAAAGACTATAGGACCAGCAAAAAATTGCCAGTTTTGCTTTAAATACCTTTTGGAGGATATATTGTTTTATGTTCTACTGGAGCCACAGTTGGCCTTGGTACTTCAGGAGCTGGTTTCTTTTCAACAATTGGCTCTTTAAATAAAACAATGCCATAATCACAAACAATAAAAACAAAGATAAGATAAAAGACAAGGACCATGTAAAGATCATTAGACTAACAAAACAAAGAAAACACATAACAAAGACTGACAAACAGACCAGAAAATAGTTCTACCACAATGTGACTTTGAATAACTTTTAAAGGAGGCATTTTCTGTTTAACTGGAGCCACACTTGACTCCGGTGCCTCAGGTTTCCTTTCAACAGCTGGCTCTTTAATTAAAACAATACCATAATAATAATCCAAAATAATAAAGGCACATGTGGAAAAATGTGTAATTGGACTGGTCAAAGAACATTTAAACATGATGACAAAAGAATATATGAAACAAACATTATCAAAGAAGTGTTTCTTCCAGTTTTGCTGTATACCTTTTGATGGAGGAAATATTTTCTGTTCAACTGGAGCCACAGTTGGCTTTGGGACTTCCGGTTCAGGTTTCTTTACTAATTCCGGTTCTTAAAATAAAAGTAAGCCATGATCACAATCAAGAAATAGACCCTGAACATTTACAGATGAGCATACAGACACATTTTAACATACTGAACAAAGAACTGAAGAGTAATAGCACCAAATCTCCCAGCCTTTTAAGTACTATTTGTAGGTGAAACAACTTTTGACACAGGAGCTGTAACAGCCTGGGTCTTCTTGTCTGGTGAAACAACTTTTGACACAGGAGCTGTAACAGCCTGGGTCTTCTTGTCTAATTAAGAACTATAACATATTCAAGATACAAGAAGCTAAAGATGCAAAAAATGCAAGCACATGACTTTTAAGACATTAAGAAAACCACAATTGCCTTTTCGGCAAATACATGAAGGCAAATAATTCAAGTAAAGATTGCAATATACCAGTTGAGGCATTTGCTGAAGATTATAAGGTTTACCTCTTTCAAGTACTTTACGCATTTCCTTCAACTTAGTTCCATTTTCTTTTGGTTTTACTAATGGTGTTATCTCTGGTGATATCTGAGGGGTTTCCTCCTGTGATCTGTTGTTTTCATGAACAGACTGTTGTAAGTGAATATACTCATTCTTGTGAACTTCTATTTCTCTCTGAATGGCCATCTCTTTTCTGGGGGTGTCTTCTCTCTTTTGTAGAGGCATATCTTCCGTTTTTATCTTTTCATCTGGCATTATTTCTTGACTTCTCAGTGACGACTCAATGCTAAATATCACCACAGCTTCTGGAGAAGTTTCAATGTTCTCAATAAGCATTTCTTGCTTTGATGAGGTTCTCTCGGGTATCTCCTTTATTTGTATCAGCTCAAAAGAAGATTCTAGCTTCCGGGAAACCTCTGTTTCAACTATTTTCAAATCTTCAGGAGCTAATTCTCTACTGTGATGACACACATCCATCCTTACAATATGTTCTTGAAGAGACAAAATTTCCTCAGGTTGATGAGGCATGCTTTCACTCTCTTCCGCAATTTCCTCCTTCAAAAACATTTCCTCCATGTAAATCTTCTGAGTTGCTTCCACTGTGTAGGGAATTTGGTCAATTTTCTCTTCAGAAGCTGCAAAGACTTTAAAGATTAAAGATTTTCAAGATTGCACCATGCAACGGTGGTAGAAGAGTTTTCAACAAAACATGCATACCAACATGAAACATCAAAGGGTATGTTAACATATTTCCATACTTTAATCTAGAAAGGATAATTTGTTATAAAAGAGAAAGGATCTTAAAATATCATTAGTTTAGGGATAATCTTTATTTTGGCAGTACAGTCAAAATGCAACTCTTTTCTCTGGCTTGGGTTATTGAAGGTTCTTTAAACTTATTTACCTCATAGCAGATTAATATATATTAATAATATAAAATAATATTTTCCAGCTAACTATGATTAAAATGTTAATAATGGTTACCCACTGTAAATAGTGGGACATCTGTTTTTTGTACCACAAACAGATCTAGTAATGCAGAGATACAAATTTAATTTGTATATACTACGACCAACCAAGCATACCTTTGGCTAGGGGCATCTCAGTCTCCATTTTAGCTTTAGTCACAGGCTTTTTCTCAGATGGTAGTTCAGCAGTCTTTACTTCAACCGCTTTGTAGATATAAAAATGTTACCAGACAAAGAACAACACATTAAGAAGAGTAAATAAGATCAGCAACACTTTTAAGAGAGTTTGTACTGATTGCTACCCCATTATTGCAGGGCATATTTAAAGAGCTTAATATGAAGATTTAATGATACCTTTCTCTGGATGACCCTCCTTTTTGTGGGCAAGTGCTGGCTCACTGATTTTAGGGGTTGGTTCACTCATTGGTGGCACTTGCTTTTTAGCTTGATCTGCTTGCAGTAACTCTGAAGGTTTAGGGGAAGTTTCAACGTTTCTGACTGATTCTGCTTGGGAAACTTCTCGGGAAGGTGGTTTTCTTGGTTCAACTATAACTTTTGGTGGTGCTGATGTGACTTCTTGTTTTCTAATTGGCTCAGGAGGCTGGCTTTGTGTAGGTTTAAACTGTCTAGCTGGCTCTACACTTGATGGGTCAGAGAGGACAGGCAAATGATCTTTGATAGATTCTTCTTGTAGTATTGTAGAGGCTTCTTTCTTTGGTGGCTCAGCAGCAACAAGTGCAGGTTCTGGTTTTCTATCTAGCTTTACTTTTGGTGCTTCTATTTCCTTCATCTCCACAAGAGCTTCAAAAGAACACATATGTGTTATACAGTGTAATATCATAAAAAGATATGCATTCACAGTAGAATGCAGAAGATCGTATAATAAAAAGAATCAATTAGTAGATCAGGAGAAGAGTTACACATGCATTCCAAGAGCACCATTTTTGGTGACAAAGCAAAGCAAAGAATTGCAAGAATTATACTCAATAATTGTGCTTCTTAACTATTGAGATTTAAGAGTTACCTTTTATTTGAGTAGTGTCTGGCTTTAGAGGTAAAGCCTCATCTTTTTTAATAGCTAAGGATGGTTGAGGTGCAGCTTCTGGCTTCTTTGGAGCTTCGGGTTCTTTTAAAGAACAAAAAACAAAGTAGCATACAGTAAACCCAAAATTATAAAGCAGATGAGACTTTATATTCTTAAGTTGAACAAGAGGTGGATTCTAAGAGTTGAGGACTGCACATACAACAAATAATACTACAATAGTACATATAATATAATAATAGTACACATCATACTTGACATACAGGCATGCTCACAAAACAAACACAAAGAAAAAACTGCAGCACAGACAACGAATCACGCACAATACCTTTGACAGAAGGTGTCTCAACTTTCTTTGCAACTGCAGGCTTAGGTTCAGCCTCAGGTTTTGGTGTAGCTTTTGGCTCAGGCTTGGGCTCAGGTTTAGGTAGAGCTTTTGGCTCAGACTTAGGTTCAGGCTTTGGTTCAGCCACTGGAGCTTTTGGCTCAGACTTAGGTTCAGGCTTTGGTTCAGCCACTGGAGCTTTTGGCTCAGACTTAGGTTCAGGCTTTGGTTCAGCCACTGGAGCTTTTGGCTCAGGCTTAGGTTCAGGCTTTGGTTCAGCCACTGAAGCTTTTGGCTCAGACTTAGGTTCAGGCTTTGGTTCAGCCACTGGAGCTTTTGGTTCTGCTGGCACCTGAGGTTTAGGCTCTGAGGGTGTAGGTTTTAGAACATCTATAATTAACACTGATATTGCTATTAATTCTCAAAGGAGACTGACAACACAAACACATAGACAGGAATTATACAGCAAAGGCTTTAGATACTTCTGTGTACATCACAGTTAAACAATACGTGAAGAATTATAGAATCCCAAGATATTAAGATTATTTTACATACTAACAAGAAAATGGCACAAGAAGAAACTGTAAATTACAGTTACACAAATATCAACATTTATTCATAATATACATACATTTGAACTGGATAAAGAACACATTTAGACATACAATCAATACAGAACGTATATAACAGTATACACACTGAAAACACACAGCTGATAATACCTTTGCGTATGGGTTGTTCTTTTTGCCCTGTCACCTTGACAGATGGGACTTTTTCCTCAACAGGCTTCTTGTCTTCAGATTCTTTAAAATATCATGGCATCACAGGAATAAAATTGAGTCGCATATTAAGCATCTTCAAACCAAAGAGCTACATGAACAGCAAGTACGCAAACAGATATGGTAATATACCGGTCTCACAAAACAGATTTGGTTTAAATATTTTGGTGGAAAACAATGAACACACAGAGGAAGAAAAACATGAACAATGTAAAAAGTCAAGCAAAGACATAATAATACCTTTCTCAGGAACTGAAGGCTGTACAAAAGTTGTTCCAGGTTTCTCTTCTGGTTGCTTCATAACTTGAGGTACATAAAAGATATCAGCTTTGTTAAAATACAGCTGCAAAGCTTAAGCAGAGTTTAAGTAGCCAAAGTGTCCATGCTTTTAGCATGATTGCACACGCATTAGAAGAAAACATTTATGGACATACGATCAAGGACAATCATAAAAAGTACATTAAAAAAACGCAGAATGACACAATACACAAACAGAACTCCCAGACAAGGAAGGAACCAAAAATGTTTTTGGTTCAGCACAGACATGTTGTAAGTGTTTAACTGGAGGAAAAAAAATAAAGCAGTTGGCTTGGCATACATAAATGTTAAGAGATAATCTGGGACAGCCATAAGCAGTCTAGCACAAGCATTTTGCCTTCATCCAATACCTTTCTTAGGCGCCTCTTCTGTCCTTTCCACTAGATGTTTTGTTACAGACTCCTCAACAGGTTTCTTCAATTCTAATGAGAACATGAAATAATAACTTAGGCATGAACATAGACACACAAATTCAGTTTCAAACACACACACACACACAAAGTTTACAGCACAATACCTGTGGATTAAAAATGTTAATGATGCTGAACTGAAAATGATGGAGGACCTGGTTATTGAAGGATGGGAGTGATGATGTTTAACAGTCAGTTATATTAAAAAGCAAAGGAATACACATTATAGCTTTGACAAAATATATGTAAAAAAAAAAAAAAAAGAGAGAGAGAGAATTAAAAGAAGATGAAATAAAGAATGATTAAAATGAAGATGAGTTAAGAAACTCGTCACATACAAACAAGACGAGCAAAATGTTATGCTCTTAGTTAAAGACTCTAAGACTGCTAATCAGTATACCTTGCAGTGAAGAGAATTCATGAGTTACACTCTCCTCTTGAACTGTCCATTTCTGACACTCTACCACACAACAATATATTTTAATGTTATATATAAAAACAATTGTGTAACAGCAATTAAAAAATAAAAAAAGTTAATGCAAATGCAAAGAAAGAAAGAAAGAAAGAAAGAAAGAAAGGAAGAAAGAGAGAAAGAAAGAAAGAAATACCAAATCTAGGATCTGATTGTATTACATTAGTATTTTATTAAACACCCACTTTGTGGGATTACATGGTGAGGTGCTGATGGTAATATGGTAATGTTAGTTTATCAGTCCATTCAGGAGATGAGATGATGGAAGCTTAGTGTATTTTAGTGAACATACTCATCAAGTTCACATATTAAGGTTTAATATGAAAAAATAGAGATTATTTCTAATTTTAAGTAGTACCTGTTATTTCAAAATTTTCTTCATAATGAAATTCTGAGGATTCATCTTTTAAACAAAAAGTAACAATTGCATCATTGTTAGGTGAAGTAAAACTTCATGGTCTTCTATTTATATATTTGTTTATTTATTTATACCTTACCTTTAAAACTAATCATAGATGACACATCTGGCACATATATCGATGTATCAGGAACATCTGGATTGGTTGAGATACATTTTATATATTTATTTCTTTATTCTTGCCTGATTATATTAAATTAAGTTTGCTTATACATTTAGCAGATTTTGTAAAGAAATTAGTTGGGGTAGGGTATTTGAGGAGTAAATAAGAGATGATTAATCCTCAGAAATAATTTAGTGCATAACAAACCACTCACCAAAAGAACGTGTTCTTATTTCAAATTCTGCAAAAGAAGAATAAATGTAATTGCTGTTGACTAAACTCTAGTAAACAAGCCATAATGTGATGCTGCTGTGGATTTTACCTTTTCCTGACAAATAAAGCTCAGCTGTACTTTTAGTTTCACCAACGGGTTCCAGGCGCGCAATCACAGAGTACACGCCTAAAAGATTTTCAGTGAAGTTAATTTTGTTTAAATCTGTTTAACTCTACATTTATAGTGAGCCACTAGGAGGATTAATGTACACACCTTCATCGTCAGAGGTTACGTTGCGGATGATCATAAAGTGCCTTCGTCCCTCACACCTGAAGGTATATTTCAGGCTCTCTTTAAGCTCCCATGCATCTTTATACCAAGTGACGACCGCGTTGTCAAAAGACAACTCGCACTCAAAAGTGGCAGACTGATGCTCATTCACCACAATATTTTGAATGCGCTTGGTGAACTGAATTTGATCAGCTAAAAATAACATAAAAGGATTTGAATGGTTAATTGTCTCAAAATTCATTTCATTTGTCATTTCACTGTTTTCAAAAAAGAGCAAAGAAATCAGAAGAAATGTAAATGTGCTTTCAAAGGCACACACACTTTTTTTTAATCCAACACTTTATTGGTACATAATCAACACCACTATAGACCTTATGCGCCAGAGAAACGAGGGCGCCGCCATCTTTAGAATATTGTCTTTTAACTTCCGTTTTTGCGGTCGCTCTGTATATTTCTATGGCATTGCTGTTCAGGACTAATTAGCTTTTGAAGTGGATTCACTTAAAGGGACAATGTGTAGGTTTTTAGGTATTTTATTATCTAAAATCAATATTTTTATTCATAAATATGTCCTCAATGGTATACAAATACCTCTGCTAATTATCTGACTTATCCTCGTAAATTAAGAATTTATCATCTTTATATACATGGGACGGGTATCATTAATAAACACGCAGAATCGCTGTGAAAATACAGACCGGAAGTCAAAAGACAACGAGTGCAGCGCTGAAAAGGGGTGGGGCAACATAAGGTCTATAGCCAAGTAATTTTAAAGCACTAGTGGGAAAAATAAAGAATGCTTAGCAATTGCTAGTAAGTAGCAGAACAAGAAGAGGTTAGTAATTTCCTTATATGAAAAGACAATCAATGTGGCCCTTTCTTACCATTCTGATAATTAAATTTCTTATACAAAGCAATTCTACCCTCTTACCAGGTGATGGTTCCTGTACATGACCTTTACTCGCTGTAGAATATTGACGTAAATATGCCTCAATTCGTAATATGTTCATCAATGTTGTTTTAATGCAAAGTACAATGTCTTTAAAATGGACTTACCCAACACTGTCAGTCTGGCACTGGATATATGTGGCCCACAAACGACGCGGTAATTTCCCTGGTCACTGGTCTGACAGTTCTTGATCTTCAATATTTGGCGGTCACCCATGAGTTTAATGTCGTATTTATCACTAGTTTCTAGCTTTTGTGTATCTTTATACCAAGACAGTGTAATTTCTGGATAGTTGATTTTAATTTCACACTCAAAGACAGCCTCTTTGTTAACTTGTGTTGACTGATCTGTGATGTCTTTAAGCAGGGTAACAGGCTGCAAAAACAAAATATTCATACATTTAGGTCATCAACATGCATCTGATAAGCATATGCATGAATATGCAAATATGTTTAGACTGAAAATTGAAGCGGTGTTACTTCAACTTCCCAAAGAAGGAACATACTTCACTGTGTTCCATTCTCCTCTGCAAATCAGCCACAAGCTTAGCCAAATCCTCATCACTTTCTCTTCCATGTTCACTTTCCTGATTCAAAAAACAAGGGCACCTTTTAAAGCTATTTGTTGCAGATTTCAATCTCAATAAGGTGTAAGAAAACATAAGATTTGTAACATCTGTTAAGACAAAACTATTTAGATTTATCTACCGGTCTTCCACTTTCTTCACCCTTCTCCTTCTTCAGAAACTCAATAGCTTGAAGAAGACCCCGGAAGTCTGTGATTCCATACATACGAGCGTATTTCTCATACTCTTTTGGATCTACATTTCTTAGCAACTCAACAATGTCAATGTCTTTATCTTCCTTTGGACTTTTCTGCTTTGATGGAGTCCTGAACGTAACAAAAAAGAGTGCAAGTTTATAATCATTACAGAATTGTGATTTTGAGCTTTGCTGACAAAGAAAATCCCAATTTCAGACTCACTTCTTTAGTTTGACCACCTCTGGCCCAGATTCTTTTTTCTCATCAACATTCAAGTCTGTGCTGCACTCAATTTCTCCATGTTTGTTTGAGGCAACACATCTATACTGACCAGAGTCAGATTTGGTCACCTCTTTAATCTCCAGTTTAGACTCTTGGCCTTTTTGATGAATGTTGATGCGACCACCATGAGTCATCTGCCTCCATTTGCCCTTCATCCACTTCACATTGGGAATGGGATCACCACCAACTTTAGCAATGAAGGTAGCTGTACCCTCTGTAATCCAGAATATGATGTGATTTCCATTGTGTACATTTAATTCTAATCTAAAAATGACATATCTACACTGTTTAACTTACTCTCAACAACATGAATTCTCTTGGGCTCCTCAATGAAGAACAAGTTATCCAGTTTTTTAACTGTCTGAGGTGCTGTGGGGGCTGTCGGTGTTGTTGCAGGTGCTGCACCTGTTTTATCTGAGTAATACCGGCAATGAACAACACATTAAGCAAATTATAAAAATGGACTGAAATCTACATGAGGATACTTAGCATATTTCAGCATTTTAACAAGTTCAGTAAATATGCATTAAACTGTCACAAAATCTAAACTAATAAAAATCAACTCGTAAGCACCTTATAGTTAGCAAGATATGTCACTTTGCTTTTCAGACAATATGCATGTCTAAAAAGATCCTTGGTTACTGAAGAATAAATATGCATGTGAAAGCAAATCTTTTGAAAATATTAACAAGATCACTGTAGCTTAGTTGTGGACTATGAAAAAATTTAAAACTATTTAAGAAACAGCAAGATCAGGTGGATCCAAAGCACTTAAGGAGCATGCAAAACAAGATGTGGATATTATTAAGATGGTAAAGATACCAAAATGCATGATGATGAAATAAGAAATTTAGATATTGGCTTATATCTACTTGGTACTATTAGAAAGGTTGAGAATATTAGACCCAGAAGTAGAAAATGAAGCAAAGAAACTAACTACATGTGAAGAGTTCAAAGCAAGAATATGTAAGGTTAATAATAATACTACATCTTTAATTTAGCTGCATTGAAATGCACATTTTGATTATTACAGAAAAGTTAGATAGTTCTAATTACCTTTGAATGTGACTTTGGCCTTGGAGAATTCACTACCAGCATTGTTGGTTGCCTTGCATAGATAATCTCCTGCATCAGATTTGGATGTCTTGTTTATCTCCAGGGTGGCTGTGCCATCCACAAAAATCATCCTGGTTGTAGCAGAGGATGTGACCTCCCTTCTGTCCTTCATCCACTGAATCTTCATTGGGGGAGACCCGCAGACATGGCAGCTAAGGTTTAGCCTTTCGCCTTCACTAACGGTTACTGGTTTTAGGGGAATGTCAAAAGTCGGTGGCCTTTTTTGCCCTAGGTATTAAAAAAGTGAAGAATTTCAGCATTTTCACCTGCTCTTTTCAGTGAAAAGTAGGGGAGTACATGTTTATGCAGTACAACAGAAAGCAGTATCGCAGTAACACACAAAATCACATAAATAGAATTAACATACAAAGAGGAAAAGGGAATACAGCAATAAGTGCGAAACAAGAAATCATGCAGTAAGACCATATTGACTACCTGTGATGTTAACCACCACCTGGAAGGAGGCAGTGCCAGCTTCATTAGAAGCTCTGCATGTATAAACTCCACTGTCTTTGACACTGGCCTTCTTGAGACATATCACAGCAGTGTTGCTCTTGAAGGAAATGTCATAGATGTCAGAAGTGTTGAGTTCACTGTTATCTTTGTACCAGCTTACAGATAGAGGTTGTGACCCAGATACTCGACCCTCAAGCTTCACCAATTTGCCCTCAGCATCCTCAATGTGCTCTGAGGGCTTCTTAGTGAAAGTTGGTGGAATTTTGCGCTCTGAAAACAAAACACATTTCACACAAGGTCACTAATATTAAAAGCAAAATACACATCACAAAGAGTTCAATGGAGCATGTGTGTTTCTTTTGTTGATGTTGTTGTTGTTTTCTTTTCTTTTTTTAAACCAAGTTCTTCACTTGCATGGCAAGACAAGCATCTGTATTTTCTGCTTTCAGAATAGCTAGGCGTGCAGTTTTATCCACACTTGAAATTTTGCAATCTCTCTCATTTTAATCTTGCCGATCGTTTAACCAAATGATTCATATTTGCAATGCCCCTGTCTACTCTAACCTTCCAATTTGACTTCTAGAAATAAAAAAAAGCTTTTAGTCCAAGACTAAATCCCTCTTAAATGTAAACAAGATTAAGGGGTTTTATAGTAGAAAAGCATAATTAAATGTGCTTATTAGACTACTCGCAGTTTTTTAAATGTGATATAGTGAAATGTATTAAATTGAAGCCTGAAGTGTAAGCTGTGGACTACATGAAGCAGTTTGTATTTAATGCTCTATTCAATGCATTTTTGCTACAGTGTTTTAGTTTGCATTAGTGTTGTTATGTTATGATAATTTAAGTAAATCAGGGATAAAAAAAAAAAGTATTAGATACATGCCTTAGCAACAAACTGAAATACAAAAGTTTAATTTGAAGAACTAAAATAAATTTAAACAAACAAACAAAAAAATTATAATATCTAAATAAAGTAGAAAAATAAAAGCTAATTCAAAATATTAATAAATATAATGTATTATATATTATATAATATATAATATTATATAAATTATACTAAAATAACACTAGTTTGCATTTGGCTATTGTGCACCAGTGCCATTGTTAAAAGTCACTATATACTCTAAATTGAGCTTAATGAAAATTTTCCCTCAATCGTTTTAGAAAATACTCAAATTGCTATTTTTTTTCATTTGGGACGATAGTAATTTCCGTTTTTCATGTTAAAATGCTAGTAATTAATCCAGAGAAAGGTGATCTCTTTGAGACAAAAAAAAAAAGTATTTGGGGAAAAAGTGGAAAAAAATGGAAAAGTTGGAACTTGATCTGCAAATTCAATCAAATAAGCTGACTGCAGTTAACTAACCTGTCGCAAGGAAGACCATCGAATGACAAATATCTGATCCATCTTCATTTGTAACCTCACAAGAATATTTTCCAGGAGTATTGCCATCACACTCGTGAAGATATTCCAAAACGCAAGTGTTTCCAATTACTTTTGTGTTGCACCTGTATGACGCATAGACCTGTTTGCCATCCTTGTACCATGTGACAAAAACATTTTCAATTCCTGTGAAGGAACATTCGAGCCTCAACTTTTGCCCCCGTTGAAGATTCTGGTTTGTGAGCTTCTTCACAAAACGAGCAGGTCCTAAGAGGAATCACATTGGATGAGCATCATGAATATCATGAGCATCATGCTTGCAAATCACTGGCTTCAGCTACAGAATCAACTTGAATTCCAACCAACATTAATGTAGAGGGCCTTTAAAAGTGTACTAACCAGATACTGTGGCCACTTCAGCATGACAGATATCACTTCCATAGAAATTGGACACCTCACAGGAGTATTTTCCAGGAGTGTCTTTGGTGCATTCATGTAAACATTCTAGAGTGCAGGTGTTTCCAACAACTTGAGTATTATATCTGTAAGAGGCATATATTTGTTTGCCATCCTTGTACCAAGTGACAAAGATTTTAGGAGCTCCGGTAAATGTGCACTCAAGCTTCAGTTTTTTGCTCATGGCAACTTTTTTGTCCTTAAGCTTCTGTTCAAATCGGGCAGGTTCTGAGAACAAGAAATGAGCGAATTTATCTTTATCCTATGTCTGCCTAAACATGAAATAAATTTGTAAAAAAGTAAACTAGGATGGTATACGAACCTGTAACTGTAGTTATATTGGCATGACAGATATCAGTGCCAAAGGAATTTGAAACTTCACAAGAGTATTTTCCAGGAGTGTCATTGTTACATTCATGGAGGCATTCCAAGACACACGTGTTCTCAATGATCCTTGTGTTGTATCTGTATGAGGCATACAGTTGTTTTCCATCTTTGTACCATGTGACAAACATCTTCGGCGCTCCAGTGAATGTACACTGAAGTCTCAGTGTCTGACTGAGTGGGATAGCCATGTCTGTCAACCTCTTCACAAAGCGGGCAGGCTCTACGAAGAACAGCATCAGATCCATTTAAATGACTTTCTTAACAACGACAAGAACTATACAAACAGGCAACATATCAACCTTTACAACATGCGGATTGTTCTTTAAAAACATTAAACTCCTCAAATTTGCTGAAGTATGCAATATCTTTTAAGCATGGAAACTTGCAGATGCAATCCCAAGTTGATCAATATCCCGCCACAACAAGCACTCAAAAAACATGCCAGCCCTCACTGTAGCCTTGATACAGGATAAAACAGATTTGAACGAAGACGCATGAGCCACTTCAATGAACGTGCAAAATTTCACAGCAGCACACCATATTGTTGCCAACCGCAAATAAACAAAAAACATGATGAACAAAAAATACACCATTCCAGGTGACATGCGGTCCAACGCTGCAATATCAAACTATTCCTTTTATATCCATGGGCAAAATCCATGGGTATGGAACTTTGGAAGATGGGCAGGCAAGGGTCCAGTACAAATTACAAACCTGTAACTGCCACTACTTCAGCATGACATATATCCGTTCCATAAACGTTTGAAACTTCACATGAGTATTTTCCTGTAGTCTCATTATTGCACTCATGCAGACACTCCAGGATACAGGAGTCTGATGTAACTTTGGTGTTGTATCGATATGAAGCATACAGCTGTTTGCCATCCTTGTACCAAGTGACAAACATTTTTGGAGCTCCAGTGAATGTGCATTCAAGTCTTAGTTTTTTACTCATTGAAATGGATTGATCTCTCAACTTCTTCAGAAAACGGGCAGGTTCTGAGGTGAAGAGGATTGAAAACCTTTAGTCCATAATATTATATATGGGCCTATATATTAGAGAAGTGTCATTTCCAGTTCAGTGCTGATAATTACTGGTATCTTTCATTTAAATTGAGAAGTCCAAAATTAATAACGTAATAATGGTAAAATTGTTGAGCATTCATGAAATCCATAGTATACAAACCTGTAACTGCCACTACTTCAGCATGACATATATCTGTTCCATAAACGTTTGAAACTTCACATGAGTATTTTCCTGTAGTCTCATTATTGCACTCATGCAGACACTCCAGGATACAGGAGTCTGATGTAACTTTGGTGTTGTATCGATATGAAGCATACAGCTGTTTGCCATCCTTGTACCAAGTGACAAACATTTTTGGAGCTCCAGTGAATGTGCATTCAAGTCTTAGTTTTTTACTCATTGGAATGGATTGATCTGTCAACTTCTTCACAAAACGGGCAGGTTCTGAGGTGAAGAGGATTGAAAACCTTTAGTCCATAATATTATATATAGGCCTATATATTAGAAAAGTATCATTTCCAGTTCAGTGCTGATAATTACTGGTCTCTTTCATTTAAATTGAGAAGTCCAAAATGAATAACGTAATAATGGTAAAATTGTTGAGCATTAATGAAATCCATTGTATACAAACCTGTAACTGCCACTACTTCAGCATGACATATATCCGTTCCATAAACGTTTGAAACTTCACATGAGTATTTTCCTGTAGTCTCTTTATTGCACTCATGCAGACACTCCAGGATACAGGAGTCTGATGTAACTTTGGTGTTGTATCGATATGAAGCATACAGCTGTTTATCATCCTTGTACCAAGTGACAAACATTTTTGGAGCTCCAGTGAATGTGCATTCAAGTCTTAGTTTTTTACTCATTGGAATGGATTGATCTCTCAACTTCTTCACAAAACGGGCAGGTTCTGAAGTGAAGAGGATTGGAAACCTTTAGTCCAGAAAATTATATATAGGCCTATACAGTGAGGAAAATAAGTATTTGAACACCCTGCTATTTTGCAAGTTCTCCCACTTAGAAATCATGGAGGGGTCTGAAATTGTCATCGTAGGTGCATGTCCACTGTGAGAGACATAATCTAAAAAAAAAAAATCCAGAAATCACAATGTATGATTTTTTAACTATTTATTTGTATGATACAGCTGCAAATAAGTATTTGAACACCTGAGAAAATCAATGTTAATATTTGGTACAGTAGCCTTTGTTTGCAATTACAGAGGTCAAACGTTTCCTGTAGTTTTTCAACAGGTTTGCACACACTGCAGGAGGGATTTTGGCCCACTCCTCCACACAGATCTTCTCTAGATCAGTCAGGTTTCTGGGCTGTCGCTGAGAAACACGGAGTTTGAGCTCCCTCCAAAGATTCTCTATTGGGTTTAGGTCTGGAGACTGGCTAGGCCACGCCAGAACCTTGATATGCTTCTTACAGAGCCACTCCTTGGTTATCCTGGCTGTGTGCTTCGGGTCATTGTCATGTTGGAAGACCCAGCCTCGACCCATCTTCAATGCTCTAACTGAGGGAAGTTGGTTGTTCCCCAAAATCTCGCAATACATGGCCCCGGTCATCCTCTCCTTAATACAGTGCAGTCGCCCTGTCCCATGTGCAGAAAAACACCCCCAAAGCATGATGCTACCACCCCCATGCTTCACAGTAGGGATGGTGTTCTTGGGATGGTACTCATCATTCTTCTTCCTCCAAACACGTTTAGTGGAATTATGACCAAAAAGTTCTATTTTGGTCTCATCTGACCACATGACTTTCACCCATGACTCCTCTGGATCATCCAAATGGTCATTGGCAAACTTAAGACGGGCCTTGACATGTGCTGGTTTAAGCAGGGGAACCTTCCGTGCCATGCATGATTTCAAACCATGACGTCTTAGTGTATTACCAACAGTAACCTTGGAAACGGTGGTCCCAGCTCTTTTCAGGTCATTGACCAGCTCCTCCCGTGTAGTTCTGGGCTGATTTCTCACCTTTCTTAGGATCATTGAGACCCCACGAGGTGAGATCTTGCATGGAGCCCCAGTCCGAGGGAGATTGACAGTCATGTTTAGCTTCTTCCATTTTCTAATGATTGCTCCAACAGTGGACCTTTTTTCACCAAGCTGCTTGGCAATTTCCCCGTAGCCCTTTCCAGCCTTGTGGAGGTGTACAATTTTGTCTCTAGTGTCTTTGGACAGCTCTTTGGTCTTGGCCATGTTAGTAGTTGGATTCTTACTGATTGTATGGGGTGGACAGGTGTCTTTATGCAGCTAACGACCTCAAACAGGTGCATCTAATTTAGGATAATAAATGGAGTGGAGGTGGACATTTTAAAGGCAGACTAACAGGTCTTTGAGGGTCAGAATTCTAGCTGATAGACAGGTGTTCAAATACTTATTTGCAGCTGTCTCATACAAAGAAATAGTTAAAAAATCATATATTGTGATTTCTGGATTTTTTTTTTTAGATTATGTCTCTCACAGTGGACATGCACCTACGATGACAATTTCAGACCCCTCCATGACTTCCAAGTGGGAGAACTTGCAAAATAGCAGGGTGTTCAAATACTTATTTTCCTCACTGTATATTAGAGAAGTGTCATTTCTAGTTCAGTGCTGATAATTACTGGTATCTTTTATTTAAATTGCGAAGCCCAAAATTAATAACGTAATAATAGTAAATTTGTAGAGCATTACTGAAATCCATAGTATACAAACCCGTCACTGCAGTCACATTAGCATGGCAAATATCTCTTCCGAATGCATTGGAGACTTCACAAGAGTATTTTCCTGTAGTGTTCTTGTCACATTCATGAAGACATTCCAAAATGCAGGAGTTATCTGTGACTTTTGTATTGTATCTGTACGATGCATAGAGTTGTCTGCCATCTTTGAACCAGGTCACAAACAATTTCTGGGCTCCATTGAATGTGCACTCAAGTCTCAACTTTTGGCTCATTGGGATGGAAATGTTGCTCAGTGTCTTCACAAAGCGGGCAGGTGCTGATGCTGTGAGGAACAGTATAGCTAGAGTTACATCTCTACAAATGGGAGTTGCATAAAAAAAATATGATTGTAGCATTAAAATGTTGTTCTGGCAGTAATGTGCATTCACCATAATAAGTCAAAGGTATTTAAGTACAAGATTTTAAGAATTAGCCTACATAATTTTGCAATAATACTGACATCGACATTCAAAGACGGTTGAATTGTCTGTTTTCCATTCCTCAGCCATTTCATACTTATATAATTCTGCATTCCATGTAAGAGGTAAAACAATGAGGAAAAACAAGAGACTGTGCCACTTTGGCATGTGACTGGTTATTTCATAAGAGTGGTTATTTCATTGCAAAATCCAAGAATAAGAGGGAATTTCAGTACTCCAGTAAAGGTACCAAGAGCCACCATTTGTGTGCCATCCATCCAAGTCAAGATATCTAAACTGACAATTAGCCAGCTTGTGACAAAAGAAAAGACTGAAGACTTTTTTTCAACAATATTAATGGCTTGACATGAAATGGTATGCGTCCATTTTGAAGAATGTTGCAATTGCTCTTCCATTTCGGTTTCTTCCAAACAAGACGTATCTTGAACCTCTTCCATTTCACCACCTTTTCAAAGAAACTGGGTAGATTGTGTCTTCAGAAAGACATGAAGTTCTGATTCAAATAAGAACATTTTAAGAAGATAAAGAGTTTGTACATGGTGCGTTGTTTGATGTTTTGCGGTCAATTTTACCAACAACCACTGTCAAGATATCTAATATTAATTCACCAGTAAAACCAATCATAGTTTCTGACATCCACAACCAGATGAAACTAGGCAAGTACATTCAGTTAAAGGGAAAACTAAACCTAAACCAAACAACCTTAGCAACAATTACTAGCAAACATGGGATATGTGAAGGCATTGCATCACTTGACAAAAGCAATATGAACTGTGATTTTCAAATACAGAGAATTAAATACAACTAAAGATCGATCGATTTTAATCCGATATAGAAAAGGTATGCGAAACACAATCCAGTCTAAAAGAACGCCAAACAATGTTCAAATATCTTAAGATACTCCATCCTTTTGCCAACCTTTAACTACAAGAGAACCAGAACAACTAATAATTCAATACAAATGCACTCGATGATATCCTGAAAGGTTAGAGTAAGAATCTAAAGAGTGGCTTCTAGGACAAAGACTCAGTGTATGGAAACCCATGGATCTAGGAAATTCAAAGATCAATCAAAAAGTGAAGAAGAAAAAATCAAGTGAAAAAAAGTCACAATGCAGTCAGTCCTTGACCATCGATTTTATAAGCATAGACAAAAAGGCTTTACAGAGTAAAAGGAATTAGAATTAATTATATTATTCAGTGTGTTTGTGTCCTAAAGAATGAACTTATGAGTTGTATTAGTGATCAACATCTCTTGATGTAATGCCAAATGAAAAGTTGCAAAATATAAAATGTCAAAGTTGTACTGTACTTTTATGCTTAATTGTATCGCACTGGTGTTTTTGTATTTTTATGGTTGATGTTGAAAAATGTTGATATTGCAGGTCAACCGTAAACATTTTTAAATAAATCAGATAAATCATGGCAACAGCAACTGCTTAATTGTCTGAAAGCTTTGTTAACAGTTTTAGCTTGCCATTGTAGCCCGCGCTGCCTGTTAGTAACACACCTGTTAGTGCTGGGAACCTGCAGGGATTATTCTTCTCGTCTTTCTCAAGCATACTAACCTCTTATTATAGCAACTGATTTTGAGGCGATTTTTCCAACTTCGTTTGATAGGCAACATTGGTACTCCCAAAAATCTGAACTTTCAAAGGGACGTGTCTCCAAATATTCAATTAAATCTTCAAAAATAATTTTGTCAGAATTGATAAATCTCTTATTCTTCAACAAGTTTATTTCAAACGGGGCAGTACCAATGAGCTCTTTCCCAAATAAAGCACTGGTCACCTTCACTACATCCAGCATTGGTAATTCTTTTGTGATGGAGGGGGTTTCTGAGAATAAAAATTAAACGATTTCAGCAAAAACCATAGTCAAAAACTCGTATTGCTATTATTAATAGTACTGATCATCTTGGTAACAATAACAATAACAACTACTCTAGCAACCAGCTCAGTTTTTGTTTTTTTGGGGGGGGGTGGGGGGGGGGGCAGGTGCATCCCTCACTAAACCTCATTTTATGTAGTATATAAAATTATCCATATATATTATAAGCATTCAATAAGTTACCAGTCAAAGACAATGTCACAAAAGGCTCGAGAGCCCCAAAACTTTGCAGTGCAGTTGTATAGATATGCCTGCTTTAACAAGTCATAAACCATTTAGACTCTAAAAACACATGGTGTGTGGAAATGCTTTGGTAGGTAGGAGGTGAGTTGGTGGATAACCAGCATTTTATCATCTTTACCTTTACACACTTACACAACAGAGATATGTACACTAAAGCACATCACAAATCAAATAACACAACATGTATCACTCGGGACGTTTTCTGCACAGGACTTAAAACTTCACAAAAGAAGAGCAGTTTTGTCCCCACTCTACAAGCAAGTTCTACATTGGTCTTGCCATTTTTTGAATCCAACTATGTTATAAATCTTCCTTCCATTCTTAATCATAGTGATCCTATTCATCCATTTTGGTCATGTGACTTTTTCTGCTCATCCACCATATTTATGACCATCAGCAGGAAAGAGTTATGGCAGAGAAAAACACATGAACAGAAATACCAAGAAAACATCAATCACTAGATCCATACCCAGTTCCCAGAACACATTTTCACAGATCATGTTTTCTGGGACCTGGTATGGATCAAATTCATTGATCAATATTTTTTCTTAGTATCACTGTTCATGTGTTTTTGTATTCATCACCTTTGCTTTACCCCACTGATGGTCATAAATATGGTGGATAAAGTAACATGGCTGAAACTGATGAATTCCCAAAATTATGATCCAATATGCACTCAAGAGACAATGGAATATCCATTGCTAAATTTAAGCCAAAAGAATTAATAAATCTGAATATCAGTTACCTCTACCACATCCGGCCATCAAAATATTTGATAACCTGTATCATAGATGTATTGCAAATATATAGCCTAAAGTTAGTTCACATACCAGAAAAGAAAATATCTTTACTTATCAGAAGAGATTCTAAAATGAATATTTGCAATGTATTTTTGAAAAAAAAAGAAGAATTGGGATAGATCTTAAAACATCACATTTCCACATGTGTGGTTCAGACATGGTTATAGAGATAGGTGGAAATATTGATCCCAGGTGGATTATTTGTATTAATAAAAAAATAATAAAAAAAAGAGCAAAAAAATAATAAAAATAATAAAAAAAGAATAATATTGAGAGGAAGAACTTGAAAGATTTGGACATGAATTCAGTGATTTAAAAGTCACTTTGAAAGAATTTAAGACGAATCATATATTGCTTATATATGATTACAAAACATACACAGCTCGGTCATACACAAGAGTGCAGATTGGATTTCAAGGACAGAAAAAAAGCTGAACCCTTAAAAATCAGTAACCTTTGTTAAAGATTTGTCAGCAGCAAAAGCAAAGAATATAACGTTAAAACCAGTTCACTCACCAGTGATGTTCAGGTTAGCAGAGCAGGTGTCACTACCGTGCTTGTTTGAGGCACAACAGCTGTATTCACCAATTTCGGCCTTTGTAGGGTTGAGGAGCTCCAGAGATGATGTGCTTTGCCAGCTGATGATCCTGAACTTGTCACTCTGTCTAATTTCTGAGCCAGACTTGAACCACTTGAAGGTCACATTAGGTGTCTCTTCAATCTCGCATACAAACTTCACTGGGCTGCCGATGTTGCTCTCCATGTCATAAAACTTCTTCTTGAAAACTGGAGGCACTGAAATTTGCAACAACAAAAAAATATTTAAAAAATTATACATTGACAATAATAGGACTACAGAGTTGTGTGATATATCAGGATGCATACGAAATGGAAAGGTAGGAATGATAGTAATCCTGGGATGACATGGAAAAAATAATGATGTGAACGTTAGAAAATAGGTGATGAAGAGCCACACATGACATGGTCATGCTTGAAGAACTCAGAAGATGAAAAATGTGCCATTATACTGAAAGAGGGTGAAAAGATATTTAGCACACATAATGTATGCTTAAAATTTATTCTTAAAGAAATGGTGAAGTAATGGAAAGATGATGTAGCGGTGCCAACTAGTTAATTAGTGATGGTCTGTGTTGAATTGTTAAGAATTATCTATCTCATCTAAGATGACAAAATCCACACAATCCAACCTCTTGAGACAACAGTGAGCCTTGATGATGATGATGATGATATCTTGCCAGCTTCACTCACAGCTTCACAGGTATATTCCCCTTCATGTTTCACCTTGCTAACTTTGTTGATTACTAGTGTGTAAGAATCACTGTCCTTTAAACATTTGAACTCTTTGCCAGATTTGATCAATACTCCATTCAAAAGCCAGTTTACACTTTTTACACCTTTTATTCTCACAGACAATGTAACTTTGGAATTCTCTTCTGCAGTAATGTCTTTTAATGGTATTTCAAAAAGGAGCTCTTCCATCAAATGCTTAATTAAAATATCCTCTGTTACAACCTCCTCTCTTTTGTCATCTTGAATAAGAACATCCATAGACTCTTCCATCGTGATCTGTCTAGGAGGTGCATCAACTGTAATATCTGAAACACACACGTCTCTCTTATAATGTTCAGATGAAATGGATTTAATTTCCATGCGTTCGGTCACACTGAAATTGTGCATCTCCATTTTAGATTCTGCAGCCTTCTGGGTCACATGGTGCTCTGACTCCTGGATAGCAGTTTGCCTTTGAGTCATTGCAGAATGCAAAGAGACTTGAGCTTCTGTTTGCAGAGCTGCAGACTGCTTTTTAGGTGTTGTAAACATTTCAACATGTTCTGTTAAAATTGCTGAGGATAATGGATATGAAGATGCTTTGCTATCCAGCGATCTCTCAGGTCTGTCAAGTTTTAAGATGTTTGACTGTTCAGAGCTGAAGACGAGTTTCTCTTGATTAAGCATAGAGTAGAAAGCAGCATGAAGTTCGTCTTTAAGAGCCGCTCTCTGAGGGTATACACCCTCGAAGACAATTGTAATTTCTATAGGTGGACCAGCTGTTGTAATAAGGTAAGTGAACAGCATGTAGTTTGGTTCCATACGCACATTGACCTCCTTTACTTCCACAACTCCTAAACTTTGCACTACATTTGCCAAAATCAAAGGCTGATCACAAGCCACAGCAGACTGAAGTGTCATTTTCAACTGTTGTTTGATGTTCAAGCTGTGTGATTTTGGTACAGGAATTACAAAGGTAAGTTCCTTTGGAAGAGTTGTGCTTTCTTGTGATTCACTAACTAAAAGCGGTTCTAATGGCTGTGTTGTAATGTTTATTTTAGTCGCTTCTGATCTGGTAAATCCTTCAGACATTTCACCTGTCAGAGAATGTTTTTCCTCCACAAGTACTGACTGTCTTACAGACTGACCTTCTTGAATCTGAACTGCAAAGTCTTGCTCAGCAGCCACAAGAGCAACACAACTTTCTGTTGATATGGATTTTTCCTCTACATGTAAAGACTGAACAGGTACTTTAGGCTCTACATCTGTCTTACAAGTGAATTTCTCAACTGCTTTGAAACTGTCTGCGAGTCCTTCTTCTATAGAATGAGATTCAGACACTGACGCTGCATGCATGTTATTCCACCAGTCCTCTTTCTGCAAAATTGCACTTTGTGGCTTGACCTGACTTGCAATAGGGCTTTCCTTAGAAAGTGGAACAGGCTGTGAGACTACCGGAAGAACACTCAAAGGTCTGGCTTCTGTTTTGAGCTCAATCTTAAGACCTTCTACTGTCACATCAAGACCTTCTGCATAATCTGATGTTAGTTCTACTCGTTCTTCTTTAGTGGCTACAAATTTACGTTTTTTTTCTTGTCTCTGGGTGGCTTTCTGTTCATCTGTTTTTTCAACTGAAACTAACCCTTCTTTACATAAAGAGGTTTCCGACTGCACCGAGTGGAGATGTAATTGGGCAGGAACCTCTAAACTAGGCTTTACAACCATTGTGGTCTCCTTGGATGCACACTGTGTTGCTTGTTCATAGAAAACTGTTTTCTGGTCATCAGATGAAACTGTGTGTAAAAGAACTGGCATTTTTCTGACATCTGCCAGTTCCAAATCTGGCTTCTCACAAGTAAATCTGACTTCAGACAGAAGAGTGTCTTGGTCACTGATAAGCTGTAAATTAAGCACCTGATCCTTTTCCTTCTGGGAATGGACTGAAAAAGGATGCTCCAGGACAGGTATTCCAGTGGTTTTGTCAGCTTGAAGCTCGTTCTTTTCTTCAGTAATCAGGGCTGATTTTAATATTGGATCTTTAGAGAGCTGAGCAGTTTCCTCAACTGGTCTATGCATTCCAAGGGGTTTTTCTTTTAAAAGAGTGTGCTCAGTTTCACTAACTGACGTAAGCACTGGTTTGGCTTGTTCCTCTTCTGCTAAACATTCAATGGACTCAACAGTTGCTAGCTCTGAAGCATGACATTCTGTAAGTGCTACATTCTCTGATGATGTTGCAGTATACAATAACTTAACCCCTTCGGTAACTTTGTAGCTTTTCATCTCTTCAGGGCTTTTAATTGTTGTGCATTCCTCTCGTAGAATTGGCAGCTTCATTTCAACTTGATGACTACTAACAATAACCTTTGGTGCTAAAGTTGTGTGGATCTTTTCTGTTTCACTTTTTATCAAATCCTCAGCTTTCACTATGCTAAGAGGTATAGTACTTTCTGAAATGGCAGACATAAGTTTTGAGGGCACCTCAAAACTCAATTCAAGCTCTCCAACTTCTGGACTAACAATTTTATCACAGTGCTGCTCACTAAAGCCTTGATTTTCTTGTACAGCAGAGATCATTGCAGCCATATGCAGCTGTTTCAGAGGAGTTGCCACCACTGGGTTTGCCTGGGCAGGGGCAACTTTTACTCTCTCCTGCACATCATGAGACTGCAATAATGCAGCTTGGTGAGTTACCTGCTCCATTTGAACAGTGGCTGTAGATACATCTAAAACATGCAAAGTATCTATCTGCTCATTTGTAACAGTTTGTCTGTCTTTTGTGGCAATGGTGCAAGCCATCTGGTGTCCCTGCTGAAGGCTAGTTCTTACTTGTTCCGGAAGGCTGACACTATGTGACTCGGTGACTTCAGATGCTGAAACAGTCCTCAAGAATACAATGAGTTCTGCGCTGCAAGAGGTTTCTCCAAAAGGATTAGATGCCTTACAAGAGTAAAGACTACTGTCGCTTTGTTGAATGCCCAATATCTTTAAATAGCCAGAACCATCTTTGTTGTTCACAATGATGCAGTATTTGCTAGGCTGCAAATGATTGCTACCTCTGTACCACTGAACATCAGGAAGTGGAACTCCTGTTACAGTGTATTCAAGGAGAGCATGGCTCCCAACTGCGCACTGCACATGCTCAATTGCTTTGACAAAATATGGAGGCTGCCCAATGGTCTCTTCTTGTTTCTTTGTGTCCTTCACCTTAACATGAAGATAGGAAGTACATGTTGACTTGCCAAATCGGTTACTCGCTGTGCAAGAATACTCTCCCTCCAACTCTTTGGTAATTTTAGTTATGACAAGAGTGTGTTCTTCCTTCTCTTGTACTAATGTATAAAAAGATGAGGACTTTATTAATTGGTCATTGTGGTACCACTGAATAACTGGCTTAGGAAATCCAGACACAATCACAGTAAACTTAGCTGTGTTTCCAACAGTTGCAATTGCTGATGAGAATTTGGTTACAAAAACTGGCTTTTTTGGCTTTTTCACTAATGACTCTGAAAGTAATTTAGACTCTGGCTGGAGTTCAAACGTTTTGCTTTTTTCTTTTAAATGAAGACTTGTTGCGCAAGAGTCCTCCTCAGTTGATATAGTCGAGGTAGAAAACACTGAATAAAAAATGATAATGGTATTTGTCATAATATATATCATAATATCTACAAAATACGTAAATAAAACACTCTGTTAGTGGAGGGAAAAAACTGCAGATTCATTATAAATGCTAAATGTACATTTAAAAAAAAAAGTTTTACAAAAGTATAAAGAGCAAAAATAAATAAAAGCCTCACAACAAAATTAAATGAAGTAAACAAAAGCTAACAAGTCACCATAATTTGTATTTATTCATTTACCTTTTGCTTCTTCTTCATAACTGGCCTCCTCATCCACTTTAGACACTGTGAAAACACAAACAAATATTAGATATGTGACAGCAAAGTTTCTGTGCAGTGTTTTAGTGTCTGTGTTTTCTTCTTATTAAAAAAAAAAACATTTTCTCCTTCAAACATAATGAAAATGGACCAAATCTCCCTTGTAGAGCACCCATGACAGGTGTCCACTGCAGTATCTGTCAGACTCTTTTAGAAACAACATTTGCATGTTGTGATTTTGTTCCCTTTTCTAAGTCGTCAAATTCTCTTTTTTCTGTCATTCTACTTATAAGAGTGGACATATGAGTAAATAAAAAGTGTGCCCAGAGCTAACATAAAAGGTGGTAAAGACCAAAGCATGCAAATGCCAACCTGTCTTCACTCTGAGATGAGTGCTGCATGTTTTGTCTCCTGCAGCATTGATAACTTTGCAAGAATGTGTGCCCCCTTGCTCAGAACCAATATTCTTTACATTTAAGTAGCACAAGGGCCCATCATGTTTCAAGGAGTATGACCTTGGCTCTTCAACATTCAACTGGTTGTGTAGCCATACAACGAACGGAGAGGGGCTTCCTTTGATTATATAATAAAGAGAAACACTCTCCCTTTGTTTGGCAAGGAATTCTGGGGACAGTTTCACAAGGAACTCTGGCTGAATTGCATCATATATGTCACGCTCCAACAAAGGAATAACATCAGGATTGTAATGTTGGCTTATCTGCCACTTTGTTGTCAGGGCTCCAAAATTCTGCAGGGACTCCTGATTTTCTTGGTCAGTGCCCTTTTTACTTGACTCATTTTCAGTTTTAGAAGATTTACTGATAGAATCGGAGGGTACGGGGGTTTCTTTGGGGTTCGCTTCTTTAGCTGAGTGAGAATAAAGTTAGGGAAATTTATTAGGGATTATTCAGTAATTCAGCAAGATATTTTAGCATTGATAAGAACAAAAAAAGTTAGTAAGATGGAGGATGATGTTAGGCCAGGCATGTGAAAGATCAAACTATTTAAAGTATTAAAATAGATTACATGGGATATTACATTGTAAATTCAATTAAAAATTAAAGTTGGTTATAGCCACATGAAACATATTTTAGATTAACAAAAAACACCAGCAGGAAGCAGATGGGAGGAAATGAGCATCAAAGACAAAAAAAAAACTATAACCACCTTCGACTGTGAGCTGTGCAGACGTTCGATTCTCGCCATTTCTATTTTTAACAGTACAGCAGTAATGTCCCTGGTCCCCAAGATGGACATTGAGTATCATGAGAGAAATGAGCTTGCCTTGATGTACACACTGCACCCTTTCTGTATTTGTGATTGTCCTTCCGTTATGATCCCATACAACTTCAGTAAATGGCTGTCCACTGAAGGAACAGCTGAACTGAGCCACATCACCCAGGCCGACAATTACATCACTCATTTTCTGGGTCAAAACGGGGCTTGTAGAATATTCTTCCACAGAGGTAACTTGTTGGACCTCTATGCTTTTAACAGATGTTGTGGACATCGTCACCGTAGAAATGCTTTCAAAAGTTTGCATAGTGGAACAATGAGTCTCACTCATGGTCTGGGAGGTGACCATCTCCGAATGAGTCATTCCAGTGCTCGAAACACTTTGCCTACCTACTGTTCTCACACTGAGATCTGAGCGATAAAAAGAATAACATTAGACATTTGTAAATGTCAAATTGCCATTTAAAGTTTAAAAATAATAGATCATCATCACTGTAGGGTAAAGGTAGTGAGAGATGGTAGAATTCCATTGATGAGTTCTCAAAATCCATGAGGATGATGACAAGCAAAATGTGCTGGTTTTTTTTAGAAAAAAACCTATTCATTGAAAATAAAGTTATTAATGGTCTGTGGTTAGGTTTCTCAATAATGAGAAAGAGGTGATGCAATTTGTATCTTTTAATGTGTCTTCTATATTGTGCCTGATGGATCAATGAATTTAATTGGAAAACAGTGCTTTTCACATGCACAGTAAAGAATAATGGGGCCTGGTCTTGGTAAGGTCATAGGAATCCATTATGCCAAGATTGTCCAAAGTGTATTTAAAGTTAATGATCTGACCATCATGCATGACATCTAAAACCTGTATTAAGCAATGGAGCATGCTAAAAAAGACAAACCGAAAACAAAGGTCAGGTTGCTCAACAAGAAAAGGATGGCATAGTCTTGAGAGAAGACAAGGAACTTAAAAGGTTTGCACATACCATTGACCGTCAAAACTGCAGAGCAAGAGACCATTCCTCCAGAATTGCGTGCAACACATGTGTATTCTCCTGCATCTGAAGAATATGCTCTGGAGATCTCGAGCTGGCAGATATCATCAAACTGAGACATTCTGAAGTTGTCAGACTTCACAATTTCCTTATCTCTACAGTACCAGGTAATCTTCAGATCTACACACATCAAACGAATGCTTGTTAACTCCACGAAGGAAATTATATATGCTTATTAAAAATTTAAAAAATATTCTATGATCAACAATTGTTTAATGCACAGGGTTGATCCTTACCATCTCCAGCGACACGGCACTGGAATCTGGCTGATTCTCCCTCTTCAGCAGAGGTACCTTGCAGCGAGGTAATAATTACTGGTGGAGACACTGGGGCCACAGTGTCTGGAGAAACCACTTCTGAAACTGTTCACAGAAGTTATGTTTGTGTTAAAAATATTGGTTATATGAAAGAGTTTTAAACCAGTATCTAATATTGGTTTTAAATAACAGTCTCAAAATAAGCTTACCTTCCACATTAAGTGACGCAGAACTTGTGGCTACTCCATAGTCATTCTTAGCTTCACAGTTGTACTGAGCTGCATCCTCTGGGAAGACTTCAATGAGCAACAATATGTGCTCATTTCCCTCCCTCAGGAACTTACACTTGAACCCAGAAGACAGGGCCTGAGAGTTCTTATACCAGGACACCTGAGGCTGAGGAATTCCTGTCACCTCCACAGAGAAGCGTGCAGGTTTGCCAGCCTCAACAGACAGGGGCTGCATGTGCCTGATGATCTGAGGAGGCTCAGGGACTGAATTAAATCAAGACACATGTTAGGCCAAGACAATCAGCTTCACAAATCACACTTTAATTTAGTGGTTCAATGCACTTGGAATATACTCGTATGCAATGGACAGAAAGAGTTGAAGACATTTATTCTGATTAAATATTGGATATACCCACTACCGTACAATAGTTTGGGTCACAATGCATTCAATTGATGAAAAGTGACAGTAAAGACTTTTCCATTGTTACAAAAAAAATATCTATTTCAGATTTGTTTTTCTTAAAAAAAAAAAAAAGTATTGCGGCTTCCACAATATTTATATACTGTGGGGAAAATAATTATTTGACCCCCTGCTGATTTTGTAAGTTTGCCCACTTACAAAGAAATGGTCTATCATTTTTATGATAGGTTTATTTTAACGGATAGAGACAGAATATCAACCAAAAAATCCAGGGGAAAAAACACATTAGCCTATATAAAGGTTATAAAATGATTAGCATTTGATCGAGTGAATCGAGTTGCTTTAATACCTTTAATGTTGTTTTATAAATTTCTATAATTAATTATTTCACACCGAGAGTGAGGGCAGGGCCTTGATTTCGCGGCCTTACTTCCTGCTCACTACTGCGCAGGTCTGGTCCTGAAATCGCTAGGGACTCAAACCCCAAGATGTCAGCGCCATATCGGGACACTGGCGGCTTCACTTCTCACCAATGGAGAGAGCGAAGGGAAATATTCCCATATTTTTTTTACAGTCTATGGTTACAGTATATGATCTCACTATCATTCATTCAAGGGCAATTAAACGCAAAAATAAGAACTTAAATTTGAACTGGCGCGTGTCTGTGAATCTAGTGTCTGTGTGACAGACACACACACACAGACAGCACGCTGCTGAACGGGCAAAAACCATAGACTGTCAAAAAAGAACAAAACAAACACAAAAGTAAGCCAAAATGGCTGCATCCATCCGTGATAAAAGTGCTCGTCGTTTCGAGCACTTCTATCACAGATGGATGCGCTTTGATGGACTTCCAAAAATATATACCCATTGACACCCATTATAATGCTTAGAAGAGCCAGGACATTTTTTAATATAACTCAGATTGTATTCGTCTAAAAGAAGAATGTCATAAACACCTAGGATGGTGTGAAACACCTTCAGGGTGAGTAAATCATGGGGTAATTTTCATTTTTGGGTGAACTATCCCTTTAATCCTATAGTAAATCTGTGGAGGAAGCTGAAAAGTGACAGCCAAGAAACCATAAGGATTTAGAGAGGATCTGTAAAGAGGAGTGGACCAAAATCCCTCCTGAGATGTGTGTCAACTGGGTGACCAACTACAAGAAACGTCTTACTTCTATGCTTGCCATCAAGGGTTTCTCCATCAAGTACTAAGTCATGTTTTGCTTGGGGATCAAATACTTATTTCACTTACTGAAATGCAAATAAATGTATAACCTGTAATATTTTTTTTTCTGGATTTTTTGGTTGACATTCTGTCTCTATCTGTTAAACCTACCATAAAAAATTATTTATTTAAATATATTTATAGATATCTGAACTGTACACTCACTCTGGACATGTAGATTGACTGTGCTCCTGTTCTTTCCTGCTATGAATGTATATTCTCCAGCATCACTTCTGTAAGTCTCAGTGATTGTCAAGCGATGTGTCTTCCTAACTGTCACATAGTTAAAGCGCTCCTCAAAAGATTGAATTTCAACACCATTTTTCAGCCAGCGACCTTCAATTTCATCCTCATTAACTTCAAACTCAAATGTAGCCCTCTTTTTCTCAACCACCTGAAAAGCATGAAAAAGAGGAAAAAAGTGATCTCACCATGACACATGGTAATGTTTTAACATGTGACTGTAATAAGACAAAGGATAAGTTACAGTGATGTCCTTCTCAGCAGGCTCAGAGATGCGGACATCCTTGCCCTCTACTATGAGGTTTGCCTTGGAAACACTTGCACCAGCAACCACAGAGTACTCTCCGGCATCAGACATGCGAACTGTCTGGATCATCAAACGCTGCAGGAATTTGTCAGTGGTGGCTTTGAACCTAAAACAACAGGGAAGTAACATATTATGGACACAGTAGAGATCTTTAGACTGCAAAAAATAAATTGTTGTCTTGTTTGGCATAAAAATATTTAAACATCCTTAGAACAAGATAAAGGTACTTAAGAAGCAAAAGTGCATGATATATTTAGACTATTATTATACATCCTTTGTTTTAAGCATTAATCTATCAAAAATAAATTAAATGTAATATTTACACAAGTCTTAATGTCTTACACAGATATAATATGATTAATGATATTACTTTTTTTTTCTTTTTTTTTTGCGTTGTTGTTTTCTTGTTTTTGCAGTTAATCTGCAGTGTAGATTGCATTAAATCTGAAGCCATACCTGTCGGACAATTCAAGCTCCTGCCCATCCTTCATCCACATCACAGGGATGTTGGGTTCAGAGAGCTCACATTCAAATATAGTCTTCTTCTTCTCAGTTACCTTTATATCTTTAATGTGCTTGGTGAATTCAATCACACGAGCTGGAGAACACAGATTTTTGTTAGCCAATCTACTAGGTTATATAATCATAAAGGCAGCTGTCAATAGAAAAACAAAACTAACCATCAACAAAGAGTTTTGCAGATGTTTCAGCAGATCCAGCCACAAACTTGTACTCTCCACCATCCCCAAAGTGAACATTTCGGATAGTGAGAGAGTGGGTGAACTGTTTGCTGCGAGTTTGGCATCTATCACTGGATCTTATTTCTACTCCATTCTTCAGCCATTTGTAGGTGATGCCTTCAAAGCTGACGGTCACCTCAAATGTAACAGTGTCTTTTTCTTTAGCATTGATGTCCTGAAGCATGGATGTGATCAGAATTGCTGAAAGATTTGAAATTGCATTTGTGAATATGCTGTTTATAGTAACTTTATATTTCTTTTAAGTTTACAGACAGCATACAAATTACTCACGTTTTACAGTCAGGGTAGCAGAGACTTTGTCATTTCCACACACAAATGTGTATTCTGAAATGTCCTCCTGGCTGGCATTCATGACTTTCAGCTGATGAAGTTTGCCCTGCACCACAATTCCAAACTTCTCGCTCATCTCAATCTCAACTCCATTTTTCAGCCAGGTGGATGGAACATTGAAATGTGAAACTTCACACTCGAACGTGGCCACATGGGTCTCTGGAACCTCAATGTTCTTCAGAGGTTTTGTGACTCTCAGGTCTGAATATATGCAATATATGAAAGTTAAAACATATTTAGAATGCCAAATTTGCACATTTAAGTTGAACACCATTAAAAAAAAAATTCAGATACTTACATTCAACATGAAGATGAGCACTGCAGTGTAGATGCCCAACCACAGCAATGTATTCACCTGCCAAGTGACCTTCAACACTCTGAATGACAAGTTTGTGGGCTTTCCGCTCAGACAGTATTTTAATATTTGAACTCGCCTCGAGCTCCTGATTATTGAACATCCACTTAACTGGAATGTCATCATGGGACAAACTCAGCTCAAATGAGGCAGTTGCCCCCAGCAGTGATGTCACATCCTTTGGTTTTTTCACAATTTTGATAGCTATAAAAGAGATTTAAAGGTATTGAAATACATCTTATAACAGCAGACAGATTTAAATAACTGTATACTTGACAGATAATTAAAAACATAAAAACATACTTTCAACATTTAGTCTGGCATTAGCAGAGAGTTTTCCAAGTTTGAAACCATAGACTGATTCATCTTGGGAGTTGCAGTTCTTGATTTTCAGGGTGTGAACCATGCCATCAACTGTTATCTCAAATTTATCACTTGGATGAATCTCAACACCATTCTTGATCCACTGGGATCCTTTCACATCTAAATGGGTGAGTTCAAGACTGAATACTGCCTCCTGGGTCTCAGTAACGGTTTGGTTCTTCATTGTCTTCCTGATTTTAACAGCTTGGATAAAAAAAGTAAGAAAATACATATAAATGACTTCTAATTTATTATAGATAACATAATTTGCAGTAAACTAATCTAGCGACACAAAATTTACCTTCAACCTTCAAGTTGCCAGATGTCTTGGAGTTTGCCACCTGGTAGGTGTACTCTCCAACATCCTGTGGCCTGGTGATGCCGATGACAAGGCGTCTAACAGCACCATTATTTTCACTTATGATATTATCACTGAAGTCAATGGAGTGGCCATCTTTGAGCCATTTGCCTTCTGTAATAGGGTTAGCAACTTCACACTCCAGCACAGCAGTTTGGGATTCTGCTACAGTCAAATCATGGAGTGGCCTGTTTATAGCACCACCTAGTGGAGAAATAAACAAAATGCAACAACTCAGACACATGGCATGATTCCCACCTTGTGCATGGCAAAACAGTAGGTACTTATATTTTAAAAACTGAACAAATTTGAATGTCTACGTACCTGATACAATAAGCCTTGCTCTAGATTCCTTCTCACCAGCCATAAACATGTACTCTCCTTCCTCATCCTTCATGGCATTCAAAACAGTGAGGCTATAGTGTGTACCTTTGCCCTCAATCTTGTACTTTGGACCTGCTTTTAAAGGTTGACCCTTGAAAGTCCAGAGAGCATCAATGCCAGGATGAGATACTTCCACTTCAAAGTTGACATTCTGGGTCTCTGTGCAAACGCAGTCCTCCATGTGCTTAACAATAGATACAGCTATAAAACACAATGAACAATGCCATCATTATCAACTCTTGTAAAACAATTAAAACAGGAAAGAAATATATTGGAACAATTTTGAGTGACACTCACGCTGGACAGAAAGTTTACAGGTTGAGTCTACTTTGCCAGCAATCAGTTTATATTGTCCTTCATCTGATGCATAGGTCCTGTTAATTGCCAGTCTCTGTTTGGATCCTTTGACAACCATCTGGACTCTATCACTTGCTGTCACCAGCTTGTCATTTTGGAACCATTTTACTGCAGTTATATCAGGAGCAGAGATTTTAGCCTCAAGGACAGCTTTAGTGCCTTCTACTGTGGAAACGTCTTTTAATGGTGTCAAGAAGCCAATAGCTGGAAAAGAAACAAAATGATTAATAAAACAGCCCCTTTTCTCATGAAAATGGAAATCAATGTTTGAGAACTCACTGAACATTAATTTATGGTTAATAAGATGACTTACTTTGAACTGTTAGCTTTCCCTTTGTAGAAATGTCCTGAACAGGAACAACAAAGGAGTACATTCCTGCATCACCCTTACTGGCGTCCTCAATGAGAAGCTTATGGGTGAATTTGTCAATGACCATGTGAATCTTATTGGAAGCAGAGATGGCTTGACCATTCATCATCCATGAGCCCTCCACATTCTCCTGAGAGAATCGCACCTCAAGTTGGGCAATATCACCCTCACAGATTGTCAGGTCAGAAAGACCTTGCATCAGAGTCACAGGACGCACTAGAGTGAACCAGAAATATTTAAATATGATTTGAATGACTTTTACTTATAGCAGACAACTAAAATGAGTTTTAATATAAAAGTTCACAGCTTATAAAAAGCACTTTTAAATAATTGAATCCTAGTTTACTCATTATCACCTTTCATCTTAAGGGAGGCACTTGTCTTAAGATCTCCCACTTTGAAAGTGTATTTTCCTTGGTCCTCCTTCTTAACATCTTTCACAGCAAGACTATGACGACCACGACGTGCAGACACAACATATTTAAGGCTAGGAGTGATTTCTTTGTTCTCAAAATACCAGGTGCCTTCAGCATCCTCACGGGACAAAATACACTCAAACTCTCCAGAGTATGTCTCAGGTACTTCTGTATTCTCAAGGTTCTTTACAATTTCAAGTGGTGCACCTGTATAAGACATCAAATTGTACATTTCACCAAATAATTAAATGCTCAAAACTATTAAACACAGTTGGATGAGAAAATAAAACTGTTGTAAGTGTTGTACTAACCTTCAACATAAAGTGAGGCGCTGGTTCTTATGTGGTCATCGTCAACAACCACACAACTGTACTCGGCTTCGTCCTTCATAGAAATCATCAGCACTGACAGGAAGTGCACCTTTCTGTCAGAGTGCATTCTGTATTTGTCCCCTGAGAAAATTTCTGCATTGTTCTTCATCCACTTGACCTTAACAAATGGCTCATTTGTCTCACATTCAAAGGTCATCATGGTGTCCTTCTCTTTAGCATTCTGATCTTCTAGAAGTTGTGTAAAAGAGACTACTTGTTTGCCTGAAAGAAAAGTGAAAGAACAATGACTCAAGATAACTTTTACCATTTATGGTACTGATAATATACAAACAGCAACTAGTAGGATTTTATTTTTACCTTGAACCAGCAGGAAAGCATGGCTTGAGGTCTCTCCAGCAATGTTCATGGCTTTGACCATTACACTTGCTGAGTCCTCAGCTAAGACATTTTTTATCACTAATTCACAGACATGGTCTTCTGGCCAATACCAATAAACCCGGTCTGACTTCTCCAATAAGATACCATTCTTGAACCACTGACATTCTGGGTCTGGTTTACCGGTGACTCTACAACGGAAGTGTACTTCATCTCCCAGGCCAACTGTCTGGCTCTGGATCCGTTCGATAATCTTTGGAGCCTCCATGCTTGGAGAGAGCACAATTTTCTCTGGCTTAACTTTGGGAATGGTGAGTTTACCCTCCTCTTCTTTTTTCTTCTCAGCATCAGGCCCTAGTTCTTTGGTGTGATGAAGAAGTTCTTCTTTCCTCTTCTTTAGCATACCCTCATAAGACTCATCCTTCTTGCGGGACTTCAGATCTACGGCAGTTATTGCTTCATAGTAGCCTTCCTGGGTCCTACGCTTGAATTTGCTTCTCAGTTCCTCTGTTTCTTCTGTTGATTTCTCATGGATCACTCTCTCGGTTTTCCTCAGCTTAACCACCTCCTTGGGTTCTTTAGAGGTTACAGATGGTTTCTCTGCTTTGACAACCTCAAATGAGACTCTACCATGCTCTTGTGATGGTGCAGGAGCAGGAGCCTTGATCTCAGGAGCACGGCGCAGGATTGACCTGAAGTCCTCCTTTTGCTGAATCTCAAATTTCACAAGATGCTCGGTAACACCTTCAGGGTTTTCAGCCACAACTTTGACATCACCTGAATCATATGACTTGGTGTCTACAATTTCCAAGTAGTGAATACCATCAAACTGAAGTCTAAATCTTTTACTCTTGCGGATGAGCAGTCCATTGAGGTACCAGTTGACTTTTGGGGTAGGGTAGCCTGTCACCCTACAGCGGAATTTGGCCGATTCTCCCTCCATAACTCTTACTGGCTCTGGAAGTAGCACAATCTCTGGCTTTGTCTTCTCAAAGTTATCATCTCCGGTAACTCCAGAGGGGCCACCCTCATGGCCAATACGCTCTATTTCATCTATTATTTGACCCCGCCTTCCCTCTGGCAACTGTGTTTCCTCAACAAGGCTTTTCTCATCTTTAACAATTAGTGTAGCAGAGGTCTGGTCAACTCCAAATTTGTTGGTGGCTCTGCATGTAATGACACCACTATCTCTGGAATAAGCAGCTTCATAGTCAAGACTGCAGTAGCCAAACTCATTGACCATGCGTAGTCTGTTAGCAGCTGCCAATGGCTTGCCATCATGCAGCCACTCAACATTCATGGTCGGGTCACCAATAGGGGTCAGTCTGCACTCAAAGTGTGCAGGTCCAAATCGCTTCAGCCTGACTGAGGTAAGCTTCTTTTTGAAGTGAGGCTTCTGTTGCTTCTCCTTATCGTAGAGGTCACCATCTTCCCATTGTTCCTGACCATAACGAAGATGCAGTGGCTCTAACTCCGGTGCAGCAATTTCTTTGGCCTTGTAGGTTCCCTTGGGAATTACAAGCTTTTTCTCAGGCTGAGGCTGTACTGCATCCACCTCAATATTGACTCTGCAACGTGTGGTATCTCTGCCAGCTTTGTTGATAGCTGTAGCAGTGTACCATGCACTATCAGATCCTGTACTTGATGGAATCTTGAAATGAGCTTGTCCTTTACCACCCTCAATCCTAATAAACAAATAAATTCAGTTAGCTGAAATATAGAAATGATTTATCTATATACACACACATACACATCATCAAAGGAACAAACATTATGATCATTTACTTGAATTTACTTAAACCAGTAGGCTATATTTTCATGACTGAAAACTTACCTGATATGTGGGTGTTTATGTGGGGAGATTATGTCACTGTTCTTCAGCCAAACAATGTCAGGAAGGGGGTTGCCAATAGCTTTAACAGCAAGCTCAACCAAAGTACCCTCTTTAACGCTGATGTTTCTTAGCTTCTCAACAAACTGTGGTCTCACCAAGTTTTCCTTGGCTGAAAATTATAACAATGTAAACCGAATATTTCATTACAAATAATTAATGCAGTTGGCCTGAAGTCATATAGAAAGTTATTTTATAAATGAATTATTAGTGTATATAATGCCATACCTTCAACAGTGAGAGTCATAGATACAGTTGTTTTTCCAGCTCTGTTCTGAGCAACAACCGTCCACTCTCCAGAGTCCTGAGGCATGGCAGGAACCACAATCATTGATTGAGTTCCATCCTCCTTTACCACAATCTTGTGGGTGTAGTCATTGACCACTTGTTGTCCTGTAATGAAAAAAGTATAGTTGTCATGGTATGGTAATAAAATAATTGTCACTGTTATAAAATCTCCTATGGATGCAGATCACTAACCATTGTGGAACCAGTAAGTTTCAGGCATGGGTCTTCCAACAACTTTCAGATCAAATCTTGCAGTCTGTCCCTCAGAGCACTTAAAGGAAGAGGGCTTCTGTACAAACACAGGCTTGTAGAGTCTTTCAAGCTGGGCCTCATCTGTCTCATCAAGTCTTCGGGAAGGTGATCGACCTGGAGAACGACTCGCGGAGCGTGGTGATGTGGACCTGAAAATTGCAAGATTTTTAATATCTCAATCCAATAGCAATTTTATTATAATATCATGAAATTTTCTTAGATTGATTAGTCAAAACCTACCTAATTCTTTGAACTCCTCCTGGCTGAGGAAGCTGTGTTTGTGTTACACCAGTTGCCTCCACATACAGCTTTCCAGAGCTGACAGCATTACCCTTTATGTTACTGATCAAAGCAGTGTAGACACCCTCATCTTCTGCCAGCACCGTAGGAAGACGCAGACTGGCTCTACCATCCAGCAGAACCTCCATCTGATAACGGCCTCCATGTATGATGCGCTTACCATCTTTGTACCAGGTTATCTATAGTTCAAATAATAATAAAAATCCGGTCCTCTAATTTGATTGGACAAGCACTGATGATTTTCAGTACAATTGTCCTTGTTTGTTATTGTTAAAAAAATTATACTAGCTTAGTTGATTGAATGTTGAATGTATGTAAACATAACGATTTAATCTTACCTTAGGGAGAGGGGTTCCTGTCATTCTACAATGGAAAGTTGCACTCATTCCCTCTCTGAGTCTGTAACTTTTAACTGGAGTATTAAAGACAGGAGAAATAGCATCATGTTCAGAAACACTCATATCCAACTGCTCTCCATCCTCAGTCACCAACTCCTGGTAGGTAATCTTGAGTAGGTTGAACTCAATTTCTTGGATGAATCTCTGCTCCAAGTTAGATATTTGGAACTCCTGTAAAAATATCATTGTAAGGTTCATACTCACACTTTGTAAATTCAGAAGTTGATTTTCAGGATTTATAAAGTTAAAATAATATTGAAAAACAAATCCTTTCATACCTGCTCTGAAATGAAGGACTGCATCATCTGGGTTTGTTGAGCCATCCTCCTTTGTACGAGTATCTGCTCTTTCTCAGTTACAGTCTCAACAACAGCAGGTATGTCAGCCACTTTTGACTGCTCTATAATAGTAGTTACTTCTGTCTTGAATGTCTCTTCTTGTTTCTTCACATACAGCTCATATGCCTCTATAAAATGCCGAAAAACACTATAAACAATTGATCTGAAATGCTATTGCAATTTATAATAATAGTCACCCCGAAAACCAACCTTCATCAAGCAGCATGGCTGATGCAGAGATCTCTCCAAGTGGGTTCCTAGCAAATATGGTGTACTCCCCTGCATCATCAGCAAATGTCATGGAGATCTCTAGCTTGCATGCTCCAGTGTCCTTATTGTAGGCTACTCGGTACCTAGAGGATAAATGAGTTTGAGTTTCTTTCCTATTTATATCTTTGCATCATAGTTCACATGAAACTGAACTCAAGCAGAAGACAATACATAAAAAGACTTTGGAAACTAAGTCGCAATAGACATAAAACCAGCACAAAAAAATCATTTGTTTATTTTCTAATTCATTATTAACCAGTCTAAATACTTTTTATTCACATAAAAGAAAAAGTATGGCAATATCTTACAAACAATTCAGATCAGAAAGTGTATATTTGTACAGTATAAAACATACCTGTATCCAGTAGTAAGTGGAATTCCACTTTTTTTCCAGTAAATATGAGGCTTTGGGCTTCCTCCAACCTGGCAATCAAAGATTATGCTGTCGCCCTCCACAAGCTTCTGCACTGTGGGTTTCTTCACAAAGAAAGGGGCAACACCTGCTCCAGCTTCCATATGCTCAGAGACTGCACTTATTTCAGACATTGTCTCCTCTTTAGCTTCAACTGTAACCCTGTTTGTGAAACACCAAGGACTCAGATTGCATATTCTTATATTATTTAATATAGTTTTATACCACAAATGATTCTATCAACTCACCGTCTTTCCTGAGCAGACATTTCAATGTGTTCAGCAACAGTAGAGAAATCCTCCCGGCTTTCAATGTCTTCTGAGACTGAAAATGAAAAATGAACTGTGAAAATTAGTCTGTAATCGCACAGATCATTTTGTGTCAAGCCAAGTCATATTTCATGGTCTATTTCATGATTCATGATCTTACCTTTGACAAGCAGGTAGCAGGAGGTGCTGATAGTTCCAGCCTCACTGGTAGCAGTGCAAGTGAAGCGGCCACTGTCTTCAGCAAAGGCCTCACGGATCACCAAGCGGGCATAGCTGCTTTCATAAGTGATCTGGAAGTCAATAGAGTTCTCGATTCTGTAATCCTCTCTGAACCACATAATAGCTGGGGTGGGGTGGCCTGAAATCTGGCACTCCAAAGACACAGACTCTCCTTCGGTAACAGTCACATTCTTTAAACCCTGGGCAAAGTAAAAACAGAATTTCAAAATCTAAGTAAATATTTTAACCTTGCAAGAGATTAAAAATTAAGAAAATTAAATGTTCACTTTCATGTGTACATGAGTGCTCATTTACTCACAGCCACAATAGTTGGCGGCATCACTTGCTCTTTTGTTAGGGATGGGATTGCTGCAGTCTCAACAATCTAAATTGTAAAAAAGAAACAATAAAATGAAAATGTATTATTAAATAATAATAATTATTTTATAATCTTTCTGCTGCTTTTTCATTCAAGCTTTTTCAAGCATGAGTGATTGAGATGGAAAAGCAAATACAAATCAGAAGGTTGTAGCAGTAAAATATAAATGGTTTGAGATCAATGATTAATGGGTAAAAGAGAAAAAATAGTAAAAGAGAATAATTCCTCAGTGAAGCAAGTGAGATCTGTACAGGACTGGTTGTGCTCATAACGGTCAAAAGGCAGGGGGCGATATTGTAACTGGATTAATTCGAGATGTTCAGTCAGATGAACAAAATTAATCTACACAACAAACCTGTGTGTCCCAAGTTACCACCACAAGATTGTGCGATGACCCCTGTAATATATATATATATATATATATATATATATATATATATATATATATATATATATGTATTTTTTTTTTTTTTTTTTTTTTTTTTTTTGCAGCTAACATAAACTGTATTATTATAACAAAATATAAATTCAACCTGAATTGCAATTAATTAAAATTTAGTATATTACAAAAGTGATATACTAATGATCAATGTGAGATTGAATCCTAATATTAAAGTCAAAGAATATTTAGTTTTGTTCACTGGTAAAATAGATTCATGGCAAACAGTGTCCAATTCTTGGCACACTTTTTTTTTATCATTCTATTATAAGACCAGCACATGACACAAGCTATTTCTAGAGCTCAGCAACTGTGTACATCCATCACAGTCAGCTTATATACACCAAATAACTCAGTCTCACTGTTTGGTCAAACGCTCAATTACATTTACCTACTATTGCCTTACTGACAAAGCAGGACATTTTAGTTATCTGATCCACATTTATGCACATGTATAGTTTGTGTTTATATTATATTTTTTATATTTTACATTTTTGCTGGCTAAAAAGGTTGGTGCTATAATATATTTATTGAGGGATTCACTGTTTGTCTGTCACTGTGCATGCTTACCTCTATTCAAGAGATTCAAAACAAACATGATTAATAAATTGTTGTGAGTACTAAACCTTTTAAAAATACAACTGATCAACTTCTAGAAACAATTAGGCCTGTAGGCATATGCACTTTTCTCACTTTAAGAGCAAGAAGTAGAAAATATTGTGCACATAGAATGAATACAAACTTTGGCAATGGACAGACGGAAAAAAAAAATAGTTTAACATTAAATTTACTATCTATTAAAAGTAATGTAATTTCAGTAATGTGGTTTAATAGTGTGGAGCAAATTTATTCAGATGCGTATGGACATGTGTATGTCCAGTTCATATATTAAATATCAGTTAAATTACATTAAATCAGTTAAACTTCAAAATTGCAAGTTAGTAAAACTTGCTGGGCTAGTTTGCAAAATGAAGTGTAATTATTTAAGGTGTGACAACTGAAAAATGGTGTGAAAACAATCACCCCTCCCCCTACTGCCTCTGATGTGGATTCCTTTGCACTTTAGGTAACAGAAGTCTCAATAATGTGTGTGGTCTCCTTTTCATCTCAGTCTGTTTGCAGTAGAAAATAAATGATCTTAAATACCTCCAAATGACCTTTTGTCAGTGACCACACACATATTGTTACACTTTTATTGTTTATTTCAATTTATATTTTAAGCACTTCTTTATTTTTAATTAAAATGTTTTGATTATTCATTACTTTAAAATAAAATGCAAGTAATTAATAGTTTTTCTTTCATATTATCACAAAGACAGAATGTTACATTTTACCTACTAGAGATCATAGTAGTAAAAATTGACCTACTTCTTTGACAGTGACACCACTGGCTTGTTGCTGCATAGCAAAAGAACCTTCCCATTGCTGCTCCTTATGGACAAATGTGGAGGAGGTCTGAACATATGAGGCCCCAGTAGTCATGCTGGTATAGCTGGACTCTCCCACATAACCCTCCTGCTTCCAAGGAGGCAGAACATCTGCAGCCTGTGCGACTTGTTTGTGTATAGTCATTGGAGACTTCACTGGTCTGATAGGGGACACAGACAGTCTTGAAGGGGAAGCAGGCCTAAAATAAAACATATAAAAAACAGAATTAACAAGGGACAAATGCTATGTAAGAAAGATGTTTAATGTATCATAAAAATAAACAGAACACAGATTAATCTTTACACTTACATTTTCATAAGTGTGGATGAGGGAACAAATGACTTTCCATTATATATCAGTCATTTTCACTATTGATTTTAGTTCAGTTATCTGCAATATGTGCACTCTAAAAATGTCTTAGGGTTTGTAAAGGTATTACTACTAAGTAGTAATGATGTTGAAAATATACTTCACCTGTGAGGTGTGAGAATGGGGGCTTTAACAGGCCTCACAGGAGAGGGTGACTGATGGCGCGTAGCTGCAACCTTTGACACCCCTGTTGGTGGGGTTGGGGACTTGGAAGTCGGCTTTGGAGGCACACGAGGTGGTGTCTTGTGAGCCAAATCACCATCCTCTATTTCCATTTCCATCATGGCTGTCGACTCAAAGGAGGCCTCCATTCTCTGTGAAGGACAAATAACACAGAGTTAACAAGGTCTTTTGCTGTCAGCCTCATGTGTAATTTTGTCAGAATGTTAACTACCTTTTCAACTCTAGCCTGGCGAGTCTGTGAAATCTGAGAAGTTGAAACAAAAGTCTTGGTCTTCTTTGCAGGCACTGCAACCTCCTCACCTGACATTAAAAAGGGAAATATTTAAAGAACACACTCTATTACAAAAATATCAAGTTATTTCATTAGGAAATAAAAACCAAACCTTGAACCAGAAGTTCAGCTGTAGAAGTAGTACGCCCACTGCTGTTAGAAGCACTGACAGAATAAGTTCCAGAATCTTCAGGGAAGGCCTCAGCAATAAGCAGACTGTAAAGGTCTCCATCTTGAACAATCTGAAAGTCAGCAGAGCTCTGAATCTCAGCTCCCTCTCTGTAGAACTTCACCACAGGTGCAGGGATTCCTGTAACTCGAACATCCAGTCTCACTTGGCTCCCTTGTCTAACAGTCATACTCTGTAGTCTTTGAATGATGTTTGGTGGCGCAGTTTCCGCTTTAAGGCAAGCAAAGAAATAGTTTTATGTTTGTTTGACATAAAAAGTCACTGGCAGAAAAGTACAAAGCTATAAAAGTGACTTACCTGTAACCAGCAGTTCAGCGGTGCTAGTGGCTTGTCCAGCGCCATTGGTGGCTCTCACAGAAAATCTTCCACTGTGTGCGGCTGTCACGGCGGGGATCATCAGAACAGCGCGGCCATCGCTGAACGAGATCTGAGCGCCGGGCAGAGCGGCAGCAGTAAGAACCTGGCCATCACGAAACCAGCTCACCTCTGGAACTGGATTACCTATAGAGAAATATTGGAGGAAATTATTAATAAGCTATTCTAGAATAGTATTTCTAGAATCTTTTTATCTTTTAGAATCTTTTAGTATTTCTAAAACAATCTTTTTGTCTTATATCACACCATAGCCTCATCGGTAAAGCTCAAGTACCCCTTCATCAATACCAAAACAGCAATGTGTTAATTTTAACTCATATTATACTGGATGTAATTTATTTTTCGCAGCCATAATATTTTTATTTTAAATTTAGGTTAACAAAGTTTGGCTTAAAATAGCAAAGTCTAAATCTTTCCAGTTAATAATGACCTGACCAGTCCTTACCACTAACTTGAGCCTCGAACGTTGCAGCACTACCCTCAAGTGCCACAACGCTCTGAAGCGGCTGTGTAAATGTTGGAGCTTGTGTTGACATGGTGGAAGGCACCCTAGAAAAGAACAGAATAGAGTAGTGAACACCATATTACAGCCAGATAATTGTTTAATGCCCAATGAATCAATTAGAAATACAACAGCATTACTGTCTGTTACATGACAAACTAGAAGGGCTATTTTTAGCTGTAAAAGAAATGAACTGACTAATCACTAACACCCCCTACCCCCACCGACACCTGGTCATCAGCAGCCTGTCATTTGTGAGAACTGTGAACAGCGAAGCTGTTGAGTGTCAGGTCAAGCACCCAATTGAATATGTTAGAAATGTGTTAAACAGCAACTGTGAGCTGTAAGATAAGGCTAATAAAAATAAAACATAACTAAAAAGTCATAATCGACTAAACTATTTCAACATTAAAACAGCTGGCATAATAGGATCTAGGTGTATCCAATGTTTCAAATTATCTTTGGCTTGCAAGAAAAGAAAATAGGATTAAATTTGGGAGCTTTAGGTGACCTTTTTCTTGTAACATCTGACATGCAATGTTAAAAAACGAAATCATATAAGCAGCAAAATAGTTTGCATTCTTATTGTTTCTATACACAAATTAAGTCAATGCATTTGGACATATTTCATTTAAAATATCAAATAAGTATAGTTCGTTAATGTTTAAGTAAAATATCAAAGTATGAAGAAATTTTTAAACTTCTGAAAGTTGGTCATCAAACAGCCATGAGGATTTAGTGCTTTAAATGAAAAACTTCACCTATAAATATATCTGCTTCAAATAGCTTCACATGTGTATTGCACAGATATTTCCCATACATAATACAATATTATTTATCTTTAGTCTGTGTGATCTTGTATATAAAACTAAAACAACAAGATATTTGATTGGATTATATTAAACAATACTTGATATGGTCTTTGTTAAATGACTCTGCTCAAATGGAAATGGACTCAATTGAAATGGAATATTTTTAACTACTTAACATGAGAAAGAAAGAAAGAAAGAAAGAAAGAAAGAAAGAAAGAAAGAAAGAAAGAAAGAAAGAAAGAAAGAAAGAAAGAAAGAAAGAAAGAAAGAAAGAAGCCATCTGCATCATAAGCCTTATGCAGAAAACCAACAGGTAAGTGCGGACACACATTGTCCATAATATGACTTACAATCACAGTCAAAAGATTTGTGTAATAAATATCAATAATAGACAGAAAATGCCAATACAGATTTAATTCAGACTAAATGGCATCATGTATGAAGGCTGATATTCAGTATGACAGAAATGGCAGTCTCCAAAAATAATCTGTCCCTTGTTTGATTGACAGTCACCATGTGGCACATAGCTGGAGGTGCAACTGATATCTCTGCTGCTGATTCCCTTAAAAAGACATCATGGCCCAGCTAGGTCACCACTCTAATGCTATCACAGGCTATTCTTGGCTATTCCGAAATAAACATTTAATAACCTTGAGAGTCATTATGTTTTATAATATTCTTGAGAAGTAACACAGATTGACTACACTATCTCATCACCCTTCTAAAACCTCAATGAAATAGCACATTGTAAGCAACAGCACTTTTATTTTGCTTTAAAAAGGTGTGCAAGCATGTATCATTGTAGCTTATAGAAAGATGGCTTTAATGGCTGTGTTCTACAGAGTAAATGCCACTTACTTGTACAAGGCTGCCTATACTTGATGGGACTGTGCCCAGGTGTCTAGTGCCTCAGCAACAATCCTCTTATCCAAAATGTTTCCAGAAAATCCAAGGTGAGAACTGTTGGGCCCCGTTATAACCCAAAAAACAAAACTACACAGGGTCTAGACCATGTAGTTTTGCTTTTCCCTTGCAATCCCTACACCCGAGGCAAGGCTGGGAATGCTCCAACTGCTCAGAACTGCTAATATAGTTGTTTTAGTTTATATACCTCAAGCCTAGACTGCATCATCACTTTCAAGCCACTCCCAGTTGGTCAAAGCATCATGGGAAAGCGATGCATTTTATGCAACTTCACACCTGTTACTCAGTGGCCCCCTCTCTCAAGTTAATGCAAGCTTGATATGCCTTAGCCTCACCGTGGAGTTTATTTACTACATTGGGTATGTGGATTCATTGTTCATGCAAATAAATGGTTATGTTCATGCCCGATTCAATGACACGCAATGCTGAAAACCCTTATGGCAATCATTAACCTGTTGATGACCAAAAGGAGAGACTGGCTGTCCCTGTCACTCAAAGGAAGAGCAAGGCAAGGCAACCCCCACTGCAAGGGACGGATATACTGGTTACAGAATGCTTGCTAACTGTGCCTATTTTTGAAATGTGTTACAATCATCCAAAGTCTTCAACAAAACATTACATTCCACAACTTTATTTCAATGGCCCTGTTAATAGAAAAAAATGCACTGCTTTTGCAACAAGAGTTTGTGGTCACTGTTTGGGATATAAAATTCAACACCACTAAAAGCTAATGTACTTCTCATATTTACTCATTATACTGTAAAAGTTTTTTTTTTTTTTGTCTGTGTCCAAATCAGCTTTTGATCTTAAAAGCAATATCACATTCTCCTGGCCTGGCCTCATTTATCCATGATGTTGAAATGCTGACACACAGTATATCCAGCCTGATGATTAAACCTTAAACATGATTAAACCTGATTATATTATAAAGCTGGGTGACAAGACATGTTTTACAATGGAAATTGAAAGCATTAGCCTCAAGCTAGCATAAGCTTACTGTTTAAAGAGAAAAATAATTGATAAATCATGCCAAGGAGTAGGTTATGATGGCCATTTCACCCTAAACACATTACAAGCTAAACTAAAAGACTGTTTAAAGAACATCCCTGAAACATAAATGTATACTGTTTTTATCCGTTATACTTTTACTGTTTACCAGATTATCACAGAAGGTGAGCCTTCTCACAATTCAGATCAGCATTCTTCTCCTTCAGCTTCACAAGCGGTGTTGGCACTTTGTGGAACGTTGGTGGCTCTAAAATGCTTTTGAAATACAAAATAAATAGTTTTGAATTAATTATTACCAAATAATAATTATGAACCAAATTTTAGATATTAACAACAATCATCAAAAAATCATTGAAAATCAATAAATAAAATCTTCTTAGCATTGTCCATGATGATACCTAATCAGAATATATTAAAGACAAAATAAGATCAATTTACTGTTTGACTTTTGACTAAAAAGGTGGTCTGGGGTACAGCTCATGTGGGCTTGAGTACAGTATTGGTATGAGGTTGGATAACTGGTAAAGCTTATCTGCACAAACTATAATTTACATTACTCTCTGTCACCCTTTTTATAGTAGGCTATGATGCATTTTTCAAAGCTGTTCATGCTCATCTCTTGCATTTATTTATTTTATGTTCCACATCTCTTGCAATGTATCTGCAGTAGACAAACACATGTGCAGTTCTGTGACAATTAAACAACAAAACTGGTGTTTTCTTCTGCCAAGCCAACTTCCTTACAGTGGTAAACAGCTGCCATTAGTACTCAAGGTGGTACTCACATTGATGATGCAAACAAGCCCAGACGTACAATGTGAAAAGAGACCAGGCGGAGAGTAGTGGGATAAAACTTCTAACCAGGAAAAACACTTTAGTCAGGTTCTCAACAGAACAAACCTATAAATTCATCACACACACTCACACACACACACACACACACAAACACACACTCACTTACTATCCTTGTGGGGACTCTCCATAGATATGATGGTTTTATACTGTACAAACTGTATATTATATCCCCTTACCTATCACTAACCTTACCCCTAAACCTACTAGGGGTGGGATAAAATATCAATAAGGCAATATATCGTTGTCCTTCTCTGTGCGATACGAGAATTGATACGCCAGTTATCAATATTTTAATTCATAAAATGAGACGCTCCAAATAGATTTCCCTGGTCCCAGCTTCGCTACATGGCTCCTCGAGGTGGCGCTCAACACATGAATGAGGGAAACGTGAACATAAGTTAACTAGCTTAAGAAAAAGAGGTCTTTAACGGGATGGTGGACAACAGAGTGAGTAAAATAATAAATGCCCCAGTCACAATTAAGTCCAAAGTCTGGAAAACCTGCACTTATCCTTTTCACGGGCATTTTGTTTTCATACGTACACATATTGTGACAAATTATTATAGGATTGTCTAGCAATATATTGATTATCACAGAATTGCTATATCGTGATAATATCGGTATCATGAGCCATGTATCGTATCGTGAGGTACCCTTATTCCCACCCCTAAAACAGAAAACTTCTGCATTTTTACATTTTCAAAAAAACTCATTCTGTATGATTTATATATCCCCACAAGTAATAATAATAATATTACGTTTATTTTATATAGCACCTTTCTACAAAGAAACAATACAGATAAACTGAATAGGTAACATAATTAAACTGAAAAGATAAACATGACAAGAATCAGATCATAAAGTCAAGGATCAGAGAAACAAGAAGCAAAAAGATATGTTTTAAGGTGGGTTTTGAAATCATGTAATGATGGAAGGTCGCGAATGTGTTGGGGAATAGAATTCCAGAGAGTGGGGGCAGCGGTACAAAATGCTCTTCCACCAAATGATGATAATTTGAAAAGTCTGTGTGATGATATGTGTGCATTCAGGTTGAAGTCACACACACACAGAACGTGTTTGGTTTAAAGCATTTTGATTTTAGAAAGGAAAAACAGATAAAACATCTGGATTATGTCTTAATAAATTGGTAGTTTTCACTTTAGAATGTAAATGTAGAGCATAGTTGGAAAGATCCAAGGACAGTTTGGCTCTGGAAGAGAATAGCTGAATTACGATGGACAACCATGTCCCCAATTAGACCTCTGAGTCATTTAGGGCTTGAGGAAAAAGGCTTGACTGGCCAAAGCAATGCAAGTGCGTGTGTCAGGAGGTCTAAAATCAAAATAGTGAACAAGATGTGACAAGAAATAACTCTCCTGGACAAGCAGTAAATTAAACATTCAAATGGCAATTCACTCTGACGTAAAAGCTCAAAATTGCCATGTAACCACTGGCAGACAAAGATCCATATAATGAATTTGATTAATTGATGACGAATATTACTCATTCTTTTTTCTTTCTTTTTTCAAATATATTTATTGAACATTTTCCAACTTTATGTAACAGGGTGAAAGTGTACCCTCGTCGTTCATTGGCCAGTGTCATGAGAAAACGTTGAACCTATCAGTAGTGGGGTGTCATGGTATAAAATGGGAGGGCTTTGGTTACCTTTTTTTAAACCTTTTTTGTTTAGCTCTTTCTGGGCCTTGAAAGTGTGGTTCAGATTCTGCTCAGATTTCATCAAAAATATTTACATTTTTGTTCCAAAGATGAACAAAGGTCTTACGGGTTTGAAACGACATGAGGGTGAGTAAGAAATTAAAGAAATTAAATTTTTGGGTGAACTAACCTTTTAAAGAATTAGTTCACTTCAGATGTAGCCAATGTAGCTGGCCTTACAGGCCATCCAAGATATATGTAGGTGAATTCAGTATGAGAGTTTTTTAGCTGAAACCATAGTCCTCTGTGATTCATATAATGCAAGTCAATGGCTACCGTCACTTTGAAAGTAAAAAAAAAAAAAAAACACAGACAAAGAGAAAAATTAATACCCGTGGCTCCTGACAATACATTGAGGTCTTATGAACTGAAACGATCATTCTGTGCAAGAAACTGAACATTATTAACATGCAACATTGACATGAACGCACTCAGGACCGTTTGCTGAGGGTGGTGATTACAGGTAATAATGTTGTAAATAATTTTCATTTTCTTGCATAGACCGATCGTTTCGCTTCATAAAACCTCAATGAATCGTAAATTTTGTTTTGCCTGTGTTTTTTTTTTAACTCTTTTTGACTTGCATTAAATTAATCACCATAACCACAGTTTCAGCTAAAAAAAAAAACGTATTTACTGTTCTACTGAAGAAAAAAAAAGTCACCATCTTGGATGGCCTGAGGGTGAGTAAATTAACAGCATTTTTTATTTTATGAGTGAACTATCACTTTTTAATTGTCCATTTTGTCATAACCCGGCTCAAAGGCCATGACGAATTCAAAGAGGACACGGAGGATTGGCAAAAGTAAACATTTATTATAACAACTCAATTAACTAACAATTAACAATGTAGAATGTGTTAGTCAGTGGCATCAGTGGTGTAAATGTGGATGAGTGACTAGAGTTAAGTTTTGGTGTTGAGAAGTGGTAACAAAACATAATATAACAAAACAAAGATGTGTTGCTGCTGCTGCTGCTGGCAGGAGTGGAACCAAATCAGAGAGAGCGAGAGATTAAAAGGGCCGGAGTATTTATCCTCCCACAGCGTCTGGCGCAGGTGTTCCCAATCTGGCTCTAGCACAGGTGCTCCCAATCTGGCTTACGGGCACTGATACCTTCAGGAACAAAAGGAGACTGTAAACTGCCCAACACCACACAGTTAAACACCCAACTATGCATGACCGTCACAATTTTGATTGGGTGGTGATGACATCTAAAATTTCTATGCTATAAAACAAGTATCTAACAATTAAATGTTACGGTTAAACATACTGTAACTAAAATAAGATTGTGTACTATGTGTAGTTGATATTAATGTAAAACACAAAGACGTACCTGATCCAAAATTTGAAAAATTGCAGCAGTCTTCTCATGGGTTGCTGCTCCTTTTGAATGGATTACTCTGATTAGTTGACTCATGTACACATCTAACTGGGCAAGAAACGTGTCTTCCAGTGGAACAGCCATAAGCCTATGGAACTCTGCATTGATCTGAAATAAAAAAATAAATAAAAACTGTCAACAACAGTCAAACTGCACATGCACATTTGGTATTTTTCATATTAAATCAGCCAGTACTTGTGCACCTTTTACATGCACAATACATGTCACGTCATATAATCATTTTGAGTTTACACTGTATGGACTAACAAAAGAGATATTTTTCTGAAAATCAAAAAAGGCACATGCATTCGGGATGTCATAAGGGTGATTTAATGCAAATTTTAGTTCTTAATAAATTCTTAATGAGGATAAAATACAAGTCAATAACATTAGACAACATTAGATGGAATTTACTCAAACATATCCAACATTAGTAATTCATATTATCTATTATAGAAGAAATTAGAAATTACTTAAATGAATAGAAATTACTTACCATGTAACGTTATAGCAAAGTGTCCTCCTCAGTTGTCAAATATTAAAAAAGATTTCGGTCCTAAGGGGAGAAAAATTCTGTAGTATGTAAGTGGTAGAAAATGGTTTGCTACAGGTCAAGTAATTAATTAGTTGTGAAAATACTACTATTTCTAAAAATAAATAAAAAACCTGAAATTTTTTCATGGATGAAACACCTTGAGCTAGGCAAATTAAGCTAGCGTTAAGCACAATGGGTGTGTCTCAAGTTCCCTAGTTCAGTAGTCAGGGCACTGATCAGGGAATCAGTCAATAGGCTAGTTGCACGTGACCGCCATGTTGGATTTCCGATCAGCGAGTGTGGGGGTAGACACTTCCGGTTTCAAATTACGCCCGGTGCAGGGAGCCAGAGAAAGCCGAAAATTATCTCTTATAGTTGTTTACAGAATCAATTATATCACTATAATCAATACTACTAAGATCCATATTACTATCACACGAGCCAATGGCAATTAAATGCACAGATACATAGTCTGATTAATGAATGAAATACAACTGTTCACGAACAGAAGATTGTATTTGACTCATGCTGCATACGCATACACAATGACAATTATGCCTACTGTAAATATAGCGTTACAACTACGATTAGAGTTGTTTGCATAAAATGCACTGTGAACATTCACACGTTTGCCCTGTGATGGGCTACAATTTATCTCCATAAATACTATTTTCTCAATTCTGCGCATGTATTTTCACTTACTTACATCAATTGCTCGATCAATATTATCATCACATATTTTACATTTTTAACTGTAGGTACCACAAACATTTTAATATAGCTAAGTTTGTGTATATTTTACACGTAGTAAAATACTGTATTGTGCTGCTTATAAACATCAGATAAATAATGATTTATTAAACATATGGTCTTTACTCATTTCACTTGCACAAAATAAATGCAGTAATAGAAAGCATAGAAACGCACAGGTGAAATACACTGAAAATTATATGCATTTAAAAATTTGGTCGGGTTGAAGTCATCCCTCCGGATCTTCTGCATCCACTCAGTCCGTACAGCAGCGTCAACGGGGAATGCATGAAAGCTCACTTCTTTGTTGTAAACGTGACTAAACGGTACATAACAGTGAAGTGCTGAGTCTGTCACCCTCTGAAAGGCAAGTCGCCTCTCTTGAATCCTAAAAACACTCATTGTAGAAAAATGATCTCTCTGGTAATGGAACTCAGTCGCTGTTGTCTCTAGCTCTCGCTGTCTCCCACTCTCGCTGTCAGATCACGCAGGAAGTTTTCACCGGAAGTACTGGCCCACACACTCAAGTTCGAACGTCAACGGTCGCCATATTGTGCACGGAGCGAATGGGCTGACTCTCTGATCAGTGCCCTCCCTGATTACTGAACTAGGGAGCGGATTGAGACACACCCAATGACTTTCATCATCATTTTAGGCGAAAAAAAGTCGATAAATAAATCAGAGCTAACGTTTCAAAGACAAATAAAAGAACAGACAAACATTACTTTAAAAGCAAACTCAATATTAACCACAACTTTCCCGAACTCTGACCTTTCCCGTGATCGCTATGGCAACGTAGAACAAGCCGGTAACGAACTTCCGGTTTACGTTAGCCTGAAGATGCTATCGGAGAGCCTCAACAAGCCCAAACAACTTGCTTGGGTAATGACGAGTAGAGCTTAGATCGGGCCCAAAAAATCAAGCCCGACCCTACCTGAGCCCGTTGTGTCCGAGCCCGGCCCGACACATTAACTGTAATTATGAGCCCGGCCCCATTTAGACCCAACCATTTTTAATACGTGGGCCGTTATAACCAGGGGCGGCGCCAGATCATTTTTAACATGTGCTGAGGGGGTGCTAGATATATTATATATAAATACTTTTAATAAATGAGCAAAAATTGGCCACCTAATATTTAATATTCAATTATTTTAATGATCACAATTAAAGTATTAATTTTATTAAATTGAACAAGCACAACATTCGGCATTCAATCAAATTTTATTAAAGATTTATTATTATTAATAATGTTATTTCAACACAATATCTCATTATTTCGACATAATATGTGTGCGTGCAACAAGCAAGATGTGCATTTGTAAATCCGGTGACACGCGTGCATTGATTTTTATTAATAAACTAGTGTTTTCTGTCAGTGTCGGCTGCAAAGATGAAGTTGACGATCGCCATCTCCGTAGTGAACGCGCCTATAGCCTAGAGAGAAATGCACATCTTGGATTACATAATCAAAGAGTAGCCTATTTCTTTTAATTTTGAATTGTTTCGTTTAAAGACATTTAAAGCTTTCTTTAGATAGGCTATATTTCTCATGGCTCAGTTTTGGTTAATTTATGATGAGATGCGCTCCTGTTCACATGCAATGCAAGTGACCGCGGCGCGCCGGCGCCTCCATGTCATGATTTATATTGTCTGCTATATATGCTTCTTATTTATTAAATCCAGGTAATTGGTTTATACAAACCTATATACGTTTATACAAAACGAAATTCACTTTAAAGAAAGGCTTTCTACAAAACAATACTTAATGAAGAAAATTAAGTTTAATCATGTCTGACCCATTAACAAAATCATGTCTGACCCACTCTATGTCTCCCGCTGCATCCTATCATGGTGTTCACTTTTCATAATCAACATAGACTGATTTTAGAAAAAATTACATTATAATATTTGAACAAATATGAAATTAAATGCTCTTATTTAATGGCTACAACAAATATAGTAGGCCTACATACTCTCTATTTGTACAAATTGCTGCACATTCAAGTTAATTCTCGAATTAATTTTCAAATAATTGAAAAAAAATAAACATACCACTTAAAAATATATATACAGTTGTACTGAAGTTTTTTCTAAGTAAGTTAACGTTACAAGAAACACTCTGCGTAGCTAGAGGGTCCGTTTATGTTGGAAACAGCTCCCATTCATAAAATCCTTCAGTTTTCGCGTGTTGTTTTTGCACCCGACAACGGTACAAGTTGAACCACAAGGAGCCATTGCTTATCTGTCAACATTACTACTTGTCAGTTATCAGTTTCACCCGTTTGTACCGCGACGCGAGTATCCCTTGTGTGCTAGCTTCATTAAGCGTTAAGCCGCTTGTCCACCAGCGTCCGATACATTTTTGTTCCGACGCGACGCCTGTGACGTTTTCGCTGCTTGGGTGCGGGGTTTGTGGGCTGGAATAAATATGAAACCATAGCAACGGCCATACACAAAGTCTCGCCGCCGAGTTTCCATTGGCTGCTGCCCCGCGTTTTGACGCTCTCATTTGCATAAAGTATCCACCGAGATACTTTTTTGACGCGCTGCTGTTGACCAAATCGACGCGACGCGACCCATCATGCTTTGCGGGGGCGTTTTTGCTGCCTGACGTAGTTCCATAGGAAATGAATGGGCTTTGGCGTCGCGTCAGAAATCTCGACGCTGGTGGACAAGCGGCTTTAGGCTAAACTGGAACTGAGATACCGTCAACAGGAAGTATCGAGTGTCATGGCGACGCCCAATAAGACTCGCAGGAAAGTTGTGGATACTGCAGGATTTCAAATTCGAGCATTTTGTCCCGCTGCCCGAGCACTTCCCGCCCAAAGCATTTCCAATATCTCGCGCGGCACAGACGGTTAAGAAGGCATCAATTTTAAAGTTATTTTACACACATACTCCCAGGTTCCAAACTGAACACATTTTTATAAAACATACCAGTAAATACAACATCTTGTAGGCTATAACGTACATACAACATATTCAGTAACGCTATATCGCAAACGTACGTTCAAAAATTCGGTATTACGATTTCGTTAGTATTCATGTTCACAAACAACATTAATTAACTCATAAACAAAAAAAACACACGTCCAAAAGTTGCATTTTCGAGTATATTAATTAAAACAAACTTTCAACCTACCTTTATCATCCGGGTCCGGACTCCGGAGAGAAAAAGAAAATGACGGTTGAGCAGAAGTTGAAAGGTGTGTTCGACATCGGCTGCGGCTGGATGTAACCGATCGGCGAGAGTAGCCGCGTGCAGGCGGGGAGGAGCTGCAAACGGAGACGTGAAGTCGGACACTTTCTGGTTCCCGTAGTGACCGCTCACGTGGTGTTTGCATACTTTACCACAGCTGAAGTGAAATAAATGCAATATTTGCCTAATAATGCATAGATGTTTCAGAGACATTTTCATTCAATACTTTATGTACTGCTTCATACAGCGTATGTTTGAACAAGAATAAAGTTCAATATAAGCTACTATCAATGAAGTGGAGTCTACGTTTTTTAATCAGTTTTAATTTGATAAACATGACACAATATAACATCGCAACTACATGAAAAGAGTGTTTACTGTTATAAAAAACTGATTTGTGAGCTTTAGAGGAACTAAAGGTGTTCGAATAAACACGAAACACACGTGATTGTTGTCATGCAGTGAATCCGGCCAATCGTGGAACAGCTGTATCGTCATCAGCCCACGTGCAGCCCCGTGCAGCCGCTCTTGAGAAGCTGCGCTGGCTGAGTTCTCCGGCTACTCTCGAATCGCTCTCGCGGTACTTTGATGGCATACGTCACAGTCACGTGGCGTCGGCGCCGTATCAAGTCGGACAAAATTTCTAACCGGCATGCACTGCTTCAAGTCAGCCGCCGATCGGTCTGCGCAGAGCTGCATGAAGTCGAACAAGCCTGAAGACAGGCTCGTGCGTCATGACGTCAAAAAAAAAAAAAAAAACCGTCTCATGCGGGGGTCCTTAAATAAAGGGAAATTATACTTTGGGTGAAATTGAGATATTTCAGTGTCTGTGAATTTCTCTATGCATTCAACTATAATTGCAACTAAAAAATAAATGAACAATTGTTTCTGTTTCCTCTTTACAAAAACAGCATAATGGAGAAACCACTTCTTTAAACTTACTGATAAAATATCCTGAGATAATATCCATTTATTATTTTAAAGTGAGTTTCTTTGACTTTATTAGGAATTACATTTATTAATATCTGACCACAGATTCTGAAAAAAGGGAATGAAAATCCTGTTTCCATTTCATCAATGCCTTAGGTGAAACACTTTTTTCTTTAATAAAGATTTTTCTAATATAAACGTTATTAATTTTTTTATCCCTAACAGAAAGGCCCCCAAACAGTGAGAGCCGGAAGAAAACCAATTACAGGATTATACATCTTTTCAATTTTGATAAGGTGAAGTAGTTTCGGGGAAATACAATGAATTCATTTTAAATATTTTTTTGAAGATGTGTCCCAAAATTATTAACAAATTCAGTGTAATTATATAGGTCACCTTACTGATTTAATAAGTTAAATTAAACCTTTGTCAAACCACTCACTCCAAAAAAAAAGTCTTGTTTTTGAATATTGATTATTCCAAATAACACAGGAATGGGGAGGAAAATTGTGTTTGTTGACCAATTTCCATGCATCCAAAGCTTGTTTATGAAAATTAGACAACTTAAATGCGAGGTTAGTGCATTTAAATTCACAAGCAAGTAAAAAAGTTAAAAGTTAAGACCACCACATTTATTAAAGATTAGATGGGGATAAAGAACCATGGAAAATTCTTCTCACAAAGACAGTGCTTGATCCAGGTAAATTTAAATATATTATTAATAGTTTCAAAATCTAAAGCATTTAATCCTCCTTCTGATACACTTCTAAATTTTTGGCTTTGGTTACCTCCATTTACATTATTTATTCATTTAGCAGACGCTTTTATCCAAAGCGACTTACAAATGAGAACAATAGAAGCAGTTAAACTAACAGTAGGACAACTATATGCAAGTGCTATGACCCTTCTCAGTTTAGTCCAATGCAGTAAAAAAAAAAATAATATTTAAAAAAAAAATTAAATATAGAATAGAATAGAAGAGAAAGTGTTAGTATTAATGGATCAAGTGCTGTCGAAAAAGAAGCGTCTTCAGCCATTTCTTGAAAGTGGCTATGGACTCAGCAGCTCTGGTTGAGTTAGGCAGATCATTCCACCAGCAGGTAACAGTCCAGGTGAAGGTCAGAGAAAGAGATTTTGTGCCTCTTTGAGATGGCACCACAAGATTGTTCGCTTGCAGAGCGCAAGTTTCTGGATGGCACATAAGTCTGAAGTAATGAGTTTAAGTAATGGGGAGCAGAGCCAGTGGTTGTTCTGTAGGCAAACATCAGTGACTTGAAGTTGAAGTTGGAGAACAGGATAGGGATCATATGAATAGGGTATAGGAGGATAGTTATTTTTATAACAGCCATTCTACCTAACATTCAAGTCTTCTCTAATTTTACTAAGCAAAGGGGTAAAGTTGCCTTTGTATAAATGTTTTTAATGGCTTGCAAAGATACCCACTTAAAAGGAAATTAACTAACATTTGGCATTGTTTTCATGGTACCAACAGGCAGTCTCAGACTTATTAATTATATATCCTGAGAAAGTACTGTATTAATAATATCAAGAAGAGATGGTACTGAAGATGAAGGATTTGAAATGAGAATGTGCACACCATCTGCATAAAGGGATATTTTATGATGTTTCACATCAGTTTGCAAACTTTCAATTGAAGGATCTGTTCTGATCACCTTGGCAATGGGTTCAGTTGCGAGCACAAAGAGCAGGAGTGACACTGGGCACTCTTGCCTATTCCCTCTATGTAAAGAGAAGCTTGCTGATCTGGAACTATTTGTAAGAACAGAAGCTTTTGGTTCTTCATATAATATTACTCATTCTAACTTGACTAACATGTTAGGCTTTTTAGGTACTCTAAGGCCAAATGCATGTACAGGGTACAACGAGGCTAAAGGCACACCCTAAAAATGTGCTTATACCCCCATAGCATGATTGCAGAAAAAAAATATAGCCTATTGTTTTTATTGAACATTGATGGAGCAACAGATTTTGTGTGAAAATAAATTATAAAAGTGGTTTGTTTGTTTGTTCATTTCAGTATAGTTTTATTTAATGCCATGCCAACATCTGTGGCTATCTTCATGGCAAAAACTTATTTACAAAAATACAAGAGTTCAATAAAAATAAAAACCAAGCAAACAGAAAAAATATAGAAATCAATATTATAAAAGATTTTAAACATTGTTTGTTTGTTTTCAAAAATCTTATAAATGTACAAGGTGACAAGGAGGGCCTTTTACCCCACACACGAGGTAAAAGGCTCACCAGCATGGGGCAAAAGGCACAGAGTACTGATACAAAAACTTTAGGTAAAATAATGTTTTTAATATTTAAGTTAACACTTATTCAAAACAATCACTTCAGAAAAGTTTGCACTATTTTCGGTTTATTTTGATAAATAAAAGAATTCATTTTTGTTCAATAAATATACTGTCATTCAAATTATGTTAAAATAATTTGTTTAAAAATACAAAAACAAAAGTATTTAAAAAGTAAAGATTCTGAAAGCCTTGAATGAGATCCTATAATAATTTAATAAAGCTTTACAGTGGTAACAAATAAATATGATATTTTATTTTATGAAATATGAAATCTCCTCCATATTGCTTTAAAATATAGCATTCTGTGTAGAATTCGCGCATGTTGTAGACTCGCGCATGTGACCCGCTCTGTGCTATCATGTCTCTGGACCGGAGCAGAATGTGTGCATGATGCGGTGGTTTACGTGACCTTGATGTGAAGCCAGACTTCATTCGCCCAATGGAAAGTATATTTACCCTATCCCCTATACAGTGCACTATGTGCCATTCACCATATAGAAGATACAATTGTGTGAACAAGTGACCGATTTCAGCTGCAGCTTCAGTAGGCTATCTATATAGGGGGTGGGATGCTTCAGATTCTAGAGAGCATTTGATTGGATAGAAAATCTGACGAGAAGCTGAAGTGCAGAGTGATGTCATCAAAATCGTTGATCCATACCGCCGGAAGTGAGAGGCTGATAGTTTTGAACACTTATATCTTCAAAATATATATAAGTATATATCTTATATCTAAAAGTCAAAAAAATATAATTTTGATTTCATGGGGACTCTAAGAAAAGTGCTGAGCTGAATTTTTGTGCCATCTAGTTGTTTAAAATAGAATACAGTCAAAAAGGCCTTTTATCCTGGTACACCTTTAGCCCCGTTGTGCCCTATTACATGCAGTTGTGGTGCATAGATGCCAGGAACTGGAAATAAAGCAATATGCTTAATTATTGCCCATAGATATTAAATTAAATGATGTAATTAATTTCAGATAATATGCAAACATACAATATAAATACATTATTAAACCATTGGCTGAAACTTTAGAAAACAAATGGGAGGAAAGGGAAAGTTGTGTTTTCCACTCCGTGGTTGAGATCTTTTTGCTCTTGTATGGCACATGGGTTTATTTTGGTAGAACATCACTGTAGTCTAGAGATGTGATTTAAACAGCAGCCATTTCTGTGCCCCTCGCCAGGAGTTTGCAATGGTATCATGTCTCCAGGAGGGAAGCTCATGTGTCACCAACGAACAGCTGTGGTCTTCTAAATTCAAGTTTGGGAAACTTAGAACTGTCACTCTGTTCTTTTCCTTTAGTAAAGCAAGGAGGTGTTTTTCATACACAGGACACTAACTAAATTCACTACGACTACAAATTGATTTTAAGAGGAGAAAAGTGTAAAAATTTGGGTCTAGAGGAGTAAAAAGTGGGCCACCAAGAATGTTGGTCTGGACTCCGGAGCAGAGGGCCCCTGCAGTGACTCCACAGTGATTACATAGGACGCAAACATGATGGCTTCTACTGGGCCCTATGATTCCAGTCTGTGTTGCTGGTTTTATGTCAAAATAAGGTCACTACAGGGTTATACCACCTGTGCAAGGCATTTGGTGATGGGGTGATATAAATGGCAGCTGCATCGACAAAGACAATCATTCAGAGGGGTTATAGTGTGACTCTGGTAAATATATTTTATGACTTAAGTGCAATGAATGCCAAGATTTTTTAAAACCATAAACATAAATAATTACTTTTGTTTTAACCTGCATTGCATTAAGAAACATATTTATGGTCCAAAATAACAGTTGCAAAAACACTATGATGTTGTTCCTTCCTAGCAAACATTCTAAATAGAATCTCATCTCCTTCTGTCAAAATAGCATGCTATACCACCTAACAGGCAGCAGCAACTGCACATCTTGGGTGTCAGCATGTTTATGGATGCATATTCAAAAGGTAGCTCCAACTGCAGTAAATGAAGAGACCTGCCACATGGCTCAATTAGAAAGCTGTTACACCAAAAATTACCACATACATTATATGACTACTACTTTAATTGACTTAACTATGTGCCATGGTTCTTTTTAGCCTAAACAATAAAAATGCATAACTGAAATACATATATTATAATACAATACAATACAACCAATACAATATATTGTATAATCATTCTCTTGATTTGTGTGGTAAAACAAAAAATTGCACTGGTTTCCTGAGGAGCTGGACAGCATACTAGCGCCATCTTGTGGACAAACCTACTGAGGCAATCTTTACATTTACATTTATCCATTTGGCAGACGCTTTTATCCCAAGCGACTTACATTGCATTTCAAGACATTCGCAATCTTATCAGTTCTTGCTTTCCCTGGGAACTGAACCCATGACCTTGGTGTTGCAAGCACCAACGCTCCACTGTTTGAGCTACAGGAAAGCACTTAAGAAACAGGAAAGCACAGGGAAGCACATCTTATAAATCACAAATCACTTCTGTATTGGATAAATTGAAACCTTTCATATAATTTCTGTTATTTTTCACTTTAGGGTCTATTTGAAGGCTGGTATTTAAACATATTTTGTCATCATCTAGTGGTTAAATATGGTAATGTCACTAAAAACAAGCAGACATCTGGTTTGAATGAGACTTGCTCATTTTTAGCATTTAATATCCATTAAAGGGGATTTACTTTTAAACTGTAACATTTAAATATAAGTTTTGCATGTACTGGATGATGATGCATCATCCAATGTGTTATTATAGGAAAACAATTGAAACATTTGCTAATTTAGTCGTTATAGCACAAAATGTCACTTTCAAATATTAAAAGACGGGTATATGTAAAATACTAAGGCTGCGTTCCAAACCGCATACTTCCCTACTATTTAGTATGGGAAAAAGAGTAGGCGAGCGAAAAAGTATGTACGAATCCAAAAGAGTAGGCGAGAATTACCTTGGTGACGTACTAATTATCGCGAGATTCGGACTTAAGTGCGTTCGAATATGCCTACTTTCCTACTATATAGTAGGCGAAAACAGTACGTGAAGGAAGCAGTACGTTCGAAACATCAGTATTCATAAAAGAGTAGGCGAGAAGTTCCCGGATGGCTTACTGCTTTCGGCCAGATTTTTGAGTGCTCAACCGATGGATACTCTTCTATCCCAGGAGGCCACGCGAGAGGATACGTCATTATCAAACATAGCAGAGATCGGCGACGCGGGTGCTTTCAAATGTGAGTAAACACAGTTCCTTTTGTTAAAATTGCATGTGTTGAACTACTGTAGAGTAAACTGTTGAATTGTTGAAGGTGTAAAGACGTTACACAGCATAGTATAGTTGTGATTTTGCTGTAAAAACACGTTTTATTATGTATAACGTTAGCTAACAGGGGAGCTCCAGTAAAGACACGTAAGTTACGTCTCTAAAGTGGATTTACATAAACCATATACATCTGGACGCTTATTTTAAATGTCTATTTACATCTGACAGGAATGACAGGTTATCACAACATGAAATAGACATCTGAGTGATGAATGTGTGCTATTATGTAGAACAAATCTATGAAGTAACTAACGTTAAACATAAGTTATCTATTTTATTTGTCCATTAGTAGTTGATAAATTGAGGAACATTTATGTTGGATAAAAAGTTAAAACAACCTCAACATGTAAATGTAGTGTTGAGCTCATAAATCACAGAGGTAACGTGAATCTTGTCTGGATGTTACAGGGACAGATGAACAGATGTGTGTTTATCCGGTGGAGAGTGGCTCATGAAGTGAGTATACTACAGAAATGAATAACAACTATTTAAATCTTAAGTTGTAGTTTATTTTAATTATTGTAATTTCAAACAGAGCTATTACAGCACCTTTCTGATTCTTGATTTCTGTGCATTTGCTGCACAGCTTTTGTGGTGGAGCAGGACCTGCAAGGAAAGATGATGGCGGCATTTGTGGAAAAAAAGCGTTTTTGTCTTCTAAATAATACTGAAATCAAATGACATTGTGCGTTTAAAATTACTGCTTTTGTGTTATGTTTGTGCATTTTGTAGGATCTGAAATGTTAGCAGGCTGGTGTGAGCACTGAGGATGAGGAGCCCAGAGCTGAATCCTGGAAACGGTGCCATGGATGAGACCCTCCATCACTCCACTTGCCCTTATGAGACCCTCCATCACTCCACCTGCTCTTATTGCCTCAGATTGTGAAGCACAACACATCACGCAACAACCTCCGGCACGAGGGAACGGCTCACCTCTGGCGGTCAGCTGATTCATCAGAATAAAGCCGCAGAATGGGAACCGCTGTGTTGAGATGGCAGAAGGATGTGGGTTGAGCGCCTGTAGCCTACATACATGATTGTAGTTTGAATAAAGCTTTGTTTCATATGTTGACTTAAGCATTTGTTTATTGTGTGATGGTGACTTTCATTCATTCTTTTACTAATTTATTAATATTTCTCATTGTTGTCAGTAAATAAAATATAATTATTTAATTAATGTTTTATTTAATTGTTTGAAAGAAAATGTAGATATGTTCATTATATACACATCTAGAGTGTATTCAATCATGCATAGCTATGTCATATGATATGACATACATTACATTTTGTTTGTTTTATTGAATTATATCATTTTCAGTAAAAAGTAATATAATTAAGTATTGGTCAGCATTTATCATTGTTGTTATTGTATGTTTTGGGGTGGGATAGCAATGCAATTCATTGTGGGGTAATATTAATTTTTAATATTAATGATACTTACATTTTTCAAGTATAAAATCAACAGTTTTCCTCCAAAGGCGAATCTTCGAAAAGCTGCCCTTTGTGCAGACATTACAAACGCTGAGGAAACCCGTTCTAGGTAGGGCTGTCGAGTTACTGATGTTATGAGATCTTTAAAAAAATCTCATGTATGCAAACCCATAATATATATTATATATATATATATATATATATATATATATATATATATATATATATATATATATATATATATATATATATATATATATATATATATATATTATGGGTTTGCATACATAATATGAGATTTTTTACACAGGAAAAAAGAACCTACAAGGTTGAATATCTTAATATATATTTTCTTAAATAATTCATTATAATACATTTAAAAAAAGCATTTTTTGTTATTTATAGGCCTAGGCCTGAGGGATGAAACGACAGTTAAATTCAACAAGAAAAAGAGGAAAAAATAAAGCAGTTAGCTACTTTTGCATGTGGATGAAAATGTTTGGATAAAAAAAATAAAAATAATTAACAACATATTCAAGAGATGACAATTTTGGGATTTCGTAATAAAAATAAATAATATCGTTAAGGATAAAACGGTGGGTCACATTAGTAGGGTTAAATATAAGAACTTAAATCAACCCTAAATGTATTCACAAAATAAATGGGCAGCAGTTTCTTCAAAAAGACCACAAAATGAGCAAGTTTAATCAATATCAAGATATTTACAGATAGATGAATTAAACGTGTCCATTCAAATCTTTTAAGTTGTTGCGCGTGTGATAACGCGTCGTAGGTCACATGATAACGTCAACATGGCAGATGTCCGGTTCGCATTCATACTCAACGAGATCTGGCTATAAAGTACCTACTCTTTTAGCGCTCGTTAAGTAAGTACTTATTGAAATTAAGTACCTACTCATTGAGTATGCGGTTTGGAACGCAGCCTAAGTGTTCTATTTAAAATGTTAATTTGACAATTTAGTTGTATAACTACGGAGCCCCTGAGGGGACCTTTGCAAAAAAAAAATACGGACTTTCGTGTGCGCACGAGAAAGTTTTGCATGCTCACGCGTTACAATTTCAGGTTTGGTTATAGTGTCATTACTACAAATGTGGGAAAAGGGATGAGATGAGAGTGTGCTTGGAGCATGCCTCCAGACATTTTTTCTTATTATAGGGAGTTTGCATTTGAGATTGTTTGTGGATTGTGCTTTACTGTAAGAAAAAAAAAAGCATGAATATCACTTAAATGAATATCAGGTCCCACATCATGGATTACATAATCAGAGAGTAGCCTATTTCTTTTCGTTTTGAATTGTTTCATTTAAAGACATTTCAAGCTTTCTTCAGATGTATTTCTCATGTATGTGAGGCATACACTGAGTTTCGGTTAATTTATGATGAGATGCGCTCCAGTTCACGTGCAATGCAAGTGACCGCGGCGTCTCCATGATTATATTGTCTGCTATATTTGATTTATATTTATTAAATACAGGCAATTGGTTGATAAAAATTGATTAAAATTAAGATTTAACAATTTATACAAAACGGAATTTACTTTAAAGAAAGGTTTTCTACAAAACAAAACTTATTTAAGTGGTCAGAATCCATTTGCGATCCATTCCATTCTGAATAAACAAAATGCAGTTTACATGCTTCATCCTTGTTGCATTATTAAGATAATAGGCCTAATTAATAAATGCACGCACAATTATCCGTGAAATTGATAAATGTTGCAGATATGTTTTACTATGCACAAACAAATGCCTTTCAACTTATGTGTGCAAAATTCAGAATTAGGTCTAAATGAATGTGCAGCAATTTGTACAAATAGAGAGTCTGTAGGCCTACTATACGTGTTGTAGCCATTAAATAAGCGCATTTAGTTTCATATTTGTTAAAGGCTTAGTTCACCCAAAAATGAAAATGTCATTAATGACTCACCCTCATGTGGTTCCAAGCCCGTAAGACCTCCGTTCATCTTCGGAACACAGTTTAAGATATTTTAGATTTAGTCCGAGAGCTTTCTGTCCCTCCATTGAAAATGTATATGTACGGTATACTGTCCATGTCCAGAAAAGGTAATACAGACATCATCAAAGTAGTCCAAGTGACTACATTGGCTCAATCTTAAGTTTATAAAGCGACGAGAATACTTTCTGTGCGCAAAAAACAACAAAAATAATGACTTTATTCCACTATTAATTTCCTTCTCTCTGGGCCTCGAGTTATTTCACGTAGTATAACTGCGTAGCGCTTCTGTGTTGTACGCATCTCATCATAAATTAACCGAAACTCAGTGTATGCCTCATGCATACATGAGAAATACATTGTCATAACCCGGCTCAAAGGTCATGACAAATGCGAAGAGGACATGGAGGATTGCCAAAAGTAAACATTTATTATAACTTAAACAATAAACTAACAATTAACAATATAGAGTGCGTTAGTCAGTAGCATCAGTGGTGTAAATGTGGATGAGTGACTAGAGTGACGTTTTGGTGTTGAGAAGCAGTAACAAAACATAATATAACAAACCAAAGATGTGTTGTTGCTGCTGCTGCTGCTGCTGCTGCTGCTGCTGCTGCTGGCAGGAGTGAAACCAAATCAGACAGAGCGAGAGATTAAAAGAGCCGGAGTATTTATCCTCCCACAGCGTCTGGCGCAGGTGTTCCCAATCTGGCTCTAGCACAGGTGCTGCCAATCTGGTTTACGGCGCTGATACCTTCAGGGACAAAAGGAGACTGTAAACTGCCCAACACTACACAGTTAAACACCTAACTATGCATGACCGTCACAACATCTGAAGAAAGCTTTAAATGTCTTTAAACGAAACAACCAAAACGAAAAGAAAAGTTACTCTCTGTTACTCTCTGATTATGTAATCCATGATGAGGGACCTGATATTCATTTATGTGATATTCATGCTTTTTTTTCTTACAGTAAAGCACAGTCCACAAACAATCTCAAATGCAAACTCCCTATAATAAGACAAATCTCTGGAGGCATGCTCCAAGCACACTCTCATCTCATCCCCTTTCCCACATTTGTAGTAATGACACTATAACCAAACCTGAAATTGTAACGTGTGAGAACGCGAAAGTCCGTATTATTTTATTTTTTTTGCAAAGGTCCCCTCAGGGGCTCCGTATATAACTGAATAACCGATGACAGAAAAAGCAGAATCCCAGTAAAAGAGATTTAACTGAAAGGTACAATTATTCTATGACTATGATTTTGTGATCAGTTGTGCGAACGCAGGGACCTGGTGCTAAGGCACCTCAACCATCTGGGGCTTTGAATCAACTGGGAAAAGAGCAAACTCTCCCCCGTGCAGAGAATCTCTTTTTTTGGTATGGAGTTGGACTCGGTCAACATGACCAACATGACCGACAGTGCTGAACTGCTTGATTTCATTCAAGGACAGTGGTTCCACTGAAACTATTTCAGAGGCAATATCACACAAGCAAGACTGCGGTTTTCACCAAATATCAGCATGATTGCAAATGTGATGTTGACATTATACAACAGTTTAATAAATAATAAGTTAATATTAAGTGACTTACATTTTATGCACAATATTGTCTGATTTTTATCTATTTCGTCAACAAAATAGCCAAACAAAGTCACAGCTGGGCCACAGCTCAACTCTGAGCAAAAGCGGTGTTTCGTTGATAGCCAGAATATTTTAAACTTACGTGTGAAAGAGATCTATTATTCCACGTATAATCACAATATTTAGGGTTTGAATATCTTCACATCAGTAACTTGTCAGTTATAAAATAAGTCTGAGATCAAATAACCCTCCTCGGAAGCCAGCTTTCTGGCACTCTTCCCTCGCTTGTTTCACCTGTGACCATGCCTTCTTTCTTGCAGCTCTCTCCTCCAAAGACAGATCCTGTTTGATGTGCAGCCCATTCTCTTTCAGATATTGTCTTTGGCATCTCTCCACGCTGTATCCTGGTAAAGACTCATAGCAAACTATAATTATTGCTTTAGGGTGACCATCATGTATTTTCTGTCCCAGCCTATGAACTGAATCCAAAACATCTGTAAGTTTTTGCGCAGTCTTTGAAAATACTTTTGTAAGGGTCTTGATAATGACATCTCATGTGTTGTTCTCCCTGTCTGGACCACTTTCTTTTACACCATAAATCCTGAGGTAGTAGTTCTGCATTTGATACTATTGATCATAGAATCCTTATTTCATGCCTTAAACAATGTATGGGCATTAAAGGTTGTGCTCTCGACTGGTTTAAATCTTAAACCAGTCAAAATCTTGATGTTTTTTTCTTCATCTAGCTCTACCCTGCATTTTGGAGTTCATCAGGGCTCCATTTTGGCCCCTGCTTTGTTCTTGTTATATATGCTTCCTTTGGGGTCCACCAAGCATGGGGTGTCATTTCATTTTTATGCTGATGACACCCAAATGTAACTGCCCTTGAAGAAAAATTACAAAACAGGCTTAAGATCACTAGTTATGTCTCTGTCTGATATTAAGTCTTAGTTTTCTTCAATTTATTTTACATCTTAATAAGAACAAAACAGAGGTCATTGTGTTTGGGCCGTCAAGCACCTCTGATTGTGATTTGGGAGATCTGGACTCCTATGTAAAACCTTCTATGAAAAATGTGGGTGTTATCTTTAATTGCTGCACTCAAATTTGATAAACAGATACATTCTGTAGTCAAATCCATAAAAAAATAAAAAATAATAATAATAATAATAAAAAAATAATAATTATATATTTTCCAGAGTTTGAGAGAGTGATATCGATACTTTCATTTTTGGTACTTGGATACTAAAAGTATAATAAAAAGTACTTTGGTACTTTTTTGGTACTTGGTAGGGAAACCAAAAGAATCTGAATCATATTAGTTGACTTAATTTGTTTAGTAAATATATATTTCCTTCAGTTATGTTCATTCCTAAGCATGTTCAAATGTAGCATTTAATTGCACAGCACATATTTAGAGCTGATCCAGCAGGGTGTTTAGACACCAGTGAAATATCACAATTCTCTATTCAAATTTTGATACAACAGCAAAAACTACTAGCCTAATTAATGTAAATTTAAAACATTATTAAAGACAAGTAAGCAGTCAGTTATAAAATAAGAACAAATAATCTAATTACAAATAGCACAAATAAATACAATAGAACAAAGAAAGGATACAAATTAAATAAACAGCTGTTTTGGGGGGTTTTCAGGTAGGCCTATGTCTAACACTATTTTTCAGGTACATCATTTGAATAAAGGAATCAAATGTGAAATAATAATGCATATACATCACTGTATAAATTAAAGGGGTCATGAACTGAATTATTTTATAATGTCTCCTGGGGTGCCCTTATAAATGTTAGTGTGATTTTTACATCAAACATGGTCAATTTATAAATAAAAGGCATTTTTCCTATACCCTGATTTTAGCCTCTGATTTGAACGCTCTGTTTGAAGGGTTGTGTTTTCTGAGAGACTTCAGAGTAAACGCCCACTGCTTTGACTGACATCTTTGCATATGAAATATCTAGTATTACATGTGGAACTCTCTTGAAAACTTTTACGTTTTTACTAGTACAGCTATCGAGATTAACGAATCGTGAAAAGCATTGATTATAGCATTATATTTAGATACTATTCCCATCACATGAAAGGTTGTAGTGATGAGCACTGAACAGATGACAGACAGTCTGTTGATCGCATGAATGCAGTAATCTCATCATTGCAATGCAATTTCTGCACTCCAATGAATGCTTTCACCAAATAACAATGCAAACACGAAGTAAATACAGTAGGCTAAGAGCTTTGTTGTGCAGTGTAACAGCGTCATTGATTACATAGCGAGTTTTGGCAAGTGTCCAGATAAACTCGCGTTGTGTGATTGACAGCTTGGGCGATTGGAAAGGGAGCGTTCTTTGATTGCTTGCTGTATATAATTTAGTCACAGTTTAAATAACAGATTATTTTCATCCTACTAAGAGAAAAAATGTGAAGTTGATCATTTAGTCACTGGCTTGATTTACTGATGCATAAACAGTACTGAACGATTTTGAGAGAAAGAAAATCTGTCTGAACTTGAATAATTACACATCAGAAATCACTGATTACAGATCAGGCATTAGAATAAACATGGTTACTTACATGTTTGTGGCGTTGCTGGACGATCCATATTGTAAAAGTCTGTTTGCAAAGCCTGCGCCGAAATTGCGACTGATTTACCAAATAATACATAGTGAAATGTACCAAATACAAACAAATAATACACCGCTGAGACATTCACATTGTTGAACAAAACAACCCACTTTCCTAGCATTAGGATCCTTTTGAAGGTAATGTTATTGATCCTTTCTCGTTCTCATGTCACTATTCACTAATATGCCAGTGGGCGGCGCTAAAGACGCAGTGATGTAGACATAGGCATTGATATCTTCTGCAATGGCTGTCTTTCGCTGCACTATGACGTCATAATTCCACACTTTGCAGATCCTGTCGTTTTCTGGCCTTGGTTTCAATAAAAGCTGTTGGAATAACAAGGAAGTTTTGAGTTTTGAAACTTACAGGATATTTTTTATAGTATAACAACCTCTTAACTGTCAAAAGATCAAGGAAAATTTGAATTCTCAGTTCATGACCCCTTTAAATATAGATAAATCTTTATAAAGTTACAATATCAGTGAGGGGATTACTTTGTCTTTTGTAGTTTGAAAAAAACACAGCAGCAGGTTTATTAGGCTGCTGTCCCTTTAAGACCGAATGCATGGATCCAATATAGCCTTCCCTACTGTACATGCGGTTTCTTTGTTTACGTTCATTAAGATATAAACGACTATGTTTACCAGGATGGACGTTTACATCATTTTGTGTGAATTTGTCTGTTCAAGCGCAAGACGTGAAGATAATTTAATTCAAGTTGCACGCTGTCTGAGGCAGCTTTCAGGGCGTGCGCTTCAAATGTTTGCATTCATGAAACTTCTTGAAATGCAAATGTCCTGTAATAATGTAGGGAACCACTCGTTATACATAAATCACGTAACAGTTCATGTTTTACGTACATAGACGATTTAGTTTTAATCCAAATGATGATTGTGTGCTGATTGAACGATCAGCAATTAAGAGCATGCAACAGAAATGCGCTCTCTCTCTACCTCCCATCAGTTAACGTAACAGTTAACTTATACATGCCTCGTTTTACTTTCTTTACCATTTACATATCTGAACGAACTTCAAACTTTCCACTGATGTCTGTGAAAAAGGGATGTGCTTGACAAGCTCACGCGTCTGTGCCACTCAGATCCACTATGCTCAATCCACTGCTCGTTTTCTGCTTATCAGCTTGCGCACCACAGCTATAATATAGGCTTTGCTATATTTTGTTGCATATTTCACATATTAGATACATTTACTTAATAGACAGCCTTCTTTTTTTATCCCCATTCTGTTGTCAGTGTTTCTTTGTCTGGACACAAACTGTGTACACGTGTTGTATTGGTTGTTGGTATCAGAGCATTTTGATGAGTAGGCTACACGAGCGCAGTATCAGGCCCGGTATTGGTGCATCCCCTAGTTATAGTCATAAATAAACACATAGCCGCTTTTGCAAAGTGGACTGTGTACATTCACTTGTTTGAGTCTGTGTTGTGCCTCAATCCTATTCCATCTCTTTCAACACTACTTTCCTGTCTAGGCTCCACTTTCCTATAAAATGAAGACAAACTGTCCAAAAGAATAATAAAAGAATGAATAAATCATTGTGCCATAATTAAACAAGACACATTGAAACTTCCGAATAAAGACAAGGACAAAATTTAGTGCTGAGAACATGCTTTATTGAATCATTAATACTCAAGGAGGTTGCATATATATATAATTCTACAATTCTACATAAAATCAAACCAAAGTGCAGGGCATTAAGATACTAAACTGTTTCTTTCTCGTTGCACAGCAGGTGGTGTTACTGCGGCACACTTTCTTGATATTTGCCCAACAAGTGACAAGGTGAATTCTAAAGCTAACACACAAACACACAATGCTTCAAAGCAAACCTCCAAGAGGAGGCTCTGTTTCTGCAAGGAAGTACAAGATATACTTCCGTTATTGGCCAGGAGATGTTCATTTTGAAAGTTTATTCAAGCAGTCCCTTGCCAGAAACAGAGCACATTAAACATTTTTGCTCATAAAGTGCAGGCCGCTCGCACCTTGAGCATGTCATTAAAATGGTGGTATGACATAGTCAGTCAGAACACAAGGCCTAGTTGCCCTGCTTACATGAGGGTAAAATGCAAACAACACTCAAGGCCTTACGTTCAAGTAACAATGCATAAGAGTATGGTTATAATATCACTGCACGTGTAAACATGCAAGCATAACTTAGTCTCTCAGATTTAGTGTAACGTCAACAGGGAGCCTCTCTACCTGTTGAGGCAATCTTAAGACTTCAACTTATTGTTGAGGCACAGAGTTTAGTTTCAGGTTTATCAGGGTATTCGTTCCATGTGAAACTTTCTCCTGATAAACATTTAGTTCCATTTGTTTCAGTTAATATTGTTATAAATAACAATTCATACATTTTCCATAACCGTTAAATTCGGCTATATACATTATGTACATGTCACAGAAAATTGGATCAAAAATCCTAAGTCATAATTATCCAATATGGCACATTTTATAATACTTTAGACTTAAGTCTAGATTGGCATAAATTAATGTCAGGTTTGGTATAAAAATAGTTTATATTTACAGGAACAGATATCCAGGTAACTTATCAAGATTTTTTTTCATTTCATTTAAAAAATACAAAGTCGCTTAATGAAGAAAGGGTTGGGGGTATAAATTATGGCTTTACTTTGATCGAATACTGATGGTAACAGTTGCCATGTCAGATCCATGCTCATTGGAAAGTTTGAGTGTGTATGCCCCAGCATCACTCTCTTTCACACCAGTGATGATGAGTGTGGTCAGGTCTTCTGTGGTGTCAATATGGAACCTGCTACTTTCTTCTTCACCAGGCAGTTTCTTTCCACTGCGTGACCACTCAATACGAGGTGCTGGCTCTCCAGAGAAAGCACAGGCCACCGTTAGAACCTTTCCAGTTTCAATGCTGATATCTTCAGGAAGAGCTTCAATTCTTGGAGCTAAGCCTATAAAATATAAATTTATTTAAAATTATATTATTATTAATATATATATATATATATATATATATATATATATATATATATATATATATATATATATATATATAGCATTATTTTACAAATTCTTATGCATGTTTGTAATTAAACTGCTCCTTACCTTGAGCACTGTGGAGGGCTGCTCTAACTGAGGATTCTTCAACATGTGAATGACTTGACATTATACTGCTTGAGCTCATTGCATATACTGACTCTGATGTCATAGAGGATAAGCTAGACATCGACATAGTTTCAAATTTCATCTCAGCCATTGAGGAGCTGCTGAAGGATGCTTCTTGCATTGTGCTCTCCATGTGGATGGATTTTGAAGTAAAACTTTCATGCATGCCGCTAACAGCAGCACTTTCCTTCTTAAGAATCATTTCACTTCCCCCATGTATTTGGGAAGACACAGATTCTGGAAAAGAAGACAATAAAGCATTAAGGAGAATGGGCATCAAGACTTTAAATGGATAAGAATTTAATAAAATTTATGGGAAATTAAATTTACCTTGAACAACCTTATGTGTAGCCACAAATGCAGTTACTTTTGTGTAGATTGCTTGAAACACTTGACCAAGAAATGAGAATGATGTTCTTGACATTGCTCCTCCTTCACTTATGATTTCACAGGAGTATTCCCCTTGGTCACTCTCAGAAACATCAGATATATAGAGACAGCAAGTTCCATCTGCAGATGAATGAATCTGGTAGTGACTACTTTGACTGAGTTTTCTGCTGTCCTTGTACCACACAACTTCTCTTACTGAGCTCTCAGCAACAAACATCATCTTAATTTTGTCTTCATAAGCTTCAGCTTTGAGTTGCTGAATGATCTTTGGTGGTGCTTCCTTTGATGGGGTTGGGGATTTCACTGTAAGTGGAGATTTAACTCTTTTAGGTGACATAATCGGCTCAGGAGATTTGACTGTTGGTGGGGATTTAGCTCTCTGAGGTTCAGGAGACTTAAGGCCTGTAGGGGATTTAACTCTCAGAGGGGAGGCAACTGGCTCAGGAGACTTAACAGGAGGTGGAGATTTTACCCTGGCAGGTGAAGCTACTGGCTCAGGAGACTTCAGAGCTGTTGGAGACTTTACTCTTTGAGGGGTGGTTGGTTCAGGAGACTTAATAGGAGGTGGAGACTTTACCCTCTGAAGAGAGCCAACTGGCTCTGGTGACTTCACTCTGAATGGGGATTTGATACCCTCTGGAGATTTAATTCGAGGTTCAGGAGATTTCACACCAGTGGGTTCTGGTGATTTAATTTGGGGTTCCGGAGACTTTACTGAGGGCACAGGAGATTTTAATGAAGGCTCTGGAGATTTAACTGAGGGTACAGGGGATTTCACTAAAGGTTCTGGAGACTTTACTGATGGCACTGGGGATTTCACAGAGGGCTCTGGAGACTTTGGTGATGGCACTGGGGATTTCACAGAGGGCTCTGGAGACTTTACTAATGGCACTGGAGATGTGGCTGATGGCACTGGAGATTTAACTGATGGCACTGAAGGTTCTAGTGACTTCACTTGTGTAGGTGTAACTTCCTCTTTAAGTATTGGTTTGTGAATAGTCAATGTAAACCTTGCCTCTTGCTTTCCTTCCAAATTTTCTACTACTACAGTATAGCTGCCTTCATCAGAAAACTCAACTGATGAAATTTCAAAAGCAGACTTATACTGTGTTGTAGACACATGAATACGGTGTGAAGAGACAATTGTTCTTCCCTCATGCATCCATGTGACACATGGTGCTGGCTCTCCATCAATATCACAGACAAATCGTGCAGAGTCACCCTCAGATACAGTCAGAGACTGTGGTTTTGTGAGTATTTTGGCTGAAAGCGTAGCTTTAACTTTCTTTACTGATACTTCAGCAGTTGTTTTTTCTGATTCTTTTATCTTTGATTCGGATGACACATGTTTTTGAGATGTTGTATGTATTTCAGAAGATGAATATGAAGCTGATGATAGGTATTCAGTGGATGCATATCTAATTGGAGATGATGCAAGCTTCTGAGATTCATATTTTTCAAAGGCAGAAACTTCACGTCTATCAGTTAGTTTTGTTTTGGTTTCTTTGATCTCCAAATGAGTTCTTGAGGCAGAGGAAGCTCTGATTGTTGTTGAATGATAATAATCAGTTTTTGTTATATCAGGTACAAATGGTGTCGGAGCCTCTTCGTCTCTACGTCTTGAGGAGTATGTAGTAAACTCTCCACCTGAAACATCAAGAGTTCCATAGTCTGATGCCTCACCCTTTGAATTTGTGCAGACAACACGATATGTGCCACTGTCCTCTGCCTGACAGTCATTAATTTGGAGAGATAGAACTCCACTCATATTTGTGAACTGGTATTTGCTGCTCTCTTGTATTTGTTGTCCATTATGGAACCACTGGATATCAGCATCTGGCTTTGATTGAACATTCAAAGTGAATTTAGTGTTTTGACCACATGGTACACGGTGAGAACGGATTCTTACTGTGATACGTGGAGCATGGTCAAGACTGAAGGGTTGCTGAGTCACAACCTGGTACTTGCGCTCAGATTTGAGAGCTGCTTTTCTTGCTTCATATCTAGACATGATGTCAAATCTTGCAGACCTTTCAAATCTAGAGGAGGATCTGGAAGATCTTCTCTCAGTGGATACAGGACTTGGTGATCGAGGGCGTGTTCTCTCAGGGGTGGGTGATCTTCTTTCAATGAGTTCAACTTCAGCCTCTGTTGAGATGCGTGCACGGGGTTGTCTGACGAGCTCAGAGACAGGACGCATCAGTTCAATGTATGTTGGAGACAAGGATCTCCTCCTTCTCAAGAAATATGAAATGGGAGGAGGAGAGCCTCGAGCTTGCTCAGTTTTTGTTACATGTATGGTCTCTTCTACACGTCTCATTTCAGCTTTGTGAACAGGTTTTGGTGAGGCACGACGCAGTGCAGACAGCTCAAAACGTACAGGGCTTCCACTGGGTGGGGAGGCAGAGAAGCCAAGTTCTAGTTCTTCATCAAGCTCTTGCCTCTCTTTTTCAGTTCTCTTTATTGTCAGATAGTCCTCACCCTCGAGGAGCTCCTCATCGGAAAGATCTCCTAGTGAGCGTCTTCTCAGTCTGAATGATGCCTCAGATTCTGGGGATGGTGATCGCCTTGCTGGTCGAACAGTCTCTAAATCATCTTGCGTAAGTTTTGGAATGCGCCACTTTGGTCTGTACTGATCACTTATTCTAGGCAGTGGCATGACATAAAATTGCTCCCATCTGGAAAGACGAATACGCCTCTGTCTCTTCTGAACAATTCTTTCCATTCTCTCAGGAATCTCATATTGGTCACGGAGTTTCTTGTACCATTTCATGTCAGATAACGGCACAAAGTATTTGATCAAGTTATCTTCACAAAGAACAGTTGGATCATGTGCACGAGCTTCAGGGATTTCATAAGGCATACGCATCTTCTTATCTTCTTCTTTTATTTTCTTTATTTCCTGATCCTCTTTATCAGAGATGTCAAACTCACCCTGCACATTCTTGGTGCTCACTGCAGGTTTATATAATTCAGCAGCTTCCTTCAAAGCCTCCTGTGCTACAGGATTGAGTGTAACAACCTCTGCTGTTGAGAACTGTTGTGCCATTTTCAGTGTCTTTTCTATTTGGTTTCTAACATATTTCTGCCTCTCTTCCTCACTCTTGAACTCCCTCCTTGTGTATGTCAGGCGTTCAACTTTGAGAGTAGCTTGACAACTTGCTGATCCAGCTGTATTTGTTGCAGTGACTCTGTATGTGCCTGAATCTTCTATGAGGGTTTCTCTGATATGTAGAACATGATAGTCTACGTCCTCTAGAACGACTTCAACTTGTGGTCTGAACTCAAGAGGTTTGCCATTTTTCTCCCATTTCAGAGTTGGTGCTGGGGTTCCTGATACTCTCAAGTCAAAGCGAACACTTTGCCCCTCAACACACTCAATATTGGCTAAGAGACGTTTGAACATTGGTCTCATAGTGTCCTCAGCAAGTAAGTGTGGTGTCACAGTGAGACGTGCCTTGCAACTATCCTCACCAAACTTGTTGTTTGCTACAACAGTGTATTCAGCATCATCACTGAGGTCAAGATTGTGTATCATGAGTTGATAAAGACCCTTGTCACTTGTGAATGTGTATTTTTTAGGATCTGGTTTGATTCTGTGCCCAGCCTTTAACCATGTAACACTTGGCTCTGGATGGACTGTTATGGTTACACCAAAGCGTACATCTTCACCAATGTATGCTGCACGGTTGTATAATGGCAAAGTAAACTCTGGTGGCCTCTGCAAAATTTTGGTTTTGTCAATTCTACGCCTTGGTTTCTTGAGTGAGCGTCCCAGATAGTATTCACGGTAGGACCGAACAGTCTCAACAAACAACTCAGCATAGGCATTGTCCTCCCTGTCTTCACTGACAACCTTGCATCTATATAATCCATCATCACATTCTTCAATGTCTTTAACATAGATGCTAGCAACTCCATTAGCATAACTGATTTCATATTTGTGGCTTGCAATCAGTTTGCGGGACCCAAAGTACCAGGTCACTTCAGTGTTTCTATCGTAGTTTTCAATGCAGCAAACAAACCTGACATGTCCTCCCTCTTCAGCAGATCCATGCATGACAGGACCCGCTCTCAAGCCTTGTTCAGGATGTCCAATTTTCACTCTACCAATGGAAACATTTCTCTGGTTTCTGTAGCCACCACCATAGGCAACACGTGCTGCTGAAACAACAGTGCTCCATTCCTTTTTCACCAGGGATTGGTAGTATCTTCTGTGTCTCAAAGTCTTGATGACCTTTGAACTAATATGTTCCAATTTCATCTTGAGCCAAGGGTGCTCCAAAGCTTCGGAGGCAGTCATACGCAGCTTGCCGTCTTTAGTCAGGAGTCTGTCGACAAAGTCCATACCCTCAAGGCTGGTCTCTTTAAAGGCTTCACTATCAAACAAATACTCTGCATTTGAAATGTGCTCAACCATTTTCTGATGTGATTCAGCAGCAAATGGATTAAGTCCGCTAAGAAGGACATATGCAAGAACACCTACAGACCACATGTCAGTGGCAGTGGTTACAAAATCACTGTTGTGGATTTCAGGTGCATAGTACTCAGGGGCAGTGAACTGAATCCTGATGTTTTCTCCAGGTGTAAGCAACCTAGCTTGACCCATTTCAATTATCTTGATTGTATTGCTCTTCCTTGTGGAATAAACAATGTTATCAGGTCTGATATCAAAATGACAATAGTTGCGACTATGGAGGAACTTCAGGGCTCCACAGACTTGTCTCATATAACAAACGATTTCTTGCTCTGTGAGGTCAAAGTTTGTACCAAGGCGCTCAAAGATGTCCATACCAGACATGAATTCATATATCAGGACATATTCTTCCAGGCTATCAAAGGATTCATGAAGATACAGAATGTTTTTATGTCTTGCAATGTTAAGTGTCTCAATTTCTCTTGCAACCAGTTCTCTATCTGCATCTTTAACTTTGATAAATTTAGCCAAGAATGTCTTCTTAGAGCTAATTTCAATACAGCGATGGACAATGCCAAACTGTCCATTGCGTGCAAGTTCCTCAGAGATTGTGTAGAGAGTTGGCACAAGCTTGACTTTTGAATGTGGTGCCTCCTCCTTTGTAACCACTCTTGTTTCATCTACTTCTTCATCATAGTTTCGAATGGCTAACTTGTCTTCTTTTGTAGTCACAGGGTCCGTTGGCGCAGATGGATCACTCAAGCCAAATCGGTTTTCTGCAATCACACGGAACTGGTATTTTGTTTTGCCAAAGAGACTCATCACGGTGTATTGGGGCTCAGGAGTCTGAGCAACACGAATCCATCTGTCCCCAGTGGTAGGGCACTTTTCTATAATGTAATTGATAATTTCACTTCCTCCATCATTTCCAGGACTCCAAATGAGGGTGAGTGTGTCTCTGCTAATATCACTGACTTTAACATCCTTTGGTGGATCAGGGACATCAGCAACATCAAGTTCAACTGTCTGCTTATCCACGCCAAATCGATTTTTGGCACAAATTATGTAGTAGCCGGAATCCTTCCTTTGTACTCCCTTTTGGAACACCAGGGAGGTGAATGATCTTGTGAGAATGACTTGATGATAAGCTGTATTATTAATAATCTCTTGTCCCTTTTGCCATGTGACTATAGGATCAGGTTTTCCACTAATTGGAATCTTGATTGTAACCACTTCACCACGAATGGCATGAACAGCTCCCATGCCTTGGAGATGTAATGGTAAGTAAATTTTGGCAGGAACTAGAAAAAAAAAGAAAAGTAAATGATAAGACAAAACTTAATATGGAATAGTACATTCTAAACAGTCATGCAGAATGATAAATGTATAAAGATATTTTTTAAAAAGTACTTTGAATTGTTTTTGAGGTTGAATAACATGTTAAAAAACAAACCACCAGAAATACTTACCCTCAACCTCTAGGTTCATACTTGTGGAGATTGATCCAAGCTGGTTAGTAGCTCTAATTTGGTAAACAGCTGCATCATTCTCATCAGCATTGCTGATAACAAGTTGGAAGTAACCCCCCTTGAATTCTTGGACCTTTATTTTCTCTCCATCAGGGAAAATTTCTTTGCCGTTCTTGTACCATTTAACCACTGGCTTGGGATGTCCAATAACCTTTGTGACAAATGTGGCATTTGCCCTGTATTTGACACACATGTCCCTCAATTCTTCCTTGAAGAATGGGGCACGGAGAGCTGTATCTGATTTTGGAATGACTGGTTCTGAAATCTCACTCCAGTCACTCTCTCCACCAATATTTTCACATTTGACACGGAATTCATATTCGAAACCTTCAAGAAGGCCTTTAACAGTGTAAGATGTCTCGCGGATTTCTTCTGAAGTAACTGTAATCCATTTGTTCTGTTTCTTCTCTCTTTTTTCAAGGTAATAGTTCTTAATTTTGGCACCCCCATCACTGGCTGGTGCTTTCCAAGAAACAACACATGAATCCTTTGTTACAGAAGAAACAAATGGCTGTTGTGGGACTCCAGGTTTCTCTGTTTTAAAAAATAAAGAGGATTACATTTAATGGATTTGACAATCTATCCTTTTGTGTTTCATGCTAATTTATTGATATATATATATATATATATATATATATATATATATATATATATATATATTAGACTACTATTTAAAGACCACCAATTCATGAAACTTACCGAATGGACTCTTGATAATCACAACAGAAGGTATCTCAAGAGGTTCACTAATTCCATACTGATTCTGTGCAGAAACCCGGAAGTAATATCCAGCACTCTCAATGAGGTTTGGAACACGACATGTGGTTCCTGGGATAGCTGAAGACACAAGATGCCACTGCTCACCCTCTTTTGCTTCACGTTTCTCTACAATGTAATTTGTGATCATTGATCCACCATCATCCTTAGGTGGTTTCCAGCTAATGATCACAGCACTCTTCAAGAGAGCATCAACAACGATTGGTCCTTCAGGCATGAGAGGTTTATCTGAAAAGTCAGGGAGATTATTTTTTACATTTGCAAATATATTTCATGCAAACAAGTCTATTGGTATTTCAGTGTTTATCTGTTTAAAAATGAACCTTAATTTACCTTGGATTTCAACACGGAGGGTAGTGTCCACTGTGCCAAATTTGTTGCTCATTTGTACCTTATATCTTCCAGCATTGGTCTTACGCTGGACATTTCTGATTACTAAGTGAGTGTAACTTTCTGTGTTTTCTATTATTACATTCTCAGATGGATTGAGAGGCTTCTTGCCATAGAACCACATTATTTGTGGAATAGGGCGACCAATGTAGACGACATGGAGACGTAGGCTTGTTCCACAACCAGCATAGTATTTCTCCTTCAATGGGAATCCAGGATGGAATTGCGGTGCAGCCTGCAATAGGAGCTTGCCACTCGTCTCAATTTCACCTGCCTCATTGACGGCTCTGCATGTGTACATGCCCTCATCTTCTTGTTCATCTGTTGACACTGTTATAGAGTGGTTTCGGCCATCAGAGCTCATCTTGTATTTTCGGCTCTGGATCAACTCCTTTCCATATCTATACCACTTAATTTCAGGAAGAGGTCTTCCAATAATTTGGCATGTCATTGTTCCAGATTCTCCTAGTTTAGTGGTAGTATCTTTAATTTCCTCTTTCAGGCATGGAGCCTCTCCAACTAGAGGATCAATTGAACATGTTAGTCACGTTGCATACTTTGTTAATGTATTTTTCAGAAAAAGAAATAAAATTTAATTAACTTACCACTCAGTTTTGTTTTAATGCCCATTGCTGTTCTTCTTGGTCTACTCAGTCCAGTTTCATTTTCAGCAAACACTCTGAATTCATACTCTGTTGCTTCCATGAGTCCACCCATGGTAAACTGTCTGTCCTTGGAACGCTCTTTGTTGCATTTCTTCCAGGCACTTTCCCCTGCTTGCCTGTATTCAATCCAGTACCCAAGGATTTCTTTTCCACCATCGGATTCAGGACGCAACCAGTGAATGGTTATGCAGTCCTTGGCTATAGAGATGATGTCAATCTCACCGGGTTGGCCTGGTTTATCTGTTGAACACAAAGAATAGATTAAGGATGTAAAAATACTTTAGTTTTTATTTAGGAAAATTATTAACTTCTTTGGAAGGGAGAAGGGAGGGTTACGTACCAAATGGATCTTTGCATACAACTGACTCAGATACAGGTCCAGGCTCACTTTGACCAATATCATTTTGAGCAATCACACGGAACTGGTACTCTGCATCAGGGATGAGACCAGTGAGAGTATACATTGTTGTTGTGATATGTGTCTTGTTATGACGCACCCACTTCTCAGTGGAAATCTCTCTTCTCTCAACATAGTATCCAGTGACACGAGATCCACCATCATCCTTGGGTCTTGACCAGGACAGGCCAATTGTGGTCTTTGTAACATCCATGATTTCTGGAGGGAAACTAGGAGGTTCTGGAGGACCTTTATGCAAAACGAATAAAACAATATATAATAATTAGTGTGATTTTCAATAATTTAAAAGTGGTTCTTAAGAAAATTAAAAATAAATAAATAGAAATGCTTACAAAGAGGTGTCTTTGGTGTAACAGATTCATCAGATTTGAGGGATTTGCTTATACCAAACTGGTTCTCTGCTGTAACCTTGAAGTGATATTCAACATTTTCCTTCAGTCCCTTGACCACAAGTGATGTATCAACCACACGTGAGTCCACAGTGTACCAAGCTGCTTTAGGCACCTCTCGCCTCTCCACAATGTAACCAAAGATATCAGAGCCACCATCATCTGAAGGCGGTCTCCAGCTCACTCTGACTGAACGTGCCTGAATATCATCAAATTCAAGAGGACCCTCGGGTGGATCTGGCCGTCCAATTACTTTAACCTTAATATAGACAGCCTTCTTTCCACATTTGTTTTCCAACACAAGGTCATAGGTGCCAGTGTCATCTCTGTGGGCCTCCTTGATCACAAGCTCAGTACGTTCTTCACTGGTTGCAATCATAGCTCTGTGAGAAATGTCGCGACCTTCCTTTGTCCACTTGCATATTGGGAAGGGTTTGCCCTTGATGGGCACAGATAATCTAATGACTCCTCCTTGTCTGACAACATAGCCTTCCTGGTAGATTTTATCCAGCTCATAATCAGGATATTCTGAAAAGAAAATACAGTTCTTACATTACAAAAATGCACTGCCATATACATGTATGAAAGAATAAATACAGTTTGTATGTGTACATATGTTTATAATAACAAATGATTATTCCCATTGTTAGGTATTTTCTCTTACCAAGCATTTCTGTAACTTTGACCACTCCTGAAATCTCAGCTGGTTCTCCAGCTCCACCAGCATTACATGCCAACACACGGAACTTGTATTCAGCTCCCTGGGGCATATGTGTCAAAGTGTATTCACAAATCTTTGTTGGTGTTGTGTTGCATTTTGTCCATTCAACCTGGTCAACCTTCTGCATCTCAATCAGATAGCCAGTTATAGCAGCACCACCCTCTTCCTCTGGAGAAGACCAGGCAAGCGAAACTGATGTTCTTGTGGTATCTGTGACTCTTGGATTCAGTGGAATACCAGGAGGCTCTGTTTAAGAGGAAAGTTGAACACATTGGTCATGTTTGGTCTACTGACAACTGATTTACTTACATTTTTACAAGCTTGTGTTGTTCCTTTGTACATACCGATAGGATCCATTGCAATAGTTGGTTTAGAGTTTGCACTTGGTTTTCCGGTTCCTCTAGAGTTGATAGCTGTCACTCTATACTCATATTCAAGGCCCTCAATAAGTCCTGTGGTTCTGTATCTTGTCATGGTAACTGGATTCTTATTGATGCGAAGCCATCTGTCGGACGCAGCCTCTTTGCGCTCAATAATGTAGCCAGCAATAGTAGAACCACCATTATCCTCAGGTGGTGTCCAAATAAGGGTCATGCCATCATGAGACACATCAAGTATTTCAGGTGTGCTTGGTGCTCCAGGTACAGCTAGAAAAAAAGGATATGAGACTAATTTAATACTTTCATTTTTAAATAACGTAAATATAAATAGAAAACACCTGAAGTAGGAAAAAAAAAAAAACATACTTTTGACACTCTTGCACTCAACAACGTCAGATTGCAAGAACCCGCCAAAACCAAAACGATTTGTTGCAGCCACACGGAATACATATTCAGTTCCCTCCACAAGTCTTGTAAACTTGAACGTGTTTCTTGTGACAGATTCAGACACAGGCATCCATCCAGGTCGATGTGCATCACGCTGCTCAACAACATAGCCACTGACATTTGCACCTCCATCTTTCTGTGGTGGTTCCCAGCTGCAGGTGACTGATGTGGCATCAACCTCATCAATTTTCATGGGCCCAACAGGTACTCCAGGTTTATCTAGGAAAGAAATATATTTGGTCAATTTCAAAAAAATTCTTCAAATGTAGCTTGTATACCTGTAAAACCTGTACGGAAAAGTAAAATGTAAAATTCTCACCAAGAATGATAACTTTGATGACCTCAGTTGCTGTTCCAGTGACATTTTTCACTTCAAGAGAATAGTCACCAGTATCATAAATTGTGGTTTCACGGACTGTCAATTTGGTAAATTTAGCAGTTGTCTCAATCTTGATGCGGTCAAGCTTGTCCTTCATTTTGACTCCACCAAAGAACCATGAACAGACTGGTATGGGTCGACCTTTAATGGGAATGTTGAGCACAATTGGCTTACCAGCTGGCACACTGACAATCTTTTGTGGGATGCCAGTCAAGTCAATCTTTGGCATAACTGTAATGAAAATAGAAATAACAATAATTAACCTTTCAAACAGACAATAAATAATATGAAAATAATTTTTTGACTGTTCCTCATTTCATTTAGCAGTTTTTAATGATATCGTACCTCTCTGTTCTTGTATTGTTACAGGTGTCATGAGATCTCTGGGCTCACTGACACCTCTGCTATTTTGAGCTCTGATTCTGAAGAGATATTGCTCATTTTCATTCAGTGAGACAATTGTGTGCTGCAGCACAGATGATTTCACATTAGCAGCATTCATCCAGCGGTCACTTCCAGTTTTGCACGCTTCGATGACATAGCCAGAAAGTCTGCTGCCACCATCGTGAAGTGGTTTTTCCCATCCAAGTATGACAGTAGACTTTGTGGTATCAATGACATACAGATCTTGAGGAACAGATGGAACTTCACAAACCAGTACTGCATCTGTAATTTCACAAGGTTCTCCAATACCATATATGTTCTCAGGCAATACTCTAAAGAAGTATTGTGTTCCTTCTTCCAGCCCAGTGATTCTGTATAATGTCTTCTTGCATTCTGTTGTCACAGTCTTGTAAGATTTCATTGAAGCTTCACGCTTCTCAATTATGTAGTTGTTGATGTGAGCACCTCCATCAACAGTAGGCACATCCCATGTGATTACAACAGACTCTTTTGTGTAATCTTTAACCTTTACTGCAGCACATGGTCCAGGAGTATCTACAAGACAATTTTTAAACCGTTTTAAGCGTTGGTTGCTCAAGTTACAAACGACTTAGCCTATTTAATATAAGTGAATGCACAGTATTCATTATTAATTGCATACATGTACTTACCATAAATCTTGACAAGAATGGTAACTATTTTCTTGCCAGATGGATTCTCTGCCTCTATTGTGTATTTTCCAGCATCATAACGATGTACCTTCTCCACTATTAAAGTTGTAGTGTTTTCTGTAGTATCTATGAATCCACGGGATTGTAGGTCAATTCCAGGCTTTCTCCAGGTAACAACTGGTGCGGGTCTTCCATTTGTAGTTACATGAAGACGTAAAGTGTTGCCAGCTCTGATGCAAACGGTTTTCTTCAGTTCATCAGGTAGTTCAATATCAGGAATTTCTGAAAAGATAACAATAACAGATTTTATGCAGTAATTCCACATAAAAAAATAGGCCTTTAGGAGCAGAAATTAGTTTGACCATCAGTGGTGTGCAGGAACGCGAGGTCTTTGCACATCACTATTGACCATTATTTTAAAAAACTTACCAATTCTTTCTGAAGGTGCAGCCTCAATACTGCCTTCACTGAATTCTCCAGTACCCATATCATTGACTGCAGCCACTCTGAAGCTGTACTTTTTGTTACTTGCCAGACCAGTTACTGTGTACTCGGTACTGATCAAGGTCTTCTGGGTGGCTCTATACCATTGCTCTGTTCCCTCCTCCAGAATTTCAACAACATAGCCCGTGACATCAGATCCGCCATCATACATCGGTCGTGTCCATGTCATACTAATACTGTGCTTTGTGGTGTCTGTAATACGGGGAACTGACGGTGGAGCTGGGGTATCTGTAAAATGACGGCAGGTTAAGCATGTTACTATATTCTATGCATTAAATCGTTTTTTTGGGCCATGCAGGTCAGTGTTACTCACATGTTGGGTCTCTACAGTGAGCATACTGAGATGCATCACTTGGAATGCTGGTGCCAGCTGCATTGACGGCTGCAACACGGAATTGATAATCGCTACCCTCAAGGAGACCAGTGATCTTGAGGCGTGTATCATAAATGGTGTAGGTTTTGTTCACTCTTGTCCATCTGACACTGCTTGTCTCACGTTTATCCACAAGGTAGTTTTTGATTTCACTTCCACCATCACTCTCTGGCTTAAGCCACTCAATAATGACATGCTCTTTTCCAACAGCAGTAATCTCTGGTGCTCCAGGAGGTGTTGGAACAGCTTTAATGTAAATTACAAACTAATGTTAATATTTTATCCTTGGTCCTGTAGGTAAACCTCAATTATTAATGGAAACAATACATAATAATACATAATAATTATAATTAAACGTACTGTATGCATTTCTTGCAATAACTGGTTCAGACTCTAGGGGCACACCGGGCCCATACTTATTTACACCTCTGACACGGAAAATGTACTCATTGTTCTTGATCAGTTTTGTGCTGACACAAGACAGAGTCTTGCATTCATTTTCCATGATGACCCAGTTGAGTCTGCTGGTCTCACGTCTTTCAACAATATAATGAGTGACATGATCTCCACCATCCTCGAAAGGGATCTTCCAGGAAACTGAACATTTCTCCTCTGTGACCCTGCTGATTGTTATTGTTCCCTCAGGTGGACCAGGTGTATCTTAAATATAAAAGATTTTCTCATTAAATATACATCCAATAAATGGTATTTTGACTGAAACATGTGATTTATTATGTTCGTACCAAGTACTTTAACATTGACAGCAGCTGTTTTGATTCCACTTGCATTCTTCACAGTAAGGATGTATCTTCCAGTATCATTTCTATCACATGACTTAATGATTGCCATCGCTCTTGTACTTGTGTACGTCAGTGAGTATTTCTCTCCAAGATCCAGCTCCTTATCACCCTTGGCCCAAAAAACCTTAGGCTCTGGTTTTCCACCAACAGCAGCATCAAGAACAAGGTCTGATCCTGCTCTAATAGTGATTGTCTCACCCACAAGTTTACTGTCCAGCTCAGCCTTTGGTGGTGCTGAAAAAAATAAATAACATATATTAACACATATTCAAAACAGTATATGTGTGTTTCTACACATACTGTAAGCATGCATCAATTAAGGAAACCATCTTACTATATTCATCTTTGCATGTGAGAAATCCTGTCGATTCAGATGGTTTACTGTGGACTCCAGCACCATTTCTGGCAATAACACGGAATTCATACTCCTCTCCCTCGTGGAGTGATGTAATAGTGAAGAAGTTTTCTGTGATTGTAGTGTAGTTGCACTTTAACCAACGAGCTTCTTCATCATCACTGGATGCCCTGCGTTCAACAACATATCCAACAATCTTGCTGCCACCGTCATTGAATGGTATAGACCATTTAATAGACACCGAGGTCTTGGTTACATCATAAACCTCTGGTTTGCCAGGTGGATCTGAAAATGCAGACAAAAACATGTGATAAATATTAAGCACTAAGAATAAAAGAATACTAAGAATACTAAGAATATTAAATATTAAGAATAAAAATAACACATAAAAGATAGTAGAAAGTAACAAAAAACTTACCAACTGGATTTAGAGCCAGTACTGGCCTTGATGGTTCACTTGCTTTACTCAAACCAGCAATGTTCATTGCATATACTCTGAACTGATACTCAAGGCCCTCAATAAGGCTGGAGACCTTGTAGTGACACTCAAGGCAAGGAATCTTGTTCTCCCTCACCCACAGAATGGTGTTACGCTCTTTCTTCTCAATCCAGTATCCAGTTACTTGGCTTCCACCATCATTATATGGCACATCCCAGCGGATAGAAATTGCATTAGCAGACACTGAAACTACATCTGGGCGGGTTGGTGGGCTTGGTGAAACTGAAAACAGAAATGTAACATTTGTCAGACAGGAGACAACAAAAATAAATACTGAATTGTTTATGTTCCATTTCATCAATGGATAAAGTTATATACAATACCAAATACTTACTGAATGGATGCTCAGCAACAATAGCTTGAGATTCAATAGACTTGCTAACACCAAACTTGTTCTCAGCACAGACTCTGAAAGTGTACTCCATGTACTTAGTGAGATGAGTTACTTTGATAGTGGTCCGTTTCACACTTGAATTCACAACCTGCCATGTGGTGGAGCCAGACTCGCGTTTCTCAACAATATAATTGGTTATGTCCGTTCCACCATCATCTGTAGGTTCTTCCCAAGTCAATACACAGGATTCTGATGATATTCCTGAAACCTTAACAGGTCCAATTGGTGGGGTCGGTCTACCAAAGACAATGACGGTGACAGTGAATGTCTTTGATCCAGCTGAATTTTCAAGCATGAGATAATACTTTCCACTGTCACCTCTCTTGGCATCCTTAACCAGTAGAGTGGTTCTGCCTTTAGAAATCTTAATTGAGACTCTGTCTGTTTCTTTGAGTTTCATTTCTTCAAGTTTCCATGTTACCTTGGGGGCTGGTCTGCCACTGATTGGAATATCAATGGCAAATGAATTTCCAGTTTTGCAAGTGATGAGCTGCTTATCTATGCCACTGAGATCCGCTGTTGGCTCAATACGTGGCTCCTTTATGATGACAGAGGCTAGGGCATCTCGTGGATGACTAATGCCAGCATCATTCTGAGCCTTGACACGAAACTCATATTCTGTGTTCTCAACCAAGCCTTCAAGAACCATTTTCACAGATTTAGTTTGACCACCTACAACCCAGTGATCAGAGCCCTTCTTTCTAGTCTCAACAATGTATCCAGTAATACGGCTTCCACCATCATGCTCAGGCTTCATCCATACTAAGCTGGCTGTTGAGGATGTAGTATCAATGATATCCAGTCGCTTAGGTGGTGCAGGCTCTTCTGTGGCTATAATAGGCTCTGTCATTTCAAATGGCTCACCTTTGCCAAATTGATTTTCAGCGATAACCCTGAAGAAGTATGCTACGCCAATATCAAGGTTGGTCACTCTCAGGATTTGACGTGTGCACTTTTCACTGACCTCTTGCCAACTTAATCGACTTGCCTCTCGCTTCTCAACAATGTAATGATGAACACGTGCACCTCCATCATTGGATGGTGCATCCCACATGAGTGTCAGAGCACCTCTTGTCACATCCTTGAATGAGAGAGGTCCTGGTGGTCCAGGTGTGTCCAACACTTTGACTGTTAATGTAATAGCTTTACGACCACTGTTGTTTTCAAGAGAGAGTGTATACTTTCCAGCATCATACCTGGTGCAATTTTCAATTGTCAAAGTGCTGAATGTGTCTGTGGTATTAATATCCACCATTATGCCAAGATCTCCATCTGCCTTTGTCCATGTGGCAAGTGGGGCTGGCTTTCCACGGAAGGGAATATTAAGTGAGACTGTTCCGCCGTTCTTCACAATATGTGTCTGCTTGAAGTTTGCATCTATATCAATTTCTGGTGAAGTCAGTCTATCAACAGTTTGTACTACATTAGGAGTCTCAGAGAATTCTCCCTTGCCAGCACCATTGACTGCACAAACACGGAATTTATATTCTTCACCAGGTTCTAACTCTGTTACTTTGTAATGTGTATGGATGCAAGTCTGATTGTTGACTCTGTGCCATTCCTCAAGGCTTGCCTTGCACATCTCAATAATGTAACCAATGATTTCCATGCCACCGTCAAACACTGGTTTTGTCCATTCCAAAGTAACAGATGTCTTTGTGGAATCAATGACCTTCACTAAAGTTGGTGCACTGGGTGCACTTGTTGGTTCTCTACACTTGAACAATCTGGATGTACCACTTGCAGGTCCAATTCCAGCACCATTTTCAGCCATAACACGGAATTCATATTCATTTCCTTCTGTAAGATTTGTAACTCTGTGTCTTAGTTCAGTTATTGGTCTCTTTGCGGAAACCTTCAACCATCTTAAGCTCTTCTTCTCTCGTCTTTCAAGAATGTATTGCTTAATCTCATTTCCTCCATCATGTCTTGGTCTTGTCCAGCATAGAGTGATACTGTTTCCTGTTACATGAGTGCAGTCAGGTGTTCCGGGAGCATCTGGTACCGCTGTTAGATATCAAAAAGGAATGTGTTTAAGTCAAGAATGAACAGTACTAAATTAGAAAATGATTGGATCAAGAACAACTATTTTTACTTACTGTACTGCATTTGAGCAATGATTGGATCAGACTCTAGTGGCTTGCCCACACCAAATTTATTGACAGCAGATACACGGAACTGATATTCATTGCCTTTGATCAGTTTTGTGGCATTGAAGGAGCAGGCTTCACACTTAGATGTTACAAGCGCCCATGAAATTCTGGAAGTTTCACGCTTCTCAATCAAATAATTAATGATAGGTGCACAACCATCATTTTCAGGTGGGCTCCACCAAAGAGTAGCTTTCTCTGCAGATATATTTGTGAAGCGAAGAGGGCCTTCAGGTGGTCCAGGGGTATCTGAATAACACAGAGTGGAAATAAGCAACTACTAAATCCAGAACAACTTTATTAAAACTATAAATCAAAATTGATTTTCGATTATACCTTGTACTCTGACAAGAACATCCACTTTTGTTGTGCCTGAACTGTTCTTGGCCTCAACTGTGTAGATACCACGGTCATTGCGGTCAGCATCTCTGATGAACAGTGAGCTTGATCCAATAACAGTCGTGATGTCAACCAGCATTTTGTCTACTTCCTTTCCATCTTTATACCATGTGACTTGAGGTACAGGACGTCCACTTATACTGCAGCTGAGTTTAATGTTTTCTCCGGCCTTGATGGTGAGGGTCTTCTCAGCTTCAAACACAATCTCAGGGATGACTGAAAAAGAAAATGTTTTTTGTTTTTTTATGAATATCTCCTAGATTTTGGCTTGTCTTCTGAGGGTGCAAATCAGCAAAATATTAATGCACTGCATTAAATTGCTTATTCAAAGCAATGAAATAACAAGACTGTCTGTAAAAAAAAAGTGCATAACGTTTAAACTAATGTTTATAAATCAAATATAATTTCGGAAATCGCATAATTATGAACAAAACAGCATCATGTATTTTTGCATAGTTTAATACAAAGAGCCGAAGCACTGAAGCACGAAGCACAAAACATGAGATTTAGTGGAATGTGGGGGGGTGTATTGAGAAATGTTTTCTAAAAGTTTAACTTCTTTTAACTCTACATGGCTTTCTAAACGTGGTTCTCTAGGTTAACAAAAATGCAACAACGGTTCTAACATCATCATCATCATCATCGCATCTCGTGCACCACTGATAAGGCTGCCTGACACAAACCTAAAATTACACGTTTTTTTGCATTCGAATGTGGATTTTTTATTTAAATTAGAACAATATTCGAAATTTGAATAAACATTTTACAGCCCTAATGTAGAACAATTTATATCGAATAATGTCTTTGTAATTACATACCACTTTCATCCTTGGTCATGATGTAGCCAGATGACTGAGAGGGTGGACTAACTGTTCCAACAGCATTCCTGGCAATTACCCTAAATTCAAAGCGATCACCAGCAGCAAGGCCTGTTACTGTAAACTGACATTCGCTGATGTCAATGAAATTGCATCTCAACCAACGTGCTCTTCCTTGACGCCTTTCAACACTGTATGCCACAATTCTACTTCCTCCATCACGTTTTGGTGGTTCCCAATTAAGTGTTACAGAGTCTCTTGTAACATCAATGCAGTTAGGGGTGCCAGGAGGATCTAAATAAAAAAAGAAAAAGATATTTGGAAAAGAAGAAAATAAGGAACTTTGGCAAAAAGATGCATTCTGTGAAGTAATTAAAACCATAAGCATTGACAAAAGCTTATCGTGGATGAATGTTACAAAGACAATACTAAGACTTACCAACAGGGGAAATTGCCAGTTTGTGCTTGCTCTGTTCACTGACTGGACTCATGCCGGCATTGTTTTGTGCATAAACTCTGAATGAATACTCCAGACCTTCAATAAGTCCAATTGCTCTGTATTCTCGTCCAGAGATAACATTGGAATTCACTTTCATCCACAATAAGCTGTTCCTATCTTTTTTCTCAAGATGGTATCCAGTGATTGGAGAACCACCATCAAATCCTGGGGCATCCCACTGAACAGTCATGCCATCACTTGTCACATTGAATACTACAGGTTTTCCTGGTGGACCTGGTGGCTTATATTGGTGTTGAGCAACCACATCTGATGAGGTTAGAGGCTCGCTCACTCCATATTTGTTCTCTGCACGTACCCTAAATTGGTATTCAGTACCCTTAAGCAATTTTGTTATCTTGAATGTGTTCCTGACCACACTAGAGCAAACCATCTTCCATGCTGCTTGACATGTCTCTCGCTTTTCTACACTATAGCAGGTGACCTCTCCTCCACCATCTTCCTGGGGTTGATCCCATGAGATTATAATACTCTGGGCTTTAATTTCATCAAAACGGATTGGGCCTATAGGCTGAGATGGTGGCCCAAGTGTAATCACTTTGATGTCAAAGAAGTTCTTGACAAGTTTGTTATCAAGGACCAAGGTGTATTTTCCTGCGTTGTCCTTTCTTGCATTTCTTACAATGAGACTTGCCTTGTTTTCTGTTTGCCTGAAACGAACTTGATCGCTTTCCTTGAGTGGAACATCATCTTTCATCCACTGAATAGTTGGTTTAGGTTTACCTTTGTAGGGCAAGTCAATATTTACATTTTGTCCAATGCGAACGCTTAATTCTGCGTTAGGATAGTCAATAAGGTTTGCCTCAGGCGGTATAAGGAAGTCCTTTACAGTAATGGGTCCAATTTGAGAGAAGTCACTGCGACCCTTTTCATTTTTAGCAAATACTCTAAAGTAAATTTCTGAAAGCTCTTTAAGGTGTGTTACCTCATAGTGGCAACATCTGCATGTACCACCAATGCTCCAGGCATCTTCTTCCTTTGTCTTCTTCTCAATAATGTACTCAGAAATGTGGCTGCCACCATCATGATCAGGCTTGGTCCATGCCAAAGATACAGATGTATTAGTTGAGTCCACCAGTACAATATCTTTTACAGCACCAGGCATCTCAGTTGCTCTCACAGGCTGTGCAGTCTCATAAGGATCACCAACGCCATATTCATTTTCAGCAGAAACACGGAAGAAATAGGAAATTTCTTCAGAAAGACCATCAACTTTGTATGTTGTATTGGCACATTCATTTGTCACAATGGTGAATGCCTTCATTTTAGCATCCTTCTTTTCAACTATGTAATTTGTGATTGAAGAGCCACCATCAATATAAGGTGGTTCCCAGCTCAGTGTGAGTTTACCTCGTGTTACATTCTTCACGATCAACCTATTACAAGCAGAAGGTGTGTCCAATACTTTAACAGACACAGTAATGGTTTTTGGCTCTCCGACCCCATTTTCAATTTCAAGAAGGTATTTGCCAGTATCATCCCTCGTGACTTTTGGAATGATGAGTGTAGTTGAGTATTCTGTGTTTTTGATGCCATATCTTGCATCCCCACTAATGTTCTTGTCTCCCTTCCTCCATGTTACATTTGGAGCAGGTCTACCCTTAAGAGGGATTACAATCTCCACATCTCTACCAGCCTTTGCTATGTATTGAGTTGACATTGACATGTCAAGATCCACATCCGCCTCCTCTGTTAAAATGAAAGAAGAACATATTTGATCAGGTTCATAAAATAATTTGAATCAACTTTTTTATTGCTTCAGACAGTTAGAAAGTACAAACCCAGAATATCTTTGGCTTGCACTGGCTGCATCATCTCAATTGAACGTCCAGATCCAACACAATTAACAGCAGATACACGGAAAAAGTAGTACACTCCAGGTTTCAAGTGGGACACTACAAACTCAGTTGTCCTTACTTCTCCTTTCGAACTTATAGTGACCCATTCTGTCTCGTCAGCCATTCTTTGTTCAACAACGTAGCTTGTGATTTCACTGCCACCATCATAGACAGGCTTCACCCATCTAAGGGTAATGGATGTCTTTGTTGAATCAACAACTGTGAGCTTGGTTGGCTCACTTGGTGGATCTAAAATAGTAATTAGTAAATATAACAAATTCTGTTTTAAATATCATTGCATACTTTGCACACAATTAATGCACATTCAGGAAAATAAAACATAAAAAAATAAACCACAAAAAAAGCTTACCAATTGGGTCATAAGCTTTGTAGAAGATGGACGCATCAGAATATGGGCCTGCACCAGCTTTGGTGATTGCACAGACACGATACTGATATTCATTTCCTTCTGTGAGGTTGCTGACTTTCTGTCTGGTATCACGAATCGTATCTTTAATAACCTTAAACCACTGTAGACTTTTCTTCTCGCACTTCTCCAAGTAATATCCATCAATGTCACTGCCACCATCCAAACTTGGTCTTTCCCATACCACAGTCATTGTTGATCTTGTAATCATTGTGACTTGTGGTTTAGAAGGCTGACTAGGAGGAACTGTTGGGCAAAATGAATCACATTAGGTCACAAATTTAATGGTAATAATAAAAATGTTAGATTAAAATTTTTCTTACCAAAGGAATTCTGTGCAATTACTGGTCTAGATTCCAGAGGATCTCCGACTCCATATTTGTTCACACCACGAACACGGAATATGTATTCATTGCCCTTAATTAGCCTTGGAACAGTGACAATGCAGTCTTCTAGTTTTTCTGAGATAATGGACCACAAAATTCTGCTTGTCTCACGTTTCTCCACAATGTAGTGGGTAACCATTGCACCACCTTCGTCAGCTGGAGGGTCCCACATGATGGTCATAGTATCTGCTGTGATTTTCTTGAACTCTATGTCTCCAGCAGGGGGTCCTGGTTTGTCTGATGAAGGTGAGCAAAAATGTAGCAAAAAATGTTCAAATTAGGGCTATCAAAGCTAATGAATTAAGGCATGCGATGAATTAAATGTATTTAATACAGCTATTTTTTTCTTGATTCCTTAAAAGTAATTTAAAAATAAAATGATTCATGGAAATAGTGTTAGATATAATGCAAGTTATTAAAAGATATTTAGCAGTAAACTTTGCAACATACCTTGGACAAGTACTCTGACAGCAGCATACGCTGAGCCTAAAGAGTTCTTGATCTTAAGTTCATATGTTCCAGTGTTCAAACGGGTGGCTTCCTTGACTGAGATGCATGCAGAGTCAGTGGTGTTGGAGATAGAAATATGACCTCCAGACTCTAGCTCTTTTCCATCCTTGTACCATTCAATTGTTGGTTGAGGTTTAGCAATAATACCTATTTTAAGCTGAACTGTAGCACCTGCTTTGTATTTTACAACATCAAGATATTCTTGAGGAAGTTCAATCTCAGGGGCACCGTAAGTGTCCACGCATTCGACTGGTCCAACAGTTGCTGATGGGTTACTAATGGAGCCAACTGCATTCTTAGCCATGACCCGGAATTCATAAGATTCATTCTGAGTCAAGCCTGATACGGTGAACTTTGTGTCAGTAATATTTGTCAAATTAGCTTTTGACCATCTGCCTTTTGGACCATCTTTACTTTCAATCAAATATCCAGTAATTTTACTTCCTCCATCATATGAGGGTTTCTGCCAGGCAAGGCTAATTGAACTCTTTGTGATATCAGTTACTCTAAGGTTGTTTGGAGGTTCTGTTGGGGAAAAAACAGTGGTAATTAATGTTAATTAGAATTTTCTCAATGGATTAAACTATAGTTATTCATATTAATGGTTCAAGTATATGGAACAATCAATTTAAAGGGAACTAAATGCTTACCACATGCATCAATTGCAAGCACAGGATCTGAGGGCATGCTAACTGGACCAATACCAGCAGCATTTTCAGCTGCAACCTTGAACTCATAGATCAGACCAGCGTTTACGTTTGATACTTTGAAGTGTGTAGCACGGACAACAGTTGTGTTAACTTTCTGCCAAAGAATGCTATTTCTGTCTTTCATCTGAAGGTGATATCCAAATACATGGCTTCCACCATCTGAAGATGGCTCCTTCCAGTTAACAGTAATACTTTCCTTTGTTACCGCTGATACCCATGGTTGTGAAGGTGCCACGGGGAGTGCTGAAACAAAATGTTTTTATAGATGCTTAATGGGGATACATTTGTATTTACCAATTTGCTGCTTATGATGTAGAGAAGCATTTTACTCACTGTATGGAAGACTGACTGTAACAGTCTGTGAATCAATGTGCTCACTGATGCCAAAGCGATTCTCAGCCCTGATTCTAAACTGGTACTCAATTCCAGTAATCAGCTTCATGATCTTGATTGTGCACCTTGCAACAGCAGATGATACTTCTTTCCAGTTTGCAGTAGTCGTCTCACGTTTGAGAACGATGTAGTTGGTGATTGGGCTACCACCATCATATGCGGGAGGCAACCACTTCAGATTGACACTGTCCTCTGTGACATCATACATTTCAATAGGGCCAACTGGAGGACTTGGTCTGTCAAGGACCACAATATTCACAAAAGACTTTGTGGTCCCACTGGAGTTGGAAGCTGTGATATCATATCTGCCTGTGTCCGAAGCAACACTCTCACGCAATAAAAGGATAAGGGAGTCAGTTGTCACGTCAGAGTTGAATCTCATGGTTGACTTTAGAACCTGTCCATCCTTAGAGAGGGATACTTTTGGTAACGGTTTACCACTGAGGGGGATCTCAATCTTCAGATTTGAACCTGCTTTAACATAGGCAGTGTTGTGTTGGAAGTCCTTCATGTTAATTTCAGGCGCCTCTGTTGATTAAAGAAAGCAACAAGATTACATATATTTTAACATCATATAAAATAAAACATTACGCAAATGTAAAAAGGAAACATCGTTAATAATAAATAACTTACCCAGCTGATCTTTTACAAACACAGGTAAAACCATGTCTTTGGGATCGCTAAGTCCTGCATGGTTTTCAGCCCGTACTCGGAAGTAGTATTCAGCATTCTCTCTCAATCCATAGACAACAAAGTGAGTCGATTTGGTGGAACCACATTTAATCCACTTTTGTTGTCCTTTTTCAAGAGCCTCAACCAGGTAATTTGTAATTCTGCTACCTCCATCGTGTTCTGGTTTAAGCCATGCGAGTGAGACACTGTCTTTTGTGACATCAGTGACTCCAAGCTTGGGCGGTGGACTTGGTTTTTCTAAAATTAAACATAAAAAGTAACATAAGTATAAGAAACAAAAATATGAATCAAACATTTAAAATAATAATCAAACAAATGTGCTACAATCGGTAAATGCAATAATTTTATTTTACCTGTAATCTTTGTTCCTTCTTTAGTCTCAAGTGGCACTCCTATACCATACTCATTTTCACCGGTAACTCTGAAATAATAAAGCCCCCCTTCTTGAAGGTCAGTCACTTTATAAGTCAACCTGGGACAACTGTCTGTAATCCTGGTCCAGCCCATTTTAGTTGCCTCACGGAGATCAACAAGGTAGTTTTTGACTGGAGCACCACCCTCATTCTCAGGAGTATCCCATGAAATAGTTGCAGAGCTCTTAGAAACTTCCTTTACCTCAATGTGGGCTGGTGGGCCTGGAGAATCAAGGACCTTTACACTCAATGTTAGTGTAGCAGTTCCAGCAACATTTTGGAGGGTTACAGTGTATTTTCCTGAGTCATCTCTTGTAGCTTGCTCAATTGTGATAGATGTGCAGTTATCAGTTGTATCAATAGCTGCCCTTACTCTCAGATCAACATCTGGTTTGTTCCACATTACATGTGGGACAGGCTTTCCCTTGAATGGGATTCTAAGGGTAAAGGAGCTGCCATCTTTGACAATCAGTGTCTTCCTCATTTCATTACTGATTAGGAAAACTGGCTCATCTTCTCTGTCCTTTGCTAACTGTGGATCGGTTTCATTGCTTGGCTCACTTGGACCAATCTTGTTAATTGATCTGACTACAAAGATATACTCTGATCCTAGTGTGAGTCCAACCACTGTGAACTCTGTGCTCTTAGTGTTACTGACACCAACTGTCCAGTCCTCATCATTGGTTTTCCTGTATTCCACCATGTATCCTGTAACTGGAGAGCCACCATCAAATAATGGCTTGTTCCAAGACAGTGTTATAGATGTTTTAGTAGAATCAATTATTTTAGGTTTAGCTGGAGGTGATGGTAGGAACAGTGGATCCTCTGCCTTTGTCAATGGACAAGGTACACTGGGTGCACTCAAACCAGCAGCATTCTCAGCAAATACTCTGTATTCATACTCGCATCCTTCACGAAGATTGGAAGCTTTTACTCTTAAGTCATAAACAGGCTTTTTGTTGACACGTACCCAACGAAGACCGGATTTCTCACGTTTCTCAATTACATAGCCATAAATGCTACTGCCTCCATCAGAGACAGGTCTTTCCCAGCAAATTGTCATTGCTTCACTTGTAACACTGGTGACTTCAACATCTGTTGGTGCAGCAGGGACTCTAAATGGATCCATTGCCTTAGCAGGATCACTCTCAAGAGTTTCACCTGTTCCATACTTATTAACTCCCCGAACTCTAAATATATACTCATTACCTTTGAGCAGTTTTGTTACTTTACATGTTGTGGCCTTCATGTCTGCATAGACCAGAGTCCAGGCAAGCCGGCTTGTTTCACGTTTCTCAACTATGTAGTGCTGAATTTCCGCACCTCCATTTTCTTGCGGGGGTCCCCAGGCCAATGTACATTTCTCTGCAGTCAAACCAGTTACTTCCAATGGTCCAGATGATGGGCCGGGCCTGTCCAGCACCTTACAGTTTACTGCTAAAGATCTGGTGCCTGCAACATTTTGCAATGTAAGAACATACTGTCCTGAGTCGCGTCTAATAGCATCTGTCACAATTAGTGTTGTACTAGTTATTGTTGATGAAATCTCAAATCTGGCCTTGGCTTCAATTTCTTTTCCATCCTTTGCCCATGAAATCACAGGAATTGGACGTCCTGATATTTCAGCATCAATTCTCAGTATGTCTCCAGCTTTCACTACAACCAGTTGTCTTAGCTTGTCCTCAATTGTGATGCGTGGTGGATCAACATCATCTTTTACAGTTACAGGTCCTGTACCCTCTGATGGTTCACTAAGTAAGCCAGCTGCATTCTTAGCAATGACACGGAAATCATATCTTTGATCTTCAATTAGACCAGTGACATCAAAGAATGTTTCTTGAAGATTGGTGAAATTACACTTTAACCACCGACCATCTGGAAGTTCACTGCGTTCAACAATGTAACCAGTCACCTTAGCTCCACCATCATACTCAGGTTTTGCCCAGGAGAGGGAAACAGATGTTCTTGTGATGTTCATAACTATTGGCTGACCTGGAGGCGCACATGGATCTCGGGCAGAAACAGGATCACATGCCTTTGTGCAAGGTCCAATGCCAGCTAAATTTTCAGCATATACTCTATACTGATAGAAGAGGCCTTCTTCCAAACCAGTTACTTTGAACTGAGTTTCTGGAATAAGTACTCTGTTCATCTTTGTCCAGAGAATGCTGCTCTGATCTTTGCATTCCAAGTGATATCCAATGACTGGACTTCCACCATCACTTGCTGGTCTGTTCCAAGTAACTAGCATTCCTGATTTAGTGGCATGAGAAACTTGAAGACTGGTTGGAGGGCCTGGAGGTGTGAAAGGGTACTGCGCAACAATTGGGGCAGAGTCAACTGCATGGCTTTTACCGTAACGGTTCTCTGCAGCAACACGGAACTGATATTCTGTTCCTTGTGTCAAACGAGTTATTTTGATTGATGTTCTTGCAACTGTTGCTGAAACAATTTGCCATGCTGTAGTGGTCGTATCTCTCTTCTCAACTACATAATTATTAATTTGACAGCCACCATCATAAATTGGAGGGTCCCATGATAGTGAAATAAAATCAGCACTTAATTCATCTACCTTGATTGCACCTGGTGGACCCGGTTTATCAAGAACAATGACACATATTTCTGCTGATTTGACACCAAATGAATTGGTTAAAGTAATTTCATATTTTCCAACATCCTCTCTTGTTGCATCCTTGATGACAATCTTGGATGCTGTCTTTGATGTCAGAACATTAACTCTAGTTGTTTGCTTCAATGAGTGACCATCCTTTTTCCATGTAACCTCTGGAGATGGTCTGCCTCTGAATGGAACATCTATTTTGAGATCATCTCCCGATTTTACACTGTAGGTATTAAACAGCAAATCAATAATGGGTTCAATAGTAATATCTCTTGCCACAACAGGTGCTCCCAGCGGTTTAGAATCACTCTTTCCTTTGTCATTAAGTGCTGTAATTCTGAAGCTGTATTCCTCTCCTGTTGTAAGCCCTTCAATTGTGGCTTCCAGTGCCTTTACTGTAGCACATACTGTCCATTTATCTGATCCCTTAGTCATCATTTCCACCACATAGCCTGTGATTTTGCTGCCACCATCATGATCTGGCTTTTCCCATGCTAGAGTAACAGTGTGGCGAGTTACATCAACAACTGTAATTTTACCAGGTGGTAAGGGTGCTTGGGATACTTTGATAGCCTCTGTGGTCTCTGCAGGCAAACCAACACCAAGTTCATTCACAGCCAGTACACGGAAGTGGTAAAGACCTCCTTCTTGGAGATCATCAACCTTGAATGAATTTCTGACACAGCTGTTTGTGACGGTTGTGAATGCCAGCCTTTTAGATTCACGCTTCTCCACAATGTAATGGGTGATCTTGGCTCCACCATCGATTTGTGGAGGCTCCCATTGTAGAAGGACAAAGTCTCTCTTTACATCCTTAATTTCAAAGTTCTCTGGAGCACTTGGAGAGTCAAGGACTTTGACATTAATAAATGCAGATTTTGAGCCACGAATGTTTTCAAGGGTCACAACATACTTTCCTGTGTCAAATCGATTAACATTGTCAATAACAAGCACAGTGTAAGAGCCTGTAACTTCAATTTGAGCACGCTCTGGTAAGGTACCATCTGCCTTTGTCCACTTAACCTCTGGCTCAGGCCTTCCCCTTATAGTGACAATTAAGCGTAGTGTTGCACTGGCACGCACAGTCACACATTTCCTAAGATCTGAATCCAGTTCTACCTCAGGAGCTTCAAGTTTTTCAGCAGCAATTACAGATCCTGGAACATCAACTTGTTCTCCAGCCCCCTCAATATTAATTGCACAGATACGGAAGTTGTATTCTGCATTTTCCTTTAATCTTTTTACTGTGAAGTGAGTTGTTTGCACACCGGTTGGAGGAGTGCACACAGTCCATTCATCTTCACTAACTTCCTTTGCCTCAACAATGTATCCTGAGACCGTTGCACCGCCATCATAAATTGGTCTACTCCATGCTAAGGAAACAGTTGTGCTTGAGTGGTCTGTCACTTTAGGATTATTAGGAGGACCAGGGGAATAAGTTGCATCACAAGCTTTGTAATATTCAGATGGTTCACTTGGTGTGCCCACACCAGCAGCATTTTCAGCAGATACTCTGAATTCATAGAAGTGTCCGTCTGTAAGCCCAGTGGCTCTGAATCTCAAGTCATTGAGTCTTTTCTTGTTACACTTTGTCCATCGGATACCCTCTTTATCACGTTTCTCAAGAACATAACCATCAATTTGTGATCCACCATCCTCCTCTGGCCGTTCCCATGTGAGGACTATTGAGTCTCTGGTGATTGCACTTGCTTCTGGAGTTGAAGGTGGTCCAGGTTTGTTGAAAGGATTTTTTGCAAGGACAGGTTCAGATTCAAGTGGTTCACCAATACCATACTTGTTTACTGCCATGACTCTGAATATATACTCATTACCAGGTAGGAGTTTAGTGACTTTGTAACTGATAGCTTGAATTGTTGGTTCCACTACTGTCCAAGACAGTCTACTAGTTTCCCTTTTTTCAATGATGTAATGAGAAATACCAGCTCCACCATCATGTGATGGGTGGCTCCAATGCAAATAGCATTTTTCTGCTGTGACACCAGTTATTTTCAGAGGGCCATCAGGTGGACCAGGTCTATCAAGAACCTTTACATTAATGGGTACCTGCTTTGTTCCACCAACATTACTAAGACTTAAGAGGAAATGACCACCATCTACTCTGATGCAGTCCTTAACAGTCAAAACTGTTCGTGTGATGGTGGATTTAATCTCCATTCTAGGTGTAGCAGTGTCAATTTCCTTTCCTTCCTTAAGCCACATAATATCAGGAAGAGGTTTGCCAGCAATATCAGCATCAATAGTAAATGATTCACCAGCCTTTACAATGGTAACATCTTTAAATTTTGAATCCATAGAGACAGACGGAGCTTCAATCTCATCCTGAGCAGTAATTGGTCCAGTGCTTTCAGAGGGTACACTTAAAATACTAGCTGCATTTCTGGCTATTACTCTAAATTCATATCTTTGTTCTTCTTCTAATTCAGTTATTGTAAATTGTGTGTCTATGATATTTGTGAAACTGGCCTTCATCCAACGACCTTCAGGCAGCTTCTTTCTTTCAATGATGTATCCTGTAATTGCACTGCCACCATCATACTGTGGTTTAGACCACTGAAGAGTTATCAGATTTCTTGTAATAACAATTGCTTCAGGAGTTCCAGGGGGATCACATGGATCACGTGCAACAACACTTTCTGAGACTTTGCTTGATGGACTGATTCCTGCAATATTCTCAGCATACACTCTATATTCATATTCAATTCCCTCCTCCAGACCATTTGTTCTCAATCGAGTGTCAGTAATAAGAAGCTTGTTAAGTTTAGTCCATAAAATGCTGTTCTTTTCTTTACGTTCCAGGTGATACCCAATAATAGGGCTGCCTCCATTATTGCTGGGGGGTTTCCATTCAATTGTCATGTGGTCTTTTGTCACTGATGAAACAAATGGAGCACCAGGAGCTGCAGGCTCAGTGAAAGGATAACTGACCACAACTGGTGCTGAATCCAACGATGTGCTTTTTCCATATCTGTTCTCAGCAAACACTCTAAACTGATATTCAGAACCAGTCTTCAGCTTTGAGATTTTGATTGTGGTACGAGCAATGGTTGCTGAAACAATCTGCCAGTTAGTAGTGGTTGTATCACGTTTTTCCACTATGTAGTTGTTTATCTGACAACCTCCTGTGTATACTGGTGGTTCCCAGGACATGGTAACATAGGTGGCACTTACTTCATCAATTTTGACTGGTCCGACTGGTGGGCCTGGTTTGTCAAGAATGATTATCCCAACTTCCTCTGTGACCGTACCTATATTATTTGTGGCTGTGATTGTGTACTTTCCAGAGTCCTCTCTATTTGCCTCTTTAATTTTAAGAACTGTTGATGTTGCCGTGCTTGAGACATTTAATCTAGTTGTTTCTTTCAGAGGTTGTCTATCTTTCATCCATGCAATCTTTGGAGTTGGACGACCTTTAAATGGTATTTCCACTTTGAGATCTTCACCAGCTTGAACACTGTATGTGTTGGAAAGTATTTTGATGCATGGTTCAATAGTTACATCCTTGGCAATGACCGGAGCAGCTAATGGCCTTGGGTCACTTTTTCCTTTCTCATTGTAAGCTAAAACTCTGAAGAGGTACTCTTGTCCTGAACTAAGTCCGGTCACCATACCCTCACATGTTTTGGTGACTGCAGCAACTGTCCATTCCTCTGATCCTTTTGGCTGCATTTCAATATAATAACCCAAGATTCTACTACCACCATCATGATCTGGTTTATCCCAGGAAAGTGATGCTGTGGTTTTTGTCAAATCAGTCAAAGTTACCTTGCCAACAGATAGAGGAGGATCAGCTGTCTTCACAGATTCTTCTGTTTCTACAGGCAGACCAATTCCAAATTCATTTTCTGCCATGATTCTGAAGTAATAAATACCACCCTCTGTCAGATCACCAACTCGGAAGCTGGTCTTGGAGCACTTAGTAGTAATGTTTGCAAATCCTTGTCTATTTGATTCCCTCTTGTCAATGATGTAATTTTTTATTTTGGAACCACCATCAATAAGTGGTGGTTGCCAAACCAGGGTGGCATAATTTCTTGTTATATCTTTCACAACAAGGCTCTGTGGAGCACCTGGTGTATCAAGTACTTTTACTGACACAAATGCTGATTTAGTGCCAGCACTATTTACCAAAGTCAGAATGTATTTTCCAGCATCATTTCTGTCACATAAATCAATTGATAACTGAGTGTAATCTGGTCCCTTTTCTAACTGGGCTTTATCTGGTAAATCTCCCTCATCCTTGGTCCAGTTTATCTCAGGAATGGGGCGTCCTTTGAATGGTATGTTAATTCTCATAGAACCTCCAGCACGCACAACAATACCTTTTCTCAACTCAGAGTCAAGCTCAATTTCAGGTGCATCCATCTTATCCACTGGTTTGACGGTTCCTTGGATGGCCACTGGTTCACCAACACCCAGTTTATTTAGGGCACATATGTGAACTTTGTATTCTTGGTGTTCAGTGAGTTTAGTAATTGTAAATTTAGTATCACTTAATCCAGAGGGTGGAGTACATGTGGTCCATTCTTCTTCATCAACTTTACATATCTCAACAACATAGCCCTGGATGTCTAAGCCACCATCATATATTGGTCTACTCCATGCAATTGTAATTGAATTCTTTGTAGTGTCAACAAGGTGTACATTAGTTGGTGGGCCAGGCTTAAATGTTGGATCACAGGCTTTGTAATAAACAGTTGGTGGACTTGGTTGTCCAACTCCAGCAGCATTTTCTGCAGATAACCTGAATTCATATTCATGATCCTCTGTTAAGCCTGTGACTCTGAAACGTAAGTCTGTGACCCTGCGTTTGTTACATTTTGTCCACCGGACTCCAGCTCTGTCTCTCTTCTCTACGATGTAACCAGCAATCTCACTTCCACCATCAGTCTCAGGACGAGTCCAACATACCGTCATAGAGTCCCTTGATATATTTGTTATTTCTAGGTCTTTAGGTGGCCCAGGTAAAACAAAAGGATTTCTCATAATCACTGGAGCAGATTCAAGTGGTTCACCATCTCCATACTTGTTGACAGCCATGACACGGAATATGTATTCATTTCCTTTTAAAAGCTTGGTAACTTTAAACATTGTTGCTCCACAATCACCTGAAACTACAGTCCAAGCAAGACGACTTGTTTCTCTTTTCTGTATGATATAATGAGAAATGCTACTGCCACCATCATGTCTTGGAGGTAGCCATGACAACGAACACTTCTCACATGTTACACCAGAAATGGTCAAAGGACCTTCAGGGGGTCCAGGTCTATCTAGCACCTTTACATTGAAGGAGACAGACTTCGTTCCAGCCACATTAGCGAGGTGCAATGTGTATTGTCCTCCATCAATTCGAATGGCATCTTTGACGACAAGAATTGCTTTGAAGTCAGTGTTCTTGATCTCAGCTCTTGCAGAATTCTCGACTTCCACATCGCCCTTAAACCACTGCATTGTTGGAATTGGCTTTCCTAGAACGGATGCTTCCAGGGTAAATGTGTCTCCAGCATTCACTGTCAAAATCTGGCAATATTCTGATGCAACCTCATAGGTTGGTGGTTCAACTTCATCCTTTGCTGTAATTGAGCCTGTGCTCCCAGAGGGCCTACTGACCGATCCAGCTCCATTTCTGGCAATAACTCTGAAATCATATTTGTAGTCTTCTGTCAGGCCTGTGACTGTAAATTCAGTTTCAAGAATGTTAGCAAAACTAGCTTTCATCCAACGGCCCTCTGGCAGGTCTCGTTTCTCCACAACATATCCAGTGACAAGGCTACCTCCATCAAATTCTGGTGGTGTCCATCTAAGTTTCACTGAGTGCCTTGTCACAATCACTGGCACAGGGGTGCCTGGTGGGTCACATGGGTCACGTGCCACACAACCCTCAGAGATTTTGCTGCACATTCCAATTCCAACTATGTTTTCAGCATAGACTCTGAACTCATATTCAATGCCCTCTTCCAATGAAGATGTTTTGAATCTGGTGTCTTGAATGAGTGTTTTATTGATCTTTGTCCAAAGAATACTATTTTTCTCTTTTCTCTCAAGATGATATCCTAGAATAGCACTTCCACCATCTGAGACTGGTTTGTGCCATTCAACTACCATCGACTCTTTTGTGAATACAGACACAAATGGAGTTCCTGGAGGCCCAGGCTCTTTGAAAGGATACTGGGCAAGAACTGGATCTGAGTCAATGCCATAGCTTTTACCATATCTATTCTCAGCAAAGATCCTAAACTGGTATTCAGATCCAGTTTTTAAATTACAAACTTTAAGTGTCGTCCTTGCTACTGTGGCAGAAACAACTACCCAGTTTGTGGTGGTGGTGTCTCTCTTTTGGACTATATAATTTGAAATCTGACAGCCTCCAGTGTATGTTGGTGGGTCCCAAGACAGTGTAATGCTCTCTGCACTCACTTCATCAATCCTGACTGGGCCTGTTGGTGGGCCAGGTTTTTCAAGTATGATTATTTCAACAGTGGCTTCCTTTTGTCCAAGTACATTAGCCACAGCAATGTTATACATACCACCATCTTCTCTTGTTGCATCTTTGATCGTAAGAGTGGTATGATGTGCAGTGTCAGCAACATTTACTCTTGTGGTCTGTTTCAGAGCTGAACCATCTTTGGACCATGTAATTGTTGGTTTTGGATGACCAGCAATTCGTGCTTCAATTTTCAAATCCTGCCCAACCTGTACATTGTATGTACTAAGTTTTGTTCTCACTGAGGGCTCAATAGTGAGGTCCTTCGCAACAACAGGATTTGCAAGGAGTCTGGGATCGCTCTTTCCTTTATCATTAACAGCAATGACTCTAAAATGGTACTCCCCACCTTGGGCTAAATTAGTTACAACAGTGTCAAGGGATTTTACTTGAGCACAAAGAGACCATTTATCTTGATCTTTTGCTTGCATTTCAATTTCATAATGAGTAATTCTGCTGCCCCCATCATGCTCTGGTTTTTCCCATTTGAGAGAAACACTCTTCCGTGTTACATCCACTACAGAAACTTTACCAGGAGTTTGTGGCACCTCTGAGATTTTCAGAGGTTCTAGAGTCTCTGCAGGCAATCCAATTCCGTGTTCGTTTTCAGCAAGAACTCTGAAGAAATAGATGCTCCCCTCTTGGAGTGGTTCAATTTTCCATGTCATCTTGTTGCAGGAAGTAACAGCTGAGAACACCTTTCTTGTACTCTCTCGTTTTTCAACAATGTAGTTTTTTATTTTAGCTCCACCATCCAACAAAGGTGGCTCCCAGGTAAGAGTGACTGAATTTTTTGTTATTTCCTTCACATGGAAGTTTGCAGGTGCATCAGGAGTATCTAATACTCTGACACTAATAAATGCAGATTTTGTTCCAATGGCATTTTCCAGAGTTAAAGTGTATTTTCCACTGTCAAATCTATTAACATTTTCAATTACGAGTGAAGTGAAACTGCTTGTAATATCAATCTGAGCTGCCTCATTGATTTCACCCTCAGCCTTTCCCCACTTGACTTCAGGGGTTGGCCGTCCACGGATAGGAACAAACAATCTAAGAGAGCCTCCAGACCTGACAGTGATCATCTTTCTCAGGTCAGCATCAAGATCAATATCTGGTGCTTCAAGTTTATCCTCTATGATAATGGATCCAGGGATATCGGCAGTTTCTCCCACGCCAACCTTATTGATGGCACAGATTCTGAATTTATACTCATGCTTTTCAAGGAGTTTTTTAACCTCAAATCTTGTCTCTGTTATTCCTGAGGGTGGTGTACACATCATCCATTCATCAGAAGTGACTTCATAGGCCTCAACAATGTAACTTTGAATCTCACATCCACCATCATAAATTGGCTTGCCCCAATGCAGGATAACAGATGCTCTTGAGACATCAATTACCTTAGGGTTGTTTGGTGGACCGGGCTTGAAGACTGGATCCACTGCCTTGAAGTACACTGTGGGTGTACTTGGTTTACCAACCCCAGCTGCATTCTCAGCAGACACACGAAATTCATAACTTCGGTTTTCAAGAAGACCTGTTACTCTAAAGCGTAGTTCACTCACTACACGTTTGTTGCATCTTGTCCACCTAACGCCCTCTTTGTCTCTCTTTTCAACTATATATCCTGTAATTGCATTACCACCATCATTAGTGGGTCTTTCCCATGTGATAACCATGGAATCCTTTGTTATATTTGACACTTCAACATTACTTGGTGAATCAGGTGGCACAAACGGATTTGCTGCAATCACTGGATCAGATTCCAAAGGCTCACCAATTCCATATTTATTTACAGGTATCACTCTGAAAATATACTCATTTCCAGGAAGGAGTTTTGAAATTTTAAGATTGAGGGTTTGTACCTTAGATTCCACAACAGTCCAAACTAATCGGCTGGTCTCTCGTCTTTCCACTATGTAATGAGACACCTCTGCACCTCCATCATGCAATGGAGTTTTCCAGGAAATGCAGCACTTTTCACTGGTAACCCCATAGATTGAGATTGGGCCATCTGGAGGTCCAGGTCTGTCCAGAACCTTGACATTGACGCTAACTGATTTCTCTCCACCAACATTTTTCAGTAGTAAGGTATACTGGCCTCCATCAACACGGATAGCCTCCTTCACACTAAGAGTAGTTGTGAAGTCAGTATTCTTGATCTCAAATCTTGCAGTATTTGTAAGTTCTTCGCCAGCTTTTATCCAATGAACTGAAGGAATGGGTTTGCCAAGTATCCCTGCATATACTTTGAATGATTCACCAGCATTAACAACAATAGTTTGTGAATATTTAGCATCCAAGTCAATTTTGGGTGGATCAACTTCATCCTTTGCTGTGATTGCACCAGTGCTGTCTGATGGAGCGCTAGATACGCCAGCAGCATTTCTTGCAATGACACGGAACTCATACTGCTGCTCCTCTACTAAACCACTGACGACAAATTCTGTCTCAATGATATTAGCAAAAGAGGCTTTCATCCAGCGGCCATTAGGCAATTCTTTCTTCTCAACGACATATCCAGTGATCTTGCTGCCGCCATCAAAGTGTGGTGGTGTCCACCTGAGTGTTACAGAGCTTCTTTTGACGATAACTGCTTCAGGTTTGCCTGGAGGATCACATGGATCTCTAGCCACCTGGATTTCTGATACTTTGCTTGCTTTGCTTAGCCCAACTATATTCTCAGCATAAACTCTAAATTCATATTCAATGCCTTCTTCAAGGCCACCTATCTTGAATCTTGTGTCTGGAATGATCGTTTTGTTTTGTTTCACCCACAGCAAGCTGTTTCTTTCCTTAAACTCAATATGATATCCCAAAATCTTGCTTCCACCATCACTACTGGGTTTGTTCCACACAATAACCATGCTTTCTTTAGTAGCAGACTGAACAGTGGGAGTTCCTGTTGGATTTGGAATCTCAAAGGGATATTGTGCAACAATAGGCGCAGAGAGAAGAACGGAACTCTTTCCATATCGATTTTCAGCAGCAATCCTAAATTGATATTCACAGCCAGTCTTTAATCTTGCAGCTTTAGTTGTTGTTCTTGCAACTGTTGCAGAAACAATCTGCCAATTTGTGGTGGATGTGTCTCGCTTTTCAACAATGTAGTTATTAATACTACAGCCTCCTTCATACTCTGGAGGTTCCCATGATAATGTAACACTGTCTGCAGTTACTTCATCTATTTTGATTGGGCCAGTTGGTGGTCCAGGTTTATCAAGTACAATAACATTGATGTCTGCTGTAGCTTCACCAGCTGAGTTTGTCAGTTTAATAGTATATTTGCCCACATCATCCCGTGTTGCCTCTTTTACCACAAGGTAAAGGTGTTTCTCTGCTACTTCAGCATTTACTCTTGTTGTTTCTTTCAAAGCAATGCCATCTTTTTGCCAGGTAACTGCTGCCTTGGGCTGGGCAACATATGGCACATCAATTTTCAGATCATCACCTGCCAGAACACTGTATGTGCTGAATACAAGTTTGAAGGCAGGAGCAATAACAACATCCATAGCAACCACAGGGACATTAAGTGGACGTGGATCACTGGTTCCCTTTTCATTGGTTGCTGAAATACGGAAGGAGTATTCTTCACCTTGTATTAAGCCAACAACAACTGCCTCTGTTACTTTAACAGTCATTACTTGGGTCCATTTTTCACTGTTTTTCGTTTGCATCTCGATAATATAACCAATAATTCTGCTTCCTCCATCACTGTCCGGCTTCTCCCAAGAAAGTGTTACACTGTTGCCAGTTACTTCTTTTAGAGTCACTTTTCCAGGAGGAAGAGGCTTCTCAGAGATTTTTATAGCTTCCATGGTCTCTACTGGAAGACCAACACCATACTCATTTTCAGCTAAAATTCTGAAGGAATACAAGCTTCCCTCTTGTAAGCCTCCAATTCTCCAACTTGTTTTGGGACAAGAGGCATTAACAATGGAATATGCTTTTCTTGTTGATTCACGTTTTTCAACAATATAATGCCTGATTCTTGATCCACCATCAATGACTGGAGGATCCCAGATGAGTGAAGCAGAATCTTTTGTTATTTCTTTGATTGTAAGGTTTTGTGGTGCACCAGGAGTGTCAAGAACTCTGACATTAACAAATGCTGTTTTAGCTCCTGAACTGTTTTCCACTGTTAGCATGTACTTTCCACCATCAAATCTGTTTACATTCTCAATAAGCAGTGTGGTGAAGGATGATGTAATATCAATGGATGCTCTATCAAGGGGTTCACCATTCTCCCTTGACCATCTGACTTCAGGAGCAGGTCTTCCTTTAATTGGCACAAATAATCTTAAGGTACTGCATGCTCTGATGTTCACTACTTTGCGGAGGTCTGAGTCAAGCTCAACTTCAGGTGGAAGGAGTCTGTCTTCTGCTTTAGGTGAACCAGGCACAGAGGCTGGTTCTCCAACACCTTCACAGTTAAGAGCTGAAATGTTGATCTTGTATTCTTGGTTTTCAATAAGGTTGGTTATAGTGAATGATGTTGCTGTTAGACCTGCCTTTGGAGTGACAATTGTCCACTCATCTTCCTCTGGCAGGCATGTTTCAACAATATAACCTGTGATATCTGAGCCACCATCATAAACTGGTTTATTCCAAGCAAGAGTAATGGATGACTTTGTTGTATCCAAAACCCTAGGATTTCCAGGGGGTCCAGGTTGGAATATTGTGTCACATGCTTTGTAAAATGGACTTGAAGGGCTTGGTGCACTTAAGCCAGCAGCATTTTCAGCTAAGATTCTGTATTCATACTCATGTCCAGGTGTTAGTCCTGACACTTTGAGGCGCAGATCAGTAACAGTCCTTTTATTGCATTTTACCCAACGCAGACCAGTTTTATCTCTCCTCTCAATGATATAGGTATTTATACTACTTCCGCCATTATGTTCAGGATGTCCCCAACAAACCACCATTGAATCTTTTGTAATAGAAGTTACTTCTGGTGGCTGTGGAGGATCAGAAGGCACATATGGGTTAGTGGCAACAGCAGGCTCAGATTCAAGAGGTTCTCCAACTCCATACTTGTTCACAGCCATGACTCTGAAGATATATTCATTTCCTTTCAGCAATTTGGTAACCTTATAGCGGTTAACTTGTAAATCTGTGGCTACATTTGTCCATGTAAGTCTACTTGTTTCACGTCTTTGAATGATGTAATATTCAATCTTTCCTCCTCCATCATGAAGTGGTGGCAGCCATGACAGAATACATTTCTCTGTTGTCATGTCTGTGACATGCAGTGGTCCTTCAGGTGGGCCAGGTCTGTCAAGAACTTTAACATTGAAGACAAATTTGGCAAATCCTCCCGGATTGCTAGCAGTTAGAGTGTATGCACCACCATCTCTACGTAAAGAATCTTTGTTAATCAAGCAAGTATAGAAATCTGATGTTTTGATCTCTAGTTTTCCAGTATCTTCAAGCTCCTTGCCATCTTTAGTCCAAACCAAGGATGGAATTGGGCGACCTGTAACATGTGCATCTAGCTTGAAGACATCACCTGCTTTCACTACCACACCACTACTGAAACTTGCATCAGCATCAATCTTCGGCTCTTCAATATCATCTCTGCAGACAATGACCTCTGAAGGTTTAGATGGTTTACTAACCGCTCCAGCTGAGTTCCTTGCTAATACACGGAATTCATAAGAAGCATCTTCTGTGAGACCACTCACAGTAAAGTTTGTTTCAAGAATGTTGCTGAAGTTGGCTTTGAGCCAGCGACCATTAGGAAGTTCTTTTTTCTCGACTGTATATCCAGTTATTGAGAAACCACCATCACCCTCTGGCTTTGTCCACTGAAGAGTAACTTCATGTCTAGTAATGTTAAGGGCCACTGGTTGACTTGGGGAGTCTATGGGATCAAGTGCATATGTCATCTCAGATGGCTTGCTTGCTTTGCTGAGACCAGCCAGATTTTCTGCAATAACACGGAATTCATATGCAATACCATCCATCAGACCTGGTGATTTAAACATATTGCCAACGACTGGAGCTTTGCTGATCCTCTGCCAAAGTATGCTGTTCTTCTCTTTCCTCTCAATGTGGTATCCTAAAATTGGGCTACCTCCATCTGAAGAGGGTTCATTCCAGCTGATTGTCATTGAATCCTTGGTGAAGGCAACTATTTGTGGAATACCTGGCTGTCCTGGTACATCAAATGGATAAGCAGCCACCACCGGTTGTGATGTTATGCAGGGTCCAACACCATATCTGTTTTGAGCTTTAACACGGAATTGATATTCAATGCCAGTTGTAAGGCGTGCAGCTTTGAATGTTGTGCGGATAACAGTTGCTGCCAGTTCCACCCAGGATGTACCAGTGGTCTCACGCATCTCAACAATGTAGTTATTAATAGGAACTCCTCCATCATTTTCTGGAGCTTCCCATGATATTAGAACATAGTCACAAGAAACTTCATCCACTTTTATTGGTCCAGTTGGAGGTCCTGGAATATCATGTACTTGAACAGTAATAATTTCAGTCAGAGTACCTAAGATGTTCTTTCCAGTCATTGAATACTGTCCTCCATCTTTTCTCTTAATTTCATTAATGTTAAGAATAGTAGAAGTTGCAGTATTTTCAACGTTTATTCTCTGTGTTTGTTTAAGTTCCTGATCTTCTTTCGTCCACACAACAAGTGGTCTTGGGCGACCCAGAACAGGGATCTCAACTTTAAGATTATCACCTGCTTTAGCTACCACAATCTTCTGATGTATACCTCTGAGGTCAAATTCTGGAGCAGTGGTTTGCTCCTTAATTACAACTGGTCGACTTTCACGAGGCTCACTCCTGCCTGACATGTTTACAGCAAAGATGCGGAACACATATTCTGCATTTTCCAACAGTTCTGTTGCAGTGTAGTCCAAAGCTTTTATTGTTGTCACATGGGTCCACTGATCAGAATCTTTCAGCTGAGCCTCTATCACATAGCCAGTTATTCGACTACCACCATCATATTTTGGTTTTGTCCATGCAAGAGTTGCTGTGTCTTTGGAAACATCAGAAACAATCAGATTATCTGGTGCAGAAGGAGCCTGAGAAGCTCTTATTGGTTCAGGTGTCTCTGCTGGTTCACCAATACCCATTTCATTCTCAGCTAAAACTCTGAAGTAATATTCTGCGCCCTCTTCCAAATCTGGAATTTTGTACGAGCATTTCTGCCAGTTTGCAGTTATGGTTGAGTAAGCCTTTCGTGTTGCCTCCCGCTTTTCAATAATATAATTTTTGATCTTTGAGCCACCATCAATAATTGGAATCTCCCATTGTAAAGTAATGCTATGCTTTGTGATTTCCCTTGGTTTCAAATTTACTGGAGGTCCTGGGGTGTCCACAACACGAACATTGACAAATCCAGTCTTCTTTCCAGCAACATTTTCTAATGTTAGGACATATTTTCCAGCATCATATCTTGTACACTCAGGGATGACTACTAGAGTGTATGATTCAGTAGTGTCAATGTGAGCACGGCCTTTAAGAGGTATGTCTTCCTTATGCCATGTTACTTCTGGAGCTGGCCGGCCCTTGATTGGCACAAATATGCGGATTGAAGCACCTGACTTCACAACAAGTGTTTTTCTCAGCTCTGCATCAAGTTCAAAGTCAGGAACCTCCTCTCGATCCACCAGTTCAATAACTTGCTCAACTTCAGAGGGTTCTCCAAGTCCTTCTGAGTTCTGTGCACTGACTCTGAAGTGATATTTTCCTCCTGATTGTAGACTTGAAACTACAAATTCTGTTATTCTCAAGGGAGTAGTTGTATCTTGGACCCAATCATCATCTCCTTCCTTTTTATGTTCAACAAAGTATCCTGTAACATCAAGACCACCATCATAGAAGGGTCTACCCCAGTTAAATGTTGCTGTTGTTTTGGTGGTGTCAGTAATTCGTGGGTTGGATGGAGGCCCTGGTGGATCTGAAAAATAATTAAATGATAATGATAAATAATCAAAATTCTTTGGGACAAAAATGAACAAGAAAAAATGTCTGGAAATATGTAATTAAAAAAACAACAATTATCATCTTACATGCAATATCCTTTGTCATTACAGGTTGTGATGGCTCACTGGGCTCGCCAAAACCAGCCTTATTCTCTGCAGTGACACGGAATTCATATTCAATTCCCTCTGACAGGCCTGAGACCTTATAACGTAGATCAGAAATTGACTTCTTTGAAGCTCTGACCCATCTCATTCCTCTTCTCTCTTTTCTCTCAACACTATAGCCTCGAATGTCACTTCCCCTATCTATAGTTGGTCTCTTCCAGGAAATTGTTACAGCATTTCTACTGACATTATCAATTTCTGGTTTTGATGGTGGCCCGGGGGGTCCTGCAAAAAAAGTGAAGAAGTTGAAAAAACAATAATAAATAAATAAATATATAAATAAATATATATATTAAAAAATATATATATATATAAATATATATAAATATATGTATATATATATATATATATATATAGACTGAAATAAAAAAATGCAGTAAAAATTGAAGTTGGGCTTACCAAAGCTGTCAACCATTTTAACTGGTCCAGACTGTGTCGCATCCCCAGTGCCATACTGATTGACTGCTAAAACACGGAATATGTATTCATTTCCCTTTATCAGCTTGCTGGCAACATAGCGGCAATCCATAACATTTTCAGCAAGCTTTGTCCAGAGTAGGCGGCTGGTTTCTCTCTTTTCTAATATATATGATTTGATACTGCAGCCACCATCTTCTTCTGGTGGCAACCATGTCAATGTGCATTTTTCAGCAGAGACACTGCTGGCTTCAATAGGACCTGGAGGTCCAGGCACATCTAGGATTTTCACTTTAACTTTTTCTTCTTTGATACCAAATGGATTGCTTGCACTAATGGTGTACTCTCCAGTGTTCTTTCGGCTGGCATACTTGATAGACAAAGTTGAAGATGTGGGAGTGCTTGTGATTTGGACAATATCTGAGGACTTGAATTCTCTTCCACCCTTAGACCACACAGCTGTAGGAGGTGGTTTGCCAAGAATGCTTGATGCTGTGATGATAATTGTTTCTCCAGCCCTCACAGTCACTCCATCCTTCATTTCAGGGTCAATTGTGATAGTTGGCGGTTCTGTAAAAAGTTAGTTAATGATTATAAACATTGGTATGTTTATGGAGGGTTTGGTTAAGCAAATTCATTAAAACCTGACAATATAACTTACCATATTCATTTTTGCAGATAAGAGGCTCAGTTGTCTCTGAGGGAGCACTGATAGCTCCAGCTGCATTTTTAGCCCTTATTCTGAATTCACAAGTACAGCCTTCCTGTAGGTCTGTAACAGTGTATGCACAGCTTTGGACATTCACATGGTTAGCCTTCATCCATGTCTTTCCAGGATGCTCTAATTTCTCAACAATATAGCCAGTCAATTTGTGGCCCCCGTCATACTTGGGTGCAGTCCAAATAAGTGTTACACTGTTTCTTGTGACATTTATCACATCAGGTTTGCCAGGTGGATCTATAGAAAGAGACAATAATAATAACAAAAATCATTTTGTGCTCTCTTCCTCATAAACAGCACAAATAGAAGTAGGAAAAGTAAAAAGAGAGTACACTGAGACTCACCAATAGGATCAAGAGCAACAAGTGATTCAGTTGTTTTGCTTGGCTTTCCAAGTCCTGCTATATTCATAGCTATTACCCTAAATTCATATTCCAGGCCTTCAACCAAACCGGTCACTCTGCATTCTTTCACTCTCAAAGGTGTCTTGCTGGCTCTCTTCCACATTAAGCTATTTCTATCTTTGAATTCCACGTAATATCCTATAAGCAATATTAGACATAAAAGTTTTTAGATACGACGAAACTGCTAAATAACTACAGTAAATAAATAAATAAATAACTGTAGTAAAGAAATGTTTTACCTGTGATGGGAGAGCCTCCAGTATCTTTTGGATCAGACCATGTTAGGATAGCAGACTCATGACGAATGCTCACAACCTCAGGTGGTGCTGAAGCCCCTGGTGCATCTGGTGTAGGGAAAAGTGTGTATTTGATGTAAACAAATATTTTTAAATATCCAGCATATTTCATTAAATAAAAAATATTTGGGCTTAAATACTTACTGAATGGATGTTTAGCAATCACTGGATCAGATCTGAGGAACTCTCCAAATCCATATTTATTTTCAGCACAAACTCTGAAGATGTATTCTGTTCCGTCATGAAGTCTTGTAACTCTCATAGAGTTCTTCTGAATCGCAGAAGCAACTGTGACCCACTTGTTAGCAGTAGAATGCCTCTTCTCCAAAATATAGTTGCTAACTTCTGATCCACCATCATCTTTGGGTGGGCCCCATTCTACAGTAATCGCCTCTGCTGTGATTTCATCAAATTTGATAGGACCAGTGCAGATTCCAGGCTTTCCAACAACTTTAATGTCAATAGCTGATTCCTTTGTTCCAGCAATGTTTCTCAAAATGATAGTGAATTTGCCAGCATCGACTCTATGGCAATCACGAATCAGCAAGACCGTGTTTGTTGCAGTTGATTCAACTGAGATTCTGCCACTATCTGATAAAGTAACATCACCCTTTTTCCATGTGACTGCTGGAGCAGGTATACCAATAATAGGGATATTAAGGCGAACAGTGCTTCCTTCCTTTGCCACATAGCTAAAGTCTGGCAAGCCTTTAAGGTTACAGTCTGGAAGGACTGTAAAGAGAAAAGAGAAAAAGGAATATATTAATGGACATAATTGTATACCCACTAAGACACAAATGCAACTATTAGGTACACCAGGGCTTCTCAAAGTGTGGGGAGAGCACTTCAGACAAATATATAATGTGCAACCAGTTTCAAACAACAGAGATTTTGCTATATATTTTATACCATGGTATGTTAATCTATCTGCTGAGTGTAGGGCTGCTTAAAGTTATTAATAGGGCTGGGGCAAGAAATCAATGCATCGCAAATCGCGAAATAATTCTGGATTGATTCTGAGATTTTCAGAATGCATCACGATTCTCTCTCGCACTAGCGCTCTTTGTGAGCATTTGAGCTTGTGGTTAAAAACTAGCCTAGAGCACCATCTGCTGTTAAAAACTAAGATCAGAATCGATTCGAGAGAATCGCAATGCATTCTGAAAATCTCAAAATCGATCTATGAATCGCGATGCATCGATTTATTGTCCTAGCCCTAGTTATTAACATGTCAGAGCAATAAAGAAACATGGGTGAAGGAGAAAATAAAGACTGAAACATACCTGAAAGTTATTAAAAGCACAATAAACCATGCAAGAGAACTGGGGGGGTTAGGAGAGATTGGAGGTTAGGAGCCTTGCTCAAGGCCACCTCAGTCATTTCCTGCCGGTATTGAGAATCGAAACTATAACCTTTGAGTTACCAGTCTGACTCTTTAACCATTAGGCCACGACTGCCCCAATTGGGCACCCAAACGCTGACAGGCAACTTTCCATGCACACACAAACGAGCTGCACGCACAGAAAGCAGTCTGTCAGCGTGCATTCAGTTCTCTTGCATGGCCCATTGTACCTGAACGGACAAATGCACACACTTTGTTAAAATGGTAGACTATTCATGTAAACACATTCTTAAGTTATGTCTTAAGTAAACGTAAACAGTTATTATATTGAATCTGTGCATAAGGTATTAAAGTGACATCCTTGTGAGAAAAAAATTACTCGCTTCTCTTGACCGAATAGCTTTTGTAGCATATTTAATTCATACAGTGACGAGTATGCAGTTTTTTATTTTGTATTTGATTACTTTTTATAATTTAATTTCTGTAGTATTTTTTACTAGAAAAAACAACAACAACAACAACAACAACCTTAATGCACTATTTAATTTGTGTCTTTATTCTATTCTATTCTATTCTATTCTATTATTATTTGTCATATTTATTTTAATTAGCATCTTTCATATTTTATTAAATAAATAATTTAGCTTTTTGCTTCAGGCTGGGTCAGAAGGCCCACTGTATTTGACTTTGAAAACCACTGAAGTAGATTATATGAGTACCTATTTGATCTTTAGCCAAGACAGTGAGCTCAGTTGGTGGTCCTTCAGCTGCTTCATTAATGGCCTTGACTCTGAACAAGTACTCCTTTCCTTCTACAAGATCACTCACTGTGTACTGTGTGAGCTTAGACTTAATTAGAAGCTTCCATTTGTCTTCCCCTTCACTGATCTCTAGAGCATATGCAACAACATGGCTTCCACCATCACTGATTGGCTTCTTCCAGCCAAGAGTGCAAGAATTCTTGGTGATCTCTGAAGGCTTAAAATCTGTAACTGGTCCAGGTTGCTCTGCAATATACATCAATATTAGAATTTAGTATAATTAACAGATGAATGTATTTAAACTTTAAACTAACTTGCAACATTATCAAAGAAGTCTCACCTGAGGCTTTGACTGGTCCAGCTGTCTCACAACCCTCACCAATGCCGTATATATTTTCAGCTAGGACTCTGAAGCAGTATGATTTTCCTGCTTCGAGATTAGTAATCCTGAAAGATGTCTTGGAACACTCAGGAGCAACACAGGTCCAGGCCTTTCGCTCAGCCAGACGTTTTTCAACAACATAGCTCTTAACTGGACTACCACCATCAATTAATGGAGCATCCCAAGTAATTGATACATGGTCCTTTGAGGTCTCCTTAACAATCAGATTGACTGGGGGTCCAGGTGTGTCTGTGTACATTTACAGATAGTAGTTAGATACAGTAAATAATAAACCTCAAATGGAAAATTGTGAAAAAAAAAAAAAAACCTTACCTAGAACTTTGACAACAATGGTATATGACTTGGTACCACTACTGTTTTCTAGAGTTAGAACATATTTGCCGGCATCATATCTGTTGATTTCCTCACAATAAAGGAAAGTATCCCATTCAGTTGTCTTGATCATAAGACCTTGTCTCTCTTTCAAGTTTGCATTGACCTTAGTCCATGTTGCCTTTGGAGCAGGACGCCCTCTCAGAGGTACATAAATTCTCATTGTGACTCCAGCACGCAAAACTAGTGCTTTTCTGAGATCTGCATCAAGTTCAGCCTCAGGGGCAACTAAGAGAAAATTTAAATGAAAATAATATCAGAAATGTACAGATTTTGAAATCCCACATATTTGTTTATGAGATATACTTACTCAGGATATCCTTTGCCATATGTTTTCCAGGAACTTCACTTGGCTCTCCAAATCCAATCTTGTTTACAGCAGTAACACGGAACTGGTATTCAGTGTTATCCATAAGACCAGTAACATTAAATTTTGTTGCCTGGAGATTCTTTGGAACATTGCACTTCAGCCAGTCTTCTGCATCTGCTCTCTTGTACTCAACAAGATAGCCCAGAATTTCACATCCACCATCATAGGCAGGCTTGGTCCATGACAAACTAATTGAACTGTGTGTAGAGTCAACAACCTTTGGAAAAGCAGGTGGTCCAGGAGGATCTATGATAAAACCACAGAAACACAAGGACTTAAATGCATGAACTATAAAAAAAATTTTTTGCCAACTTAATTGTAAATTATCGTCCAGTGCAGTATTGTTAGTACTTACACACTGGGTCTACTGCAATAACACCAACTGATGGATCACTTGGTTTGCCAAGACCAGCTTTATTGAGTGCAATGACTCTGAATTCATACTCGGATCCCTCTGTAAGGCCTCCAGCTTTAATTGTCCTGTCAATAACTGGTTTTCTGTTTACTTTAGCCCAATTGAGGTCTTGAGTTTCACGCTTCTCGACCATGTATCCAAGAATAGTAGCCTTGCCATCATCAGCAGGGGCCTTCCAACTGACAGTCATGTGATCTCTGGTGATATTGGTAACAATTGGAGGTTCACATGGTCCTGGAACATCTGAATAAAAAATAAAAAAAAAGATTTAGGTTGGATTTGTTTAATCACATTATTTTGTTTAAAGAATATACATTTTCAAAATTATATAATATATTTACATTACTTTTAGAGATCAACCGATAATTGGTTTGACATTTTTGAATGATATTTAGGTTTTTCTAATGGTGAAAAGCCTTTAAAGAGTAGCATTACTATTATTGTATTATTGACCAAAAATGTAGTTAACCAATTATTGTTTATATCATGTTAATATTACATAATGTACATAACAGCCATTCTATGCAGTCAAAGCTTATAACAAAATCTACCTGTGCAAAACTTTCAACATTAGATGAACACGTACAGTTAACTTCATTTTTGTCATTATTCATCCACATAATTACAACCCTGTAGGAAATAATGTAACATGTTTGATTTTAACTAAGACTAGTTTTTCACTTCCCTAGAATGTATGATTTTTGCTGTCAACTATTGAGCATCATACAGCCTTCTAAATAAAGAAAAAAAACAAGAGTACATTCTAAAAAAAAATTAATTATATGTAATATTATTTATACTATTAATATAAAAAAAGTCAATGCTGTAATGAAAATACTGTAATGGTCACTCATCGGTCTATCTCTATATTATATAAATGCACAAGAAAGAATAAAATGTTACCAAATGGATTCTTGGCGATCACAGAATTAGTCACAATTGGGTCTCCAACACCATACTTGTTCTCAGCACTGATGCGGAACTCATATTCATGGCCTTCAATGAGTTTCTCCACGGAACAGTCCGTTATCTGACCATTAATGTTAGCAGTAACTTGTGCCCAGTTAGCTCTGCTTGTTTCACGTTTGTCAACAATGTAATTTGTGATTTCAGAACCACCATCAGCAAGAGGTGGATCCCACCTCACTTTCACTCTGTCAGCAAAAACATGGCTTATCTTCACTGATGCTGGGGGTCCAGGTTTATCTGCAGAAACACAATTATGCATTATTCACATAACAAATAAACTTTCTTAAATGTTTGAAAGACAATGCACACTCAGTACTTTTTTTTTGGCATATTTGTAATGTTAACTTACCTAGAACCTTCAATTTAATGTTGCCAGACTTTGTGCCACTTGGGTTCTCAGCAGAAATGGTATACTCGCCAGACTCTTTTCTTGTCACAGAGAACAGTTCCAAGGAGAAGAGATGCACCTTCTGAGTCATTTTCATACCTTCTGCCAATTTGAATGGAACACCATCTTTCTTCCAAGAGACTTTTGGCATTGGTTTACCATAAACTTCAGCCTCCAAGCAGACATTTGCTCCAGCTTTGACAACAATTAAGTTCTTCATTGCTAAACTAATCTCAACTCTAGGTGGAACTGAGACAATACAAAGAGAGACATCAAATAAACTATATAAAGTCCATCATTTAGAAAATTATAACATTATTGGTGGAACATAAGACTTACCATGCTCTGCAATAACTGGGATAGCATCAGATTCCTCTGAGGGCAGACTGACATTAATTGCTGTCTTTGCAATTATTCTGAACTTGTACTGTGCTCCCTCCTCAAGTCCAGGAACAGTGTATTCTTCCTTTGGTACATTTTGACTGCTTGTGTTGACACGCATCCATTTGTCACCTGGAAGCTTCAGAGATTCAACATAATAACCAATGAGTTTGCTTCCACCATCATGTTTTGGACGGTTCCAGACAAGAGAGACAGAATTTCTGGTCACATCAAGAACTTGGGGTTTGCCAGGTGGATCTGAAAAAGAATATACATAAAACTTGTAGTGCTTTTATTTTAACTTTTATTAAAAGTGACAGCAGCATGTTTTCCCCCCTACACATACCAACTGGAGATCTTGCAGTGATAAAATCTGTCTGTTTGCTTGGTTTGCCTTGTCCTGCTTTGTTAACAGCAGACACTCTGAATGTGTACTCCAGACCATCGATGAGGCCAGAACATGTATATTCAGTTGATCGAACAAGGACCTCATTTGCCTTGACCCACAAGAGGCTATTTCTTTCTTTGCGCTCAATGCAATATCCTGTGATGGGACTGCCACCATCGTTCACTGGTATCTCCCAGGACAACACAACAAATTCCTTGCTGATTTTGTTGACACAACAGTTCCTTGGCTCACTGGGTGGATCTGAAATTGGAAAATGTGTATTGGTGTAAATAAAGCCTAATCCCTTTGTGTGTCTGTGTTCAAATGTGTCAATTTATGAGACTTACCAAATGGATATCTAGCAATGACCTTCTCAGCGTAAATTGGTTCTGAAATTCCAAAGCGGTTTTCAGCACGGACACGGAAGCCATACTCTTTGCCACATGTGAGCTTTCCAACTCTGCAACTGGTCTTGGTGCAAGATGCAACTGTGACCCAGTCACCTCTTGTGACATCACACTTCTCAACAATGTAGTTTGTGATGTTGCTGCCACCATCTTCAGCAGGTGAATCCCATGCTAGTGTGCAGGCATCTACATCCACCTCAAGAATTTGTAGAGGACCCTGTGGAGGACCAGGGATGTCTAAAAATAAAATAAAAAATAAAAAATTGACTTCAATAGACTTCACATTTTGAGACTATTAAGGCAATTTTCTAAATAAAAAATAGACATTACACCATGCCTATGGCCAAATCACAGCCGTGCTGATATACATCCATATCGCACTGCTACTCGTGTGATATTGCTCATATATATAGGGCTCAACATTAATGCTTTTCCGCTTGTCCAGGACAAGTGAATTTTTTGAAGGGGCAAGTGTAAGATAATTTTACTTGCCCGACTGGACAAGTAGACTGATTAAAACCTCAGTGAAAAAAATAATTAGGGAAGCATCGAAACTTCAGTGAGAATTCAGTGAGAATTAATTACAGTCAGTGTAAACAGGGATTGGCAATGGATAGTATATTTTTGGTAAGAAGGTCGAGCTGTTGAGACTCATGCTGCCTGTCTCTTTGTGAGAGACTTTGTGGAGAAATCAAAACAAATGAGCGTAACAGCACACATAAAGTAACTCACAGAAGAAACATACTGAAGTAAAATTCTAAATGTTTCATTTTTTTTTATAATGGGGTATAGTTAAGTAACGTAACAAGACCAAGGGAGCTGCATTGCTGAATATTATCCTGATTGCAAATATAGTTCAATAAACAAGTAGTTAATAATAAGTCACAAGACACAATATTGACTGTTTTTGTTTATTTCACCAATGAAAATAGTTCCAAAAAAAGATCACAGCAGAACTATTGCGCATTCTCAAAGCAGTCACACTCAGCAGTGTTTTGTTACTGAAAGATTTAGCATTTTGAACGAATCGGTTGAATGAATGACTCAATTACTCACTCAATAAGTGACTTGCCGCCACCTACTGGTGGTTTAGTTTCATTTTTAAAAGTCTCATTGCATTTTTTCCCAACATTTCTTATTTGTTTATTAAAAAAAGTATTTAAAACATTAATCACATCACATTATTTATTGCAGTTGTAATTTTGCAATATAAATTATTTAATTTGATTTGTAACAGCCCTGTTGTGTCTTATTATTATAACTGAATTTATTGAGCAAATTTAAGAATTTGACATTAAAAGATGACGTATAGATTTAACAAGGTTAAAAAAATTGCCTTTATTAAGGTAAATAACGCCCTGGGGTAATAATCAATTATAATAAGCTGATGGAACACTTCTGCTTCAGAATAAATTGTTTACACCATACACACCAAGTGAATAACTGATTTAGTTGTCCGAATGACAAGCACATGACAAGGCTTAATGTCAAGTATAATAAATAATAAATATTATATATATATATATATATATATATATATATATATATATATATATATATATATATATATATATATATTAATAAACTTACCCATAACGATTATTCGGATGATCTGGTTGACCTTAGCAATGCTGTTTTCAGCAGAAAAACTGTAATAACCACTATCCTTCCTTGTAACTTCTTTGATCAAAAGTGAACTTGTGGTTGATGTTTTTTGTATGAAGAGACGATCAGACGTAACTAAATCATCATTTCCTCTTTTCCATTTTGTGACTGGTGCAGGCTTCCCTGTCACAAGAGCCTCAACTATAAGTTTAGTTCCTGCTCTTGCTGTAACCACATCGGGGATGATGATCTTTGGTGCCACTATAAAAAAAAGGTATAAAGGTATAAAATGTATTCAGAGTGTGATTCATGACAAACACAGCATAAATAAAAATAAATTAATAATGGGAGAGCACAAAATCTTAGTCTACATACTCAGCTGTTCCTTGACCTCAAATATGCCCTCAGCTTCTCTTGCCAAACTGCATCCTATTGCGTTTCTTGCGGCGACCCTGAATCTGTACTTAGTGTTTTCTTTTAGTCCAGCTACAACAATGGTCAAGTCTTTCACAACCGAGTATGATGTCCATTTGTCCTCAGGTTGACCATCCTCCTGGTATTCAACAACATATCCATTAATCTTAGATCCACCATCTCTAAGTGGTTTCAGCCACCCAAGAGTTGCACTGTTTTTAGAAATTTCTAATACATCCATCTTCTTTGGAGGATCAGGCTCACCTTAACAAAGAAAAAATATACATATTATTTTTTTAAATGCATTATATTATATGATACAATACAATATAAAATAATATAATAAATTATACTGTGCCATGTGGACTTACTTTTGGAATCTGTAGCTAGGTAGGACTTTGGAGAGTCTTGAGGCAAACCGATGCCATACTTGTTAACTGCCATCACCCGGAAGTAGTATTCTGTTCCTGGTGTCAGATTTGTGATTTTGAAGCTTGTCTTCTTTAAGTCATTTGTGCAATTTGTCCATGTTTTCCTGTCAACCTCACGCTTTTCAACAACATAGTTAAGGATTGGACTACCACCATCATTTTCTGGAGGCAACCATGCTAGCTGGCAGGTTGTCTTTGTGATATCAGTTCCCTCCAGTCCACCAACAGGACCAGGAGTATCTGTTGATAAATTTCAGGAACAGTTTTACCGACAGTACCTTGTATTGGGTAAATGTAAAGCTTATCTTAATTTTAAATGCATTTTATGCAAATATAAGTTTACCTAAGACTTTTACACGAACAAATACAGCCTTTTCTCCAGAGGCATTTGAAAGAGTCAAAGAATATCTGCCAGAGTCTTCACGTGAACACTCAGGAATCACAAGAAAGGTCATTGTATCAATCTGATCCACATGGCCCCTTCTAATGACATTGTCAACACCCATGCGCTTCCAAGTCACTTTAGGTGCTGGTCTTCCTCTAATTGTTGCAAAAAGTCTGATAGGACATCCAGCTCTAACGCTAAGGCCTTTTCTTAGACTGGCATCAAGATCAATCTCTGGAGGTTCTGTTGTGAAGAAAAAAGACTGAATAAGTGTACTGAATTTCAAGGGGAATCATATAAGTGACACTTTAAAATAAACACTTACCATTGACCTCCTTTGGTGATACAGCATCCTTGAGGTTTGCGGGACAGCCCATGCCAACTTGGTTTTGAGCAGACACTCGGAATTCATATTCTTGTCTCTCATCCAAGTTAATAATTGTAAATTCAGTTATGACAAGTTGTCCAGAAGTATTACATTTCTTCCAGCCTTCCTCAGGATCTCTCTCTAGTTCACCTTCCATTTGCACCTTATCCCTCATTTCAACCAGATATCCAATAATCGGAGCACCACCATCATACACAGGCTTCGCCCAGCTAAGTGTAATCGATGTCTTTGTGCTATCAACTACTTTAAGACTGCCAGGAGGACCAGGGGGCTCTAAATATTACAAAAAATGTCAGCTTAGTTTAAGATACAATTAAATACATCCTTAGAGGAAAAAAACATTATACAATCTCAGATGAATAGATGTAATACAGACTATACATACCAATTGGATCTTTTGCAGTGACGGGCCTGGATGCTTTGCTTGGTTCTCCCAATCCTACTTCATTTTCAGCTTTGACACGGAATTGATAATCGTGGTTAGGGATCAGATTGGTGACCTTCATGCGTCTCTCAGAGATAGGGCTCTTTGTGACAGGAACCCATCGAACAGCCCGCTTTTCTTTTCTCTCCAGAATGTAACCAGTGATAGACTTTCCACCATCATTCTCAGGAGGAGCCCATACCACAGTCATCTCATCTTTACCAATTTTGGTTACCTCAGGTGCATCAGGTGGGCCAGGCCTGTTGTATTGTGTCTTAGCAATAATAGGCCTACTCTCCATTGGTGGCCCAGTCCCCATTTTATTTTCTGCTCTGACCCTGAATATGTACTCATTTCCCTCAACAAGGCGTGTTACATTACAGTAGTTGGTGACAACAGAGGCAGAGTAAGTGGACCAAACCATTCTTCTCGTCTCACATTTTTCTAGAATATAGCTGTCCACCTCACAACCACCATCATCCTCTGGAGGATCCCATACAACTCTGCACTTGTCTGTGGAGATGCCAGAAATCTTCATATCTCTGACAGGTCCTGGTATATCCAAAACTGTAACATTGGCATATGCTGTGAATGATCCTGCTGAGTTTGTAGCAGTGACCACATATTTCCCAGTATCACTACGTTTGGTTTTAGTAAGGAGGAATTTTGAGTAATCGTATCCAGTGTCAATACTGATCCTTGGGTTATCGCCTGTAGCCTTGTCCTTCAGCCATGTAACCTCAGGCTGTGGTTTTCCTCTAAGTCCAGCCTCAAGTCTTACTGATTCACCCGCTTTGACCACAATAGTACCAACAAATTTCAGGTCAAGAACTGGTTTCTGAACTTCTTCTTTGACAAGAATATCAGATGTCTTAACCCAAGCGCTTTCACCTCCATCATTCGTTGACTGGACTCTAAACTGATAGGTGTGGTTCTCAACACATTTGTCTACCATGAAGAATGTCTCTTTCAGGACTCCCTCATGTAACTTTTCCCACTCTTCAGCATCCTTTGCTTTTCTCTCCAAATGGTAGCCCAGGTTAGGACTGCCACCATCATAATCTGGTTTTCTCCATTTAAGGAAAACAAAGTTCTTACCGATATCACTGACGTGGAAGTTCTCTGGTTCACCTGGCTTCTGAAGTGGGTCGATTGCAAGGATAGGAGTTTTGGTTTCTGTTGCTGGTCCAGGACCACACTTGTTCTCAGCAGTCACACGGAATAAATATTCATGATTTTCCATGAGCTTTGCCTTTACCATACGATTTGTGCAGTCAGATGATATCATTGACCAGGCTCGTATACTTGGCTCCCGACATTCCACAATGTAATTTGTTATCTCAGTGCCTCCATTATCCTCAGGAGCATCCCAGGACACCATGCAAGAGTTTTTATTTACATACGTCAACTTAAGATTCTGGCAGTGCCCAGGTCTATCCAGAACATTTACAGTAATAGTAGCTGAGGCCTCTCCAGCTTCATTAGCAGCCTTAAGTATATACTTTCCATGATCTGCTCTGGTTGCTTCCTTGATACGCATTTGCACTACTGGCAAGTTGTTTATCAGAGTGGTACGCTTGCCCCTTTCCAAAATGCTTTCACCTTTGCTCCAAGTGATTTCTGGATCAGGTCTTGCTTTCACATATGCTACAACATTAATGTTATGTCCAACACGGACAGTCAAACGGTCACGGCATGTGGCATCCATCTCAATTTCAGGAGGAATGACAATATCCTTAGCAATAACTGACTCTGGGATTTCCCTAGTCTCACCTTCTCCAATCATATTAACAGCTTTAACACGGAACCTGTATTCTGTATCCTCTGTCAGTCCCTTTACTCTATAAGCACACTGCTTAATCAGATCATCCTTATTGACTTTCTCCCACTCAGCACCTTCTTTATGGCATTCAACAATATATCCTAAGACTGGACTGCCTCCATCTCTTGTGGGTCTGATCCAGACTAAGTCAGCATATGTACAACTGTAGTCCTTTATCTTAGGGTTAACTGGAGGTCCTGGAACAGTAATTGGTCTGCAAGGTCTGGCAGGATCTGAGATAGGTGAAGGTCCACTAAAGCCAGCAATATTTTCAGCAAATACTCTGAACTCATATTCGATACTTTCAAAAAGCCCAAGCACTCTATATCTAAGGTCCTTGCAGGGTGTTTTATTCACTCTAATCCATTTGCCTCCTTTATGTCTTCGCTCAATAATGTAACCACTGATTGGACTACCACCATCAAACAGTGGCATTGTCCATCCAAGTGTGAGTGCATCTTCAGATATATCAGATGCAACTGGTTTTCCAGGATGGCCAGGGGACTCAAACTGGTGCCGGGCTACAGTTGGTGCACTTTCAAGAGCTGCGCCAATTCCCATTTTATTTTCAGCGCGAATTCTCACAACATACTCAACTCCTTGCTGCAGACGAGAAATCTTGAGCCTTGTGGAAGTGCTGCCAGAACTTACTCCTCCCCAAGTTTCCTTATTTGATTCCCTCTTCTCAACAATATAGTTCATGACAGGGCTTCCACCATCCTCTTTGGGAGGACGCCAGTCAATGACCATGAATTCAGGAGTCACTTCAAGGATATTAACAGGACCTATCGGAGCAGATGGCACATCAAGAACTGTGACATTCAGAGAAACAGTCTTACTTCCTGCTGAGTTAGACACTGTGAGAATATAGATTCCGGTGTGATTTCTTGTGCAATCGGCAATGCTCAGAACAGTCGAGAAGTTGTCTGTGTCGATTTTGATATTGCCTTCACTTTTGATTTCCTCTCCATCAATGACCCATTTGGCAGTGGGAACCGGAAGGCCTCTCATAATGGCAGGCATCCTAATAGTGCTTCCAGCTTTCACAATGATTCCCTCAATCAATTTCACATCAACCTCAATAATGGGTGGTACTGCAAAGACAGTAGAACAATAAAAAATTGAATAATACATATTGAAAAAAAAATGTCTTTAAATAATCATATGGGACATTAAATTTAGAGTCTAACCTAGTTTTTCCTGGCAAAGTACTGGCACAGTGGTATCTGGTCTACTTAGACCAACTGCATTCTCTGTCTTAACACGGAACCTGTAGGTCTTTCCTTCTTCCAGTCCAGTCACATGGCACTCAGGAATGCTGACAGTCTTAAAAATGATCCAATCCCTTTCACCTTCTTCTTGGTACTCAACCAAGAAACCTGTGATGTCACTTCCTCCCGTGCGATCGGGCCAATTCCACTGGAGCCACACCTCGGTTTTATCAGCATCTACATGATGCAGGTCTTTTGGTGGACCAGGTGGAACTGAAATATGAGATATGAAAAGAAATGTTAGTTTATTATATATATTTTTTATGTTATCCATTATAGATATTGTTTTGAAAATGAACATTAAATAAGCCTCGAAGTGGAGAAATTTATCAGGCCATACTTACACAGGGGATTCATTGCTTTGATAGCTTTTGTTGTCTCAACATATTCGCTTCTTCCAAACTGATTTTCAGCTGCCACACGGAACATGTATGATGTTCCCTCAATCAAATGCTTAGCCATCATGCTACGTTTTTTGGATGATGAACAGACTGGCACCCATTGTGCAGATGCTGCATCCTTTTTCTCAACAACAAAGTTAGTGATGCGTGCACCACCATTATCTTCTGGGTCTTTCCAAGACAGCTGGGCAGAATCACATCTGACATCAGATACCCTGAAATTCTGAACTGCTCCAGGCTTGTCTACAAAAACAAACAAATAAAACAACAACTTAACTCTTTGCTGAAAAGAATGGTATTTTCTAGGGGTTTGACGAGTCACAAGATCTTGCTATATTAAAAAGTGACAATATTTCTTGTTGAGGTGAAAAGCTGTCTCACGATATCAGCATGACGGAGTTGAGTTTGTGGCAAAACCTTTTACAGTGCTTATATTGTTCTGTCTTTTATTGCATAGGATAATTCATACTCAGAAATTAGAAATAAAGTGACATTTACTATGATGATTAAGATTATTAATAGTCAAAATTCTTAAAAATACACCTGCATTGTTTTGCATTTTGTGACTCAGTCGAATAATAGTCTATTTCTCCAGTCATTTATTTCACCATTGAAGATTTCTTAAAAATAGTGTTAAAATATCATCTTGAATCGCTCTCGTGAGCCCAATATTATGTAGTCTTGTTGTCTCATGAGCTAGGTGTATTTTCACACCCCTAGTATTTTCCTTTTCATTTATTTTTATGTTCTATTTGTTATACATTATTTAAAATTGTACAATTTCAGATTTTTCATAGTCTTTGTAATATTAAAAAAATTACCAAGAACAAGCACGGTGCATGTGGCTGACTTTGATCCAGCTGGATTTTCAATAGTAAGTGTGTAATTGCCACAGTCTGCACGGGTGCAATAACGCATCTCTAGTTTAGTTGCTGTTCCAGATGTTTCAATCTCTGATCTTGTAGGAACATCTAATTCATTTTTCTTCCATGTGACTTTGGGGAAAGGCATTCCCTTGATTCCAGCAATAATATTAATATGGGTTCCGGCCATTGCTTTGAGTTCACGAGGCATGCCCAAATCCAGTTGAAGTTCTGGGGGCTCTAGACAAAAACAAAACAAAAATAGCATTTAATATTGTTACACATATTTTCTTAAATGACAATAACATGCATAATTAATAACTAATATCATACATATCCAAATACGCATAAATTACCAAGTCTGTCTTGTGCTCGAACAGGCTCTGGGACATATGCAGGCTCTGATTCGCCAGCAGCATTCACTGCCTTCACTCTAAATCTGTAAAGTGCACCATCCTCAAGGTTGATAACCTTGAATACAGTGCCCTGGCAGGAGTCAGGTGTCTGGTTAACTTGAAGCCATTCCTCATCACCAGCTTTCTGATATTCAAGGAGATAGCCAAAGATTTTGCCTCTGCCACAGTCTTTTGGTGGCTGCCAAGAAAGAGTGACAGACTCTTTTGTCTTGTCAATTGCTACTGGAAGTACAGGTGGGCTTGGAATCACTGTGACAAGAAAATCATGAAAAAAGGTGGAGGGTGGGTGTTATTATTTTAACTTTGTTTAAACTTGTTTTTTTTTAAGTTTTTTTTTAAAATAGTTAATTGTAAATTTTTCATTTAAAACATCTTTGGATACATACCAATAGGATCTTTGGCATAGATGGGCTTTGAAGGTGGACTGGGGTCACCAACACCAATCACATTCTCTGCCATGACACGAAATTCATATTCACATCCCTTGAGAAGATCAGGAACCCAATATTCTGTGTTGGGGTAAATGCGGTCTTTTCCAGCTCTAGTCCACATATTGGCCTTGGTCTCCTTTCTTTCAACAATGTAGTCTTTGATTGGTTTGCCACCATCAGCTGGCTGGAGCCATGAAATCAGAGCTGTATCTTTATAGATTTCTTTTATCACAGGTGCCTGTGGTGCATCTGGAACCTCTGCAGGTGTTAGAAATTTTAGAACATGAGTAAAACTCTAGACCATTCATTAAAAGATTCTTGTTAAAATAATTTATTGACTATTATATTATACTGCAGAATCTGTTACTTACTGAAAATATCCTTTGCTTTTGTTTCAGCAGATAGCAATGGATCACTAATGCCATGAATATTTTGAGCACAAATTCTAATAATGTACTCTCTTCCCTCAATTAGTTTTGGAACTCTGCATGATGTCCTTGTGCAAGATTCTGTAACAGGCATCCATAAATCCCTGTTGGTGTCTCTCTTTTCAACAGTGTAGTTAGAAATAGCAGCTCCACCATCATCCAATGGGGGCTTCCAAGAAATGACCATATAATTCCTGTAAATCTCATCAAATAAAACAGGACCCTCTGGAGGTTGTGGACGGTCTGAAAAATTCATAAAACAAGATTCATCATTACGTTTGCAAAGAAATAATTGTAAGATAAAAAAATAATATATAAAAAATATAATATCTACTTGACAAAAAGTATATATTAGCTTACCAACAACAGTAACAGTACATATGCCCTTGCGTGAGCCAATGGAGTTCTCCAGAACCACAGTGTATTTTCCACTGTGATCACGTTTTGCTTTTGCAATAGTCAAGCATAATTTATTATTTGTGCTGGTGAGAGCGATTTCTTCATTTGCCTGAAGCTCCTCATCATTTTTGAACCATTTAATTGTTGGTGCTGGTTTGCCTGTGTATTGGCTTTGAAGAGTGCAAGTTTCCCCAACGCGAACAACAAGCTTGTCACGGAACTCAAGATCAAGGTTTGGTGGTTCTAGTAAAGAGTATAGCATTCAATAAATCAAACAGTCAATAAAAAAAGAAAAAAGAAATAAATCACTTCAGTGCATCACTTCAATTACTTACCAAACTCTTTTTTGCATGTAACTGGTTTGGTGCTGAATGATGGTTTGCCTTGACCGATTTGATTGACAGCACTAACTCGGAATTCATAAGAATAACCTTCTTTAAGACCCACATGTGTGAATTTACGGTCCAAAAGTTTATCCTCTGAGGCAATAATGCTGAAATTGTCCTGTCCAATAAGACGAACTTCAAGAACATAGCTTGTTATGTCTGAACCTCCATCATACTTTGGAGGCCTCCATGCGACGCTGATTGAATCATTTGTGATGGCTGTAACCTCAAGATCCTCTGGACGCTCAGGTATAGCTGAAGAAGGTGTGTGAGAAATATGTGAGACATAATTAATTTAAAGTAATGATGTAAATGAATACTGTAAAAAATACAAAATACTAATACAAACTAACAAAAACAAGGCTTACAGAGTGGATCCTTGATGACGACTGGAGCTGAAGTCTCAGTGAAGGGACCCATTCCAATAATATTTTCAGCTGCAATTCTGAAGAAGTAACCCTTGCCATCAATAAGACCCTGGACAACAGCATTATGTCTTGTGACAGTATAGGTCACTGAAGTCCAGCCTCTGCGGTCAGATTCTCTTTTCTCAATTATATAGTTGGTGATAGCTGAGCCACCATCATCTTCAGGAGAGTACCATGTCAACTTACAAGAGTCATTGGTGAGATTCTCACCAGAGAAAGGCTGACCCACTGGGCCAGGGACATCTATGAAGAGAAAAAACAAGCAGTGTTCATTACTTTATTGAAATCATTTCAGAATTAAGATATATATATATATATATATATATATATATATGTATAAAGCACTCACCCAATACTTCAACAATAACTGCTTTCTTCCTCTCTCCACCTGCATTTTTAGCACTCAGCGTATAAATGCCTTGGTGTTGTCTCCTGCAACTTTTGATAACCAAAGCTGAACTTATAGAGGTGGTCTCAACAGCAGCCTCCTTTGGTAAATCACCATCGTCTCTATTCCAAATAATCTCTGGAGCAGGCTTTCCTGACACATAGGCCAGGATGCGGATTACCCCACCAGCATGAACAACAATCTTTTCCTTGACAGTTGCATCCAGGTCTACTTCAGGGGGAACTAAAATATATGGTAAATTAAATATAAAATAAATAAATAAATACCGAAAACAGAAGACAGAAAAGACAGGAGAGAAATCTAAAATCTGAACTAATGCTTACTTGTCCTGTCCTTGACTTCAATCACATCAGAAACCTCACCAGGTTCTCCCACACCAGCAGAATTTACAGCTCTCACTCTAAATCTGTAGAGTCCAAGCTCTTTAAGTCCAGGAACAACAAACTTGGTGCCTCTGATTTCCTTGTCTTTAACCTAAGATAAAAAAGTAAATTATATATATATATATATATATATATATATATATATATATATATATATATATATATATATATGTGTGTGTGTGTGTGTGTGTGTGTGTGTGCATACCTTCTCCCATTCCTCTTGCCCTTCTTCTTTGTACTCTACAAAATAGCCTGTGATCTTAGATCCACCATCAATAAGTGGAGGAATCCATTCAAGATCAACAGTTGACTTGGTACAGTCTGTTACTTTTGGTGTTGGAGGTCCTGGAGGTGCTGTTAAGAAAAAATACAAACGTATAATAGGCGCATGAATTAGAAAAAATGAAAGGCCCACCAAAATACAAAAGTACACGAGTAAAAAAAAAAATTACGAAAACAAATAAATCCTAACATACCTATGGGGTCTCTACATGGAACAGGATCAGAAGGAATACTAGGAGGGCCGCATCCAGCTGCATTAATTGCAATAACACGGAACTGGTAGATAGCACCCTCCATAAGGCCTGTTACAATATGGGACACTCCTAAAGTCCTGATTCTGATAGGTTCGCGATTTACTTTTGTCCAACGCTTGCCTGTAGTTTCCTTACGCTCTAACCAATAGCCAGTTACTGGAGAGCCACCATCATATTCTGGCTCATCCCAGTTGACAGTCATAGATTCAGCTGAAACATCTGTAACAGTTGGCTTCTCACATTGGCCAGGCACAGCTATTAAGGGAAGAAAAATAAGTATTAAATTGAATTTAAACAATACATTTATTTTTGCAAGGATCTGAGTTTGAATAGTATATTTAATACATTTAAAACCATTTTAGCTTTTACTGAATTTTACATAGTCATTGTTTCATTCTGTTTTCAAAAGACTGGAAATCGGAAACCAAAAATCATGAGATCATTCATCTTACTTGTACTTTTTAACAATTATATACAATACAAAAAAAAAAATACATATAATATTACTTTAACTATGAGTAGATTGTTACTAGATATCAACATACACTGACAAATTAATACATAGTAAATATGTTCCAGATAATATTTGAATATTCTCCTTTAGTATAATGACAATATAAAAGCCAATTGTTTCATTTGAATTATGTCAAGCTTAACATTTTTCTCATACAGTATAAATGGGTACTTATATATGTACATATTTCAGTAAGGTGGTCCCTCGCAAGGGGATCATCATATTTGGAGGTCATGGGAATCAAAAATTTTGAAAACCACTGGACTTAGAGATTCCAAGTATATGAAACTTACTGAAGAGGTTTCGTGCTTTCTCAGGTTCACTGTACAAGGGTGGTCCAATTCCATATTTATTTTGAGCCATAACACGGAACTCATACTCATGGCCCTCTGTTAGCCTTTGTACTGTGTATTGGCATTCCTTTGGATCACTAGAGACATGGACCCATGTTTTTCTGTTTTCCTCACGCTTTTCAATGACATAGTTTGTAATCTTGGAACCGCCATCATCTGTGGGTGAATTCCAGGAGAGACCAATCCTTTCAGCGAAAATCTCCCCAATCTTAATTGGTCCTACAGGTACACCAGGACGTCCTTAGGACACAAGAATAGCATATTATTGATTTGTATCTTTCAAATGGATGAATCATTCCAAATTAGGAAAAAAATAAATCATGGAATTCAAGGACTTACCCAAAATGCTAAGCTTGATGCTCTTGGTGGCTGTGCCCAAAATGTTGGTGGCTGTCAGAGTGTATAATGCGCTGTCATCTCTCTTTGACTGCTGAATTAAAAGGGTGCATTTCTCATCAGAAACAAGTTTATTGACATGTTTGTCATACTGTACAGCAGCTTTGTCATCAGGCTTGTCCTGTGGAGCCTTGTGCCAGACAAGAGATGGGAATGGACAGCCTTGTATCCTGGCAACAATGTTGACATCATATCCTTCTGCACCTTCTAAAGCCTCTCTGAGATCAATACTTGGAGCACCTAAAAAAAAAATGTAAAAGAAACATTAGCAAATAACTAAGTGTCATATTTCAAGAAACTTTATCAAAAATGACATGATCTTCAACTCACACGTCTGGTCCTTAATGACAATTGGACCGGCAGTAACAGAGGGTCTGCTTGCACCAGCTTCATTAACAGCTTTAACACGTAACTCATATTCGCCACCTTCTTTAAGGTCTTCAATGATGAAGGTAGTCTCTTCAACATCTCTCTTGTTGCATTGTTTCCAAGTCTCTTTCTGTGGACCACTGGTATCCCAGCTCAACCTCTCAATGATGTAATGCTTTACTGGTGCTCCACCATCGTTCTTAGGAGGAACCCATGTCAAGGTTACAGCGTTCTTTGTAACAAGGTTAATTTTCACCTTGGTTGGAGGATCAGGAGGATCTTGACATTAAAAGAAAATAAGATTAATCAGAAATTAATTAGAAAACAATTTAGAGGCATGCAATGTTTTTCAAAATAATGGGCTAACCAACTTACAGATAGGATCCCTTGCCCTAACAGGTTCTGTGGTCTCGGTAAATGGTCCAAAGCCAAGGCGATTCTCAGCACGAACACGGAATAAGTAGTCCTGTCCCTCAAGGAGGTTGGGCACGACAAAGGCCATGCTGGCACAAGTAGCGTTGGCAATTGTCCAAGCCTTTCCATTGACAGCCTTCTTCTCAATAAAATAACTTTTGATTCTTTCACCACCATCATTATCTGGCAGCTTCCAAATGAGTCTCATTGTGGTTCTGGTGACATCAGTAACTTTGAGCTCTTTGGGTGCTCCAGGAACATCTGGAAAAAAATGATCAATTAACTTCATAGCACAATGTTATTTTTGATTAAGTCTTTAAAAATATTAAACAAATTAAAAATTAAAATATAAGTAGAAAACTCACCAAGCACATTTACTCTGACGTTGACATGCTTCTGTCCTGATTTGTTTTTTGCTGTAATTGTGTACCTGCCAGAATGGCTTCTCAAACTCACAGGAATTGTAATAACTGAGGTAGTGTCAGTTGATTCAACCTAATCCCCAAGAAAATCACCAATAAACACCTGTCTTAGATTCAGAAGAAAATATTATTTGTGTCTAAAATTAGAGAAAAAGTATCACCTGTGAATCCACTGGTAAGATATGAAGACGCTCCTTCTTTTCTGTCTTTGCTTTGCCATCAAAGTCCCATGTAACTTTGGGAACAGGACGTCCTGTGATGGTGGCAGGAATCTTAAATGGAGATCCAGCACGGATACACAGAAGATCAGGAGCACTGATATCCATGAAGATCTTCGGTCCAGCTGTGGAATTAAAAGAATGCATAAGGTTATGTAAAAATAAATATTGTGACTCTTGAGGAAGTTAATTTGTATTTCAGTACAAAAAACTTTACTTTGAATGTCCTCTATGCGAACTTCAGTGGTTCTGGGGCTTGGTTCAGACTCGCCAATTTCATTGACTGCAATGATTCTGAATCTGTATTTCTTAAGTTCTGGGAGGTTTGGAATTGTGAACACAGTAGAAGGATGCAGATTTTCAGCATCATTAATCCTGGCCCACTCAGAAGTTCCTTCATCCTGGATCTCAATGATGTAACCTTTGATGGGGCGACCACCATCTTTAGCTGGTGGGGTCCATGCAAGGGTGACACTATGCTTGGTTTTGTCAGCAATCTCAGGAGCTGCTGGCATGCTAGGTGGAGCTGTAAACACACACACACACACAAAACAAACAAACATGAAATATGTTAAAAACAACATTTATTCAAATCTATCCAAAATACAAATGCATTTAACTGATGTTCTTACTCATTGGCTCATCAGCAACGGCAGATTCAGAAATGGCACTCGGTGGTCCAATACCAGCAGAATTGCAAGCCATTGCACGGAATTCATACTCCGTTCCCTCTATGAGACGGGTAACATGGTATTCCCAGCCTTTCATGCCACGTTTTGACACCAGTACCTTATTCACACGAGACCAATAGGAAGTGCCCTTTTCACGCTTCTCAAGCCAGTAGCCAGTAATCATTGAACCACCACTGTCACTAGGTGGTTCCCATGTCAGTACCATATGGGTCTTAGAGCGCTCCGCGATAGTGACTTTCTCAGGTGGGCCAGGCAGAGCAAAAGGATCCCTAATCTGCACCTCTTCCGTTTCACAGGCCTCACTTATTCCATACTTATTCTCAGCTTTGACCCTAAATTTATAGTTGCCACCAGTTTCCAGGTTCCATACCTGCAAAAATGATATAAACAAGATGATATAATTATTTCAGCATATTTTCCCAGTCTATGTGTCTTATATAAACAATACTCTTGTTTGACGCGTTTTGAATGACTACCTACACAAATGCTATGAAATAATTGTTTTGCTTACCCCATATCGCTTCTCAATAATGGAGTTAGTAACCTGCACCCACTCAGCCTTTTCAGGATCTTCACCATTAAGGTCTTTCATCTCAACAATGTAGTTGGTAAGCTCAGTGCCACCAATATCCAATGGAGCATCCCAGGTAAGGTTGCAAGACTCAGATTTGATATTTGAAACAGCAATATTCCTTGGTGGTGTTGGGCGATCTATGAAAAAAAGAGATAATTATAAATCATTAAGTATATGCAAAATAAACAAACTTTGGACACTTAAGCCATGACATACTGCTTGCCATTGATTCATATAAAAAATCATACATTTCAAGTAAAACATTATTTTTTTTTTTAAATTAAGACAAGGGTATTAGGCACATTTTGGTTGTCAAACACAAGTAGATGATTTCCATAGTTAATGTGATGAACTACGCATTTAGCTATTCAACTAGGACAACTGTGTGAACTTGAGGAGATCTGACTCCAAACATCCACTAAAATCACCTTAGCATGGTTTGACATTTTGTCCAAAACAGTTTTAACTGAAGTGTTCAAGTCTCCAATACTTTTTGTTGTTAAATATAGGACAACTTACCCAACACTTCCACTGTGATGGAATGACTGAGTGTTCCCAAACGATTTGAGGCACTAACAGTGTATGTGCCCTTGTCAATTCTAGTAACACCAGGGATGGAGAGTTTTGTATGTGATGTCACTCTGTCGATCTCTTTGGTTTCTATCAGGAGTTTCTCAGTGGGCGTGTCAATAACAACATCATCCTTCAGCCATTCAATCTTTGGCATTGGTAGGCCTGTGACTTCAGCAGGCATCTCAATAGGTTCGTTTTTCCTTACTCGGATCAAATCACCCTTGAAGTGCTTCAGCATATGCAGACTTGGTGCCACTATAATTATCAAAAGACAGATGAAATGTGTGTCATCAAAAAAACAGATGAAATGTATGTGCTGAAGAACACTGATGTTAAACTAGAAAAGGACAAACCTTCATCATCCTGAATTACAACAGTCATGGTAATTGAAGGCTCACTTTCACCAAGTGCATTGACAGCCTTTGCACGGAACTCATACAAATGGAGCTCATCAAGGTTTTCAACTGTCAAAATTTGAGCAGTGACCAGCTCTGGGCTGACACGCTGAAAGGCTGGTTCATCTTGTCGCTTTTTCTCAATGATGTAGCCAATGATTGGACTACCACCATCATTACGCGGTGGTCTCCATTCAATAGTAACAGAGGACTTGGTCCTCTCAGTATAGTGGAACTTTTCAGGAGAAGTTGGTGGACCTGGCATTCAAAAAAACATATGACAATAAATACACAAGAACAGTCATTATTAGTAAGAGTAAAAGCATTGTGTATGTCAGGTTTACCTTGAGGATCCACAGCACGGATTGGTCCGAGATCGACTGGAGGTCCACATCCATACTTGTTCTTAGCCACAACACGGAAAATGTACTCCTGTCCCTCAATAATACCTACAATCTCACATTTGGAGGAAGGAGTCTCAATGGGTTGTCTCCATGTGTGCATCTTTGGTTCCCTCCTTTCAATGATAAACCCTGTCAAATCACTACCACCATCATCATCAGGATCTGACCAATTCAACATCATTAGCTTTCTTGTAACCACAACAGGTTTCAGGTCAAGAACTGGTCCAGGAACATCTGCAGAGAGATTTTAAATGTTGCAAACTGTATGTTATGCATGCTGTAATGAAAATGAGTGTACACTTTGAATCCATATTACAATTTAAAAATTCTTACCCATAACTTCAACCCTGGTCCATGCAGACTTAATACCACTTGGATTTGCTGCTTGGATTTGGTATTTGCCATGATCACTTCTCTTTGTGGTTTTAATGACAACAGTGCTGACCGGTCCAGCTTCTTCTACCTCCATACGATCTTTTTCTAATGCAGCATCATCCTTTGTCCATTTCAAAAATGGAAAAGGTCTACCAGTCACATGTGCTGGAATTCTAAGCATCTCTCCGGCTCTAATGACAACGCCATTTTTCACAGAGATATCAAGCTCGATGACAGGAACCACTGTTTTGGCAAAGAAACAAAGCTATCTGTTTATTTTGGAACACTTTAATTGCTTAACAATTAAACAATAGCCTATGATAATTAACAATAGTATTATGTTTATACCTGCAGGGTTTCTCACAATTATTGCATCTGTAAAACCTGGTTGTCCTTCACCAGCACAATTGACTGCAACAACACGGACAATGTATTTTGCGCCTTCTCTAACGCCATACACTGTAAATGTGTGGTTCTTCCATGGCCTCTCTGTGGCTCGTGACCAGTCCTTGGTACCAGCAACAACTTTGTCAACATGATAACCAAAGATGTCTGCGCCACCATCGTCTGCGGGAGGATCCCATTCAACATCAATTGAAAAGTCTGAGGTGTCAACAACTCTTGGAATTGGTGGACCCGGAGGCACTGAAAAAATAATTGTTATATAATAAATATTACATTTTAAATTGATATTAGTTTGATATTAAATGTAATTCCGGTATGTTCATGGTTTATATAGTCAAGTTTAATGTTACAAACTTACTGATTGGTGCCTGTGCTGTTTTTGGTTCTGAGGGGGGACTGAACTTTCCAGGTCCAGCTACATTTTCCGCACAGACTCTGAAAATATATGTCAGACCCTCTAAAAGGCCCTCTACATTTAATTCCAAATCAGGAACCATGGTGCGATTGACTCTCGCCCAGTGTGTGCTGTTAATTTCTCGTTTCTCTACCCAATATCCCTCAATGGGGCTGCCATTGTCATTGGGTTCTATCCAGGTAACACACATACTGCTGGCTGTGACATCCTTAATTTCAGGTTTCTCCGGCGCCTCTGGAGGATCTGAATTGACAAAGGCATATTTAACTGTTAGATTAACTGTGAAAAACAATAATGCAAATTATGTGATCAAACAAACAATGGAAAGTTGTAATACCAAATGGATTCTTTGCAATGACAGGTTTGGAGATGAATGGGGTTCCAGGACCATACTTGTTCTCGGCAGTGACGCGGAAGAGGTACTCCTTGCCCTCAATAAGTTTGGGCACTAGAAATTTACAACCTCTAAGGATTGATGTTACAGTGATCCATCCAAGCTCAGCCTTGGAGTTATCTTTTCGCTCCAATATATAGTTAAGGACTTCACTACCACCATCATCCAGAGGAGGATCCCACTTACAGAGGATTGAGTTCTTCCTTATCTCTTCGAATTTGAAATTGACTGGAGGTCCAGGAGTATCTGAAATATTAAAGTGTAAAAATGAACATTCCATTTTTTCCCCAAAATATTCAAGGTGGAAAAGGGTTTATATGTCATTATAAGTGTCATTAGTAAAGTCGGTTTCAACTGATGTGTTTTCATACCAATGTGGTATACCAGACCAAATAAATTTACTTGAACAATGTCCAATTAGCTACTTGAGTATTGACTACATTATCCAATAGCTTGTGTGGAGTAAGTGACATCAGCAAAAAAAGAAAGTCGTGCTTTATCTTCTTCAGATGAAGAGTAAATTATTATGTTTTGATTAAAGATTAGAGAGACAAAAAAAAAATCTTTAGAATATTATCTCAACTCACCAAGGACATTAACTTCACAGGAGGCAGAGGAAACACCATGATCATTTTCCACTTTTATGGTGAAAACACCATGATCGCCTCTGATAGAATCTGTTACAATAATGAAGGATTCACCCTTCCTCTTGGATTCAATGGTAAGACGTTCATTTAAGCTTGGGTGATATGCTTCTTCAGGTTCCTCCGGTTCCTCCACCTCCACCTTCTTTTCTTTTTCTTTCTCCTTTTCTTCTTCCTTCTTTGCCTTGTCCTCCTCCTTCGGCTCTTTGTCTTCCACCTTCGGCTCTTTGTCTTCCACCTTCTTTTCTGCATCTGCCTCTTTCTTTTCTGTATCTGCCTCTTTCTTTTCCTCCTTTTCTTTTTCTTTCTCTTTCTTCTTTTTAATGGGCCTTTCTGGTCTCTTCTTCAGTGGCTCTGGCCAAATGGTTGAATTGTTCCTCATCCATGTAATTTGGGGGTAAGGAAATCCAGAGATGTTGGCTTCCAATCGGATCTCTTCACCTCGTTTCACAGACAAGCCTGATTGTAGACTACCGCTAAGGAATACCTTTGGGCGATCTGGAAGCAGAATAACAAAAAATGTTTACATATACCAAAAGCTTGCATCAGAGGGACTTCACATTTGGAAAAAAACTTTATGATTTAACAAGTAACAAGAGATTAAATTCATACCAACTGCATCTGAGGCTTTGATCAAAGGTGAGCTGCGTGAAGGATCACTGACACCAGCTGCATTTTCAGCACGCACACGGAACTGATATTGTTTTCCTTGCGTCAACCCCTTAACAGTATAGGACAACACTGGCACAAGGAAGTCATTACATCTCTGAAAATTATCTTCCCCTTTCATCATCTTCTCAAGAATGTAACCAATAATTTTGCTTCCACCATCATACATGGGAGGCTTCCACGTAAGGGTCACACTCTTAGAAGTTGGGTTGTGCGTTTCCACATCGACTGGTGGATCAGGACGTTCTGTATTTGATGGACAAAAATGTATTAAAAATATCATGCAAAATGAAAGGTACATCCAAATCCGTTCAATGAATGTCATTACTTACGCTTCTGATCTTCAGCAATTACAGGATTACGAAGCTCAATGAATTCACCACCACCAATCTTGTTGACAGCTCTGACACGGAAGTAATACTCCCCATTTTGAATGAGATCCTTAACCGGCCAGCTCACTTTGTTTTCTCCAGACATAACATTGACATATGTTCTCCTGCCTGCTTCTCTGCGTTGTAGTACATAGTGGAGAACGGGGCTACCACCATCATAGTCTGGAGGATCCCAGGATACCTTGCAGGTGCTCTTGGTAATTTCACTAGCAACAATTTCTTTACATGGTCCAGGAAGACCTAACGTTTGTTAAAAAAAAACATAAACAAAGCAATGGCATTAGTTTAAAATGTAAAGGTGCGTTTTCATTTTTATGTTAGCATAATCAGTTGTTAACAGATAAAATATTCCAATAAAGCAGTCAAACTAACAGCAGAACTCAAAGACATACCAATAACTTTGACATTGAGTGTTCCACTTGTTGAACCATTGCTGTTCTCCAAGGTAACTTTGTACTGGCCAGCATCAGCGTGTAAGCAGCTTGGAATTTCCAGATGGCAGGATGTGTACTCAGCTCTAAAGAAGGTTCTGTCATCAGCCTTCAGTTCATTTCCATCTTTGTGCCATGTAATCTTAGGTGACGGCACAGCCTTAAATGGAATAGGTAGGTGCATCTTTTCACCTTCTACAACAACAAGGTCTTTGGTCTGGAAGTCAAGGGTCGGGCTACCTGCAATGATGTGAGTAATAGGGCAATCAGTTATCCTTACACTAAAATTTTAAATTTGATAAAAAATTAAAAATAAATAAACCTCTTACAGTCAGAATCTTTGGCATATACATTCTCAGAAATGTCAGAGGGCTCACTGGCACCAACAGAATTGACAGCACGGACTCTGAAGGTATACTGCTTCTCAGGAACAATGCCCTCTTCATCCCCTGCTCTGTATTTTAGCTCTTTGACAGGACGAGAGTTGACTCTCATCCACTTCTCAGTTCCAGCCTCACAGAGCTCAATATGGTAGCCGATTATGGGACTTCCTCCACTCTTTTCTGGTGCCTTCCAGGCAATACAAATATGGTCTCTGGCTGCTTCTGTGATGTGTAATTCCTGAGGTGGTGATGGTGGGCCTGTCAAGATAAATAATGGTTTCATTATGGATTACATCTCAAATCAAATATTCAACCCATTTTTTTAACCCACTTTTTGTCTCATGAAAATAGTGCATATTATGTGTTTACTAGTCTTCTGAAGGCATGCAATAGCTGTGTGAACAGTCCGAAATATAATTTGGATTTTCAGTTAATAACGACTTAAATGTCTGTCCGTTCCTCATACAAAGTTATCGTACTTCTCTCCTTTTTTTTTGCCTTTATATTGGAAGTCCTAAAGACACCATTATTATTTAAAACATAATTAGAATAAATTTGCCATCATTCCAAACCTATTGGGCATATGCAATATTACTGAAGATGTAACTGTTCTGTTGAATCACAAATAATTTCTGTTGAATTTATTATGATTTTTCATATCTTTCTTGTTTGAGATGCAATCACTCGGGAAGGAAATATGGTAGGGGGAAATTCTTTTTTGGTGAAGTTCCCCAAAATTTAAGCTGCATCTGGATAAAATTCTGTGGTGATAGCATACAGTAATCAAACGTTACAGCATTTGGAACAAAGGTAGCCTTTGTTTAGTCCTCACACATTTGGAAGGCATTAATAAAATTGTTGTTTTCTGAGTGACATACACAAAACTAAGGACTCATAACTATAGCAAGGAGAGTCAAAAGGTAGGAATCGTTTGATAGTACACATTTTTAGAAAATATACATTACATTAGGACATTGCCATGCTGAGAAACTGCCTTTGAAAAGACAAAATATATCTAAATATATATTTTTTTGATTTTGCATATCTTTGTTATTTTACATGGAATAACTCAGGAAGGAAATAAGGCAGGAGGAAAATTGCTACATCTGGATAAAATTTTGTGGTGATTGCGTAAAGTAATGAAAAATTACAGCATTTGGAACCAAGATAGCCTTTTTGTGCAGTCCTTGACGCCCCCTAATGGGCTTCTTTTTTTTTTCCTCAATGAGGAATATCTTGTGATCAATAGATTATGTTCATTTTGGGATCATTTTAATAGTAATAATATGCTGTAAAAAATGATTTTCAGCGATCTGTGTAATGTTTCATGAGCTGTATGATGTTTTTGACACATTGCAGTACATAATACAAAAAAGTATTTTATAGATTATGAAAAAAAGAAATTCTATTTATCAGCAAATAACTCAGCACTACTTAGGAGTTTTCAAATTGGCTACATTCATTGTAAAGTTCAGACTGTAAGCTTTCAAATGACACCTATTTTGTGTTGATCAAGGCAGTAGTTTTGAAAAATATGATTATGAATTTTTTCGCAGCTAGGTGGTGCCCACGGGCCGTACACTCTGTTTTAGAGGGACTACTCGGCACTCGTTAATTTGTTATTCCACGTTGGAATTCCGGGAACATTGGAAAACACACTGCATCCCGGAAAGATGAGAGACATGTTTTTTTAGCAAAGTATGCATTAATTTGTGAGGAATATCTCGTGATCAACACTATGGATTATGTTGTGTTTGGGCTCGTTGTAATCGTGAGAATCTGTAAAGATGTCAATAAAGATGTTTTCCACAATTCATACATGTTTCATGGAGTTATGAGCTAAAACGTCACATCAATGCACCATCTATATACTTCATTGGATGTGCGCCTGTGAAGGTTCATGTGTTAGAAGTCCATGAGGTATATCTTTAGATCTGAACGATGGATTATGGTGAGTTTGGGCTCTTTTTAATCGTAACAATCTGCTGTAAATAATGATTTTCCATTTTCCATTCCATTTTCCACAATTTATGCATGCTTCATGGAGTTATGAGTGAAAATGCGGCATCAGTGCTCCATCTATATACAAAGCTCTGTGTGTGCCTGTGCAGGTTAGTGTTACAATGAGAAATATCTTTAGATCTGATGGATTATGGTGAGTTAGGGCTCTTTTTAATCATGAGAGTCTGCTGTAAATAATGTTGCCATTTTCTATGATCTGTACATGCTTCATGAATTTGTAGGCGCAAACGCAACGCGAGTGCTTCATCAGTATGTACTTGGCTTCGTGCTTCTGTGGGATTTTTTTGTGTTAGAACTCCAAGAGGAATATCTCTAAGCTTTCAAATAACACCCATTTTGAGTTGATCAAGGTAGTAGTTTTGAAAAATATGATTATTAATTTTTTAAGATTCTTAAGATTCTAAGCTTTAAAATGATACCATTTGACACCATGTTGTTCCATTCAGTGGTTGCTTAGTAATTTGATTATTATTATTTTTTTCGCAGGGCGGGGGTTTCCGCCTGCAGCACACTTCGGGTTTAAGGGGTTAAACTTCTAAAATGATATTGGGGTCTATATTTAGCATACCTGTTGGGTCCTCAATGACCACAATATCAGTGGGTTCACTTGCGTGACCAACTCCAGCCTCATTCTCAGCAGAGACCTGGAACTGGACTTCAGTCCCCTCAATTACATCAGTCACTCTGTAATGGCAGTCAGGACCTGAAGTCTTTCCAGATTTCACCCACCGGGTTCCAAGTTTCTCCTTCTTCTCAATGACATATCTAGGAAAGATTGATATTTAGAACACAAAAAAATAAGGAATTATATTTTTTATATGTCTTTGAATAATTGATACATTGGATTAACTTTTTTGTATGCTTTGAGATATACTGACTCAAGCACTTTAAGGCCAATTCACACCACACAAATAGACGGAGGCATGGCAATAGACACTTTGCTGGGTTTTGTCGGATCAGTGTGTTAACTCTGTCGGAGTCTGTTGCTGTATGTCAGAGCTTGTTTTCGCTGATTGAACATGCTAAATTGGTGTGAGAATGTCTAAAAAGTGACATGCTGTAATCTGGTGACTATCTGCGTTGGTCTCCGTCTGTCAGTGCAGTGTGAATTGGCCTTTACAGCATGATTCAAGGGTCATACAAATAAGTCATTAAACATGAGTTAAATGCTGAAATAAAAATATAAAAATTGGATGAAAATTTAAACTTACAAAACTTAAAATGAAAATTAGAAATGTTGCCTTGGCAACTTACTTAAAATTAAATAAGTTGAAGCTGAAGTACTAAAATTACTAAAACTGAAATAGATCTAAAGTAACATAAAATAACAATAAAAACTCATTAAGTAATCAATTAAAAATAAAAAAAATAAAAATTATTTAAAGCTCAATTCAAAATATTAATAAACACTAAAATAGTATATGAAGAATTCTAAAATAACAACTGCTAAATGTTAAAATACCAATAAACTGCTACAATGGCGATATGTACGTAACTACCTCAAGACAGGTCTTCCACCATCATTCTTAGGTGCATCCCATTTCAGGTCAACATGAGTCTTGGAGACATCTGTAATGGTCAGATTATATGGAGGTCCAGGGGTACCTGTGAAGAAGAAAAACATTTGTGAGACAAATTCAATATTAAATATCAACAAATCAATAGAATGAAACAAGCAATAAGGACTAAATACGCACTGAAAGTATCCTTGGCGAGAACAGAGTCTACAAGTTCACAAAATTCACTGGGTCCAACTGCATTCTCAGCAGCAACACGGAACATATAGAGAACCCCTTCATTTAATGGGGTGACAGTGTACTTCAGCTCCTTCACAGTGGTGTCCACAGCCTGCCAGCCTTTGCGTCTGACATCTCTCTTCTCAACAATGTAGTTTGTGATTGGAGAGCCACCATCTCTCTCAGGTGCTGTCCATTTTAGTTCAGCGCTGTTCCTGCTACTAGAAATTACGTCAAGCCATCTTGGTGGCGATGGAGGATCTACAGGAGGATCATCATTATAAAATGTTGTATAAAGAATCATGCACTTGAATGTTTAAATGTTAGAGCAATGGTTAATTCTAGACTTAAAATTCTGCCATCATTTACTCACTCCCAATCTATTCCAAACCCGTATGACTTTCCATATGACCACATAGAATAATATTAAGAATGTCAAGAATATCCTGCCCATTATTACTTTTTTGTAAATAATGAGAGAAAATAGCAATTGGTGCTTTTAAGCTCCAAAATGACAATAAAGCACCAGAAAAGTGCAACTTGTGTGCTATATTTCAAGGCTTCTGATGCCATACGATAGCTTTGTATGAGGAACACACATTTAAGTTGTTATTTACTGAAAACCCAAATTAAATTTAGGACTGTTCACACAACTGTTGCATGCCTTCAGAAGACTAGTAAACACATAATATGGACTATTTTTATGAGACATGTATGATCCCTTTGTGTCCTTTTTAAAGTATGAAATCTCCCCATTTATTGAAATTGCATGAAAAAGAGTAACCAACTACATTATTCATAATTTCTTCTTTTGTGTTCCACTGAAAAAAGTCATATAGGTTTGGAACTGCATGAGGATAAATAAATGAAGACAGAATTCTTATCTTTAACAGTGTGACTTACTGAGTCTCTCCTTGCAGAGCACTGGATCGCTTGGTTCACTAGGTTCACTCTCGCCTGCTGCATTGACAGCTTTGACACGGAATGAGTACTCTTGCTTCTCCATCAATCCTCTCAGGAAGTGCTCAAGGGAGGGGATACCATCAGCTACACGAACCCACTCGTCAGTCCCGCTCTTGAGTAGCTCAATGGTGTAAGACTCAATCTTTGCACCACCGTCATGTTCAGGTTTTGTCCATTGAAGGAAGGCAGATGTTTTGGCCACATCTTTAACAGTGGGCTTACCAGGAGCCCATGGAGGATCTAAAAGAAAATTTCACATCATAGAGTATGACATTTTGTAGGTGAAATGGGCAAAGTAGGATATTAATCAAATGTTAATCCTACCAATTGGATCTTTAATCAAAATCTGGTCTGTCTCTTTGCTTGGTTTGCCAGGCCCAGCAAGATTCTCTGCCAAAACACGGAACTTGTACTTCTTTCTTGTGGGCAGGCCTTTTACCCTGCAAGCAAATTTGTATTTCAGACATATTAAAATACAAACAAACAAGTTTATGACACACAACAATGGCATACTAGGGTGAACTGACATCCATACATACCTAAAGTTTGTGTCTCTAATAGGTAGCTTGTTGCATCTGATCCATTTGTCATGGTCAGGCTCATATCTCTCTACCCAGTATCCAGTAATAGGACTTCCACCATCATCATCAGGCTCATACCAGGACAGAGTTACAGCATCCTTTGTAATATCAGATGGCTCCAATTTATATGGGGGACCAGGTGTATCTAAGATATTGTGAACATATATATGAATTAATAATTCAGGTAAAAAGTTAGGCAAAATGTGTTTGAATTGTTGAAGCAGCATTAAATTACATACCAAATGGGTATCTGGCAATTATTGGGGCATGTTCTGCTGGGGGACCAATGCCAAACTGATTTTCAGCATAAACCCTAAAGACATACTCCTTGAAAGCCACAAGTTTAGTGGCTTTGTATGTGGTCTGCTTCACAGTGGAGGACAACTTGTACCAAATTTCACTGTCTACAGCTCTCCTCTCAACAATATAGTTTGTCACTTTTGAGCCACCATCATCTCTTGGAGGATTCCAGGCCAACAAACAGGACTCATTGGTGATTTCAGAGATATCCAAGGCAGCTGGTGGACCAGGTTTATCTAAATGGAGCAAAGATTAGATATTAATATAATCAAAATAATCAAAACTGCTCATAAAAATATTTTCTCTAAATAAATTGTCTTATTTTCCATTATATATATATATATATATATATATATATATATATATATATATATATATATATATATATATATATATATATATATATATTTATTATTATTTATTTAATTTTTTTTGTCACACAACCTAGAATGTTGACATCAACAGTTGCAGTTGCACGGCCACTGCTGTTGACTGCCTCAATTATGTATGTAGCTGTATCATCCCTCTTGGTCTTAGCAATGGACAGTGTTGAGTGGCCAGGTTTGGTATCAATTGTGATTCTGTCGTCTGGCTTCAGGACTAAGTCAGCCTTGGTCCATTTGACTTTAGGCTCTGGTTTGCCTGTGATGTCAGCAGGAAGTTCAATCTTAGTGCCAGCTTTAGCAGTCAGGCCAGCCAGCAGCTTTGCATCTAGTTGAATCTCTGGAGGCTCTGTGAGAGTGGCAAGTAAAGCAAGCAAACATTGAGCTTAACCTCAATCATAATGTCATAATGTCTCAGAATATGAAAGCATAATCTAATAAAGTACCTTTAGGATCAACGGCCAAGATCTCATCTGTCGCCTTGCAAGGCCTGCTTGCACCCAGTTTGTTCAAAGCCCTCACACGATAAGCATACCACTGTCCTTCAATGAGACCAGTCACTTCAAACCTGTTTGTAGAGTTAATTTAGTTTCACTTTTGTAAGTATGCACCACAAGTCAGTTTACAAAAAAAGAAATTTGAAATGATCACTCACTTAAGCTCAGGCACTGGATCTCCACATGGCTCCCACTTGTCAGTGCCACGTTGACATTTGTCAACAATATAACCTTTAATTGCAGTTCCACCATCCCATTTGGGAGGCTCCCATGACAAGAAGATCTTGCTGGCAGACTTGTCTCGCCATTTAAGGTTTTCTGGTGGGTCTGGTACAGCTGTAAATCACACGCACCAACACATGAATTTATGGGGTATTTCATACTTTTGACATTGTGAATATTTAACACTGACTAATCTCTTATTAGTATTGAAACCCACTTGCAGGTGAAGACACATTCACTGGCTCATCAATATAGGCGGGTTCTCCAGGGCCACATTTGTTACAGGCAATAACTCTGAACAAGTACTCCTTTCCCTCAACAACATCTGTGACGGTGTATTCCTGGTCTTGCAAACCTGACATCACCTAAAATTAAATAAGCACAAGGAAACAGATCACTGTAAGTTCGCAAAACAGTTCACAGAAATTAATGGTCAAAGATATGTTAATGTTTATACCTTCACCCAGGTCTTTCTGGAGACCTCACGCTTCTCAACCTGGTAGCCGGTGATCGGACTGCCTCCATCATGATCAGGTGCCTCCCACATCAGGTGAACATGCTTTCTGGTCACTTCTGCAACCTTTAAGTCTTTTGGTGCGCTTGGAGATGCTGCAGAATAAAAAAGTATAACTCTTTACTTTTTCCTTTCTGAAATGTAAATTGATGTATACATGACTATAATAAAACATTGTGCGTACCAATGACATTAACTTCAATCTCTCCTGAGACACTGGTCACATCATTTTCCAGCATCAAGGAGTATGTGCCTTTGTCAGGACGCACACTTGGGGTTATAATGAGCTCTGTGAAGGTTGACTTTGTAACCATGGACACACGTTCACCAGCCGTTAGCGCATTTTCACCGAACGTCCACTTTGCTGTGGGCACCGGGTACCCAGTGATAGGGACACGAATTGCAAGAGGGTTAGGGACAATAACCTCCAGACCATCCTTAAATGCACTCAAGTCCAGAGTGGGTGCAACTGTGTCAAGAGAAGCAAATCATGTAGAAAGCAACTTGATTTGACTTGAAGATTCAGATATATCAAAGAGTTATGTAGGGTGCAATGACGCAGAAATCACTTACAGTGTGGATCATCTGCCAACAAAGGTCCAACAATGTTTGAGGGGTCAGACTGCCCAGCTGCATTCTCAGCAAGTGCTCTATAGCTGTATTTTTTTCCAAATTTCAGGCCTGACATCTGTGGAAATTATTTAATCACAAGCATTTCGTAACATACTAATAAGCACTATAACAATCAAAGACAAAATCTCTTTCAAGGAAAGTCAGTTCACTAGGAGGTAGTTCACTATTTCAGGCATACAAGACATTAGAATAGGGGAAATACTGAAATCTCAAAATTGATGGCCAAATTCAAAGTCTAACATTGACTGTCCCATAAATTATGTTTCCTATGCTTAAATAGCATTAAAAAGCATATATTTCAGGTTGGTCTTTGGCAAAGATTGAAAAGCTAGCACACTTACCCTGTACAGCAGGTCCTGGCAAAGCCTAGCATTGCATCTGAGCCACTTGTCTGTGCCTTCTTCACATCTCTCAATGATGTAGCCAGTGATCGCTGTGCCTCCATTTTTAAAGGGAGTCTCCCATGTCAACAGACAGGAATCCTTGGTCTGTTCAGAGTGTGTCAAATTCAGTGGAGGGCTTGGTCTCTCTGTGAATCAAAACATTGGATACATATATTACATGTGAAAGCTTTCATGTGTGATAAAGTAATGATGTTTGGGATTTTACAAACCGATAGGGTCCATGATCTTCACTGGGTTAGTGGCAGCACTTGGTTTGCCAATTCCAGCCTTGTTCTCAGCCTTAATGCGGAAGATGTATTCTTTGTTCTCAATAACATCATTAATGATAGCTGTGCGTTCATGTGGTTTGGTCACCATGACCGGAGCCCAGTTCACAGAAGTTCTATCACGTAGCTCAATAATGTATGATGTGATCTCAGATCCACCATCGAACAGTGGTGGTTCCCAAGAGACGGTGGCACTAAACTTGTTGACATTTTCAACAATAACTTTCTGTGGTGGATCAGGAACATCTAGAGTGTGTACAATTAAAAAACAAATTGAGAATCATTGGCTAGGGTGCACAAAAACTTGACTTTCAGATATTCTTGACTTACCAAACTTATTCTTGGCTTGAACAGCTTTATCTGTCTCAACATTGGGTCCACTTCCGACTCGGTTGCGTGCACAGACACGGAAGAGGTACTTGGAGTCTTTCTGCAAGCCAGTTACACAGTACTCTGTGCTATCGGCACAGTCAGTGGCCAGAGTCCAGGTCTTACGTTTGATATCACGTCTCTCAACCACATAAGCCAAGATCTTGCTGCCACCATCACTCTCAGGCTCTTCCCAGGAAATGCTGACCTCACCGTCAGCAGTGTCAACAACATGAAGGTTCTTCACAGGCCCAGGAACATCTGAGAAAAGAGAAATATTTTTAAACAATACAATATTGGGATGTATTACAAAAACAAATTGATATACTATGAAAATAACTTACCAATAACTTTTAGGTTTATGAAAGCCTCTCCTTTTCCATGTTTGTTTTGTATGATGATTTTATAGCGGCCTTCCTCTGACTTCTTAGGATCCTTAAGCCTGTACTCTGTCCTGTCGATAGAAGTGTGAATATTGTCTTTTGGCAGACTGATTTTATTGTAGAACCACTCAGCCTCAGCATGTGGGTAAGCGTTGTAAGGAACTGCCATAACAAATGGCTTTCCAGCATCTGTCACTAGGTCTTGATCCAAGGTTTTAATTGTTGGTATGGCTGTGGAGAAACACCAGGGCATTGTAAACATGCATTGAATGTGATTGTGCTTTGCTTGTAAAACATTTAATTTATATATATATATATATATATATATGTCCTACCAGCAAGCTCTAGCTTGGCTCTGGCATCTTTGTCCTTGGCAATGCATCTGTACTCGCCTTGATCACGTGGCCTAATTTCACACACTTGAAGCCTGTGAATCTTACCCTCGCTCATCATCTGGTACTTATCACCTTGGACAATGGTCATGTTGTTCCTCAGCCATTTGACCTCAACTCTGTCTTTGTTGAGCTCAACTTCATACACAATATCTGAGCCTGGGGGCTCAAACACATCTGTGGGTGGTCTGACAATCTCCACAGGAGTTTCTAAAGAGGTAAAAAAAAGTCATAAAGACCATTTAAGATTTCACTCATTTCCATGACTATTCTACACCTGGAAATCACAAATTTTAAAATTCTGTGATATTTTCAGGTTTTTGATGGACACTGAAACAAACTTACCCTCAACAAAAAGACGGGCTCTGGTTCTCTTGTCATCCACTCCACAGGCATATTCACACTCATCATCTGGTCTGCACTCCTTTATACGCAGTCTGCATGTTTTGCCATCTCTCTCAAATTGGAATCTTACAAATAAACATAAAATGCATATTAAACATCCTCAACCTAACAAAAATACCCTTAACAAAAGCACTCAGAACAACACAATGCATCTTACCTTGGTCCTTCTCTGATCTCCCTGCCATCTCTGTACCATTTGATTTCAGCCTTCTCTTTGGAAAGTTCACAAGTGAACTCAGCATCCTCAAACTCTGTGATGGTTTGGTCTCTGAGCTGAGTGGTGAAATCAGTGGGTGCCTCACTAATGATCAGTTCTGCCGTGGCCTTATCAGCACCAGCAACTACAGTGTATTCACCTTCGTCTGCAAGGCTGCAGTCCTTAATGGTCAGAGTGTGCTTGTCCTTGTCCACTCGATATAGAATTCTCTTGCTAAGAGTGATTTCCTGACCTGCCTTCATCCACTGTACTGTCAAATTTGGTCTGTTCACCTTGCATGAGAAGCTGATGGTCTTTTTCTCCTGTGTGTCAACATCCTCAGGAGGAACAATGATTCTAAGATCTTCCTCTGTGGAAATTAAGGTGTATGGTAAGTTAACTAGGCATGTGATTTTGAAACAAAAGTCTAAAAGTCTCAAATCCATTTAGTTAAAATCTCACTATATGATGCAGGTTAGTTGTATAAAGTCTTTTGCAGGACAATTAATGTCATATTTATTAGAAATATAAGACTACGTAAGTATGTTACTTTATATTTAAATATATTTTATAATAATTAAATCCTTTAAAATAATGTTTTAATACTTGTCAAAAACATATGGCAGCTTTTACTTAATCCCTTAAAACCCCTTTACTGTTAAACTAATTCAAAACAGTCCACTAATTACCCACTCAATGGGAAATTTTATGTTTTTTTTGGCGAGATAAAAAGAAACTTTCATATAAACACAGTTGCAGTATTCAGAGGAAATATTCAGACTTTTGTTTATGAGTCTCTAATTTTTTTTTTAAGTCAATAGTTTTGCAACTTAAGTTGGATTCTCACACTCAAAGTCAAAAAACTATTAACTATAAAAAATAAAGGACATCTGTGTATGTCATACCTTGCACAGTAAGGTTGGCAGAGCTATTTGCATGTTCACCACGCTGGTTGGTCAGTGTAATGGTGTAGTTGGCCTCATCTGATTTGTGGGTGTCTTTGATCCTCAGAGAGAATACATTGTCCTTCTGGACCATGATGAACTTGCTACTTTCAAATAATGTCTCATTATTCTTCAGCCATTTGGCCTTTGCACCCTCAGTGTTAACTTCACAATTGAGGACAGTTTCTTGTCCTTCACTTGCCTTTATGTCTCTGAGAGGAGTGACAATCCTGAGCTTTTCTGTAATAAAACACAGCAAAACATCAGAATTTTCATATTTCTGTCAGCATTTCTCAAAAAAATAAATAAAAAATCCTGCAACATGCTGTACATACCAAGCACAGTCAAATCAGCTGAGGCTCTTGTGGTTCCAATTAGGACTACAAACCCTCCCTCATCCTTGAGTTCACAATTTTTGATAACAAGAACTCTCTTTTTGCCCTCAGAAATAATGTCATATTTGTCATTTGACTGAAGTTCCTTATCTCCTTTGAGCCATTTCACTTCATATGTGTCTTTGGAGACTGAGCACACAAATTGTGCCTTTTCACCTTCAACCACTTCCTGGCTTTGAGGCCTAGCAATGAACTCAGCAGCAAGTTCTAAAAGGTTAAGAAAAAAAAGTTAGAAAAAATGGCAATCACAAGTATGAAGCACGTTTATAGAAACAAGGAATACATTTTATAAGTAAAAATTATGAAGTACACTTTCAGGGACAAGACAAAGTCTCACCATTAATCTTCAGGTTCCCCGTGGTCTGTGATGTCGGAAGTTTGCAGTGGTACTCTCCAGCATCATCCATTCGGAGGCCCTTAATAATGAGGATTCTCTTTTTTCCATCTGCAATATGCTCATATCTACCAACTTCAGGCAACTCTTGGTCACCCTTGTACCATGAAACCTCCGCACTGGGCTTGGAGACCTCACAAATCAGTTTAACACTGTCGGTTTCAGTGCCTTCAACATTAGCCAAGTTCTTTGTGAATCTAGTCTCCTCCTCTGTTGTAAGAGAAATCAAGCAAATCAGTCTACTGTTCAAAGTAAGCTGTTGAAGTCTGCTTAGACTACAAATAAACAGGATAACTTACCAACGACAGTCAGCATTCCAGAGGATTTGGAGGTCCTGGCATCACATTCATATTCTGCTTCGTCATCAAAGACAGACTTGCTTATGATGAGAATACGTTTTACTCCTTCAGAAATCATTTCATATTTTTTGCCTTTTCTGATTTCATTGCCATCTTTGAACCAGCGAACCTTTGCAAAAAGGACAGTGGAATATACCGATAAATTAAATTTCAGACATAACATTCAATGATAAATTCAACATTACATAAAAGAATATCTAACATTTAACTTATGAATTACACTGAAAAAATAAGTTGAAATGTCAGTTGAAAAAGAGATGAATAAAAGGCTTAAGGTGATTAATAAAAAAACTTAATTTAATATTAGACAACCAACCTTTGCACTTTCACGAGACACTTCACATTCAAATCTGGCAGATTCCTTCTCTTTGACCTCAACATCATGGAGTGGCTTTGTGAACTCAACATGCGGAGCTGAAAATCAAAAGGTAATCAAATTCAGTGATTTACTTTTTCATTACAAGTACAATTTGATTTTTTTTCTGGTTGACTTACGTTCAACATTTAAGAAGGCTGAAGTCTTGAACTGTTTAGCATCACAGGTATATGTCTTTGAGTCATCAAGTGTGCAGTCATGGATGACAAGTTTTCTTTTACAGCCATCAGCAACCATGTCATACTTCTTGGTTTTGCGAATTTCTTGTCCATCTCTAAACCACCTGACCTCTGCTTTCTCTTTGGAGACTTCACACTCTAGTTCAGCAGTGGCTTCCTCTTCCACAGTCTGGTCCTCCAGAGGTTTGGTAAATTCAACTGGAGGCTCTGTGCAGCAAATTAATTAAAAAATTTTTTTTTTGCAATTCACTGTTTTTAACAATACAGGTATACTTTCCAGTGCTAATATTTTAAGACAGGCTTATTATATCTTTATTTTAAACAGCGAAAGACACTTTCTTACACGTTTAAGAATGTTTTGTGTTATTGAGAAGCACCTGAGCTAGATTATAGATAGATATTTACTTACCCCTGAATGTGAGCATGTCAGGCCAATTAAAAAAATGCATGTGATGCTTGTTAGTAAGGAGGGGGCAATTACAGTAAATCTACATTTTATAGTGAACAAATGACACCCACCATTTACAATGAGTTGAGCCTGTGTCAAGAAGTCCTTTGCAGTGAGTTTTACTTCTCCTGCTTCTGTCAGCTTCACATCCCTAAGGGTCAGCGTGTGAGTTCTGCCTTCTGCACGGGTCACCACCTGTGCAAATCAAACCAATTGATAAATCAATCCCCCTTGCTGTGTCAAGGGTGGGGGAGGCTATTTACTGCCCCTCTGCAATAGACATCAGCAGCTGAGCACTAGGAACTGTTCTCAATTTCACACCTCTACTGCCCCAAATATGTGCCCTGGGAGTCAATTTATACACTCCTACATTTGGCTTGTGTAACTTCAAATAAGGCTAAATTATCTAAGATAAATGAAAAGATGAAAACTGTTGTATATGATTTGTTTACAACTAACATCTTCCTTAATTTATCAATAGAAATAAAACTAAAAATAATATTACAAATTAACGTAACAGTCTTAAATCATCAATTCAAGCATTCTGCAGCTAATTTTTTTTTTATTGTTCAGTTCCAATTCTAAAAACTTTCATTTCTAAAAACTTCAGTACCATTGAAGTTCAGTACCATTTCTAAAAACTTTCATTTCTAAAAACTTATATTAATTACCTTTAGTTCTGTTAAACAACATTATAAATATATTTATGTGATAATAATAGCACAATAATAATTTAATAAAATCCATGTATATTGGTAAACCTAATATGAGTGCTTTCCTGAATACAATGCAGTAGCTAGAAAGTACATACACTGAAATCAAAATATCTGTCTGTCCAAAAATAAAGACAACTGGTAAAATTAGGGTTCATTTGTACTAAGAATCAAGTTATCATACAAACATATCAGGAATAAAAAACATATCTTGAACCACAGCTGTCATCACCTAAATGTATGGCCTTTTACCAAAACCATTTGCTACACAACATCAGTAAGATAAGAGTATAATGTAAAATAGGCCATTACTGAAGATCTAAGTCACACACATTGCAAATGACATGGCAAACAATTTTAAATGCTTTTAACAAAACATAAATAAATACATGCACTGCTACATGTATATACAAGCTATATCTGTAAAAAGGCCTCTTGCCACCTGCCACTGCACATAGAGTCTTGAAGTTGAAGCAGTTAAAAATAACCAGAGGAACGCTTGCAGAGCAGAATCCCCCTGTGTGTTATCTCAAAACCCGGATCAAATGCTCAACTGGTATCCTGATCCCCCAGGTCCTTATATGAGGAAAGCATTTAACTCACAAATGTAAAGAACTATCATGCAATATGCAGAAATGTGGTAAGAATTGTCTTTCAGTTGTTAAATATGTATTTAATCCTAGAGGTTAAACACAATTTACTACAATTGATTTTCATGTAGTGTATCAACTAAAGGGTCAGAGCGACCATCTTGAATTGATTAATTCAGGTATGATTCAATTATTTCATACACAATAAAGTGGCACCAACCCTTTTTTTCCCCAAAACCACAAAAGACATGCATTAAGGAAAACAAGCACACTTACTCTGTCACTTGGTTCCAGCTTTGTACCCCCAAGGAACCATTCCACAGATATGCCCTCATAAGACAGTTCGCAGTCAAAGGTTGCAGTCTCTCCAGCTGTCACTGTTACATCCTTGAGAGGCCTCAAGAGGCCTATCATTCGTGCTTTGGATTCAGGAGAAGACATTGTTAGTCACCTCCAAGTTCCAAGAGACACTGGTAATCCCTTAACTACAAATCCACATAGCGCTTTCCCACTGACAAAAGGCCACTGCTCTGGAGCCCATAAGCCTCCAGGACAAGTGGGATTCAGCAAGAGAGGTACTTGTGTTGGGGGCCTACTTTATTTGCATATTGAGTTTCCTTAAGATGTATATGGTCAGAAAAAAAATTGGAGGTAGGTCTGTTGAGCCTCTGCCAATCACTGACAGAGCCTCTCTAGATATGGCATGCAGATTCTAAAATAACCGCTACTCCTGATTGGCCACTAGCCCACCCCTGTAATGACACCCTGCTCAGAAATCTGTTACTGTCAATCAACCTACTGGAATTTTCCAGGAAAAAGAGAATGTTACATGTTACATAGACAAAAAATAGACAAAAATAATAGACAAAAAATCCCACATCATTGTTAAGGGGAGGCATGTCATAACTGTGTCACCTGCTTGTTTCTAAAGCATCAGTATTAAAAAACTAAACAAAAAATTGTTTGGCTGCCAAACCTATCTGTAAAACATTAATCCCTGCCATAATAAATGCTTTTCACACCCTGTTATCACTACATGACATCTGTCAGAGTAATTTACGAGCTAATGATAAACTGCAGTGGCCGACTAATTGAACTGCCTTTAATTCACATACTGTATTCTGCACATATCATCTGTCTTGTGACTCAACACAAATTGTTTCTTGTCTGTCCACTGATATACAATTTCTCTGGCGTATCCAAAATGCAAAGAAGGAATCGTATTCATCACTCTCACCTTTAACTCTGAGCTGAGCCTTAGATTTAGCATTAGCAGCACTGAAGTCTACACCACCAGCCATATCCATGCGGACATTGTAAAGGATAAGCATGTGCTTGGTGCCTTCCTCCTTAATTTCACAGTCCTAATAAATGAAATAAAAAACATGCTTGAAAGATAATTTTAGCACAGAGAACAATTCACAGTAATTAAAATAAAATAAGTTAGTAACAGCTAACAGCTAATAAGAGCTAACAGTAAGCTCTTAAAGGAACAGTTCATCTTAAATTGAAAATTTTGTTCTAAGCCACAAGTAACTTTTTTTTTTTTTGCTTAAATTTCAATCTATCCATCACACACAGTGCACAATAAGTACTTAATACATTAATAGTTTTATGGTGCTTTTGTGAAAAGACTATTATGCAATTTTATGAAAAATTCATTTGAGTTTAGAACAACACGAAGTGTGTACATGACAGAATTAGCATTTTTGCATTAAATATTCCTTTAATACAATTCATTATTAGGATTTATTTGAAATTAAATTATTCTTATTAACTAAAATTATAGCTCTGATAAACATCAAAATGTCCAAAAAGCATCTGTAAGTTATGCTAATATGCTATTGAGAAATCACTCTTTGGTATTTTGGAGCAACAGAAATTACCGGTGACTGGTGCAGGGCATCTCCTTTGAGTTTCCAGTGTCCATGAACATCCTCCTCAGAGATTTCTGTCTCAAAGCGAGCAGTCTCTGTCTCTGTGACCTCCACACTGTACAGTGGACGGACAACCTTAATATCACGTTCTGCAGAGAAAGGAAGAGGAGAGAAGTAGTGACTAGATCATAGTAGTTCATAGTGATTTTATCAATTGAACCTATATGACTATATGGAATTTAAAGCAAAACACACAAATACATAAAGTACATACCTTCAATGTTAAGCTTGGCTGTTGTTTTGTCAGAGCCGCAGTCACACACGTAATCCCCAATGTTGGCCTTCTCTGCCTTCTTTACTGTCAGGATACGTTTCTTTCCATCAGCCTTGATGAGGACATTCTTAGAGGGAGTGATCTCCTTGCCATCTTTGAGCCATTTCACCTGAGCAGATGATTTGCTCACTTCGCACATTAGGACAACCTCATCCTTCTCAACTGCAGTGTAGTCTTGCAACTTGGTAGTAAAGTAAGGTTCTCCCTCTGTTGATATACAAGAGAAAATTGAATGTAATTAATTATAAGTACTCTAAGATACTATAATTAGTGTCCAATTTTTTAACACCTACCAAGTACAGTGAGCATTGCCTCACAGGTTTTTCCAAGGGCCTCAGCTTTAATGAGAGATGTGTCATCAATAGACACCTCTTTGAAGGACAGAGTATGGATCTTACCATCCTCGGACATGTGCACCACTTTGCTTGGATGCAAACGCACGTCATTCTTGTACCAGGTGACTTGAACCTTCTCATGAGAGAGTTCGATGCTGAATTCTGCAGTCTCACGCTCCTTAACAGTGACATCTTTAATGGGTCTGACAAACTCAAGACGGATGCCTGGTGAAATATGCAAGCACATGATTCAATCTGGCAGTAGTCTTCACTTAAAACTTTATGGAAAAAAACAACAAAAAAACATGACATAAACTCTTTTTAAAATAATGTATTATTTTCTCCCCTTACCCTGAATAACAAGTTTGGCAGACGTTCTCTTGTCTTCAGCCTCAAACAAGTACTTAGCCTCATCCTCAAAGGAAGCAGATTTGACCACCAGAATGTGTCTTTTGCCCTCCTGAAGTACCTCAAATTTATCATCAGGTGTAATCTCCTTAGATCCTTTCAACCAACAGAAGCTCTTTGGCTGTCTTGAGATCTCACACTCAAACCTCGCTTCATCTTTCTCATATACATGCACATCAGCCAAAGGTGTTACAAAAGTAATTGGAAGCTCTGCAAAAAAAAAAATATATATGAAGAACATATCCAATAATCTGTAACAGTGGCTCTCAAACTGTGCTCTGTGAGCTGATGATTTTGCAAAAAAACAACAAAAAACAACAACATAAGATTAAAATAATTAAAATTTACAAGCACTCACAACAATCAGTTGTTTCACTTCAATAACTTAGAAGTTATTGAACTTAGTTGTAAGCAGCAGTCTAGTTAATTCCAAAGAATTAAATAATAAAACAGCAGTCTAGAAAATAGTAGATCAGTAAAAATTAAAGAATTGAATTATGTATGTATTTAGGAAGCTAGCCTAAAAGTGTAATTGGTAGTTTGCAGTTTCCCCCAGAACTGAGGAGTTCCACACGTTTCATTCGATTAAGTTTGCCGGTTGCAGGAAAACGTTTTAGAACCGCTGGCTGAGAATCAACAATGGCAGCATAAAATGTAGGCATGATGTACCTTTCACTTTCAAATTGGCAGAACATTTTGCATTGGCACCCTGGAATGAAACCTCTCCAGACTGGGACACTTTGCAGTTGTACAAAGTTAAGATGTGCTTAGCTCCATCTTTAATGATTTCAACATCCTGTTGCCACAAAGATAAAAATAAAATTAAGTCGTACATGCAAATGTTACATTTATCACCATTTCAAATAGTTTCAGTAGCTTTACCGGTGATGAAGTGAGGACTTCCCCTTGCAGTTTCCATTGGCCATGGACATCATCTTCAGAGATTTCCACCTCAAAACGTGCTGTCTCACCATCGAAGAGCTCAACACCATACATGGGTCGCACCACTTTGATGTCACGAGCTGAAAACAAAAAATATATATATAGAGAGAGAGAGAGACAGAGAGATCGATTATTTATAGAACAAAAAAGACCTGAAACATTCCAGGCATTTTTGTAGAGCAATTTAGAGCAAAAAAAAAAAAAAAAAAGTGAGCATATGACCATAACCTTGAACACTGACCTTCAATGTTCATGGTGGCCGACGTCTTGTCTGTTCCACAGTCGCAAACATACAATCCTTTTTCTTTGGCCTCAATTTTTTTGATGTTTAGGATTCTTCGTTTGCCTTCAACTTTTATGGTAACCATCTTGGAGGCTTTAATTTCAGTCTCATTGTGGAACCATTTCACAGGAACATCTTTGCTGAGCTCGCAGTCAAGATTTACCTCATCTTTCTCAACTGCAGTGTAATCTTGCAGTTTAATTGTGAAGTAGGCATCTCCCTCTATATTAAAGTAAATAAAATTTAAAAAGTAAAAACGTTTAGAGAACCAGTAATGTACTTTGTGGAATAAAACACTGCTTTATATGATTATTTATAACTATTATTGTTTAGTTAATGTTCACTAGATTACAGATTTCAAGACCACTTATTTTACCACCACCATCATATATATAAAAAGTTACCTAGCACCGTCAGGTTTGCTGTTGTCGACAATCCTTTAGCCTCTGCTTTTATTTGGCAAGTATCATCTAGAGTAGCATCCTTGATTTCTAGTATATGTTTCTTTCCATCAACATGCATAAGTACAGTTCTGCTCGGATGCAATTTTGTTTCATTTTTGTGCCACGTCACTGGAACATTGTCATGGGACAGTTCAAGCTCAAACCGAGCCGTTTTACCTTCCTTAACAGTTTGATCCGATATCGGTGAGATGAATTTCAGCCGCATACCTATAATGTGTTAGTCCATTGCAAAACCATTTTAGCTTGGTGATTTTGTGAACAAAACACATTTTTCAGAGGACCCTATGGTGACTGATATATGGCTTGAATGAAAACTTACCCTCAACTGTCAGTTTGGCTGTTGATGTTTTACCCATCACTTCAATAGTGTATTCTCCCTCATCCTCAAATTCACAGTGGTTTATGACCAACATGTGTTTCTTTCCATCATCAATGATATCATATTTTTGGTCTGATGTTACAATATCAGATCCTCTCAACCACATAACTTTAGGCACATCTTTTGTGATCGTGCACTCAAACTTTGCCTGTTTCTTTTCATGCACAGTAACATCCTTCAATGGGACTGTGAAGTCCATTTCAATTTCTATAGGTGTGAATAACAGTTATCACAAGAGAGTTATTTTTCACCCTCTTCAGTTTATAAATACTGCATTTCTTGTTCAGACATACATTTTATGCTGCTCATCAACATACCTTTGACTGTTAGCATTGCACTGGTGATAGCATTTAAAGCTTGGTAAGATACTTCTCCAGCCTGGTCAAGTTGAATATTTTTCAGTGTGAGGAATCTTTTATTTCCCTCTGCTCTGATATCACATGTCTGAGGATGAAAATTTATAGAATTATTTGTGTAAAATAGCCTATATAAAACTGCATCTTCTTCAATTATATATTATCTTACCGGTGATCTTGTCAGAACCTGTCCTCTAAGTTTCCATTCTCCAGGCACATCATCTTCTGAAATTTCAGTATCAAAGTTGGCCTCCCCTTTCTCGACCACCTCCATACTAGCAAGAGGCTTCAAGATCTCAGCTTCACGCTCTATATTTTTGACAGTCAAAAACAATATTTAAAGGGAATACAAAAACAATATTCTGCAAAAGGTAATAAATGAAATGTCTGTCTAACACACCTCCAAGAGTGAGTTTTGCTGCATATCTACGGCCCTCAACTTCTATGGCATACTCTCCAACATCATCAGGTTGAGCATTCTTGACTGTAAGAGTAATATCTTTTCCATCCTTTTTCACTTCAGTCTTATTTGTAGGGTCAGTAGGAATTTCTTCATCTCCCTTGAACCACTTCCAGTTGGGAGTGTCCTTGTACAGTTCACACTTGAATGTGGCAGTAGCCTTTGGTTTTACATGCTGGTCCCTCAAAGGTTTTGTCAACCAATCTCTGATTATTTCTGAAAAGGTAGATATTTAATTTAGTCATTTTTGGTACAAAACTATTAATAGATAAAGTAAATAACTATAAAGATGCCCATATGCATACCAATGACTTTGACGTTGGCTTGTGTCTTGATGTCCTCACACTCGCAAGTGTAAACGCCAGCATCATCATCATTTGTGTCTTGGATCGTCACAGAGCGCTGCAGTCCAATAACATTGATTTGAATTTTGCCAGCAATTTGCTTGAGCTCTTTTCCGTTCTTCTTCCAGACCACATCCCTGTCCTTGCTCAACTCACAGGTCAGGTACATTGGCTGTCCCTTAATCACAGACATTTCCTCCTCCAGAGTCTTTGTGAACTTCACTGGTAACTCTATCAAAAAAAAAAAAAAATAAACAGAAGAAAATCTCAATTCATGTGGTAGTATTTTTTTGTATATTTAAATATTTAAATTTGTCTTTTAAATGAGATGACAGTATATTCATATTTTTACTCATAATCAGCGCACTACCTTCAACAATAAGTTTAGCTGTTGAGGTCTTCTCCTTGTTGCCAAGCTTTGCAACACATGTGTACTCTCCAGTGTCTGAAAGCTGTACATCAATGATTTGCAGTTTGCGGTCTTTGCCATCAGATGTGAATTTGTGCTTTGGACTCTCCCTCAGATTGCTTCCATCTTTCATCCAGGTGGTGATAGCCGTAGATGGAGAGATCTGGCACTCAAATACAGCTGAGGAGCCGATTGACTCAGCCTCCTGTAACACAATATCTTTGAGCTCCTTCACAAACTTCAGGGGGACTGCTTTGAGCTGGAAACCAAATGGTGAATCTCCTGGAGGTTTGTCACCACCAGCGCCAGGCTTCAGACCTCTGCCCCTTCCACCTTCACCAGGAGAAGGAGTTTGTTTTGCTGTAATGTAAAAAGAGGATTAATTAAACTAAAATGTTATACTTGAAGAAATGATTAGTAAGCACATTTCATACAGATACATTCCTTCCAGAGCTATCATGAGTGAATATATAAATGGTTTAAAATGGCTAGGGGAAAAAAAATAATTAAAAAGCATACGTTTCAAGCCTCTGCCTCTTCCAGCTTCCTCTTTAGGCTTTCCCTCTGAACAAACAAAAATCAATTATTTTCAATTCATGGACGTGAACATTTTAATTAAAATGTCAAGTAATTGAAGAAACACTTTGAGACAAACAGGAAAATACTAAATATAGGGAATGAAGGGTCATGAAGATGATAAAAATCATGCTTCCAATTAATGGGAAGTTAGATGACAAGTTATGATCCAAATACGATAACCGTTCCTACCACCAGTGGTTATAATTCATAGATCAATGAAGACACACAGATAAACAACAAACAAGATGAAAAGACATTCAAATACAACACACATGCCACAATGAAGATTGAAAGAAGATGAAGGCGGCAGACAAGATTTAGCAGTTTTATGTGGATGGACATGGATGTAGACATGGAAATTATCTGGGAAGAAAATAAATAACAATAGGAGGCTGGTTTCCATAGCACGGAAAATGAGGCATTCAATGGTGTAGTTCACAGCCACCCTCTCACCTCGTCTACCCCCTGGCATCCCAGGAGTCTCAAGTGCCCCTTCCTCCAAATATCTTTCTTCAGAGCCTTCTGAGCCATAACTGTCTCGAGAAGCAACCTCCCACCCCCACGCTTCTTCTTCATCTTCAGCTTCAAATTCAGCCTCAAACTCTTCTTCAAATACTTCTTCCTCAAACTGGGTTGACACTTTTCTTAACTGTACAGCTCCAGGGGACAGCTCCTTTAGGACTTGAATCTCCTCTACTTCAGAAATGGGAAGAGTTTCTTCAGATTTCTCCACCTCAGGTGAAACCTTTGAAGGTACTTTTTTCAAGATAACAGCTTCAATTGAGTCTTTGGGTGAAACTTTCTTAGGCTTCTTTGCTAAATCCTCACTAGGCTTCCTATCCAAAGGAACTAATTCAGTTGGCTTTGGTTTCCCAACCTTGGGCGAAGGAATCTTTTCAGGCTCTACACCACCCTTTTCATGCTCAATGGGTTTTAGAATTATGTTTTCTTTCTCCTCAGCCTCTTTGGGTAAAATACCCTTTTTGGTGACTATAGGCTTCTTCTCATCTTCCTTTAGTGTAATGTCCTTTACTGGGGTAACCTTTTTAGGCAGCATCTTTTTGTCTTCTAGGGGTACTTTAGTTGGTATCTTCTGAACCTCTTTACCTTTGTCTGGAGTTTCTTGACTCTCAACTCTTTTCGGTGAAATACTTGGTTCTTTTTTAATTTCATCTTTTGGTGCTCTACTAAGCGGTGACAATTCAGTTGGTTTTTGTTCTTTTGGCTCTGGAACCTCCTTTTCTTTTGGTGATCCAGCTGAAGGTTTCTTTGTAAATGGTTTAAGTTGAACCTTCTCAGACTCCTGATCTTTAGATGGAATTTTACCTTTACCTTTAAATAATTTCTCTGTAGGCTCTGAAGGTGCTTCATCTTTTGGAGGTCTGGTTACTGCTTTAATAGCAACTTCCTCTGGCTCCTTTTTATCAGGAACCAAGGGCACTTCTTTTTTCATGAGGGCATCAAGTTCTTTTGGCATTTCATACTTTTCAGGTCGCTCTCCTTTCTGAAAAGTAACTGGTTCTCTACTTCGGTCAAAAGTTATAGGTTCTCTTCCTTTTTCATCTTTTTTGATGTCTTTTTCAGTTTCAGCTGGCGATTTTACAGGTTTCTCAAATGGCTTTAATTTTACAGATTCTTGTTCTTTTTTTTCTAATGGTAACTTTTTAACCTTTTTCAGTGCAAAGCCAGGCTCCTCTGGTGTATCTTTTTTTGGAACCTTTCCTATTGTCGTTTTCTTTGCTTTTTCTTGTACTTCACTTTCTGGTTGTATCTGAGGTGATGTTTGATCAGGATCAACAGGACTCTTTTTGCCTACCTCAGGTTGAATTGTCTCAACTCTCTTGGTAGTTTCATAAGTCTCAAAATGCATTTCTGCCTCATAACTTTCAGTTATGATAACTTCAGTGTGAGCCTCAGCATACACTTTTGGGCCTTCTTTATATTCCTCCTCTTGTGGTTTGAGCACTTTTTTCAGTTTGGCCATTTCTTGATCTTCGTCTTTATCTTTGGATACTCTCGTAGCTTTCTTCAAGGTAGGCATTTCAAATCTTCCCTCTTGTTCCTTTATTTTAAGAACTTTGCCTTTAGATTTGGAAATTTATTGCATTATAAAGTGAACGGTACATACAAAAAACCAACCACAGCACATTTAACACAGTAACATCCTTTGGCCTCCAAGTACAACAAACTATGACAAGACAAAACATAATACAAGACTAAAGAACACAATCAATAACAGACAAAGTGACAAAGGTGGAACTGACAACATACAACATTTTTAATACACATAACCAAATTCAAAATAACATCACAAATACAGTTAGAGAGAACATCTAATCTAAAACTGCTTAACCATCTGTGAGAAAACATTTTCTGCAAGATTAATTTTTTTTTAATGCTTTTACCTTTCTTTCCTGGTCCAGGTGCAGAAACGGGTCCCTTTTCACCATCTGATTTAGAAATGTGGTCACAAAAAAAGTTTTTAAAAAATGTTACAATAACAATATTTATTATCTACTGCAAAGAAAAGTGTCTAAATTAAATAATGAAAATCAAAATGTGTAGAAAATGAAGACACCTCTCTTTATTAAGTGGAAAGGGGATGCTCTTAAGTGCATTCACTTAATAGCTTACACATAAGAGAAACACATACAAAACAACAACTTGACAGACATTACGGCACACCTTACAAAGTTTTTACATTGAGAAGCAGATTATGACCTACCTTTTATTAACAAATTCTTTTTTTCTTTTTTTTTTTTAGTTAAAATAATTCCCTAAAGATATATTATAAACAGTGGGAGTTATTATGAAGAAAGGTTTCTGTTTCAGTACCTTCCACTGGTTGGACTAGTACCGGTTCTTCCTTTGGAGCAGTCTTTGGTTTCTCTGGTTCTTTAGGTGTCAGTACTTCAAAAGGAATTTCAAAGATATGATGAGATTTCTGTACTAGACATTCCATCTCAGCACATTACAGGGATGTAGACTTGTGGTTACCATAATACCTTTTGTTGGAATTGTCTTCTCTTCTTTGGGCTTAGAGATGAGTTTATCTTCAGCCTTCTTATCGACCTCTTTAAATTAAAATAAAGTGTGTTGTTTGATGTCAATTTAAGTCGAAAGACATTTAAGATAACAAGACATGAAAGAACATACTATTTCAAACCTCTATCGAGGTTAAGAAATAGACACAGATATTACAAGCATGACATACAACACATGAAATGCTCTGCTTAAATCTACTCTATATGCGTATGTTAAAATAAAGAATCAGTTATTTTAGTTGTAATGTGCAAAACATTCTCATGACATTACTGTATATATGCTCTATAGATTAAAATTGTGATACAAGATACAAGTGAACATCAAGATGAGCAGTCATAGGGAGGTGAGATATGTAGAGATATCACACAGCTTACATTTTAAGTAACTATTGTAAGAAAATTTGAAGATATTTGCTGTGGAAGTTGTTAGTCAGCATTAAGAACTCATGCAAACAACTACAAGGACATGCATTCACATAGATTTGACAGAACATGTTGTGCACCACAAAGAGATTGTGTCTTAACGACACACAAATTAAAGACTAATTACCAAGTCAAAGTGGTTCACTGAGCATGAACTTTTTATCATTAAGACTGTTCGATACTTATAGTAAGACCAATATTGTTGCACACACAGAACACAAATGATACAGAACAAAATATGACAGCAAATGTACAGTATGTTAAGGCCCTCTATTGAGGTTAAAATATGCTAAAGAAACAAACTATTGTTGTTAGACAAAACATATCACAAACAAATCAAACAAAAAAGTACCTTCTGGTGAAACTGTCGATTCTTTCTTTCTTTCAGGTTCTGGAGATGGTTTCTTTTCAACTGTGAAAATTACAAATTTTAATGTATTATGATGAGAAAAAAATATATATATATATTATACAAGATGTACAAGACATGAAGGATATATGTACAAGATATGAAGGATTCGACTTGTCAAAAACAGGACAAACAATGAAAAGATACCACAATAATATGACAAACTGAAACATATAGTAGTAGTATGACATACAAAGAGTTTGTTGAAGAATCCCCATTGTACCTTTTGGGGGTGCCACTTCTTTCAAAGAAACAGGTGTCTTCTCTAGAGATGGTGTCTTTTCTGGAGATTGTTTCTTCTCTGGTTCTGCCACTTTACATCACAAATAAAATTTTACATTATAAACCCAAACCATTTTACCATTAGACTCAACAAATATAATATAAAATGTTTTTACACACTAAAAAGGAAAAATGACGAACACTCATAAAAAGAGGTTAGTCAGAGAGCAAAAATAAAATAAAAATTTGAATAAACAAATTAAATAAAATAAATGTCCTGAATGCTTTGTGTTGTTTGTCCTCTGGCAGTATCCAACTTGATGTAATTGTAAGAAAATGTCTACTTTCTGTGTCAATAAATATTGATTACAGCAGACAAGTGACATACGAGACCAGTATACGATTAAAAGAAGTTCAAAGAAAATAATTTCTAAGAAACCAGGTTTTAGAATAAGATAACACAAGATGTTGTCTGATGTCATTATACCTTTTGTCGAGGTCACCTCTTTCTTTTGAGGTACTATAGCATCTGCTCTTATAGTGACAGCAACCATTTCTTTCTTTTTAGGCTCAACATCTTTCTCCTGTGGTTTAGGCTCAGAAAAGAGTTCTTCTACTTGAGGAAATGGTACAACCTTTTTTGGCAAAGCATCTTCTTTCTCTTCCAGTTTAATTATGTGGGACATTTCCTTCTGTAGACATGTAATTTCTTCCCTAATAAGAGAGGAGGCAACTTCTGTTCTTTTAAGTGTACTTTCTTCTTTCTCCTTTGAAATTTGTGTGGGCATTATCTCTTTCATCTGAGGTACAGTTTCTTCTATTTTAGAAGCAGTGACAACCTGATTCCTTTTCAGTGGAACTACTACTTCTACCTCATCTTTTTTAGAAGGAAGAGGGACTTCCTTCTCCATAGACAATATTTCATCATAGATTCTGGGAGGAAAAATAACCTCTTTCTTTCGAGGAGCAATTTTCTCATCCTTTCTATGAGGAACACCTTTCTTGATAGATACAATTTCATCTTCATTTTTACCAGGAAGAGAAACCTCTTTCTTTTTCAGTAAAATTTCCTCTTCCTCCCTGGGAGGGGGAAGAACCACTTTATTTTTAGATACAATAGCATCGTCCTTTATAAGAGGAAGAGGAAATTCTTTCTTTTTAGGCAATATTTCCTTATCAGTTCTTGGAGGAAGAACCTTCTCTTTCTTTTCAAATGAAATTTCTTCATCCTTTCTGAGAGAATCATCTTTCTTTATTTCAACTTCCTTTTTAGGGGGAAGAGGAACCGCTTTCTTTTCTGGCAACATTTCCTCACTTTTTGGGGGAGAAACATCTTTCTTTTTAGGAAACATTTCCTCATCCTGTTTAACAGGAAGAGGAACCTCTTTCTTTTGAGGTGCAATTACCTCTTCCTTTTCATGGGGAGGAGGAACCTCTTTATTCTTAGGCAAGATTTCCTCATCCTTTCTGGGAGGAATATATTTCTCTTTAGGTAACATTTCCTCATCCCGTTTAGCAGGAGGAGCAACCTCTTTCTTTTGAAGTGCAATTTCCTCTTCCTTTTTAAGGGGAAGATCAACATTTTCTTTTTCAGATACAATTGCATCTTTCTTTTTAGAAGGAAGAGGAACATCTTTCTTTTTAAGCAATGATTCCTCATCCTTTATGGGAGAGACATCTTTCTTTTTAGGTAACATTTCCTCACCCTGTTTAGATGGAAGAGGAACCTCTTTCTTTTGAAAAGCAATGTCATCTTCCTTTCTGGGAAGAAGAACAATCTCTTTCTTTTCAAATATAATTTCCTCATCCTTTATAGAAGCAACAGCTTTCTTTTTAGGTAACATTTCCTCTTCCTGTTTAACCTCTTTCTTTTGAAGAGCAATTTTGTCTTTTTGTTTTGGAGGAAGAGGAACCTCTTTCTTTTTAGGTAACATTTCCTCATCCTTTCTGTGAGAAAAAGCAACCTTTTTGTTTTGGACTACTATTTCTTCATCTTTTCTGACAGGAAGAGGAACCTCATCTTTTATAGGAGAAACAGCAACAACAAAAAATAAAAAATTTAAGTACAATTTCTTCGTTTTGAGGCACAATTTCTTCCTTTTTAGGCCCAATGACAAAATCTTTTTTAGGCAGTTTGTCTGCTATTTTCTTTTTTTTTTGGTGACAAGCATCAGTCTCTTCATGATTTTGACATTGGAGATATCTGATCACTGAGAGTTTAGAGGGGTTGCTCTGAAAGATGCAATTCCTCTAAACTCTCAGTGATCATATCCACAATTTTGAAATCATAATGTAAGCACTGTTTTCTGTTTGTTTTTTTAAAATAATTATTATTTTTGTATCTTACCTGTCATTACAAGTGCTCTAGATGGCTTTTCATCAGAAAAGTTTTCACTCATACTAAAATATTCTGAAGACAATTTACTTTCTTTTGAAGAATCCTCCAGTTTTGAAATTTGTAAACTGTCAATTTCTGTGCTCTTTCTTCCGTCATACAGTATTTCTGTGTGTGATACAGGTTTTTGATGAGAGACGTGCTCTTTAGAAGTTTCTTCCATTAGCATTGTCTTCAATGTAATTTTCCGATTGTCTGACGGCATGACTTCATCCTTCTTCAGGACAGAAGTGGACTCTTGAAGATCTTGGATGTGGTGAAAAATTGTGAAGAATTTTTTACCCAACAGTGGAACCAAGAGATTCGTAGATAATAGAAAGACAATACGTTTGTAATGGAGATGAATCATAAATCTGATAACGGGGTATACTTCGTACAAAAAAGTCGGAAATGTGTCTTGAAAAATAACTTGATGAATGAATACTGTCTCAGGCTTTTAAACAACTCTTTAAAAATAAAAAATAAATTTAAGAGCCATTACATTTGATACAAATTTACACAAATTCTCTTGTAGGGATTTCATAATCTGTACCTTTAACAGGATGTGGCGACTCTAAACCCTTAGTGATATGTGATTTTTGATTAGTTTGGACATTTTGGGGTTTGGTTTCACCCACTTGAAAGACATTAAAGATTGCTGTACTTAGTATACCCCATGGGATTTAAACAGAATACGAAGACAAAGATGTTCAAGAGAAAAAGTTGTTAAAAAAAGAAGGTCAAATAAAATGATTACAAAGAATCCAGTGATGTTTGATTTATGTACCTTCAGTCTTCTCATATTTCTTTGGTGGAAAAAGAACTGTTGCTGGCTTTCTTTGTAGTTCTTCTTTTGGAGATTCTGTCCATGTTAACACCAAAACATTATATTTAATTTAGTATTTAAGTATTTAATTTTCAGTTAGTTTTAAGAAATGTGTAAGTGAAAGTTCACTATAGGAACAAGAGATCACTCTAGCGAGTGGTAAGAGGTTAATGAAGAAGAATAAAAACAAACTGGAAAAGGACAAGAGACAAACATATATGGGACTACACAGACACTAAGAAATTAGTACAATAAAATAGTTCAAGATAGGTTTTCAAAGAAAATCGTTTCTAAAACAGGAAAGTAAAGAATAAGAAGAAAAGACAATCAGATGCTATCTGATATCATTGTACCTTTTGTAGGGGTCACCTCTTTCTTTTGGAGTACAATATCTTCATCCTTTTTAGCAGGAACAGGAACTTCTTTCTTATGAGGCAGTATGACCTCTTCTTTTTTAGTGACAGCAACTAAATCCTTCTTTTTAGGAAAAATATCTTCTTTCTCTTCCAGTTTTGGTATAAAGGATACTTCCTTCTCTAGATGTATAATTCCTTCTCTGAAGAAAACCTCTTCGCTTTCTTCTTTCTTCTCTGAAATTTGTGCGGGAAGTATCACATCTTTCTGTAGACGTGCAGTTTCTTCAATGAAGAAAATTTCTTTTTCTTCTTTCTTCTCTGAAATTTGTGTGGGAAGTATCTCTTTCTTTTGAGTCATAATATGAGGGACATCTTTTTTAGGAACTTTCTTCTCTTGAGGTACAATTTCTTGGGAGGCATTTTTAGGAGGAAGAGGAACCTCTTTCTTTTTAGGTTCAATTGCCTCATCCTTTTTAGGAGGAAGAGAAACCTCTTTTGCTTGAGGCACAATTTCATCCTTTTTAAGAGGAAGAGGGACTTCTTTCTTTTTAGGTTCAATTGCCTCATCCTTTTTAGGAGGAAGAGGAACCTCTTTCTTTTTAGGTAATATTTTCTCATCCTGTTTAGCAGGAAGAGGAACATCTTTCTTTTTAGGTTCAATTGCCTCTTCATCTTTAAGAGGAAGAGGAACCTCTTTCTTTTTTGGTAATATTTTCTCATCCTGTTTAGGAGGAAGATAAACACCTTTCTTTTGAGGTATGATTTCTTCCTTTTTAGCAGGAAGAGGAACCTCTTTCTTTTTAGGTAAAATTTCCACATCCCTTTGAAAAGTAAGTGGGACCTCTTTCTTTAGAGGATCAATTCCTTCATCCTTTCTTGCTGTAACGTCTTTCTCTTTGGGCAACATTTCCTCTTTCTGTTTATCAGGAAGAGAAACCTCTGTCCTTTGAGGTACAATTTCCTCCTTTTGAGGCACAATTTCCTGCTTTTTAGGGGTAGAAATAGTCTCTTTATTAGGCAGTTCTTCTTCAATCAAGTCTTCTCTCTGTGTAGCCAATATCAGAGGGGCCTCTGGCTTCTTGGAAGGTTCTTGCACTTAGAAAGAATATTAAAGTTAAGAACAATGCTTCAAATGCACTGTTTTAAGAGCGAGACAAGATGAGTGAAAGATCATTTAGGCAGATATGAATGCAACTAAATGTAAAAGACTTAAGATACATAAGAAAATAAGACATAAGGTGTAAAAGATATGGTAGAGGCTGCAAATAAGAATACACCAAACTCCAATAATATTGCAGGACAAAGACAATGATATAAAACCCAGTGTTCTTCATAAGAGTGTGGCTAGTTAATAAAGAAATACAAATACAACAGAAAATATCCCTACATACAAAACCTATATCTCTATACCTTTCTTTGGAGGTTCTTCTGCTGCAATGGCTTGGTCAGGTTTAGCTGGCACTTTCTTTGGTGGTTCTTGAATAGTTGGTTTTGGTTTCTTTTCTTCAACAAGAACTTTAAAGAACATGCATTGTATTGTTTTAAGATTAATTTCATAGGCACACATAAAAAAACAGTGTCACATAAAGTATGCTTCCTAATGGAAGCAGGACAATTGCAACCATAAAGACATGTATATGAAAAGCACACTCACACAACATAAAGCATTAGAAATGAACAATATGCCATAATAAGTTAAACCAAATAATATTGCAGGACAAAGACAATGACAAACAAAAGCCACAGTCTTATGTGTTCCTCATAAGAGTGTGGCAAGTTAATAAAGAAAGAGCCCTACATACAAAAATTAAGTATATACCTTTCTTTGGAGGTTCTTCAATTAAAACGGCAATGACTTCATCAGGTTTAGCTGGCAATTTCTTTAGTGGTTCTTGAATTGGAGGTTTTGGTTTCTTTTCCTCCACAAGAACTTTAAAGGACATGCATTGTATTGTTTAAAGATTTGTTTTCATAAGCACATCAAAGCACTCACAGTCTCACATATAACATGCTTCCTAATGGAAGCTGGACAAGAAGCAATGAACAGTAAAAATAAGTGTACATCGGAAAACAATAATATTGCAGGACAAAGATACTGGCATAAACAAAAGCCACTGTAAGTATGTGTTCCTCATAAGAATGTGGATAGTTAATAAAGGACACATTTACAAAAGAAAACAAAGTGAGTCACTACCTTTCTTTGGAGGTTCTTCAATTAGAACCCCAATGGCTTCATCAGGTTTAGCTGGCAATTTCTTTAGTGGCTCTTGAATTGGTAGTTTTGGTTTCTTTTCCTCCACAAGAACTTTAAAGAACATGCATTATATTGTTTAAAGATTTATTTTCATAAGCATGTCAAAGAACACACAATGTCACAAAAAAACATGCTTCCTAATGGAAGCAGGACAAGAAGCAATATACAGCCTACAATAATAAGCGTGTACCAAAAAATAACATTAATCGCAGGACAAAGACATTGACAAACAAAAGCCACTGTACGTCATGTGTTCTTCAAGAGTGTGGCTAGTAAATTAAGAACACACACACAAAAGAAAAAAAAAGTGACTCAATACCTTTCTTTAGAGGTTTTTCAATTGGAACTGCAATGACTTCCTCAGGTTTAGTTGGCACTTTCTTTAGTGGCTCTTGAATTGGTGGTTTTGGTTTCTTTTCCTCCACAAGAACTTTAAAGAACATGCAATGATTTGTTTACAAGCACGTCAAACAACACACAGTGTCGCATTCAATGCACTTCCTAATGGAAACTGGACAATTGCAACAACAAAGACGGTATATAAAAATCTTGTAGACAAGAACATGAACAAACAACATGAAGCATAAGCAATTAACAGTACCTTTAGCTGGAGGTGACTCAGGCTTCTTCACAGGAGAAGGCTTAGCCTCAGGCTCAGGCTCAGGCTTAAGTTCAATCTTGGATTTTGGTTCTAGTTTGGGCTCAGCTACTGGTGTAGCTTTAGGCTCTTCAGGTTTAGGTGCAGGAGCCACAGGAGCTACAGGTGCTGCTGGCTGTGACACTTCTTCATATAACACATATTTTGGTATTAGTATATTTGTAGTGTTTCAAAAGAGTTGAGATATGAATGAAAACAGCAGTGTGAAGCAGTTAAAATCATACATCAAACAGAGAAAAAGACAACAAGATAACTAAAAATGGACAGACACAAGATTTGCTGTTTGCATGCAATATGAAAAGAACAAGAAGTCTTGACATCAATAAAGACACCAGACATAAAACAAGGAAAAAATTAAGATGATCATATCTGATTTTGTCAATTTGTTCACAAAACGTTTATGCATTAACATATATAAACAGACATTGAAGCAAAATGTCTACATTCACAAGAGGGCGTAAAACTTTATCAGCTGAAGAGGTGTATATGCACACATTAATAACCAAGTAATATGACACAGAACAGGAAATAACGGCATGTGTTCTTTGCATACCTTTTGCAGTGGGCCGTTCAATTGGCTCTGGCACTGTAACTGCAGTAACTATTTCTTCCACAGGCTTTTTGGCTTTTTGGACAAAAAAGTATTACAAATGTTGTAAGAATATTCAATTAGACAAAAACACAAACAAAAAACAATTACACTACAACAGAATATTGACATCACAGACAGAATTAGAAGAACATTTATAAAGTGCTCTTTAAACAAACAGAAAATGATTAAAACACTGGAGAACATTAGACATATATTTGCATACCTTTCACAGGTACTTCAGTTTTTAGCTCCACTGGTTTAGATGGCTCAGGTTCCTCGAATTCTTTGAGAATATTAAGAACAATTACTCTATAATATCAAGACTAGTAGCTTCAGCTTTGAGAGTGACCATGCATATCAAAAACATTGACAGCACATAACATTGATGACACAACATAACTAAGGATGTGAAAGTCAACACAAATTTACAAACACACCCATAAACATGACAAATGTGAAGATAATGCAAGCATGTTTGCCAGCAAGTAGTAAAGCAGTGAGCTGTTTTCTCTTTCAGTACCTGTTGTTGGAGCCACCTCTCTCATTCCCAAAGTTTTTCTACTGACAGCCTCTTCGATCGGGACCCTTGGGCCTGATGAGACAAAGAAAGTCCTTAGGATAATCGTAATAATTACAATAATAACATGAAAAATGAAAATATAACAACACAAAATCTTAAAATAAATCTGTTTAAAAAGATTTAAGTTGGTAAAGTTACATATGATTGTATGACGACACACTACAAACAACACATAAAATACAACTTAATGAGACATTGTGAAGGCATGGTGAAGACAAAGGGAGATAAAAACATTATATGAATGTCAGAAATACATACGACACAGATATAACAATATGTGAGCACACAAAAGAGGAAAAAGGGTTAGAACAACATGGTGAATTATATTTGTTGACCCAAAAGCTCTCAGTAATACCTGTGACTGATATTTCCTCTACAACACTCTCCTCTGTCCAGGTCACATACTCTGGTGAATAGTAAAATGTTGTTACACGTGTCAAAAGAAGAATACTTCAAATATTGACGTTATTTGGTTATTTCACGCAAGATGTTGGAAAATCAAAAAAAAAAAAAAAAAAACTCACACAATCATGTTATTCTTTTGAATTTTTTGTTGATGTTGAACAGATGAATGGTTAATTGATTTTTGTCAATTTTAGTGAATGATACTATATGAAAAGGATGATGTGAAAAAGTTAGTTTAATTCTTATAATAATGCAGTTTTACCTTGCGTTTCCATTTTTTCTTCATAATGGTAATATTCCGTGGAAGATTCAGCTTTGAAAATAATAAGTGTGTGAGTAACTGTCTCTTATTTTAAGGATAAGGATTTATTTATTTTTAGAAGTACTTTTTATAAAATCCCAACCTTACCTTCAATGGTTAATGTAGATGCCTCAGGCACTTTTATTGATGTATCCGGGATGTCTGTGTGAGTGTCATTTAACATTCTTAAATTTACTTATAAAAATTAATGGACTATGTGAAATAATCTGTCAATGTGCACTATAGGTGTTAAAAAAAAACTTGCAAAAAGTGTCACATACTTACCATAAGGTACACTTTCTATTTCAATTTCTGAGGAGAAAAAAAAATATATAGAAAAAAATGTAAGGGGCCTTGATATTCTAGAGATTGTTAGTTAAGTAAATGCTGGAGCACGACAGCTGTACCGACCTTTGCCTGACAGGTAAAGTTCAGCTGTACTTTTAGCCTCACCCCTGGGCTCCAATCTGACAATGACCGAGTACACGCCTAAAGGATTATTGATTTGGTTAAATGGGCCTTCTTTTTTAATATTATTAAAACGAATAATGGTCCCACACTGGAACTCCACAAACCTTCATCAGCAGAGGTAACATTGCGGATGATCATGAAGTGCCGTCGCCCTTCACTTTGAAAGGTATATTTGGGGCTCTCTTTAAGCTCCCAAGTGTTCTTATACCATGTTACAATAGCATTGTCGAAAGACACCTCACACTCAAAAGTGGCGGATTGATGTTCTCGCACCACAATGTTCTGGATGCGTTTGGTGAAATGTATTTGCTTGGCTAGAAAAAGATAACGCAAGGTGGATGATTAGGACTGAATCTGATGTGGATCCTTTTTTTTTCTTCTAATACAGTCTGTTAAGATTTGCTTTTAAAGAAAGCCAGGAAAATGTGAAGACAAAATATCCCTGGCATTTAAAATAAGAAGAGTTCTTTTTCCATAAGAGGTGAAGAAGAAGTAGTCAGATGATGAAAGAAGAGGTTAGTAGATGGCATAATTTACAGTAATCATAAGTCTGACAGTTCAGTGAATCTATACAAACCTTCAATCCAAAGATTTGCAGTCGTTTCAAGATTTTTATATTTGCAGGTATATTCTCCTTGGTCTTCAGGTCTAACATCTTTGATTGAGAGCTTCTGAGTGTAATTGGCCACAGCAAATGTATATCTGCCATGAGGCTCTAAAAGCTTCCCATTTTTAAACCACTGGGTTTTTACATTAGGTTCAGAGAACTGGCATGTTAATGTACAAGTCTGGCCTTCCTTACCAGCCACATCCTGCATTCGCTGTTCAACTTCAGCCTCTGCAAACAAATAAGGGTCAATATTGTAAAAACATACAGTATAAAATACAGTTATAAAGTTTTGCATTCACTAAAAGGAAATGATGTTGCTACATACCCAGCACTGTCAGTTTGGCACTGGAGATATGTGGGCCACACACAATACGATAATTGCCTTCATCTCTGGTCTGGCAATCCTTGATCTTTAAGATGTGACGATCACCCACAATTTTGATGTCATACTTGTCACCACCGTCAAGTTTTTGGGTTCCTTTGTACCAGGACAGTGTGATTTCGGGGTAGTTAATCTTGATCTCACATTCAAACACAGCTTCCTTCTTAACAGCAGTTGTCTGGTCTGTGATATCACGTACCACAGTGACAGGCTGCATAGAAAACAAAATAACACATTAACACTCTATAAATGGAAATTCTAGGCAATACTCTAGTAGCCAACATTGTAAGAGCTGGTTGTGAAAAAAGTCTGTTATATAATACAATGACATTCAAGCATTTTTGCTGTCTGAAAGAACTTATTTAATACAAATGATAAAATTAGATTTCAAACCTCTGTTTGTTCCATTCTCTTTTGCAAATCAGCAACAAGTTTAGCCAAATCTTCCTCAGACTCTCTTGCACCACTTTCCACTTCCTGTAATATAATAAATCCAAGCAGTGAAACAATTAATATAATTTAATTTCATTCCTGGCTTGAAAGTTGAGTTCCTGAAAGGTGTCACTAAATGCCTTCCTTGACCATATTCTTTGAGATAATAAATGTAAGCTAAACTATTAAGATGTATCAATTAAAATGAGTATTATCATGAATCAATTGAAATTTTTGAAAACAAAGGTTAAGGTTGCAGTGCACTTTGTTTGGAAAGACACTAAAATGTGCCAAGGAGATAATTAGGTAATGTATCATAAATTGATACAGAAACAATGTGCTTGGTCTTATCACCCAAAGGAACTGATGCTGTTGTACTGTTATCTGACTCAATCTTACTGGTCTTCCACTTTCTTGTTCTTTTTCCTTCTTCAGAAACTCAATAGCTTGAAGGAGGCCCCGGTAGTCTGTGATGCCATACATGCGAGCGTATTTCTCATACTCCTTGGGATCAACATTTCTAAGCAACTCAACAATGTCAATATCCTTGTCCTCTTTAGGGCTTTTCTGCTTTGATGGAGTCCTGTAAAAATAAAAATACAAAAAACTTTAGGCAATCTTGTATAGTTTACTAGTTATCATATAAAAGCAGTGTTTCATAAAGTTGCATCATTAAAAAAAAACAACTTAAACTCAAGTAGGCACAATTAGAAATGGTGCAGCTGTAATAGCAAACCTATGTATTCATTACAAATTTAGCCTTTTATTTATTTATTTTAAATTAAAATGTCTAACTATTTTTGGTGGAGAGGGGTCCTTGGAGATGGTTTGCAATTTGACACACACTTACTTCTTGAGTTTGACCACTTCTAAAGATGTCTCTTTCTTCTCATCAACATTCAAGTCTGTGCTGCACTCAATTTCTCCATGTTTGTTTGAAGCAACACATCTGTACTGGCCAGTGTCAGATTTGGTCACCTCTTTAATCTCCATCTTGGCCTCTTGGCCCTTTTGTTCAATACTGATGCGACCACCATGAGTCATCTGCCTCCATTTGCCCTTCATCCATTTCACATTGGGAATGGGGTCGCCACCAACTTTAGCAATGAAGGTAGCTGTACCTTCTGTAAAAACATAAAAGTTTCAATAACACTTTCTTCTACATTTCAATACAGTCCACCCATGAAAAGGAAAAGGAGCACTTACTCTCAATGATATGGACACTCTTTGGCACCTCAATAAAGAACAAGTTGTCCAACTTTTTAACTGCTTGTGGTGGTGAAGGTGCCGCCTGTGCCGGGGCAGGTGCTCCTGGCTTCTCTGAAACTTTTAAAGGAATTTTGCAGTGAGATACATACATTTTTTAGCTAAAGATATTCAAGAACCAGGCTTAAATCATTTCGGACAACAAAAACTCAAGCTCATCTGTTGAACTTTTTCAAAAAGCACAGCTGTAGGAAGAATAAGAATGGCAATGAAACATTTGCAAAGAAGCGGATTTTGCCAAAACAATCACTGAGACATGTTTGTAAGCCACAAGCATATACTTAGCCTGACAAAAGTATTCTGTTGCCAGGTCAAGAAAAAAAACAGAAGACAGAAATACGGTAGATTAATGAAAGATTAATAATTACTCGAATATTCTAATATTGGCAAATAGCCAACATAATGGAAAGGCTAGGATAAAGCAAATAAAATAAAATAAAGCAGCCAAAAAGCAGCCAAAAAAAAGAAAGAATTACCAAGAATGATAAAACCATTATTTTTCTTACACACAGAAGAAAATACCTTTGATAGTGACTTTAGACTTGCAGAACTCACTACCAGCCTCATTGGTTGCTTTGCAGAGATAATCTCCAGTATCTGTCTTAGATACACGAACCATCTGCAATGTGGCAGTGCCATCAACAAATGTGATCTTAGTGTTTGCAGATGATGAAAGATCCTGTCTGTCCTTCATCCACTGAATCTTTAGAGGAGGAGATCCACGTACATGGCAGCTGAGGGTAAGTGTCTCACCCTCAGTCACAGTCACTGGTTTAAGAGGCAAGTCAAAGCTTGGTGGTACCTTTTGCTCTGTATTCAGAAAAAAAAAGTCATTTATAAAAAGGACATTTCACATTTTATGTATTACATACATATTTTACAAGAAAGTACTATGGGACTACAATAATATTTACCAAGGTACTTCCAAGAATAATTAAATTTAGTACCATGGAATTACCTTCTGATACCATCATTGTACCACGGCACTGTCACAGTATTTTATGTAAGGAATAGCACATTTATAACAAGACAATGGAAATAAGAAGAACTTGACGTAGAAACCAGCAGTATACCTGTAATCTGAACTGACACTTCATAAGAGGCAGTGCCAGCTTCATTGGAGACTTTGCACATATATGTGCCACTATCTGACAGTTGAGATTTTTTGATGCACAGGACAGCCAGGCTGCTCTTGAAGGTTACATCATAACAGTCAGAGGAGAAGATTTCTCTTCCATCTTTATACCAGTTGACAGTCAGTGGCTGTGATCCAGCAACACGACCCTCAATCTTCACCATTTTGCCCTCAGTGTCCTCAATAGTTGCTGAAGGCTTTTTGGTAAAACTAGGTGGAATTTTGCGTTCTATAGGAACAATAAATAGAGGTGTTGTTAGACAGGACATATATGATAGACAAAAGTGGTTCTTCTATCTAAATGCATATACCAAAACTAAAGAATTTGTGAAAGATGCTCAACAGTGCCACCTGTTGACATATTGTAAGCAAAGAAAAACATTACAAAGGCAAAAGCATGAAGAATGGAAGACACAAAAGTAAAAGAAATAAAGCACCACAAGGTCAGACCTAAGACAATAAAGACAATGAAGACAGTCACACTGAAAAGCAGTGACCAAATACCTTTCACAGAAACCTCTGTGGAACAAGAGTCCTTCCCAATATCATTACTAGCATGGCAAGAATAACGACCAGAGTCTGCTTTATCAGCCTTCAAAATTGTTAAATGAGGGGTGTTATCCACACACGATATCTTATAATTGCCCCCTGTACGAATGTCCTTGTGATCCTTGGACCAAGTAACTTTTATAGGCAATGATCCCGTCATGTGGCATTCCAGTTCGACAGTATCTCCCACTGTCACATCCACGGGTATGAGCTTTTTATCAAACACAGGTGGATATCTTGGCTCTGTGAAGTTAAATAGAGACAACAGTACAATTGTATAGACATGTTAACATCCATTTCAGTGCGTTTCACAACACATGAAACTCATTTAATCAGAGAACAATATGAAAGAGATAAGCAAACCTTGAAGCGTGAGCTTGGCTCTACAAGAAGCAGTTCCAACACTATTAGTAGCAACACAGGTGTATTCACCAGAATGTCTCATTTCACCCTTGGCTATCTTTAGGATAGCAGAGTTATCATCAAAAGACATTGTGTATTCTGAATTGCTCCTAAGAGCTTCACCATCTTTGAGCCAAGAGACCTCCATAGGAGAGGATCCTGCAACACGACACTCAAACTGGACAGGCTGCCCTTCAATTTGTGTAATGCTAGTAATCTTTTTAGGGAAAGAAGGTGGTGTTTTCACATCTGGAAAGCAAAACATTAAGCAAAATACATTGATAGTGGTTACACAGTGCAGGTAAATCCTTAAGAGACAGATTCAGAGCTTTAGAAAGAAATTTGCATCACCTTGTACAGTTACGTGGCAACTGCAAGAGGCAGATCCTATGCTGTTTTCTGCCTTACATGTGTATTCACCAATGTCTGATTTGGCAACTTTAGCTAGTTTCAGGCAGGCAGTGCCTTTGAAGAACTCCATCTTGCAGGTTGGAGAAGAACGCACTTTGCCATCTGCCTTGAACCATGACACTTTAATTTCAGGAGTGCCACCAATCTGGCATTTCAGACAAACTGCATCACCTGCAGTGACTTCCATAGGCTCCAAACTCTCAATAAAGAAGGGTGGTTCTAAAAGTGACAAAACATATATATTCCATAAAGACAAACATGCACATTTTTATATTGTCTCACAGTAGCTTATATTGAGCACATCTACCCAGAAACAAACCTAAAATGGACACTGCTGCTTCACAAGTGTCGTGTCCAGCATCATTAGAAACCTCACAAGTGTATTTTCCAGCAGCCTCTTTATCACTGTTTAGACACTCCAGGATGCAGGAGTTCTCAGTGGTCGTAATGTTGTACTTGTAAGAGGAGTAAATTTCCTGTTCATCTTTATGCCATTTCACAAGAATCTTTGGGCTTCCCGCATATGTGCATTCAAGTATCAGTGACTTGCCCATTTCAACAGAGAGGTTCTTTAGCTTCTTGACAAAGCATGCAGCCTCTGAATAAAAATGACATATATATGTGAAACACAAAGTTCTGCTATAACAAGTATACAGGAAATTGTTACTCATATATTAACTAAATTAAAACTAACCTTTAACAAAAAGGTTCACAGGACAGTTTTCCTTCCCAGCATCATTTATGATCTGGCAAGTGTACTCGCCAGCATGAGATTTATCAATGTTGTAGAGCGCTAGAATTGCTGTATCTCCTCTTAAAGCAATCTCACAGCTTCTCCCAGACACTACTTCCTCACTGCCTCTAAACCATTTCAGTTTCATTGGGGTACTTCCTTGAACAGTTGCTGTAAAGGTGACATTTGTGCCTGGGAGGGTTTCCACCGGTTGAGGTGTGGTCACAAAAGAGGGGGGTTCTGTAGCAAATATGACATGGAAAAGGTTGTGAAATGTGGTTTAACCAATAGATTTACATTTATCAGTTATTATAAATTATTCTACAGTCAAACACTAACCTTTGACTATTAAGGAAGCAGATGTCTCTGCAGTTCCTGCACTGTTTAATGCTTTACATTTATATGTGCCAGAGTCTGAAAGTTTCAGAGTTGGCACTTTCAATGTGCAGGTATTCTCAGCAAATGTAATCTCATAGTTCGGCCCACTTTTAATCTCCTCTTCATCATGGTACCAAGAGATAGTGAGAGGTGCAGACCCTGAAGCTTTACAGTCCATTTCAATAAATTTTCCAACAATATTCTGTGTGTCCTTCAGTCTTCGTGAGAACGAAGGAGGGACGATTTTGTCTGTTTGACCAAAAACAACACTCAACTTTTGGCTGCATAAGAAATCACACGCAATTCTAAGACTGTAACAAATATTAAATACAAGAATTTTTAACATTACTGACCCAAAACAGTGAGGTCCATTTTGCAGCTATCACTGCCAACTTCATTCTTGATCTCGAATGTGTATTCTCCAGTATCACTTTTCTCTGTTGACAATAGCTTAAGACTGGAGATCATTTTTGAGAAGGTGATTTTGTATTTTCTACCTGAAGACAGCTCCACACCATTCTTGAACCATTTTGGCTTAAGTTCTGGAGTTCCAGATACAGTACATTCTAAGGCTGCGGTTTCACCAGCGGTTACACTGATTGACTCTGTCTTATCCACAATTGCTGCAGGTTCTAGAAATTTAGAAGCGTCATTAAGATAATTTGCACAATTGAATTAATTTTAAAAGATAAAATGTACTTGAGAGGGGAAAATATTATTCTTACAAACCTAGGACTGTTAAGTTCGCTGTGCATTCAGCTACTCCAGCATCATTTTTTAGCTGACATGTATATTTTCCAGCAGTGGTAGATTCAGCTTTAAATATCTTAAGAGTGACCCGATTATTCTCAAATGTAATTTTCCTGTTGTCACCATCTCTGAGAATGTGGTCTTTATCCTGAACCCAAGACACAGTCATAGGCTGCGAACCTTTGATTGTTGCCGACAAAATCACCTCTTCACCAGACATGGCTGTCATATTGGATAATTTCTTCACAAACGCTGGTGGTTCTGAATGTCAGGAAGATGGTAATCAGAGAGTCAGAAAACTAAAGTGTAAAACAAGTATTTACTACTTTAAACTCCTATCTTACTGACCTCTTAACTTTACAGTGCACTGGCAGGAATCACTTCCAACAATATTTGATGCTTTGCACTCATATTCTCCTGCATCTGATACTTCCATTCCAAGGATGTGGAGAGTTGCAGAGCATCCCTCAGACACAAATTTATACTTCCTACTCTCTTTTAACTGTTTTTGATCTTTAAACCAGGTTATCTCAAAAGGAGCTGAGCCTTTCAGCTCACAGTTAAGACTGCCATCTTTGCCTTTCAGCCCCTCAACTGGTGTTGGGACTTTGTGGAAAGTTGGTGGTTCTACAAGAAAGTAATTCAAATTATTACGCTTATGCATATTAAAATCAATAAAAGGTTAATTAAATCAATAGATGATATCTATTATCATTAACTAGAACTAAAACGATTAATAAAGCTGAAATAATATCAAATATTAATATTACATGAAAAATTTACAAGTAAACAAAAATGTATATGTTGCCTTAGCAAACTAAGTTGAAGTACACAAATTACTAACTAGAAATTAATAAAAACTAAAATAAACCTAAATATTAACATGTAAAATAAAACACATAAAATTATCCTAAAATAACACATCTGAAATATATAGCCCATGTCAGTTAATGCTCATGCTAATAAAGGCATAAGCATTAAACTAGTGAGTGAAAGATCCATCAACCGTCTAACCTTTTACTGTGAGTGTGGTACTGCAACTCTTAGTTCCAGCATCATTCTGGACTTCACAAGTGTAGACTCCATTGTCCTCAAAGCTGGACTTGAAAATTTCAAGGACTGCCACAGAGTTATCGAAAGTCATTCTCAAGTTGCCACCATCACTGAGTATGGCATCATTTTTGTACCAGCTTATTTTCAGAGGAGCTGTGCCAGTAACTTTGCATTCAAGCTGGAGTGGCTCTCCCATCTTTATGACTTTTGCAGCTGGCAGTTTCTGTACAAACTCTGGAGGTTCTGTAAAACCAAAATTACAACATGTTATCATAATGAATAATGTAATATATAAAATGGAGCACTGAAGATGGTTTTAAGAAGATGGCAGATGATGGCTGAAAGGGAGTAAAGCGTCATGATGAACAGTAATGAAGTAAGATGATGGTGAAAGGCAGACAGACAGTTTATGTAAGCGAGACAAGAAAATACAAATGGTGAAGCATTAAAAAAAGAATGATAATGAAGAGTGTCGATAAGGGTACTTGAAAAGATGTCCAACCTTTAACCAACAAGGTTGTGGTGCATTTAGCGGTACCAGCATCATTGCTTATTTGACAAGAGTAAGTTCCACTGTGTGATATTCCAACCACAAAAAGATCTAGGAAGCTTGAGAGGCCCTCCAGGCCAGTAAAACAGGAAGGTCCACAAATCAGCTCAGTGTCATCCTTGAACCATTTCACTGTGAAGGGAGGTGTTCCCTTAAATGTACTCTTAAAGCGAACAGTGGTATTTGGTATAACAGCCTGTGATTCTGGAACCAGCACAAAGCTTGGTGGCTCTAAATAATTGATGGGAAAGAAAGACAAATACATCTGTTAAGAAACCGGCAGCCATCAGAGATCTTAGGGTAATGAAATATACTACTAAATACTAAAAAAGCCATCTGACCTTTCACTCTCAGTGTACCACTGCATTCACAACTGCCCGCTTTGTTTGTTATTTTACAAGTGTACATTCCAGTGTCAGTTTTCTCTAAACACTCAATTTCCAAAGACACACTGTTGTCATGCTGAAGAAGTTTATGTTTGGTTCTTCCTGACAGTTTAGTTCCGTCCTTCACCCACTCCACAGTTATGGGGAGTGAGCCTGATATTTTACATCCGATTTGAACATTTGTGCTCAGAATTTCCTCCATCTCCATCAAAGGTTTGATGAAGGATGGGGGTATTATTTGCTCTGATAAAAACAAAGAAAGCAAATATCATAAATATCACTACAATTCAACTAATACTAGTTATTCCATTAATCATGAAGGAACACTAACCTAGCACATTTAAAGTCACTTTGCACTGGCAGGCACTGATGTGGTTGGAGACCTCAAACACATAAGTTCCTTTGTCTTCTAATTGGACAGATTGAATTTTAAGTTGGCTGACATTATTGATGAAGCTAAGGCTGTGCTGTCTTGAAGGCATCACTTCCTTGCCATCTTTACTCCATTTGACTTTCAGCTCAGGAGAACCCATAACTTTGCACTCGAAGCTTACTGGATCTCCAGTAGTGACATTAACCACATCTGGCTTTTCAATTATCTGAGGTGGCTCTGGGGATAACATAACAATTATATTTATAATAGCAAGCCTTTAGGATGGACAGCTACAAAAAGCACTTGCAAAAATAACCAACCTTGCACTACAAGTGTAGCAAAACACTTCTCTTGCCCCGCCTCATTCACAGCCTGACAGGTGTATTTTCCACTGTGGATTGACTCACACACAGGGATTCTCAAAGTGGCAATATTGTTCACAAATGCCCTCTCAATTGCAGGATCCTCCAAAATCCAGTTTTCATCTTTCTGCCATTGTATGGATAGAGGAGGTGATCCTCTTACAACACATTTAAACTCGACCTTTTTTCCAAGAACTGTGACAACATTCTCAATCCTCTCCACAAACGATGGAGGCTCTGATAGGAAGTGCAAAATATGTTAAACAAGGTCAAGAGAGATAAAATAATATATAAAACTGATATCAAACAAACTCAAAGCTAACCTTTTATGCTGAGTGTAGTCTGACTTGAACAACTCCCAATTTCATTTGCTACAATGCACTGATATTCTCCAACATCTAAAGCACCACATTTCTGTACATCAAGAGTCATTATAGAGCCATTCTTCTGCAAAACTACATGTTTAAGGCTTGATTTGATATCCTTTAAATCTTTTTGCCAAGTCACCTCAAAAGGAGTTGTGCCTTTTACCTGACATTCAAAATATGCATTTGAGCCATTCACAACCTCAAGAGGACTCAATGGCTTGACAAGAACTGGTGGCTCTGAAAAATGAAAAAAACTTGGTATAAAACAGTTCTATGCTCTGGCTATAGACATTTTAAAAGAACCATAATAAAACACTGAAATGCCTATGAAGTGCACTATATACTAACCTTTCACTCTTAGTTCCATACTACAGCTCTCACTGCCCGCCTCATTCCGGGCTTCACAGTAGTACACTCCACTGTCTTTGATATCACTGCTACTTATCTCAAGCCGTGCGAGAAAATCAACAAAAGTAATTTTATGCTTGTCGCTTGGACTTATTTCATTACCATCTCTGAACCAGTAGGTGTCTATCTCTGGAGTGCCTGTAATATGGCATTCAAAAACTACCAATTGGCCTGGTTTTACCACTGTTATTTTTTCAGGTTTGCGGGTAAATTTGGGGGGTTCTGAAAAAAATGAAATGAAATTAAATCAAGTACTTATTTTAAGCATTTAACAAAGGTTCAATAACATTTTTTTTAAAGTAATTTTAGTGAAAACCTTTAACGAAGAGCATCGCTTGGCAAGTATCTGATCCAACATCATTACTTATTTCACAGACATAGTCTCCAGAGTCTGAAGGCTTTGCAAAAAAGAGCTCAAGTGAGCTGGAAGTGTCATTTTTCTGAACTGAACAGTCAATTCCTGATGAAACTTCTTTCTTATCCTTAAACCATTTAATGGTCATTGGTGGTGTTCCAGACACAAGAACATTAAACTGCACTTTGGATCCTGGTATAACGTCTTGTGATTCAGGCTTCTCAATTATTGATGGAGGTTCTGCTTGCAAGAGGGAGATTTAAGATTACAGATTAAAGGAAGATACATTTTACTAAAAAGCATAATAAATTTACTGAAACTAACAAATCAAATCGTAACTCATAAAAGTCAAGGGTAATTGCAAACCTTTAATTTTCAGCATGCCAGAACACTGAACAGTGCCTGCTTGGTTTTTAGCGATACAAGTGTAATTTCCACTGTCTGAACTATCAAGACGACTGATTTCCAAAGATGCCGCATTCTCAAAGAACATGCATTTGTGCTTCTCATCTGTCTCTATCTCCTTATTTTCCTTGAACCACGTAACAGTTATGGGAAGAGATCCAGAGACCAGACACTCCAACTGTGTAAAAGATCCTTTTATACTCTCCATTTCCTTCAATTTTCTTGTGAAGGAAGGCTTGATTATTTGATCTGTTAAAGTGAATAGAAAATAAGACAGTTTTAATCTAAAATTTATCTAAAATGTTGATCTAAGTGTTGATCTAAAACTTCCAATAATAACTTCCATATTTTTTTTCTAACATACTAACCTAAAACAGTTACAACTGCCTCACAACTGCTGCTTCTAGCATCATTTGAAATCTCAAATACATATTCTCCAGCATCACTCTTCTCAGAAGAAAGAATTTTTAACATGGAGCTTGTATCTGTGCTCTGTACTTTGTATTTTTTCCCTGATGTCAGCTCTTTGCCATCCTTTAGCCATTTTGCTTTAAGAACTTTAGAACCAGAGTACCTGCACTCTAGAGTGGCAGGATCACCTACTGTAACACTGACAGACTTGGCTTGCTCTGTGATGTTTGCAGGCTCTGTAATTACAATAAAATATGTATAAATACATGAAAATAGCTCTAAATCAAAAAGAGCTATGATACGATAACTGAAAAATAACTCTGAAGAAAAACAGATTACAACTTTAAATTGATGAGAACAATGTAAAAACATTGAAACAAGAAAACAAGCAATTTTATAAATATTGTTTATAGATTACAATTACTACACACCTTTTACTGCCAGTACTGCTGTACATTTCTGACTACCAGCTTCATTCTGAGCATGGCAAGTGTACTTTCCACCAAGTTTTAACTGCACACTAGAAATGTGTAACACTGCAGTCCGGTTCTCAAAAGATATCTGAACATGTTCAGATTCATTGATCTCATGGTCATCTTTCATCCAAGAGATGGTCATAGGCAATGACCCTTTCAAAACACACTGCAAGGAAACCTCACCACCGAGGAGGACATTTGTATTATCCATCTTCATCACAAATGATGGTGGCTCTAATTGAAGATTATCAAATGCAAGATGATGTTAGGACAATGTTCACAAAGCTTTTTACTTTCACAGAAAAAAAATAAATATTCCAATAATTCCCTGGACTTACTAACCTTTCATCGTAATATGAAAATCACAAGAGGTTTGTCCAACTTCATTTGCTACAGTGCACTGATATTTGCCGACATCCCCAGGGTCAAATTTCAAAATCTGAAGAGCTGCTACATCATTTGTCAGGCTTATTATGTGTCTTCTATCATTTCGGATCTGCATTGAGTCTTTGAAACAGGAAATCTCACAGGGAGCTGAGCCTGACACAGTTCCTTCCAACACAACATCTGTGCCTTTAACAATTTCTTTGGATTCAAAAGGTTTCACAAATTCGGGAGGTTCTGAGATAAGAAAGCACCAATTGGCTAATTGAGAACTGTTTTAACCAACAGGAAATGACTTAAACATCCTTGAAAAGTAAGATGATTAACTTCAAACAAACCTTTGACTGTAATCAAGCAACTGCATCTATCACTGCCAGCTTCACTTGATGCTTGGCAGATATAATCTCCACTGTCTTCAACGCAGCAATTGGAAATCTTTAGTGTAGCAACTGAGTCGGTGAAGGCCATTTGGTATTTATCATTTGAGCTAAATTCAGTCTCATTCTTATACCATTTAATATTGATCTCTGGGCTGCCAGTCACTTTACATTCCAAAGTTGCAAGACTCCCATTCAATACTAGTTTAGTCAATTCAAGCTTCATCACAAATTTTGGAGGTTCTATAAAAAGAAAATTACACATTAAGATGAATTAAATAACTAAAGAGTCATTCTGTGTAAAAAAACAAAACAAACAATGGATCTATAAATATCATCAAGAGTAAGAAAAGGCACCTTTCACAAATAAGGTGGCTGTGCATGAGACCCTTCCAGCATCGTTAGAAACTTGGCAAGTGTATTTTGCAGACTGATGTGGCTTCACAGAGTGCAGCTCCAGTGAACTTGAGTTGGCTTCTTTCTTGATGAAACAAGTTCCTCCAGTTAACATTTCTTTGTCTTCTCTGAACCACTTAATAATAAAAGGTGCAGTCCCAGTGAACGCAGCTTTTAGGACAACTGTAGTTCCTGGTATAACATCTTGGCTTTGAGGTTTCAAAGAGAAGACTGGGGGTTCTAAAGTTAATTTGAAAGGGTGGGGGAAAGAGATTATTTTAACAACCACATTTCAAGTTGACAGCAAACAAATACAACAATTATAAAATGGGATCTATTATTCTAACCTTTAACAGAAACAGTTCCACTTGTTTCACTGTGTCCTGCAGCATTAGTTGCATGGCAGGTGAAAACCCCGGCATCTGATGTCTCTAAATCTGTTATTTTCAGTGTGGCAGTACTTTCCTGCATTTCAGTTTTATATTTTGTTCCAGTTGTAATGTCCTTTCCCTCTTTGAACCAAGATATCATTATAGGCTGGGATCCTGACACTTTGCATTCCATTTGAATACTACCCCCAACATTACCATCTACCTTTTTAAGTGTTTTTGTGAATGTCGGAGGTATTATTTTATCTGCTCAAAAGAAGTAAAACACTATAGTTAAAAAAACACACACATACACACAAACAACCAACTGAAAGATAATTTAGGAAGAATACCACTAACCAAGAACAATGACTGAACAAGAACACTGCTCTTTTCCAACCAGATTAGAAACTTCAATTTTATATTCACAGCTATCTCCCCGCTCTGCCGAGAGGATTTTCAAGACTGCCACATTGTCTTTGAAGGAGATTTTGTATTTTCGACTTCCTGTCATCTCTTTTCCATCTCTGAACCATTTTACTTTGAGATCTGGACTTCCTGAAACTTTGCACTCAAGAGTTGCAGAGTCACCTGCTGTTACACTGATGGATGGAGGTTTCTCAACAAATCTAGCTGGTTCTTTAACAAAAATGAAATAAATCTATTAATAAACCAATCAACCAATCAATAATTAATAATTAATAATAATAATAAGAAGAAGAAGAAGAAGAAGAAGAAGAAGAAGAAGAGGAAGAGGAGGAAGAAGAAAATACTACAAAATAATATAATGCTAAATAGTGATATGTTTATGGTTTAATTCTAACCTTGAACTGAAACAGTGGCATCACATTTTTGTTTTCCGGCCTCATTTTCAGCTTGACAAGTATATTTACCCCCATGGTTAATGGCCACATTTGCTATTGCCAGAATAGTGATGCTGTTTTCAAAACTTGTGGTAATATTAGGATCATCATCTCTGACTAACTCTGAGTCTTTAAACCACTGAACTGTGATAGGAGCAGAACCCTTAAGAGCTCCTTGCAGTTTGACAGCACTGCCTAAAACTGCAGTGGTGTTCTCAACCTTCTTTACAAAGGATGGTGGGTCTGCATAAAAAAGGCAGATTAATTTAATCACATTAAATAAAACATTAACAACAACAAAGCATTTTTTTTAGGCCATTGAAATTGATTGTACCAACCTTTCAATTTGGCCACTGCTTTTGTAGATATTTTACCAACGTCATTGGAAATACAGCACTGATAATCTCCAACATCTGCACTTTCAAAAGATTTGATTTCCAAATATGCAACTGAGTCCTTTGAAACAATACTGTACTTCTTGTCAGAGGACACTGGGTTTTTGTTCTTAAACCAGGTCATCTCAAATGGAGCAGTGCCTGTAACTTCACATTCAAGCTGAGCTGTGCACCCTTTGACTACCTCCACCATTTGCAACTCCTTTTTAAATGCAGGAGGTTCTAAGAACAATAAAAGCAATAAGAGTTATATTATATTATAACTCAATATAATGAGCATTAATCAGAAGGTAAGAATCTTAAGTATTACCTTTTACAGTTACTTGAGAGCTGCAGCTTTCACAGCCAGCCTCATTCATCACTTCACAAGTGTAATTTCCACTGTCAGACTCAGACAATTCAATAATCTCAAGAGTGGCTTGGCCGGCCTTAAATGTGATTTTTTGTTTTTCAGAGGAACTAAGCGGTTTGTCATTCAAAAACCAAGTCACATGGAGTTCAGGCGATCCTTTGACAGTGCACGACAGACGTGATGACATTCCATGTTTCCATAAGATCTTAGGCTCTAGCCTTTTAACAAAGACTGGAGGTTCTACGGATTAAAATGCAATGGGGGAAAAAGATTTTTGATTTGTTTGAAAGAAAAAGACAAGTTAAGAAAAGACAACTTCAACAGGTAAATATAAGAGACATGTAAAGCAGCACCATGAAAATAAGCTGTAATACTTAATATGGCAAAGAAGAGCAGCATCAACTGATGCTTAAGCTTTGTGACATCCATCTAAGCAATGCAAATACACTAATCTGCTCACACTGACAGAAATTAATACCCAGTCATGCAGATTTGTTTCAAATACTGCATTTACCAAGGGCATTAATCTGAAAGTCTTACCTTGCACTGTCACACTAGAAGAGCAACTGGTGCTTCCTGCATCATTGGCAGCAGTACAGGTATATGTACCTGTATCTTTGAGTTTGGCCTTTTGAATTTCAAGACAGGCTATTTTTTCTTCAAAAGCTAGTTTACAGTCCATTGTGGTATGGAGTTTCTTGCCATCTCTCATCCAGATGATAGAAACACCAATGTCTTCATCTACATGACATTCAAGACGTAGTGGGTTTTCCACAGCAATAGTGATTGACTCAAAGCTCTTCACAAAGTTGGGTTTGTCTACAACCCTCAGTTCAGAGCAGCATGTAGCTGTACCGACACTGTTTGAAGCTTTGCAAAGGTATGTTCCCTGATCACTTTGTTGTAGATTCAAGATTTCAAGAAAATACTTGTTTTTGTCAGAGGATGCTTTGCAGTGATCATCATTTGAAATGGCAATATTGTCTTTATGCCAGACAACATTCATTGGGTCAGAACCAGAAATAACACACTGAAATTTTGCTTGCTTGTCCACAAATAAAGTCATCGATTCAGGCTTTGATACAAACTCTGGTGGGAAAATCTCTACAAAAAGAAGATATCAATAAGAAGATATAAACAACTTTGCCAACAAAGTATCAAACACAAAGCATGTCAGCTCCAGAGTTAAATATTTCAAGACAACCAATGGACAATAAGAAAGTTATATTTGTCTTACCTGTCACACTTAGTTTAGCAGAGCAGCTGTCACTTCCATGGCGGTTTGACACTTTGCATGTAAATTCTCCACTGTCAGCAACTGATGGGCTAAAGATCTCCAGGGATGAGGTGTGATGAAGGCTGATAATTCTGCATTTGTCAGTATGTCTGAGCTCAGAACCAGACTTGAACCACTTGAAGGTCACACCTGGAGCCTCCTTAATTTCGCATTCGAACTTTGCAGGACTGCCAACATTGACCTCCAGATTTTGAATTTTCTGCCTAAAAACAGGTGGCACTAAATTGTGCACACAGATAAAAAGCAAATTAATACATTATATTTAACATGTCCACTAACAAGTAATAACTGTGAGAATGAAAAGCAGAAACCACTGATTGGCACTTTCAAACACCTGAAATGTTTTACAAAAACATTTACTAAAAAAGTTCAATAGGTTAAATGTAACCATTTAGGTACATTCTAGCATCTATAATATTTATAGATATGGTATTTTCAAAAAGTGCCAATTTCTGTGGTTACTGTAATGGAGTAAAAAAAAGCATTCCAGTAGTGACTGTGAAGAGTAATGGTGATCTCGCTATGAGGGAGAGAAAAACAAATTCCATGAAGAGTGAAAAAGACTTGACATCCTAGCATGCATGCAAAAAAGATCAAGAATGAGGTGCTCAATGACTGATGAAACAATGAAAAACAATGGAGTATTTCATGACCAATTTACAGAGGTGAATACAAAAAAAAAGTGGAAAATACTGCAGGAGTGAAGGAGATGAATGTTGGAATGACACTGAAAGATCCAACGGGTTAAGAGTTGGTGTGAAGAAGTGAAGACATGCTAACATTTCAGTGATGTGAAAATGATGGCAAAATCGCAGCATTGTGAACAAGATCAGAGCGGAAGGCATTACGAAGGTATTTTCATATGAAACAAAGATCTATACTATTAGTTGGTGTGGAGATACTGAGAAAGCACGTCTGATGAAGTGTGTCTATTTTAGCTATGAATGCCAAGAGTTAGTCATGTGGTGACAAAATAATCCCATAATTCCAACCTCTTAAGACCACAGTGAGGTGGGAGGACGTTGAGGTCTTGCCAGCATCACCTACAGCCTCACAGGTATATTCTCCTTGATGATCCTTCATAACCTTGCTGATTTCTAGTGTGTAAGTGTCATGGTCTATGGAACACTTGAACTCTTTGCCAGACTTAATAGATTTTCCATTAAAAAGCCAATTCACTTTCTTTACATGTCTAATAGTCAATGAAAATTTTGCCTCTGAATGTTCCTCTATTATAATATCCTCCAACGGGCTTTCAAAAATTGGGTAACCCTCTCTAACAACTTCTTTCTCTAATTTCATAAATGCTTCAGTTATATATTCCTCCCTTTCCTCTCTCTGAAATATGACTTCAGTGGACCGTTCATTTGAAACAGGCCCCAAAACAGGTTCAGCTGTCATACCTGCAGCCCCTACATCCCTCCCATGCCCTTTTACTGTCACAGATCTGGTTTCTTGTTGCTCAACTTGGATAGACTGTTGAATCTCAATTTTTGATTCACTTGCCACATGAATAGTTGACTGTTGCACAAAAGCTTGCTCTTTAGCTGTTACAGACTGAAAAGAGGCTTTGGCTTCAGTTTTTACAGTTGCAGATTGAATATTTGGTGATGTGAAAGGCTCTACATTTTCTGTCATCCTTACCATTTCCACCACAGGTGAAAGCAATTCTTTTGTAGAAGCCTTAGTAACCTGTAATCTTTGGGGCCTGCTGATTTGCATTGTGCCTGGCTGGTCTGAGGTCAGAACCTGTTGCTCTCGATAGACAATAGAGTAGAAAGCAGCTTGAAGTTCACTTCTAAGATCAGCAGTCTGGGGATAATCTCCTTCAAAAGCAATTGTAATTTCAAGTGGGGCACTTGCACTTGTGATAAGATAAGTGAACATGACAAATTTGGGTTCTCTCCTTTCTTTTACCTCATGAATTTCTACAGCTCCTAAACTCTCCACTACATCTGCCAGGATCAAAGGTTGGTCAAGAGCAACAGCAGTTGCAAGAGTACTTTTTAACTGGTATTTAATGTCCAATGAATGTGGTTTTGGAGGTGCAATAACAAAAGTGAGCTCTTTGGGTAGTGTTTGGCTCTCTCTTGCCTCTGACACTAAAACGGTACCCATCTTTTGCTCACTGATAACTGCTGTGGTTGTTTCAGATTTTGTGATATCCTCAGATAACTCCGCTTTGATTACTCGCTTTTCTTCCATTAATACTGACTGTCTAACAGACTGTCCTTCCTGAATTTGAACTGCAAAGTCTTGTTCAGTGGCCACAAGAGCAATACTACTCTCTGTTGAGATAGCCTTTTCTTCTACATAAATTAATTCAGATGGGATTTTGGGTTCAACTTTGCTTTTAGACACAAATTTCTCAATTGTTCCTATATTCTCTGTGTGTCCCTCCTCTATATCCTGACTTTCTGACACAGATGTCACATGCACAATATCCCAGTGATCTTCTTTCTGAACTAGGGCACGCTGCTGTTTAACATCACTTACAAAAGGAGTTTCCTTCGGTAACGGCACTGGCTCTGAAAAGACTTGAAGAATACTTTCAGGTTTGGGTTCTTTTCTGATTTCAGACTGCATGCCTGTAACAGACACATCAAGATCTTTACAATAATCAGCAGTGTGCTCTCTTTTCTCTTCTGTGCTTGCAGCATGATAACGGGCTTTTTCCTGTCTCTGTACTGCAATCTGTTTATCTGTTTTTTCCATTGAGATTATCCCTTCTTTTGTCAACGTATTTTCTAAATGAATGGCCTGAAGATGCAAAGGAGCAGGAGCTTCCTTACCAGGATGAATGAAAAGTTCTGTTTTTTGTGCTGAAAACTGAGATGACTCCTCGCATGTCACTGTCTGCTGTAAATCCACTGACACTGTGTGCTTAAGAACAGGACTTTTTTGAGCATCTGCCTTGCCTTGGACTGGTTTCTCACAGCTGAACCTGCCTTCAGATGGAAGAATATCCTGATCTGTGATGACCTGTAAATGTAGAACTTGTTCTTCTTCTCTCTGGGACTGCACTGAAATGGCACTTTCTAAACCTGGGATCAAACTTGACTGATCAGCTTGGAGCTGATGCTTTTCCTCAGCAACGAGAGCAGATTTAAATGCACTGTCTTTGACTAGAGATGCAGTCTCCTCAACTGGTCTGTGCATTGATAACCTCTGTTCTTTTGCTAAAGTTTGAGCAGTCTCACTAACTGAAAGGACAACTGGTTCTGGTGGTTCTTTCTTCACTGTTGTCTGAAAGGTAGATTCTTGAGTTGACAGTTCTTTAGTGTGACCTTCTGTGATCTGTTGTTTCTCCGTTGAAACTGCACTGTAAAGAATTTTAACTCCCTCTTTAACCTGGTAGCCTTTTTCCTGCTGAGTATGCAGTATAACCTGTGAATGTTCTTTAACAATTGGGAGTTTTGACTCAACTTGGTGACTTGATATTGGATACTTGGGCTCAGGAGATGCCTTGATCTGTTCTGTTTCTCTGGTTGATAATGGCTCAGCTTTGACAATTGTCAGTGGAGTTACACTCTCAGTTATGGCAGACATTATTTGTGAGGGGTGCTCTTTTGCAATTTCCAGCTCTGTAACCTCTGGACTTTTGATTCGTTCAAAGTGCTGTTCTGTGAAGCCTTGGCGTTCTTGAACTGCCGAGGTCATAGTAGCCATCTGGAGCTGTTTCAAAGGGATTGCTACCACTGGTTCTGGCTGAACTGAAGCAGATATTACTCTCTCCTGCACTTCATGAGACTCCAACACAGCAGCTTGATGAGTCACCTGCTCCCTGTGCATAGTTGCAATGGAAACATCCAAGTCATGCAGAGTGTCAACCTGCTCGCTCGCTACCATTTGTCTATCTTCTGTGCCAATGGTATAAATTACCTGATGGTCTCCCTGCAAACTAGCACCTGCCTGTCCAGGTAGGCTCACACTGTACAAACGTGATTCAGTGGCTTCCTCTTTCATGGACACCTTATAACTTTTTTGCTCTTGAACTAATTGCTGTTTGTGAAATACAGAGACTTTTTTGTGGAATACTATCAACTCAGCACTGCAGCTTGCCTCCCCAAAAGGATTGACAGCCTTGCATGTGTAGAGTCCACTGTCTTTCTGTTTGATGTTATTCATGATAAGAAAGCCAGAGCCATCTGGGTTACTTACAACAGAACAGATCTGGCTTGATTTAATTAGAAAATTACCTTTAAACCACTGAACATCAGGGAGTGGAGTACCAGTAATTCTATACTGAAATTTCACCTCACTGCCCTCTGCACACTGCACAGGTTGAATTTGTGTGGTAAAACATGGTGGTTGCCCTGGTATTTTAAACATTTGTTCCACCCACTTTTCTGCTGCTGATAATTGACTCACTTGTACCTTTAATATTGTCTTGCAGGTGGTTTGGCCAAATCTATTACTGGCGGTACAAGAGTACTCTCCCTCGTACTCTTTCTTTACTTGTGTTATTATTAAAGTGTACTCATCTCTCTCCTCTACAAACTTATAAACTGATGAGGAAGTGATAACTTTTCCATTGTAGAACCACTGAACTTTTGGCTTTGGAAAACCAGATACTGTGACAGTAAACCTAACTGACTCTCCAACAGTAACTTCCACAGGTGTAAGCTTGGACTCAAATACAGGTTTCTCCTTTTTCCTTTCCAACAAACTAGAAAAACGTTTTTGCTCTGGCTTGAGTTCAAGTGTTTTTGACTTCTCAGGTAAATTAAGTGATGTGCTGTAGGTTTCTTCCTCTTCTTCGGTCTTCACAGTCAAACTAGAAAATTCTGTATGAAAATAATGGGATTAAAGATTCAACAAAATATTCTCATCAATTACAAGTTTAGATAAAGATGGAGGTCATTCAATATTAGTAAAGAAGCGGACATAATAATGCCCTTAAGAGATTAAAAAATACAGAATAACAGTAAACAGTTTTATCATAATTTTATTTACTTTTCATGTACATAGAATTACAATAAATGGGTAGAACAATGCATTTATGATTCTAATAAAATTATAGCACAGTCATTTAGATTTCTTTATCCCTATCCATACAGGTTTGACTAGCTGACTACCTATATTTGTATCCCAAAATAATGACAATTGTAGATACAGAAAGGCATAGAAATGAGAACACATACGCAAATAATAACTCATAAATCATCATTGTATAATTTTTTTTTTTTATCTAACCTATTTTTTATTTTAACATTTTTATTTACAACCTATTAAATCTTTAACTCACTTACCACTACTTTTAGAAAAACATGATCGAACTATACAACAAAAATGTTAAATTATTATCCAAAACTAAGCAGTATTATTTATACTATAAATTATGAACTTGAGCAAGGAAAATCTAGTCTCTCCAGACATAATTAAAACTATTTCAACGATTTTTCCTTACCTTTTTTCTGATCACACTGTTAACATTAAGGAAGAAAGAAAATCACAAAAGGGGGAAATAATATTCATGCAATTTGAAATAAAACAAAAAACTGTCAAAATTTTAAATCTATTAGACTGGACATGCGTTATCAAGAAATTCAATTAGATCTTTCAAAACTGTGCTTGAAAATCTCACCCAAACTGTTGGCAGACATAAGCAAAGGTACAATATTTCATTATAAAATGTGTCTTTTCACCACCAAAAACAAAGTCCAAGTACATCATCCAAAAGGGAAAAAACTAAAACTGTCCCCCAAAGTGGAAAACCAATGTAAGTTACTGAAGAGAAATTGAGGATAATTTCAGGTCTTTTCAATAAATTGTGGATCAACCATTAAAATATATACCACCGAATAATAATTTTGAATGCAGATTGAGCAAACGTTTCTATACATAATTTCACAATAATTTACAATTGTAATACATAAAAAATGTGTATGTGTTCAAAGTAAACAAAACAAACCTGCCTGACATTGTTTCATAAACTGCACTTTTAAACTGCAGTCAAATTAAAACACTTTTAACAACGAACTTGTTTCAGTGTAACCAGCTTTGTTTTGGATAATACATTTGAATTCACCAGCATCACTGTGAGTTACATTTGTTATAAGCAAATTGAAATGTCCTGATGCTTTCTCCTGGATAATATATCTAGCATTTTTTACCGGAGCACCATCTTTGAACCACTCTGCTGTAGGATTTGGTTTGCCGCTCACTAAGCACTGAAGAATCACAGGTGTACCTACAGCTGCAGTGACATTTTGTAGTGGGATTATACATTTTGGGGGAATTTCAGTGACCTGAAACTCAAAACTACAAGAGTTTGTTGATTTGCCTTTGAATTCTATTTTATCATCTTTTGAGGGTTCCGCAAAGACATCGAAATTAATACTAACATATTTCTCTCCTTGCTCACTTGTCTCATTATCAGTAATAGCAACCAGTCTGACAGCTTTCTGAGACTCATCAAATTCCTGTTGGAACTCAAATTCAAGCTCTATCTCTGATGTCTGTTCTCCATCAAATGATGAATTTCCAACAACCAAGTCAAACTTCTGAGGATGAACTTTTGCACTGCCAAGAGAAACTGCAGTTAGTTCTCTTCCCCTTGTCTTGCCTGAGAATGACTGTGGATTCATAACCGTAAGCGACGCCCTGCAAAGTGTTTCACCAACAACATTAATAGCTCTGCATGTATATATGCCACTGTCATGTATGTTGGCTTTGAGAATCTTCAGAAAATGATTATCACTATCTGAGCTACAGATGTATTTTTTCTTATCCATAGGAATCTTCATATTGCCTTTGTACCATGACACTATTGGCGAGGGAATACCCATTAAAGAACATTCAAACATTACATTTGTGTTTTCAAGAGTTTCAATGTCATAAATAGGGTTTATAAAACGTGGCGGCATTTCTGTAACTTCAAAAGCTATTTTTAAATCATCACTTTCTTGAGTTATGAAATCCACAGTCCCTTCCTCAAACATGCTTGGAAGAACATCAAGGGATATGATCATACTTTTGTTATCAGCTGTATACTCTGGAATGGTAACAATCTTTACCTGTTTTTCAAACTCTTTCACCTCATTCTCATCTAACTCAACCTCCAACAAGATTTCTTGAGGAGAGGGAGACCTTGACAGATCCTCATCCTCCTCAACATCAAACTCAATGACATGCTGATGGGTAACAGCAGGAGGGGGTAGCATTTGCCTTGCTTCCTGAGATATAACAAGAACCAAAGCAACACTTTTTGCCTCACCAACATAATTAAGAGCTTCACAGATATATTCCCCTTGGTCAGCTTTTGTGATATTCCTAATTTCCAGGGCAATGTTATCACCATCTCTTTCAATAATAGTCCTCTCATCTGCTTCAAGCTCAGTTTTGTTTCTAAACCATTTCACTTCTGGAGTGGGTAGTCCAAATACTTCAGCACAGAACAGTAAGGAATCACCCTCAAAAACTCTTCTTTTTGTAAGTGGCTTAAGGAAAGCTGGAGGAATTCCCTGAACCTTTTCCTGAAGTGTCCCCAAGCCTAGTGAACCACGTCCCTCTGGAAGAATCATACACTCATCGATAGTAAACACAGGGGGAGTTGTTTCAATACCCTCATCATCTGGAGAACTGAGAAACTTAGCCGGGGAATAAAAACCTTCACTAGAGCTAGTTGAGAGTCTGTTATGTTCTGCATGGGAAAACGGATACTCAGGAGGTGTCATGACACCCCCTGGAGTCTCTGAGGGGGTATGGAAAGATTCTGGTGACTTTTGAATTTGAGAAATTTCAGTGGATGAAGCTGGTGTGTAGAACCGTTCTATTTCTGCCATCTCCTCACTGAATGTGCTACCAACTTCAATAGACATTTCTGACTCTGGCGATAAAGGCCTTCCCCAATCAGTTGGTTGGTTATAGTAGTCATAAACAGCACTAAAAGTTACTTCTTCTTCCTCAAGTTTGGGAACACCAACCGCCCCTAGCCTAGCAGATTTTTTCTGTTGTGGTTGCTGTCTCTGTGGGGGGTACTCTGACAAAGGGTAATCTGTGGAGTCAGATTGCAATACTCTGTCAACCTCAATTTTGGGTTTTACAATAAGAAGTTTTGTTATATCTGAGGCTTCCATCCTATCATGTTTTATATCAACTGTACTGACGTTATCTTGTGGCATGTCCTCAACTTCTGCTCTTCGAACATTAACAGTACCCATTTTTACGGGTTCAGTTATTTCAGCGGACTGTACCTTGGTTTCTAACATGAGTTCTTGAGCAGAGTTATCAATTTCACTTTGCCTAACACATGCCTCCTCCTTTATAATTCTTTGCTCAACTGTGCTATCCAAAACTGTTTTAGGGCTAACAGAACTGTCTTTTGGGTTATTTCTTTCTGGTAATCTAGCCTGGGGTCTGATTAAAGTAGGTGATTGCTGAACCTCGGTAACATTGGCCAAGGATACAAAATGCTGCAAGTCAAATAACTTTGATTCTATAGAAGACATTCTCACATCTGACTTTTCTTCTATAGTGTTTTCTGTGTTGTCCAGAACTGCCTCTGTAACATCTGTTGGAGCTCTTAAGGGGAAGGTCTTAGCTGCAGTCAAAGTAGGATATTTCATCCTGTCCTCACTGGAGAGAATTGAAGTTATTTGTTCTTTTTCATATTGCCCAGGTTCGAGAGCAAACTCTGGAATATCTTCAACAGGAAAAGAGGCCTCATCCTTTGATTGTGCTGTTGGCTCATCGGGCTCATCTACAAAAGATGTTGGTGTTTCAAATGCTTGTTTTAATTTTGATACTTTAACCTCTGCCCCAGACGACTGCAAACCACAGCCTGTTATTACAGGCATTTCTGAAGCTGGTTTCTTAATGCGCTTAAGTTTGGGAGCATCTGGCTGTGGGTAATCCGTTTTGATAATATCATGAAATTCTGCAGGTTTGACTGAACAGTCATATTCAAGAATGTCCTCACTTGTAAGAGTAATATCTTGGGATGGTGTGGAAGAACTTGATAAAGTCTTTGTTTGAACTTTGGTGATTTCTAAAGATAAGTCAAGAGATCTTGTTTGGTTGTCCATTTCTGTTATGGCAATGGATGAAAATCCAGAGTCCAGAGTTGCAGAATCAAAAGACACATCAGCAACACTTTCAACCTGCCCAAGTTTGTTAGATGCAATACATCTATATATTCCAGCATCAAGACATGTGAAATTGTTAATGAATAGTCTATATCTTTTGTCTTGTACCTGAAATCTATATTTACTGTTATTAAGATCAAGGCAAATGTTATCATGGAACCAGGTGGCTTCAGGTGTTGGTTCACCAATTATTATGCACTCAAGCATAGCGGTCTGTCCCTCTGAAACACTAATGTTATCTAGTTCTCTGAAAACTTGGGGAGCCTCACGACCATCATCAAAGGAAAATGTGAACTTATGCTTCACTGTTTGAGAGGTGCCATCATCAACTGGAGATTCTGAGGTTTGCTCAACAGGCTCAAATGTGTCTTTAGCCTCATCGAACATCTCTAGCACTGGAGTTGGAGCAGTTATTCTGATCTCAACTGGTGAGGAGTGAATAGATGAAGATGAAGTTTGTGGCATGTGCATAACTGCCTGAGGTACCTGCAATGTGTATTTGCTGTCTATCTCAGGTTTCATTAGGGACTTAAGTTCTTCCTCTATCATTTCTTCTTCAGTGAACACTGACTCATCTGTTACTTTAACTTCTTGAGGAGGCCCTATCTCTGTCTTTAACAGAACATCTTCAGTTACTTTCAATATGCAACATGTACTTGCTTTTCCATGTTTGTTAGCAATATTACAAGTAAACACACCTTGATGGTCAATGGTTGGATAATAAATGATCAGTGTTGATGAATTTGCTTTGGTACGAACATCAAAATCAGGGTCTCTCATTATAAGATGTCCATCTTTAAGCCATGAAACAGATGGCTGGGGATCTCCCTGGAATTGGCAACTGAGTTCAGTCATTTCACCTCTCTTTACCTCAATCTCTGGCTTTAATATCATCACAAAGACAGGTACTCGTGGTTTTACTACACTCATAGACATTTTCTCTGCAATGGGAGAAACACTGGGGATTTCTCGTTTTGATAGAGTTTTCTGTTGCTCTATTACATCAGGTTCATGTCTAGACATTGTCACAACTTTTACATCACCATGATGCTGCTGAACTACATCCTCATAACCCAAATATTGTCTTTCAATTCCTACAGTCACATCTGTACCTATTTTATCAGGCATAAACTCTTCAGCCTTTGTATACAAAATAACTTTTTCTGTTGGCAAAGCTGTGGACATCAACGTTGTCTCAGGTAATACAACAGAAGACTGCACATGCTCTGCAATGGCCCAATTAGATTCTAATTCAACACTTTCTTCTTGCTCAATTGGAACATCTTGTTGCCATTTTTTAATCCGCTTTGCTAGAGCCTCCTCCTCACTGACAAAATAGTCACTTTCAGTCCTTAACTTCTCACTATCAGCCTCAGAAATCATTTGCTTTTGTGTTTTAGACCTATCAGTTACATATGAGTGAGAAGAAACATCACTAAAGAACCTCTCTTTTGCTGTTCTCTGTGGTGACACCTTATTCACATTTTCCAATTCAACATCTTTATATGTGGTTTTTCTGAGAGTGTTTTCTAAAGCACTCTCAGTAACACCACCCCAATCAGGATCAAGTTCAACAGCCTGTTCTTGCTCAGTCAAAACATCTTGTTGCCATTTCATTATACGTTGAGTTAGTGCCTCTTTTTCACTCACTTGATCGCTCTCACTTTTTAACTCATTTATTCTTTCTCGCGATAAGTGCAACTCACTCTCACCTGAGCATTCATGTAAATGTTTTTCTTTAAATGAAGATCTTGAAGTCTTTGTAAATGTGGATTCCCTTTGAGTTTTTAAAGCTGATTCTGCTGCTTCTTTCTGAACTTTGCCAAAAGATTCATGAGAATAAGAGCCTTTTTGCTCTGACTTTCGGGGAGCAACAGACTCTTTCTGATCAACCTGCACATCTTGTTGCCATTTTTGTGTGCGCTGAGCTAAGAACTGATCTTCACTTTCTATGTGATCACCCTCCAAGCTTTTCTCAATAATGTTCTCCATAGACATAGCTCTATTTTCTAATTTCTGTACAGGAGCCTTTTTACTTTCATGTTGCAGACTATCATCAGCAAGAATGTTTTCTTCCTTTAACTTCACTGCCTTTGTCCTTAAATACTCTTTGTCTGCTTGCTTCTCATGTGAAGGGATGATCTCCTTTGGACTGTTTACTTGATTGGAAGCTTCTCCTGTATCTAACCACTGTAACCCAAATGGTTCCTTTGCCTTGATCTGTGCTTCTTCATTCCACTGCACATCCTGTTGCCATTTTCGAATGCGCTGAGCTAAGAACTGATCTTCACTTTCCAAGCACTCACTCTCAAGGTTTTTCTCAAGGATGTTCTCCACTGACATAGCTCTCTTTTCTAATTTCTGTACAGGAACTGTTTTAACTACATCACCAAAAAATATTTCTTTCATTGGCTTCACTGCCTTGGCTCTTAATGACTCTTTTTCTTGTGACTCTTCATGTGATGCGCTTATCTCCTTTGTATTGCTTGCTTGTTTAGAAGCTTGTCCTGCCTCTAACCACTGCAACACAAATGGTTCTTTTGCCTTGGTCTGTGCCTCTTCATCCCACTGACTCAGGCTTGCATCATCTTTGTGATCTAAAATATCATATTCTATATCCTTTTCTGACTCCTCTTTAGATGTGATCTCTTGATCCATCCGTGCATCAGATACTTCAGCTTGAATGTCTTTTCTTAAAGTTTCCTGTAGAGGAAGTTCACCCTTCATAATTCGCAGTGCCCTAGATCTTGACTGAGGTTCAAAGGAGTGTCTGACTCTTCGTTCTTTTGATTGGGAGCCGAGTCCAGTAATTCTCTCCAGTCTGCTCTGATATTCTGCTGAACATCTACCACTTTCAGCTTGCTCACCAGGCCGAACAACATGTTGAATTTCGGGCAAAGTAGATGGCTTTACTCTGAGTCTCTCAACATAATCTGTGTAACAAGGCTCACTTGTAACCGATTCCACCTCAAACTCAGAAGAGGACATTGTAGATATTGAAAGTCTCTTTTTCTTTTTGACAGCCTTTTGTAAGAGACTAAGTTTTGCTTTAACCTCTCCATGAAGGCTGTCTGTGTCGCTAAATCTGTCACTGTACCTATCACTACACCGGTCACTGAATTTATCACTAAACCTATCACTGTATCGGTCACGACCGGTGAATCTGTCACAGTATATATCACTGTATCGATCACTGAACCTCTCGTATCTCTCGTACATCGGAGTTGGAGAGCGTGCACGTTCGGATGCAGTCTCAAACTTGCTGTCTTTGTCTGGTGTTCTTGATGGGGATGAAGTTCTAAAATACATTGTGCGGAACAGAGTGCTTTTTGATCTATGACGCCCCTTTGTTTGCCCTTTGCTTGTTTTATCAAAAGGAGAGCCAACACATCTTAGATCTACTCTAAATTTTCTTTCTTTTGTTGAATCAGCTAATGAATCTGAGCTTGAGTGGGCTTTGTTTGAGGATCTAGAATAGCAGAAATAAGATACATCTTGCTCTTCCCTCAGTGATACAAGAAGTGATGCTGTGGTTTCAGCAGAGCCTTCAGTGTTAATTGCCATGACTTTGTAACTGCCTGAATCTTTTTCCTTAATCTCTTTAATTGTTAAACTGGTTGCATGCATATGCATTTTACTCACTGTATATATTTTACGATGGTGCTCCTTCTGTATCTGTCTATTATTATGAAACCACAATATCGTTGGAGCTGGCATTGCAGCTACCTTGCACCTAAAAGATGCAGTGTCACCCTCCACAACAGACTGAAATTTCAGCTTTTTGGTGAAGGAGGGTTTAAAGTTTTCAGATGGGGCTACAAGACCTTGATCTAAACTTTCTTCTGGGTCTGAAAATGCACCATGCTGCAGTCCTCCTTTTTCCATGTGTTCAGCTCCTTCATTATAAAACAACTCTGGAAAAAAGGGAGACAAATTTCAACAAAATGCCCAGTTTGCTAAATAAAATGAAATATATTTCAAATAGAATATTAATAGATATATTAAAGCATGCATCAAGTCACAAAGCCATAAAAAACAAATTCACTCACCATATTTGTTCGAATAAACGCAAGACTTGAGTCTTTATTAAAGATTCTGACACGAAAATCACTTGATGTTTTGTTCCTTCTTCTGTGGACAGTTCTTCAAAGCATAAATTTATTTTCAAAGCATTAACACGTATCCAAATAATACTGATCTGGTTCGCAAAAGAGCCTCTTGTATATTTAACTTGGTGGATATATATCCTAAAATATTCCTTACCTGACTTGCAGAATGATGAATAAACGCCCTTTCTAATCCTTAGAATGACGAAAATCTTTCATACATATAGAGAAACATCACTCTCTATTGATAAAAAAGAGTGTGGTCATTAAACAGCTCTAGACTTCTTTGAGAAGGCGTTTATTCGAACTAATATAGTTTACAGGTATAACCATGTTATTTTAAAAAGCAAACAACATTAATCACATACCGCTATCTGCAAGCCAGTCTAAGAAATATTTGCAGGAAGGTGTTCCAGATGCAAGAAACGTATGAAGCAAATAAAAGATGTGGCTACTTCCATATCTTTTAAAATGTAATTTCCTGTGGTCTGGAACTTTTAAAGGACAAACATCCTGCACCTTTTATTTCTAGAAACAACCAAGAAGTACCATATCCTTCATGCTTTTCAAGGGGAAGACAGATGCAAAACTTTGCAAAAGTGCTTCACAGCAAGCATTTTACCAATCAAATTGCTTGCTATCCAGAAACACTTGATTTCAACCATACACATATCCAACAGTGACATATGAAAGTTGTTCTCATAAAAGAGGATTTGTTTGCATGCAATACAATATGCTCGGAAATGTTAAATTCAATAGTTTTACAGAGAGAGACATCATTATTAACAAAATAAATACTGTAAAATGATCCTACCTTTGACCTCTTCCTCAATTTTTGCTTCTATCTGCTCACGTACTTTTGTAACTGTAAAATAGAGTCATATGAATTGATGAATAACAAACAATTAGCCAAATATGTCACCTATAACATGAATATCCAAAGAAAAGATCACCATTGCAATAATCAGGACAAAAAATTGGTTTATCTGCATGTGAAACAAATGTGAAAATGTTAAAAGGAGGTGAAACATGGCAGTTTGCAAAAAGCATGCATTGCCAGCACAACATCAAGAGAGCACTGTATGATACAACTTCTTCAGAAGCATTGATAAGGTTTCATAAAGTGATATTGGTGAACGTGATTGGGAAATTGATTGAGAGGTTCTTGAGGTTGGTTGAAAGGCTTAAAAAAATGACGTGAATTAATTGTGATATGTTAATCAAAAACCATAAACTACTTTGATCTCAATTACCTTCTTCAGTTACAGCAAGGCTGGCTGAGCAAGCTGCCTCTCCTGCGATACTGACTGCTTTGCAAGTGTACTGTCCAGCATGCTCAGAGAAAGTATCAACTATGATTAGCGTAGCAGTGTTTGTCATCTCATCAAAATGAAAGACAACATTTTTGGTAGGCTTTATAGACTGTTGGTTATGGAACCAACTTATCTCTGGTTTTGGCATGCCAGACACACAAGCATGAAATCTAGCCACTTCTCCATGAGCCACCACACAGCTCACAATAGGTTGAATAAAAGTGGGCCTTTGGCCAATAGGATCCTTTTGAACACTCTTAATGCTTGTGAAGAGGCTGGAAGTGGCTTCTGACTGAGACTTGGATGTACAGTCCATAATATGTGTTTGTCCTGAAAGGAAGTATTGATTTATCCTCAACTAATCACTATAGTGCACACATTGAAATTTGTTTCCCTGTACCAAATTTGTTTTGTTTTCATATTTGGCTGGCAAACTTGTTCTGTATCACAGTAGGGCTGTCAATCGAATTTAAGCGTGACGTATCTCATACTTTTTGTAGTTAATGCATTAATGAATTCAGTTCCTTTTTAAGGAAATTAAAAAATGCCTGTGTGCAATCATGAGGTTCAGCAATTTGTGTGGATAACACTCAGAGTAAATTTATACAAGTGTATTTTACTCATCTCACTCACAAAAAAGCAACAGATTCTAGACTTCTCAAATTTCATCAAAATGTACGAGAAATGTAAACACTGAAATGCAAATCTGCAACAAATCAGTAACTATTTCTCATTATGTATGTAATATATCTTACATGTGCAAAAATGCAGTTCTTTGCAAGTTTTCGAATTAATGTTTTATGAATGACAGAATACAAATGACTTAATGCAATTACTCATAAATGGGTGCTCAGTGACGTGTTCGTGTAGTTCGCTCTGAAAATTTTGATTCGTTTTTAGAAATACTATGTTAGCTTTGACAGCCCTAATTAACAGACAAGCCACCACCAATTGCATTATTGACTAATAATAATAATAGCATATTATCATTGAAGCCATTATCAGGGTTTTTTTTATTTTATTAGTTTGCAATTTTTGGTTGGTAAGAAAATTTAGCTCACCGTCCACTTTCAGTACAGCAGAACATGAGACCATTCCTGCAGAGTTACGGGCAACACATGTGTACTCGCCCTCATCCTCAGGATACACTCTGGTGATCTCCAACTGACAGTTTTCATCAAACTGAGACACTCTGAATATATCAGACTGCTTGATCTCCTTGTCTTTGCAATACCAAGTAATTGTCAGATCTAAACAGGAGCAAACATCAAATTTTTTCAAGTGACTCTCAAACAATAACATCAAACATCAGTTAAGGTACAAATGACTATTTACTTGATCGTACTGTATGTGCCAATATATAAGAGCTACGCCAATATTGTGCCAATATATAAGAGCTACGCTTTATTAATGACTACAGTATTGTGCCATTCCTTTGCGGAACCTATAATTAAATAAACTGAAAAGATTTATATGGTGCACAGAGTGTCTGCCTATGTAGAGCATTGCAAATCACTTAGGGAGATAACATAAAAAAAATAAAAAAAAAGCCAATAGGCAGCTCACTAGGTTTAGGAACAGACCTATAGTTACTGATCTTACCTTCCCCTGAGACACGGCACTGGAATCTAGCAGATTGTCCTTCACTGGCAGAAGTGTTACGTATTGGTGTTATGACCACAGGTGGTGACAGTGGGGCTCCAGTGTCAGGGGAAACAACTTCTGGAACTGAGGATTAAAAGACATAGCAAATATATGTAAATTATGTACCTATAATTCATGTGAATTTTTTTCCATTTGTTTTTATTTACCTTCCACATTAAGTGACGCAGAACTTGTGGCTACTCCATAGTCATTCTTAGCTTCACAGTTGTACTGAGCTGCATCCTCTGGGAAGACTTCAATGAGCAACAATGTGTGCTCATTTCCCTCCCTCAGGAACTTACACTTGAACCCAGAAGACAGGGCCTGAGTGTTCTTATACCAGGACACCTGAGGCTGAGGAATTCCAGTCACCTCCACAGAAAAGCGTGCAGGTTTGCCAGCCTCAACAGAAAGGGGCTGCAAGTGCCTGATTATCTGAGGAGGCTCAGGGACTAAACAATGCAAGAATGTATAAGAATTAATAATAGATACACAGAGACAAACAAGAACAAACTGAGAAACATTATGAATAAGTTTTGAGATCAAACTCACTATTGACATGTAGGGTTACAATACTCCTGTTCTTTCCAGCAATGAATGTGTATTCTCCGGCATCACTTCTGTAGGTTTCTGTGATTGTCAGGCGATGAATTTTTCTAATAATAACATAGTTGAAGCGCTGATCTACAGAAAACTGGATCTCGACTCCATTTCTCAGCCAGCGTCCCTCAATGTCATCCTCGTTGACTTCAAATTCAAATGTAGATCGTTGTTTCTCAAGCACCTGGATTCAAATTTCAATTAAAAGGACATTGAATGCAAAATGTATATACTGAACACTGTCAGAATTTAAATATTATTTATGACAGCTTGGTACTTACAGTGATTTCTTTCTCGGCAGGTTCACTTATACGCACATCCTTGCCCTCAACTATGAGGCTGGCCTTCGATACACTTGATCCAGCAACCACAGTGTACTCTCCGGCATCAGACATGCGCACAGTTTGGATCATAAGACGATGCATGTGTCTCTCTGTGGAAACTTTGAACCTAAATGGTGAAGATGATATCTCCATCAGGACATTAACTTAATAAAGACAGATTATTAATGTCAAAGAGCAAAATCGTGCATGGATGTGGAAAACCATTATATTGAGTACCTTTCAGATATTTCAAGTTCCTGACCATCTTTCATCCATGTTACTTGGACATTGGGCTCAGAGAGTTCGCATTCAAAAATGGCCTTCTTCTTCTCAGTAACTTTAATGTCCTTGATGTGCTTGGTGAACTCGATGACACGAGCTTAAATTGATCATGAAAAAAAACACTTGATCAGAATTAGCCAAAAATAAATAATACGAAAATCTGAATAATGAAGTAAATATTACCTTCAACAAAAAGATTTGCAGCTGTTTCAGCAGATCCGGCCACAAACTTGTACTCTCCAACATCCCCAAAGTGAACATTTCGGATAGTGAGGGAGTGAGTGAACTGTTTGGCGCGAGTTTGGCATCTATCACTGGACCGGATTTCAACTCCATTCTTCAGCCATTTGTAGGTGATGCCTTCATAGTTGACAGTCACCTCAAATGTGATGGTGTCCTTTTCTTGTGCATTCAGGTCTTTGAGCATAGATGTGATGAGGAGAGCTGAAGGAGAGGGAATAAATATTTGGCTCAATTCTAATTGTTGTTGCCATTTTAAGTACATGTCTGGTAGACAATAAAGAATACAACTACAAAAACAATGACATCAAAACTAACTTACGGCTAACTATCAGTGTGGCAGAGACTTTGTCATTTCCACACACAAATGTGTATTCGGCAGAATCATCTCTGCTGGTATTCATGATCTTTAACTGATGCAGTTTGCCCTGCACCACAATCCTGAACTTCTCACTCATCTCAATCTCAACTCCATTTTTCAGCCAGGTGGATGGAACATTGAAATGTGAAACTTCACACTCGAACGTGGCCACATGGGTCTCTGGAACTTCAATGTTCTTCAGGGGCTTTGTGACTCTCAAAGCTGAAACAGTCATTGTATGGAGTTAGTGGTGTGTATAAGACACTAGACAAGTTTAGGTTGGTGACTTAAAATCTATAAATCTTAAAATTTTATACTTACATTCAACATGTAAATATGCACTGCATTGTAAATGTCCAACTACAGCTGTGTACTCTCCATCACTGCTTTCTTCAACATTTTGAATGACCAACTTATGTGCTTTCCTTTCGGACATTATCTGAATATTGGCACTAGGTTTCAGTTCTTGGTTTTTGAACATCCATTTAACAGGTATGTCATCGTGGGATAAACTCAGCTCAAAAGAGGCAGTTCCATTCACCAGGGAAGTCACATCTTTTGGCTTTTTCACAATCTTAACAGCTGCAAGAGAATTAAATAACATTTTTTTTTTTTTTTTTTTTGGGGGGGGGGGGGGGGGGTGCAAATTCTATGATTAAGCCAAATATTAAACTTACTTTCGACATTCAGTCTGGCATTAGCAGAGAGTTTTCCGAGTTTGAATCCATAGACTGATTCATCTTGGGAGTTGCAATTCTTGATCTTTAAGGTGTGAACCAATCCATCTACTGTTATCTCATATTTGTCACTGGGGACAATTTCTATTCCATTCTTGATCCACTGGGATCCTTTCACATCTAAATGGGTGAGTTCAAGACTAAAGACTGCCTCTTGGGTTTCGGTGACTGTTTGATTTTTCAGTGTCTTCTTGATCTTCACAGCTGTGAAAGACATTTTTATTCAGTTACACGCATAGGAAAATATGATCAGTATGAAAAAGTTACACATATAGGAAAATATGATCAGCATGAAAAAAAATTCAGCCTTCAAAACAGTAGTAAAAGTACCTTCAACCCTAAGGTTGGCAGATGTCTTGGAGTTTGCTACTTGGTATGTGTACTCTCCAATATCTTGTGGTCTTGTGGTAACAAAGACAAGTCGGCGGACCGCACCTACATCCTCACTCCTGACATTGTCACTAAAGTCAACAGAGTGGCCATCCTTAAGCCACTTGCCTTCAGAGGAAGGGTTAGCAACCTCACACTCCAGAACAGCAGTTTGGGATTCTGCTACAGTCACATCATGGAGTGGTCTGTTTATAGCACCACCTAGTGTAAGAAAAACGTAACCATGAGGCAATATCTGTGCATCAAGTTAACACATATTTAACAAATGGTGAAAATCATACCTGACACAGTTAGTTTTGCACTGGATGACTTTTCGCCAGCTGCAAATGCATACTGGCCCTCTTCATCCTTCATGGCATTGATGATGGTCAGGCTATAGCGTTTCCCTTTGGACTCAATTTTGTATTTGGGTCCAGCCTTAAGAGGCTGATTTTTGAAGGTCCAGTAAGCATCTATCCCGGTGTGGGACAATTCTACTTCAAAAGTGACATTCTGAGTTTCAGTGCACACACAGTCCTCCATGTGCTTGATGATGCTGACCTCTGTATGACATAAATATGTTAGTTAATAATAATAAACCAATTAAATTTACCTTTAACCAAACCCAAAGAAAGATTTTATATAAGTTCCTTTAAAGAAATACTCACTTTCAATTGTCAGTTTACAAGTTGTTTCCACTCTGCCAACAGCCATCTTATAGTGTCCTTCATCAGAAGCAAAGGACCTGTTCAAGACCAGTCTCTGTTTGGTCCCTTTGGCAACCATCTGGATCCTCTCACTAGCTACAACGAGCTTGTCATTTTGGTACCATTTCACTGAAGTAACATCAGAGGCAGAGATTTTAGCTTCTAACACTGCCTTCGTACCCTCAATAGAATGGACATCCTTTAGAGGAGTTGTGATTTCAATTGCTGTGAAGAGGGTGAAAAAGAAAGGTTACATTTCTGCATTCTCTTTCTGTATTTTAGCTTTCAAAAATGCATCGGGAAAGGGGGGGGGGGGGGGGGGGGGGGGGGGGGCATACTTTGGACAGTCAGTTTTCCAGTTGTAGAAATGTCTTGAATAGGAACAACAAATGAGTAGATTCCTGCATCATCCCTGTTGACACTTTCAACTAGAAGTTTGTGGACAAGTTTGTCGATGACAATGTGAATTCTGTCAGAGGCAGAGATGGGCTGGCCATTTTTCAGCCATGATCCCTCCACATTTTCTTGAGAGAATCGCACCTCCAACTGGGCAATGTCACCCTCACAGATTGTCAAGTCAGAGAGGCCTTGCATCAGAGTTACAGGGCGCACTGATACAAGACAAAAAATACCATTATTTACATATCATGTATAATGGAGTCAATATTATGTTTGAAAATAATATAACACTATTTTTTTTATATCAATATATTAATTATATTCAAATTCTACTTACATTTCATTTTCAGTGTGGCGCTTGTCTTCAGATCACCCACTTTAAAAGTATATTTGCCTTGGTCTTCCTTCCTGACATCTTTTACAGACAAGGTGTGTCGGCCACGACGAGAGGATACTACATATTTTAGACTTGGCGTAATTTCTTTGTTCTCAAAGAACCAGGTGCCTTCTGCATCTTCACGTGACAGTTCACACTCAAACTCTCCAGAGTATGTCTCAGGCACTTCAACACTCTCTAAATTTTTTAGCATTTCCAGTGATGCACCTGTATAACAAATCAGATGGCAGATTGACCAAAAATTCAGAGATGAATCTGAAAATGTGAAATTAAATAGCACAATTGAGTGTAAGCTAACCTTCAACATAAAGTCTGGCAGTGGTTCTTATGTGGTCATCATCAGCTACAGCACAAGTGTACTCTGCATCATCTTGCATGTTGATTATCAGCACAGATAGGAAGTGCACCTTTCTGTCCGAATGCATCCTGTATTTGTCTCCAGAAAAGATTTCAGCATTGTTCTTCATCCATTTGACCTTGACAAATGGCTCATTTGTCTCACATTCAAAGGTTGTCATTGTGTCTTTCTCTTTAACATAGGCATCCTCCAATGTCTGGGTAAAAGATAAAACTTGCTTGCCTGCAAAAAAAGGAGAATTTATTAGATAAAGTACTTTCGATATCAATCCAAATCAATGATCACAAAACTGATTTATAAATGACAAAACATACCTTGCACCAACAAGAAAGCATGGCTTGAGGCCTCACCAGCAATGTTAATGGCTTTGACCATGATACTAGCAGAATCCTCAGCTGAGACATCTCTAATTACTAATTCACAGACATGGTCCTCGGACCAATACCAGTAAACACGATCTGATTTCTCAAGTAAAATGCCGTTTTTGAACCACTGGCACTCTGGTTCTGGTTTACCAACAACCCTACAACGGAAGCGAACTTCATCAGATAGTGAAACTGTCTGGCTCTGAATTCTTTCCAAGATCTTTGGAGCCTCCATGCTAGGAGAGAGAGTTACTTTCTCAGGTCTGATTGTTGGAATGGTAAGTTTGCCTTCCTCCTCCTCTTTCTTCTTTTCTGACTCAGACACCTCTTTGGTCCAGTGCATAAGTTCATCTTTTCTCTTCTTTAACATTCCTTCATAAGACTCGTCCTTCTTGCGAGACTTCATCTCAACTGAGGATATGGCTTCATAATAGCCCTCTTCAGTCCTGCGTTTAAATTTGCTTCGCAGCTCTTCTGTCTCTTCTGTGGATTTTTCATGAACAACTCTCTCAACCTTCTTCAGTCGGACCACCTCTTTTGCTTGTGAAGCCTCTCCAGGTTTATCTACCTTCACAACATCAAAAGACACTCTGCCAGGTTCAGGGCCAGGTGCCTCCGGAGCCTTCATCTCAGGAGCACGGCGCAAGATTGACCTGAAGTCTTCTTTCTGTTGGATTTCGAGTTTGACAGTGTGCTCAGCTGTACCCTCTGGGTTCTCAGCCAATAATTTGACATCTCCAGAATCATAGGACTTACAGTCAGTGATTTCCAAATAGTGAATGCCATCATAGTGTAGTCTGAAACGTTTGCTCTTTCGAATGAGCTGTCCATTGAGATACCAATTAACTTTGGGAGTGGGATAACCGGTCACTCTGCAGCGATATTTGGCTGCTTCACCCTCAAATACTCTTATGGGTTCCGGAAGTAAGACAATCTCAGGCTTGGTCTTCTCACTCATGTCATCCCCAGTTACTCCAGAGGGTGCGCCGTCATGGGCAATTCGCTCCATTTCATCCATTCTCTGTACTTTTCTTCCCTCTGGCAACTGACTGTCCTCCACAAGACTCTTCTCATCTTTCACAATTAGTGTAGCAGAAGTCTGATCAGCACCAAAATTGTTGGTAGCTCTACAGGTAATGACGCCACTATCTCTGGAATAAGCAACTTCATAATCAAGACTGCAATAGCCAAACTCATTGATCATACGCAACCTGTTAGCAGCTTCCAGTGGCTTGCCATCATGGAGCCACTCAACAACCATAGTTGGGTCTCCAATAGGGGTCAGTCTGCACTCAAAGTGCACAGGACCGAATCGCTTCAGCCTGACTGAAGTTAGCTTCTTTTTAAAGTGTGGCTTCTGTTGCTTTTCCTTGTCATAGAGGTCACCCTCTTCCCACTGTTCCTGACCATAGCGAAGATGCAGTGGTTCAATCTCTGGTGGAGCAACATCCTTAGCCTTATATGTTCCTTTGGGAATGATGAGTCTTCTTTCTGGTGCAGGTTCTGTGTACTCTACCTCCACATTGACTCTGCAGCGAGTGGTATCCCTACCAGCTTTGTTTATAGCTGTGGCTGTGTACCATGCACTGTCAGAGCCGGAAGTCTGAGGAATCTGGAAATGTGCCTGTCCCTTGGTACCCTCAATTCTGTAATACAATTTTTGAATTTAACATATATAGTACAAAAAAAAGGAAATAACTAAACAACAATCCAAAGTAAAGTAACATACTTGATGTGAGGGTATTTATGAGGAGAGATGATGTCACTGTTTTTCAGCCAGACAATGTCAGGGAGGGGGTTTCCAATGGCTTTTACTGCCAACTCAACCAAACTTCCTTCCTTAACACTGATATTCTTTAGCTTTTCAATGAACTGGGGCCGGACCAAATTTTCCTTTGCTGTAACACATAAGATGAGAGTTTACACAATGTTCCACACCACTAAGGGACCGTTCGGTATTTATGGAAGGGGCCACCGGAGGAAAATAGGGGAGGGTCATGTCTTTTTATTCTTTGTTGAGGGGAGGGTCATCCAACTTTTTTTAGTCTAGGGGGGAGGGTCACCCAACTTTTATATTCATTAAAACAGCAACATTTCAAAGTGGCTTGTTTGATGCTATTTTTTTCCATTTATTCCATGTTGATCTCGCGTTATCAGCCCCCCTTCGATATCAGATGGGTCTGACCCAACAAAAATCCAGTTTGGCGCTGTTTGACAGTGCGCGTGCACTAGTTCAGTTCGCGCTTAGAAAAAGTGCATCATGTCAGAACAGAATGCCAAAGAAATGTTTACCCGGCAAAGCTTTAAAGCACGAGCAAATAATGAACTTTTGTTAAGTGCACAGTGTCCTGTGAGTGTAACTCTACCGCTGCATTAACATGTGATGTGAACGTACGTCGAGTTTTACAGTATTGAGACTGAGGCGCCAGAACTAATACAATGTGCACTGTAGCGCGATACTACCATATTTTAGTCTCCATTCTTATTTTGTTTCCACGATGTGTAAGATGTAGGGCTACCACATCTTTAAATTACTATTAGTATTATTTAAGTTAACATAAAATACATAGACCTACACCTCAAAAACTAGTTGAGGATAAATTCGTTAAAATTGGGCGATTCCAGTGTTATGGACTTGACATTTGCAGTCAAAACTTAAAATAAAAATTCTCAGAAAATGCATTTAATACCAATATTTTGAAACGTCTGAAAGGAGTCAAGACATTAGAAAAATATCAGTCTACTACACATGCGTTTTATATTTAATATGAGTGAAATACACATGTGGCAAAATATTTTTTAGTAATTCTATAAATTACACTATGCAAACCAAAGATATATACCCACCGGATGAATAAAGATCGGCCTCCACAGAACATAAAATATTATATTATTTTTATTTTATTTTTCGCGTTCGCATTTATGTGAAAAAAAAAATAATAATGTTACGGACGTGACAGTTCTCCATTACGGGCATGACTGCTCTGAAGCGACTTTAAAAATTTCTCAGAGACCTCAAAAAGAAAGCACAAAGCCTTTCTTTAAAGTGAATTTCGTTTTTTTATTAATTTTATCTTAATTTTAATCAATGTTTCATCTGGATTTAATAAATAAGAAGTAGTCTAAATATAGTAGAAAATAGATAATCATGACGAGGCGCGGGCGAGTGAACTGGACTCTTGTCTCATAAATGAACCGAAACTCAGCGTAAGGTAGGCTATGCTACTTGCCTCACAGACCTGAGAAATATATAGAAAGCTTGAAATGTCTACTTTTACACAGAACAATTCAAAATGAAGGAAAACAGACTGCTTTCTGCTTATGAAATGTGCATTTCTCTCTGGCGCATTCTGAGAAGATCGCGACGCATCGTCAACTTCATCTTTGCAGTCGACACAGAAAACACTTGTTTATTAATAAACAATTAAAATGTCTCCTAGCTATATTTGACATATTAATAATCATTACTTTTGCCGGTTCTTTGTGACAGCTTTTATGCTTTGTTGGCAGCGCCACCCACATGTTGATCGAGTCACACCGCATCAGCACCGAAAACATGATTTTTTTCAAATCTAAAATCAAAAATCGTGATACGAACCGAATCGTAGGTTTGGTCTATCGTTACAGCCCTAGTAAGATGAGAAAGCAAGAGTTTATGGTTTAAAAAACAAACAAACAATGGCTATCTGAACATCTTTGCCAAGCGCAAACCAGTACAGAAGTAGGCTAATCAATAAATTATCGGGGAGGGTCATGCCTTTTTTCACAATCATTTTGGAGGGTCATAGAAAAAATTATTGCTGGCGAAGGGAGGGTCATGTCTTTTTTGACAACAAATCTCAAAACTCCTCCGGTGGCCCCTTAAATAAATAACGAACAGTCCCTAAGTCTACATCAAATAAAAAAATGTTTAGAACAAAAACGGTTTACCTTCAACAGTGAGAGTCATCGAAACAGTTGTCTTTCCAGCTCTGTTCTGAGCAACAACCGTCCACTCTCCAGAGTCCTGAGGCATGGCAGGAACCACAATCATTGACTGAGTTCCATCCTCCTTTACCACAATCTTGTGGGTGTAGTCATTGACCACTTGTTGTCCTTTGGTAAATATAATAAAAGATAAAAAATTTACTTTCTTTTTTCTGTTTTCAACAGGTAAGAAAGAAAACAAATAACCAAGCAAAAAAATTCGAGCAAATACTACTGTTTACAAGTTTGGGGTAGTATTCTTTTTATTTTTCTTAAAGAAGTCTGTTATGCTCACCAAGACATGGCATTTATTTGGCCTTAAATAAAGTAAACAGTAATATTGTGAAATATTACCATTTAAAATTACTGTTTTCTATTTGAATATATTTTATTGTAATTTATTCATGGGATGGTGAGGCTGAATTTTCAGTAGCCATTACACTGTCACATGATCCTTCTAGAAATCATTCTTAATAGGCTGATTTGGTGTTTAAGAAACATTTCTTATTATCAATGTTGAAAAAAGTATTAAAAAAAATAAAAAAAATAAAAAAATCTTTCTGACCCCAAACTTTTGAATGGTAGTGTAGCTTTAAAACACACTTACCATTGTGGAACCAGTAAGTCTCGGGCATAGGTCTTCCAACTACTTTTAAGTCAAACCTTGCAGTCTGTCCTTCAGAACACCTGAAGGATGATGGCTTCTGTACAAAAACAGGCTTATATAGTCTCTCTAGTTGACTCTCATCAGTGTCATCAAGTCTACGAGCAGGAGAGCGGCTAACAGAACGAGCAGGAGAACGTCCAGGGGAGTAGCTAGTTGAGCGAGCAGACATTGGAGATGTAGACCTAAAATATTAAAAGTGTAAATGTGTAAATATGGACAACATTATCCTAAACATCTAATTACAGAACAGCAAAACAAGAGAAGGCAAAGGCAACTCACTGGACTCTTCTCACAGCTTCGGCCTGAGGGTAGTAAGGCTGAGCAGCTGCAGTGGACTCTACATAGAGCTTTCCGGAACTGACAGCGTTACCCTTCATATTGCTAGCAAATGCAGTATAGATGCCCTCATCTTCTGGCAGCACCACAGGTAGGCGCAGACTGGCTCTTCCATCTTGTAGAACCTCCATCTGATAGCGGCCTCCATGCTTAATGCGCTTGCCATCTTTATACCAGGCAATCTATTTAACACAAATTATATAAAATTACTTGTATACATTGTGCTGCTGTAAAAATACTGCTTTTCAATATAATTACCATCCATTACCTTTGGTAATGGTGTTCCTTCCATCTTGCAATGGAAAGTAACACCCATTCCTTCCAGAATTCTGTAGCTTTTGACAGGAGTGCTAAATGAGGATCCGACAGCCTCATGCTCAGCAACATTCATGACCATCTCCTCACCATCTTCAATCACCAGCTCTCGGTAAGTTATTTTAAGGATACGGATTTCAATCTCTTGGATTATTTTCCGTTCAATAGCAGATATTTGAAATTCCTGAAGATAATGGAATGTTTATATATTTTATTATAATTTTTAGATGCATTTCTTAGTATGCAAATGTTTTATGTGATTTACGATCTCATTACAAAAATGAGTAAAATCACTTTTCCTATATAAAATCGTACCGTCTCTGAGATGAAGGATTTCATCATCTGTGTTTGCTGAGCCATTCTCCTCTGTATGAGCTCTTTTTCATATTCACTTACAACTACAGGGGGCACATCTGCAACTTTGGGCTCCTGCACCATTGCCGTCACTTCCGTTACATATGTCACATCCTGTTTCTTCATATAGGTTTCATACTCCTCTGTAAATACATGATGGCATGATGGATGTTTTTTTTTTTTTCTAAGCTTTATTTAATTGTGTCACAGTTTATAATAAAGTCACAACTAACCTTCTTCAAACAGGATTGTGGAAGCAGATGCCTCTCCGTGTTGGTTCTTGGCAAAGATGGTGTACTCTCCAGCATCATCGGCAAATGTCATAGAAATTTCCAACTTGCATTCCCCTGTATCCTTGTTATAACTAACTCTATATCTGTTAAATTACAAGGAAAGTATGAGCTTTCTTTTTCACTATGTAGACCAACTAGATCCAGAAGAAGTGTACTTGCTCGAAATCTATACCTGTATCCAGTAGTGAGTGGAACTCCACTCTTCTTCCAGTAAATATGGGGCTTGGGGCTTCCTCCGATCTGGCACTCAAAGACAACACTGCCTCCCTCGACCAGCTTCTGAACCACTGGCTTCCTCACAAAGAAAGGAGCAACAGGTGCTCCAGTGTCCACAGAGACCGCGCTTATTTCAGACATGGTCTCCTCTTTGGCTTCAATGACAGTCCTTGTTTGAAACACACACACACAATGTAATTACAACAAATATTAAAATATGTTACCTTTTGGCTCTACTCTTTTACTAGTTAAGGTCCACCAGTCCATGCTCTTGCCCTTGTAACTTACTGTTTCTCCTGGACAGTTATCTCCTCTCTGCTCTCAATCTCCTCTGACACTGTAAAAAAATATATAACATAAATGTTTTTTGAGGTTGTGCTTTTATTTTCAAACAATGAAAGGGGTTGAGGAGGGATATCCTGGGGGGGGGGTTGTTTGTTTTTTTGTGCTTTTTGATCAAAGTCTGTTCATTTAAGATTTTCAACCTTGGGTTCAACAGAGATGCAGATGAGGTGGTAGGAGATTCTAATTTATGGTATTGTTTTAAAACATTTGAGAACTTGTTATAGCCTTATTACAGACCTACATATAAAATAAGCATCTTTTTGTTCTCCACAAAAAATTCATACACAGAAATTTTATTACAGTACTGTATATAAAATTTACCTTTGACAAGAAGGTAGCAGGAGGTGCTGATAGTTCCAGCCTCACTGGTAGCAGTGCAAGTGAAGCGGCCACTGTCTTCAGCAAAGGCCTCACGGATAACCAAGCGGGCATAGCTGCTTTCATAAGTGATCTGGAAGTCAATGGAGTGCTCAATTCTGTAATCTTCTCTGAACCACATAATAGCTGGGGTGGGGTGGCCTGAAATCTGGCACTCCAGAGTGACAGACTCTCCCTCTGTGACAGTCACATTCTTCAAACCCTAATGAACAAGACACCAATTTGTATTTACTGGTTCTTCAAGTGATTCTACAAATCAGCAGCATTTCATCAAAATGCTAATAAAACACTTACTGCTATCAAGGTAGGGGGCACTACAGGCTCTTTGATAGCTGAGGGGATCGCTGCAGTCTCAACAACCTGCAAGAAAAATCAACATTTGTTTACTAACCAAGTGACTCTTGAATGTTATCGAGTACCACAAATAATGCTAAAAAAGAAAAGAGGTTGAGAAAAGAACGAGTTTGAAAAGAATATGAAACAAACAAAAACAAAAACGTTCTAATAAAGATTAGGTGGAGGCGATGAGAAGAAATCCTCAGTATATAAGATGGAATCTGTAAGGAAAACAGTTAGCTTTGAGGAATCTTTCTGTAAGTGATAATCCAACAACACAAGACTCCATATGATGAATAACTGATATTAAGTCAAATGTTAGCTTTGCGAGTGGGCAACATGTTAAACTACAAACCTGTGTGTCCCACTCTTCCCCGGCAAACGAAACACCTATCTTTCTGTGTAACTCTCTTTCGAAATGAGTCTGATATCTCTCTGCAGTGTCTCTAAAAGGAGGAGGGGTCGGCTCTGGGGTCACACGAGTCTCCACAATCTTATGTGTTGGAGGCCTGACAGGCTTGATGATCTTTTGAGCAGCAGTTGACGAGGATAACTCTTTTTGTAATGTGGCAATAGCAGAACCTGCTATTGAAACCTGACCAACCCAAAAAGAGCAACATTACCACAATATCAAAAAACAAGTTCACTTTTGTTTAGCCACACAGAGGGGAACAATCAGGGAACCTTTAGAAGGATGGCAGGAAAAAATTAATTAGTTAGCAATTTCAGATAACAAATACTCAATGATATAATTACTCAATGGGTTGATGGACAAACTAATGGATGGATGATATAATGATATAATTACTCAATGGGTTGATGGACAAACTAATGGATGGATGTTATGTTGAAAGTTATTGTGAAGTTTGTATATTAGGTATTGAGGGTGGGTTTTTTAGATTGGTCTGGATAGGCGGCACTTGTTAAAGGCTAGTGATAAAAAGTTAAAATAAAGTCTACCACAAAGGGACACACAAATTCTGAGACTACTAGTGAAAATGCATACATTTTGCATTTTATTATTTTATACAAAAACTAAATGCACTTTAATTTCAGAATGTATAAGTATTTGGTATGCAATGACTTAAAACTGTGCAAAATGTGCAAAAAAAACATTTATTAATTTTCATGTTTTATATTTTATATACTTTGATTAAAAAAAAACATTCAAAATATTCATATTGGTCTCAGATTTTGGAACCCATTGTGCATAAATATAAGGTTGAATTCTTGAAACTGTGTTTCAGGCAAGCAGGAAAAGAACTTAAATTAAAAGAAAATAGATTTCAGATTTATTTCATATGTTTCATACAAATTTGTTAATGTTTTCTCTCTCATTATCCTCCTTTCCTAAATATCTGAAAATCTAGGTACCTTAGAAAAGGGGGATTTCACTGCTTGCCTGTAATCACCAAATCTTACCTCATAGCTATGATCTGGTTTTGGTACAGTAACTTTTGATACTGTGAAATGTGGAAGTGGGGATGGTGAAAGGTCAGTCTCCACCTTGGAGCTGACCTCAGTAGCTCTTTGAATCTATTGCAAATCAACAAAAGAATATTTGAATGCAAATAGACTAAAAAAGTCATGTTCATGTTTCAGCTTCTGTTAAATGCTTCTAACCTGGGTGACATGTACACTCTCAGTAGTAGAAGTTGGCATTTCAGTGGGGATAAGCAACAGCTCCTTTTTACTTGTGACCTGTTGCTTAGTTGCTAGCATTTCCTGATGTCTTATATCAGCCTCTTCTTCCATCTGAGCCCCTTCAGCATGCGTGGGCTTTCGTATACGTGCATGACCAACAGCAGCTAGCACAGTGGCAACGGCTTCTGCTTTTTTCCCATCACCCTGGCAAGAGCAATCACTGATCAATATCTATAATACATGTATAGACATAATCCATTCTCATCTAAAATATACAGAGCTTGAATACTGTAAATGAAAAAAACAATATGGGACGAAAGCTGGAAAATGCACCACCCAGTGAAGTTGTCTGCTAAATGTTAGTGTTGAAAGATGAGGAAAAAGAGATAGTTTGACCTCCGTTGATTTAAGGGTAACATTTACGTGGGCTTACATTTACATTCCATCTAAAGAATAAGTTAACATATTTATATTCCTCTAACGCTACTTTTAGAAAGTTTTACAAAAACTTTCACTTAAAGATTTAGAAATGACAATGTTTTGTCTTCATAATCAAAATTATTAGTTGACAATTGTTCAAAATAAGACCATAAAATCAAATTGTATTTAATCAATCAACCTAACATGACTGAAAATGTAACCTTTTAAATGTTGCCCTTAACCACAAAAACGGAAGGTGCTCTCTGAAAAACAAAGTTAAGTGAATGTAAAACAGGATAGAAGGCATTAGAATTGTGGCCAACTGAAATATTATTCTCTTCGATTCTACTTCTGCAGTTGATGAGATCTCTTCAAAGGATTTATCAATAGTGGTTGAAACATCAATATTGATTTTATGAGTTGTCACAGTTGTGACTGATTCCTCTTGGATTTCCTTACATGATATCTATGAACATGCGGAAAGAAATCTCTAAATTGTTGTCTAAATGTAAACAAAAAAAAAAGTTTATATTTGGAAAGGTAGGAGAAGGTGGAGTAATGGATGGAAAATTGGGCAAGTAAATTCTGTTATTGTTGTCCAATAAAAATCTTTGTGGAGTCAGTGGTAAAAACAAAAAACTAGGAGTATGAGGTTTGGATGGGTGACAACCATAACACTTTAGTACCAGACTACCTGCTCATTTTGAGATGTAATGTGTTCTGCAGCTATGCCGGTTTCAACACTGGGCTGATCTATAGAGTCACAGAGCGGCCCACGACTACGAGCCTGGTCCACTGCCGCCACCACAGTGGCAACAGCAATACTTTTCTCATCCATGTTTTTCTGGTCCTTTTTCACATGCAAGTAGATTTGGGTTGCAAGATGTTGTTAGAGTTTACATTACAGGCATTTTCACCGAAAAATAAACATTTGCATGAGATAGACACTTGCAGAAAGGAAGTGGTGGCACCACTAAACAAGTCATTCATGACATGCAGAAAGATTGAAAGCAAGTTTGTCTAATGGGAAATTCTTTACCTCTTTTACAACTCCAACTTGTTGCTGAACAGAAACAGAGCCCTCCCAACGCTGTTCCATTTGGACATGGGTAGAAGTCGTCTGAACTTGTGTTGCACCGGCAATCATGCGGGTGTAGCTGGCTTCTGAAGCATACCCCGCTTGTTTCCATGGGGGTAGGACCTCAGAGGCCTGCGTGACCTGTTTGCGGGTCATCACAGGGGATTTGACTGGTCTGATTGGGGAAACAGACAGTCTCATAGATGGAGACACCGCTCTGAAATAAAATGGAAAAAGATGTTATGAGAACATGAACCACAAACCTTAGCCTTTGGATTAATGAGAGCTGGGAAACTTGATATGTACTGTTTATTCTCATCTAAAAGCATTCAGCGAAAAATGAATTTTTGCCAATTCTTTTACAATTATTAAACGTGCCGTTTTTATGACCTCATTAACTACATGGAATACTAGTATTAGAAAATGAATTTGTCACACAGCAGGAGATGTTTAAATGTAACTAGAAAAGGTAATGTTTAAAAATGAAAAGCCTAAAAGAAATGACCAGCTCCAGGACAAACAGTAAGATATACACTTTTCCTTATATCCATTAAAATGTTAAACTAACATCTTTTAAAAAATATGTATTATTTATTGTTAGTAGTACAAGTAGTAGTAAACTGCAAGACACAACTGGTCATGATGTCAACATGGTAAACGCCATAAGGGTGTGATTTGCTTTTAGGGTCACTAATTTGACTGAAATCTACATCAATCAATCTAATGTGCGTACACATAATTTTAATCATTTTCCCAAATTGTTACTTATTTCTTTATGAATAAACATTTTGTAATGTGGAATAAATTACAGAATCCAAAAAGAAATATTTTCTCAAGAGTAAAGTCCATCACTTTAAAGTTATTTTATGAAGTTACTACTTTAATGCTATCATCAAATCAACATAGGTTTAGAATCAAGTCCACTTAAAAATATAATATGAATTGTCTACACATGTAAATCTGGAAACTTTAGATACATTACCTGACAGGAGAGGGTGTCGGGCCCTTAACATGCCTCACAGGAGAGGGAGACTGTTGGCGAGCTGCTGACACTCTAGTCACTTGTGAAGGGGGGGATTTGGAGGTTGGTTTAGGGGGCACACGAGGTGGAGTCTTATGTGCCAGCTGTTGGGTCACAACCCCACCCTCTACTTGCATTTGCATCATGGCTGTGGCAGAGGCCTCGTAATGAGCCTCCATCCTCTGTTAAAAGAAAATAATTAACACAGTGATCTACGGGGTAAATTCTGTTGCGGCTAGTTCACAGTCACTCACCTTCTCTACTCTAGTCTGACGAGTCTGTGAAATCTGAGAGGCTGAAATGATTGTTTTTGACTTCTTTGCAGGTACGACTTCTTCTTCACCTGTGAATCATGAATGAATTGCTAGTTGCGACATCTATAAAATAAAAATAAAAAATGATACACATTTTTACCAGCTAAAAATCTTACCCTGAACAAGCAACTCTGCAGTTGAAGTTGCACGTCCACTGCTGTTAGAAGCACTGACAGAATAAGTTCCAGAATCTTCTGGGAAGGCCTCGGCAATCAACAAACTGTAAAGATCTCCATCTTGAACAATCTGAAAGTCAGCAGAGCTCTGAATCTCAGCTCCCTCTCTGTAGAACTTCACCACAGGTGCAGGGATTCCTGTAACTCGAACATCCAGTCTCACTTGGCTTCCTTGTCTCACAGTCATACTTTGTAGTCTCTGAATGAAGTTTGGTGGCGCAGTTTCAGCTGCAAATTAAAAACAAGTAATTTTTTTTACTTTTAACACAACAGTAGGCCATCACATTCTCTCTTAAGGCCAATTCACACTGCACCAATGACCTAGCAACGCAGACAATCATCAGATTACAGTACATCACTTGTCAGGCATTCCACAACTCCACAAATGTAAACATGTTCAATCAGCGAAAACAAGTGCCGACCATGCTAACAGAAGCTGGCAGGGGTATTGCTGTCTGTTGCTGCTGTACTTGCCAGTGCAATTTGAACTGGCCTTTATACTAATTATATAAAATTAATACATATAGCCTATGTATATATATATATATATATATATATATATATATATATATATATATATATATATATATATATATATATATATATAATTTATAATAGCTTATTGCCATTTATTATCCTTTAACCTTGCCTGGCATGTGCAATATCAAAAAAGATAAGTGTATACCCACTAGGAAAAGCCAAGGATTTCCGTATACCCACTTAAAAAAATGTGTTTGTGTTTGCGAAGCGACGGATCGAATCGCGACACTTGCTGTATAAAGCAGAACGTCACGGAATTTGGCCATTTTTGAATGAATAAATCCAAAGTATGGCTGTACAATGAATCAAATCTCGATATGGACTAGTGTCTGTGAATATTTAAAGTTAAAAGAGACTGCAATAGAGTGCCGAAGTTATGACGTCACTTTGTAGACCAAAACGCGGAAGTGAGTTAGCATTTTAGCACTAACGGTTCCCTCGCCCTAAAGTCTATGGGTTTTTTGAATGGGTTTTTGCTAAATCGCCTGAAATAAGCTCTGTGGTTAACAAAGCCTCTAAATATTTTCACGTTTTGATCTATGACATAAAACACACCAGTTATAACCTGCTTGTGATTTTTTTAAACTTTATTGTGTCTTAAAAACGGTGGTTGCTAACAAGTTGCTAAAAGGGACTACATCCTTTGGCGGGGACGTTAGACGTCATCGTGACAAACAGGAAATCTCTCACTAGCCCGCGTTTCAGCTTCACGTTCTTAGAAGTTTACCTTTCAGTTAGCATAACGTTATATATTTAGTCTTTTCAAATATTGTTGTACACAGAATTCTGTGATATTAAGGTAACCGATTACCAGTTCTTTGTTTCTGTGGAGAGACTGTAGTTCGATAATGGTGTTTTGTTTTGTCCCGAGATGCAACCACAAGTCGTCGAATGAAAGATGCTCGTTTTACCGTTTTCCGTCCGATGTTAGCAGCTACCCAGCGGAGATTCTGGGTTTCGTGCCGTAAGGTAAGCTCACACAACGATGATTTCCATGTGAACACCGTATTTACTGCCTTAATGTGGCCACGACGAAACTTTAATGGTGCATATTGCTTAACACGCTTATGTTATTTTGACGGTCAGATGGAGTTAAAAAGGCTAGCAGTAGCAAGAATAAACGTTTTTCATAACCAAATCAACAGCTAAAATACCTTTTGTCTTTCTCTTAAAATATCTAAAAGCTTGTTTACTTTGCCACTGTTTAATAGATTAGATCCCCTGCAGTTTTGTTAAAGGCTAACGTTACGTCGAGAAATGTGTTTAATTAAAATAATACGTGGTTTATTGACTTTTATTGTAACTTGTTTGGATAGAATTATAGAAAGGGTGGGTCCTGCACCCTGATATTTGTGAGCTTGGCTTTTACCCACTTATAATAATATGATCGTAAACAGCATTAGTTAAGGCATTAGGTAACAATGATATTAATCTTTGTTATTTTAGTAGTAAATGTTAACTATAGAGCATCACAGTCCCGCCCACAGCCCGAGAGCGCTTTGGTTCCGGAAGTAAATTTCCCATTCATTTCTCCCATTGACGTTTTGGAAAATCCGTATTTAAAGTGTAAGTTGCAGGTTAAATTTTTCACGAAGATAATGCAATGTGTTTTTAAACATAAAGATAAGAACTGCCCACCATTGTTTTTTATACAAAAATGCTGATATAATATGAAAAATTGTAGGGCTGTGGTCCATAAGGAATTTGATGGTTTCCCACATCCTCAGTCGTTCTCCAAATAGCCATAATACAGTAGGAATCTAGCAGTAGTGATGGGCGGATCGATCCTTAAGTATCGATACTTCGATACTGACGTGGTATCGAAAAGGATCGATCCTCACATAAAAATATCGATCCAAATGTGTTTTTTTACCAGTAATTTTTTATTAATTTAGCACGCAATTCAGTGCATAAAATAAGCTTCTAATTGGAAAAATAATCGAATGTTAGCGGATAATTGTGTAGGATCATTTATATACTGTCTATGTGTAGGATAGAACTTTTTCTCCTAGTCATCTGGATACAAGACGAAACCAATCAATCACAGAGAGCGTTCGATGCTGGTGCTTCGCTGAGCTCACAGGCCCAGTGCGTTTGGGAAACGAAGCCTTGCTTAGATGACAGAGAAACAATCGGGTTATTTCGCAATAAACAAACCAAAAGTGTACATAACGGTTCAAAATGTTGACGTCAGTAAGATTTTTTTAATGAAATTAATATTTTTATTCAACAAGGATCGATGCATTAATTTGATCAAAAGTGATCAGTCAAGGTAGACTGTTAAAAAAAAATCTACTTCATATAAATGCTGTTCTTTCAACTTTGTTCATCAAATATTTCTGTATAAATGTATCATGGTTTCCACAAAATTATGAAACTGTTTTCAACATTGATAATAATAAGAAATGTTTCCTGAGCAGCAAATCAGCATATTAAAATGAATTATCATCATGACTGGATTAATGATGCCGAAAATTCAGCTTTGATCACATGGATAAATTACAGTTTACTATGGCATAGAAAACAGATAGCCTATGTTAAATTGTAATATTACAGTTTTTACTGTAGGCTATTTTTGATCAAATAAATGCAGAAGAGAATTAAAAATCTTACAGACCCCAAACTTTTGAACAGTAGGCTAGTAGTAGGCTAGTACTATAATTAGGGTAGTTTTGTAAAAGTCACTGACTAATTACAGGCGAGTTGAGAGCACAAAATATTTAGGGCTAGTAGTTATGAAAACGTATTCAGATTTAGCATATTAATGATGCATTCACCTCATAAATTATGACACACGGCTCTAGCACAGGAAAGTGCATACAAGTTCAAGTGCATGCTTTTAAAATAAAAAAGTATTGGTATCGGTATCGATATCGGTGATACTGGCTCTGTATTTACTTGGTATTGGATCGATACCGAAATTTGCAGTATCGCCCATCACTATCTAGCAGAGTATGGTTTGCGAGTTCCTCTTGTGACGTCATCACCCAGTAACTGAAAAAACACGCTACCTTTGAAGAAACCCCAATAAATGTTATTTTAACGCATTTTAAGACAGAAATAATTAAATGTATACATATAGAGCACTTTAATTTACACATTAATTGGCTGTGGTGGTTAACCTGCAACTTACACTTTAAAGAGTTTTAGAGCATGTCTGAGGATAACCAGCTACGGCTGAACTCATAGGCATACAACATATCGTTTCGAGTGAAAAAACGACGAGAAAATCCAAAAAAAGTCAAAGGTACAAGACTGTGTACATATTTTCATTTCCGAGCAAAGGAACTACTCATCCCATAAACCACCGCGCCTCACTGAAGTCGACTGAAGCCACAACCGCGAAAGAGCCTTTAGATCGACTTTCAAATCTGACGACGGCCACGCGAACTTTTTCTTGTGCAGTTTATAGCAGTTCTTTCAGTAGTAATCGTGTAAATAATAGTGTTTTATAGGTATTGTGTATTGAATTTTATATTTATCATCGTGTATTTTATCGTGTATTTTATATTGTGTGCGTGTGTGAAAAGCGGTTAACGATAACGATTACAATTATTTTGTGAAAAGACATTAATCTGTGTTTAATGAGATGGTTTAGCGTCTGTTCTCAATATTACAGGACACTCTGCTGACAGGACAGGTTGAAGATGTTTTTGTTCAAAGGTTCCAAAACATGTAGCATGCATTCTATTCTACTTTACAATTATTTGTAATGTCTAGCATGTTGTGTTGTGTGTGGACGTGTTTATGAAACTGCCGGTAGCCGGTAGCCGGGTCACCAACAGCCTGCAAGGTTTAATAGTTTTGGCGGTCCGCGGCGTTCTGCTCATCAGTTTCAGTGGCCCACGGGCAGGTTGCAGACAAATGCCTCAACAATTTCCCACTTGTGGTCCATGCTCATTTTATTCATGAAGTTATAGTTCATCCTTAATTGTAATAACATTTAATGTATTTTCTTAATAACAAGTGAAAATTAAACAGTGATGGTCAGCAAACCAGAAAGTGCATCATATTCAGTTTATTAACTTGCCATGAACAAATTATTACACAAATGTTCAGTAAATGCATGAAGAGGTATGCCTAAGCTAAATATTGTTTTGACAGTGGCATCATAAAATGCTTGATATGACTCATACCATATGGAGGCTACAGTAGCCTAGCTAAAGTGAACGATAATGCTAACTAACGTTGCCATCTCCCTACAAAACTCACCACAACTTTGTAGGTCTTGTCCCTCATGCTGGCCCTTACAAAACCCACAAGCTGACCCTCGGACACGCTACACTCAACTACATGACCCGATTTGAAGTGGTTTTCACCCCTTTTAACACTTTTGTTTTCCTCCTTGAAAAAAGCCATCATGGCAGCCAAGGAGATCATGATTGCACTGATAAGTCTACCGTGCAAAAAACGCAACAAACACAGGTTTTTTTTTTTTAATGATCTTCAGTCTTCACGGACTTTCGCGGGGTTTAACCAGACAGTTACACGAGCTCCACCAATCAGATTGTGATTGTGGGGATTGTGGGATTGTTCAGGATTGTGGGTAATGAAGTACTTCTCCAAGACATCGCGAATAAAAGGCATTTATCCCAAAACAAGGTTAGTGCCCCATGAACTTTTGGCGGTTATATGAGCATATACAATCGCTTAGTACAGCCGTAGCTGGTTTTAAGTCTACCATGTATGGTTACGTTTTTATGGCTTATATCCCAACTGTCAATGGAGAAATTGTATTGAATTTTTACTTCCGGAACCGGCTGTGGGCGGGACTGTGATGCTCTATTCAGGGCTTAATTTGAGCCGGAACATGTTCCGTCACCTCCGACATTGGATCCGGAACCTTTTTTATTGGATCCGGCACCTCCTGTGTCACTAAAATTAATTGCCTAAATGAAAAAAATAAAATTACTGTTTGTGTAGTGTTCAATGTTTGTGACACATGACTTGCGCGCTTGTTGTACTAGTTGAGATTGCTGTTAGCCTCGATCGTTTCACTCAGGGGAAAAATCTGATCAAGAAGGAGACCACGGTGGACACAGCAGTAGTATCGACATAATATCTCGTTATTTCGACATAATAAGGGGACATTCTAATCTACATTAAGCCACATTAAGCGTTCTTATAATGGTTTTCTATGGGAGGAAAATGCTTAATGTGTAAATGCGTTCACATTCTGGGCTCATATGATTTTTTGTACATAGCATAGCCTACTTTGTTATGATTTTAGTATCATAATGATTAATAAATGCACGCACAATTATCCGTGAACTTGATTTGAACAAATGCCTTTCAACTTGTGTGTGCAAAATTCAGAATTAAATGAATGTGCAGCAATTTGTACAAATATAGAGTATGTAGGCCTACTATACTTTTGTAGCCATTAAAAAAGCGCATTTAGTTTCATATTTGTTAAAATATTCTAATGTTGTTTTTTTCCATTTATGTTGATTTATGAAAAGTGAACAGCACGACCGAGTAAGATAGGATGCGCAATATGAGACATGGAGTGGGTCAGACATGATTTTGACCACTTCATCAAGCTGTTTTGTAGAAAGCCTTTCTTTAAAGTGAATTTCGTTTTGTATAAATTGTATCTTAATTTTAATAAATTTTTCATCAACCAATTGCCTGGATTTAATTAATAAGAAACAAATATAACAGACAATCATGGAGGCGCCCGCGCGGTCACTTGCATTGCACGTGAACTGGAGCACATCCTAACTTAACGAAACTCAGAAAAATGAAAAATACATCAAATACACAAAGCGAAATAATTCAAAACGAAAAAGGCTACTCTCTGATTATGTAATCCATTAGGCCTATTTATGTGCATTTCTCTCTATAGGCGCGTTCACACGGAGATGGCGATCGTCAACTTCATCTTTGCAGCCGAGTGACACTGTCAGAGAAAACACTTGTTTATTAATAAAAATCAATACACGCGTCACCGGATTTACAAATGCACGCACACATATTATGTCGAAATAACGAGATATTGTGTTGAAATAACATTATTATTAATAATAATATCTTTTAGAATATTTGATTGAATGCTGAATGTTGCGCTTGTTCAATTTAATACAATTAAAACTTTAATTGTGATCATTAACATAACTGAATATTAAATATTTAGTGGCCAAGTTTTGCGCAGCTCCCCCCGTCAATGATCTAGCACCCCCTCAGCACATGCGTTAAAAATTATCTGGCGCTGTCCCTGCAGAGAAGCTACGTAGGCAGTGTAATTTTTTGTTGTTGTTGTTGTTCCGTTACCTCCAACCCCCGTTTTGAGTCGCCGGAAGCACCCCCACCCCCCCCTCTGCGCTCCGGGACCTCCCACTTTACAAATTATGCACTGACTATATTTAATGTGCTATATAAACGTGGACAGATCAATGATAATGTAAATGCTGAAAAACTCCATTCTAATTTAATACAAATATTTTATTGTGTGATCCCCCCACCAAATACACAAATTAAATGTTAAACTATTGTATACTACTTGTATACTATTGTAACTACACTCCAGTCAGCTCACAGTAATGTGAATGTGAGATAAAATTTACTACACTGGCTCTCACATTGGGGCTTGTGGATTACCAGGTAAAAATATATAGAAAATGTTAACAAAATGAGTATATATGGTTTATTTAGGGAACATGTATGGTTTAATTATAATATATTATAATAAGCATTTGTTGATGCTATTCGACAATTCTCTTTAAATTTAACATATATAATTATATACAACTATTATATTAAATGTTTGGAATTTAACTGTGTTATGCTTGTTCAGAGATTATTTGTATAGTTATCTTAAATACATAGAACACTATTATAACTCCTCTATCTCCCTAGTTTTACTTACCGAGACTTGATAAACCTTGTCCCTCATGCTGGCCCTTACAATACCGGCAAGTAAACCAGCATCTAAGCTGCACTGTTCTACATGTCCAGATTTATAGTGGTTCTCTCCTCGATCTATGGTTTTTCTATCATCTAAGAAAAAGGACATAAGATTGTAAATTGATACGGCCATAGCTAACGTTAGTGCTTCTGAGATGGTAAAAGCGCGTTTTTTTTCTGGCGAATTAGCAAATGGTATGCAAACATACAATCAAACATAATACAGTGAAGTAATACAGTGAAAGATAATCTTTAAATCTTTAAAGTTTATTTGGGGCACAATGATCAGGCATAACAATCTTAATAATAATCTTAATCACAAAGAAAATAATATTAAGGTTTATATAAACTAACAAAATAATAAACAAATAAATAAAACATTAACAAAAGATAAAAAAAATCTCAGAGAGGCACGCATAAACAAAATTAGTTTCTAACATTTCTGGAAAAAACGAATGGGCAATATTTCTCATGAAAAAGTGGATAAGTGTTCATACACAGCGCAGATCATAATGAGCGAGCGTGTTTTTTAAATAAAGTTTGAGGAAGCTTGATGATGACGTTGATCCGCGACCATGGTGTGCTGAAGTCCGTTTATAGCCTACCGTTAGCATTTTATATTTGACGGCTTTATTTAGGCTTCAAAATGTATAAATTTTGGATTAACTTGTAAAGATTATCTTGATAGACAAAACGTGTAAGGGTCACAACTCTTTGTTGAACACAGATCTTATTTTTTGCGATTTTCCAAAAGTCTATGGGGAAAATGCATAGCTTTTCGATCGAGGGAACCCATGCGCCGCTAACTTCCGGGTTGTCCTACAAAATGACGTCATAACTTCGGCACTCTATTGTTCTATGCGTCTCTGGGAATGAGCGCTCAATGTGTGCTCCACTACACACACACTGAAGCACGCGTGACGCTCGTGGTGTTTTCAGCGTTTCACTGTATTCACTGAGACATGATGTAGGCTACACATGTGAACTTTATCGCAGAGCTGCTATGAGAGTCACTTCACGAGAATTTCCACCATTTCATTTGATAAAACTATCGTCATTCATTCATATACAGACAGAAACTGTAATGTCTTTACGACAACCTGTCAAAATAAAAGTTCGGTATAACTTGAAGAAATTATAACAGAAATATATTACTATTGCACTAATAATAATAATAATAATAGTTTATTAAAACACACAGAAACTCAAATGTCTGCAACCCACCAAAATAAAAGTTTGGTCTAACTCAAAGAAATTAATAATAATAATAATAATAATAATGACATCTATTTAAATGTTATTTTAAAGGAACAGCACACAAGTTTTCATACATGTTTTAATTTAAACCGTAAACTTGCCAAAACAATAACACCATTTTTTTCAAAAACACCATTTCTAAAAGTTCTGGGAACGTTGTTTTATGGTTGCAAAATAATAACTTAAAAATAACCATTTGGGAACGTTCTTTATAAGTTATTTTTAGGTTATTTAAAAGTAACCACCTTGCAACATTCTGGGAACGTTATTTTATGGTTACATAAATATAACACCAAAAAAGAACGTTCCCCTAACGTTAGTATTTGGTTCCCAAAAAAATAACCAAGTTATTATCACAGTTTGCCCCGATCAAGTAAGAGTGTGACATTTTAACATGCAGTGAATGTAAACAACAATAATCTGGGTCTTCGATGCGCTGCAGGTTAAGGAGTTAAACATTAGTGGTTTCTAAAATGCTGTTTGAACGTTTAAACGCAATTAAAGGTGTATGTACTTGCATATAACAACACTTTTGAGACCCCCAAGCAACCCTTAGCTCCTTTGCCCCCCATGTCCCCTACATTTAAATCCCCTGTCAATACAGCACTGCCTTGCAAGCACTGGAAAAGGTGACACACATTCCTTTCCATAAATTCTTCAAGCAATGACAGCCTGCATGTGTAACAATAGCCTACCACTGGATACCTTTACCACTTTAACAAGTAACAGTCATCAACTTTATGAGACGATCAGTTAATCCACATATTTGCTTACTGTAGCTCAAGGGTGCCAGCACGCAGTGGGAGAATTCATGACTCTACTACAAATTAACTTGTAATCACTATAATCATTAACAAATGAGACAAATTTATATTTTATTAACACTAATTTTAGTAGGCTAACTATAGCATTTTGGAAGGCAAACTTACGATTATAAACATATAAAAAAAAAATTTTCTGGTGGCAATAGCTCAAACCAAGTTACTGGTTATTACCTGTAACCAGCAGTTCAGCGGTGCTAGTGGCTTGTCCAGCGCCATTGGTGGCTCTCACAGAAAATCTTCCGCTGTGTGCGGCTGTCACGGCGGGGATCATCAGAACAGCGCGGCCATCGCTGAACGAGATCTGAGCGCCGGGCAGAGCGGCAGCAGTAAGAACCTGGCCATCACGAAACCAGCTCACCTCTGGAACTGGATTGCCTGTGGGTAGAGTTTTATGTTATCATAATATAATAAAATATTTTATCTAGACAAATACAAACATTTCTTAATCTGTAATCAAAATTAATGTCCCCTTGGTGGATAGAAAGATGGAGCTGGGGCCCCTTGTTGCATAGCCTATAGTATAAAATTTAGGTTTTCATTTTAATCCTGACCTGAACATGCATATGGTACCATATTAATGCATTTACAACTTTATAATGATGCTTAAACATTGCACAGTGAAATAAATTATTTACTTGCTCAGACTAATTTATACATTATTATAATAGTTGTCTTTATAAACAAATATAAAGAAAAAAATAAATTAGCTAAATGTTTTACTATCCCTCCCACAAATAAATAAAGCGATCAAACAATAATGGCTGGATCTCCTACAATGCTGCTACAGACCACAAGGTGAAAACCACTTATTCAGATAAATTCATCAGTGCTATGTAATGAAAACACTCTGTGGAGTTATGCAAATAAATACAAACATTCCTTTAACTAATTTCATATTGCAGCAATGGAATGGCAAAGTGTTAACATTCTTACCACTAACTTGAGCTTCGAACGTTGCAGCACTACCCTCAAGTGCCACAACGCTCTGAAGCGGTTGTGTAAATGTTGGCGCCTGTGTTGACATGGTGGAAGGCACCCTAAAGGAAGACATAAAATAAAATTATAGTTTTGGCATGGAACCCTGCAAAAACTTAAAAGAATATAATATCTTAAATTCAAAAAGAGAACAGTATTTTTAGCAGCTTCTAAACAGACTAATCATTGGTGTGGTCCCTATCAACCTGTTAGAACCTGGCCTGTCACTTGAGATTCAGTGGCTCCATTGGGTGTTAAGCCAAACATTTGGGCCTCATATCAACTGACAGCTCTTGAGACATGACAGTAACAACTGGTGCCTGTGGCCTGCAGTGAGCTCTTTTTCTGGCATGACGCATAATTTAGAATAGCCCTCCAGTTATAACAGCCAGACAGGTCTGTATCATCAAATCTAAAACTAATCTAAATAAGTGGTTTATGCATCTTTATTGAACTTGTGACTCAATCTCAATGCTGGATTGAAAACCTGGTCCTCTGCCAAGCAATACTGAGATGTTATTCATTAACACACTGCATAATCACACAATCTCTTAAGGTTTAAACACTCTGCATTTAACATGAACCAGTCTCGATTGTCTGGAGGATAAAAAAAAGTTCCTTTGAAGAGAACTAGTTTATAATTAGAATTTAAAATGGCTGACAGGAACTACTGGACACATGACCTTTACCTAAAATAGAACAACACAGACTGAACAAAATTCAGGTATAGTTCATGTGGAAATAATTATATTGTTGTAAAAGTACTATTACATTTGTGTATAATCAATATGTTAGTTACCTGTATAGCTATCATAAATAATTTGATATAATTTAAGTTTACATATTTAAATTCATTAAAATAAATCTAAATGAAAACTTAGCATTGCTCCGAAATATACAACCACAACAATTTTTTTTTTTGCACTTTAAGAGACTAACAACTCATGTTTAATGGAGAATAAATTGACTTACATTCTCATTTATTAAAAAAAAAGAAAAGAAATTAAGAATGATAAAAATAAATTATAGCCTCATATGAATGGTTTTACCATAGCAATAATTCAAAGGTAACCAGGTTCATTAATATCGAAAGTTCAGAATTAAACCTTAAGAACCATAACTTGAAAATAACTGTAGATCTGCACAACAATAAGGCAGAAGTTTCCAGCAACCACTTTAAGAAAATCCATTTAAACTGCAATAAATGTTCATAAGCTAACCAAACCCAGTGTCACAAAAGGCATCCTCTAAAAATAGTCAGTATCCAGCTTGATTGACAGTCACCATGTGGCACATAGCTGGAGGTGCAACTGATATCTCTGCTGCTGATTCCCTTAAAAAGACATCATGGCCCAGCTAGGGCACCACTCTAATGCTATCACAGGCTATTCTTGGCTTTACTAAAACCACTTCACCATTTTATAACCTTCAGCAACGAAAAGTCTTAGAACAAAATCAAATGAATATTCATTCAATTTGATAACATCATGAGCATAAGTAAACATTGCCTTTGATATTTCTACTCTGTTAGAATCACACAACAAAGCATCATTAGAAAGCACTGGCACATGGGTACAAGAGCACAAAGCATACTTACTTGTATCCAAGAGTGCCTTGAATTGGAGGGACGAATCCCAAAGGGCTTTGTCTTCTGAAACAATGTCCTTATCCAGATATGATTTCAGAAAACACAGTGTGAGAACGGATGAGCCTCGAAATATCCCAAAAAACAAAACTACACAGGGTCTTAACCGTGTAGTTTTGCTTTTTTCCCTTGCAATCCCTACACCCGAGGCAAGGCTGGGAATGCTCCAACTGCTCAGAAGTGTTAACATGGTGGTTTTACTTTATATACCCCTTGGCTAATCAGCATCATCACTACATTGCCATGCCCCATTGGCCATCCCCCCACGAGGCATCATGGGAGGTAGCAGCCATTTTATGAAAACTCACACCTGTCACCTACTTTACTTAACATAACGCAGGACTCATTATCACAGAGTGTCTGAAACCCCCCGTACCTAAAGAAACAGGAAAATGCCCCTCATAAAGAAAGAAATCTTCGCTAGCTTTATCTCATAAATTAATCACTGTTACAGCATGTTGATCCCCAAGAAGTGAAGAACCAAATGGGGGAGAAGGGCTGTCACTGTCACTCAAGCTTTGAGTCTGCATGATAAACGTCTCCAGCTCAGATCACAGGCAGTGTTCACCCATTTGTTTTTCTTTTGTTTATCTGTATAGTGTGGCAGAAGTGACTTTTGAAACTTTGTGAAGGAAAGAAGTTACATTCTGAACATTACAATCATGGTGAGATCTAGTTGGTTTAGCAGCAAACTAAAACTGACAGAGGAGACCAGCATGTTAAAGATAGGCAGTGACATGTAAGAGTGGAATGCATGACTAGCATTGACAAGGACTTGCATGAGTTGACTTTTCAAATGCTCCTTTGTCTGCATTCATAACATACATACACACATACTATATGTTGACAATCACATATGGGAGTTATTTAATAGTATGAATCATGATGATCTTGATATTTTTTTCCCACATTAGGGAATTTCATCTCTGTAGGTTTTCAGCAACAATCACTGAAAAACAACATAGACACAGCTGTTTTTCAGTTGTTTATTTTTGTTCAGAATGTGGTTATATGACATTTATTGGTATTGGTTAATGGTCTGAATAGTTTTTGCAAGGCAACGTATACACAAAATAATCAGTTGCAAGCAGTAGTGTTACAGATATTATCCATTTTTTTAATAATTCACAAAGAAGATTAGGCTCAGTGAACTCTGATATCCAAAGTTTTCCCATAAACAGAATCTGTGCCTGTGAATGCAAAGAGTGATATGGTTTTCCAGATCCTTATACATCCCATAATCAGTGACCTTTATGGTGTTTTTGGCCCCTGTTAACAATATACATACAAATAATCATTATTATTGTATATTTTGTTAGATAGTCTCTAATAGTCAGCAAAACACATCTTTCTCCTGAGTCATCCGGCAAGTACAGGCTCAAAAATCTGTTTTATTAATACTTCGTTAACACTTTACATTAAGGCTGCCCTTGTAAAGGGTTCATAAAGGTGTTTATTCATAATGAATAAGTCATTTACAAATGCTTTAAAAATCTTTGATAAGCAGTTATAACTGCATGAATAAGAATGGTGACTTTAACGCAATACCTGCCAAATAGTGAGTCATTTTTAACTCAAATGTTATAAATGCTTAATAAATGTATTTATTCACACTTATTTATGAACCAGACCTTAAATTCATTGAAAGTCGTTGGGATGTGCTGGAGGAGACTCTACAGAGTGCTTGACTCTTGCATTGTCAATACAAAATCTTGATGCACCTCTTGATGGAAAAAAATGTTGTGATGTTATGTCCATCAAGAGGTGCATAATTTTTTGGTCAAGATCTTGTATTGACAATGCAAGAGTCAAGCACTCTGTTAAGTCTACTCCAGTACATCCCAAAGACTTTCAATGAATTTAAGGTCTATATATATACTGGTGTACGTACTACAGAGCCCCTATAGGGACATAGTGATGGGAAAAATGTGAAGTTTTGCATTCCTCCAAAACACTTTGTATTGGTTTGCAAATCCTTTGTGTTTCCTTCAAAAAAGGTTTTGCATTCCCTCAAAACCTTGTGTTCGCTCACAAAGAAAGAAAGAAAATTTTGCAATGGAACACAAAGTTTCTCAGGGGGATGCAAACATTTTGCGAGTGAATGCAATGTTTCTATACGTTTGACTCACTTGGCTCTCGTCACATGCTGAAACCTTAGTATCATTCATACAGAGCACTTGAGGATAAGTGCAGTGTGAGCTGAGGTCTTCTTCCACCAATACATTTTGCTCATCCAGTCTGGAGAGGAAGTGTGGAGTGGCCCTGTGTCCTGAGGAAATCAAATTGCATTGTAATATGCACTGAATATGAAGCAGAAATTATCATATCATTATCTCGAACAAAAAAAGGCTAATAAAAATGTTATAGTTCAAAAAGGGTCGTCATACTCCAACTTGTGCCTCATTAAGCATGTTACCTGCCTTTATTGTTTACTGTTGGAAAAAAGTAGTAAGTAAAAAAGTAAAGAGCACTGGAGGTAAAGTTAAAAGTATAACTGCGAGACAGCTGTATCTGAATGCAGGGTGAGGAATGACGCCATAGACACCTTCTCAGTAGGGCGACATAGCAAGGAAGCAAAGGTGTAACCCGAGAGCCCTGAGTTATGCTGTGTGATTACAGTAACATGCCCCTGACTAATAGTCCCCCTTTCATTCAGTAGAGAGCCTTAAAGACACCATAAAATCAAATTTGAAGTTTTGAGGCTTTTACATTTGAGGTAATTTGTATGCTAAGCTAATCTATTCGCTATCGCTAAAGGTTCATTCATTCAATTCATCATTCAACATTATTCATAATTATTTCTCTTCTCGTAAAACGAACTAAAATAATGATGACTCATCTTGCACTTAATGAAGTATCAATATTGATATTAACAATAAAATGCTCTCTAAAATAATATTTTAATATGTTTCTTCCCAACTTCATTTTTAATTGGAAAAGACTCTTAATTTTTTGTACTAAAAAACTTTTAATGAGTAAAAAAAAATACTCAAACAATTTCAAAGGGTCTTTAAGGATCAGGTTTTAAGCAAGCCTTAAGTTACAGAACATATAATCCATCCTGTATCTATTTTACATATAAAAAAATGTATTTCCTACCAAAAGGAAAAATATTTTATCAACAGGATTTATCAACAGGTTATTAGTAAACGTACTTGTCAACAAAATCAACAGAAATTCAGAACACAATAAGAAACTGAAACTCATGTGGATATTATGACACCACTGACAAGCAACTTGCATGCAATAAACAAAGTTAATTGTGATGTGTCTATTAGCTGGTGGGCTTGTGAATATACTTCCCTCAGTCACCTCCTACCTCAGGTCAAATTACAGACTCTCACAACCAAGGGTACATACTGTACAACAGTCCTTACTCTTATTTTCAAGCTTAGTGTTGGCAAGTTAGATATGAAGCCCTTTGAACACCAATATGTCTGTATAAAATAAGGGTCACTATAAATTTAATCTATAAATATAAGGCTTTATATTAAGTGTATTTAACTATGTACTAACATTTAAATCAATCATTTGATACAATGTATTGTGTACATGTTTTTACATTGCACTTATATTTAAAAAATACCAATCTCAATATCAGCAAAAGTGTTTTGCAATAAAAAGTGAACACAATAAAACATTTGTTTAATGCAAGTACATAATAGTTAAAGACACCTAATATTAAGTGTGGCTTGCTTTAGATTAATCACTGTTCCAAAAGGTTAAATTACCTTAATTTATGATCATTTATGTATTATATTTATAATTTATCTGGATAATTATGGAAAGTTCAATAAATATAACATAATACAACAAATGTTGGTAACACTTTATTTTGATGTTTCACTTTGGACATTCTACTAACTGTAGGTACTGTACCTTTGCAATTACATGTCAACTACCATCAGAGTCATTAGAGTATTAGTAGACTGTGCTTAATACCTGCTACCACTTTATTTTGATGGTTTCCCAACAGACATTCTACTTACTATAAGTAACTTTGCAAGTACGTCAACTTATTCGACTTACCCGATCACTAACCCAACAGTCAACTAATACTCTAATGAGAGTTAGTGGACATGTAGTTGCAAATTATTGAGAGCTTGTTGAACAGCTTGTTTACTTGCCTTACTTGCCTATGTATTTATTTATTTGGTTGTTGGTTAGTTGGTGTGTACAATTAAAAAAATAAAATAATTATTTTGGACCCCATTTACTTTCATTGTATGGGCAAAACATATAGGCCTATATATTCTTCAAAATACCTTCTTTTGTGTTCTGCAGTCATACAGATTTGAAAGGACAATGAGGGTGAGTGACTGATAAATTAATTTTCCTTATTGAACCATTTCCTTAAGATCTGGAAGTGGATTTGTAAAAAACAACAACAAACTCTTTAAAAATAAATAATTTAATTGCAAAATGCTGAACATGTTATTTCAGAACTGTAACTATAAATAACTGGAGAGCAGACCAGGGCTTCATTACCATCACAAAGGGAATTGTATGCAGATCCATTGCAACTTGCATAATATATTAGGAAAAATACAGAATAATTACTCTCATGTTGAATTTGATTATTGCAAAACATTGTTATAGTGATTTCAGTGTTATAGCCAAAATGAACAAATATGTGGTTAGTTGATGCATACATTTTTAATTAAAAAACAACAAACAAATAAAAAACACTAAATTTTTTACGTTAACATTTATATGGATGTATAAGGTTAAGTGTATATTTAGGTCCTGTGACTGATCAGTATTTCAAAACACCTTTTTGCCTTCTCTAGTTCACTGCATTGTCCTGCAGCGTGACAACATAATTTTTTAAACTACAGATATTCAATGTTGTTTTTCCGAACAAAATAATAGAGCTGCATGCATTAAATTATAAAAGAATAATTAGTTTTAGATGAAGTAAAGCACATCACACCAGAAGATGTGTCAAAAGAGTTTTTATATCTACCCATGTGCTCTTATATTTGTGCAAAGACAGTTAATTTTGTGCACACCAGTGGTTTTGTGACATGTGAAAAAGGTTCAAAAGTAAAGAGTCCACATCAATGAGTTTTCCTTATGTTAATGGCAGTGTCCGTTATTACAACAGCAGATAGAGAAGCCACAAGAAGAAACAGAGGGTGCCAAAGCAGGTGTGCCAGTCCAGTTTGAGAACGTCAAAATCAGGGCTGCTGTTACCTTTGACCTGTAGCATGGAGCTGGACGAGATTGTGCCAGCTGAGTTTGAGGCAGTAACCACATACTGCCCAGAGTCTCTCACAGCAGAGCTGTGAATGAACAATGCATGTTTGCCTTCTTTATGGGACAGTTCAATGTGCTCATCATTGGCCAGTTTGTGTCCATTCTTTAACCTAAACAAAGAGTGAATTATGTCACACAATCACACCACAGCAAAAAAAGGGCACTCATTAATACAAACTCAATGGAAGAGAGAAATTAGAGGTATGTTAAAGTTGAAGGTTTACAGAAAATAAATACAAACTAAGGAAATGTTAGCTACAGGAAATCTAGAATAAAAAGTTAGTATGAATGGATATGCATGAGAAATTAAATCGTTCAAATGAAATGGAATAAAAATGAATGGAATACGTCAACTTTTCTCAACAAACCTGCTTCATGCAGGCAGACACAAATATATGTCTACATAATTGGTCATCTATCTGAACTACAAATACTGGGCTTTGTGATTAATTTTTAGTTTTTAAAAACTGGATATTGATCTATATGTTGTATAATGAGAATTTGCCACCCATTTAGAAACAAAAGTATTCAGATAATTATTAATCTATATACTACACCACCATTCAAAAGTTTAGGGCGGTACCATTTTTTAAATGTTTTTGAAAGTCAAAATTTATTTGATCAAAACACAGTAAAAGTGTTAAGTCTTCTGTTATATATGTCTTTGCTATCACTTTTAAACAATTTGCTGCATCCTTCCTGAAATTTCTCTCTTTCCTTCTAAATTTCTTTAAAATCTTTCTGACCCCAAACTATTGAACAGTTATATTATATTATACATTAAATTATGTTATATTATACATTAAATTATGTTATATTATATTATATTATATTATATCGAAGAAATAGCAAAGAATGTTTTAATTTACAGGTCAAGTTTGTTATAAGCTACCCACCAGGTTAACGTAGGCTCAGGGAATCCAGTGACTTCCACCTCCAGTGTCACTGGAGAGCCCTCCATTACCGTGGTATTAGACAAGGGTTTGGAGAAGTTAGGACCTGTGCCGCCTGTCAGTTTGCCCATAACCTTTTTGGAAGTTGCCCGCCTGATCTCCTCTCGAATGGCTGTGGGCTTGCAGAGATCCGAGTCCAGCTCTGTGGTTAATGGGGTTGGGGTAGCATGCATGTTATTGGGCTGAGCACTGTGGCATTGACCCACACTGGACTCATGCACACACTTTTGCATATCAGTATGACTCTCATGCACTGAGTAAAGCGTTTCAGTGATGCTGCCTGGTGGTGGGTTGCCAGATTTCTTTAAGATGCTGGAGATGGTGTTGGACACAAGACTAGGAGCAGGTACTGTGAGGGGGCTTTGAAGAAAGGAGGATGATTCTGCTCTAAATCTGGCCCCCGAGCCAGTGGTGGGAGATGGGTAGCTCTCGGCCTGGCACGACATCCACTCCTGTTGCCTCTGGTTTAGGGTGTCACCCTGCTGGGAGTGGAACTGGTGGCTGTATTGGTTAACGCGATGGCTGTGAGAGCTCACGCAATAGCCATCATCAAGGTCATTTTCTGACTGAATAATGTTGGATTCTGGAGTCTCAGATAAGGGAGGCAGGGAGATGTCATCTGGGGAGGTGCACTCATATTCATCATTGGAGAGCGACTCCTCAGTGAGATGGTCAGGCTGGAACTCACCCTCTGGTACACTTCCAACAGGAACTGCTGGCTCTGGAGTCCCATGTGACAAAAAGTCCTCCTCTAAAGAATGATGAGCTGCCGTCTATAGAAATAAAACACACAAATAAAGAGAAAAGAATGCCTGTAAATCTCCCTGTAAAATTTGTTACCATATTTTGTTAGTTAGCATTTACAAGCTTAAATATTGTTACATTCCTGTTTCTCGTCCTGTGTGTCATTGTTGTAGTCCTGTGTAGTTTTTTTGGTCTCCGGCTCCACCGTGTTGGCCCTCGAGGGGAAAAACTACACAGGACTACAACAATGGCACACAGGACAGGAAAGTAAATATATTAACTCAAAAATACATGAGAGTTATTAAATCTCATGAGAGATGACATGTAGATACACAGTTGCTTATAGTTAGTAGAATGTCTAAAGTGGACTATCGAAATAAAATGTTACCAGATATTTTATGTGATTATGGTGTATTATTTATACATAGTTTAAAAGAGTATATGCATTTTACATGTCTGTATAACCAGCCATAGAATTTTTTTTATTAAAAAGTACCAAGACATGGCCAGGATGTAAAATCTATATATATATATTTAAACACACTTTAAATGTAGTATATGTTTTAAAAATACATCATTTATTTAAAAATAAATAAATTTAAGTAAAACAGGATTTATTAGTCACTTAAAGAATAGGCCTATTCTTGGTTGAATAGAATTATTAAAATCTTACTTATAATTTGCCTAAGTAAATAAATCAGTCAATCAAACCTTTTCAAAATGGCAAAAGGCACCTTTCCATTGAATGACTCTTATGTCAAACAAGGCTCACCTTGGAATATGAGAGAAAAGGATGATTTCTACTACAGGCCTGATATTTGTCCTCAGAGTTGGCCTTCTGAAGAGGATGCTGTTTCTCTGTACCATGCAACTCCCTTTGGATATCTATGATGATGGGGCGAGATAAAGTTGGATCTCGTGGAGGTGGTGGTGGAGGAGGAGGAGGAGGAGTTTCTTGTGAGTCTCTTTTGGTTTGCTGCATAGTGTGACTCCTCTTATCCCGCTCCACAGGGGAATGGGTCACATTAATGATGTGGGAGTTAGAGATGGAAGTGTGTATTTCCTCTCTCCTCTCTATAGTAGATTTGCACATGATGGTCTCCACTTTGCTGGTCTTGGAATAGGCCTCCTGGGTGTGCAACCTGGTCTCTTGTAGCACTTTTTGATGCTCCGGATGATGCATGTCTGGCAGATCTTGGCTTTGTGCTTTGAGAAGCTGAGGTTTCTTGTTTTCTGGATTCTTGCCGACAGGCATCTCTTTAGTACAGTGTGGGCCTGTCATCTCAGGGGTATGTCCACTTTCCTTTGGTTCAGACTGAAGTGACAACAGAAAAAAGTATGGTTTAGGGTTGAGCGATTTTCTGAATATATATGATATATTTGCAATGCCTTTGCTGATGACAAAATTAAACAACGTTGAATAATGGACTGAGTAAATACCCATTATATTTGTCTATTATGTTTCCTTAAAGGCACTGAACTAACCCTTTAAGACCATCATTACACTGGTTTTATGATCCTTATCTTGTGATTTGTCTCCGATTTAAACTTTAGCAGCAAATATGGTTTTAGAGTTTATATGCAAGTTTGATTAATTTCTGTGAATTAGTTCAATTAATCGATTCAAAACTCTGAACTAATGATTCCTTTAGATCATATACATCAAATATTCACACAAGTATATTCACAGATTTGATTTACAAACAGGGAAAACATGCCTTGATTATTTTTTTTACTCTATGTTTTTGTAATTGAACTTTAATTGTAATTTCCTGCATTTTAAATTGAATTTAAATTGAATGTAACAATTTAGAATGTAACATGTACAAAATGAAGGACAATGTAATTCTGGCATGTTTGAAATTGTAAGTCAAAGCGTTACTGGTGTTTACCGTATCAATGGTGTCCCGTTTGTTGTTGTCTTCAGGTGTAAGAGGTTGTTTCAAAGTCTCTAGCTACAGAAAGAGTTCATTTGAAAATATTAGTAAAAGTATTTTTCAGAAAAAATCTCAGATGAATGTACCAAGTACAATATTATGTTTGGTGTTTTCATCACCTGAAGTTTGGCCTCAAGGTCCAGCAGTCCATTTGAGAGTTCTTTTATTGATTCCACAATTTCATGGTGTTTGTTAATAGTTTTCTCCATATATTTCTTTCCATCTTCAGCACCTACAATTAAAAAAACAGTCACACTGGAAGGCCCACAACACTTCAACTGACTAACTAAATGTCCTTCAGGGTTATATCTATAACATGAAAACATTGGGGAAAAAATCATTTTGACATGCTAATGATTGATATACACGCCTGCCAGTTGTTTAACTGAATTTGTTTTATCATATTGTTCTAGTGTTTCTGATGGGGTGGAATTGACCTGAAACATTTGCTACTATGTTGGATAAATTTCACATTTAAAATAATAAGTCCATGTCCACCTTGTAAGAGCGTATTATGTCAAAGTTTAGTAATTCTAGCTTTTAAATTGATCAGAGGAACATTATAAAGAATTTGAAGGGTTAAAACTATTAATTCCCAAACTGCTGCTATTGCATTTAAACATTGGGCTCTCTAAGAAGTAACATACATAAATGAGGGTTATATGCTCTATTCTATTCATTGGAATGATAAAGAATACATTCCTCCAAACAATATTTCAGAATGCATTCTCAGTTTCTCACCATGTAGCCGCACTGCCAGCTCTGTGATCTGGCTTATTCTCTCCTCTTGCTGTGGTATTGTGGGCCACACAAATTTTTCAAACTGTTTGTAGAGAGAGCTGACTGCTTCCTTAGTCTTACATTGGGAGGAATATTTACCCACACGGACAACTGTGGAACTTGCCTCGTCGCACCAGTACTGATACTGTGTTTAAAATGAAAGGTGAGAGGAGAGACTATTTTCAGAGACTATTTATAGACATTTACTGAGAGACTGCTTTGAAGGCAAACATAAGTTAAAGCAAAGCTGATTCTTTTTGTTTCTACTTAATTTAGCAGCATTAGTAATGGGAAGATCTAAGAGTAAACAGAAATGTAAAACTTTGAAAGAAATTTAAAATTCTATAAATTCCACACCAGGATTATAAATTGAACATGTAAAATTGCTGCTGAATTGTGATAGTAGCTCCTATTGGCTCATTATACTGTATGTTCCTGGTGCACCCCACCTCCTCTAAGGCTTGCTGGAGCTTGACATTCATATCCAGGTTCTGTTTGTACTCCTCCACTGCCCTGTCAAAGTCGCACACCTGTCTCTGCAGCTCATTTAAGGCATCCTCAATCTCTCTGAGGCTGTTGCCAATTAAATGCCTCTCACTGCTGCTGGAGACTTTCAGAGTGAAGGCTTGCAGCTTCTTCTTCAAAACCTACAAAAGGGAGAGATTTGAATGTTACATTTTATAAATATAAGACTCTCAAAGCATTAAAAAAAAGAAATCTCCTTTAGGTATATGTCTGTATAATTGTGTCACTGCTGAGCAAATATTCTGAAGAAAACATTAATAAAATGAGTGCAAGTAGATTAAAAGAGGGCTTCCTTACCTGCAGCTTTTCAATGTAAATCTCAATTTGCTGGAGCTGATTTTTCACCACCTTTATGTTTCTCGACTTCTCGTTTTTCTTCATGTAGTTGAATTTCAAATTGTTGAATTTCTTTTTGAGATCTTTAAAGGACTCTCTCAGCTAAAATAAAAGATTCAGGAAAAACATGCAAGTAAGTGTCTAAAAAGTGCATAAAACACTCCACTAAAAGACAGCTAAGGGTGAATGAAGAAATAGTATGTCCACAAGTTAAGAAATTTTAAAGAATTTTAATATAATTAACTGCATGTATTTTAGGGTTAGGGGTTAAGATTAGGTTTATAGTTAATACTACAGTAACTACATGTAACATGTAACAAGAACACTAAAATAAAGTGTTACCAAAAACACACAAGGAGAAATTTGGGGTAATATAATATAAGTATTATATATATAATACGGTGCCTCCACGGCCTGATTATATTGTCGGCTTTATTTGCTTCTTATTTATTAAATCCAGGCAATTTGTTGATGAAACACCGATTAAAATGAAGATACAATTCATACAAAACGAAATTTACTTTAAAGAAAGGCTTTCTACAATACAAAACTTAATGAAGTGGTCAAAATCATGTCTGACCCACTCAATATGTCTCCCGATATATATTGCGCATCTTATGATCCTATCTTACTCATGCTGTTCACTTTTCATATAATCAACATAGATGAAATTTTAAAAAACATTATATTATTTAAACATAAATATGAAACTAAATAGCCTACGTTTTCTTTAATGGCTACAGTAAAGTACAGAGAAACTTAATGTTGAAGCAGGATTTCAGCAAATGCAGTTTTAACGCTGAGCATGTGGGGGAGGGGTGCGATTTTCGAGTAATAATCGAATAATTCCCAGCGATCATCGAATATTATTTTTGCTTGAAATGCCCATCCCTAATAAAGTCAGACTTGTGTGATATACAGTCGCATTTGTGTGTATAACAGAATTGTGAGATAAACTCGCAATTGTGTGAAAAAATGTCAGAATTGTGAGATAAAAAGTCGCAATTATCTTTTTTTATTTTTTTATTCCGTGGTGGAAACAAGCTTCCATATGCTTCTGATTGCTGATTGCTTTTAGAAGGAAAAGCTGTCCATAAATGCTGGTCTAGGATCAGTTTTCTCCGTAATAAAGAATATTGGTAATCCTCTCGTTATAATAAGCAGTAAGACATTTATTGTGCATCAGCTTCACTGATAATAATGGAACTTTGTGAAATCGCAATTAAATTGTATAACCGCTTTTTAATTGGGCTATAATAAAATGAGCTTTCTAATAAATAAAAATTTCTGCCATGCCAAATCCATATGGTAAATGTTTTTAAAGAGGAATCCATATCCTCATGGCGTTGGTTCACCCTCTGCCTATTAGAAATGTAAATTTTTTTTATTTTAAATGTAACTTTGTGTTCTGGTGTTGTTTTAATATAGAACTTGGTCTATTTGTGTTTTATTAAATGCAGGATGTTATTGTTTTGAGAATCCAGTGTCCCCCACCCCCCACCCCCCATTCTATATGTTCTGGCAACGGCCCTGATATATATGGAACAACAAACATATACAACATGAATCATTTTCATTTTAGGTTGAACTATCCCTTTGAAACCCCTCTCTAAAACCACAATATCCGCCAATATAACAATATATCGCTTAACATGCTGATTATGAAACGTGTAACCAAATATAAGATTAGTTGTACATGTATGTGGGGAGGATCTCTAGCAGAGTGCAGTTCGGTGAGTCCAGGGGGATTATTTTAGAGGGATTAATTGTCAGACAGGTGGATGATTTATAATGCAGATCCATTTCTGTCCAGCCTGATGAGCTTTTGCAATGGTGTCCTGTCTCCAAATGACAGGCTCAAGTGTCGCCCAAAGACAGCTGCAGCCCAGCTTAGAGCCTGTTAAAGAAGCCTCATAATTGTCTTACTGGATTTTTCCAACAGGGGGCTGTAGAGGAAATTTCTGCTGCAGCCCAAACAGAGGGAGATGCGTGGAAGAAAGTTCAGTTTAACCACATTAATGGTTCCCATCTAAACAACTTACTCAAACTGTGCTCAGTAAACATTTATGGTGGCACTGTTTTTTCATGGCCTTCTGATCTGTAAAACCAAACTGGTGAATATCACAGCATAATAAAGATGTAAGTCATTGATGGCCATCTTGAGTGCAATTAGATCCACTACTTAACAGGACAGTAAGAAATGTTACTTCTAATTCAACTCTAAAATATAAAGGAGTCAGCACGACTACAATGAAATATCCTTTCAGTAACATATGAAAGCTTCTGTAAGCAGTACACTGGACTTGTGAACTCACAGTAAGAGAAATAGAGTCACTCCTCCTTGCAGATGAACAGCAGCAACTGTCCAAGCTAAAATATCAGCTTGTTTACTCATGCATAATATTTATGACTGGATGGTGGATCGATGGGTTTGACTGATGTGACAACAATATGGTGACTCACATGGACATTGAATACTATGTTGAGTCATGCCTTATTCTTGATATGAATAAGTGGTGATTTACAGTTTAATTAAAAATGTATTATTCTCTCCATTTTTGCTTTCGATCACATACTATACACTATTGTTCAAAAGTTTGGGGACATTTTTTTTCTCAGCGAGGATGCATTAAATTGTTCAAAAGTGACAGTAAAGACTTTAAACATTGTTACAACAAAACAACAACAAAAAAACTATTTCAAATAAATGCTGTTCTTTTGAAATTTCTATTCATAAAATAATCCTGATCATGGTTTCCACAAAAATATAATATTGTTTTCAACATTGATAATAATAAGAAATGTTTCTTGAGCACAAAATCAGCTTATCAGAATGATTTCTAAAGGACACTGAAGACTGGAGTAATGATGCTGAAAATTCAGCTTTGCATCACAGAAACAAACTACATTTTAAAGTATATTAAAATAGAAAACAGTTATTTTAAATGGTAATCATGTTTCACAATAGTACTGTTTTTACTGTATTTGATCAAATAAATGCAGCCAGAGACTTCTTTCAAAAACATAAACAAATCTTATCCACCCCATTCTTTTGAACAGTACTGTACGGAACCCTTATATGTTTTCATTTCATAAAAAAGTTTTCATAGTCTATGCACCAATCCAAATCCCACTGTTTAGACAGTGATTTGAAGTGAAGACTCCCTACATTTTAAAGCCACACTAGAGATGTTCACATAAATCCAGAACATATACGGACTCTATAAAGTACAGCTACTTTTAGAAATGTCTTTGCTCTATTTACAGTCTTGCAGCAGTCATACATTGAAATAGCATGACATCACCTGGCATGGTTAACTTGGATATGTTTAAGAAGCTTTGAATTTTGACTTCTACTCAGGAGTAAGATATAGACACAAGGGTTCTGGAATGCTGATTTACTAATAGAGACCCATGATTTGAATTGGTTCAGTGCAACCCATGTCTTTGCGTGAAATCTCCTTGTGAAAATATAAAATAGTTTATCTTCAGAACGTGACAGTGCATTAAACAGTTCACAAAACCTTCCAATATGTCACAGGTCTAAACCAGTGGTTCTCAACCTTTTTTGACTCCAAATAAAATTAATAAAATGTATAAAACGGCCATGGATTTATAAGGTTTTATTAATTTAAATGAAAGTATAGAAATCACAGTTTTATAATTATTCAAAGAAAACTTAAAAAATAATTTAAAAAAATAAAATGTTTTAGAAATATATTGAATTTCAAGCTTATTTCAATGCTTGTTTTGTCTTTATTTTACATCATCTTGATACATCTATAAAAGTTTGCTGAGGCCCCCTAATGGACCCCAGACCCCTAGTTTAGAATCACTGGTCTATATGCCTGTGCTTATTCATTTAGAGAGGAAAAAACTGAAATTGTTCTCCTCTAGAGGGAGACAGAGAATATAATATTATCACAACAGTAACAAATGTTTGTATGAAGACATTCTAAAATGTTTGAAATTATTTATGTTGCCTCTCACCAATCTCTAAAATTAAACTATTGTTAACATTTTTTGCAGTCCATGTGGCAGCTTAAAAAAAGAAAAAGAAAGATAAGTGAATATGTCTGTGTTCCTCTTACACATAAACCAATTTGTGCTGTAATCAAAAATCATAAAGGACATCATGAAACTGAGTCGTGATAGGAAAGTGCCCTGGGAGGCTTGCAGTGTAATCTTGGGGATTGACTGTTGGTTTTGTGGTTGGGGGGCATTAAGTATGTGATAAGGGTGGAATCCTTCCTGCTATCTGAAGTGATGAGAGACAAATGGCAGGATCCCTCAGTCAACAGAGGGAAAGACAAACCCTGCAGTTCACAGGCTAAATTTAACAAGCTATAAATAATTCAGGGAGAGTGACAATGAGAGTTAGCCAACACATGTGTTGCTGAGCCCAGGATCTATGGGCTGGGACATTAACACATCTTTAAGGAAAATGACAGACAGTAAGGGCTGGACCAAAATCCTTCTTCATACAGTTAAAAGGGGATCATGAGGAATCAAAGCTTCAGTGATCTGAAAAAATTAAAACATACTAACTTCCAGAACCCAACATTTCTTCCCCAGTGAAAAAAGGTCATTTGTTGAAACTTAAGCTGCTAAAATTGGCTTGTTCTGTACTTTCCAACGTGCTTTGCACAATACAATGCAGGCTTTGCTAAGAAGCTGTGAAGGAGGGGACCATTAACAACTATATTGGACCCAACAGTCTTGTTTCACATGCATAAGGGTCGTTTTCACTGGAGTCTTAATAGCACAGCAGTCTCTAACGTCTCTTTGAGTTAAGTTATGATTGCTTTGGGCACAAAAATATAAGTGGACCTCATGGGGAAAAAAACAGACAAGTGCAAATAAACACTTATATTATATTATCTTTCTTCCTGTGTTCTTCCTGATCTGCGCCTCTGATTAGATTAGTAGGTCAGAGATCACTACAGATTAGTAAATGACCTAAACCCTGACCAACTGACACACACATACAATACTCACCTCACTGATTTCTTCCTTATGAAGGCAGAAGTGGACGTTGCTTATCAAACTCTCTTCACACTTATTAGCCTCAGCGATCCAGTCAGTGCTTCCTCTCTCCAACTTTACCAGTTTCTCATGTAACTGCTGCACTGACAACACCAGCACATGCTTGGAGCATAAAGAAGGGGGAAAAGGATGGTCATTTCTGGCAGTTTCTATCAAATCAATGAGTATTGTTAATGCATCGCAAAGAAATAATCAACAGCATGGTTCCACATGTTCTGTTGACATTATGTAAATTATGTAACAATTCAGATTCAGGTAAGGAAATCCAAATAATGCATGGATTTTTTGAAGATACTGAGGGCATGAGATATTGTTAATCAATCAACGCACCGACTGCTGCACAGTGCTGGTGAGGTCTGCACCCAGCGAGAGGGCCAGCTTATACAGATGGCGGATGTGACTCTGCCTCTCTTGGTGCTGAGTCAACTGAGTCCTGGCCTGACTGGTGTCACTAAACACCATCACTGGTTCTGTGTGTAAGACGGTATCCAACTAAAATAAAATAAAGTAAAAACAATTAATTATGCTTAGGCTCCAAATTTCAGCATCTAATGTAATGTAATATAATTATTATTGCAACTAGTAGTTCTACTATTGGTTAACCAAAATTTATATTTGTCTACAAAACTTAAAAACAAAAAATTTAATAAAAAATATTATTTTTAATGAGCTGGCCATGGTAGTTAAGGTAAAGAAAAACAGGCAACAAGTGTCCAGCATAGGGTAATAACATTCAGTACTTGTTCAGTACTGTTTAAAACAAATGCATCCAATTAGTGAATGATGATGATGATGATGATGATTATTATAATTATTACTACTACTACTATTATTAGTGTTTAGTCCAGTGGCTTAGTCACAATTTATAGTTGTCAGGATGTAACTTGTGGCGCTGGCTAAAAGAATGCGCAGCTTGGTTGGTGACTGAAGAAGATGCTTGTAAATTTTCTGCATCACTATTTAATTCTCATGCTTTTATTATTAATTACTCTAAAACTGTGAAAAAAACAATAATAAAGATTGAGAAGGTGTCCATCTATTAACAGTACATATCAATTCTGATTTTAAATCCATCACAATCTCTGATTTCTCTGATTCTATAAAGTGTTCTGACAGAAATGGGACTTTACCTCTTGATAAAGCTGGTGAAATTTACCGGCCATACTGAGAACGGTTTCATACTCCCTGATTTTATCTCTGATATGCTGATGTAGCTGCAGAAGCTCAGAAACTTTCTCGTTCTTCTCTTTCACTGGTATCCCCTTTAAGCCGAGCAGCTCGGATGTTTTAACCAGGAATTCCACCTCTGCATTCAGTTGCTATGAAGGTTTTAAAATTTAGGTTAGTTGTAAAGTTGCTAAAACAAATCATAAACACTGATGAGAAAGCAAAAAGTCTCTCACCAGGAATTCTGGCTTTACAGAGTTGAATTTCTCCTGTAGTTTATACACAGACTGAGGATCACCCCCCAAATCAACCTTTGATGCTGGAGCAAAAATCTCCTCCAATGCCCTTAAATCATGAAGAACCTGCAGGCAATTAGCGAAGAATTTAGGGCATTGAACAAAGATGGTCTATTAATAATGTTTTGTTGTAAAAAACAACAACAACAAAAACATTTGCAGTCTCTTTAAATGCTCTAATAATTGAAAATAATATGGATGGGCCAACATTTCACAAATTGCCATATTCTGATGTATTTCCAAGTGAAATCCCAAGTTACCTTTTTAAGTTGATCTTTACATTTTTTCCATTGCTTCTTCACAGATTTTATCTGACTGTAATGAAGTTGCCAGGATGTCCACAAGTCTGCTAGTTCAGATTTCTTCCTGGTCAGCGTCTCCATATATTTTTCTACAACATGCCCTGCTGCTTTAACGTTTAGATTCAGGTTGCCACTGATCTGCAAAATAAATAAATAAATACATACACACAAAATATTTATTTATTGTTTGTTTTAAACCCCCGAGACACTGCCATAGATTTGTAAAGACCACTTATTGTTAAGCTTGTGATAAAATGCTCTACAGCGTTTCATACCATGTTAGATGAGTTAATAAAGTTGTTGCCTAGATCCTGCATGGTGAAAAACCTCTGCAGCAATGACTGCCACTTAGCATCCAACATTTCCTTCATGGATGCACCTGCTCCTTCATTTTCCTCCTCTTCCTCTGGCTTGTTCTTGTAGCATTCCTGAAGAGTCCTTATCTGCTCCTCAACCTGTGCCACCACAGAAAATATCATCATTGGACTATTGGCCTTAGTCTAACTGGGTACTTCATTACAATAAATATATGTCATAAATATATAACCATACCTCATCTGCACAGCGCAGAAAGTCCACATAGGGCCTGAGGCTCTCCACGCGTGATGATATGTTCCTTACCAATGTTTTCACCTCCTCTGCCAGAAGTGAAGCTTTGTTCGAAAACTCGACTGTCTCTGAGGATTCCAGTCCCTTTAGTTCTTTTATAAAACTAGTTATAGCCTCTGATTCTCTCATAGCATCCTGCAGGACAAAAAACACCACGTTTTACAATGAGTAGATCTTCATAGCACTTTTACAAACTTTTTAGGAGTTGTATAAAATAACACAATTCACTTTGAACTTTCCATATCATATTGTACTCTCAGTGAAGGCGAGTATAAAGACACCTGAGACTGTGAGAGTAGCTCAACATGCTTGTTAAGGGTGTCCTCAGCCTCAGTTAGAGATGAACCAGGCTCTGTTCTGGCAGACAGGACACTGTTGCTGCTCTTAATCCAAGCAGAGACCTGTAGAGATTCAGATCATTGAGGAAATATATACACTTTTCAGCAAGCTACTGTGAAATATTAAGCCACATTTATTGACATATAATAAACAATCTAATGATGCATTTAAAAAAAGAAAAGAGTTTAAGGGTGAATCTCAGGAAAACATGTCCAGGGTAAATAAATAAATAATACATTTTTGCATTTGTTTAGTTTAATCAGCATACAGGCAAGACAAAATATAACCATGATCTATAAATACTAGGGAGAATACAACAAAAAACAAAATACGTTTTGTTTTAAAATGATTATTATTATAAATAAATAGTATTCGTCCTTTCAGCATTAAGGCAACCGCAATGACAACAATGGTGTATCATTTTTTATTATTATTAGGTGGAGAAATGTGCCAATAAATGTACATATTTTGTGACATTAGATAAATAAATTTGATTTGTTTTTAATCAGCATAAATAGAAAGTCAAGCGTAAATAATAATTATATTTTTGCATTTGATTAGAAAGGCAACAGCAAATACAACCATAATGTATAAATACTTAATATAAATGATGCCTTTGAATTTTAAGTATTATTATTTATTACAATCATTTTAAAATAATGTATCAAAAAATGTAGTTTCACCCATAATTCTGTCTTATTAGAGGTGTCTTAAAACAGTGAAAAGAGAGACCATCTCGTTTTTCTATACCTTAGCCACCAATTCTTCGAATGAGGACACCAGCTGCTGCCTTTTGCCTGTTAACTCTCTGTGGGCATGACACTCATGGCTCAGAACCTCAATTCTCTCTTTGATGTATCCCAGCATCCTTTGTAGCCCTCCAACTTGGGCACTAACAAACAAACAAACACACACAGATGCCTGACATTGCACAGAACATCCCAATCCACGGAAAAACCTGGAGTCTGGATATCAACTGTGATAGGGTCTTTTTTTAACACACTGTAGCATCTGCTCTTTGTCTTCTCACCTTTGTGGGTCAAGCTTCTGAAGGAACAGCTGACCTCTCTGAAGAGGCTCGGTGGATGAGTCTTTTATACTGCGTGAAAACTCTTCATGTTTCCTAGCAAGCTCAGGTAATGACAGAGGTTGAGTCTTCAACTCCTTTATAGCAATCTCTATCGTGCCCAGCACCTCAAATGCCTGATGACAAAAAAATATACAATTTCATAAAACCTTTGTATTTAATACATAAATGTGGATCACTGAGTCTATGCTGACTAACTGGCCAGATTTCCATTTGTAAGTCAGGATACAATCTCTTGAAGTATATATTTAAACGATTTATACTTTACGAAATATTGCAGTACAAATGTCTCCATTATGGCCCTCAAAAGATTGATGTTATCACGCAGTCAATCAGTCATAATTAATTTGATTGAATTTGATTCTCACTAATTCTTCTGCTTCATCTTTTAAATTGTCCTTTCTAAAAAAGCCTTGCACTTATATACGTTTAGAAAGTCTTCCAGTTTTGTGGAACAGACCAGCCATTAGTCGGGTGGGTAATTACACAGAAAAGAGAGAGGCCACAAAGCATTTGACCACTGGATTCACAGAAATCATTCCACTTTTGAGGAGGGTTTTCTCAACATTGCATATCGAATCAACTCCTGACGAACACTAATCATTATTTGAATTGTCACATTTAACAATATATTGCAATGTCTTTGGAAGGCTTTTGTCTTTCAAACTGTTTTTTGTTATTATTTTAAAATTATTTATTTTAATTTGATTTATTTAATTATTTGCTTTTCATTAAACTCCCAAACCCCCTGCAGTTCCTTCACAAACCCTATCCTATTCAATTCAATGCAATAAACGAGTTTGGTCAAAAGTAATCTGAAAGTAAAAGTTTCTGTAATGGTGTAGTTGCTGTTTTGATTCTCCTGCGTATTCTTCCTGTTAATTATTAAAGACTTATTCTTTTTGGATTCATGCGTGTTTGACAACCTGTGACAATTACATCACCAACTTCAATTTTTGTCATGTAATGCAAGTAACATTAAATATATTATGCAATTTTAAATTTCCCTGATATTTCCAGGTTTTACACACTCTGCATTAATTAACTATATCAACTTGCATTTTATAAGCACACAACAAAATTCACCTTTAAGGTATCCATGTCATTTATGTTTTGTTAAAAAATGTGAAAGTTTCTTCAAGTAATGTTAATCACAGGCCTTAAAACTTTTATTCCTGAGGGAATCCACTGCAAATTAGCCTTCCAGGTTAGCCTACAATTTGATGTCATGACCAAACAGCTTGATATCAATGTATGTTCTCTTTATAATATCACTCTCTTTTATAATCCACACTCATATTATTACAATATACATCTCCACTAGGGGGTACTACCTCCAACAACAAAACACATAAGTCATTAGAGTGCTCTCAGAAGAAATACAGCCGCTGAAGTGTTTACCAAGAGTTAGAGCTCTGTCAGCTCAGTTATCCAAACCTCAACTTAGTCAAAGCATGTGAAGTGCTACTACACTACAGTGCATACTTTATTAGCACTGCTGTAAAAGGCATTGCTCTCCTGTAGATGAGCCAGACGATTCATCATGAGGCTCCAGAACTGCTCGTGTGTAGTTTTGAGGTTCTCACTCTTCTCTGACAAGCGCTGAAGTTGTGTGGACTCATTCGAGGAAAGCAGATCTGATGCCTGCTGTAGTAACCTCTCGACCAGCACACCCCAGTCCTGAAGGAAGATACAGTATGAAACACAAAGACAAACAGTATTATTTGTGCTAGTCCTGATATGAAGTACCTTTTAAACTGGAAAAGAATATGTGTGTGCTGTAATACTTGCAGCTATTTCTATATCAGATTCTAAGTAATGTGCTGTGGTCATGCTCAGACACTTTATTAATTATAACTTGATTATTTTACACAATGGCAAGTAGATTAACAGTTCAGAAATAGAGATCTAAAGTTACTGTAGCTGTGGCTCAGTGAGGGATTTAAATTACATGATGATGTCAATTTAATTTAGAAGTTATATAATACCATACACATTTCTTTTTTATTAAAAGTATTTATTTAATGTATACAATTATTATATATATATATATTTTTTTTTTACTGATGTCTGTGTTGTTTTCCCACCAAAATGTTGTCACATCCTGATGTCTGGCTTTTGCTAGTAAAATAGTTGTTTGAATGTGATCAAAAACAGGATAAGTCATTTTGTGGACAAAGACCTGTACACTAATTATAGATTTAATCAATTAAAACACAATGGCCTGGTTTCACAGACAGGGATTAGATTAAACCAGGATTAGGCCTTAGTTCAATTAGGACATTTAAAGGTGCACTAAGCGATGTCACACGTTTTTTAGGCTGAAACATTTTTTGTCACATACAGCAAACATCTCCTCACTATCCGCTAGCTGCCTGCCCCCTGAACACACTGTAAAAAAACGCAGTCTCTGTAGACAGCCCAGGCTCCACAAACGGCAGCAAAAACAAACTGGCCCAGCCTGGACCATGAAACATAACAAACAGTGTTCCAGCCAATAACAGCTGGAACACTGAATGATGTGGGGGTGGGGGGGTTATTGCACGTGCACATGAAGGGGGGGTGTGGGGAGTGGAGGAGAGAGCAGCATGAAGAGGTAAGTTAGCTAGAGGAGAGATGTCCTAGACAACGACTAACGTTAGAATTATATTCTCTTGAATTTTTTCAGGAAGCAGGGAAGGGAGGGGGAGGGGACGGGATGAGGAGGAGGGAGGGTCGAGCTAGTCTCCGTTTTGTTTGACAGTACTTCGAACGTCAACAAGTAGTGATGTCACCCAACATCGCTTAGAGCACCTTTAAGTAGCTTCTATAATAATGCCTTAGAGAAAACCAATTCTTATGTGCATCTTGAGACAAAACAATGGCACTGACATATTTTAAGATATGTCAGTGCAAGTTGCTTTCAGTTAAAACGGCTCAAATATGCATTTTAGTCTGAGACTAGACTTAAGCCTTGTCTGTGAAACTGGAGGAATGTGTTTTGTTTTGAAACATTTTGAAAAGAGAAATAAATAACACCTGAAATATTCATACTAAATTGTTTTTTAGCAGACAGCGCATAACACCTGAGACAGAGCAAACATGGCAATAAAATTAATTAAAATTCAATTATGACATTTACTCATTATATTGTGAGAAAGAAATACTGTATGTTTCCCATTTTGAACCCCACTAGGTTTAATATTTTATCCAATATATTAAGATATATGTGATTTATTTTACATTTATTTTATTTTACTGTGAAGTTAAACTGAAGCTACATGTTTATTAAAAATTGATCTCTTACCTTGGCTTTCTGTTCAAACTCTTTGCAGTCATGTAGTAAGTCCTCATTTTCTGACAGAGATGAACCCAGCTGGCTTTTTTCCAAGAGCAAAGTAGTCTTTTCCTTAAACCATTGTGTTACCTGTTTAAAAGTACACATTACAGTTTTAAGATGCAACAGTGTGAGAAGTGTGAGACCTGAAGTATAATTGTGTAGTAAAATTTAATCAAAATTAAATTACAAATGATCAGCATAAAAAAATAGATTAAAGTACTTTATATATTTTATTTTTTGCTGTCTTTAATGACAGCAGTACATATCTGACATACATAAAACCTGATGATCATGTTTTCCATGCAAGATTAGTGTAGGTATGTTCTAAAGAGCTCCAATGGAAGCAAAAACATCTGACTGTCAGTTTTTTTCCTTTAATTGTTTTTTTTTTTTTTGATAATCTTAAATATTATTTGATTCACAGTTTTTTAATTCAGCAGTATACATTTATTATTATTTTAAATTGAACATTGTGATTCAAAACATTAGTGAAAGCAGTAAGAGCATTTCCACTGGGATCATATCAAACACAAGAATGTGCCCTGTCCCCTCTCAGCATGTTAAGTATGCTGGACAGTTATTTTAGTTCAACATTTTTAAAAGGCAGCCGGTCATCAGCATGTTTTTGCAGAGTGCCTTTGAGCTTGAGTAACCTTTACTATGTGAGGGTTTGTACAAACTAAAGTGAACACAACAAAAAGGCACTATCATGAAAATGATGACTTTCACGTTAGCTATATTCATCATTTCATATTTTATTACCAAGCTATTCATTACACAATGGCAGGAATGTCAGGATTGTGGCTAGTTTCTGCAGAACCCTTTATGCAGCACAGCCAGACATTTACTGTTTTCATTTTATTCTGATGTCATGTGGTAGATATCTTAAAGGAGCAATCAGTAAATTTTAATGTTGCACTAGCCAGTATTGTCTTGGACCTGGCGGTGTAGCTGTAGCATCCAGAAAACTAAACAAAACAAAAAAAAAAATTCCAAGCCGAACACTTAAAAATAGTGCCTCTTACACTCTTCTGTCGCAAGTCCAGGTGCAGCTGATGTCATATCTTCTTTTACAGATTTTTTTTTTACTTAACTTGAGACACAATATATCCAGTTTCTATACTAAAAATGACTTTTTCTTCTGGCTGAGTGGCTTACCTCCTGTTCCTGTCGCTCCCATTGGCAAATGCGGTGGATTGTTTCCAGCTCATGCTGCTGATGTCTCATGCAAATGTCCACTTGCCTGCGTCTGTCCTGCAGAATCTCCATTAGACCTTCAACCTTTCCATAGCTGCTTCTGGCTCCATGAGAAGCTCTGTCATACTGCAGGGCCTTCTCGGACTGGAAGTCCTTCAAAAATTCCAGCAACTCACGACTCTTTTTCAACACCAGCATTGACTTCTCCAACATCCCTGAGGATAGAGCACAAGCTTTGGTGTGTTTGATCCTACAGTGTCTATGACAGATAACAATAAGCTCTATGCAGACTTATTTTGACGTTCATATGATGATGATCTCATTATAGTGTTTTTTACTGTCAATCTAACAAAGCTTCCACTACGGACTTTGTTCTTGCTGCTAGGGTGTTGGGTGCATCATTAGTCAGTTGCGTTGGTGTTCTGGTTGCTTTGGTGGCTGTGAGTTGCAAGGGTGTTCAGAATGGTGCCTATAGTTATTTAGTTTGAATGACAGACAAACCTTGGGAACAAAGCTCTTACCTCTTCTAATAGTGCCGTGTCTCTGAAGCAGTTCATTCATGTTGTCTGCAGTGGTCGACTTCTGGCCAACACTCTGAAAGTCCTCAGCTTCGTCTATCCTGATGGCAAACTATAATCAAAAAAGTTTTTAGGTAAGTTTTAGATAAGTTTAAGTCTCAACAAGGCTGCATTTATTTAATCGGAAATACAGTAAATAGTATTATGAAATATTGTTACAGTTTAACATAACTGTTTTAATATATTTTAAAATTGGATTTATTCCTTTAATTCCAAAGCTGAATTTTTAGTGTCACACGATCCTTCAAAAATCATTCTTATGTGTTAATTTGGTGCTCAAGAAATATTTCTTGTTATTGTCAATGTTGAAAATGATTGTACTGCTTAATATTTTTAGTGGAAACTGTAAAAAATAAAGTGAAAAATGTATGCATTGCATGCAACAAGAACTGTATGCAACAACAAAAGCAGTGTAGGCAAATTACTCATGAACTAGTTTTTTCTTAATGCGTCAGTCAAAAATGCTTGAGTCATTGGTTTGAATCAAACAACCATTTGTTTGATTAATATTATAGCCATTTCCAATTAAAATGAAAAAAAAGTTGTTACTGTGTTGAATGTTTTTATAGATTTTTGTAACTGACTGGTTGCTCACGACAACATGTAGTTCAGAATCAAATTCAGAACAGAGTTTTGTTGTAATAGATGGCATTTTCATAAATGCAAATATCAAAATGTTACCAAAATAATACTGTTTTGTTTTAATGAGTATTTTTAGTTTCAATGGAATCAATTTATTGGTAAGGAGATTACTTCAAAAGTTCCTACTAAAGCAATTGTAGATGGAATCACTATGGAACAAAAATAGTTAAATTCCTTTTGATTCTCATCTCTGAGAAAGAATGATATCTGAGATCTGGTATACGCCACATTTCTTTCAACATCTGCTCGGAAACAGGGTGTGTACTCTGCATGACCAGTTTCTGGTGAAAGACAGCTCCATCGCATCACAAAAATGATAGCAGCAACCTTCAACGGATGAATGCAGTCGACTATGTACGTCATCATAACGGTAATTTAGCAGGAAGCATGTGTGTTGAAATGTTAGCAGCAAAACAAATATTGTTCTGAAACATGTTCAACGTTTGTTTACGCTTTCGGCTTCTGTCAAAACAGCAGCATGTGACCTTGATGAGGAGTCATCTTTTATCTGGAATTTATAGCGGAAGCAGATTTCAAAGTACTGTGACTGACTTGCACAGAAGTGGCTGTTCACTATAGAAAACTGAAGAAATATACAACATTGCATGTTCAATATCAAATAGCACCATGGTTTCCAACTTTAAAGCTGTAAAAACAAATACTGTCATTGTTTTGAACAGTACACCGCGTACTGCACTCCCCGCGGAATGTTTAACCATCAGAGACCAAGCTTTTTTTCTGTAAATTGTTTTTTAAAAGCCGCTGGTTATGAAAATAATGATACTTACTTTATGTTTGGAAAATGTTACGAAAATATAACAATGGGCTTTTAAAGTTACAATATTTCACAGCTGTTATGCACAATGGCCCTCTAAAGGACACTTAAGGACACAGTTCTCTTTGCATTTTCTGCTTCAAAAAAACAAAACTGCATTTTCATGCAACTTTGCTACAGCGAGTCTCTGTGGGTTCAAGTATGTCAGCAGGTCCTATAAGCAACTACATTACCTCCAGAGCACACTCAAAGAAATGGCAAGCCAAGATCAGGAGGGATCTCCTCTTCTCCAGGTGTGTCACCAGTGTTTTCCAAGCCTCGCTGAGAGAGACAGCCATTGCCTCGTACACCAGACCCTCTCCTTCCTTCTGAGCTGCTGTTTTATCTGCCTCCTCCAGCAAAGCCCACACACCTCCTTCATTTTTCTGTTAGATTGAAATTCAATTATTAGAGTATTATTAAGTATATTAAGTGTTAAGTCTTTCTTTTATTTAAACTGTAAACAAGAAGCAGCTTCCATGCTGATTAGACACGTCTGGTGGGCAGATGCACATAAGCACATAATGAAATATTAATGTGCAATGCTGTTTTAACTGTGGTAGAGGATTTTTTTTTTTTTTTTTGATTAAAGGCTATACTCTTCGTTCTGGGTCTGTAGTTACTTTTGGTCAGATAGCAGCTCTGATGTTCACCAAAACAGTTTGGAGCGGTCTGACCATTTTTTCACTTTCAAATATAGCACAGAAATGCATATAATTGTATGTTCAAATAAATATTTTTAAGGCAGATCAAAGCAGCAAGGAACTCTCCTTGTAAGGTCTGAAAGCATCGCTTTGTGGCATATGACAGATGTAACGCCAGCCATTTGGATAGGGCAATATAAAAGTGTACAAAATGTCTTATGAAACTGTGCTAAGAATGTTAAACATCTGTTATTAATTTCTCTTCATTAAATCCTTGATTTTTACCCTGCAAATCACTTTATAATTCACCTTCAAAACATTCATCATGAATGGAATCATCCCACTGAAAAGAGCAGATTTATAACAATCATATTTCAAAGGCTATAATGAAACATTAAAGAACCTTGCAGTTAAACTGTGTGGTGGGTCTTTAATAGGCATTAAAGATCAGGAGCCTCCAACAACGGCAACATAAAACGCCAGTGGAAATGCCGTTAATCATCTCCTCATGGTTCTGTGAGGAAGATAGGGCACCGAAAGAACAGAAAACTATACAAATACTGTACATGCCAGCCAAAAGTTTGAACACACATACTATTTTTTACTTTTCAGAAAAATAATAAAGTCATCAACACTATAAAATAACACAACAGTAGTTTGGGAATCATCAAAACTGTACTATATTATAGCTTCTTTAAAGTTGATAAACCAACTTTTTGAAAGAAGTCTCTTATTCTCACTCAAGCTGCATTTATTTGATCAATAAATACAGTAAGGACACTTGTTGGCTGCTTACTTCACTATCTGGTCTAACTCATCCATACAGTAGTCGTAGTAATAATAATAATAATAATAATAATAATAATAAAAATTGTCTACAAAACAAATTTTGTCTGCATAAACCTTATGATAAAAATGGTTTTAAAGATCATGAGAAATATAAATTTAGTTAGGTCTATCTAAACTTTTGTCTGGTAGTCTACAAAATAAAACAATTGTGCTTTAAAGCCCAGCTGTAGTCAATCATTTTATCCCTTAAAAACAGGGTTGTTTGTGATGTCAGCGATTTCAAACCGCGTTTTTGAGTATTTGGTTCACTGCAGTTTTAAGGAGAAAATATTCAGCAATGGTGTAGAGTATAGACTTATACATTTCTACATGGTTTGTCTTAAAGCACATTAAAAACACCTCATAGACATATAAACAACATTAAAAACTTGATTTTCACCACAGAATTTTTTTTTATTTTGCGTTGGTACAGCTGAGATTACCTTAAGTTTGGCAAGAAGCTGCTCGTGTTCCTCTAGAAGCTTTTTGGTCTCATCTTGGTTGTTTCCAATCTCCAAGAGGTTGGGTTGCGCTTCAATCAGTTGTAGATGCACCAGCTCCCCACACTTTAAACACACACACGCACACAGAAGTGTTAATATTTGCTTGTGCTTCTGCACATGCACCTCTTGTATCCACGTGGCCCCAAGTGCATTTCACAGACTGTAAACAAGACTAGTCTTCCACTGGCCCCTGGCCAAAGCGCACTTCGATTTCAATGCCAAGCCCCCTCAGTGAATTCATCCGATTAATTGCTAGTCCCAATGCACACTTTGGCATGCAAATTGCACTGATCTTAAATTCACATCGCATTTTGCAAGTACGGGACAAGCCATTCTGAGAATGAATGAAATGTGAAGCTTCCACAGCTGCCACAGCCTGTCATGTTTGTTAAACAAAAGCAAAAAATACAGTTTAAGGTATGTGGTCTGATGGCTAATTATCAGCTCTGTATACATTAAAGTATCCCTATTATGCTATTTTAAACGTTCCTTGTTTTGGAGGTCTCCTACAATAGCTTTACATGCATCCAAGATCAAGAAACACTTCAATTTTCAAATAATAATATACATTGCAGCATCACCTCTTTTCTAACAGTGCCTGAAAAAGCTTGATAAAGGATTCAATCTCTCTAAACCCCTCCTCAACGAAAGCTTCAGGCAGCATACAGGGTCTATTGCAGGCTAAAACCAACATGCCATTAACAGCTTTGTGTATGAAGAACCAGCCATATAAACAAAGACAAAAGTGAATACTTCAACCTAAAAAGCCAATGATATCAAACCTCCCGCAACACTTGTGAAGGGAAGATTATCAGTGAATAGCAACTTAAATATACTGTTTCCCACACAAAGCTATCAAATGACGTCAGGAGATTTGGAAGAGAGCAAGCATTGTATGGACTACTTTTTGAGCTTTTTGGACCCTAACACACAAATTAACAGCATATCAATTACGAGAAGTAAAAATATTAATTTTGGGATGAACTATTCCTTTAAACAATAGCAGGGAGACTGTATTGTCCTTCTAACAAGCACACACTAGACAATAACAAGACAGGAGGGTGAACGGTCGCAGAGAATCATTATGAATAATTCATGCCATAAGTAGTTTGGACCATTACAGAGCTCTGTGTTTTTCTCACAGCTGTTTTTGTATTCCTATTAAGTCACTATGTCAGGCATTTTTTGGAAAAAAATTTGCAGTGCATGGAATTCTCTAACAAAAAAACAAAAGGTTGTATTGATATAGCCTGAGCCAAAAGTCTGTTGAATAGCCCAAGCGGTGTGCTCAGGACATCAATGGTGGGAGCAGTTTCCTTTCAGTGTTTGTAGAGCTTTTTAGATAAATCAATGAAGATCTCACGGTGAGTTCATATCACATGCAGCTACGCAGTAGTTTTAATTGAAAGATATTATTAAGAAAGGAATATTTCACCCCAAAATGTCAATTCAGTCCCCATCCACTTGCACTGTATAGAAAAGAGCAGCTAGGCAGTGTTGTTATTCTTAACAAAAACAACTAGTAAAAATTGTGGGGTTTTTTTGTTTGTTTTTTGGTAATCAAACATAAATAGAAATGTATTAATAACGAACTAACTGAAAAAAAGTGGAAGTATTAAAATAAAATAAAAAGACTTTTACAACAAAAATTATAATAGTATGTAAACAATATACTAAAATAACACTGCAGCATGGAAATTCTGCTGAATCTCTTATTTTGTCTTCCATAGATTCTACTGATTTAGAACAGTAATTTGAGTAAATAATGATTTAACTGTAATATTTGAAAGAGATACCCTATTAAGTCATTTCAAGACATACTGATACTACAGTACAAGTCAACCTTAAACACCAAAATTCTTTATTAATAACTGCACAATGATCATCTGAAAGAATTATAACTGTACCAGTAACAAACCAGTATCAGGTTAATAAGACACAAACATGTTTACACAACAAAAAGTCTTGGCATTGTAAAGTAAAATAGTTCAAATTAAAATACCTTGAGCACTGCTACAACAATCTGTGAGTCTCCAGCCTGTACGGCCACAGTGCTGATTGTGGTTGTGGAAGGCTGACCTCCAGCATCACCTTCACTGGGCATTGTGGACATTCTCCCCTCGAGTCCACACGTCCAAGAATCAGAAAGGTCAGAACAAAGCCCAGTACACACAGGTTCTTGCTGTAATCCAAATCTCCACAACGACCCCAGTGGACGGCTAAACCCAAACAGAGTAAAGTCTCTGAGGATTTTAAAGTGACACAGCCCACGTCCACATCAAAGATCCACTTGCCCTGCAGGTAATCTCTGCAACCCCTCAAAGGACTTTCACAATTGCTGGGCTCCTCCAGGCTCCACCAGGGCAACTGGCCTGACTGAACAGTGTGGTGCAAACAGCCGTCTATGTTAAAAATAGAAATATCCACTAAGTTTATCACACTGTGCGGATCATTTGACACACCCCCGTTTGGTTGCTTTAGTGCGTCTGTTGCTCTTTCTCCTCCCCTTGCATGTGTCTCACTTAGCCTTAAGTTTGTTTTTCATCACAATAGAACATATTGCAAACTATTACATACCAGAAGGAAAAAACTACAAATATTCTGCTTTAATTTACTCATCTCATGTAAAAAAAGTAGATCTATATTCCAAAACTAAAGTTGTCATTCACAAAAAATCTTGACGTATGCTCTATTACTTTATTGTCCTCGAAAGGCAATTTACAGCATACATACATGTACAGAAACGCAACACAACACACACACACACACACACAATAACACACATTTTATAATAATTCAGGTATAAGGGAATTCTTGTATTTATTTGATTTACACAAAGGGAGTTTAAATCTCCAGCCTGAGGGAAGCAATTGAATTAATGCACAATGCGTGGGTGACATCGGCAAGGACTAACTGGCCCATCCTAGTCACCGTTTGTTCATAAATTGTTCATAAATTTGTGCAATAGTCCTTAAGTCGGTCCCCACTATCTTGCTGCTGCACATTTTAACTATACTATTCAACTTACTCATATTCTTTACATTAAAATTACCATACTAACAAATAATAGAAAAACTTAAGACAGATTCAATAAAGCAGGTATAACACATTTTCATAAGAGAACATCAATATTAAAATGGCAAAGTTTCTTCAGAAAATGCATGCGCTGAAGAGCTTTCCCTCTAATAATGTTAGTGTTTACCTCAAAATCTAATGTATCATCAAATAATGTCCTTAAATATTTGTAACGCTTAACCACTTCAACCTGATGTCCCTTTATGACAGCAGGCAACACAGGTATCGAGTTCTTCTTATGGAAATCAATGGACATCTCTTTTGTTTTAGAAGCATTAATATTTAAAACTGAAGCATCACACCACTGAATAAAATGATCTACCACTGGACCATGACTACCATCTGACTCAGTGAGAAGAGACACAATCACAAAATTGAATGTGTCTCCCCTCAAAAATACTCTGACAGTCATCAGTATATAAGGGGAACACAACCCTGTGTGATGCCAGTGGAAGACAGCAGTGTGTTAGACAACACACCGTTAACATCTATCCTGAGATCTATTAGTTTAAAAAAATCCACTAACCAACACGCAATGTTCAAATGGAAATGAAAATCGTCGAAAAGTTTTCTTGGCAAAATGTGTGGCTGAACACAGAGGAAATATCAATGAAAAGCAAATGTACATGTACCTTCTAAATGTCTTAAAATCATATTTAATAAGGTGCAAGTAGTGTCTTCAACTCCTCTACCTGATCTATAGTGCTGATTGTATCAAGGCTGAAATCTCCTTCCTAACTATTTTTATTAAAGACTTCATAACCAAAAAAGTGCAACATGCATATAATCATTAAGAGAAAGTGAATTTCTTTTTTTTTCGCAAACTGATCCCCCCCCCATTATTAAACATCTTTTGTGTTCCACAGAAAGTCATAGGTTTGGAATGACATGACAAACTGTTCATTTTTGGGTGAACTAATCCTATCAGAAGTGTTTATTTCCATTGATACTATATTGTCATCAGCATAATTAAATGGTCAGAAATAACAGAAAGGCATTTTCAGTGTAATGCATCTGCAATGTATCTTTCCATGTTGTACCATGTGTTTAAAATGACCATGGAAGAGGCCTGTTCTGTCTTTAAACGCCTGTTCCAATCCAAACCACAGACCACCAGAAATCCACATTACGTTCCTTCCTATTAAATGTAATGGCTACTAAATTATTAAAATAACTGTTTGCACTATATGTGGTTCATATTATTGCTTAGTACCTATTTATGTAAATGCACAATAGTACAAACACTGTTATACAAAGTGCAAGCAATTATAAAACAAAAGTTATTGGAAGGTGGCAGAGGTATCTGGTGTGTTAAGAGTCTAATGTCCATCAGTCAACCACAGCTCAATTGACGGAAAAGACCAGAGAGAAGCTCTGATTGTGACTAGTCTCAAAGAGAAACAGTCCCCTCCACACCCTTAAAGGGGCTAGTTTAACAAAAAAATGCAATGTACTCAGCCTCATTTCATTCTAAACCTGTATAGGCCTACATTTCTTTCTGCTGCAGAACATAAAATATATTTTATTGTCCATGCAATGAAAATCAATGGTTGCCAAAGCTGTTTAGTTACCATTGTTCATCAAAATATCTTCTTTTATGTTTCACAGGGAAAAAGAAAGTCAAACAGGTTTGGAAAGACATAAGGGTGAGTAAATTATGTTTTACTCGCCCAGCAAACTTTGTTGCAATTATATTACAAAGAGCATGAAATAGCTTTAGCATACTCCTATATGTTGACAAAATTCACCCCAAAATTTTGTCATCACTTACCCTCAAGTTGTTCCAAACAGATATGAGTTTCTTCTGTTGAACACAATAGAAGATATTTTGAAGAATGACAGGTGTCAGGTAATATAGACATTTTATGCTTGGCATTCCTAAAATGAAAATCACTTTCAGGCACTATTTAAACATTTATCAAAAGTAATATTCATTCCTGAAATGATCACTGTGAACAGTGGAAAAAGTTACCTTTAGATCAGCATCCCACCACATACTTGCTGCTGCAACAATGTTGTCTTTTCCACTGAGGACAATAGCAGTTGCAGAACATCCTGAGGTCTTGCTATGGGGTCTTCCTACCAGTGCCTGATGGAGGAAATGTTTAGAGATAAAGTGGGGAAACTGATTACAACAGGGCAGCAATGGAGAAGCAATTCAGCTGTGCATTGCACATTGAACAATTATTCAGCTATATATGATAACCATTACAGTGAACATGGAGATGATGATGTAATTTCATCTTCAACCCTAACGGAAAATAGAAAAATAATCTACAGGCTCTCTATGGAATTCACAAGAATACATATTGTAGTAGATCATACATTTTACTAACATCTTTAAACAGGATTTCCACAATTTTTAACCATTGCATTTCCATGACCATTGAAGTTGTTTTCTGGATACTTAAAAAAAAAAAAAAAAATTGATCACTCAAATTCAGACTTTTAGTGATTTGTAAGTCAGTTGGCCTTCAAACAACTCAAGTTTCACTCTACAAAAGAGCAATATTTTGTTAAATATTTTAGACTGAAGCATAAAAAAATCTCCATGACACAAATTCACTGCAAAGACTGGGATCTGTTTAAAAACGAATATAAAGGTTTCCAGAAAGTTGCCACAGAGGGTCTGTTTTTTCCCACTGTTACAGACATGCCACCAGTCCTCCCAAAACCAGCACAGAGGCAGCAGCTGCTAAGACAGCTGAGAAATTCAATAGACTTCAGAGAGCACCAATAGGACCTAAGAAGGCCCCTGACGACAACCATGCCATTTGTCAGGGGCCCTGATAAACTCAAGTTTATTATTAGACAAAACACTGATTCTCAGGCCAGTCATCACACAAGCTCTGTGACTATGCTTTCTGGAAACCTGACAAGCATGCACGTGCTAAAAATGACACCTGTCACATCTTTATAATATGGGAATAAAAACATACACGTCGAGATAAAATGTGAATAACGTAAGAACTTCACTTCATTAAATAATATTGCAGTAAGATAAAATAAAATAGACTAATGGAAAAAATAAAATAGAGTATTATCTCTATGCAAATTTAATTTTTTCAGCATTTCTTTTTACTTTTTAGGTGAACTGAACAAGTTCTGGACAGGTTTTGAGATCAAATCATCAGAATGCTATTCAAATGACTCCCAGTTATGACAATGATTTCCAGTACAAACTAAGTGAATCATTTAGGGCCTGTAAACAACCAGAAAGCAAGAGTTTGAGATGAGCTGCTGAAATCTGCAGTTAAACATTGATGCAACTTTAAATATTCAGTATATAAAAAAATATCTTAACCATAACTGATAAGGAGTTTTGTCTTAAAATGCTGCACAGGGCAGAGAGAATGTAAGTGAATAGCAATGCCTCAGGCAACTAATGACCTGCTTGACTCGCATTTTTCCTTGAGATGTTATAAGAAATCATCAATACAAACACAAGTCAAAGTTCAAGCAAGATGCATGAAGATTTTGTAAAATATTTATACTGCACACAAACCAGTCAGCAGCCAAAATTCTCTCGCTCTCTCTATAAAAAATAAACACATGCTACCTTTAAAATGTTTGGGGTCAGATTTTTGAAAGAAAACCATTTCATTCATGATGCAGTGAATTTATCAAAAATGTGACTGTAAAGACATTTAAAATGTTACAATGGATCAAAGGAATGATACATTTTAAAATATATTGAAATAGAAAAGTTATTTTAAATTATAATAATAGTTCAGTTCTTAATGCATGTTTGATCAAATAAATGCAGCCTTGATGAGCACAAGAGACTGCTTTCAAAAAAATGCACAAATGTACCAAGACTGGTATAATCAGCCAGACATGCTAATTATTTTGCATTGCACTGACAAAAAAATACAATAAATAAAATGAAAATAAATCACAAAACGCAGTATTGCCCATGTTTATTGAATGGGTGCTAGAATATTCCTGTACAGCAATGGACATTATGAGGCAGATTTATGCAAAGCATACATACAGTAACAAAGTCCTGTAAACTGTAACAACCTGCCAGCTTTATGACATAGTAAGAGAGTAACAGCCTTTAACATAGTAACAGCCTTTCCTCTCCTGTCTTATGGCGCAGTTTCTTTCTTCATTTATTTTATACAACTTATATTTTCATAAAATACACTATAGCCTTTTAAAAATGGCAAAAGCATTATACAATTTAAATGGTATGCAAGGTACAAAAAAAGGAAAATAAATATGGCATTAATATTTTATGACATGCATTCATTTGCAAGCAGCGTACGCATTAGATTGACAATTTATGAGATGAAACCGTTGCTCACATTTTCCCATCAAAACAAAGCTCTGAACAACAATTCTACATTTGGACCTTAAAGCTTTGCTTTGTTTTGTACCTTCATGGTTGAACTACAACAGCTTCAGTTTCTGATGTGTTGTTTCAATACCGGTTCTATTAGAAACCATCTTCTGCCATTTCAGCGAAGGCCTTGTGAATGGATATTTATACTGGCACAAGAGAGAAGGTTTGGTAATTCTCAACAGAAAGCAGCTGAAGGAAAGAAATAGAAAATACAATGCTTACGGTCAGGAAAGGCCTAAAAATCTAGAGCACCAGGTACAAATGGAGTAAAGATGGTGCTTTATGTACATTCTACAGGTTTAGTAGCACCATTACAAGCTCAAGGCGCCTTGTGGGAGGAGAAAAAGTCGACAGGTAAGGTAAAGCTTCTTAGGGAGACGAGAGTTCAAAGTAATGTTGTCGGTTTAGTATTCAGCTGTCCACACAGGCAATGCAACGCGAGCCCATGGAGACTATCTTTAACTGCGCTCTGTAAGTTAAGATGGTTTGGTGAGGTGAAGTACAACAGAGACGGCGGGTGATCGGGGTCACTTCTGGACCGGACCGGACGCGAGGATCAGGCGCTGTGCTGCCGACTGCGTCGATTCCTGCAAGAGGGCACGAGGGCTATCGGGTTCTCAACTTTCCCTAGGCCCCGCCTCCAGAGCCTCCTCATCCAGCCGCTGCTGCTCCTCTTCCTGTAGGAATCTCTTTTCCTCCACGAGCTTCATCCGGTCGCGGATGCTTTCGGCTGAGGTGGCCATGTCACCCGGGCTGCCGAAGAACTGCTCGCTCCTGCAACCAGGGCGAATGGGGATGGTGGGAAATGATGACAAAAACAAGACATATCCATCTCAGTGATTGTTGAAGAAGTCAAGACGATAAAGCAATCTAATTAAGGAATAAATATTAAAAGATTATGCTTTAATGCGCTAAATTGGTTTAAGGCAAAAAGAAATTGCCCCAACATATGGATTTCTTTACTGAAGTAAAAATGATTTATTTGGATGATTTATTTTTTATCATAATGGATGAATCAGAACAGATAGTGAAAGAAACATACATCACAACTCCTTCAATACTTTTTAAAAGGATCCTATTTTAAAAAAATTATTCATAAATAATAATAATACTAATAATAATAATAATGTAATCATAAGATGTTGTATGTGGATACATAAATTATTAGTAAATAGATCAATTAAAGCGAGGTACAAGCAGGCAATATTTTATGCATTATGGCTTATACATTTACGCTTATACAAAGTGACTACCACCGCATTCAAGTTATACATTTTTCAATTCATACATTCCCTAGGAATCAAACCCATGAACTTGGGGTTGCTAACGCCTACTGATTGAACATGCGTGGTTACTCCATCAATACTGTTTTAAAGGATCCTATTCTTATAAACAAAAATAAAAAAATATTAAGAATATATTTTTTGACTGTATAAAAATATGATGTGGTAGTGTGGTCTACACAAGTGTGGTCATGCTTCATTTTAAAGCTGAGGATGTTATCTCTAAAACTATTATGTCGTGTGTTTTTAGAGAAGGCTGATAAGATGCTAATAAAATATTTTATTGCCCTGTAAACACCCACTTGCACTCTATTGTCTATGTCTGGTGTGGCGAACGGCCCCATTCATGTTTCTATTGTTCTCACTCGACAAACATTTCACACCTCTGGCGGGTATGAGACCTAATCTTCATTCTACTTTTAACATTATTCTTTTGTTTGTATTGTTTGTAGAAACCATATTCTTGGGACCTTATGTGAATTCTTTTAACAAATTAGATATGGAATAGAATCCAGGCGGAACGGGTGCATTCGAGCTACAATTAGCAATTGAAATAACAATTGAAAAGATTAATATTACACTTTTACTCAAAACTCACTTAAACCACCGAGTGTTTGTAATAACTTCCGATTGCATTGCAATTTAATGTGGATTTTCGCCATATAATGTTGTTGAAATATGTTATGTATAGCCTTTTATAAGCAGCTATCGCTACGCCTGCTTAGCATTTATAATGTAAACATCAGTTATTGATATGAAAATACCCCAAATCGCATTAAAAATTACACAAATCTGCACTGTGAAGTGGTTTCATACCTACACATGACAACTCTCTCTGGGTCAGCGGTAGCGTGAACACAGAATTGAATGTTCCAGTATGATTATGTGAAAGGTTTAATAGACATAGCCAAATCATTATCATTTAGGAATAAGATCACATGGGTGTTTGAATCGAAATCACAATTTTTTAACTATTAATCGTGCAGTTCTAATTAATATACTACAACTAATGACAGTTGAGAGAAAAAAGACAGTAGAAGAGTGTCATAAATGTGCTGTACTTTGGCTTTTTGACTCTTACCCATCAGGGAAAATTACTGGCACAGTGAGCCTGTCCAGCAAACCTTTCCCCACCGTCTCCACCTCTTCATACGCCTCTACATCCACCATCAGCTCGGCTAATTCAGGGCTCTCTCTCAGAATCTGAAGGCAGGGAGAAAGACAGTTACTGTCTGATATATTACAGAGCTCTGGTTTGGAGCACGAGTCTACATCTAAAATCATATCAATCACTTCAAAATCATAAAATTTGGATAGATTGCAGAATCAAAGCAGCTCGAATATAATACATTTAAAAAAAAAAAAAAAAAAATCTTTTCACTTGTATGATGATGATGATGATGATGATACTAAAGGAAAAAAGTATCAAGTAAAATGCAAATTAATTTTTTTAACCCCACTGAAGATTTATAAATGTCAGCTTTCATTTGCCTAAAAATAGACATGAAAATGCACAACCATCAAGCAGACCATAGTTATTTATGGGTTCATAATAAAAAGCTTTTGCAATGCCTTAACTGCTTTAAAACATCATTTCAGTTTAAAACAGTTCACCCAAAAATGTATATTCCGTCATTTACACATCCTCATGTTGCTACAAACCCATTTGCTGTTATATTTTCCATGGAACACAAAAGGGAGAAAAATCCAAAGAATCATGCCGTTCATCAAGATTTCTCCTGTTGTGTTCCATGGAATAAGTCAATTCATACAGGTTTGGAAAAACATGAGCGTGTGTAAATGACAGAATTTTCCTTTAATTATCCCTTTAAATTTGGCATGACATTTGTTCTGCAGAACTGCGCCAACCTTCTCAGCAGCTGTGTGGAAGGCACAGGCCATCTCCAGCCGGTGCTGCCTCTCGTCAGACGTGACTGTGAACTGTTTCCACACACGGTTGAGTCTGGGCAGCGTGTCCCCTGAGGAGCGGGTGGTACAGCGCAGAGACTGGCACAGCACCACTGTGGCCTGCAGCAGCTGGCGGCCGTAATCATAGGTGCTCTGGAAGCAGAAAAGGAAACATTTACAGTGAACCGTTAACACCACATGGGCTGGATACTCTTACGACATTGTGCTCTAAGAAGCATGAAAACTAATTTCTTACACTTATACTGGGGAAAATTGCATTTTGAAATGTACTAAATCAACAGTTTTTATAATGAAAAATACTTGAGTAATTGTTGCCTTCTGTAACAATAAACATTAAAAAAAAGGGAGGAATTTATTTAATACATGATCATTTATGAGGATTAAATACTTTTTAGATCAAGGCAATTATGATATTTAAATCTGAAGCGAAACAAAAACAATAATATCTTATAAAAAACTATAACGGATGAAAATGAGTGAAGACAACATAATAGGTCATAACGATATAAAATGCTGGAATTTATTTAATTATGAGAATCTATAAATCGGGATTAAATTATTATTTGATCCAAACTAAAAAATAAAATATTATAAAATACAATAATAATGTGGAAAATTGAGCTTTTCACAATGTCTTTAGCAGTGGATTCAATATGACTCAATGTGCCAATGTATTAAAGCAAGGTGCATTAAAAGAAGAAAATCAAAACCTCAGTTTCAAATACCTGTGCAACATCCACAAACTTCTTGTGTTTCTCCAGCAGAACTTTGGTTTCCTGTGAATCATCTCCCAGTCGGATGTGGGTCTTCAACAAAGCATCGAGCAACTCTCCTAACCACTCCACCGCCTGAGAAGAAATGAAACAGCCCTTACAGACCCTCAGGAACAACAGACACACTTCAAAAGAGTCTTTTCAATTGAATTTCAAGCTCTGACCTGCGAAGCATCTTCCTCACACTTGAAGAGCTGTACCATCTGCAGCATCTTGAGTCTCCTGACATCAACCATGTCCTCACACCTATAAAACACAAGCAAACACATAAGACCCTCTTCGCTTGCTCTTGGTACACCAGGAGTGCTGTGTTCATGATGAGAAATCATTAAAAAAAAAAAGAGGAGAGGAACCTCTGTTTGCGGAGCTGCATGTCTTCCATGACGCTCTGAATGTGGTCGATATTATCTTTGTTCTCAATGCCTACATCCTTGCCGTAGGAAAAAGACGTCTGGGTAGACATCTGGTCAAGCAGCACTTGGCCTTTTTCTCTTAAACTTTGCAAGGCACCCTCTGGAAGACAGTGAGAGAAACTCAATACACTTCTCCTGTTTTATGTTCATGCATATTTAGTCTCAGAGATGGACGGCAGGCATGCATGTATATTGCACAAAAATGGAAAAATTCAGTTCATATTTTTTTGCTGCTCACTATTTTTTTGTCTGAAGCACTAATTAGCAAGTTAACGACATATTCTGCTTTGTTGTCATGAATTACAGTATGTCAGAGTTGAAGTATACTTTTTTGTCGCTTTGGCATCTGCTAAATGTAAATGAAATTGAGTAAAAAAAAAAAAAAAGTACTTATGCACTCATCCATGTACTTATGCACTCATTTATGAAGTTTTTTTTAAATAGTGCAAGTAGTATGTTCACACTCTGACAATTCCAAATTCAAAAAGTGCACTTCAAATACCCGGACAATGCACTTATTTAACCGAAAAAATCAAGTGTGGAATGTTGGACACTGTGCACTTAACTGTCACAGCTTTCCTTATGTAGCGGAGCAGGGGCTATCAGACTTTGATGATGGATGACAAAATAACCTTATAAAATTCATACACTAGATGGCTGAGTAGACAGTGCATTATAGCATTTCATTTAATACTAACCTTTTATTTAAATTCTATATAATTCAGATAAAGCATAACTCAAAACGACACAGTAACAAAATTAACTGTATAACAAATTGAACAATAACCTTATGTCTGGGTGGTTCTTGAAAATCAAACATCTGGTTATGTAAGACTAATGAATAAGCACCAGAAGTTCTGCTTTATCAAACTTTAATTACATGAAACAGGATCAGGCATATGAGTAGGACAACAGGGCTTCCTAACCTACGCTCTTGAGTTTCTCCTCCAGATGTTTTAGAGTTTGCTGGATTGCAGCTCCATCTGCAGGGGCGACGTCTGCACAGAGCATTCCCAACAGCCCGTCTAACTGCTGGGACAACTGAGACAAACACAGACACTGACATCAGAAAGAAGCTTTCCATGTATATATGGCCAACAAATAATTTTTACACTTTTTTTGTGATGATTTGGGGAGGAAATCTGTGGAATGGCTTTAAAGGGCCCCCATTATGCTATTTTTAAGGTTCCTAATTTTGTTTTAGAGGTCTCCAACTATAGATTTGCATGCATCCAAGGTTAAAAAAAAAAAAAAAAAAAAAACTTTAATTTTCTCATAATATACACTGCAGCATAATCTCTTTTCTCACACTGTCTGAAATGGTTTGATAAAAGATTTGGTCTCTCTAAACCTCTCCTTTCCTACTCTGCTCTGATTGGTCAGATGGCCCAGTCTATTGTGTTGGAAACTAAACGTCTAAGACAGGTCAAACTAGATGTTGTTTGTGGGCAGCCAATGAAGAGCATTATGCAAATGTGTTACAAACCAACAAAGGTTTGTGCAAGAAGTAAGACTGGAATTACTGACGACTCGTTTCAGGCAGTCCAGAATTGGTTCTTTCTATTGGGAGACAATAACTCCATTTATCATGCACTTTGAACTTTAAAACTTTGCAGACCTTCTACATTCACAAAGAGCTCTATTACACACTACATAAAAGGTAAAATCCGAAAAAGCACAATAGGGGCACTTTAAATGTGCGTAAATGGCTTATGAATAGCATTTTGTGTTGACTAAGATATTTTACTTCTAAAATTTGACAAATCCAAGTAAAACAAGAGGAAAATAGAATGTAGGATGAGACTAGATTTTATCCATCTGGAATTTGGATTGGATTGTGACGCGTGGGTGATAAATACCACATTGGAGCCTTGTGATTGGAGGGGATGGGATGAAAATATGAGAGGGATGCATGCCATTAAGTTATTTCAGAGGCTGAGCAAGTTATTACATTTTGATTGCATTTCATTTGGAATAACATGCATAGGTGAACTGTGCACAATAAGACCAGAACTGTACATTGTAAAAGTAAACAGAACTGATAGTATTACACTGTATCTAGTGATGGCAGAAAGCATCTAAGAAGTCTTATATTTACTTAAATCTACATTCAAAAGATGTTTGTGTTCTGTTGAAATCTGAAGAGCTTAAAATAGAATTCTGTGGGTGCAGATTCCATGATCAGATATCGTCTAGAATCTTACATCTTGTGCGGTCATGTGGAACTCATGGGCAGACTGCAGGACGTTCTGTCTGAACTCTAATTGGCTGGCCTGCCGGTAACAGACATCACTGAGCTGCTGCTGCAGACCCTTGAGCTCCATCAGGTCCTCTTCATCTCCTGCGCTCAGCAATGCTGCGATCTGCTGGTTCAGCTCCACATAAACAGCAAACCACTCCTGCAGCAAACAGCATGACATTGGCTGTTAAGACAGTTAAATAAACCACTAGCACTCATAAAGATCATAGATCCATAAAAACAGTACACCAATCCTGCAGGCCAATGGCCACAACAGCTCCCATGTGAACTAGTGGTGAATGCTTGGACAAGGATAACTACTATTATTGTTTCTACAAACTGTTTTCAACATTGATGATGAGAAGAAGGAGAAGAAGAAGGAGAAGGAGAAGGAGAAGGAGAAGGAGAAGGAGAAGGAGAAGGAGAAGGAGAAGAAGAATGTTTCTCGGGCACCAAATCAGTATAGTGGAATGATTTCTGAAGGATCACGTGAGACTGAAGACTGGAGTAATGATGCTGAAAATTGCTTTGCCAATTTTTTATAATTTAAAATTATATATTAAAATTGATAACCATTGCTTTAAATTTGAATAATATTTCACAATATTACTGTTTTTACTGTACTTTTGATCAAATAAATGCAGCCTTGGCGAGCATAAGAGACTTTAAAAATAAATATAAAAAAAAACTTACTGGCCCCAAGCTTTTCAACAGTAGTGTATATATAGACTCAACAGCACAGAGACCAGTAAATAACCACCTAGCAACCAAGCTGAACACCTTAGTAACCGCATTATGTCCTGGCAACCAATCACAGCCTCATATTTTTGACTTTTGCATAGACAAAGATCACTTAGCCTATATGTTCTTTAGAAAATAGCTAGAAAAATGACTATTGTATCCAAAATCCCTATTCATGGGGTGTTGCAAGACCGTCCTGCAAGAAAGCTCACCACTTTGGCAACACTTTGCATGCTGACTAACATTAAATCACTTTTACGTAACCTACGGTTTGAACCATGTCTATAATTGGCTCAGTTCCTGGCTCAGTGTGACAAAGAGGTCACTGTTCAACAAACCATGAAGCCACTGAGTCACACACTCCAAAACAACACCTTCCTGTAACAAAACATCAATACCAACAACTCTACGTCACAGAGATCCCAGTAAATCACAGAGGCTGTTTGTGATCACACTGAGCCACAAACCACACTGAAGAAATACAGAGGCAGTAACTACTTCAGACAAGCCAAGAGCACACCACAAACCACTCCTGAGACAGACAGCCAAACAGCTGACCTTCAGGAAAACTGACTGTGGGTGAAAACCACATCACAGCAAATCAAATGCATTTAAACAAAGACTGTAAACATGACATAGTATTAATTAAATGTCTAAAATATCCTAGGTAGCCTGAATCAAAGATTTAACATGTATCTAAATGCATCATATTCTTATTTCCTCAAATAAAGTTATATAATCTGAAGCACAAATATTCAAGAAAATTGGAATGTGATTCCCTCAAGTAAAATACATCAATACTGCCACCTACTGGCGGGACATAAACTGCATGATTGTGGCATTTCAGTGTCTCTGACTTCTGCTTTTGTGACCTGACAAATCTATATCTATCTATAAACACAAAAAAAGTAGCACAAAATACATTTTTTTATGAAATCCCTCATCTCAGCAGCTCTGATTGCTGGAGTTCTATGGTCTACAACAGTGGTTTTCAAACTTTTCAAGCCAAGTACCAACTCAGAACATCCGAGTACCACAAAGTTACCACCAGTTCTAATTAAAATTTCACTGCGGGTTTCTTTCAGCAGGCAAGTTGAAAGACAAAGTAACAAACATAACCAGTGATAATGGCTGTTAAGCTGCAAAATTCTAAAATAAATATTTATTTCACAGCAATTTTCATTCAACAGGCACGTTTAAAGACTTTAAGTAATCGTAACACTTTACAATAAGGTCTCGTTTGTCAAAGGGTTAGTTCACCCAAAAATTCTTCACCCTCATGTCGTTCCCAACCCGTAAGACTTTAGTTAATTTTTGGAACTCAAATTAAGATATTTTTAATGAAATTTTATGAAAATGTATATTCCTCCGTTGACAGCTACGCATCTACCACTTTGACGCTTCAAAAAGTTCATAAAGAGATTGTAAAAGAGATTGGTTTTCTGAAGACACACAATCGCTTTATATCATAAACCGATTGAATTTAGGCTTTAAATTCCCATATAAACATTCATCAACACACACATCAGTTGTGGTAAACGGAACCTCAAGCATGTTCGCTTGACATGCGAGAACCAATGAGGTTCATTCTCGTGTTACTCCGCATGTTTGAGCTTCTGCAAGAACCAATGTGATTCATTCTTGTGTTACGCAGCACGTTTGAGCTTCTTCAAGAACCAATGAGGTAGTTGAGTAGCAAAGATCTTCATTTGTGTTCCGAAGATGAACAAAAGTCTTACGGGTTTGGAACGACATGAGGGTGAGTAATTAATGACAGAATCTTCATTTTTGGGTTAACGAACCCTTTAACATTAGTTAATACATTAACATGAACTAACAATAAGCAGTATATTTTTACCGCATTAATTAACCTTTCTTAGTACAATTTTTGTTTCATGTTCATGTTCACAGTGCATTAACTAATGTTAACCGATTCAACTTTTGATCTTAATTTATTAGTAAAGATTGACATAGGTTGAAGTATTCATTGTTCGTTCTTGTTAACTAACTTTAACAAATGACACCTTATAAGTAAAGTGTTACAAAAGTAACAAACATGTTACAACCATTGAACATAGCTGTTAAGCTCCAAAATGCAAAAAAAAAAAAAAAAATGTATACACCGATAATCTTCACTTCCACATGCTGTTAACTTGTGACCAGACTGAGTTAGTTGCTAAACTGAACATCATTTATTTATAATTTGTGAATTGATTCAGTCTGATTTGCAGACTGGTTTATTGACTTGAACCGACTCAAAAATAACAATTAGCAAACTGGTACAGTTCTTGAGGTCACCTCGCTGACTGATCCAGCGGCATCAGTTCTTTTAATTGCTCAAAAAAAAAAAAAAAGAGAGAGAGAAGATTATTAGTGAATAAGAGCCATACATTTCAGTACGTTCCTCACACAAAGCTATTATACGACTTCAGAACATGACTTTCATGCTATTTCGTGTTAATTTTTGATCATAACTGATTTGGTCAATCCGTTATGTCCTTGTATATAACAGACCCATATTGAAAATTCCCCATTTGCATTTCAGAGGGGCTATACATTCCACAAAAACCACATACACAAGCCAGAGATGACAGCTGTACTTACACTGTGTTGACTCTCGATCTCCTCATGCTTCTGTTGCAAGGCCTGAGACGCGCGAATGGAGTCTCCAATCCCCCACTGCGTGCGGAGCTGCTCTGTGCCAGGACCCTCCAGCCAATTCACAACCTGCTCACACACAAGACACATAAACACAGACAAAGAAACCTTTAATTAGTGAAGCACTACCACATTTGACCCCCGAGCTACCGAGCAGACTCTAATCGGAAATAAATCAGGAGGAACAAAGAGCAAATCTAATTAACTAAATGACAGGATCAGGTCGATGAGAGCTCAAATTAAAGATTTACTTAATTAGATATGTACTTGTTTACAAAAAGACAAATGTAGGTTGCACGTCTCAAGGGCTGCACAATCCTTTGGCTGTCAGATTTTGAATGAACATCAATGTTAGAGCAAAATGAGATCTCAGAGCTGCAGCTAAATGGAAGATCGTCAGTGAATAGCACCCAAATTTCAGTCTGTTTCCTCACACAAATATAGCATATTATTTACTGCCTTTATGGTGTTTTTCGAAGCTTTTTGTAAAGATTTTTCAAAACGCATCCTTTTGTTTTGCGCAGAAAGAAAAGGATACAGGTTTGGAACAACATGAAGGTGAAAAAACTACAACAATTTTCATTTATGGGTGAACTAACCCGTTAATTAACTTGCAAGTTCAGTCTCAATTTGATAGCTAAGAGTTAAAAATGGGAATTACAACTGAAATGGCAGAAAAATTCATTTCATTTCTGTTGTTCAATGAACTAGGGGAGCAAATAAAAAGTCTGGAACCGCAGCAAGAGAACCTGCTTTGTGAAGAAAGTCATTAATTTGTCTAATGCTGATGTGCCTGAACTTTTTAAGAATCGCTGCTTAGTTTGCAAGGCTTCCTGTTTGTAATTGCTTCAGGCACTGTGGATTACAGACAATCCCCCCCTTCCCTGCACAATTTTTCACAGAAGGTAAGAAGTAGGCCAAACTCCTTTTCCAACACACAAGATGTGCACCTCCCAATATCCTGACCACCATGGAAACAGACACTGTATTTCATCTGACAGGAGTGGTTTTGGGAGACTTTCATAGGATACACAACTTCTGATCTTGGCATCAACCTTGGTGATTTCCAGAATATTTAGACATTCTTCATTACATTAAACTTAGAAATTATTTGTGTGGAAACCTTGATATATTTTTTCAGGATCCTTTTAATGAACAGAAAGTTCAAAAGAACAGGATTTATTTGAATTTGTGATGTTATAAATGCCTTTACTGTCACTTTTGATCATGCATTCAAATAAGAGTTATTTAAAAAAATATATATGACTGACCCCAATTTCTTGAAGAGATGATTGTAATTTTTTTTATACAAGAATATGAATCAATTAATATCAATGTAGTGAAAAAAAGAAAGCAAAAGCACAATATATAGATGTATGATTGCACCGCCACAGCCCTGCTCTCTAACAGTGATTCTCTATAGTAATCGGATTCTCAGAGGGAATTTGGTGGGAGTGTGTTTTGTAAGCCTTCCAAGAATACAGCACAGCACAGAAAATTATATGACAAATCTTTTCTGTGGAAAAACTCAGATTGTATGGTGCAGAGATCCACCAAAAACGTCTATTTGTAGACTAAAGACTGCTGATTCACTATAATATCGAAGCCCAGCCAAAGTCTGAACTAAAAGTACAATGTCTTCTCTTTCAAACCTTGGTGGTATTTAGATATAGAAATAAAGCAAAACGGTTCACAGATGACATTGAAACTCCCTCACACTTCACAACATCATGTGGTGGGTTTCAGAAAGATGACGGTGCAAAGACATGAAATAAACACAAGGCTATGTCCTCCCTTATGAAACAGGAATGCCGGAATCTTAAACACAACCTGACTATCTGGAAGTGATTTTTCATTTTATTGCTGTTTTACCTGCATGACCTTGGTCTGGATTTCCTCTAGCTGGGAGCGTTTGCTGCGCTGTCTGCAAACTTCCTGATACTTTGTGTACTGCTCCCTCAGAGAGTCCAGGAGCTTCATCACCTGAGGCTGAGCCAGCAGCTCATCGTCCATGGGTGACCAGGCTGTGCCACTTCCTCCACCCTCGGAGCCATTGAAACGCCTCTGCTGGAGCTCAGAGAGCAACTCATGCCCTGTGAAAGAGGTAGACAACAGGGCAAATAAACATTTATGACAGAAAAATCAAGGCCTTGAAATACCTTGAAAAGGGAATGCAGTAAACAGTAATAAAGTGTTTCACGTCAAGCAGAAAGAAAGCAATGAATGCAAATGTGATGGCAAATGTTCTCATCTGTCAAGTGCTCTACTACAAAAGGAGTACGGATTTACTTAATATAATATGAATACATTAAGTCAGTATTCCAACTAATTTAAGCACAACAAAGTGACAGACTCAAATACAGAAGAAAAACTAATTTTGTGCCATTGCTGTGTTCTAATTTGTGCCTCTAACCAAGGTTAGGCAAAATTCAGAATTCATTGATAATTGGTTGCCTTTCAACTCATTAGCGTGAATATGAATTAAATGGGGCCTACAGGATGTTACATTGGTACTTGAATTGAAGTTGCAAAACAGAAACAAGGATGAACTGAATTAGCCCAATACAGCAACAAAACAGGCCAAAATGGAAGCATGTTGAGGACAAAAGTCTAAAAATATTTTAGTAGTGTAAGTGTATATTTGAGATGCACCGATCACCAATTCTACTTTGAAACAATTCAAGTTGAAATTTAAGGCATTTAAAAGGCATTCTCAGTTCAATTCTGAATGGTGCACAACCCTGCTTGTTACAGTTTATTCACAGCAAAATCACTTACATGGGGCCAGTGGTGTAATGTAATGAACTAATAATACTTTGTTACAGTACTCGAGTATTTTTTGGGAGAATCTGTACTTTACCTGAGTTTTATATTTCTGTCTCCAGTACATTTCCTAAATAAAATGTATACTTTTACTCCAATACATTTCCCCAAAGCATATCCGTTACTCACAAAAAAATGAAGTCGGAAGATTGCAGTCTACATTACAGTACATGTTTTCATTTCATTATAAAGTAAAGTTTATTGACTAGATGCTGCATTAGTGGAGAACAGCAGTATGTTTGCAGTTGAGGCTGAGAGGATGCTAACATTAGTAGTACCTCAAGCGGTTAAAGCAATGTGACAAAAACCCACGCAAGTCCGACCCAAACGATTAATGTCATGATTGTTACCATCTATTTACATACTTTTACTCAAGTGTGGCTTTCAGGTACTTTATCCACCACTGCATGGGGCACAACATCCCTAAACTGATGAAGCCATTATTTAGCGCAGGGCATGATGTGAGGGACATACTGATCAGGGTAGAGTCAACTCACTTTACAAACCAGCTTTAGCTTCAAACACAAAAGCTGTGAAATCGCTTTAGAGTGCTAAACGGAACAAAAGCCAAGTTCTTGGCTCTACCCAACCAATAAAACTGAATGGAGTCACGGGCCAGCTGGAAAAACAGCTTCACCATTGACATCACAAACTAGATACAGCATAGCAGTTCAAATTCCCAAACCAAAATCTGCTTTTGCAACTAGTTTTAGTTTTCAAATGGACCCAAACCATTTCAGAAACATCTAAACGTTTTGCAGTTTTGCAATTTCAAAGCAATGCCTACATGCATGTGAACACAGACAGCACAGATCAGCACTCACCAGTCTGAAGGACCGTTTCAGGGTCAAATGAAGGCAGGATGTTGCTCTCTGAAGACCTATGATTGTAACAATATGTTGTTGTTGAGCATTTTCTATAAAATTATGACCATCTAATGAAACAAACTCATTGATTGCGGTGTGTATTTGATTGTTCAGTGCCTTTCAAAAGCATTTTAAAGAACAGCTAATAGTTAATAGAAAAACAGAGGACCCTGAAACCGCAGACATAATTAGGAGCTCATGCCTGGAGATGAGACATAAAATACCTGTCCTTCTCTGCCTGGCTTCCTTTCTCATTTTCATTGATGACGATAAGTTCATCCAGAAGGGATGTGGATTCCTTTGTGAATTTTTCAAAGACCTAAATGAGGGATAAATGGCAAATAAGACCTGCAGTTAAAAACAGCATACCGTTATATTGATATAGCTACACACTTAAATATTTTTCAGCCTTTCAATGACATTCAATACCCATCTCAATATTTCTGTATTTGCACAGAAGCAGGATCACAGTTTCAAACAGTGTTGTTATTGTTAACAAACTGAAACTATTAATTGTTTTTGTTAAATAAAATAAAACCCGAAGTAAAATAGAATACAAGTTAGATGGGCAACAAATTTTTATTTAAACGAAAATTAGAAATGTTGCTTTGGCAACTAACTGAAATAAATGTTTAAGTACTACACTTACTAAAACTGACCAAAAAATAAAATAAATAAATAAATAAAAGATTAATAAAAATGCATAAGAAAGTACATAAAATAACAAATCGATAATTCGAAATGTTACTAAATACATACTAGTTTCAACTAAACAACCACTACTGTCAAGTAGACAATATAATAATATTTTAAATGTGAATTTCTATTCACCGATACAATAATTCATATTAAAAAAAAGGAATATTTAGATAAATTTATTGTTTCTAAAACATACTGTATTTTAATATATGAAATATATCAGTGAACATTTTTAATGATAATGTAAACAAGTAGGGTTGTCAAAACATCGAAAACATTTTTACTACTTAAAGCTGCAGTCCGTAACTTTTAAGGTGTATTGCGGAAGAACATTGTAGCCGGAGCTACAATCTCTTTTTTTTTTGTCTATGACGAGTCAAGCAGGTACTGGGCTACTCCGCAGTGGTGCCGACCCGAACCAGTCTTAATAGTCAGAATATAAACACTTAATATAGATGTACCGTAAGACAAAAACACGGTTTGGAAAATGGATTTATGATGTACTTGCTTATTATTTATATTTTTAACACAAAAAAAAAGTGTTACGGACTGCAGCTTTAAAAAAATAAAGTGACGATACCATCATATTCAGTACACGCTGATAGAAGCTGCTTTCAAACGCTCCCGTGTGTATGTGTAAGCACTCTGTGAAGAGCAATAAAGGTTTCGATTTACAACGTGTCAGAATCCGCTCAACACTGCTTTTCACAGTCTTTGCAGGTGTGTAGATCTCAGTCAAGCTCTGAACTTTAGTGATTGACAGCTTCAGTGATTATAAAGGGAGTGCTCTTTTCACGCTTTCTGTTTATAGCCCATATACAATTTGAATAAAAGTATTGTTTTTCATGCTGCTCAGTACACTGCAAAGTTTCTAGATTCACAACTGTATTTAAATGCGCGATCGAATCCGAAACTGCAAAGATTGACAGTGATGTATCCATAGCAACAGATGTGACAAAACAATATGATACTGTATGTCAAAATGTTGTGCATTAAGTATTAGACTGTAAATGCAAACTAATAGACCTGTCACTTGCTCTATGTAATGTGTATGTGTTTTTTGTCCTTCATTTTATTACTAATTTTCCACTTGATCTTTTTATAAACAATGTTTACTTATAAAACTTTTGAAGGCTAAATAAATAGTAAACTAATTAAATTGAATTAATATTAACTTAATTTAAAATATTAATATTAATAGTGAAATAAAATGGTAAAATAGTTCCAACAGTTTTTGCTGTAACCAAAACTGGTACATCATCATCATCATCATCATCATCATCATCATCATCATCATCATCATCATCATTTTTATTTAACGCCATGTCAGCAATCAGAGCTATCTTCATGGCAAAAATTCAATTACAAAAACACAAATATCATATATTAAATACAATAAAAACAGAACAAAGATAACCAGCAAGTCATATTATACAATATATCTTTTTAAGTTAACATATGTTAAAAAATCCAAAACCTTTTCAGGTATAATCTCATTAAAAATGTCCAAAACTGGTACAGAGAACCGTGAAATTGTACTGGTATTGGTACCGTGACAACCCTATAAACAAGTGTGGAATCAGAGCTACTACGAGTCAATTCATTGAAACAGACAGTTTCATTCCTAGAAATGAACTAAAGTAGACTAATGACACTGCCTTTAGAAAACCACAAGAAAAGAATGCTAAAATAATCCCCTGATACTTACAATTTTGGTTAGTTTTATATCGCCAGCAAGGTACATCACTCAGACTAGCCACAACATCTCTGAATTATTGTAGTCTACCAATAAATAAAGGAATTTGGTACTCACCAATCGTTTGTTGACCCAGTCCAAATGATCGTAAACCAGACTCCCGCCAAATTCATCTGTAAGTTGGCATGGCTCGATGTAGCGTGTGAGTTTATTAGCAGACACCAGAATCACCTGAAACACAGAAAATTTACTCTCAGGCATGACCAAGGACCTTTTCCAATATCTGTTCTGCGAATGTAAAAGACAAGAAAATAAAACCCACCCATTCGAGAATTATTTGTTGTAACAGAGGGGAAAGTGCACCATTTATTAATGTAACCAACTAAACTGGCATCTGTGCGCGTAATGTAGCATAACCTGAAATCGCTTAAGAGATTCTGCAGCAGTCAAATGTCATGCAAGGTTAAAATCTGTGAATAATTTATTTGATATTTGAAGGCATACAGGGCAAACTCTGTAGGTGAAGCAGCCCTTCCGCTGGGTCACATAATGTCAGTCACACTCATTACCCAAAACGGTTTCTATCGAAGAACACCAGGCGAAGATTTTTATATAGTGTTGCCTGTCATCTTCGAGAAAATTAACATGATAAAAAAAAGGTTTAAATATTTAAACATGATTAGTGTAATGAAGATTTTAACAATTTATCTCACGTTGTGCCTAAGAACTACTACTACTACTACATAAATTCTGTATAATGATGAATAAACTATTTTCCTTAGACAAAATAAAACCTTGTCAGAGACTGATGTTCCTCATACCACTCAGCATTTTCTTTCTTCTCAGATAAACAAATACTTCAGCTCAAATCAATATTTCATGTCTATTTATTTATTTACTTAATTGTTATGTAGCCAAGTAATAAGAGGAATAAATATACAATCGGCTGGTCGTTAATGCAAAACAAACCTGTTTAAAGCTGCCAAGCCACGTAAAAAATATTCTGTAACATTATACACACATTGATTTATGGTATACTTCACATGTAAATGTTTATCATTCCTATGTCTGCGCTTAATGTAAGCAGTCTCAATAAAAATAAGGACACCCCTCCTCACTGCACTTTGGTGTGTGGACAGGAAGAGAGACAGAACAGCTGTCTTTACAAATATGTTCAGCTGAGTCAACACACGGAACAGAGGGACAAGGCCTCACTGCAAACAGTTCCAGCCTGTGTCACCAAAGAGGAGATGAAGAAAAATATTTTGGATTCATAATATCTGGGGTACATTACTCACAGGATGTAAGAGGCGTGTCTACCTCCGCTGCGTGGCTGTCTGCCGAGGACAATTTAAGGGGGGAAAAAAGCCTGAAGGATGAGCCAAAGCCAGGTTTGTTTCATGTCAGTTTCACAAACTCTCTCTAACGGGTGTTCTTGAATCTAAAAAGCCTTGTTTTGGGCCCTGAAGTTTCTGTGGCAGATACTAAAATGCAGCTTGAGCATAAAAGCTTTTGAACTGGATTTCATCTTATCTCCTTCTGTCATGATATCATTGCAAATTCCGAGATGGAAGGAGTGCAAAAAAAATAAAAATAAAAAAATAATCTGTGATTGGCTGACATGCTTGCATATGAAATAGCTAGCATTACATGTGGAACTCTCTCGAATACTTTTACTATTACAGCTATTATACGTTTTTACCATTACAGCTATCGAGATTAACGAATCGTGAGTAAGTATTTAGATCTATTGCCATCACATAAAAGGTTGCAGTGATGAGCATTGAGCAGATGACAGCCTGTTGATCGCGTGAATGAAGATCTTATCATTGCAACGCAGTTTCTGCACTCTCACTAATGATTTCACCAATGCAAACATGAGGTAAGTACAGTAAGAGCTTCGTTGTGCAGTGTAACAGCGTCATTGATTTCATAACGAGTTTTGGCAAGTGTCCAGATAAACTCGCGCTGTGTGATTGACAGCTTGGGTGATTGGAAAGGGATTGTTCTTTGATCGCTTTCTGTATACATTTTAATCACAGTTTAAATAAGATTATTTTCATCCTACCAAGAGAAACGATGTGAAGTTGATATTTTAGTCATTGGCTTGATTTACTGATGCATAAACAGTATTGAACGACTTTGAGAGAAAGATCATCTGTCTGAACTTGACATGTCATGTCAGTGCCTTCATCGTGTCTGATCAGTAGCTTATTTTATCGTTATCTTTTTTGTCCTGCACCAGAGCCTAACTTAGATTTAGAATGTGCACATCCTTTTTGTAATTTTTTGACTCTTTTCTCATTGACACCTGCATTTATTCTAACCGGACATAGTGTGGAGATCACACAAAGCTATCGTATGATTTCAGAAGCCAATTTGGGCCTTGATATCTGTGGTCACTATAAATTGTGATAGCAAAAACAAAAACATACAAGTTTATGATGAAATGTGGGTAAATAAATGACAGTATTTTAATTTTAGGGTGAACAACTCTTTTTAAAAACCATCTGTACACCAAACTTTTAATCTGATGTGTATTTAATCAAAGTAATGTGCGCTCTTTGAAATCCTCCAGTGACCCTGAACGCAGGCCTGGTGCTGAAGCAGGAACGCAACCGCTTGGACTGGTGCCAGCTGTGCCCTCACATCTACAAGGTTAGCTGGAGGAAATTAAACACAGTGTCTGCTAAAGCTCTCTGATCAATACAGTTCCCTCAAAGCAGCCTGCATTCTGGTTACCTTGCAAGTATTTAAACACAATATATATAAGTACAATTGGAAAAAAAAATGATGTGCTTAGTTGCATCACTAACCCATATAGTAATAAAAATTTAGTTTAGTTAGAGAACAGACACAATTAAAAACTGAACGCATCTGCTCAATGCAGCGTGAGCCAAATGGAATAAAATAAAATATTTTTTAGTATTTACAGAGCAAGGTGCCCGATATACTACACATATCTGCATTCAAAATTACTTTAAACAAATCATAAAAAAAAATAAAAAAATACAAGGTTATACTTATTTACATCTGTATGAAATGTTCAACAAGCAATGGCTGTCAACACAGTCATCACCATCATTCAGAAAATATGAGCTGTGAAAAATCATGAGTGATCTAGGAGCTCTATACAGCTTTTTACAGCAGATGCCATTGAAAACACAGTAAGTCTATCAATCACAGCCTCGCTTTCATACCTGTCATGGCGCTGCTCTGAATAAGGTCTATAAGCGTAAAAAAAGTGCAGCCCTGTAACAGACGGTCCAATGGACCCTAAGTGGCAGTGAAAGAGAATCCACTTATTTAATAAGGCCTCTGGGTCATTTCATTCCCATATGCTCACCAACGCCAGGCCAAGCATCAGTGATGAAGAGGTTCTTGGACAGAATGATTAATGCAGAGCGCACGGTCCTCGTGCATCTCAGCGATCGCATGCAGATACAAAACCCCCATTCAAGTATGGATCTTCAAGTAGGTCAAGAGTATGGTAATGACTGTTTTCACTAGTCTCCGTGTTCAAGCCTCCACACTTCCTAATGCTGATACACTGACCTCCATTCAGCCAAAACTGTGCCATCTGCTAGTTTTAGGCAGCTAGAGGGGACTGCTGGCCCAGATCACGGCACAAACAACACAATGACCCCAACAAACATACACATACAGAGGTTTCTATTTAGGAGACAGTGGTCCAACTGTCCTTCTAAACCCGTCATTCGGCTCTTGGCTGGATCCATGTAATGGTTGCCAGGCAACATGGCATTATTGGTTAATGCCCAGAGAGGGCATTAAGCAAGACAGCCAGACAAATGAGCATGCGGTTCGAGGCCAGGCTTCATCAGCACACATACTGTGCATGACTGCATACTGTAGTGCGCATCTGCATGATCATGTTACGGTTACGTTCACATATGGCTCCGAAAGTGAATGCTGGAGGGCTGCTGATTCAATGTAAACACAACCACCTGCCAACTTCACCCATTTTCTTCATGGCCCAATTACAAGGAAGTAACTGCAGTCTGCTCTAATTTATGATATTACAGGAGAGATGATGAAATGGAGAGAATTCATGAAAGTGAAGGAACCAAACCAACCCATATGAAACATTCTCTTGTGTAGCAATTTAAACACTTACCTCATGCTTAAAATTTTACCAATATCAATAAGACAATAATTTTTCCAGAATAAATCATTCTTAAATAAACCACATACAAAAAACAAAAAAAACATGTAGATTCTACAAGTGAATTTAGGCATTCTAATTTTATAATTCAAAGTATGAAACGTTTTCATTCAAGCTAGGATTGAGTTTAGAGATCGACCGATAGTGGATTTGTAAAATAAAATGTGAAATAACACTGGACAGTCTTCATTGTAAAAATTAAATACAGATAAATGCTTACAATTAGTTACAAAAGATATTCAGTCAAGAGCAGAGAGTGATTTTCTCTTTGTCTTTTGTCCTTTTATTAACATGACAGACAGCAGCAGAAATATTAGACTGCTGTCACTTTAAGAGCTTATGCACGGATCCAATATAGCCTACTACTTATTTTTCTCAATCAATTCGTCTCCAAAACTAACTGTTTAACTGAATACTCGCCAAGATGGGCATTTTGACATAATTTTGTGTGCATTTGACCATGTAAGCACAGTAAGCCACTCATTTTGGTACTTGCAACTCACAAGCTGCTTGAGACTGAGAGGCGGCTTTTGTGTGCACAAACCTGCTGGAATGAGTAAAATTATGCGCAATACAAGCACTGTAGAGCGAATGAGACTAGTGATTGAGAGAAGGTCATGTGTCTTTGCGAGCGAGGGTCACTTTGCCTTCGGAGAGAAGAGAGCGAGAACATGCAACTGACGTTATTGCCTGTGCCGCTGGCAATAAAACTGACTTGCTCGGAATCGGTAAGACGCGAGACTGACCAGCCGGTTACCGGTCCGTGCCGATCATGTGGAAAATTGGCTGATTCCGGTCCCTGGCCTGTCGATCAGTGCATCTCTAATTGAAAGCAAGAACGAAAGAAACAACCTTCATGATGCCAGTTTTCCAGAAGAAATCATTCAGACAAGCCCAGATGTGCTCCATGTCCTTTAAAGCCCTAAAACAGCCCTGAAAACCTTGTTTTACTCATAGCACCGCTCTCTTTGTGCCCTGACAAATGAAAGAGAAATGAAGCCATTGCATTAGTGCCAATAACAAAAGCACTGTCTTACCGTGAAGCCCCAGACCTTTGTAAATGAAGATGCACAACTTCTGTATATGGAGTTTCATTATTCACAGCAAATGCGGGAAATTACCTACTTACACGCATGACATCCTTCGGGTGTCCCTAATTAAATACACTGTCGTGTGTGATTGTATTATGTGCAGCTACACCAAGAGTAAAACAATGAAGCCGTGGTCTGATGTATGGAAAACACCTGCAGTGGAACCTTTCTAAACAGTCCATTTAGGTTGAACAAAATAAAAGCCATTGACTAAATCAGTTTTTTTTTTTTATATACTGAAGTATTGGGAAGAATTTTCTTCTGACTTCTGTGTATCAGAATAATTTGTGTTATCGTGTTTATGATCAGACGTACCGCTGAATCAGTGTCCTTATTTGCACATTTTTCATTTGAAGACGACATGATGAAATATGTGAGCATACACGGTGCTGGTTCATGTTTGGAGCAGGACGCTTGCTTCAGTCCAGATATGAACTGCGATCCACGTTGCGAGTTGTTAAAATTCAGCGTGAAATTTTGTTAAACTCAGCGTGAAGTTTAGCTCTCATGCTCTGAGTGTTGTTACATTACATATTAAATATTGTTACAGTCATATTTTCCATGTGTTGGTAGTCAAAATCCAGCTCTGACCGCATTGTGGGGAAAATGCAAAAACACTTTTGGGCTGCTGTAATGAGCAAACATACACTTACGACAACTTTTCTCGTTCATCATGAGAACTAACCTATGCCACTCCCACACCATACACACGGCAATGTAGTCCTTTTTTTAAAGGAACCATTTCCTGTAAAGCTGCTAAGAACAATACGTATTGTGCAAGTTAATATACAAATAAAACAGACTTAACCTAACTAACCAATCAGAGCACAAGATACTACCCAATGGGCCACTGCAACCATTCACAAAATGAAAAACACAAATACTACATTTTCATGTTTGATCACAGCTGTCACTTCTAAGTACTTGTGTACTCATTCCCAAACCTAATGTCAAATAATAGTTGTGTCAAAATTGAGCACTTTGTCCACTAAAACAAAATATCTCTAGTACACTTACCTCAAAGCCAAGCCTGTCCTTCTCCTTCCAGAAGCAGAAATGGGTCACTTTTTTGTCCCAGAATTCATCAGGTTTCACCACACACACAAGAGAGACCTCAGCTGGGATCACATTCTAGAAGAAAAATATCACAGTTCACAATCCAGCTGTTTAAATCATCCAAAAACCATGACAGCCCCACACACACTTACGAATAAGATCACTCTTTTTATTGAAGAATAGCGATGGATCAATCATTGATAGTCAGATATAAAGGGGACCAAGGTCACAGAATCCTTTCAGTTTAATTAACATAATCGACAAATCAACCCTTTAAAATCGGCTGATCCATGTTATTGTACCTACTGGTCTGAAGGACAGTTTGATTTCAGAACAAACTCCTGTCATTCCTCCTAAGGCTCTTAAAGTGAGAAAAGGCTGAGAGATACAAGCACTTGATTCTATTTTAAGTCCTATGTTTAAAGCTGTTGAAATGAAGTTATCTGCACACTGCAAATGTACAATGGACTCACTCATAACTAAAAACTGCAGATCATCCAGAGGACATGTCAAGCAACAATAACAGAGAGGCTTCACCATCTCCTCCAGTGAAAGAATGTGCTAAACTACACAAATCTACAAGGTACAACTACAACCACTTTAATAACCAACTACAACCAATTCAGCTTTCTTTGGCGAAACAATACTGCAATTTATAATAACAGTCATATATACTGTGTTCCATTCAAAGTCAGATGTAAGTAATAGGGTATTGATTTTCTCAAACATTGTTGTTCTTCACAAATATCATCAGCAAAAAAATTCAAAAGCGACTTACAAACAAGGAATACAACAAAACGATTCATCCCAAGCCTGAAGCTAAAACTATTTTTATGCTGCCTTTAAGCTGCTATTTCCTTCAGAGAATCTAGTCTTACTCAGTATCTCCTACTTGCAAACATAAAGGCATGTCATTGCCCAAAGCGCAGAAGACGATATAATTGTAAGGAAACAAAATTGCAAGTGCAAAACTGCAAGTGATTGCCTCCTAGTAACTGATCAGTAAAACACTACTGTTCAAAAGTTTGGGGTTCAGCAACATTTTTTTTTATGTTTTTGAAAGAAGCCTCTTTTGCTCACCAAGGCTGTATTTATTTGATTTTAAATAAAGTAAAACTAGTAATATTGTGATATATTATTACAATTAAAAATAAATTGTTTTCTATTCTAATACATTTAAAAATGTATTATTCTTGCTGATTATTTTGTCGCCATGCAACATCATACACCAGCATCACTAATTTCAAGGAGACATTCTTAAGGAGACTACTCAGAAATTGAAACGCTCAATACAAGGACATCCCACCTTTTAATTAAAAGAGCCAACCACCTGTTTTTCCCTTCAAAACGTGTCTTAGCTGGTACTGCCTGAAAAAGTGTTTTTTAGCACAATTTTGGCAAAATTTATGATGCCACTTGTATCAAATTTTATTGTTATTGCCTAGAAAATAGCTGTCCACTGCGTCCAAAGATTGCCAAGATTGCCACAGAGTGAACGGACTTGCATTTTGGGACTTTAATGCAAGTAATGTAAGTCGTAATGCAAAAGAAAAATCTAGCAGCCTGTATTTAAAGCAGCAATTCAGTGCTGTGTCCCATAAACAGGGGAAAATAACAGGGCAGAACAAGCGTCCATTCAGTTCAACAAAGCTCAACGTGAATGACTTCCAACAGCACGCTCTACAAAACCAGGGAAGGCCGCCAACACGCGAGCAGCATTGTCTTCTGATAATAGCACTGAAATCTCATTATTTACAGGTATTCCTTAAGAAGTGAGCTGTATTACAGGGGAGTTAAGTGCTCATTAAATAATCACCACAAATATTAATGGGTTCATTAGTGGAAAAGTAAGCACCAGATGTCAAATAAACAAGAGCAGACATATGTTTCACATAATGTTTCCTTTGGTGCTTTCTGCCAATCTGAACAAAATCCAAAAGTGGGCAAATAAAATAAAAGTCTCTTATCCTACCTGCAACATCAGAACAACAGTCTTCACTATATTCCACTGAGACTTCCTGCCATCGACGATGACGGTGAAACCTCGAGCTTTGCACTTCTCGCTGCAGAGATACAACAGAAAAACATGACATTTATTCAGTTGCATAACACAAATGATAGGCCAATACATGTTGTCAGTACAGATACAATGAATCAATTACAACGACTCCACTGTGGCGGTGTCGTTAAACAGACTAATTTGTTTTTTGTGTGGTGGCATTTTAAAATGAATAAACTGAGCTTGTGTGAGCTGCAATGACTCACAGATTCCAAGAAACATGTATTCAATCATACAGTTACTATTTTGGTTTGTAAAAAAAAAAAAAAAAAAAAAAAAAAAACCTTGTAGGCCTGAATAACATTTATTTTCATTCTTTGGGGAAAAGAACAGCCAACTCACCCTGTAAATGCCTCTAAAATGTCTCTAAAATGTCAGTAGAAAAATAATTTGGAGAAGGTCACTATGAAAGCATTGAAAAATAAAATGGATTACAGAACAAGTGATGGTCTTACTGCCAGCACTCATGTGAGGCACGACTGTCAGACTTTAACATTAGTCAAAACTCAATTGGCCGCTGCAGCTCAGGGTATGATTATCTCTTTCATACAGACTCAGATTAAAGCAATAAACCAGAAGAAAAATGTTTTTCTTGATTTTTTACCATGGCAAATTAGTGTTCTTAGGCACAAGCCCACACCAAGTACATAAACCCCTTTTTTCTAGGGTAAAAATTAGGAATGGATTTGGAATACAAATTATTCTTTCAAGTAACATAGTTTGTGACTGTTAAGCAACAATGCATGCATTTTTATCTAGCGGTTTTGAACATGGCTCATCCAGTCAGAATTAAGAATCATAACTATCTGTTTAATCATTTATTTGTTAAACCTTTTTACTGTAACAGCCGACACAAATGTAAAATGGACAAACTAACAGAAACACACAAAATCTTTCCAGTGCCTTGGAGCCTAAAAGACCTTGAAAGGTCTAGAGAAATCAATAAAAGTATTTTTCAACTTGTAACCACAGTCTGACCATGAATTATGGCCACTTTCTATATCATGTGTGAATACTGTAACAGTGTGCATTATAATTACCATGATCAGATTAATGTTTAATTTCTGCTCTCAATACTTTTGACATGTGCTTGATGTACAGCCTTTGCAACAGAGCTGTGTTTTTACCTAGGAATACTCAGTAGGTAGTCCAGAGTGGCGCTGAGCTCCTCCATGCTGGTTTGTTCGGTACATAGTGGGATGGTCAGGATCAAACCACTGCGCCTGTCCTTGCCTCCTGGAAAACCAAATGGGCCGAGTCAGGAAATATGCAGAAAATCCAGCAGCACAAAGTGAAATATGATGTAGGAATGGAAAAACAGTGTAAGAGTGTGAGGCTTCAAGGAAAAGACTGACAAAAACAGTACTGAGGTTATACAAAAAGCCTTTTGGAGGAGTAGAGCCTCGTGATATTGCAAACTGTAATTAATTCAGACCATTTCATGGGAACATGCGCCATTTCAAGGACAGCAAGCATCAAATGTTTCAGTAATTCCTTTCCTAGAAGCTTTCATTATCCAATTTTTGTGCAAAGACCTTGATAAAAAAAACTGTTGAGACACACGAAATTTTAGAAAAATAATCAGTTCATCAGAGAACACCTCAGTATATGACCCCATTTTGCCAATGTTCTTGCTGACCTCCATTGTTGACAAGTGTCATCCAGCAGACTGTTGGAAGCAGGAGGCATGTATACAACCTTCAGCATGTGATCACGGACAAAACAGCCTCATACTCTGTATATATGAGTTCTAGAAGGCATATAAAATAATGTGTGGACATATGAGTGAAAGTCCAACTAGTGTCAAGTAGTAGTAAATAACTAATAAAATAAAATAAAAACAATTATTTGGCCCAAAAATGGCTTACTAACACTCAAAAACCTAATATAGCCTATCATTTTACAATATAGTGTTCAGGTTCACTGAGATTAAGCCGAAAGCAATAACAGATCATATAATGATCTCGATCTCTGACTACATTATATTAAGATGAAGATGTTTCTGCCTGAGACACAATCTTTCACTTCCATTAAAGCAAAAAGGAAAGCAAAAAGTGAAGCGTTTCAAATATTCACCAAACACTGTCCATTTTATTGGATAGCATCTTTTTTCTGGCTCAGTGTTAGTCAAATCTAACCATGAAACATGAATAAAGTATTCACATCACATCCTAGAGAGGAGAGGAGACATGCCTGCAGCAAATGCATTTCTGTAATATTGTGATACTTTTTGCCAAGCTACTCTAAGCTACAACTATATGATGACTTGTTTTTCATTTAATTAATTAAAATCTTAATATAATGTTACTAGTCTTTACCTGACAGAAAGGCCAGCTTCTTCTTCAGCACAGGCAGTATGATGGAGGCCTCCATCCTGGAACAAGTCTATTGTCTACTTACACAGCTGCAAAAAGTTGAAGAAAAACTTGTTAGATAACACATTAAAGAACTCATTTTTGATTTGCATGTGATAATTTAGTGACCAGTGACATGACATGAAGGCCAGGTATAGTGTGGTAACTCATACGGTGGTAATTTGTCCCCTGCATTTAACAAATCCAAGTTAGTGCACACACATTAGGAGCAGTGAGTAGTGAACAGTGAACACACACACACACACTGCAAATCCGTGGACACACACACCCAGAGCAGCGTGCAGCCATTCACTGCGGCCCCGGGGAGCGATTGAAGGTTAGTGTCTTGCTCAAGTCATTTCCTGCTGGTATTAAGAATCAAACCCACAGCCTTCGGGTTACCAGTCTGACTCTCTAACCATTAGGCCACGACTGATTTAGGGCTAAAATAAATGACTTTGAAATGCATTTTCATGATTATAGTCTCAAATGTCCCATAGGCATAGAATGAATAAACCTACATCTGTGTCTATTAGCCCCTTTCACACATACAGTCTTTACTGGAAAATTACCGGTAAGAGATCATGTGTGAACAGGACCTTTTCCAAAATACCCCTAAATCAGTTCTGGCAATTTACCAGTAAGGGAAGTTGTAACACTTACTGGTATGATGCTCTGTGTGATTACCGGTGTGAGCACGTACGAAGTCAGAACGCGCTGAGGTAAGAAGTCTTCTTTGGGCCAATCAAAGTTCTTATGGAGATGAGGTAATTACTCTGTGCTGTTTACAGAAAGCATTTTAATAGTTTTCCTATTTAAATATGCGCTACATGATCATCTATGACCGTTGCGCCACGTCTCACAGCTTTTTCAACGTGTCGCGCTCGAGACCCAGCTTTCTTTTCCATTCATCAGCGTTGCGGCTCTGCAGTTGGATGCTATTACTAGTCTAATATACTATTATACTAATCTCGTGTTTTTAAGAGCAAAAACACGTTCTGTTTGATCATCCCTTATGCCTATCACTCAGATGTCAAATTTTTTTGTCAAATTGAACAGATAGTAAACTAAAGTGCTTCTCCTCATGCCGGAGCAGCATTTAAAGAACATATCCGATAACTGACATCACAGAATTTACCGGTATTTTGGTGCTGATGTATGAATGGATTCTTACTGGTAAAAAGCCAGAACGCCATTGCTTGTGTGACAGCATATTTGTGTATTTACCGGTAAAGTCATTCTGGTAATTTTATGGTAATTTACCGGGATTGCTGTGTGAAAGGGGCTTATGACTCAACATACTTCAAAATAAATAAGAAATACTTCAGGCTAGGGCTGGGCGATATATCGCATGACATTGTTATGCGCATCTCGTCAGTAAAGCCGGTTCCTTGATTAGTAGTAAATCATTTGAAAGCAGGTGATGGCGATTTACTACTAATCAAGGAACCGGCTTTACTGACGAGATGCGCATAACAATGTCATGCGATATATCGCCCAGCCCTATAAAAACCAGTTCTGAGAGACATTTTAAATTAAACACTAATATACAGGAAAGAAGTTAAGGAATGGTTTACCCAAAAATAGTGAACACTGCTGTCAAGCTCCAAAAAGAACCAAAAACACCATTAAAGAATCATAAAATACACCAGCGTCAGCTCTGCATGAGAAACCAACCTAAGCTGAAGTCATTATTCACAGAATGTCAAACCTAATGTGACTTGTCATCATTTATTCACCATCCAAACCTGTATGACTTTCTTTTGTGGTACATAAAAGTTGACATTTTGAAGAATGTTGGAAACCACACTGTTTTCCATTTACATTTAGTCATTTAGCAGACGCCTTTATCCAAAGCAACTTACCATAAAATGGTAATCAATGGTAACCAAAACTGAGACATTTCTCAAAATATATTATGTTCTACAGAAGTAGAAACTCATACTGGATTGGAACAACATGAGGGTGAGTAAAGAACTTATTTTTGGGTGAACTCTCCCTTATATTCTAGTCTGTGCTTCATGCAAAAAGGGATATTTGACTTCAGAGGTTGACAGCCAGTGAACTATTCCTTTAATGCCAAGTCATACAATAATAATAATAATACATTTATTTTATATAGCGCCTTTAAAAGTTGCTTTCCCAAAGCACTTTACAGGAAAACATAACAGAGAAAACAGAGATAATTCCAAAGCTTAGGAGCATAGGAAGAAACTGCTCTATCACCCCTAGAACGAAGCCGTGTGCATTCAACGAATACAATGCATTCCTGTTCAACTTTTTAGGATAAACACACAAGCACAACTTTAAACAAGAAAAGTTTCCAACAAAACCTTTGTAAGAAGCAACATTTCACCATGCCAGAAATACCAGAACGATACAAAAAAGAACAAATTGACAAAACAAGCTGAAAAGTAGGTTAAATCACTATAATTAGGCAACACTAGAATGTTCACAGCATGCTTCAAGAACATAGTGATGCGAGTCCTCAAATGCAGGCTGTACTAGATTTCAAAAAGCTGACAGTCCCACTCACCTTCAACAGTGATGCAGCACATCAAGTACATTCCATCTCATGCGATTCCCTCCTGGTCCATGTTCTGCAAAGATCAGAGAGCGGAGGAGGGGGAGAAAGAGGAAAAACAGAACATGTGAAAGTTACAGGGAGAGAGAGTAAAACGAAAAAAGATTAAGTTGAGACCTCCTTTGGTGATTTGGATTCTCTGGCATCCAGTTTAGTTCAACCAATCTGAATACATCAGAATTAATCAGAGTGGTAAAGACCTCCTCATAAACTGCTGAGAATGGAAGTGGTCACGTAAGCATCCAATAGGGTAATACCAATGGAGTGTTGCTGGTTGACTGAGTATAAATCATACAAATTAAATGCTCCCCAAAAAAGATTATCAAAATCCTCCTCAACTGCAATAATGGATTTAGGGAGGATTGCAAAAGGAAGCACAGCTTGGCAAAGTGATCTTAACATAAGCTGATGCACAGAAAAGTGCCACATCATTTAGAAAAGGACAGCTCAGCAGCGATTACACAGTTTGCTGATGTGTCTGCAAGCCAGGAATGGGTGCTAGCAAATAAAAAACAAAGAAACAAAAGTGGACTTTTAGAATTATCACATTGCACTGCTGCACAGCACAATGATTTACCATGCAACCAACTGGCCCATCCCAATGCAAATTTTTGGCAATGCCCATGTTTGTGTTCTAGTTCTAGGACATAATACCATTCTGCGGTGTCACTGTATATGCAAAACTGATTTCAATGCCAATTCCATCTTCAATATGTAAGGAGCGGCATATTTTGCATTTACAAAGAATGAATTGAGTTACTAAAACACTAAAAGAATAACAAACAATTACATTCGATCCAGAATCAAAAGAAACACCTGAAAATGATGTCGTTTGCAACCATTAAGATTTTTTGCATTGTGCCAGTATTTTCATGATCTTCCCCCAAATTTTCATCGCATCACCACATTCTCAGGTATTTTTTATCTTTACTGTAAATGGCTGTAAAACATCCATCTATTTAGATATTCAAACTAAGGGTAGTGCAACAACATTATGGATAAACTATTAAATAATTAAAATGAGTCTTAATGCAAAGTAAACAAATAACAATTAACATCCTAATGGTCTTTTTCTTTAAATGGTGTGATGACATACAATGTTTAAATCTTTTATATTTGAATGACAAATAGCCATGTTTTTCATCAAAATTCACATGGCCAATCACATTCATTAGATTATTATGACTGTATTAATGTTAAACCAATACTGTGATGCTATGTTTTAATCTAGAAATACTTTCATGTTGATGAATTTTAATGAATGTGAGACTGATTTTGGATTACAGTTATGATGATAATCAAAATAAATGTGCTTACAAGTCATAAACAATGTCAATATGTAAAGATAACAACCGTTTTCATTTGCTTTGATTAAGTAGTGAAAGGGGACTTGGGATTGTTCTTGACAGGACTCATGAGATTCACTGTACATGTCATAGCAGCCCTATAAACACATAAACTTGGGCAGTTTAAGAATTAAGATTCAAACTGTGGTCTTTGAGAGTCATTTCTGGCCACATAAGGACAACAGTTGGACAGTCCTGGGAATCAGTGTCTGGAATCAAACCAACAGCTGGCTGAGTTATAGGAATGACTCGCGGCTCGAGACAAAGACGGGTATCCACCTATGGCCTACATAATATTATGATTACAGGTCAACTGCGCAGTAAAACGATCGTCACAACTAACGACAACGCACGAGGCTGGGTGCCACGTGAAAGTACACATTTAAATGCAGTTTGGCTTTTATTTCACATGACCATGAACCATATTTTCTGGCAGCGTGCATGGCTACTGGCACGCGCGAGCCGCAGAACAGCATGCAATGACCTATATTTCACTCTATGGAGGTTAATACATGACTAACATGAATGCGTTGTATTTCGGGGTTGAATACAAGGACAATCCCTCACTAACTTACCTTAGATAAACGTCGATAATAATGCCGTGATTGTTAGCACTGCTAAAGACGCGAATGCATGATCCATGTGCTTTCGCTCACAAAGTCACTGCATTTTTAATCACACTGAGGGATTATTATATAAAAAAAATTACCTTTCTCCGTTTTGAGCCCCGGAGTCGATCTATGTTATTGATAATCGCCTTTGATACTGAGAAGACGCTCGGCGTTGTGTTTTGTTAGAAAGGGGCTGGTCCTGTTCGCATGGCTCCTCCCACATGTCGGCGCAGGGCGTGTCTCTCACTGTAGTGGGCGGGGTCTAGCGTTTCTTTAAACAGACAGTGCATCATTCAAATAAATGATATCTGATATTTGTGGATTGATTGAGAGGAACAATTTGACATCAATTTGACATTGACATCAAATGGACCATGCAAAAATTCAGAAGATCAACTGAAAATAAAGGTGAATAGAAAGACAATTTCTCAAATGAAAAACGTACAAAATATTGAATCAGACAATTGATAACAGACGAGTAAAGATTACTTCAAAAATATAACATTAACATATAAATAAATAACATTATCAGAAGAATAAATAACATTATCAGAAGAAAGAAAGAAAGAAAATAAAAAAAACTTTTTCTTTATTTTCATTCCATTCCTAACTTTTACCATTGTGTAAATAATGAAGTTTATAGCCTATAATAAAGTGTCTAACATTTAGTGGACTACATTTCTGAAGTCCAGGGAACACTAATTATAGAAATATCTCCTTAAATTACAACACAGGTATATTCATTTTACAAACGTTACTGAGTTTCAGACTGAGGTCAACATGTTCAAAGAACTGTACTTTTTTCATTGGTGATAATAGTGGTAATGTTTCATAGTTTTTTTCTGTATAGTCAATAGGCTACTACAGGTGTCTATTTTGAAATATGAAATATATTGACTTGTCAAATAAACCTACCCTGAGAAATCTACACTGGAAAATTGTAAGCCCCAGTCTTTTCTATTTACAAAAAGTGCATGCATTATAGTTTTTATGCAGGCCTACAAGTAAATGTATTTTTTTTAAACTTATTTCTGCTTAATTCAAATTTTAAACAAAGCTGTATCCATGTTTCTAAACAAGACAAATTGATTCTTCCACTCCACACAGAAGCTGCACACGGCTGACTTGTACTCTACATGAAATGATTCTGCATTATTTACTTTGAATACTAATAAATAACAATAAGTAAAGTAAACAAAAGAAATACAAATTACATTGTAAACTATATGTAAACCTTGCTGACTGCTCAAAGTTCATTGAGTTTACTCTCACAATCACTATCACATGCTGTTCATTAGCCTCTATCCTCTATCTGTATAACTTACAACCGATTAGAGGGACAGTAACAAGCAGTCGAAAATCCCTCTGCTGAATGCTATTATAAAATAGATTTGGCATGAATATGTTGTGGATTGTAAACAGTATAAGAGTCATTTATAAACTTCATACGTATACTTCATCTAATTCAATGGAGCTAACAAATATATATAATCAAATATAAATACAAATAGATTTACTCGTGTGTGTGTGTGTGTGTGTGTGTGTGTGTGTGTGTGTGTGTGTGTGTGTGTGTGTGTGTGTGTGTGTGTGTGTGTGTGTGTGTGTGATTTACTCATTTAAATAAAAAGATGCATGAAAGGGAAATTAAGATAAGTAGGTCTGTCCTATGTTGTATGGGTTCCAAAAATAGAAGAGGATAGATAGATTCAGTTGCTATGGTAATAATAATATTAGCTCAGAGAAGCCCAATTATCTGAAAAGGGCGTAAGAAGATGCCACTAGATGTCTCTGTTTGCTCATTGAGTCACTGGACGCTATTCCTAGTGCTGTTCTGGGTTGTCACTTGAGTTAGAGATGAATAATTTCATGCTTTGCCTACTCTGTACAGTCCTTGTAGAGTAGACTGAATGTGGAGATAACAGACCAACAAATTTAACAAAGTTTCTAATTTAATTTCATTTACTGAAACTTAAAAAGATCCATTCCATTAACATACAAACTGCCTTTTTGCAAAGTACTTTGTACTGCACTGAACACTTTATGCCCAAAACTGAGCCATTAATATATTTATAAAAAAGAAATATAAAAACATATAACAAATGCCTTATAACAGCTTAGTGGTTATGCTGTAAAATGAGCCACATAAAAACAATTAATATATTCTTAATATAGAACCATAATAATTGTGCTGACGTGACCGTCATAGTGACAACCATAGATATCCATATAAGGCTAGATGTCTTAAGGCGGAGTCTCTTCCGGCATCAACCGGCGGCCATCTTGCCACAGGGAAGCTTTCTGGCGAGCTCTGTGGTATCTGAAGTAAGGTCAGTGATCAGCACGAACAGAAATCCTCTTATCTCGCTGAAATCTTGACGGATTTACAAACGGTTTGTTTTTTTACAAACGTTATTAACGTGGCTATAATTCCGAGTCCATGGTTATAATTATTATAATTATTCATATGTGTGCAGTGTCATAACTACATCTCTGACGTTTATAACAAACCAAACCATTTGAAAATCGGTAGAAAATTGAGCAAGTTATGGTTATTTAAAAGTATGCACCATTAAAACACAATGTTACGAGTGAGCGAGCTCCCTGTGGCAAGATGGCCGCCGTGTGCGGACGTCGACCTCCATTGGCCAGCAGCGTGGACGAGACATCTAGCCTTTATTATATGATATCTATGGTGACAACAGCCAATCACATTACTTTTCCGGTGCTGCATGAACGCAACTGGCTAACTGGCTATATATTTGCATATGCGATCTGATTGGCTGACGCCTGCGTTGGCGCTTGAAAAGTTGAACATTTTTCAACCACTGCCGCGAGCAACTGCAGTGACGCAACGCGACGGAACCCACAATTCAGTTCGGCAACACATGACGTCACCCATTCAAAGTAAAAGAGAAGCGTTAATGCTGACGCTCCGTATGAATCCGTTATTGTGAGTGATGACACGCTGACCGTTGCAAGATGGCGGGCTCGTCGACGTGTCTGGAGGGGTCGAATATGGCTTCTACGTATATACACGTCTATGCCACTGTAGCCCCTCCAGTTCGAACCGCCCGCTCTAAGCAAGACTCGAACCCGTCCGCATGGGAGGCGGGCGCTCTAACAAGAAGGCTAAGGGCTGCTGATTAGGGGAATGAGGTTTACACACACTGCTCTCACTGGCCAAAGTCTGTTACACCACCAACCGCAACTGTCAGACGCCATCTTTATTTTTTGCTCAGCTGTCACAGAATGGAAAGCACATGATTGTGGGATATCAAATGCAGTGAAGGCTACATCTATGCTACCTTCAAAAACCGATCAGGTGAAGGTAGCCTGTCTCAGGAGAGAGGAAGAGAAGCTAACATTGGATTCGGACATGCCTTGATGCATTCTCTGAAGGCAGCATTTTTAAGATTTCGGACACAGCTTATGATGGAAGCTAAATAAAGATTCACAGAATGAATCAGTGAATGAATCTGGATGCTTCTTTTTGGCCAATTGGATTAATAAAATCCCAGAGGAGTTGTTTTGGAATTTTTCACAGCTGGACAAATTTGGCTCTTCAGTTGAGTCGAATCTCTGACTCCAATGCAGCGGAATTGAAGAATCAATTATTTTTGGTCTCCCAGATTTAATAAGAAACTTTTTATGTCAGCTTACAAATTTTCATCATGTAGTTGTTGGTCAAATAAAGGTGTTGGGCTGAATGGACTGGAGGAGGAGATTATATGCATTCACCATAGTGAGACGGTTACCGCTGGATTACACAATGAGCTTACTGCGGTAATGAGCAGATGCAAAGATACGGCCAGCTCAGCGTATTGTTCTCATGCCAGTGTGCAGTAATTGTGCTGATATGTAATTACTACCTGTCAGCCCTGGGGACAGTTTGACAAGAGCAGAATGGCAGGGCATCTGTGTTCCCCACACAGGGGGTTCTACTGGAACTCACATTGCAAGGACAGTGAATCCAGCCACTATTCGTGCTGTTACTGTTTTCCTCAGGCACCAGCTAAATTGGATCTGTTGGATGATGTGCAGGTACTTTTGAATCATTCTTTTTTTTTTTTTACTATAAAATATGTAGCCCTATAAATAATATAAAAAAATAGGCGTTTTCAAAGCAAAATATTTAATAAAAATCTAAATATCCCTATCTGTTGTGTAGTATTATAAGTTTCTCAAATTCCCAGTTGAAAGAAGTTTAAAACTCTCACCTAAATAACAGCAGACTAAATCCAGTCAACAGAGGGCGCGCTTGAGCCTCAGTCTGTGAGGATCTCCAGAGACTTCAAATGGCCATAAATAGAGCATTTATATGACTCAGTCATCAATATATAATCTGAAGCAAAATTTAGTATTTTAAACGAGTTGTAAATTAACCAGGCTAATAGGTAACCAAATTAAATTAAAGGAGCTGTATGTAAGAAATGTATTTCAATTAATCATAAAATGGCCCTGATATGTCACTAGACATTAAGAAATCATGTTCATTTCAAATACTTATATCACTGACAACAGTAGTCCGGCCAGGATATTGTCATTTAAAAAGTGAAGTTGCAGCCCTCAACTGATGTTGATGTTGTCATGTTGTGTTTTGGCCTGATGCCCCACCCTCCACCTATCTACCAATCACGAAGTCAGTAGTGTTTCGGCATCCGGGTTGCCAGCTCTGCTCTAGTTACCACAGCTGCAGCTACAAACATTCCTGCTGGATCCTGCAGCCTATCTGGCAACCTCGAGTCAGGGGGGAGGGGGAGGGGATACACCGGTCTACAGTAATTTGAAAGTGATTGCAGTACCAGTTTTGGCCACAATCTTACATACGGCTCCTTTAATTAGGATGCCAGCGAATCGAATGACATCTGCTGACCGGAAGCTTGCACATTTAATTTATGGTCATAGTTGCGCACTCTTGCCTTAAAAAAATAAGGTGGATGTGAGACATTTAAAGAGAATGAGATGGTGTTTTGAGAAATCAGTTTAAAAAACCATCCCCATTTTGTAAGATAACTAACAAATAAGTTACATACAATCTTTCATAGAGAAGTAGTAGCCTAGCTTAGCCTCACGGTGCGTGTCCACTGGCATGGTGCGAGCGTTTTATGAAAGATTGTTAGTATGTTAACTTATTTGTTAGTTATCTTACAAAATGGGGATGGTTTTTTAAACTGATTTAGCCATAGTTTTTCCTATGGAAATCGAGTTTCACGCTCGCGCAGTGCATTTTGGGATTGACAGCGCACTGGAGAAAGCGTTGAGAGCATCAAAAGGTTGGGCAGTTCTCGACTGTCAATCGCTGTGAGATTCGGGATGTGACGTCTGTCTTGAGAGTTTAAAAATATGCAAATAGTGCCGGAGTTTATATTGGATTTAGTGCGTAAATCATTTTGTTTACAAATTAGACACTTTGCAGTTGTTATGTTAAATATTTCATTTTGGATTTCATTGTGTTCATTGTGATACTGGCTGGCTGGGTTTATAAAAGTTTGTAAAATTGACAGGATATCTTTGCTTGGGGCATTTGGAAACAAAGTCTATTTCCGAAATCCGAATGTAATCGCGTGCATCTCTGATGATTATACTGTGTGTGTTGAAAAAAAAAAAAAAACCGGAGGACACGTTTTATAGCGTCGCCAGCGGCACTGAGCAGAGTTTTGCCGCTGTAGTGGACACGCACCATAAAGCTAGGTACTCGCCGCGTATCCACTTTTATGTCCTTAAATGCTTGTTTTTTGTTTTCCCCGAGTGGGCGTGGTCTTCAGATTATGACGCGTGTCGCTCTGTCTCCACGTTGTAGCGTTTTCGCTTCACTCAATGAAGAAAGGAAAATCTCCAGGCAGTGATGGATTAACTGTTGAGTTTTATATTCATTTTTGGGAACTAATCAAACAGCCATTGCTTTGTATGCACAGTATAAAGAATGTATCGATTCAAAGGAAATAACGGCATCAATGAAACCAGGCGTTATCGCCTTGTTCCCTAACCGGACAAGGACACTGATATAACAGTCCAAAAGATGTAAAATAATTCTTATATTGTTAATGATGTGCCTATCTTTTATAAAACCTGATTGTGTATCTGCAATCAACTGATTAAGTTTGACCTTTAATCTATCAGCAAAAACCAGGGCTAAATTATAATGATAGTCAGGAGCGTAATTGGACGCCAATTATCTATTAAGCGTTCTAAAGCCATGATTCTTTTCCAAGACTTTTATAAAGCTTTTGACACTCTTGAGCAGACCCTTGACTTCTTTTGCAGACTCTCAACTGATTTGGTTTTGGTGACTTTTTTGTTAATGTTATTGAAATGTTTAATGTCTTAATTAGTTTCAATACCTCTAAGATTTTTCATTACCCGCGGTGTCAGACAGGGATGTCCAATTTCCCCCTTTTCATTTATTTTAGTTACAGAACTATTATCGTTAAGTATTATCCATGTTCCAAGCTTGGAAGGTATATCCATCTTTGATAGAGAAATTAAAATCTCCCAGTTGGCTGATGACACGACTCAATTACATTAGAGTCAATTAACCAAGGCTATTAATGTTGAATTGAGCAGTTTTCATGTGCTTCTGGATTGAACCTGAATATGTCCAAGTGTGAGATAATGACACTATAAAAAAGAGACCGTAAGGTCTCTTGGTATTTATTTAACAAAAAATTTACCAGCTCGACAACAGCTTAATTTTTCTGTCCGGGTCAAAAAACCAAAAACATCTTTAATCTTTGGCTCCAAAGAGACCTTTCCCTTTATGGGAGGGTTCTTTTGTCCAAAGCAGAAGGATTATCTCGTTTTGTATATCCTTCTCTTTCTCTTTTTGTCAATGACTCTACTGCTAAAGGAATTAACAAAACATTTCATAAGACTTCATATGGAAAAACAAACCTTCAAAGCTAAAAAAAACAGTCCTTTCAAATAGTCGGAAAAAAGATGGGCTTGAAGTGTTAGATTTTAGTGATACAGTGAACACCTTTCCGATAAATTGGATTGAAAGATGCTTAACAAATCCTAATTCTGTTTTTTCTTAATCCCGAATCATATCTTTACAAAAATCGGTGGCCTTCCCTTTATATTGAAATGTAACTACTTGCCGAAGATTGATTGCCAGTTAAATCTAAATTGGGTCTCTTTTATAGACTGGAAGGAAGCCTGGCTGTTACCTCATTACTGCATTTCCAATAAGACTAAAGAAGTTAATTTTAAGACTGTGGCAAAATATATGGATGTTGACAGTTCTTGCTCATTTTGTGGGAATAAGGATGAAACACTAATCAGTGTGAAAAAAATCTCAAAACCTTTGGAATAGTTTATATCTTCATATAGGTAAGCACCTTGATTCTTCCAGATCCTTTCAGTTAAAAGATATGATCTGTTACTATAAAGATAAAGCTAATATTTCAATGAATTACATTGTTAATTTTTTGGTAACACTTTATTTTATAGTGTCCTTGTTATGTTACATGTACTTACCATAGTAATAACAGTAAATTATGCATAATTACATGCAACCAACCCTCAATCAAATCCTACCCTAACCCTATAGTAAGTACATGTAGTTAATTAATATTACTAAGTACTTAAATGTATAATTACACTGTAACAATGACACCTTAAAATAAAGTGTAACCAATGTTTTTATTTTGTTTGGAAAAAAAATATTATATATATATATTTTTTTTCTTTTTCTTTTTTTTTTCTTGTGTGTGTGTGAAACTTTACATATATTTGATATAATTTCATTCCTGTAGAAGTTCTATCTTGTTCTGTCCTTCATGTCTGCTTATTGTTTGATACATAATCAATCAAAACAACAACAACAACAACAACAACAACAACGTTGTAGTATTTTATTTCCCCATTCAAGTAGATTGGTGCTAAATGATGTGGAAAATCACTACCTGGTCATTACCGACATGGTCGCCAAGTCAACTGACTAGATCTTTGTTGTCTATGCAGATGATAAATCATTTGTTTACAACACGTGTAGTATGCCTGTGGAGGCTTGTTTCCGCCACAGAAATAAAAAAGTTAATTGTGACTTTTTATCTCAATTCTGACTTTTCTTTCCTTGCAATTGAAATTTCCTTGCAACATCTCTCAAGAGTTATAAAGTCAGAATTGTGAGTTTATATCTCTCTTACTTAGAAAAAAGTAAATATTTCCCCCTCAGAACTGGACTTTATAACTCACAATTCTGACCTTTTTACAGAATTACAAGATATAAACTCACAATTGCAAGAAAAAAAGTCAGAATTGTGAGAGAAAAAGTCAGCGGCGGAAACAAGCTTCCATAATCCATACATGTAGTTAACTAAAGTCTTTCTATGATTACAGCAATTTTCAGCAGTTTCCAGGTCTCATGAGATTCCAATTTATCTTACAAATCTAATTTACAAAATAAATTGGAACAAACAAGTCTGAATGAAAACAATTCATCCTTGTAAATAGATAGTATGCTGGGAAATTCAGTGTAATTTTGTAGGCTAGCACTGGATTATAGGTCTTTTTAGGAAGAAAAAACAGCATTGAACAGTCGTACAAATTGAAATGTATTCCATTAAAATGTGAATCCAATACAGTCTGCTGTACAATACTAGCTGGTTTGTAGCATAACATCATAAAAATTATACAATTTATTTTACTGTACCAAAATACATTTTCTAAACACTTATACAACTTACGCTTTATTGCTGAGGTGTTGACTGATGTTTATTAGTAAAGAAGAGCCCTTGTGAAAATGTTAAACTGTCTTACTGCAGCAAGTGACAGTGAGCTTGATTTACACTAACAGCCTTACAGTCAGTGTAGTTTAGTACACTTTAGTTAGTGAACAACTTGGCACACAAGGATTTCAAGAGTGCTTGTCAGAGAAGAGCTGAATACAAGTCATATTAAGTTGTGTAGGCGGTGTGCGAGAAGAATTGTGAGTATGAAACGAGCCTAAGGAGCAGTTGTTTACCCATATAGGAATGAATAATCACAAACAAAATCTCTTTAATGTTTCTCTTTTTTTCTCATAAGCAATGAGATTAGCATTTCTAAGATGTTTTCCTGAGAAAAAGACCCCAGTATTCTCACACGTCTCAAACTGCGTTCCCATTTGCCAAGCACGTTGCAATTGAAGCGAATAGTAAGACAATTATTGTAATTTTAACTTTAAAAGACTGTAAGATGCTACAGTAAAAACCTGCTAGCTGGTTAACAATAAGTTCCCTTACTATATACGGGGGGAAACTGTAATAGATCTAACATTACATTTAACCTTACATGTAATTTTACAGTAAAATACTGTTAGGCCTACCCTTTTTGGAAGTAAAAAAAAAGAGATCATTTTATTAATTTACAGTGAAAAGCCTGACATTCCCAGAATTCCCTTCACATTTTAATAATTCCGTTTCTTCTTATTTTATTGTCACTAATCTGTGTTGCTTATGTTGTGTAATTAATGTTTATTGCATTATTTTAGTGTCATGTGTTACCATGATGGTGTTTTGTGTTTGTGTGTATATTTTAGAATTTCCCTCAGCTTGTGGAAAAGCTACTTGTTATGATCTTTGATTCATCATGTAAATTTCCCCGGTGTCATGGTGGATGTCAGTATATTTTAAAGGTACAAAACTGATTTTAGTAGTAACATGGCCTTGCTAATTTAGCAGAAAAAGGCTGTTGAATTTACCGATTTAAAATGTGTTGTACATATAAAACGTACTGTTTTGATATGGAACAGTTTGCATATGTGTTTTTTTTGTTGAGTATCAGGCGTTTATGGCTTATATAGTGGAGAATATGGAGATCATAAGGAGACATTTTATTGGTATTTATAAGTGCAATTTGGTGCAGTTGCTGATATTTATATGGCCAAAAAGTATTATGAAATTCTGTTTGTAATTCTGTTTTGCAGACAACTTACAAAATATGCATATAAATATCAGTTGTCAACTCCAATAGTTTGTGGGGGCAAAACATACAATGCAAAGCAATACAATGATGATTGAGAGATAAACGTTCAAATAAACGTTCCTCAAAAGCCTGAATCATATTTGATACTTACATTTGAACATTATTTTTCAAAAAAAATGTCTTTTTGTATGGAACATCAAGTAAACTTGAGTTGCTTCAGTCCAGTGAGTGTTCATCTTGAAATATAGTTCATTTGGTTTTATAATGAACAGCCATAATTGTTAATTAATTCAATTTGACACAAACACACACTGAAAACAAATTTGCACATAAAAGCTCAGGAATCAATTCTAGAGTGTAAATATTGTAATAAAAAGGTCATTTCTGTCATTGCTATTGACTTTGTCAGACATTGAAAGTCATTTATTTGGGTTTATTATTCTACGCTGTAACTTCAATGCCCAAGAAAGGCACAAATGAATCCCAACAGAGAAGAGTCGTTTTGAGAAGAATGGGCTCTGCGTGGAGCGGGTGAATGAATGCCGCCTGGTCTCATCAATTCTACAAAAGCTTTTTGTCTTTTTTTGAGGTTTTTCATCTTTTTTTTCCTGTAGGCAGAAAGGTACTGCGACTGCTGTTCCAAAAGGAGGGTTTGCTGAAAGGATTAAAGATTAGACGTTTCATCTACAAAAACATTCATCTAGAGTATAGGCTTATACATCTAAAAACACATTTGCTTGTTAGATTATGATACGTCAAACAATGTACATGTTCCCCATTGACTCAGACAGCACTTTTGATGCAGTAGCCAGATCAGTTAAAGTGCCCCAATTATATGCGTCATTTGCTGATTTTCAAAGTACTCAGAGAGCGTTTTGCGTCCAAGTCCAGGTTGAGATGTAATAGTGAGTCATTTGGTAGGATTATGAAAGTGAAGGATAGATTGTTCTAGATGCTTAACATACACAGTTCTTATGCTGTCTATGTATAGGTGCTGTAATCGGTGTAAAAAAAGAACAGGAATTATTGTCAGAGGATATGACTACAGCGTCCCGTTCACTCCAGCCTTATCCGAAAATACATGAAGAGCTGCTGGCAGTGAACTAATGATATATAATACGTGTCCACTAATGCAGGCTGACTGTAAATCCTCTTGATGGACAGTGGGGGATACTTGAGCTGCTAGTGAATGCCCTGCTCATGTTTTGCTCTCTTGTGTTTTGAACTGGACAGAGACGAGTGTAAATCAGCTGTAGAGATCTTTACATGGAGACAACATTGTGCCGTGGAGACTGAATCTGTGAGTAAGTGCAGCTTTGTCACTCAGCTCAAATGAAAGGGCAGCTAATCCTCATTGTTTGCTCAGCATTTCAATAAGAACTGAAATCATTTGTCTGAAAGGATTTCTCTCCATCTCCTGTGGCCCTCTCTGACATGTTAGAGTTCATTTATTGCTTTTAAATATCTTTTTTTTTTTCTCTTAAAATTCTTTAAGACAAAACACAAATGAGCCAATTGTTGACATAAAAAAAAGCATGCATCATTTGCTCTTTAAAGAATCTTACGAGAAATATTTGAGTTCAAATTATTTGAAATCATGTCAACTGGCAGCTGAGGTTGCCAGAATGAAAGTGTATTTACAGAACAATCATCAGATTTTTCTGACTATTATTTCATGTCATGCCAAGAAAACAAGTTAATATAGACAAATAGCTATAGATAATGCTCAAACACAATAAATGCTGCACTAGATTCTTTTGTAACAATAAGACGATCAGTGCTTTACTGGTAGATTCTGCCATTTTTGAAATGTTTGGTCTTCAAGTTCTGGGTCTTCATTTATTTATTTTATCAAAAAGACTTCATATCTCCATTTTAAACAACACTCACCACAGGAACGCATAACATATGATATATGCCTACAATAGAACATAATGAAACATCAAATTTTAGAGGAATGTATTTTTAAAAATGCATTTTTTTGTCACTTTTGGAGCCGTTTATGCCTGCTATTTTTTTTTTTTTTTTACCCATGTCAGCTGAGACTGGTTTTCTTTTAGCCATCCCGAAATATGACCTTCGACTTACCTCTCTAAAAGTACTGCATGGAATGTACCACCTTCATTTTAATAATGCCGAGGGGGGCGTGCTATAGGTCAGAGGGGTGTTCTGTACCCAGTGAACCGGTCATTTTGACGCGCTCATCTGGGTGTTTGAAGGGAGTACGTCTCACTGAGAGCTGGACATCTGTCAGCCAGTATTACTATCAGTCCTAATGAAAAGCAGAGGTGAAGAGCAGTCCCATTATATCAACACTCACTGCTAGATGTCCCGATCTGGCTCTTGTTGCAGTTGTCATTGCATACATAATCACAGGAAAATGATCATGACAAATGAAGTCATAATATGGAAGAAATTGTGAGGTGGTGAATCAAAATGCCAAAACAAATAAATAGTGATGACACATTGTTCTTGGCATTTACTACACAAATATCACAATATATAGCTACTCACCGGCAACTTTATTTGGTACACCCGTTTAACTGCTCGCTAACGCAAATATAGTCATCAGCCAATCACATGGCAGCAACTCAATGCATTTAGGCATGTAGACATGATCAAGAAGATCTGCTGAAGTTCAAACTGAGCATCAGAATGAGGAAGAAAAGTGATGTTGTTGGTGCCAGAAGAGCTGGTCTGCTGATCTACTGGGATTTTCACACACAACCATATAGGGTTTAAAGAGAATGGTCAGAAAAAGAGAAATTATCCAGTGACCGGCAGTTCTGTGGGCTAAAATGCCTTGTTGATGATAAAACGTCATGTCACAAAGCTCAACTTATCTCAGACTGGCCAAACAGTTCGTCTTGAACATGACAATGAGTTCTTTTACTCAAATGGCCTCCGCAGTCACCAGATCCAATAGGGCACCTTTGGGAAGTGGTGGAACGGGAGATTCCCATCATGGATGTGCAGCCGACAAATCTGCAGCAACTGCGTGATGCTATCATGTCAACATGGACCAAAACCTCTGAGGAATGTTAACCAGGACCTTGTTGAATCTGTGCAATGAAAAATTAAAGCAGTTCTGAAGGCAAAAGTGGCTCCAACCTGGTGCAAGCAAGGTGTACCTAATAAAGTGGCACAGTGGTGTGCAAAAGTCTGAAACCACTTTGACTGGGATGTTTTTTATTTAAACTGAGAAATAAACAAAAAATATGATAATATTAAGGATACTGCACTATAATCAAACAACAAGTAAGAGTTATTAAGACTTTCTGAAGTTCATGGACAATTTTTGCACCGAAATTGTGATGATAAAATAATTTCTAATAAAAAAAAGTATGAAATATTATTAGTAAGGAAGCAAAACAGAAGCATTTTCACCAGTGGTTTCACACCTTTGAAGCTCATATTATGAAAGGCCCAAAAAATAATAATGTGTAAATAAATAAATGTGTGTGTGTGTGTATATATATATATATATATATATATATATATATATATATATATATATATATATATATATATACACACACACACACTGTGCAAGTCCCTCTATACACGGACTGTGCAAACAGAGAACTGAGATATGATCATGTTTATATTATTAGCAAATAAGACCTGAAAGAGTCATTCATCACAGAGATGAATGAACATGAAAAACACTGGGGAATATGAAAAACATAAAACTAATAATCAAATTACACAACACTGAACTGAAGGATTTAATCAAATTTAGCAAACAAATCTCCTGCACAAATGAACAAACTCAGATAAATGTACAGTAGAAACAGCGTAATTTAAAAAATACCTGAAAATAAATAAAATGATTCATGTAATATTGATGCATATAGTGTTTTTTTTTTACTAAACATTTAATAATGAACAATAAAGATTCATGAAAAGAAATATACAGTATAAATTAATGAAGAAATCATTTAAATATATTATTTTATTGAAAATGTAGTATCTTTATGTACAGCCTCTCATACATATATACTATGGACTTAAAGAATTTTCAGTGAATGGAAACGGTTCTCTCTCGATCTCTAAAAATAAATGTACCAAATAACATAGCTAGTTCTCCTCCAGCTCATAAAATACAACTAGTATTGCAACCTGGAAGGTAAACATTAAATACACAATGGAGAATATCAATATTAATGATCTATACATTATTGCATCATCTGAGAGCTGCAGATGAGTACAGTCTCGTGACAAATAAGGATATCACAGAGAGATGAAAGGCCCACGGTTTTCCTATTACGCAAAAGAGAGTTTGAACCATGATGAAAACAGGCTGAACCTACTTATATGACAAAAAGAGGAACCCGAACACATGGAGGAGAGAAATGCTGTGTTTCCTGTCAGATGAAAGGATAAGAGTGAACTGGTGATTGAGCTTATTGACTACACAATACAAGACAGCACACAGGCCAAAAACTGCATCACAGGCTCCCTGACAACATCAAGCCGTTGACTGAACACGGTGAGATTTGGGGTTGTTTCTGACAGCGCCTCCAGGCATGTGCTTGTCCGGGGTTGGTTGAGTCGAAAAGGAAGACCATGATAATTCAAGTCTTTCAGGAAGCAGTTCAACACTTTATTTGAAGTGTTTTCAAATGCAAAAGTCCTCACTAAGACGGAATATCCTTCCTGGGTTTTGCGATGGTGAGGACAGTTGAGGATAAAGTTTCAATAAACGCACCATTGTTTCAAGATCTGAACTTAGTGTGGCGTAGTTCGAGAAACGTCTCAGTAAGGCGCAAACAGGATGGAGCCCGCGGTGTGTCGGATCGGTCCCGGAGCGGCGCGGAGAAAGGAGGCCGGAAGCGAGGCCGTCTGAAAGATGGAGGCGTTGGGACGAGGGTGGAGGGAGATGGACGGGACTGTGGTGGGGGCGAAGGGTGTGTGGAGGAAAGCCTGTGAAATGGGCTTCACCAAGTCGTTCTGCAGGGCGAGTTTGGCCTGGAGGAAAAGGAAAAAATAAACGCTGAATCAATTTGGTGAAGGAGAAAGAACAGCGTCTACATCAATAAAGAAACGAGGACTGCACGATTAATCGAAAGGACATTGATTATAAGGCCTAGTGTGATTATTGAACCTCAAAAGCCTTAAATATATACTCTGGTCTGCATGCACCATACACATCTGAGGTTTTATGAAATTGTTTTTAGATTTGGAATGTAAAAATAGTCAACTATAAGCAGAAATTAAAACGTCTTCCTTCAGTTCATTAATCTACAAATAATAATAATAATTTTATTATAAGTATTACTATTGAACATAATACTCCATTGTATACATGATATACTACTACTACTACTACTTATAATAATAATTAATATTATTATTAAGTTTAATACTCTATGACTAATAATAATATAAAAAAAGAAGAGTTATTGAAGGCGTTATTATTGTTATTATTTAACACTTTACAAATAATAATAAAAATAAGAATAATATTGTTGTTATAATTATTACTGATCATTATAATCATATAAAATATGTTAATGCTTTACTGGTAATAATAATAATACTTTATGTTATTTTAATACTTTACAAATTATTATTATTATTACTATTATTATTATTAATGTATTGATGATGATATAATAATAGCAAGTTTAATACTAAATAATAGTAATAATAACAACTATAATGATAATAATATTTAATACTTTACTAATAATAGTTGTTATAATTATTACTGATAATAATAATAATAACAATATTAAATAGTTTAATGCTCTATTGGAAATAATAATACAAATACTTTTTTGTTAGTTTAATACTTTACAAATTATTATTATTTATATTATAATTATTAATATTATAATTAATATTAAGTTTAATACTTTATGTATAATATTACAATAGTAATAACAACAACTTTAATGATAATAATAATATTATTTAATACTTTACAAATAATAATAATAACTTTGTTGTTGTTATAACTACTACTACTACTACTACTACTACTACTAATAATAATAATAATAATAATTTAAAATATTTTAATGCTTTACTGGAAATAATAATAATAAAATCCAAAAATATTAATATTATTATTCTTTTTGTTGTTGCTACAAGTAATTATTAAAATATTACCGTTCTTTTCTAATACAAGTCTATAGATTGTAGGATCTGTGCATTTGGATACTTTCAAATGCGATTTACAGAAATTATCCTCAAATATTGTAAACAAAAAAATAAAAAAACAAACAAAAACATTCATTCTTATGCGACAGTCTGGAAAAGCTCGTCTGAGCTAGCAACAGTAACCAAGGGAGGTGGAGCTTAGCGAAGGGCCAACTGTACTACAAATAGTAAGTTGTTTCAAGCATATTTTGCATATAATTTGAAAAAATGACAAGTGAGCATTAGCATCCCAGAGAGGTATTTGTCAGTCTAGAAAGTGTGGAACAAACTCCTCACAGCACTGACACTTGAGATGCGAGAAACTCTTGATGAAAGCGCTTGATTATAAAGAGTATAAATAATGCATTACAGCCAGAGAGCCGGAGCTGCGCTGCTGCTTGTTGTACGGGCTGTATTTGGGTTTGGTGGGTTTTCCAGCCACTCTGTCCTTGTGCCGCCTACTGGAAATATGCTGTGAAGAAAACAGACTTAATTAACATTGTTATGCAAGTGATACACGTTTGTGACCAAACTTAACACTGAACCGAACTATCAAAAACAGCCTAATAGGAAGTACAACTCCATTTTACCCGCATGCAAATTTGGCAAGATCAAGCCACAGAATCACATTACTATTTATAGTGCTTTCATTATTCATCACTGCACACGTTATGTTTTGTTGTAACTGCATAAGTAATGATCATGCCAAATGCAACCCAAGACACATGCTAACAAGAATACATCCTCTTACACTGAAACTGAACTGAATACCTGTTTAAGCTGGATTTCTGAGTTGACGTGGACATCACAGATTTCACAATGAAACGTCTTGTTCTGTAAGCCTGAGCCTTTGTTAAGTTGTGTGGCCTGAACTTTGAGTTTGGACCCGGGTCTGGGGTACGCTTTAATGGGGCCAGCTCCATTTCGTGCCTCCAGCATCGTTTTATGCTTTGAACCTGGTGAAACAGACAAAGTAGAAGGTTTTCTCTGGCTTAAAGGGAAAAAAAAGAAACAAATCTGTTTATTCAGTGCAGCTGTAAGGCTGTTGGCTGCATTGATCTAACTTTATATCATTTCTAACACCGAATATTTCAGTTAAGTCACATGAGAACTTGAATAACTTATGCTTAATCTTACGGCCTAAGGTTGTGGAATATACTAGTACACAGTGATTTTGTTGAAGGTATAATATTAAGCAAGACTGTATGTGTATTTTAAGTTTCCTAAAGACTCACTAACTAATTTTGTGATACGCCCTTGTCTCACGACTTGCGAGTATGAAAATGTCAGGACAATCTCTGATTGAAGCACTAAGTTTTATTTATTTCATTGAATCAGTTCAAACTGTCTTTAAGTGAATCAATTCAAAAATTGGGATCAGTAAGATTTTATTTTAGAAATTATTAATAAGAAATTAATACTTTTTATTACATGCATTAAATTAATCAAAAGTTACAATAAAAACATCTATAATGTTACAAAAGATTTCTATTTCAAATAAATGCTGTTCTTTTAAACCTTCTATTAATCAAAGAATCCTGAAAAAAAACCCATCAGTTTCCACAAGTTTTCAACTGATAATAATAAGAAAGAGCAGCAAAGCTGCATATTAGAATGATTTCTGAAGAATCATGTGACACTGAAGACTCTTTTGAACTCACTGAAATAAAAAAATAAACACAGACCTTTAAACGGTTGTGTATATACTGAATATTGTCAAAAGGCTGAAAAATATCAAGATACTTTGTAGTTTTATCACCCGCCCGACTCTGAACACATTCTTCTATATTGTGTCTGGATAATGTTTTCTAAGCATAAAAAAGCTATTTCTTGCATATTAAATATTTTAAAGCTGAGCATAACTAGAAAAAATGTATATTGACTACATAAATGTTCATGTCTTTTTAATATTTGATAAGTCTCAATGACTTTTCCAGGCTTTTCTAAAATCCAATATGTCCAGGTTTTCCATGACTGTGGGAAATCCGTCTACATTTTCCAGTTCTTCATACATTATCAATGATGAGCCTCACGTCGCTACACTGGTTTTGATTTATGTTTTAACTGCAAGTACATTTCCACACTCCCAAGCCTCAGAGGGTCACTTTATGAAACATTTATGATAAAGAAGAAGGTATAATGGCGAGGGAGCGTGGGAAAGCCAGTGTGATGTGGAGGCAGATGTTGGCCACACCTGTGTTGTGTGCCTCCAGCTGTGAGAGAGAGTTGACAGCCACTTTACACAGCGAGCAGTACAGGAGCTTCTTGGCTTTCTCGTCCTCGGACTCCACGCTGGGCTCTGACGGGGCCGTTGGCACCGCTGCTGGTTTGGAGGTGTTCTTCAGGGCTGCCGCGTGCCCTGTCGGCTCGGTGGGTGGGCTGGCATGCGCGGGTGTCGTCTTGCATGGGCTGGGCACTAATGCCACCGCGGGCGCAGCGGGAGCTGGCACAAAGGCTTGCGGGGAGGCAGGGACTTTGTGCGCAGCCAACGGCTCTGCACTTTTCTCTGGGAACATAAGAGAGAGAGAAAGAAACAAGAAAAGAGCAAATCTGACAGTTAGTGGTAAAGCATGTTGTATTATGCGCTCATTTTTCAAATCCTTCCTTTTTTCCATTATTTTGTGTGTTAGGGTTTGATATAAGGTCTTCGCTGCAGACGAGCACCCTAGTTTCTGTCAAATGAGTTACAACCAGTGCTGAACAGATTACTTACAAAAATTGTAGTCCGTTACTGATTACAAATAACATAACAAAAATTTTACATATTTTAGGTAATGCATTCTGACTATTTGTTTGATTACTTTTGACCTAACACATATAAAATAAAAAATACATAAAAAAATACATAAAAAATAATGGTTTTATGTTTTAATATACTTTAAATATAACTTATTTCTGTGTTGCATCATAACGTCAGTCTTCAGTGTCACATGGTGCTTCAGAAATCATTCTAATCTGCTGATATATTATCAATGTTGGAAATACTGTAGTTGTGCTGCTTAACATTTTTTATAATTGTGATCCTTTTCTTTTCTTAAAATATAAATATTTTGTAACGCACTATCGTTCAAAAGTTTGGGGTCAGTAATTTTTTATATAATTTATAATTTGTATATAATTTTTCTATTTTGAATAAAAGCTGTTCTTTTTACTTTTTATTCATCAATGAATTCTGAAAATCTGAAAAAATATCACAGGTTCCAAAAAAATATTAAGCAGCACAACTGTTTGCAACATTGATAATAACTAGTATCAGATCACTGAAGACTGGAGTAAGGGCTGATGAAAATTCAGCTTTGCATTACAGAAATAAATTATATTAGTATATTAAAATAGAAAACCATTATTTTATATTGTAATAATATTTCAATCACAATATTCATTTTTCTTTTCTGTATTTTTGATCAAATAAATGTAGGCTTGATAAGCATAAGACATTTACTAATTACAAAAAACATTAAAAATAGTAATGTTCTCAAACTTTTGACCGGTACTGTATATCCAATTACAAGTACGCCATCTTTTGGAATCTGATTACGTAATCCGGATTACATATAATCAGTTACTAGCCAGCACTGGTTACAACAGCGCTGGATAGGGTCAGGCTTCCTTCTAACACCAGTGACTGCTCGGGTCCCGCGTGCTGTAATGTAATAGGATGTGACCCCTGGATTGCCCACCACCCTTATGCCCTTGTCACAGCGTTACATGCCGCGGGAGGATGCCTGTACTCTCCACCCACTCTTAACAGGCTTCTGAGGGAATATTCCTCTGGTTTATATGAATGTCGCTTTCTGCTCTTGCTTTTTTTTTTCTCTCCCCGAGGACTCAAAGCAGCCAGAACAGTCTAATGTTCCCCTATACAGTGACATTACACCCACTGACACTAACCTGAACCTCTAGGCTGGAACCGCTGCTCTTTTGCATTTTTTCTCTCTCTCCCAGTTTCAGTTTATATATCAAATCTTCCAAAGTGTGGTAGGTGGAGACATATGCCTCTTTGTTCTTGTTCTCACTATTTTTTGCGGTGAGTCATAAAGAGCGTATTGTAACCGAATAACAAGACAGATCAGAGATAAAGTACTTTTTGGAAAACTTTTCAAAACTAACAGAAATCATAGACTCTGTAACAAATCCAAGTACCCTGCCTCACTGTCTCTACATTGGCAGCTGCTAATTTGAAATGCCCATAGGCAGTAAAAAATCTAAAGCACACAGAGACTCGAGTTATAGTTGCTGCTAAGCTAACAGTGTGATACTTTAATAAGCATAAAAACATGCAGCACACACAAATAGGTCATTTTTAATTAGATTAAACTTTTATAATCAAAGTTTTTGGTTTCAGATGATTTATAGGAATATTCTACAGTAGCTCAAACAGCAGTAAGTGGTGTCAAGGTAATGGATTTGATTCCCATGGAAAGCATTAACTAATAGAAATGTCTTGGATATACCTCATAATAAAATGCATATGTGTAAACTGCTGCAATAAATATTTATTTAGCTTTTTTCAGATGCAGTGCATTATGAGATTGCCTACTTTCTGAAGTTGAAAAGGTTGGAGTCGGCAAAGCAGCATTTATTTACAGTAAAAAAAAATAGGGTAAATCAGTAATATTGTGAAATATATTTACAATTTAAAAGTAACTGTTTTCTATTTTAATACATTGTAAAAATGTAGTTTATTCCTGTGATGTCAAAGCTGAATTATCAGCATCATTACTCCAGTCTTCAGCGTCACATGATTCAATAAATCATTCTAATATTCTGATTTGGTGTTCAAGAAACATTTCTTGTTGTTACCGTTGACTTAATTTTTTTAACAGTTCTTAATTTTTGTGTGGAAACTGATACATTTTTTTACCAGATGAATAGAAAGTTTAAAAGAACAGCATTTATTTGAAACAGAAATCTTTGTAACAATGTAAAAGTCTTTACTGACACTTTTGATACATTGTAAAGGGGTCATGAACTGGCTTTTTAAATTTTTTTATATTGATGTCTGAGGTCAACTTATGACGTTCGCTTGGTTTTTACATTCAAAAACATCAAAATGAAAAAGTAATAGGCTATTTTCTACCCTGGTTTTGAGCCTAGCTCCTGAAGCGTTTTTATGGGCGTACCGCATTGAAGACTTGGAAGTAAACACCCACTGCTATGATTGGATAACAGTTTTGCATATTATAATGAGTTTCATGTAATGCGCGAATCGGTGGGCGGGGCTAAACAGGCAGTGTTGAAGTAGGCATTGATCTTCTTCTGCGGAGGCGGTGTTTGATACCCTTTGACGTCATAGATCCCCACTTTGAAAAACCTGTCGTTCGCTGTGCCTGGTGTCAATAACAGCTTTTAATGGACTAACAAGGACGTTTTCAGTTCTGAAACTTACAGGATATTCTTATAGTATGATGACCTCTTATATGTCAAAAGCTCAAGGAAAATTTGATTTCTCAGTTCATCAACCCTTTAATGTAATCTTGCTAAAAATGTAAATTTCTTAAAAAAAAAAAAAATCTTTCTCACCCCAAACTTTTGAATGGTATAAAACAATTCCAACTTAAAATTTGACGAAAATTTTAACGAAGCAATCCACCCTTTGAAACAAAAGTGTTTATGATGCCTTAAAATACAGTAGGCAGCTCCCTAGGTTTTGAAACAGAGCCACAGTGATAATAACTGGCACTTCTTGTTTGGATGCAGATCAAGCAGTGAATGCAATGTTGAAACGACCTTGCTATATCCTTTCTGAAAAAGTCTGGATCTTAAGAAAAGAAAGAAAAAAAACCCAGAGCAATTACCGTGCGCACACATCCCAGAATAATCCAACACATGGAGTTCTAAAAAATTACATAAAGCAAGCTCTTACGTAAAGCACTGACGCTAGCAATTTTAATGATTTAGTGCTTGAAGTTTTCCCATGTAAACTAAAACTGACTGAATTGTGTGTTGCCAGGGTTTGGGGAGAGACGGAAACAGCAGCCCCCCTCCCGAGCCTCAGTCCGAGATCAACACCGCACTAATACGACGGCATGACAGTGAGGACCCATAAGCCATCTGTGAATCAGGCTGACATTCATTTGGCCTGATTTGCGCAAAGACACTGCATATCAATGAGGACCACCACTGCCTAATAAACGAGGCGCACCCAAATCTGTCTCAGAGACTGTAGCTAGAGAACGAGCAAATTCGGAAAGTATGCACTGGCTCTGATTTGCACCCCGTAGGGCATGTGTCTTGGTACATCCCATTCTTAATTCTTAATCAGACACAAGGGCCTGGAATTGAGTGGGTCACAGCGTGAAGCAAAGATCAGATGATTATGTTCTTTGAAATGTAACACAAATCTAATTCAGTCAAATCAAAGGCCAAAGAGGGATAAAAAAAGAAACTAACAGCATCCCAGCACGCATCCTACCGCCTGTTCCAATTCCGTAAGCGTTTTCCAAAATTAAACATTTAAACGCAACACAAAAAGGTCATGTGCACGAAACTCAATATGCAGGTAATGATGAAAGAAGCAAACAGAGCTGCAGGAAAAGTGTTCTGTTGTTAGCATGATAAAGCATATGGCTTATTACTGCCACAGCAGGGCTGCTGCTTACCTCGGCACATGAACAACGAGAACGCCCTTGGTCACCCTAACGTAGTCTAGATGCTTTTATGAGGAACTGCGTACAGTGCACACAAACACAAGCACATGGAGTGTGTAAACAGTGGCGAGGGTTCGGGGTTAGAACGGCGGGAAGAAAAGCATGGAGTTAAACGCACATGGAGAGGGAAGGACAGGAGAAAGAGGATGGGACAGGTGATGTGGAGCAAGAACAAAAGGAGCTATTAACCTGGTTGGTCAGAGCAGCTGGCAGTGACTGCAGTGCAGGAGGAAGTGGTGGTGGTGTTGGTGGTGGTGATTGTCTTAGCACCGCTGTCCTGGGCGGCTGCACTTTTCTGCTTATTTTTCGTGGACTCCTGTGCTTTGAGCTTCTTGGCATGTTTACTGCCTTTGTAGTGCGCCTCGGCTTGGCTCTACAAAGGAGAACAAATGAACCATCCAATCAGGCTCATTTCTAACAACTAGCATCTACCATCATGGACCGCAATCACACACACACACATTTCAGACATGCTTTCAATAGCAGGCACTGTTCAAATCAAGGTAAGGATGAGAGGATGAGATTTGGGCGAGCAAATTTTCCAGAGCCTAAGAAATAGAGACGGACATGCCGTGTTTAGAGGGGATTGATTCTCAATGGAAAAAACGAAATGGGCATCGATAGCTGGCACTCATTGAGGTTGTTAATGGAGAGTTTACTCGTATCTTTAGTTGTTCAACTTTCAAGTGGAGATTTAAAGGGAAAATGACTACTTCACACTTAAATAGAATGAGAGGGAGTGAGAGAGAAAGAGCTTATGATGGATTTGGATCCCTTTGAATATCTGACTGCTAAGAATTAGGGGCTTAATTTCTCAATTTTATGACATCAAAAGTGACAAAGTCCCAAAAGACCTATGGATTTTCTCTCCAAATGCTGATACTCTGTCACATTCACTATTACTGCAAGTTTAAGGGATTTCTGACAGTGCAGGCAGAAGCCAGACAACACCGCTCACGGATGTTTTTCCTGCAGATTATTCAAAGAGGAAGCCTGCAGTTTCCAGTTTTCGAGGTGTTGAAATAGCAATTACAGGAATGTAAGGACTTGTCACTGCTTTGTTCTTGTATTCATTATTGCCCCTCCATAATGAGATATAAACAATAGCATTACATTTAAATCATTAGGATTTCCATCACAAATCAAACAACAAGCATTTCAGGTAAGGGCCATTCACACTGACAGAGATTGTTCTCAACAAGTGCTGCTAATCTTTTTATTAATCTTTTTTTGTTTATCTTGTAATTGTATTACATTTATAATTATATATTTCATAGATATATATATATATATTTAAAAAAATAAATCGCTCTCAGTGTGAACCTTCACCAAACCTGTAATTGGGGGACTTGGATATAGGGACGAGTTTTATAAATTCAGTGATTGCAGAACAGTATTGGATGTGCCTCTATTGAAAGAAACATATTAACTTTACTAGTTAATACATATATACATTTGATCAAAACAAACACACGAACAGACAGACAAAAGAATATCTATTACAAAGCATGCGGCTAACATCATGTAGTAAAGGTGCTGGGATTAAAGAGGGGTCAAAGTTCTTTTGTTTCTTTTTTCTGTCATAAAGACAAAATGGCTGCCGTTCACTTGTGATCTTGTGAATGTGTGTTGAACCATCTGAGTCAGAGCTGAAAAAACATGAAATATGATAAGAGAGAAGAAAGACAGAGACAGACCAAGCGAAAATGAGGTGCGTAACATCCATCGCACCAACAGCACAGATTGCTTGTTCAAGTGACAGGCACGACAGTCATAATGACACACAGGACGCTCCTGCAGATAGTGACAGGAGAGAATGATGTGACGACCTGGGGCGTTTTGTCTTCTCTGCACTGTGCAAATGTTAGCAGCGTCTGTGACCTGGATTAAGTGCACTTGACATTTATAAATTGACTTTCTTCCAAGCTAAGTGTGAACCCATTTCAATATTTACAAAAACATTAACAACCGAACCATAATTTCAGTCTTTATAACATCAAGTGTCTTCCAGCTTAGTTCTAGCAATCACAGGGCCTCATTCTTGGAACACGATCAGCAGAAATTTCTCTGTAAACTGTTTTAAACATAGAACGGGCTTACAAACCCGTTTATGTTTTGTGAACATTAAAGGTATAGTTCACCCAGAAATTAACATTTTTTCATAATTTACTCACCCTCATGTCGTTCCAAACCTGTACGCATATTTCTTTCTTCTGCAAAACACAAAAGAGGATATTTTGAAGAATGTTGGGGTCCAAACAACATTGGACTCCATTGACTGTAACTGTATGGAACTGTATGGGGGTGGGGGGGCAATGAGGCATTTTTTTTTTTTTTCAAATGATCTTCTTTTGTGTTCCACAGAAGAAAGTCACCAATAAATTTAAATTTCCAGATTTTAAAAGCACAGTAGCTAAACAATATCTTAACATCCATATCAATCATAAGTGTAAAGTATATATTGCACTGTTTATTTTAAGTCCTCACTTCACTCTCCAATGAATTGAGAAAATGAGTCTGGAATTGCAATTTGGAAATTAGCTTCATTGATTAAAAAAAATCTGGAATTGGAATCAAAGCTGATTCCAAAAAATTCTGGAATCAAACGAATCAAACTTCAAAAGTGGTATCTGTAAGATTTTTTGAAGTCTCTTATGCTCACCAAAGCTGTATTTACTGTATTTGATCAAATATATAATTACAATTATTTTAATATTTTAATATATTTTAAAATGTAATTTATTCCTGTGGTCAAAGCTGAATTTTTACCATCATTACTCCAGTCTTCAGTGTCACGCGATCCTTCAGAAATCATTCTAATATACTGATTTGATGCTCATTAAACTTTTCTTATTATTATCTATTTTTTGTGGAAACCATAGTACATTTGGGACGAGGCCCATTGAGCGTATATGACATTCTTCAGTGAACATACACACTTTATTAATAGCTATGTTGCAAAAAAAGTCTTTGCAACAAGAGCAGGACACGAACGAGCAAACGTAAAAAGACTTGCATAGGCAATAAGCACCAGTAAGCCTTTCTGCTGATATTTGCAAATACGAGCTGCCAGCAATATCAGTGCATTACCCTACAGCTGTCTCTGTATCCTCCCGTTCAGCGCTCATGTACTGTACAAGAAACCTGTCAAACACATACACACCTACACATTGTAACAGCTTGATGTATGAAAGTACACAGTTGATCTTTTAGGGAGTCTATTTTCTCATGCATACAGGCTTTGACTTTGTGGTTTTCACAGGCCTGGCTGATGCAATACACAGACCGGCCTCAGATGGGGCATCACTGTCAGAAATGTATTTGATTTCCTATTTCTCATATTTTTTGTTATCCTCTGATCCCACTACAATGTGTCTTATAAAAGTGGTTTGTACATATTTCTTCTATGTTAAAAGTCCTAGTTGCAGAATGCAACTGAAATGCCTATCCTATCTGAGCCATCTGCAATACTTTAAACATAGCTCCTTTTTTAGCAGGACTACCTGTTTTCCAAACAACTGCAGAAGGGTGGAGGGTTCAGAAAATATGTAGGTCGTTATATGTCATATTCTTGGTTTGGTGCTGCTAATGGCACAGAAATTACACACTCCACCTTTAAACGCATGTGTGCTTGCAAAGATGTGCATGCAACAAATTTAGTCTAACAATTACAATCTCAAATGATTTAGTCAATTATGCAATACAAGCATTATTAGTGCCACAGTCCCTGCCACAAAACATCTGCTCACAAACTTCCTCAATGCATGAAGTCATACAGCAATTATTACCTACTCTATTCCCTCACCCCTCATTTCAGCCTTTTAAATAATTTTTAAGCACAATAACAGCCTTAATTTGATGAAAAATACAAGCCAAACGTTAAGGCCTGATTATTAGCCAATTTCCAGACTCCAGTTTTTTTTTTTTTTTTTTTATCATCTCAGAGCACAGATAAAAGTGTTTTAGTCCAGCTTATAATAAATCTTTTTTTTTTTTTTTACATTTCCACCTCCTACTCAAAGCTCAAGACATCAGAAGATTCCTTACATGTGTGAACTCCAGATTAATCTTTTGGCAGAACACACCCTGATCTGAACTCCCTCTGGTAATACATCTTCCAAATAACTACTTTTAAAAAGACAAAAGAATTAGCTCTTAAATAGAGATTGGAATTGCAATACTTGATTCCAGTTCTGTAACGATTCCATTATTCTTTTAGTACTTTTGAAGAACACCCATCCTCATTATTAGTCCTAACTATAAAACATTAAAATGTGAATGTTTTTGTTTAATATTTTTGTTTGTTTCTTATTTATAATTAACTCTTTCCCAGCCAGCGTTTTTTTTTTTTAAGTTAAAAAGTTTTTGACCATTTTCACAAAAAATGCATGGCCCCCAGAATATTTTGTTTTATGAATATCTGAACATGCAATTTTTAAACAAAGGTCTGCTTTTAAACAACAACAACAACAACAACAACAACAAATCATTATTTTTAATCAACACTTGAATGTAGGTAAGTTTCATAAAAAAGCAACATTTTGAGCAAAAAGCTCAGTCCTATAGCAGGTCCTGGGTCGACATTTCATTCTGAAACATTAGGCAGTTTTGATTTGTATGCTGTTTAGTGTTGATGATCGCATTACTTTTCATATGCAAATGATTATTAAAGCCTGAGAATTCCATCAATAGTGGGGGAGCAGTTTCTCACAAATGACAGAAATTTTCATCAATGGTGGGGAAAGAGTTAAAGAGCTTACAACTAAATTCAACATTATTAATTTTGCCGTGATGCTGGATTCAATAGCAACACCTGTGAAGAGATGATGCCAACCCCTGCATGGACTTCAGATGATGCCAACTCTGAATCAACAAACACAACTGCCAAATTTTCAGATCATATGATCATAACTTGTAATTACTGCTTCAATGAGATTATTTTTTTCAGCCTAAATGAATACATGAAGCTAGCTAACTGTGTGATTTGTATTATCTTAGAACTGTACATTTCTGAAATATGGACATTACATGGACACAGTCACCTCTGATGTAGAAACATGCATTTTCTGTAAAGCTGCTTTGAAATGAAATGTATTGTGAAAAGCGCTATACAAATAAATGTCAATTGAATTGAATGCAGCCCTGTTTTTACAGTACTAGTAGCATATTTTATTCTCAGAAATGCAGATTGTCAAGAACCGTTAACAACTAAAAAGTTAAAAAGAAATAGATTATTCAGCAACAGTATTAAATGGAACTGATTCTGACCCACACAAAGTTCACAAGAACTGCTCCAGATCTCAAAGTAGTGAAGGATTCCAATTCCAATTTCTAGTTTTTGTTATTTTTTTATCTCCTCACATGTACTGTAAGGCCCATATACACCAGGTATTAAGATCTGTCTCAGTGATCCGATCAGTCATCCCAAAAATATCAGTGTACACCTTTTAGTACGGATTAAACTGAGGTTTTGAAGGTGGAAAAACCCTAAAATCTGATGCCCTTCGACTCGACATGATACCCCCCCCAAACAAAACAAATTATACTCTTCAAAAGCATGGGGCCAGTAAGAACTGCACTAAGGCTGCAATTATTTGATCAAAATACAGTAAAAACAAACAGTAATACTGTGAAATCTACAATTACAGTTTTAAATGAATCTTTTCTATTTTAAAATGTCATTTATTTGCTGCATTTTCAGCATAATTACTCCAGTCTTCAGTGTCACATGGTCCCTCAGAAATCATTCTAATATGCTGATTTGCTGCTCAAAAGAAACATTCCCTATTATTATCAATATTGAAAACAGATGTGCTGCTTAATATTTTTCTGTCACTGTTTGATAGATAGATAGATAGATAGATAGATAGATAGATAGATAGATAGATAGATAGATAGATAGATAGATAGATAGATAATTGTTCACCATCTTAATACCAGGTGTAAATGTTGACTAAGTTGTGTTGAAATGTGAAACCAAGCTCGCCTTATGCCGCTGGGCAACGTTAGTCAAGCAACGGCACAACAGTTCAACAGAGACACGTGTTGCGGGGGTGTGACGGCTGTAATGACACAGCATGTATAAGCGACCATAAAGCTTTAATGAGATATGCTGGTTATCTGCCATATTGGCTTGTTCTCACATAAGGGCTGTTGGTCTCTGGGGGGAAGCCTCCACTTCACCTAATGTCACATCACAGCAGGACACACACCTTTAGATCAGGTAACTTCAAATGAAATTGCCGGGGCTTCTCTGTTACACTAAGCGCAAATGGAGATAAAACAGCTCATTTACAGAAGATAAGGGAAACCTAAGAGCGTACTCCAGCCATTAATCTCATTTCTTTAATGCAGTCTTCAAAAGAACAACACACGGCTGATTCACCTTCAAAACAAACCCCTTACGAAGGAAAAAAAAAAATCAGACAATGTAATGTAACTGACAAAAGACAAAGCCGATGGGGGGAAAAAGTTATAGTATAAACAGTTTATATGTTTTTGAAAAAGCCAGTGGAGTAAAAAGCTTAAAAATTCAGCAGCGATTTTCCCACAATCGCAGAGTTTATTCAGGCCACATCTGCAAAAAATTATTTTAACAGCTAAACCGAGGGCCAAGATTTCTGAGACAAAATATAAAATAAAAAAACCATATCAAACCAAAAACAGTTTATAGAACTGTCAGCTGCCTGTAGGCCTTGCCTGAAGTGTAATTACGGCATTAAAAAAAGTTGCATTCTACAGAAAATGGGAGCATGTTTAGTTTGTGGAAAGAACATAAAATATAATGCAGAACACATTAATGGTAAGGTCATTTATATGAGGCATTTCAAAGGCTGGAGTTGAACTATAAAGTCGCACGGGGTCAGTAAATTGCGTGATGGATTTGAATGGTTAAAGACCGTAATTATACGACTGGCAAAGTTTCATAATGGACATAAATGCCATTTAAGGTTTGACTTTTACACACATTGATCTGAGCCATTAATTAGAGCTAATCTATAGTGATTCAGGGAACATGTACTGCGTGTGATCGGTCTGTCCATTTGAACACATTAGCCTAACAGCATTGGTGACGCTCACCAGTCAAATGCTCAGTGTGACAGCAGTTACACAACGTACCGTTCAAAAATATCTTATGCTCACCAGGGCTGCATTTATTTGATAGAAAATACAGCAGAAACAGTGAAATTGTGTAACATTATTACAATTTAAAAGAACTGTTTTATATTCAAATATATTTAAAAATGTAATTAATTCCTGATGGCAAAGCTGGCAGTCATGTGGATTCTTTGTGGAAACGGTAATATATTTTAATGATGAATAGAAACTGTAAAAGAAAAGCATTTATATGAAATAGAAATTTTGTGTAAAACTGTAAATGTCTTTACTGTCACTTCTGATCAATTTAATGCATCCTTGCTGAATAAAAGTACTAATTTCTTTTTTTTTTAAATGACCGCAAACTTTTGAATGGTGGTGCAAATTGTTCGTGATTATTTTAAATGTATATTTAATAAAAAATTAAAAAAAGATTGGCAACAAACCACGCAGCAAACACCTGGAATTCTCTAACAACCACATAGCAACAGTTTGGAAACCACCTAAAATGTTGGCACAAGCAAGCACCACTTATTCAATTTATTCATAACATGCATTCATAAAATGTAAAGATATATGCAGAAATAATAGAAATAGCAGAAACGTACAACTAAATATAAAGACATTCTAATAATAATTCTAGAAAATATGTAGAGAATTACATAAACATGCACTCTGTTAAAAAAAAAACCCAAGTCGCTAGACAGCATTTTTTGAAAACCACTAATCTGAACGAATCTGAATATCATTGTTATTTTACGCTACTATGGGAATATTTTACAGTACAAGAAGAGAGGTATATCATAACCTATTTATCTCATCTGTTCATGTTTCATAAAATGCCCATAAGATACTTCACAGCGACACACTTGGACTAATTCTGGAAAGAAACGCACTTAGTGGAACTGCTTCCCTCGAAACTTCATTCGAGCTTGGCCGAGGATGTGTTCAACCTTTAGCCTAGTTGCACAATGATTTTTTCCCCTCTGGCAACAGGATTGGATGACACAGTGAGTCCAGAGCGTGCGCTAAAGTATGGGATTAAATTACATCGCAGGACTGTGGCAAAACGAAGAGGCGTTTATTTAAAGCTTTAATAAAGTCGAGGATAAAGTTGGTAGCTTCCGAGAGTGAAGGTTATTCTACACGAGCAAGCTGCGAGACCAATGCGAGCCATTTTGCCTGTGTATAATGTGTGCAGATCTCTGTTCTCCTGGAACATGAAATAGTAACAGCACAGCGCTTGACAAACAAGGCATCTTCAGGCCTGCGGAGAACGAAGGTAAACAGGGGACACGGGCTGATTCCTTCTGACACGCAAACCAGAGCATCACTTCCACTTAAGCAAGATGTGCTCTGGACTGGGCCTGCAGATGAGCATCTCCAGGGAGTGCAGAGAGCAGGAGAGACAGCTCTATCGGTGGAGATCACAACGTGGCAACACATGCACCCTGAATTAGCATCAAAGCGCTTGGCAGTCTGGGGAACATCCGTTGACACTTCTGCTCGCCCCATGCTAGCTCAGATACGCCGCTTAATCTTAAAAGCATTGCTCAAATGGGCGATTGCGAGAGAAAACTGTTTTAAATTATCGCAAGAAGGGCAATCACACTTTCCGCTTTTATTGTGCTTGTTTGGAGCACGTGAGAGAAAGAGAGAGAAAAGGGAGAAAACGATAACAGCCAAGACAAGTTAATCTCTAGCAGTCGCTTCAATTCAGAAGCACATAGGCTGTGTTGGAAAACAAGGGTTTCAAACTCGATAGCAATTACGCACCGCGGGAGGGAAGAACAGGCCGGCTGGGACACCCAGCGGCCGCCCCACAGAGACAACAGAACCACATCTGCCTTTGCTCAGAAGTCCAAAGGGGTTCCCCGGGTTCCTGTGCTGCATTCCTGCCTGTTTGTCATGAAAAGGACGAAAAAGACCTGAAGGAGACAAAACAGATGCACGATGGTGTTCCTGCGTCTGTTTTCAACTCTGAGAGAAACCTTTTCTCAATTACCGCTCGCAGTGGGAGCCCTCTGTCATCCAGGGCTTATTGCCACCCTGTGCCATTCATCTTGAATTAAATGGCTTAATCAATGCCAAGACAGAGTGGAACAACATGGCAGTACAGTAAGTAATTACCCCTCTCCCATAGAGAACAACACAACACAAGCCTCTGCCAGCTAACTCTGCGCAGAACCCCACACCTGTGTGTGCACTCGTAAACACAACGGTACTGTTTAGTGCAACCGCTGGGATTTTACTGCTCAGCCAGTGAGTAAACAACGCCACATTTTATTTGGGACATTATGCATGAAAATCTATTACTATAGGTTACAAAATGTAAGGGAACACATAACTAGCAGCTAAGTGATATATCAAAACAATCTGATAAAACTGTGCAATAAAAAATTAATACCTTTTTAAGCTCACCAAGTTATTTGATTATAAATACAGTAAAAACAGTAACACTGCAATATACAATATAGAGTGGTACACACGGTAAACAGTGCTGATAATGGTGGAATATCTCAGTCTTTCTCTTTCACAATATTCAAAATACTGCAAGCTCACACCCAGAGTTATGCAAAATTCAGAATGAAGAGGATTGGCTGACTTTTAAAATTCATGAGTGTGAATATTAAAGGGATATTTCACCGCTGGAAAGATGAACGTGTATTTAAATTGGGTCATTTATGTAGTAGAAATGTGAAATTATTTTAGAAGTTGGTGCATTCTAGACTGAGAAAAGCCAGAAAATGTATTTTCAGCTCATGTGGATGAAAGACAACAACTCCCAGAATGCACTTGCTTCGCTGTATTTTTAAAACGCAAAGTTGAACACCAAAATTTGTATTTGAACTGTACACACCAAATGCTGCGCAAAAAAAATAATTATTGATGTATTTTCAGATTTTTGTTTATGACTTTTTGCCCCATTTATTAAACATTTAAAATATTCACAAATTATTAATATGGAGAAAATGTAGATTTAAAATGTAGATCTAAAAAATGTAGATCTAAATGTAGATTACTGGTTTTCTAAGGTCAAATTAGAACCTGGAAATTATATTTTTCCCGCAGTGCTGAATGAGAAGAGCCATCTCTGGAACCATACAGAGAGGTGATTTATAGGTGATTTATAGGCTAATAATAATAAATGTGTCTGAAAAAATAACGAGGCATTTCAATTGTTTTTTAATAAACTAGTGTTTTCTAAATCAGTGTTGGCTGCAAACATACCTCCATCTCCGCTGTAAAGCGGATACGCCTTTAGAGAGAAATGCACCTTTAATACGGATAACATAATCAGACGGTATTTGATTTCGATTAGAATTTGTTCATTTAAAAGTGGACATTTCAAGCTTTATATTGGTAGGCTACATTTTGTTTCAGTTAATTTTTGAGACGCGCTCCAGTTCACGGAGATCATGAAAGCGCGCCTGATTGTTTTATTTTATTTTACAAAAGCACAACGTTTACACAAATAAAAGTAGTTGCGAATGATGTATTATTCTTTTTTTTAGTATTTTAAGTTGTTTCCACTGTTGATAGGAAAATGCAAGTGTTTGCGCCGGCGCCTCCATGTCATGCAGTAAGTGCTCCACACTCCACACAAACCCTTGGATATGAGTCAAAATCTTGTGTTTATTTGTGATAATCTTAGCCCTGTATTATTATTGTCTAACCTGTATTATGACTGACATTTGTCAGTCGAGTTCAATTAAGACAGTAATATGTTTAAAATAAAATAATTTATGAATGTTTTATTTTTATATAACCTAACCTTTTACAGTTTTGGAAATGTGTTTGTGTTCTATATATATATTTTTTTTTATATGTGAAGTCTTTTTTTGCTTATTCTATTATACTGAGCTTTTTCCTCCCAAAAAATGGACTTTAAAGATACAAGTAAATATAGTTTTTTAGAAAATTCAAGAAATTATCCATTTAAAAAAATTAAGTTTAAACACAACGCAAAGCATCCCGCACCTAAACAGGCGGCCCGGTTGAATCAGCAGGCACAGACTGGGGGAAGGGCCACACATCCTTGAGTACAGTTTTAAAAAAGCTGCTTTGAAACAATCTACATTGTTAAAAAGCGCTATATAAATGAGGATGACTTTACAAACCCGTGGGAATGGATTGCGAAAGCGCAGGCACGATTTATGAATTTGTGAGTACAGATTGCAAAAACTGAAGGCACGGTATACAAATCTGAGAGCACGGATTAGGAACTCGTGGGTATGGTTTATTAATCCGTGGGCACGATTTGTTAAACTGAGAGAACAGTTTAAGAATTCGTGAGTACGGTTCATAAACTGAGGGGACGGATTGCAAAACCTTTTTTTACGGATTGCATTTTTGTAAAACGGAAAAAATGTTGTATGTCAATTATTTGATTTTCAATTAAATAAGCATTGTATATAAGGAAAATAAGTTTGTATGTGAATATTTTTTCACCATCTAAAAACGAATAAAGAAGAAAGCATGTTTTTCGTTTTTAAATTACGAGTTAAAAAAGGAAAAAGGAATGGACCTTGCAAAACTACAAGGACCAATCGGGCACACAACCCTGTTCACAACTTAGTTAAAACATAATTTATTTTGCCATGGTTTTTATTTGGCCATAATTCATGATGCAGAAATCAAGAAGAATTAATAGGACTGAACATCAAGAACATAATTTGGATTTTCATTTTCATTCATTCCAGTTTTTATTTTATTTTTACATAACAATTCAGTTCTGAATAAGAAAGATTAATAAAACAGCAAACATAACAATTGATTTAATGAAACGATTTAAATGATCCAGTATGCGTCTTGTCGAAAATGGCTGAGAAGTGTTCATTAAAAGCTGTCTGAGTGAACTGGCAGCATCACGTCTGCTAAAATTACCATACATTAGCGCACTTACCTTGTTTTGTATGATTAATGAAGAGCGCTGCCACTTGCACCCTAAACGGCTGTACTGGGGCTAGTTTTAATCAGCCATCAGCGTGCACAGCGAAACACAGCACTATATACCACTTTTACACAGGCAGGACTGGAATGGGCTATGATAACTCCTCTTTCCATATTTAAGAGAAAAGGGAGATGCAGAAGGAGATGCAGCACATGCACACACACCAAAGACAAACATTTACACGCCTTCATATAAACACACACATAAATAACCAGAGAGAGTTTTTGTACTCACATCTGAATTAAAGCGAAGCTGACAGATGTTGCAAGAAATAACTAGCTTTTTCTTGGGAGGAATGGAGACTCCAAATGTGTGGTTGATTACAGCTTTCTGGACAGGGTCCATCTGGAAGACAAAGAGCAGAGGAACATTTAGGGTGCTTTCACACTAGAGATTGTGGTGTGGCCAGAGTCTGTTTGTCGTCAGAGTGTGAATTGTTTGGCTGATGTCAAAACACATATAGATTTATTTGAATAAAACTTACAAAAATATATTAAAAAGTTGGTTTGGGGAACAGTTTGCAATTGGCATATAAAGGTAATATGTCCAATAATGTATTAATAATGTTGAATTTGCATATTTTAATGCTTCTGGTCATGTTTACTATCATACATTGCTCATCACCAGCAAGTATGCAATACATTGATCAAAAGTGACAGTAAGTACATTTCTAATATTACAAAAATATATATATTTCAAATAAATGCTGATGCAAAAATAAAAAAAACTTTTTCTATTCATCAAGGAATTCTGAAAAAAAAAATATGTTTACTGAAAATGATTAAGCAGCACAACTCTTTTCAACATTGATAATACAAAAAAAAAAGGTTTCTTGATCACTAATACTGCTGAAAAATTCAGATGTGCCATCACAGAAATAAATTACATTTTCAAAAATATTAAAATAGACTACAGTTATTTTAAATTGTAATAATATTTTACAAAATTAGTTTTTACTGTATTTCTGATCAAATAAATGCAGCCTTGGTGAGTGCAAGAGACATTTAAAAACATTACAAAATATTACCAACCCCAAAAATGTAATAATAAATAAATAAATAAATAAATAATAATAATTCTCCTTGTAAACCTAAAGACTCTAAATAGAAGCCCAAGTCAATTGCCTAAGTTGATAAGTCACAATTCAATTTTGTGAAAAGCGCCACTAGATTTAACTTTCCATCTCTGCTCAGGAAGCAGAGCACTTGTGTATGTGAACGTAAAGTTTTGGTGGTGAATTCAAAGTGACAAAAACATGAATAAAACAGTGAAGCTGGCATCTTCTTGTCCAGAGTCATTGCAGTGGTACACAGCTGCTGCTTGTACTCACAATGCTCTTACACCGATGAACGTCTGGACCAAACATTTGCAAAGAGACAAAGAAAATGAAGTAAGTATGAAAACAGCATTAGAATGAAAGTTAGAGAGACATGAATCAGACACACACAGTGTCCTCTGCATTAGTCAGTGTCCACGGCCCTGAACGCTAGGTGGAAATGAGAGCAATAAGGATCCCAAGCTGCAGGCAAGACAGCTGTTTAACGGTGAGAATCAATGGCAGCCTTGCTGGGCTCTTGGGCTCAAACTGATAGAAATAGATACTCTGATTATAAGGAGAATGAAGTCAGGAAAGCAATATGAACACTGCCACATCAGCACAGGAGAGCAACCAAGCGCATTTGTGGCCTTGATCGATTGCAGCTCCTGAAGTTATGCCAGCTTGTTATCCTTTAATCAAACAAATAATTCGAAATCCAAGCAAACAAAAGCCTTTTATAAACCTTTACAAATATGCACTCATCTTCTCCAGTTAAGTCCTGAATGCTCATAATATGACAGCAAAATGACAACAAATTGTTACTGCAAGAAAACACGAAAAGCTTAGAGTAGGTTTGGTTTTAAAATCAAATAAACACATATTCTCATAAAAACAGCCTGTTCAAGCTCAGAACAGTTGTTCTTTTTATATATAGATTTGGTCTTCAGTAATGTTGAATAAAAACCTCCAAACAAGCCCCACCAAAATATTCATCCAAAACATAGGCCTCTAGCCTATATAAACTGAATCAATAATAAATTGTTAATGTGTTCAGCATTCTGCAACAATTATTATTCAGATTTTCTAGATTATTTTAAGTCAAAAAGGGAGCTGATTTAGTGCTCAAAAAACATTTCTTATTATTATCAATGTTGAAAACTGTAGTGCTGCTTAATATTTTTGTGGAAACTGATACATCAGGATTCTTTGATGAATAGAAAGAATACAACATTTATTTGAAATGGAAACATTATAAGCATTATAAATGTATATACTGCCACATAATAAATACATTTTCTGTGAATAACGACTGTAAAAGCAAATAGAGTCCATGTTCATTTAATTTATACATAAAATACTCTTATTCAACAAATAAAAATATGCCAAAAGACATTCAATGCTTAAAAACAGAAATGATCAGAAATATTGGTAAGGATTATTCAGTAGTTTCTAACTATGGTAGGGACACGTTCCCATTCTGTCCCAAATCTATGCTCATGGATCTGAGAATTTAATGAGACAAGAAAATAAACGGACAAAATTTAACAAGCTCTAAAAAATGTGCTGTGCAGCATCCAATAGGATTACGCACAGTGTTTCACGACTTCTCGAAGCCATGCATGAAACCCTGGCACGAGAGAGCTGACTTCTGAGTTTGCCTCCAAGTAATTTAACCATTTCACACACTCACTACAGCCGTCTCTCTTAGCAGGAAGGCATTTCATAGCTCACTTGAAATACAGACAAAAGCGAGAAAAAAAAAAAAAACCTATTCAACTTGAGACACAATTCTGGCATATTTTACCTGGAGCAAATGGAGAGCGTCCATAACGCACTTTTGTGTGAAATCACAACTGAGAGAGGAGTCCAGTGGAGAGAGAGACGGACAGAGATGTGGTGTGGCTTGCGCTCCGGCAGAGATGCACTGGAGGTCTGTTCTCACGGCAACACCTCTCTCTCTCTCTCTCTCTCTCTCTCCCCATCTCTCAAAAACACACACACGCACGCTCGCTCGCTCACTGTCACCCTGCCTGCCTGCTGATCCTCGCATCTCAGGCTGATTAGCTCTGAATAACTGATGAGCTTGGGTAAACAGGAGTCAACTCTACACAGCCAATTCTGTTCACTCCTGATAAGAGTTCGTATGAACTCGGTCCATTAAGAATTTATGACAGTCACCTTTCGAGTCGGATGGATTGCACCCAAAGCCTTGACTTTATTTAACTAAAATGGATGTTTTGAATTCCGCCTTAACTAGCTAGAGTTTAGCTCAATGTCTCAAGCCCCGTTTACCGTGAGAGCAATGAAATCACTGAATCACTGGAGGTCTGCAAGTGCCTGTGCAATGTTTCCAGCATTGATAGATTTGCCAATGTATAGAAATTAATATCTGCATTTTTTTCCAGAAAGTTATTTAGAATCTTATTCAGAAACTTATTTGCTGTCATTAAAATATTAACATACATACATACACATTTGAGTAAATACCCCTTTTTCATATGATTAATTATTTTATTTAATTACAATTATTTCAATGTATATAATTGAACACATAAATGTATATATTGATAAATTAATTTATTACTACATTTAAAATATATATTTTATAGAACTTTTATATTGTTTATGTGACATGAAAAAACTGACAAAACCTTGACCCCTTTGTATGACCGGAAACATGCAAATGATGTCATCAGTAGCAGTTCACCTCTGTGAGTCAGGAGAGGTTGCTTTTGCAGTAATTGTGAGTTCACATAAATAGGACCCCAGAATACCATTTCAAGCAGACTTGGGTGCATTTTGCTGATGCCATTTTCTCCTTGGATAAGAGTATAGTGCTCTCTATTTGATTAGGGGACGGTACAGTGGACTAGCAGCCATCCATTCATGCCCTCTGCGGGTCACTAATGCAGTTCCTCACCGCTCCGCCGCTAACTCTACAAACCACAGTACAGAAACCTCCCCGTGTCATTTTTTTAAAGAATCCAAAGTCCAAAGTTGCAGTCTGTCAGTTCTCTGACACACTACCTGTTGTGCATGATGCTGAACAGCAGTAATCTGTAATTAAAATCTCGCTCTCCCACCACAGCAAGCACAACTGCTATCAGTGCAAGGAAGTTACAGGCTAAAGATATAATGAATGTGGGAGATGAAGGGGTCAGGAGAGAAGATACAGCTGGTGGGGTTGCTGTGCTCTTCCACAGCATGTGGCTGGAGCGTCCTGATGTGTAATCAAAATCTGGTGTATGGGACGCAGTTCAGCCTGCGGTGTTGGAACAAGCTCTACAGAGGGGGGAAACTGAAGACGGATGGGTTGCAACGTCCCTATGTGGCAAAAAAAAAAGAGCTCATGAATATTAATTAGTCTGCGCTGACATTGCTCAGAGATTTCAAAACTGAAATGTCAACAATATGATTTCACATTAAATGGTCAATCAACTTTTAAATGTCAAACGTCAAAATACTATGAGATCAGAAATAACATAAAATAATAAATTAATAAATGTAAATAAATGCTAAACCATCAGAACTGTAAACTGAATTGCTTTTTAATTAATAAGTTAATTTCATTCAATTCAAGGCATCAAATGAACATGACCATTTCATTTTATTTCATTTGTTGATTTCATTATTTTTTTTCCATCTTTACACCAATCAAAATAAGCAAATTCAAATGTAAAGGTTGCTTTCTTATATTTGATCTGTCAAGATTTAACACATTTTGTTTTGGGGGCAGTCGTGGCCTAATGGTTAGAGAGTCAGACTGGTAACCTAAAGGTTGTGGGTTTGATTCTCAATACTGACAGGAAATGACTAAGGTGCCCTTGAGCAAGGCACCTAACCCCTAATCACTCCCCGGGCGCCACATCAAAAATGTCTGCCCACTGCTCCGGGCGTGTGTGTGTGTGTGTTCACTACTCACTGCTCCTAATGTGTGTGCACTAACTTTGATGGGTTAAATGCAGAGGACAAATTCAGAGTATGGGTAACTTTCACTTTGCTTTCATTGGAAATGGACCGCCCAGAGGCCATCTGACTGACATTTAAAGATCCAATCACAGTTTGCTTTGTTCAGCATCATGTTTAGGGGCGTAAAAATGTAAAGTCGATGTCCCTACAACGTCACATACTTTTGGAAATCCAACGTTTAGTTGATCCTGATAAGCGCTCTTTGTCAAAGATATAAACATGACCACTTTCTTCTTCCATGAAGGGGTTTGGCGTCACAACGGATTTGTTTCCAGGTGGACCGTTAAAGAACAAAACGCACACATTTCCCAGAAAACCTGTAAAATTCAACCAATCAGATGACGACTTTGAAACACCTGAAGAGTTTCCAGTTTTGTGTGCCATTCGCATTAGACGTTAAGCCAATGGTCCGTAGGCATGATGCCTGAGGCTGAGACTACATCCAGAGGCTGCAAAGACACATGAGCATTTTTCTTTTTTTTGAATTGTTTTTATTATGCAAGTACAAAGAAAAAAACAGAAATAGGACAACAAACAACTTGGTCAACCTGGTTTTCCATCCAAGTCCATCCAAGTATTAACCAGTACTAAACAATATCCTCTGTGCAATAGGGGAAGAAAAAAAACATTAAAAAAAAACACACAATGCACATTCCCCTTCACTTTATACATACAGCACTCTTTTCTTTTTTTTTTTAAACACAAGACAAGGGACAATAGACAAGACAAACATGACAAACCATTTAGACACATTCCGGACAAGTTACAACACACAGGACAAGTCACACTAACAAAAACAAAACAAACTAATCAACCAAAGTCATAATAATAATAATAATGTCTCATTCACACACGCACGCCCACACACACACACACACACACACACACACACAAATTACACTGATGGTGTTGTCAACAGCCAACATGACTGTCTCAATCAGTAACAGTTTACCTCCTATACAAAAATATACAATGATATCACAATGTGTGGGCGGAGCCCGATCTCATGAAAGCTACCTGTCAATCAAGCATTGTTAATCACATTAGCCTGAGTGGAAGAGACCCCAGTCAGTCACTGTCGAATCAATTTAAATTTACACTTCTCTGTCATTCTGATATAATTAAAAATCTATCAAGTAAACAAACATGAAATTTGATATCAAAATATTGATAGAATAAACATTCTCTCTTCTTCCTTTCCTTGTTTCTCTTCCACTGTCTGTAAACCTATTTACGAGCTCCCTCAATGATATCTGTAGCTCTGTAATAGCAAGAATATCTTAAAGTGAGCCGATAGCTGTGACCTTGCCAAGGCTGGAGACTGTCTCTGAAGAACAGAAAGCACAGCAGATGGATAATGTGGTGATTCTCTTCATGGCTGAGAACACCTGGCTGAGCACAAACCGGCCTCAGTCTGTTGTGACTCTGGCAGCATTGATTTCAGTCATAGAGAGAGAGAGCCGTGACTATGCACTCGCTGTAATCACACTGGGATCCTTCATCGGGCGCAGTCTTCTCAAGCACATAAACACAATCACACTGATGACTAACTCCTCTTTATCCAATGTTGCCTCAACTGCCTCCATCGCAGAGATTTATTTTCAATATATTTCACAAATTATGAGGCAAATTAGTCCATTTCCACTTTCTGTTGTTATCATTTGTGTTGATTAACTCAGAATCGGGTTCTTGTTCTGAACTGGTTTCAAAAGCCAAACTGTATGATTTTGGAGACAATGGGGTCTGTTAACGTTTCTTAAACGTTTATTCTGCCAATGTGGTACAATAAAACATTGAAAAAAACAAATCGCTAATACATCACATCTGTACATCTTGCATGCAAAAAATGCAGTTTGATTCGTAAATGAATATGGCTCCTATGAGCCGGGTCCAGTTAAAAAAACTGATCAAACAATTTACATTTAAGTCACAGCAGACAAACTGTGTTTTTACATTACTTAAAGGGATGGTTCGGAGTAAAATCAACCTAGGGTCCTTTGCAAAATGACCTCGAGCCAAACACCCCCCTGGCCCCATCGCTTTCTGCCAGGACTTTTACATGCTTTTCCCTAATCACTGAAGTAACCTCGACATGCGGCAACTGAGCAACTGTCAGGGAAGTGTTATTTAAATAAACTCCTGATGTACTTACAAACTTTCCAATGCCTCGTTTTATGAGTACAGAACCTATTTGTACTACTGTAGAAGTTTGGTCCCATTCCGGGTATTATTAGTGGGGTAATTTACGAGATACAGCCTAGGATCCATTAGCGCCTGCACTAAGCCATACGGCTGATATCTCTAAATAAGCTCTAACTTTAATAATGTTCGACCAAGGGAAAAAAGGCTTCTGTGGGGGTGTTTGGCTCAAGGTCATGGTGCAAAGGACCATAGGTTGATTTTACTCCGAACCATCCCTTTAACTTACATTAAAATATGCAGTTAAAGAGGGAGGTCAGGTGGGGCAAATGAACCAATAATCAGATAACAAGAAGGGTGAGGTTAGACAATAGGCATGAGAGCACGCTCACCATGACAAGACATGACAAAAGGAGTCTCAGAGCTCCGTCACCAAACCAGGAATAAACAGACCGAAGTGACAGAATCCTGACAATAGGATTTTAGCTGAATAAAACTATTATTCTTTAAAAATCTCACTAACCCCGAACATTTGAACAGAAGTGTATTTAAACAAAATATAGTAAATGGAATAATAATTGTGATGATTTTTTTGTGCTTTTAAATAGTTAATGGAACCATTGAGTATATTTGGAATTAAAATTATTAAATTTGCCATGATTCCCATCTCTAGTGTAAATCATATTGTTATCACTTCCAAAAGGCAGAATGTGTGTGTTTTTTTTAAAGATATCGTGTTCAGTAAGAAGGTGGCCTTGTGTTAATAGCAGCTTGGGAGGACTTGCAGGCTTCTCTGCATGTGGAGTGGAGGAAGCACTAATTATACATAAGGACACCTGCTCATAATGTTCCACAAACAGTCGGCTCTGACGGTGTGCCAGGAGAGGCATATGTCAGGGCACACACACACAACTCTTTGTTATTATGACACAATGGCAGTTCTCTTTTCTCTAACTCTCTTCGTTGAGGTTATACAATACTTTCAAAACTCTGTAAATTAAAATAATAATAAAAATATTTATGCTAGAATTTAAAGAAATGTTTCACAAAAAAAAGATATACTAAACATTCAGAAATATGCCTTGTTGAAAAGATGAGGCTGAGAAGCATAACATTGATTTTACTCAATGTCAAGAAAATAAACATGATTCCTAAAAAATACATAAATAAAGAGCTAAAGTTGGGAAAAAACGGAAGGACTCATTTTGATATTTTGTAACTTTCAAAAGGATGACATACCAATTTCTGTGATTTTATCAAACAGGATCAAATGTTTTAGATAAAACAATTAATCTCACAAAATAGTTTCTGGAGTGACGACTGCATTTAAATACAGGAGTGAATCCCTTAAATTATTGTTCCGTGTGTGTACTCCCAAAATTATGATGATTGACAGCATGGTAGCTAACCGTAGCAAAGTTCTGGCATATCGCATGTTTGGTATCCACTATTTTTGACAAAAGTAATATATAGCGACTAAAGACTCGTTTTGTTCTGCAATTTTACCTAAACCACCGTTTACAGAGGCGTCATGTTTTGTTTCTGTTTTTAAGGCTGCTTCGCAGAGGGCGCTTTTGAAGTTTCGCCATTGCCACTTGTTATAAGAGTTTTTGGGCTTGTTGTTTAGGTTTGGTTCAAAAAGCGATCATGTTTATGGGGATATTAAAGTGGGCAGGTGCGGGTCGATATTTTGGTCTTGTTCTCAGTATAAAGCATTTTGATTTCTCTCGGTTTATTGTGGGCTTGTTCTTGTTCACTGTTTTTCCAGCAAGATCTGGCAACACAAATGAGTCAACGCTCTGACCACTTGTGGTTTTCCCAGTGGTTTTCTTGCACCGCACACATAAGAGAGACACATCTCTGATGTGTGTTTAAATATGCCATTAACAACTAGTTGTTTAGTTTGGGTCCGTAAACACTGTGTATAATTTTTTGTAAATGCGGTTGTCATACTTGCATTTTTAGGTTGCAGTTAATTCAGTTGTAGAATGCGGATATCACTCTCGAGAATTACTGAACTGTGTGTGTATAGAAAGGAATTAAGCACTAAAAAGTGAACTGACAATCAAATTTAACTGCAGTGTGTACATGGCCATTGTTAATACTCACTGAAGCTTGTGCTGTTGTTTTCCCTCCAAAATATCATCACTTCCTGGAGAATGAAGTCTTTACAGAAGTGGCTTTTGTTATGTAAATAGACATTACAAAAGACTAACAATATGTAAAGTGAAAAACCTATAATTTGGTTATCAATTAAAACAACATTACAAATATGCTTTGTTTGAAATATTTCAATTAGAATGTTAGGGTTAGGTAAATGTTTTATTCACTTATGGAAAAATGGTAATATACGCTCAAACCAAACTGGTGAAATTGATTCAAATTTACATCTAGATTTACTTAATTGTGATATTTGGATGAAAGAAAACTACTATTTAAAAAAAAAATGTTTTAATGAGATGGGCAAATGAAAATGTACTGCATAGTAGGAATGACGCAGCTGAGAACCTTAGATGTTGATTGGAGGGGAGTCAGCATGACAAGAGGTAGAAGACGTGAAATCAGTATAAGAGATAAACAAACAGCGCTGATCAAGTGATACCTCCGAAAATACACGTAAATCGTGTGCACCACCAACTATCATTAGCCTATGCAGTTCCTGGGAAGCTCAACAGAGACTACAGTGATTAGGTTCATTAGGAGAAAATAATTCATTTGATGGCCTTGTAGGGAGACGGTATAATTACGCTAATTTTGCGGTGGCGTGATTGCAGCCTGGAGAACCTCTTGATTTGCACCAACAGTCAAGCAGTAATTATGACAGCTTCTGCCGTGTTTATTTGTTTATTTTTGGAGCAATCCATTGGGTGCTGGGCCATAAAAACAGTGCGGTCAACTGCAAACAGATCTGTGAGAATTCAACTCAAAAGCTGGAATTAGAATTGAATTAGCAACACCACACAGGAAGTTCTCCAGGCTGCAATTACAGGAAGAAGAATTTACTGACTTCCAATTCAATATTATATAACCACAATATATATTTACTTTCTGTAGGATGATGGCATTAAGGTAGTGCCTTTTGTTATGTATAAAATTTAAATACTGCATCCTGTTTGGTATCTAAAATGAAATTGAATTTAAGAATTGAACTGACATTTAAAAGACATTGTAATTTAATTCTAAATGGCACACCACCCTCGTGTCACACTGACCCAAGCCTTAGCCTCCAGTAACCGCTTTAAAGAGCACTGTCACTTTGAATCAGGGCAGGACAGTGCATAGCAGAGAGTGACAAGAGTGACAAGAAAGTGAAAGAGACAGAGGGAGAAAGTGAAAAGAAAGAAGAAGAAGAAGAAGAAGAAGGTTTTGAGTGGCACAATAAAACAGCGGTGGTTAAACAAGCCCCAAATTCAGACTGAATTTCTTTCTATTTCAGATCCCATCAGCCTTTCTCTCTCTGTCTCCCTTCATTGCAATCACCACAGCAGTCTGGGTTTGGGGAGATAAAAGCACAAATCGATTTTGCTCCCTCATTTTGGGGGTGGATCAGGGGCTAGAATCAATGCGTGAGGGGTCGACACGTCTGCAGACTTTCCCTCAAACACACTGGCGACTTTCAGAATGGAATATACTGCATACAAGGGCTGCATACTTTGATAAAAAAAAAAAAAATCACTAATTAAACTGCCATTAACTGATATGATAAGCTGAACATATGATACTGCTACATTTTTTAATATCAAGGTAACAAGAACAAAAGGCAGATAATAAAACTGAAGCAGCAGATCTCGTGTTGAATAGAGCGAGCAAATATGACCAACTTGCCTGCAATGCTTTTTGTCATTTTTGCCCACGCGCTAGGAATAGAAAGAGTCACTGCTTAAGGATGTTTAAACAAACATAGACCACTAACAGTTGATCCAGAAGTGAACTAACACCGTGTCTACACTGGATGCGACAAAGCGATCGCTGTAAATCTATTTGTTCTTCGTGTCAGAAATAGTGCTAGTGCTTGGAATTAGCACGTTTGCTGAAAAAGAACCCAAATGGCATTGAATTCTCACTGAAATGTATTAATATTGCCACTAACTGCATAGGCCCAAAAATACTCAATTCTGTCAGGACCACTATTGTCAAATACGATTGACCATTTGCATATAGTTCAGGGCAAAAACTCCTTGTGCATCCATGCAGCCTAGCATGGATAAGAGCAGGGAGAGCAGCAATAACCCCCCTTAGGGTTAACAGAACAGAACCAACATGAATGTATTGCAGATGTCATTAATGTCAATATTTTAATGAACAACATAATTCGAGAATTTAGCCTGATTCAAAGGGGAATCAGAAGGCCAAATCCTGACTGGACGAGAGGAGTTGGGGATGGAGGAGGGTAATAAGCTCCTGAGAACACAATAGCTGCTGATAATACTGAAGGAGCTTATATATGAATACAGTGATAGGTGTCATATTCCTATAGGTAGACGTAGATCAGCTGAGAGTCAGCTGATGCGAGCTTGGAACTTGACTGGCAAGTTTCTAGGTTTCTGCAAGCCACAAAATTAAAAATGGCAAAATACCTTTTAAACATCGAAAAGCCAGTTTATTTTGCTGTCCTAACTATGCATGGTTTATATGACTAGTTGAATTTTGCTATTTGCATTCAGCATTGTTTTTTCCCTGCTGTCTGCTAACCTCATTTTTGGCTGAGTCTCCAGTGTAGTATGCCATTCTAAATAGCCGCTAGCACACAATTATTGGACTCTCTTCCAAACAACCACACAAGCTGCAGTTTGTGAGGAACAATATACATTTAACATAAAGAACATTATCTACCCATACTCAATGTTTTTCTGAATCTTCAGAGAAGGTTTTAATTCCATCAGTGTCAACCCACACAGGAATGAGGCCAACATTAAAGAGGCAGGCGGCCAAAAGAAGGGAGATGAAAGCAGGCTTGCTTACCGTATTGAAATTAGGGAACAGGCCGACCGGAGAGGAGCTCTCCACAGGGAAGGTCATGAAAGGCTTCATGTCCAGACCGGACTGCATCATTAGAGAAGGAGTCCGAACCAACGCGGGGAGCGTGTTGCTATGACAGGAACTTCCTGGAGTGGAAAAAGAAGCAGACGGTCAAGACAAAGCAAAGACAAAACTTTCAAAGCTCTAGGGACTTTTTCCTGCACTCACTCATGCACAGATGAGGAGAGCAAGAGAAGGTACGTTAGAGAGCGGGAAGAGATTAGAGGAAACTAACTCATCATCGTCGGCCAAAGAAGCAGAATACCTGAGCGCTCTGGGGAGGAAGACTGGTACAAAAGAGATAGAAATGAGTGAGAGGGCGATGAAAAACATATCAGGAAAGTTCTGAACCTAGCTAGTTCACTCAAAAATAAAAATTATGTCATCATTGACTCTCCCTCATTTTTGGGTGTACTATCCCTTTAAGACATCATAGGCACATATATTATTTGCGAGAAACCTATCCCATAATAAACTCTAACAAATTTAATGCAAAAATGCATTTAATAATGTGGATTATAAAAATGCTTAAAATATAATATACTTATTTCATTCTATACAACATTGTATTAATAACAAACATTTAAAATTCAGTATTTTACCCAATATTTGTGTGTGCTAAGCATTTGTTTATTAGAGTGTGCTAACGCCAAAACAGTGTTGTTATTGTTAACTAAAACAAAAACTATTACAAAACGTTTTTATTAATTAAAATAAAGCTGAAACAAAATTAGTTGAAGCATTAAGATTACTAAAACAAATTTTAAAAAACTAAATAGAATAGAAATGTATTAAAAACAAATAAAATGACAGAAGAATATAAAATGTAAAAATAAAAGTTAATTCAAGACATTATTAAGTACTTTAATAGATAATAATAACACTTAATAGATAAAAATAACACTTTACCAAACTCTATTAAGATTAATTGTGATTCGTTTCTCCTCATGTAAGGAGCACTAGTTGTACAATATGGTGTCGTGACGTAGTGGATAATGATCTTGGCTTAAACACTGACAGTTGTAGGTTTGAGCCCAGTCAGGGACAATCCATGAATCTTTACTATTGCGTCATTGACAACACGCCTAACCACACGTGGTAACACTATTTTACAGTGTCCTTGCAACACGTTATATGTAGTTACTATAGTAATAACTACAAATTATGCATAATTACATGCAACTAACCATAAATTAAGTACATGTAGTTAATTAATATTACTCAGTACTTTAATGTATAATTATACTGCAACATGGACAACTAACCCCACGTTACTTCAGGGGCACGGTTCCTGTAAGTGGCTAAATTACATTACGATTTTTGCTGTCGTACAAGCTTGCAGGCGATTTGATTCTCTCAGGAGAAATCGTGTGGAAATCGTTGATGCTCGTATGGTCGCGGCTCAAACTGTGTGAGAGGAATTACGAACCAAGCCAAGTTATGAGCACTTCTAGACAATTGTTGAACATGTTAGCTGTCCCCAAATCATGCACAACCTTGTCACATACACTAGATCTATGAATATTATTATAGCCCAGTGAGTGACACACATACAAATAGACTCTCAAGTTGTCTTTTCACAAAATCATTTGCACACTTGTCCTTTCATTTTCTTTCTTTTTTCTATCTGAAGCTATAGCAGAAACATTGAAAGCTCCAGTCTCCGTGTTTAGCATGAATTGCCGCCGTGCAGTACAGTAGTGCCATGTACCGGTTGCTTTGACACAATTATCTGTTAACTGATTATCAATGGATCACGACCTCCCGAGTGTCTGTACTCGCACAGTGTACGCCCGCTTTAACTTATTCTCTATTCATTTACTATGAGTTATTCATCCTGACTGGAGATCTGGATCACATACAAAACCAAGTCGTAATGTTAGTGCGACATTGCTGAATAAATTGGCCCCCTAATATGATTTGATAAGCGTGAGCAGTACCATGTCCATTTATATGACACAATGACAGCTCCAATCGGACATGTAATGAAGAAGGATCTCGTGTAATGTGCCACGGAGATATCTAATCATGTATGTGACGAAAGGAAAAGGGTCATTTCCAGTTCGCTGCTCAATTAAAAGAGATCCGAGATCCTTCGTTGTACGAATCAGAGGTCAAGCTGAGAAACATAATCAGCCTGAGTGCGGCCAAAAAACTGCAGACCATGGCTGTGTCGACTTAGTCTTGAATTTCTTTATGTAATGGTTAACAAATCCTTGTAATGCTGGTAAAAATGATGGCAACAGTAAAGCAAACATGCTTTTAGCATGGCAGAGGTACATCTAAAGCTGCTGCACGGCACTCCGGGAGGTATAATGCACACTAAAGCTGCTTTAATCATAAGCTAGTGTGGCACATTTGTGCTCTTTGCAGAAAAACAAAAACAAGCTGCAAATGTGCTTTTTCTCTTGTCATTTGGTCTGTCTGAACAAAAGTACGAAAAATAAAACAAGGAATCAAAGGCTGTCAGTGTGAGCTAAACAGCAAAACAGCAAAAGGAGTAAGGCAGAGTATGAGCCTTTGGCTCCCTTTTTAGATGCCATTCAACAAGTCAAGGCTGACTAGACAAGCTCAATGAGGCGTCTTGTAGTATGTTTTGTGGCTGCCTCACAAACATTGTTTGGTTATATAAAACTGCATTTGTGGCTGTAAAACAAAATCCAATTATGGAGATGAAAAAAAAAGAAGCATGGTTACAGTGTGTTCAAAACAGTGTTTTCACACTATCAAAGTCAACATTTTCAAGAAAATCTCTTCTAATTTACGTGTAAAAGATGTTTTTTTTCTTTTTCCCAAAACATCATTGACTGCAATGCACAGGCCAGAACAAGTCCACTTCGCTTCATTACAAATGCACACACTCCATCGCTAGACAGATGTCTCCCTCTCCACCTGTACATCTGAGCGCTGAAACAGACATATTTTATTCCCATTTGCTGAGTTTAATGAGAACCACATGTAATAACTGAACTTGGCCCTCCGACTGGCATCAAAATTCATAGCCATGATTTGAAGCTCTGTGGCCCGACCAGAACATTCAGTTTAATAAAACAAGTGTGTTTTCATGGTTCAGATGAGGCAAAACGCTGCATATTTCAAAGCTTAATGAAACCATCAGAGATGTGCTGATTCAGATGGGTAATGATGGCCCTCATCATTAAGGTTTTGACACACTGTATTAGTTTAACTGCTTTGATGCATGAATTGTCTAGTCACAAAGTAAAATGTTCTCAGGGATTATTTTGACTTCAAAATAAGGTAATAATCATTAGCAATATGTTTTTTTTCCTGCCAAAATGATTCATTTTAAGAGTTATACATCTGGCCACTGCAATAAAATACAGTATTTCAGAGTGCTTTGTGCATTATCACATTTGTCAGCAGTTTCTATGTTGTCATAAAAACAGACTGCATCCGAAATAACATACTTCCCTACTTGCACTGTATGTGAAAAGAGTAGTATGTCCGAATTCACAGTATTCATTAAACATAACTGTGCATCTGATGGACACTTTACTATCACACGATGCTGCAGCTAAACTGGTAGACAACATGACAAATGTAATATGACCGGATTACTGCACCCATTCATACAATATAGAACATACTTTTTTAACAGTCACAAAGTAATTACTTATTAAAAAGCAGTACTTAAGAGAATGCGATTTCAGACACAGCCACTGTGACATAAGAAAGACAACAGTCATAAAATTATGGCTAAGGGTCAAAGGTCAACATCCATGGTGGTTAGGAAGTAATATTATGCTGCCTTCGTGTGCTCTCGGAAATTTCCTACTTCCCACTTCTGAAGTCTTGATTACAAGCTTATCGCATTCAAGTGCTTTGTTGTAGGAAAGAGCAGGAATCATGGAGTACAACAGGTTTATTCTTGCCTATTTATTGGGAAAATCTTTTTAAAGCCAAAATGATATTTAATGTCCCATTCATTGACAGCTATATGAACATTTGCTGCACTATCTAGAATAGTCAGCTTGCTGACAATTCTGGAATATCGGTCAAATACATGCTATTTTCGCTGTGTATAAAACATACAATACGCTTCATAATAAAATAGGCTACGTAAAATATATTAACAACAAGACAAGGTGATATAGCTGTTATGGAAAAAAAAACTAATAAAGAATACTAATAAAAAAACAAACAAACGAAAACAAAGTAAATGTATTTCCTTAACAGTTTCTCTTTTTCTCTGTACTTATTTAACCACTCTTATACTGTACCTCGACACCAGGCTAAATTGCAGGGAATAATACTAGCGGACCATTACAAAAAGACAAGATGCTGTGTTGCAGGGCAGACATGACTGTGGTCAGGGCCAATCATTAAAACCAATGACAGGATGAACTGTGTGTGTGAAATGGGCTACAGTAATAACTGTTCTTCATTATGCACTCTGCAGCCAAATAGCTGTGTTTGGCCAGATCAGGTGTAATGAAGCAGACAAGCACATACAGAGCATGGGAGAAAACAGCAACAGAGGCAGTGATTATTTATGATGTGCATTGTAAAAAAAAAATGTAAAAAAAAAAAAAAAAAAATTATATATATATATATATATATATGTGTGTGTGTGAAGAGTTCAGATGCAAAAGCCTCTAAGTGCCAAATTACTGAACTTAAATATACAAGCTTGATAAAAATGATCATTCTAGAAGAAAATTTCAGATGGCACTTTTGCATCTGAACTCTTCATATATATATAATATATATATATATATATATATATATATATATATATATATATATATATACTGTAACAATAAAAAGACTAAATAATATAATGGCCACCTTACATTTAAAATTCACTGGAATATCCAATATAAGCATTACCACTTTGTTATCGAATATAAATTAAATATAAACCACATCTAAATATAAATGATTGCACACAAGCAATCATTGTTGTTCTGATTATTCAGAGCATTCAGTATTGCCATGGTGAAACCACTTTTATATAAAAAAAAAACACAATAGGCGAAAAACATATTCAGTAACATACACACACAAAACTGTATTTTTGCTCTGCCAATGAAAACAAACTCCATACTACGGCATTGCACAGTGCGACGTGTACTTCCTGAATGAAACAGCGATATTAGAACGAATCTCTTGAGTGAATGATTCAATGACTCACTAGTTAAGGCAGTGAGTCACTTAAAAACATAGTAATTTGTCACCAACTACTGGCATTACTATGTTACTTGCAGAAAGATTAATTAAAAATCCTATAAAAAGGCTGAAAATAAATACATAAATATAATAATGAATAATGATTATGAATAATTACCATATTGATATTTCCATGTCCAAAAACACTTAGTAGTTATTTGAAGGCTGAAATACAAAATGTTCATTCTCTTTACTCTGTTCAAGAAGATTATAGAATTAGAATATGAATTGGCAGTGAGCTTCTGCTGTGATTTGTTTATCAATTGCAACAGTTATCAGGCGTATCAGAGACTTGAATGTATGTGTCATTCAAATAGATTCACCATCTCTTAAACAACATCAGTATCCCGAGAATGAAACGGATGAAAGTAATGACTGTTACCTGGGAAACGGCGGTGACAGCCAGAGAGCATGTTGTGAGAAGAGATAGAGTTCAGTGTAATTTACATGGATTCTAGGTATGCGATTTGAACAAGGCCGTATCAGGATTTGTATTTACCTTGATAATGGAGAGGGTAAAAATAAACTCTTCATTTCCCTTTTTTAATCCATTTTGTTTTTTCGTATGCTGATAGTAATTCAATCTGAGGATAGGGAATGTTTTAATTTAGAGGTTAAAAAACAGGTAAAATTGGGTAAAAGCTGTCAAAAATGTTTGTTTATTACAGTATGTGGTTCTGCTTGGAATATAATTAACCTCTTAAAATGGAAAAACATCACCAAACCCTCTCCAATCAGCCACCAACAGGCTATAGAGCCTTGAACACTCACACAGAGCTCTCCAACATCTACTGCAGTCAGTTGTTGATGCAGGTAATGATCATGCTGGTTAGCTGTTTCCAAGGTTAGCTCCTCCTAACAATGCTGAAGAAATCAGCTGCAACCCCGAAAGCTTGTGAGCTGCATGTCATTAGTAAAGGTAAATGAAAGGTTAAAATAATTTTCAGCATATAATCCTGAGCTGAAATACCGCAGCCAGGTAAACAACAGGTGGTTTTTAACAAAAAAAAGAAAAAAAAGCAGGTAGTCTTCAGGTTCCTCAGAAAACATTTCCTTCTTCCCTTTCAACACACATTATTGCATCATGTTTTGCAATTTATTGTTATATACACTTTCTAAAAGGCTAATTTGTCATTTAGCTGCAACCTGCTGGCTGGAAAAAATCTGTATTTATGGTAAATGTGAACAAAGGTTAACGGTTTGAGAAGATATGAGGTTTGATGTTTCAGCTTGAGCCAATTATGAAGTTCTGAAAATTGTGATTATCTATGATACTGTTCAAAAGAAACATTACATTTCTAATGTCACAAAAATTTCTATTATATATACACTCACCTAAAGGATTATTAGGAACACCTGTTCAATTTCTCATTAATGCAATTATCTAATCAACCAATCACATGGCAGTTGCTTCAATGCATTTAGGGGTATGGTCCTGGTCAAGACAATCTCCTGAACTCCAAACTGAATGTCAGAATGGGAAAGAAAGTCGATTTAAGCAATTTTGAGCGTGGCATGGTTGTTGGTGCCAGACGGGCGGTCTGAGTATTTCACAATCTGCTCAGTTACTGGGATTTTCACGCACAACCATTTCTAGGGTTTACAAAGAATGGTGTGAAAAGGGAAAAACATCCAGTATGCGTCAGTCCTGTGGGCGAAAATGCCTTGTTGATGCTAGAGGTCAGAGGAGAATGGGCAGACTGATTCAAGCTGATAGAAGAGCAACTTTGACTGAAATAACCACTCGTTACAACCGAGGTATGCAGCAAAGCATTTGTGAAGCCACAACACGCACAACCTTGAGGCGGATGGGCTACAACAGCAGAAGACCCCACCGGGTACCACTCATCTCCACTACAAATAGGAAAAAGAGGCTACAATTTGCACAAGCTCACCAAAATTGGACAGATGAAGACTGGAAAAATGTTGCCTGGTCTGATGAGTCTCGATTTCTGTTGAGACATTCAGATGGTAGAGTCAGAATTTGGCGTAAACAGAATGAGAACATGGATCCATCATGCCTTGTTACCACTGTGCAGGCTGGTGGTGGTGGTGTAATGGTGTGGGGGATGTTTTCTTGGCACACTTTAGGCCCCTTAGTGCCAATTGGGCATCGTTTAAATGCCACGGCCTACCTGAGCATTGTTTCTGACCATGTCCATCCCTTTATGACCACCATGTACCCATCCTCTGATGCTACTTCCAGCAGGATAATGCACCATGTCACAAAGCTCGAATCATTTCAAACTGGTTTCTTGAACATGACAATGAGTTCACTGTACTAAAATGGCCCCCACAGTCACCAGATCTCAACCCAATAGAGCATCTTTGGGATGTGGTGGAACGGGAGCTTCGTGCCCTGGATGTGCATCCCACAAATCTCCATCAACTGCAAGATGCTATCCTATCAATATGGGCCAACATTTCTAAAGAATGCTTTCAGCACCTTGTTGAATCAATGCCACGTAGAATTAAGGCAGTTCTGAAGGCGAAATGGGGTCAAACACAGTATTAGTATGGTGTTCCTAATAATCCTTTAGGTGAGTGTATATATATATATAAAAAAATGCTGTTCTTTTGAACTCTTTATTCATAAAACATGCAGTTTCCACAACAACTGATTTCAACATTGATCCCATCCCAAATCAGCATATGTGACCCTGGATCACAAAACAATACATTGTTGGCAATGGCAAATGTACTGGCAATGGCCAAAAATACATTGTATGGGTCAAAATTATCGATTTTTCTTTTATGCCAAAAATCATTAGGATTTTAGGTAAAGATCATGTTCCATGAAGATATTTTGTAAATTTCCTACCGTAAATATATAAAACATTTATTTTTGTGAGTGAATGCAGCACAATCGCGAACATAAATGGACAACTTTAAAGGCGATTTTCTCAATGTTTAAATTTTTTTGCACCCTCAGATTCCAGATTTTCAATAGTTGTATCTCGGCCAAATATCATCCTATCCTAACAAACCATACATCAATGGAAAGCTTAGTTATTCAGATGTATAAATCTCAATTTAAAAAAAAAATTACCCATGTGACTGGTTTTGTGGTCCAGGGTCACATTTTAGAATGCTTTCTGAAGGAACACGTGACTGAAGACTGGAGTAATGATGCTGAAAATTCAGGTTTGCATCACAGGAATTATTTTAAATGGTAATAATATTTCACAATATTACTGTTTTTACTTTATTATTTATCAAATAAATACAGCCTGGGTGAACTTCTTAAGAGACTTCTTATAGAAAAGTAAAAAAAATATTTATTTATAAACTGGTTGTAAAATTGGATTAAAAATAGGGAAAGGTATTGGTAGATGGCCGCGAGACTATGTCTGTCTTGACAGGTAACAATTATACTCAAATCAGCCTTGACCCAAGTTTCTCTTTCAACTCCGTTTCATCATCTAGCCATGTGCTTCCAAGTACGATTCGAGAAATGAAACGCCTGAGCAACATCTGGTAGCGGCACTTGTCTCTCAGAGGTTTCCTCTTTGGCAAACGGCCAGCAGACTTTCGCTCCATTAATACAATTGCAACATACAGTAGCCAAAAAACATTTGGACACATCAGCAACACTAAAAAAATGTTTGAACATCACTGCATTGTATCGTAAAAATATCAAAGAAAGACAGCACAAGCAGGGTTTTAAATGATAAAACAATAGATATACTGTGCAAAATGAAAACAAAGGGTAATTGGAAACTTTCCGGTTGAAAAGGACACATATGTCCACTAAACATCCACTAAAAATTATCTTCAAACCAGTTAAGTCAAAAATAGTGAAAGTTGTTTGCAGATACTATCCTATTTTGTTATCTAACACAGTGACATTTGTCCAGTTACAAGTGTGCCCAAATCCTTTTTGGAGCGACTGTAGGTCAGGACCGGAGTGCTTATCAGTACTTTGCCTTGTCGGATGGGGCGCTGTGACATTTGCAAGTGTTGATGGAGTGAGAGGTTGGACCCTCCCGCAGAGCAGGAACGAGAGCTGGCGAGAGCCCCTTGGCTCACCTTCACCCTTTCGCAATTTTGAGTCCCTCCGTCTGATTGTATTGGACAACGCCATATCAAATAGTGTGCTGTGTGAGGCTGCTTTTTCCCCAAAGGTTAGCCAACATGCACCTTACCTCACACAGGCACTCTGGGAGATAAAAATAAGTGGAGAAAACAACAGGAATAGAGACTTCATTCTGAATTTAGCCATCTTAAGAGTTCAGAAAAGGGATTTTCTACAGCAACTTTATTTTCAAAAGAGTGTTGCATGCTATCTATAAAACTTGTAAAGTTACAATCAGTGTTTCACTTTTCACGAAACTGTGTTTACAGAGAAATGATTAACTTGAGAAGCAATGTATGAAAAGATTAACACACAAAGTTTTCCACACACAAATCTTAAATATTTCACCTGAAATAGACTGGTGAACCAAATCCAAATTATCCTCCAAAGCACACAATGCAAGAAATATGATACAAATACCTTCTGATGAATCAAAGAAATATGACAGCTTAAAGAACCCTGCAGCACAAAACACAGGATATGTGTCCTTGAACAAAGTCCAAACAATAATTCAGTGGATACAGAACTGCCAAAAATTCACTCTCCATAATCACGATGACTGAATTGTAACACTTTGGAACAACTCATGGAATCAAGCAGAGCTTATGGAGTCAAAAGTCTAAGTTTAGGTAACCTTTCTGCGTGTCTTATTTGGAGCCTACTGGACAATTATGTGAATAATATCACAGCTATACATGAACATCCGTTGTCAGTGATGGGAATTCTGACTCGCTGCAAATTAGTGGCCGGTTGCATAAACTTCTTAGACTAGGAAGTAGACTTGACTTACATCAAAAGGCAGAAAGATGTGTACCGAAAACTTTTAAACTGGCTATTATTAAACCTCTTATTAAAAAAATGCAACTTGATCCTAGAGAATTAGTCAATTACAGGCCGATCTCAAATCTATCCTTTCTGTAGAAAATACTAGAAAAGGCAGTATCCTCACAACTATGTTCCTTTTTAGAAAGAAATGGAATCTGCAAGGATTTCCAGTCAGGATTTAGACCTTATCATAGTACTACTGAGACTGCTCTCATTAGAGTTACAAATGATTTGCTCTTATCATCCGATCGTGGTTGTATCTCTATTAGTGTTACTGGATCTTAGTGCTGCATTTGATACCATCGACCACAACATTCTTTTGAACAGACTCGAAAATTATGTTGGCATTAGTGGAAATGCATTTGCATGGTTTAAATCATACTTAAACTGTTATCAGTTTATAGCAGTAAATGAAGAGATGTCCTATCATTCACAAGTTCAGTATGGAGTACCGCAAGGCTCAGTACTAGGACCGTTGCTTTTCACCCTGTACATGCTACCCTTGGAAGATATCATTAAGAAGCATGGCATTAGTTTTCACTATTATGCTGATGTTACTCAGCTCTATTATTTCTTCATGCCCCGACAAAACTTACCAATTCACAAAATTAATGGAATGCATAGCTGATTTAAAAAAAACTGGATGACTAGTAATTTCCTACTACTTAATTCTGAAAAAAAAAAAAGTCTAATTATTGGACAAAAAACCTCCGCACGTAGTAACCTAGAATACTGTCTAACTGTCTACTGCTCTGTCAAGTCTTCATCGTCAGTTAGGATCCTTTTCCTATTTAGCACCTAAACTTTGGAATAGTCTTCCTAGCATTGTTCAAGAAAGCAGACACACTCTGTCAGTTTAAATTTAGACTAACCTGGCATACACATAGAACATTATACATTTCTATTATTCAAATCAGTTAAATGATTGTTAGGCTGCAAAAACTAGGTCAGCTGGAACCGGGAACACTTCCTATAACACCTGATGTACTCGTTACATCATAAGAAGAATGGCATCTACTGTACGCTAATGTTAATCTTTCTGTTTATTCTGAGGTTTACTATAGTCAGCCGGATCTGGGCCGTATCAAGATCAGATGGTGGACCTGCTCCTAGACATGACCACAACACATGATGTAGTCAGCTGGATCCAGGCCGTATCCAGATCAGATGGAGGAGCTGCACCTAGACACGACCACAACGCATTCCTGAAGTGTCAGCAGAGATTCTGTCAACTAGACTCTCCCCTGTGAAGGCCTCATCGACACAACAGCCATCGGCACTGATCCTCAACAAACCCGTCTCCATACCGGTGTGATGACTCCAATCTTTAACCAGATGGAACTAGATAAATATTCTGAATGTTCTGATCCAATCTGACTTCTGACCTATAATGCTGCCTGAATCATAACTATACACTGTCCGTTCGTTGGTCAGAGGAGAACTGGCCCCCTGACTGAGCATTGTTTCTCCCAAGGTTTTTTTTCTCCATTCTGCTACCCGATGGAGTTTTGGTTCCTTGCCACTGTCGCCTTTGACTTTTGGCTTGCTTAGTTGGCGACACTTAATATTCATCAATATTATTGATCTGCCTGCATTGACACCATTAAATGAGAACTGAACTGAGCTGGACAATGACATCACATTTTTTTTCCAGAGCGGCTATATATATATATATATATATATATATATATATATATGAACTAAATTAATAACTTTTTTACAACTAAAATTAACCATCACTGAACTTACTTAAGCTGGACTATGACGCTATTTTCTTCTAGATCTGCTGTACAACAGAAACAAACTTTGTTGCATTATTTTCCTGTTATCACCGTAAAGCTGCTCTGAAACAATCTGTATTGTAAAAAGCACTATATAAATAAAGGTGACTTGACTTGAACAGTCTCATTTAAATTGAAACGTAAGACTGATCATCTCTTGTCTTACTGCTTGGTCAAACTAGTTCTAAAGACACAGTCTTAACAAAGTGGCTAAGTTTATGCAGCTGGCCCAAGTTCTTTTGAACAGTTTGTTTCAATGAACTGTCTCAAAAAAGGAATCCATTATTCTTTCATGTCATCACGTGGTCCCCGATATCCCGGCATGGTATATTGCATGTTCTAAATGTTACAATAAAGACAATAAAGTAATTTCGTATTTCCAAGTTCAGTTTGTGGCAGACCGATTCTGCTCGTAGAAACAAAATTAAGAATTTTATTCAGCAAGGATGCATTATAATTAAATGCTGTGAACACTATTCATTAAAGAATCCTGTAAAAAAAAAAAAAAAAAGTATTACGGTTTGCACAGAAATATTAAGCAGTACAACTCTTTTCTACGTTGATAATAATAAGAAATGTTTCTCGAGGGATAAGGAATAAATTACATTTTTAAATGGTAAATATATTACAATAGCGAACAGTTACATTAAATTGTAATAATATTTAACAATAGTAATGCATTTACTGTATTTTTGATCATATACAATTTTTAATCTTTCAAAAACTTCAAAAAAATCTTACCAACCCCAAACTTTTAAAATTAATGAAGATCTCTTGGCAGAAAATGTTTTGGCACATTAATAAATAAATACAATAAATATAAAAAAATAAAATTGAAATAAAATGAAACAAATATACATGTGCATCATACAGTTAGGTCATATTTCCTATACATTTTATTGGTAAAATTTCAGCTATTAAAATAATGTGATTTGTGAATGATTCATGAAAGAATTATTTAAATCCACAAACTGATTCAAACGATTCAGTGAAAAGATCCAAGTCAAAGGAACGTTTCATTAACAATACTGTGTGGTCTCCGAGTTCAGGCTGTTTGTTACAGTAGGTCTGGGTTTTCGCTCCATCTCTCCCAGGTGGGAATGGAAATGTTGAGGTAGTTTACCTGGAAGGGGGTCTCTGTGGCAGGTGGGATTTAATCAGTTTAATCCTTGTACTGGAAGCAAGAAACCAAGCTGAGAAAGAGAGATGGAGAGAGCGAGGGAGATCTTGAGTTGTGGTCACTCACTTGCACCCTGCAGGTCTCTAGCCACCTGCTGCAACAAATGAGCAGCATAGAGAAATCATGTTGAACCTGCACAGGCTCAGATGTCATTTGAAACCTAATCTAAACCAAGCTGCAATGAAAAACCACATCTTTTCACTACAGTAAACACTACAGCAGGGGCATTCCTAGAGATCATAAACATAGCATCTGTTTTTCTACTTATACTGCCTTGATTTGGCAGTTCTTCACATCCACAAGACATAATAACAGCTGAATTTATGCAATTATAGCATAGTACAGTAAATGAGGGTGGTGGTGAAGCTTTTCAGATCTAGTTGGAAAAACAAGCAAGACCAGTACTTTGAGTAAATTAAGCCCTCCCAAATATTGATGGCGTTCCAAACCCAACTGTGAGAGTGACTTTTCCTTTTAAATGGCCATCAGAGAATGATTTCATCACTAATTCCTAAAAAAGGCCTTTCCAAAGAGTGTACGTTATTAGACTGGGGTAATGTTTCTTAAGCTTTTGTACAGGGGAAAACAGATACTGTGGTTATGACTTCATATTTTTTCTGGCTGTTACCATTGGAAGCGTAGAAACCCACTGAACGGGAAACTGAAAAAAGGCTGCGGTGATGCAGCTTGCAGAATTAAACAACAGGAGAACGCTCTGAATCACAGAAACACTCATTACTGACAGTTTGAGGACAATTTCCTACGCCAACAAAGGAAAATGTTTGGGATTAAATGAGCACACATCATGCCCCGGTATAGATGGGCTTTTTCATTCTTGCCATAAACGATGAACATTCATTTTTGCAGAGCACAGACGAAACCCACACATCTGAATTGAATTCTGCTCGAATACAGGAGATCTCGAAGGAGTGAAAATAATTCAGCCCAACAGCAGACTGTCTCTGTGATCTACAGTGTTTAGAACATCCACGAGCAGGTGCACGATTAAACTCAATGGTGGTGATTAAACTCTTACGCTGTTTAAAGGAGTAATTCAGACAGAAATGAAAATCCTGTCATCATTTACTCACTCTCATGTCATTCCAAACCTGTATGATTTTAGTTCAACCATGGAGTTACAAAATTATTCATCAGAATATCAAAGCGGTTCTCTTCCATACAGTAAAAGAGAATAGATATAAAAGTGGTCCATTAGACCGACACACTTTAGCATTTTTTTTTTTTTATGGCTTAAATTTCAGTCTGTTTCTCACAAAAATCTATCATATGACTTCAGAAGCCTTGGAATTTAGTGCACAAGCCACACTTTTATGGTATATTTTTATAGTGCTATTTTGTCCTTTTTGGAGCTTGACAATCCCAGTTCACTTTCATTGTATGGAAAAGGTCAGCCTAGCACCTCCTTTTTTTGCATTTCACAGAAGGAATTAAATTGTATGGGTTTGGAACAACATAAGATAATGATGTTTTAATTTTTGGGTGAACCTTTTTTCGATGGCCACTGTCACCTTTGGCTTGTTTAGTTTTAAAAGACACTTAATATTCAGTAATATTATCAATTTGACTGTACGGACACTATTGGATGAGAACAAACTTGTACTAAATTGAACTGGAAAATGACAATTATCTTCTCTTGAGCTGCTTTATAGCTGAATCCCATTTTTCCTTCACCCTTCTGTATGGGTTTCTTTCTTCAGTGTAACACACAAAAATATATTTAGTAACTTAAAAGGGTACAATATTTCAAAATATCTTCTTTTGTGTTTACAGAAGAAAGCCATACAGGTTCAGAAAGACATGAGGCTTGCTAAAATCAAGGTTGCAGGCTGAAGAGTTACTGAGCACACAATCCTATTCATTCATCAATGAGCCTTTTGAGGGCAGCACTTAACCCTGAGTTTCTCCAGAGGGATTGTCCGTGTAATTAGTGCACCATAAGTCACTATGGATGGGAAGTGTCTGCTAAGGAGAGCAACTTCCTTCCATCACTAAGATATTCATTAGAAAGACGACAGCAGGTCAATGATATTAGCTTCAGCTGATGTGAATCCATGCAGAGGACAGTCTAAGAGAGCGACAGAAACATCCCAGTGTGAAATGTACTGAACTGAACCAAAAGAGCATAAAGACACAGTGCTATTATACCGGCGTTCAGCTCTCGAGCCACCACCCACACAACAAGTTTACATGTTAAAAAACTAGCTGATGCACTGAGTGTCTAAAACACTTTTTCATAGTAATTATATTAAAAGAGAACTATGTGTTAGAGCACTGCGCTATACAAATCTGTTTAAATGAATTATTTACTTGCTGCAAAACTGCTCACTGATGCAAAAAGAGTATTTTATTTTATAATTGGCTAAGGTAAATATCAGGTCAATAAATAAATCACTGAGATGCTCTGAAATCACATACACATTGTCTATTTTTATGGATAGTGGAAAGATCAATAAATGTTGCAAGTCAGATTCAAGCTTGTGCACTAGGTCTGCTAGGTCACAGCTTCAACAACTCACAAATATGTTAAAGTCAACATAAAATGCAATTTGCAACCCGTTTACTTCCATAATCTCAAATTTCTAAATGATAAGAACATGCAATATGAAAAAAAAATTAAAATAACGTATGGATACTGTCTTACTGAGATTTGAGAAAAAGGCACACTGTGACATTTAAAGTAACAATTGTCTAAATTTTAAGATATACACTACCATTCAAAAGTTTTTTTTAATTTTTTATTTACATTTAATTTAGCAAGGAAGCATTTAATCAAAAGTGACCCTAATGACATTTATAATGTTTTTCTATTTAGTGAGATATAATGTCACATTGTGAGATATAAATGACATCATGACAAAGTTGCAATGGTGCTATATAAAGAAAAAGGTAAGTAGTATCAATTTTGATTTCACGTTGACTTCACAAACATATTTTTGGATTTAATAAGTCTGGCCTTGATATTGCCTGACTGTCTAGTGTAAATTGAGATGATACTGGAATAGACATACTATTAGCCAGCTTACATGGCTTTATGAAGTCAGTCATGGATCATAAGTGGTGCTGAAAAGTAAACAGAGGCCATAATTCTGGCACATTCTCTGTCAAGCTAGATGACACAACGAGTGATATCGCAGGCTGTCCATCGCAGCTAGAAGCAGGTATAATGAGTGACCACAGTCGGATGAAGCTACTTAATGTGACACAGCTGCTCAAATGTGAGTGTTTTTTTTTTTTTTGTGGAGCCGGTCACATGTAGACAACGCACGCAAAGCCTTCACTATTTCAGGCAAATCTAATAATGTCCTAAATTCAATTTAAATGCAGATTTACAAGCCAGTGCTTCAGGTCTGCAGCAGAGCGAGACAGAACGGGCTTAGTCTGTGCCTTTAAACACAATTTGTGAAAACGAAGTTGGTGTGGCTTCTAATAAAAATCTCCTGACAACGGGGTAAATGAAATCATGCCTCACTGCGAGCGTGTGTCCTTGTGCTACAGGGAATGATTACATTGCCAGAAATTGGCAGGTGATGCAATGAACAGCTTGGAATTACAAGAGCATCCACAGGTCACAATGCAGCATTCTCACAAGGCACTGTTTTTCTCACCATCTTTCCGTGAATACACAACCAACGGTTTTGGAAATAGATTGAAGAGTTTGTGGGAAGATCTCTAAAAAACTGTAACTAGCTACAGGAATAACAATTCATCCGGTATCTCATTAGCTGAATGGCCATTCTGTTTTTTGCCAATCAGTATTTGGGCTGCAACCACTGATCATTATGATAATTGATTAATTTGTCAGTTATTTCTTCTATTAACCTGGAATATTTTTGTATATATGCACTGATGTTTAAAGTTTTGGGGTCAGTATGATTTGCCTTTTTAAAATAAATTATTACTTTTTTTCAGCAAGAATGCATAAAAGGTACAGTAAAGACTTTTACATTGTTACAGAAAAAAACTAAACAATCAAATTAATGCTATTTGTTTGAACTTTCTATTCATCAAAGAATCCTGTATCCAGTCAGTCACATTTGTCTTTGCATACTAAAAATGTTTTCGGTTTTAGTTGAATGAAAACAAAGATAATGTAACAGAAACCCATTCTCGAATTGTCTACCATCTGTCCGTTTAGTGCACTCAAAGGGTACTTCACAATTAAATGGGTTCACTTATCTCAAATACTGTTTTACAAACACAAGAACCAGACCGCTACAGATTGTTTTGTAACACATAGCTGTGAGAGATGATGGTAAAGTTTCGCCCCCTCCTTCAGTTGTAAGCGCACATTTGTGTGCGAGAAGAAGCTTGGTGTTTGTTCTCCTGAGAGGGGGCGGACATACTAAAAGTGAGCGTGCAAATGGAAGCGAGGTCCTCGAGTGAAAGTGCAAATGAGCAGATGTATTTCAGCTGTAGCGAGGAAGGTTACTCTCGCTCTCTCAATCACCCCGTGGAATAGTGGGTGGTGAATCTTTTACTCTTATTTTACTCTGTATATGTACACAGGAGTGACTCATCGAGATTGACTCAATCCACCTGCAAGAGATGACGGATGGAAAGAGAGATAAAGGCTAGAAGAAACAGAGGAGGAGGAGGAAGAGGAGGAGGAGGAAGAAGGTGGAATCATAGGGCAAAATCTGAAGCCAACTTCTTGTGTTTGGATGCTTAGAAGATGCATTGTATCCCACTGCCAGAATCCACAGCTGTCAGACCCTCACCATCAGAATGAAATGCAGGAGATCTGCGTGTCCAGGGATTGATCGTTCAGTGAGATATACTTTTGTGTTGACAGAAGGATTAGAGGTTCTCAGGAGGATAATAACTGGAGACAATGCACTGGGAACGTTTAAGAGATCCATCACCTGCTTTCTGGACACCTGTGAACTCAATGCACTGAGACGTGCCAGCAAAGGGACCGCAGCTAAATCTGTGTTCACTCTGGGGAGGTTGGGAAAGGAAATATTCAGCCTGGTGAGAGACATGAATCAGCTACGCAATGTTGGCGAAAAACAGCATGAAAGAAATACCACCAACAATATTAGTCCCATGGTCTTCACTTCACAGAACAATAAAGCATGGCACACCAAAGCAAAACCAGCAGAAAGATAGAAAGAAAGAAAGAAAGAAAGAGAGAGAGAGAAATAAAGGAGACGTTGTACAGTTATTCAGCCACAACACTTCAGCAGAGAATGTCTGATATGTTGGCAGCTTGTCAATAATATGATTACTAGTTTAGTTTCCCTAGGCATTCTCAGGAGACTGTATATCTAGACAAAAAACATGAATTCCTCCCAATATCACAGTAAACTGTTAAAAGCTGTGATGAAGAAAGGGGAAGAGTAAAATTGAACTAAATGTTTACACTTTCAAAAGAAAATGTGAGTGGTTTTGCTTTTGCAAAATTTCCTGCCGCAATCCAAACGTCTTCTGGTTGTTTGTTGCTATGTGATTGATTGCTATAGTGCGCTGAGTGGAGTTTAACATGGTCGAGTGTTCTAAATGGGAATGGTTGAGTGTTCTCTAGGGTGTTCAAGGGTGTTGCTACTGAAGGCGGCCCAAGTCATTAGAGCCCACCCCCCAGGACCCACTTTCAATTTAAACCCATGGTCACACAAGACCTTACTCCACTCAATTTTATTCATATCATATGCATATGTATGGGGTATACTGGAAACGCAAGATTTTTTATCTTCCAAAAGAGGATCGAAACAACAACAGAACAGACAAACTCAGAAGCTTTGGAGCCCACGTGATTTATAAACCCAGAATGACCCAGCAAAATTCTATGGGATCATACCATATCGGATAAGCTACAACCTGAATAAAAAAAACAACAACAGAAAAACCTAAAACTAAACCTTAAGTATGAGCAACAATAACGGTATTTTTTGGCTTAGCGAGCAGCTATGATAATTAAAAGCTTACAAAAATGCAGCGCAAATCAAACACAGAGATTTACGGGGACGGTAACGCTTGGAAAAAGGGGGATCAAAAAACGTGAACAACGGTTAAGTCACCAACATCTGTTCTGCAAAGAACAATAACAAGATCATTAAAGCGTGCTGTCACAGGATCTCTGGCACATGACGGGGGTGCTTGTTTCATTATTCACACTAAGAACGAAATATGTCAGATTCAGTGTGTGACACAAGGCCCCCTGAAAACTGATCTGCATTTACAAACCTCCCGTAAAGTGCGAGCGATAGAATTAAAAATAAGCATGTTCACCTGATTGCCATATAAAAGCATCAGCCAGCAAGGGATTAAATGACACATTTGCTCTTTTCATGTGGCTTGGCGTAAGTTAATGCGGTATCCAAGTGGGCTGTCTTTGTATTTAACACGCAAGAATGGTCAAAAAAAGGAAACGTAAATATCACCCTCTTAAGAGTACGCTCATGTTTGCAGCCATTAACGTGGTTGTATCCGAACACATCACTCTTGCTGTGCAAATTACTTTCATAAAGTGATTTTACCAGCGGCAGTACTTGTTGTTTCAGCTCTGTGGTTTCCATGGAGACTAAGGAACAGTAGGAACAGTAGAACCTCTTGTCACGCTCGAGCCCAAACTCCGTCCCTAATGCTTGTTTCCAAGCGAGGCTCTCTCTGGTAACAACATCCCTTGAGTAGACAGACACATAGACAGACAGACCGCCCCCTCCGGCCACCCGTGCTAATGTGCTTTAGGCTTTCTTTTTTTTTTTGGTCAAAGAATCTCAAATGTTTGCTAAAAGCCAGCTCTTAGCGTTGGCAACATGGCACGCCGCTACAAACCCCCAGGGCTGGTTTGAAACGTACCTTGCATCGGCCCCGGAAGGTTTGCTCTCGCGACGCGTGGGCCGATGCTCTAAGTGACTGCTCTCTCTCCCCCCAATGTATTCTCTGATTTTACTTTATCAAACAGTATTGGGCATTAATATTCAGTGCAGTGAGAAGCATACGAGGGCATGCAAATCAAATCCTGTTGAGAGGATTATTGCATCGCTCAAAGCTACGGCTGACATATTGGCTGTGTACGTCTGCCGTGCCGTTCCTCCTGGGCAGGAGATACACTTTTGCTTCAGTTAAAACCAAAACGGTGGCTGTATTAACCTAAGGTCAATGAGAGAGGCCTGTAGATTTATCACTGTACTGCTGACAGAGTTGTTTGCTATAACAAATGTTTGCAATTACGATTACTTTGCAGTGAAGCGTGGAAGAGCGCTTCGACTCTAATTACAGATAAGAGACGAGAGATCAGGTCCACAAATGGTGACCAGGGTAATTGTCATGCATATCAGTGCAGTCTACCATGGCAACACAAGACAATTGGTACCTGCAAACTTATTTCCCTTAATGATTTGGAAATATTTTAAAACAATGGACCTCAAAGTCTCACTCGTTTTGCATACTGATAGATCTGAGCTTAAAGGGATATTACACCCAAACATGATTCTGTCATCATTTACTCACCCTCATGTCGTTTCAAAACTGTATGACTGTATTTCTTTCTCCTATGTTGGAGCTCAAAACAACATTGGACCCCATTGACTTTCATTGTATGGCATTTTTCAAAATAGAAGAAATAGAAGAAATTAAGTCATACTGTTCTCACCAAAGTAATTTAAATAAGTCATACGGTCAAACCTTTTTGGAAGAAATTATTTACTGTATCTGACAACAGAATAGTATTCCAAGTATTCCAGAGACCCGTGTCATCAAGTTAAAACTGTTTACAGCATCGGTCAAAAGAAAACAATGTGATCACAGCAATGAAATTAAACTAAACTAGACACTTGTCATTAGCCTTTATTTATGGTTATTGTTCAATTATTGTCCACTTAATTTTGATTTGTTAATCTTTGGTCACTTTCCTACTCAAAAAAAGAAAGAAAAAGGTTTTATACTTGGCATGTATTAAATTGATCAAAAGTGACAATAAAAACTCTTACAGACTTTAAATAAATGCTGTTCTTCTGATTAAATAATCAAATAATCTTGAAAAAATTGTATTACAGATTCCAAAAAAAATAAAATAAAAAATAAATAAAAATAAGCAGCACAACTGTTTTCAACATTGATAATAATAAGAAATGTTTCTTGAGCACCTTCATTGAAATAAGCATATTAGAATGATTTCTGAATGATCGTGTGACACTGAAGACTGGAGTAATGATGCTGAAAATCAGCTTTGCATCACAGGAATAAATTACATTTTAAATCACAACAATATTTCACAATATTATTGTTTTAATGAAGTTTTGATCAAATAAATGCAGCCTTGGTAAAAAATAAGAGACTTCTTTCGAAAACATTAAAAATAGTACCGACTTCAAACGTTTGAATGTAAGTGTACATTTAGATAAGCGATTATGAAAACACATTTTTCCACTGTGTACCAATGAATCTTTCTTTTCACGTTCTTTATGCAAAATACTTATAAGTCAGAACAGGAACAGGAACATGCATTTTTTATGATTTTAAAGCATAACATAATTGTGCAACTGGTCAAAAGGGAAGCACAACTGGATTGGAGAGTATGAATCATAATTAAGATGGTCTCAGTATAGCAACCCAAAGAGCATTCCTTAAGCTCGGCTTCTAACACTCAACTATCAGATTCCTCTGTCAGAAAGAGAAAACGGTGAGACAAAAAGAGAGCAAGGGAGTGAGAGAGAGAGGGACTGAGAGAAAGAAAGAGCGCTTTTAGCTTATCCCTAAATCAACAAAACCTCATATGCTCACAGGGGATGATGCTCAAATACAGTGCTTAAATATTTTATCACATATACACCAATTTAAGAAACCTGATTACGCAAATGCCTCCTCAATGAAGACATTGCATTCTGAAATCAAATGATGCAGAATCTGCTTTGTAACATTATTTTGGGCATGTGTAATGTCGTGAATGTTTAAATATATCTGTGTGGGCATAAATACTACTAAAAATGGTAGTAGTGGGTGAGGAAGAACATTCCTGGAGGACAAACTAAACCAATTTTCGATTAGTATTCTGTATCGAGCTACTGACGAGATCAGAAGTCATGTACTACACCTCCACACTGTGAACAGAACATGATGCACTTGTTAGAAAGAGAGAAAAAAGAAACAGCATAATCAATAATAGAAATAATAATAATAATAATAATAATAATCAGGGCTTGACATTAACACCTGCCAAAATGCGAGTGTATTTCAGCAGTGATATGTAACGCAGACTAGCCACTTTGGCAGGTTGAATTTTATATATAATACATACATTTCACAGTTTTAGTCTTTTAAAAAGGCATCTGAAATAATAAACTGCAATGTAAACTAAAGTGCAATGTAGTGTTGTCAAATATATAGATTTTTCGATAAATATCGATACTAAAATACATCTGAAACGCTTACTCATTATCTGCATAATAGATACACGATACCAGCTGCGGTTTCTCACTCTCTCATCTCTCCGACAGTGAGTTGACACACAAACCCGTCTCCCCACACTCACTTCTTTCATTTGCTCCGGATGAATATTGTTGGTGTTACAGGGCTTGAATTTCGGCGTGGGATTGTGCGTATTGCGCATAATTTTACTCATTTCCGCAGATTTTGTGCGGATTTTGACTTAAACAGTCAAATACATCCAAAATAATGTAAAAATCACGGTCTTGGCGAGTATTCACGTAAACACAGTCAATTATGTTTTAAATGAACATAAACAGTTGAGAAAGAAAATGCATGTGTAACAGTATAATGGATCTGTGTGTCAGGTCTTAAAGTGACAGCAGCCTATTATTCCTGCTGCCAAATTATGAGATAATATTAAAAATATCTATATGGCAGTTTTCCCCCATTGTATCAATGTCAAAATTGTGGCCAGTGAAAATGCTGAGTGGCTAGTAACTTTTGAAAAACCATTAGCCTCACTGGCTGGTGGGCAAAAAAGTTAATGTCAAGCCCTGATAGTAATAATAATAATAATAATAATTACAATAGATAAAATAAACCATTTATTAAATGTATTTTTTTTTATTAAAGTAAATTAAAATAAAAATGATTTCTGTGTCACTATCGTCAAATATTTATGTTTTCGTTATCCAACGGATAGTCTCGCTCCAATCTCAAGCCATGCTATGTCGGGATCCTTAAACAGGACAATGTTTTGATATACCCACAGAGCCACAGTGTTTACTCTTTTCCGTCAAATCACCCCAAGTCACTTACTTATAGGCTCACTTATAGAATAAACTGGGGCGGAAAAATATTGTTATATAAAAAAATATCTTGCACTGAACTCATTTCCTTAAATCACTCCATTAGTGCAAAGGAGCTGCAAGCTTAACGAAGCTGCTAAAGTTCTGGCAAAGGGCTGAGCCCCCCAGGTCTTCTCCACGGGGGGCTTCGGGAGACTGGCAGACGGCCGCGCAGCAACCATCAACAGCAACTTCAAACCTCCGTTCCCCACAGACACGCCTGATTATTCCAAGTCGCACTCCTCTGGAATCTGACACTGCATTAGTACTTCATCGAACGAGACGCTCCTGAGAGAGGCTTTCCATCTCGCTCGTATCAATGAGCTTTTGAAGGAGCCCGATTGAACACGAACACCCACACGTAAGCAGCAATGTCACGCTACGAGGGTGATCAGCACACGCTCTAAGCGGGTAGGTGTGGGTTACGTGAGCAAATTCTGGATACAATATGTTCAGAGTGAAAATAATATAGGAAAAATTCAAGTGCTTAATCTAACTGTTTAGTAACAATTCAAGACTTTAAAATGAAAAAAAGAGAGAGATAATTAAATGCCTTTTGTCAAAGACAAAGCTATTAATAGAAACATCTGGTCATACTGTAAGCCATCAGGTACAGTATAATATCACATTTCTGATCTTTAACTGAGCTATCGATTGTCTTTAATGCTATAAGGATTCAGCCGGTCTGTTCAGTGAAGTTGGTGCCAGGCGCACTGTATTAGTATTGGAACAAACTTAACCCACATAAACAAAACAATGGTGCTGACAGGATCTCTTACATAAATCCAGAGCACAGTCGTATTTCAAAGCTCAGCTCCCCTGGCAAACACACAGAGCAAAGCGAAACAGAACAAATCACAAGCTGCTTTCAACTATATATCTGGAATCACGGCAGGTCCAGTGTTCACCGCTGTATTGCATGGGAAAAGAAGCATGCAGACAAATCGATGCCGCTACCCTGAGTGTAAACCGTACTCACCTAAGAGCATGGCTGAAGCACGCTGTGTGTTTAGGGCTTTAGGTGCTGCTGGTGAGGGTTTCTGTGCCGGTCAAGCTCAGTGATGAAGCACTCGTGCAGGAGCAGTCAGTGCCGTACAGCGCTGACAGAGAGAGAATGCACTCTGAACGCGTGCTGCTCTCAGCTGAGATGAAGCGGAGAGAGAGAGAGAGAGAGAGAGAGAGAGAGAGAGAGAGAGAGAGAGAGAGAGAGAGAGAGAGAGAGAGAGAGAGAGGGAGAGTCTACCCAGAGACGGATTCGGCAGATGCGGCTCCCACAGTCCCTCTGAGTGTGGAGAATAAGGGAAAATCTGGGTCGCTGCGCTGTGGATGTGGCACGAGAATCTGTGTAAAATCAGCGAAGCAGCTGATCGGACGGGTTTTTGGATGATGTGCTTTGGAAATCGTGCACCTGGCTGTGATTCAGCTCGTAGGAATCTGGATCTCGTAAATCAGGGGCAATCCCAGGCTCACTTTGTGAACGCTGGAACACAGACTGGTCACTCAAATAATATAGAAAGATTCAGCGTTGGAGAGTGAGTCCTATAAAGGCTACAATTAAGATTTGAAAGAAATGTTAAGCAAAATGTCCTTTACAAAAGTACGGTGAGGGGGTGCACTAATAAGTCGAGAAATTTGTTTCTGTTGCATATTAATATGATTATCATAATATGAAGCTTTTTTTCAGTCTGAATTGAATGTGATGATATAAAAAGACTTAGGGACTGTGTACACGACACCGTTTTTCAATGATAACTTTTTTTGCGTTTTGGCCATTCATTTACATGACAATGGCGTTTTCGGGGCCTGAAAATGCAAACTTTTGAAAACAGTTTTCAAAGTGCATTTTTTTTAAACCATAACATTAAAGTCTCAGTGTAAACTACAAAAACGCAAATTTGTGAAAACTGCGACATCATGAGCATGCGTATTACATGTTCAGTCTGTAGGTGCATAGCGTTTCTTTACAAAGTCACCGCCAAATAATGGACTAGCAACATAATGCAGTGTTTTTAGTCGTTTTCGCAGATCCGTGTGAATGGGGATCGAAAAACGCAAAGGATAAACGTTTAAGTTTTTAGTACACTGTTGTCATGATGTAAACGTATACTCTTAAAATAAACACGCCTGTCTATTGAGTGGTCCAATTAATTTGAGGGTGAAAACAAACACACAGTGCGACCAGTGCAGTTCGATTCATGAACAAGTTGGTTGTAATAACTCTTTCAAGTTACTGGTTTAAATTGGTTTGATAAGTCCTTCAATGAATTAGTTACCGAATCAACATCTGACTTGAACTCAACTAAAAATTATTACAACTGACTAGTTGTTCCTATGACAATGCATAGTTAATTATTTGCAATTATTTATAAAGCTACAAGATTCTAAGATATACTGTGGCAGAACACCTGTCCTCGGTGTCCAAAAGAAAACCAGCAACCTTGACAAAGTAAAATAGACACAGTAAATAAAACCAAACAACAGAAACCTTTGAACAGATCTGCACATCATCCACCAAGATAAGCGACAGTGCCAACAATGAAAACAAAACAAAATCGTGACTGAGCTGCAGCGATGTGCCTCATATGCAGAGAAATCATAATGTGATTCTGTCATAGCAGACCCTGCGTGTGCAAATATGCCAGGAGCGTTAACAAAACCAGATCCACTCTCTGAGAAAACAACTGACCACAGAGTGACTTCATAAAGGAAACTCTCTGATGGTGTATATATAAAGACACAGGTGGAGAGGAGGTGCAAATCTAGGGGTGAAACATCTGTGCATGGGCTTTTTTTTTAAGGTCTCAAAGCCCTTCATCTGGTGTTGGGTTTCCCATGGAACATTTTGAAAGAAATTACACAGAATGCTCTAGGATCAAGTTACTCTTCTGGCTAGCGATGAGTGCAAGACCCCACATCTAAGAATACAACAGTTCACGACATGTAAATCCGACGGCTTACGAAGAAGAGATATACAATGTGCCCAATGCGTCATGGGTGCAGTTGAGGAAGGGCAGAGAACAAAACGGCAAAATGTAATTACATTCAACCACTCCTACTTTCACACAACCTCCTTTTTGAAGTGTCCATGTAATGCCTAGATCTGGTTTCCAACCTACACATTCGACCTGAATGGAACTCGTAATCACAGCCCATTCGGACATACCATAAGTATTATTTTAGTGTCTTAAATTAGGTTGCAGAGTCCATAAAAGCTACAATGAGATGACAAACCTGTCATAGCAGAGGCAATTTCCGTCTCATTTTCTGCGGAAATCCGCTTCGGAGAACAAGAGTTTGCACAACAACGCTTCGCGCTTCTCTCAGCGCCGCAGTCCCGATCATCTCGACAAATATTCCAGTCCAGTCGGTGCCCGCGGAGCCTAGGAGGTTATAAAGGGTTATCGCACCCTCCCCACCAGGAGGTGCTGATGTGATTTACAGGGACAGGGACAGCGGCATCTGTTTGCAACATTTCAGCAACTGAAAGTTTGTCTCCTTCTCTGGTTACAGTGTTGGATAGAGAGGCCTTACAAACGCTGATCACTTAGCAGACTGCCTCCATTACGTGCCGAATACTACTCTAACCTTTCTCTGTTTACAACAACATGCAAAGCTAAGGGGGAACTATAAATATATGAAGCATATCAAGGATTCTTTCCATTGACAAAACAATGCAGTCTTGAATTTGAAGCACTGTACAGTGTTAAAGATGAAGTGCGCCAATTCTGCCCCAAAATTTGTATTACTTAAAGGGATAGTTCACCCAAAAATGAAAGTGCGGTCATAATTTTTCTGCCTCATGCCATTCCAAACCCATAAGACTTCAATTTTCGAAAACAAATCTTCAATTTTTATGTCACTTGAAAATCCAAGTAACCAAAACTTCAGAGATCCAAAAATGTCATAGGCGTCGTAAATTGAATCCATATGAATTGAGCAGTCATATAATCCAAGTTTTGTTAAGAGATACAATCGCTTTATATGAAGGACAGATTTAATTTAGATCTAAACAATGACCGCCACACGTACTTAAAGCACATCACATATGGTAAACATGGAAGCTCAGACATGCTCAAGCACAAGCTTTAATGTTTACCATATGTGATGCGCTCTAGTTATGCATGTTTGTGTCAATAAAAAGCCTAAATTAAATCTGTTCATCATATAAAGTGATTGTATCTCTTCTCAAAACTTGGATTAAACGATTCAATTCATATGGATTCATTTTTACGACCTTTTGGACATACAGGTGTCATCAAAGGATACAGGATCTGGACCTTTTGGATTTTTGGTTGCCTGGACTTTCAATGGTGGGACAGAAACTTCTCAGGTTTCATTAAAACTTGCATCTTAATCTGTGTTTCGAATTTGTGTTAACCAAAGTCGTATGGGTTTGGAATGACATGAGGGTGAGCAAAACATGACAGATTGATCACAGTTGGTTTAAAAAAAAAAAATGACACACTTCACTTTTAAAGGTGCAGTAAAGGATTTCTGAGAAACGCTGTTGAAAGTGGATCAGACCAAGCACCAAAACACACTTGTAGCCAATCAGCAGTAGGGGCATATACACTCATGATGAGGGAGAAGAGAGAATGAGCAAGAGAAATATGAAGAAAAAAAATTACCCAAGAAATATGTGAAAAATGTCAGAGTTGTTTTGGACCTAATTAACTTTCAACAGCCCATGAGGCAAAGTATAGGAGAGTGAACACTGAGGGTGCCATTTGGGACATTTCGTAAACTGCTCCATTTCACCTTAGTGCTGTCAAAGACATTAATTTGAGAACTGATGCCCTAAGCGGTTGTTTGGCCTGCTGTCATTGTCTAAGATAATATAGCATGTGTGAACAGTCAGGAATTACAGTAAATAATGGCGTCCTCTATAAAGACGCTGTCAGACTCAAAGAGTTGTAAATAATCTTTTTTTTCTGGCAAGCGTGAAAGGTAAAGCAGTTTGTGTCTTCTAACAGGGAGCCAAGTGTTTCAGATAGACATAATCTGTTTTATAATATCCAGATATCAGCTGCCATTTCTCAGGAGACGAATCAGTATGCTTTAAAAAAAAAAGATCATATACAAGGAATGAGATGGATAATGCTAGCCAGGCAAAATAATAGTCTCTCAGAAGTATCCGGGAATTTTTTCACTAATGCATAAGAGACTCGTGAGGAAAAGAAACAGCAGCCATAAAGCAAAATAGTTACATTTAGTTTTAGTCAAAAAAAAAAAAAAAACCTTTTCACTCAGAAATTGCTAGCTAATTTCACAAATAATTACAAAGAAACGACAAGCAACACATTAAATTAAACGTGCAATTTTGAAGTAGAACGACTGAAATAGTATATGTAGTATACACACACACACACACACAAATAGGCTATACTACTCAGTTAACTTACACGACAGCACTCATGGTATTAATGCAAGTTTACCCACAATGCTTCAGAGCATACTTAAAACATCATATACAGCTGTAAGAGCCATACAGTGTGTCTGTATTTCATTAAGATATCATTAAGCAGACGGGAGGATGCCAGACCTTTATAGGTGGTGAAAAACACAAACAAATAGAGCCTGTGGCAACGTGTCGCTAATGAGTTAGACGAGGACATGTAGAGATCCCCAGTTTGTTACTATTGTAAAGGCAGAGCACAGATAAGGGGTGGAATTGAGTCAGTCACACGAACATTATGGTTAGATTAGGTTCAGAGTGCACTGAGCCTTGAGACAATGGCACACTGCGCAAGTTAATAGACTAAAAGGGGGTTTGTGTGCAGCAGATGCCAGACAAGCACACAAGGACAAACCCGTGATGATGAATGCATGTAGCTTTTTATGATTTTTTTTTGAGCTGATATGAAAATGAAAGGTCCACTTCACCCAAAAATTACAATTCTGTATTTATTTATAGTACAAAGCAATGGATTGTATGGAATACAGTTAGTTTATTTTTTGCTTTTTTATTCCACTGAAAAAGAATTGGCAAAAAAGTTAGGAAACTGTGCTGCGATTCACAATCAAATCATGAAAAATGTATCCAAGAAGAAATGATCTATGAAATATGCCATCCTTATTGATTTTATGGCTTACACAAGCAACTGTCTAATTTGCTTCCATTTGTTTTTTATTTCCCCTAAATCAATTTAGAAGAAACACTAGAGACAAAGAGAACATCTGAGCAATGATATCTTTCTGGAAGTGCAGTGATTATGTTTCTGCAGTGAAAACTCTTCTCTCCAGAGAGCATAATTCTTCAATGCATGTTTTTAATAATAATAATATTAATCATAATAATAAATGCTAAAAATATTATTATTAATAATTCTAATTTATTATTATTTAACAGAGGAGAAGAAAGTAATGAATACATAAATATAATATTACTATTATTATTAGAAATGTAAAAAAATAACAAAATGCACAGAGGAATTACGCACATTAAGACAAAGCATGTTAAAATAGTAAGCAGATTCAATTATGATTTCATGTCGACTTTATGGATGGTTGTGATCGAGTATGAGGTGGTTCTCATTAAAAGAAAAGCTGTAGAGAGACAAGGTAAAACTCGTGCATGCCATCCTGTGAGTCAGCGAACTAGCAAAATCAGAGGCGATCTGGTGTCTGACATGTCGCGTTTCTGGAACACACATGGAAAACCCTTTAGGCTTTCCAATTTCACACTGTTCAGAATTAAACAATATTTTATCGTTTTCTCACCAGGCATTAGATCAGGATGACAACCATTACAAAGATTCCACTTGTGGAAGTTCACTTTTTCCCAATTTGTAGATTTATTCCCTGCTGTCTTCACGCTCTTGGACACATTGCACGCTGCGAATCTCTGCAGCGGGACACAAATACTTCACTCAACACGGCTGGCCGCCTCTACCAGAGCGTAAATCAAATAAGCTCACGAGACAATATAAAACCTGCTTAAGAGAGTCCAAATGAAAGATATTAGACACATTGCACTAATGAACTCCGGTGTGAATTGTGTACCTTGACGGGAAAGCCCAATCCCAGGATCACTCGATGCTGTCGTTGGCTCTAACAGGATTCTTCTGCACATTAGTCATCAAAACACGTTGGAATGTGAACCGCCTGTTCTGTCTCAAACCCGGTCCTCTTTCATTTTATTTCAGCCCTCCCCTCGGGCCTGTCTCTCACTCTATCTATCTTTATCTGTTCTCTTGACCCCTCCACAATCCTTCGCCTCCCTTTGTTTCTCCTTAAATATCTTTATGTTAGGACTTCCGAGGAGGACCTTATCAAAAGTCCCGGGCCAATCTCGCTGTGAGAACTCTTTCTCATGCCGGTAGAGTGCTGATTGAATTACCGCTCGAGTTCTGGTTGTTTGTCATCGCCATCTGATCTGCAGCCCCATGGTGACTGGAATGATCACTCGTGTGAGGTGTGGCACAACTGCTTAATCCTGCTGTGACTTCTTCAGGCTGGGGCCGGGGCCAAATACAATCCCAATCGTGCCCTTCAGGCTGTGGAAACATGGGGCATGAGAATAGAAAAGGCATTCAAGGAGGAATTGACAATTTGCAGAATTGCCATGGCTGCGTGATACTGTAAAATCTCTCTTCTAGTCTATTGATGAATATAATTATTCATTTTTTTGTGCAAGATTTGGGTGTTCACTGACATTTAAAGTGGTCATATCATGCATTTTTAATCATTAATTAAAAATGCATGATATGAAATACACTTACAGTAATCTCGCGTGCAGATCTCAACAATGTCTCACAGATTGCCAAGATCAGAAGTCTAAAAGCAAAAGTCGAATCAAGTCAAATAGCAAGTTATCAAGAGTTACAAAAACATGTTAAAGACATAAGTAAATAAATAAATGTTAGTCTTGTTATGATAGTTTTAAGTCTTGATAAATTGGTCTGTCTCTGTTGAATTAAAATAACTAACTAACTAACTAAATAAATATTAGTCTTGTTAAATAGTTTTTTTTTTTTGCTGCTGTGTCTTTCAGACTTTTGTAAACACTCTATTCGCATGTGAATTGAGAAACGCTCTGCTGCATTCAATCACAAAAGAGCAGGTTGGTCCAAACAGCCTCTTCCTTCAATATTAGCCTCTTTTCATAGCCTGAATTACACAGTGAAAGATCTAAGACATGAAATTATCAGTTGCTTAGCTTCTCACATCAAAAAATATGAAAATCGGCAGGTGCTTAATACAGTCAGGAATATCACAAGGTTTGACAGCTTTCCTATATGTGTTATATTATTACATACAATATATTACATACAACATTTATCACTGTGGAGAAAGTTTTGAGGTCTGAAAGTTTCAGTGTTTTCGTAATACAATGAACTAGGGGTGTCGCAATATACCGGTGTTGACGATAATCGTGATATTCAAAGCATGAAATATCGACATCGTGTTAATAATGTTTGACAATATACCGGTATTGGCGATAATAACCACAATGTTTAAAATGAATAGGACTAACATGACACGTAAATACTACAGCGCCAGTACCTGGTTGACCTCTCAAGTGGCAGTATTGCACCCGCGAACACCTGTCAAATAAGAAGACGACGCAGCGCTCGTCCGCGCTCGCGTAGCTAGAGTGAAACACTCTGTCCACAACCGAAAAAAGTAAGCTTGCCAGTAATAAGAAAAGAGTTCTTCGACTTCATCAAAGAAAACAGCACATTAAAGATGGTCGCACACCGGACGAGAAGCGCAGCGCCACGTATTTAAAATTAGAACACATTCTGTATGAGTGTACACCTTTTACAGTCTATGGTGTACACACACCGGCGGCGCCCAGCAACGGCTCAGGACCTTGTTCAAAATCCTGCCGCGACACAGAGTGCCATTTACATCGTTTTATATTAAATTTACATTATATTTGTCTCAAATCATCCTAAATGATTTCACCCTGTGCTGCAATATACATTTAATTTTACATTTATTTACAGAAATCAGCTGCTTGAATGAAAATTGCTGATGTTATCGGATTTTCAGGTGATATTCTCAGTGCATTCAGTTAACGGACGCTCTGAGGTAAAGTGTTCAGATGACAGACTCAGCAACTATTGTATTTAATTGTACAGTATAATCATAACATAGTACAGACATTATCTCAATTCCATAATGTCCTTAAACATAATGATATTGCTGGCCATAAACTGAGAAAGTGCGCGTCCGGTGTGCGATACCGAGTTGTCATAGACGCGACGCGGCTATTATTTTACTAGTCATGGAATGGGAAACGTGACATTAACTGTTAACAGGGGGTTTCTGTGTTCATATATTTAATAAAGGGTGATTATTAAAATTAAGAACCCTGTTTTCTTTACTCATTTTTGTATTTGTATTTGCACTTGATTTTTTTGTTCAAATCTGCTATCTGCATGACTTTATTGGCAATAGGTTTAAGAGCTTTTCAGTTCTTCAGGAAACCTTCAGACAGTGTTTGGCTTCAGTTTAAAACCAGATAAACTTCACATGCTTGTCTTCCTTCACAAAATTTTGCCATAGATTGAGTACGCAAGAAGTAAAAATGCATGTGCCTTGTGTTTATCAGTATCCTTATGTTTGTTGGGTAAAAAAGAAAAACTATATAAACAAAGTAAAAATTAATTTGACTGATAACTACTAAATAATTATTTGTGGCTTTTTGAAAATAATGACTTGCTGCATTTCAAGTATATTTGTATTCATACAGAATACCACCTGTCAAAATCTAAATGAGGTTAAGGAGAAGTCTCAGAGTTCAATACAAGTTAAGCTTTATTGACAGCATCTGTGGCATACACTACAATTCAACAGTTTATGGTCAGCAAGATTTTTAAGAAGTCTTTTATGTTAATATGTTAGTGTACAATAACTGCATCTTCAAAGTAAGTCTTAGGGGCAAGGTTTTCAAGAAAGTTTAAATGCAGAAATGCACTGCAACATTTGAGCTGGTTTAAATCATCCTTTAACGGTGAAACTACTATTCTAGGAGGATGAACATCTGTGTTACAGTTGTTCTTTTCTGGCATCATTGTGCTATTGTGAAAGTTACTGGGTTAAACCGCTCACCGCTTTAGGTTATGAAGTGATTTTAAAACATTTTAATCACATTTGTTTTATGTGTAATGTCTTTTACATTTCAACATTTACCCTTGTTCCACAGCTCTCAATTTTAAGTTAATTACTGCAAACACATTTTTGTTTGTTTTTGCAAACTAAGGAATGAGTTGAAATTATTTGCCGTGGTAAATATAGCTTAACTTGTATTGCACCCAGAACGTTCCTTCAGTAGTTGAAAATGGAATAATACAGCTCTAATAGTGTACACATTTGAAGCTTTTGAAGTAAAAATATCAAATACTTTTAAACGCTTCGCTACATCACTGCTGCTGTGCACCAGAGGCCTGCTGGGAAATTCCCTGAAGAACAGTAGCAACAGGCCCCTATTGATACACCACAAAAATACCTCAAGAGTGAATGGTGCTCAACTCACTGCAATTTACCCATCTGACTGCATTTGATTACGCTTGTATAGTTAACTTATACAATAATTGCCTCTCAAAACTGTCAGTCTACCCAGCTGCTACCTAGAGGTTTCCCAGGGAGAATTCCGTCTGGTGTTGGAAGGGCGACACCATCACAGCATCAGAGGAAGCTGATCAAAAATAGATGACAGGGTCTTCAGATCAAGTCTTTTCCAAATAAAGGCTCAAGTACGCCTTGAAGAGTCTAGCACAGTCATTCCCTTAGAGCAGAGTACGTCTTATTCTGCATTGCCAGTTTCAAAAATTAGGTTGCAACTCTCAGGGGAATTTGCATATACTTATCTTCGCTCACAGCATTGAGAAATGGGTAATGAGCGGCGTATGTGGCCAGTCATAGTCTGGAGGAGCATACGAGGCCGGCCAATCAAAGTCAAGGATTTACCTTCTGCTTGTGAAGAACTGGGAGTACTTCATTGCGCAATGGACAAGCCAAGCTGTCACTTTCCATCTGGACTTTCCTTCTGCTGAAGCTTCAAGCAAGATGTCCTTCATGCTAATCCTCTACCCCTTCAAAATCCTCCTCGAGTCAACCACCCCATTCCACCCCTTATGCCATACCCCTGCTGGAACTCTGTAATTGGCAACCACTGGTAGGTTCATAAAAGTTCTTATGGTCATGTTTACAGGTTTTTATAGAGGTTTCCTGATTTGTGTCCTCTTTGCTCCTAAGATCCAACAGCTAAATCACATCCTTAAAGGGACACTTAGTGAAATATTGTCAGCGTTGCGTCAGAATGAATTAGTTTGGCAATGTGGACGAGTCGGACCCTTTAGAAGTTAAAAGTACAATGACTGGGCCTACCTACAAAGGACTTCCACTGACCTCTTATAAAACTACATGCAATTCCCAGTTTTAAGGACCGCAGAGCAATAAAGGCTAAATTGCAACCTGTAATGAACAGGGAGCCCATTAAAAGAGCTAATAAAAGGAGCTTCCAAGATCAATTTACAATAATGACGACAATATGATTTCCCAAAACATTTTCCAATTCAAATCATGGCTTCTGTGAATCAATGGTCAAAATAGTACAGGGCTCAAAAACAAGATTTTTTTTTACATTTTTAAAACATGTTCAGAAAGTAATACAAATATAAATGCGTGCGTATGCATTTATTGTTTATATGCAAAGTGTGTTTGAATTACCGCTCGGGTACTGGTTGACTGATGTGTTTATACAAGGAAAACAACTTTTCCACAATCATTAAAATCTACAATGCACAATATTTCAAAAATCAAATTTGTACTATTTTTATCAGTAAATACGTACCACAAAACGTGGGGAGCTATTCACCTTGCATATTCAAAAGTTAAAAGCACAAGTATTTTCAAGCATTTAACAAAAATCTGACACTAATGTACTTAGTTGCCAAGTCTGAAAAAAAAAAGTTTTTCTTTTTTTTTTTTTTGGGGGGGGGGGGGGGGGGGGGTGTTAAAACGTGCTCTAGAAATAAATGATTGATTGATTGATTGATTGATTGACATGATCAAAAAAAGTATGATTGTTGTAATGTAAGAACATACAATCTGACCAGAAACATTCACAATGGCCCCAAAGTATCTTTATTGTTAAACCCCATAGTCTTCATCTAAAAAAAAAAGTGTAACATCTCTAACCTGCCACAGTTGGAAAACTCAAGTCTCAGTGGGATATGCGCATAGACACAATCCTAAACATTAAAGAGATGTCAAATCAAAATGAAACAAAAGAAGACAAACTGTGAGGCAGTTCAGAGGCAATTGCCTTTGATGCCCTGTGCTGAGAAAGAAAATATGTGCACAGACAAACTCTGACTTGCTACGTGGCTCTGAGAGAGGACTTGCATATGGAGCGTATCTGTTATTTAAAGAGCAATAGAAATGACAGTCTGAGGGCTGCATGATGCGGTGCTAAGAGAGGAAATATGAATTATGCACATTTTAACAGCAGTAATGTAACTCTCATTAAAGGAACACTTCAGCTAAAAATGAACATTTTGTCATCATTTACTCCAAATCGAATTTCTTCAGTGGAGCACAAAAGGGACATGTTTTGTACATGCTTATATTCAAAAAGTTCACTAAATGGGAGTTATTCTCTGCCTGAAACCAGTCATCGCATAATGCCAGGCTATTTATTGGCTGCTCGTGAACAACGTCTAGTTTGACCCGCCCCCAAACACTGTATTTGTAGCTGTATCATGGAAGAGTTTGGTTTATGTTTTTGAAATGTAGAGAAGGCACTGTTTTCTGCGCTGCAAAAGCAAATCCACCATACACTTCCAAAGGATGAGGACTCAGTCTTGAACTGATACGGTAAAACCGATGCCATAGTTACTGTTTGGATCACTGTGTATCAAGTGCTGAGGAAGATCCAGAGCTGAAATTTAGATATGGCAATGGGCGTTTCATTTCATAACAGACTGGGCAGTCTGACCAATCAGAGCACAGTAGGCTCTCGGAAAGGAGGGGTTTATAGAGAATGGATCCTTTATCGAACCGTTTCAGACACTGTGAGAAAAGAGGTGTTGCTGCAATGTATATTATGAGAAAATTCTGGATGCATGTAAACTTATTGTAGGAGACCTCCAAAATAAAACAAGAAGCCTTTAACATAGCATAACTTTGACACTTTGAAGTATCATAAAAGTCTATGACTTCTGAAATGATGCCAATAGTTTCATTTTTGGCTAAACTATCCCTTAAACGTACAATATGTAATTTTTTTCGCCGCTAGGGGTCGCTAACCTCTTACAATAACAAAGGCATAGTTTGATGATGCAACATTTGCTAAGAATTATGGATCTTGTCGTCAACGTCAAGCCGACCGATCTAATAATGTTTATGGATGAATAAATACATCAATGTTTTTATCATGACTGTGATATGAAGCAGGTCGGGATTGCTAAGAGACAGCTATCAGCTCCACGGATATAAAAGGAATATGGACATTTCATTCTACCGAACTACACGCAAGTGCAGAATTACTACTCACAGGTCAGTTTATTAGACAAATTAAACTTGTGAGGTAACGCAGCGCTGTTTCACTTGGTCTAACATTACACGATCACACTAAACTGCATTTGAATGTGTTGAAATTTATGTTATTCTATGTGTTAGTTTGTCTGTATGAGACTAGCAGTAAGCTAGATCAACATTAGAATAACATACAGATCATATTCTAACATTTTATCATTGTTGAACTATATAACATTTGATTAGTTTTATGTAAATGTGCTCACCTGTTTAATAAAGTACATGTAGGAGCGGTCGAAGTCTCGGACGTTGAGCTCTCGTTTATATACTGTCTATGGAAGCTCTAGGCATCTCGAAAACACCGCGCTGATATTGATTCTCGTTTTAGTCAAAAAAAAATTACATATTGTACCTTTAAAGACCCAACTCTATTCTGTATATTAAACAGCAGATCATGGGAAATATGTTAATGCTACACCACAAAAGTATGACCATATACTAAGTGATTTTATATTTATGCTGCAAAGCTACAAAGGAAATCAATCGCAGTGGACGGACACATTCCCCGGAGAGTCAGATGTTTCATTAGACTAATGGTACAATAATTACTTCCCACTTGAATCCAGCAAGTTGCAGAGGAAAGCTTGGAGACCAAACAGCAATGGATGGAAAACAGGTGCCGATTTGGTGGGCTTTTGTCTTCTTTTTCTATTACCATCTCCCAATTCTTCAGCTAACCTAATCCATGTGTAACACTTATTGGAAGGATGAAAATGAGTTTTGACGTGAGGCTTGGAAATTTGATCCAGAGCCAAAAGGTACAATTCTCTGAACTCCAGAGTCCAGCTGCAGGTTTTCACCATGACATCATCTCCGAATAACATCGTTTTAGGAAAATTGATTCCAGATAACCCTTGGAGTGAGTTTCCAAGGGAAACCACAACTATTGGCTTTCTCTTGTGGACTTTGATTGGAATTTACATCCAAGAATTTATTATACACCTCTCCAGCATTCCAGAGAGTCAACCACTTATTCTCAGAAACATTCAGCATTTCAAGAGCATTTAAAACTGGATTAAGGGTCAGGCACCTATTTTTGAGGGGTTTACCAGTGGCAAACCTACCTCACTTGGTTCCATAGACTAGACTTTACCAACAACTTTTTAATATCCTTGCAGTTTACCACTTAAATGTGCTCTAGGAACTTTGGCCTCCCTGTTGCCATCTGTAATTGAAATGTGTTATGTCGGTCCAAACCTTTTTGACTTTCTTTCTTCCCTGGAACACAAAGATGAAATTTCAAAAAATAACAAGGAAAGTCAATTGTTTGGACCGCATTGTGAACCATCCTTTTAAGAATAAGCATAGTCTAGTCATGCCTGCTAAGTTTGAATGGACATAACCCTTCTGTTAGGTTGATGAGGTTTTATATGCGATCCCCCAAAAAACATTTGCAATCATGCAGAAAGCTCATGCAAAATGGTATTACTCTGGAAGAACTCAAGCTCTGGTTCAGTGAACTGCAACTTCCGGCTACATTCAAATTCACCGTAGGGAATCTGAAGTCGACACAGTCTGACAGTCAGAGCTTCTAATCTAGATGCTCAGATGGCGCTTAACTCATTTTGGATGGCCACTCCTGGTAAGCAGTAACACAGAGAAGCAGAATATGCAAGTCTCAATAGATATTGATATAGTAATTTTGCAAGTTATATGCACATTATCCTCTCTTCCTGCCTCCAGTCTTCATGTAGGCTATTCAGCATTACAACAGAGACGCTTAAAATGTTCATTTTATGAAAATGATAAAACAGTACAGCTGCAGTGCTCATAATGCCAATGTATAAAAAAGTATTAGATCTGCATATACTGTACATGATTAAAGGCAGGGTGGGTGATTTGCACCAGAATTTTTTTTTGTTATGCTAGTTGAAAGTCTCTTCACATCCCGATAGCAATCACTAAGCTAAGTGGTCTTAATGTGTTTATATGTATTTATATCGTCTGTCGAAGGTGTAGGACCATAAAATGTTCGTCCAATCATAGACTTCGTTCCAAGGGCTACGATAGGATGTCCTACCTGCCTGTCCACGTATGTTTTTACATACCCTCACATCACACGTCATCAGCAAGTTACACAGATGTCAGCGTGAGCACCGCAACCGCAACCACCTTTTACAGTTCCTCCTGAACCAAAACAACATGTTGACGCTCTGTTCATGCCATAACTACTGTAATTTGAAAGACATGGAAACCCGTGAGGTTATACTCGGAGCGGTTTGTGACTCGAATTTATGTGTTTCAATGGCAAAACTATCAACGCCGAAATGAATCTGCAGCAGTCAGGTGGTACAGGTCAGTGCTCTTTAAGTTGTTTATGTTCATAATTATTTTAATGTTATTGCTTTGAGACATGAGGTAGTTTAACACCGCCTCTCGTGACGCTTTTCTTTGCTCCCTGCTATACGCGTTCATGCGTTTTGAAGGAGGCATGGCTTTGGAGACGCTCTGAAGGGAGGGTGGGATCTCATGCTTTCATCTTGCTATTGCTAGCCTCTCCAAAACTTACATACCCTACCTTTAAGTCAGAAATTTCTGATTTATTTATTTATTTTATAGAATAAAGTTTATTTCATAAATAACATGTTACTTAGAGACTGATATGTTTGGCTTGTCAAAAATGTTTACATTCAGCTGTCACAAATTCGTTGACTTTTAAAAGTCAAGTACATTTTTTTTGACTGGTTTTGAGTGGTTTTGATGCACAAAGTTTTTTTATTGTCTCGTATAACCTTTTCTTTTATTCAAACCCATGCAAATGCAGATACTGTTGTAAATAATAATGAAATTCCTTCTGATTGGCTGATGATCTTCTGATTGACTAAATCCATAGAGGTTATAACAGGTGACAGTAAGTGTTATGAATAGACTCAATCTATTGTATCTGTCAGCTGAGCTGCCTATTATTCAAAGCAGCTGATCAGGCAGCAAAATCCTTTATTATTAATTGACCAAAAAAAAAAAAAAGAGACATTATCAGCTGTTCACATCTATTTCTGAAATTAAGCCTTTTAAATTGAATGCATCCAATTTAAGAACATGAATATCCTTTCTTTGCATCTGAGTTTTATCGCTTTCTCTTGAGGATGAAAGTGAAGGAAACTCATTAACAAAAGAGGTTAATTTCTCACAGTGATTTCAACAGGAACAGTCACTGGCTGCATCACCAATCAAATATTAATCTTAAACTTTTGTTGAAGGATTATGACTGAAGTTGACTTTTATAAGATTAACTAGTCCAGTAGTGCAAACCGTTTAACTTGGAATTTACCTCAGATTTTAGTTCCAGGTTTTGGAGTCTAAACAAAGGTCTTAAGCACAATAGGATTGCAGGGGTAAGCAGTGCGTCACCAAAGCACACTTGAACAATGCTTTAGAGGGGAAAATGAATTACATGAGCCAAGACTTGCATAACAGCACACTAAATGAGAGAGAATGAGCTCTTCTAGATCATAACACACATTTTGACTCCTGAAAGGGATGCAGACAATCACTGAGAGCTTAATTATCTCAGCAAACCAACACAACTACTGAAAATCCCCACAAATCAGAGGAAATGTTTAGAAAAAAATCTAATTTAAACTAATTCTAATGAAAAACAATGTTTTTTTAGTTTACTGGTAGCTACTCATTTTTTTAGCATTATTACTGGCCACATTTTCCAATAAGGCTATTCATTACAGTGATTCTACCACAGTTAAGTCATGTCATGGTAGCTTCTTCACAAAGGAGACAAACTGAAAACCATGTTAACACAAGCTTTGAAATTACATGAATCAAATGCGATTCTCTAATCCAAGGGCATCACAGGCTCTTTCAGGCATCTTGTAGAGTAAAAACTGACAGTAATGGCTCGCATATGGCGGAGGTCTCTTTTGACCAAGAACAAACCACACAAAAGCTTGGCAAAGTGCATGTGAATGAGCCACCAGCTGTTTCTCACCATAATTCCACTATCAGGCATCAAGAAAAGACATTTGTGGTGAGGATGAAGCCATTATGCCTAATAAAACGCAGAGAGGATGTTCATCACACGCAGGTCTCAACCTCCATGCTGTGGGTGAAAAGATTCATGTCAGATTTAACAGTTTCTTCAAATAGCACAAGACCAACATTGCAGTGTCACTGTGACATAGGCTGCCTTCACGTGCCATCGGAATTAACTGGTAAATATGAGTTTCCTGAAAAAAAAAAAATTGGATGTGAAGGAACTCTCATGTCGTATTTACCACTGGAAAGCTCGGGATAATTTTGATACCAGAGTTCCCGAGTTGGTCGTGCCATAAACTTTAAACATGGCGGAGGGGCGAACGATCGCTTCTGTGACTGGTATTCGTTTTTCCCAGGAGCTACATCGCCTTGTCTCGTCAATGGCTGTCAATGAATGGGGCGCTAAATATAATTTTGGCTTTAATAAGATTTGCCAGTAACCCTTTACAATAAGGTTTTATTAGTTAACATTAGATAACTACATTAGTTAACATGAATTAATAATGAACTCCACTTCTACAGCATTTATTAATCTTTGTTAGTGTTAATTTCAACATTTACTAATACATTATTAAAATGAGTTAATGCACTGTGAACTAACATGAACAAACAAAGAACAGCTGTATTCGTATTAACTAACGTTAACAAAGATGAACAAATACAGTAACAAATGTATTGCTCATGGTTGGTTTATGTTAGTTAATACATTAATGTTAAAAAATGAAACATTATTCTAAAGTGTTTCATCGATTCTCTTAATAAATAGGCAAGAATAAACCTGGTGTCCTCCAAGATTCCTGTTCTTTCTGAGTGACAACAAACCTTTAATGCGACAAGCTCATAATCACAACTTCAGAAATGGGAAATAGGACATTTCCGATAGCATGTAGGCAGCAATACACAGCTCATTGAACTCTGGGTAAATCCTCACATTTGACCATTTATGTCAATCCTAAAGTCACCATGAAACCAAAAATTGACTATTCTTATTTTTTATGGAATATTGCAGTATTTATTATAAATGATTTATCAATGCACATCATTATAAAAAAATAAAAAAAGTTTTATACTTAATATTTAATCAAAATAACTCCAATGATCCAATCAATTCCCGATGATGGACAAAATCAAGTCCCGTCCTACATTACAATTTTTTCTTGTTCGATAAGCTGTTTAACTCAGATATAGGGAAGAAAATACTATTGCAGCTTACATTTCATGCCGACTTTAAACGTCTTTCTCAGTCAAACCTAAATACAGACATTGAATTATAAAACTAATAGTTCTGGTTCTGGAATCTGATTCACATACAGAAAATCAAACCGGTTTCTGACAACTTATATAATAAACTCTTTTTAACCACCAATGTCTTTTACCATATTGCTGTTGCCGCCATGTAAGCGATATGTCAATAAGGCTATTTGTTACAGTGATTTTACCACAATAAGTGGATTTTAGGTGTATTTGTGGTAAAAAAAAAATCACTATAATTTATGGCCTCAAGCTTATTACTTTATACACGACACAGACATGTTTGTAAATTCTTAATAATCAAGAGACCGCTATATTTGTTCACATTTATAATGAATGGTGGAAATCTCGATCAGTAATGTGCATGTGTGCAAATGTCCAAATCAATTAACATCAGCTGTGATCTGAGATTGCGTGCAGAGCGGCTTAGAGTAATGCATCAGTAACACTGGTGCAGCATCTGTGTTTGCCGACTATCAATGCTGAAATCTTAATTGCTGCAGCACTACTGCAGCAATGATGAAGTAACAACATTAGAGATAGTTTTCTCCAGAGACTCTGCAGATGAAAAGACAGAGATACGAGCTGACAGGGGCCTCGTAGGACCGTGTGGCAAACAGATCACAGCGAAAATAGAAAAGCCCTGTAGAAATTCGACATGCTGGGGAAATCATATCTCGTCATTATTTTTTAAGTTGAGGATATGTGAAATGAAGTGATTTCAATTGATGAGGCTAATCCAATTTAATGAAACTGAAAAGGTGGATAAAGGCTGCTTTGAAAATAAATGGAAATAGAAACTTGAAGTGAATCATCAAAGAACCATTCTTACGTGAGCCACTATTGGATTAGGGCGATACTTTAACTACTGCATATTTACTTTTTTCGGCAGCATTAATGGCTATATTGACTCACATTTTATCTCATGGCCAGGGTGCTTTTTTATGATATTTCTTCTTACAACTGCTGATAAGATGAAAAGAAGCAATTATAGTGGAAATAAATCGTATGAATGAGTCTACGGAAAGGTCATGGGAAAAAACTGCCCAGCTTGGAGCTAAAACATTTGAATTCACATGAAGCAGCTGAAATTTATCTTAAATCAACTCACTCTATATTCCATATGTACTCGTAACGAGTAATTTTCTCTGTGAAGATTCATGAGCCAGACAGAAAACAAATTAAAGAGCAAAAAGGATAAAAACACCTGCCACTGTCCTTTCAAAACCAATCTCTTTGAACCTTTAAAAAGAACAATTCTCTACAAAAGTTGTCCTGGGTGAACCACATTTCGTTTGCATTTCACAAGACTTTATATATAGTTCAGAAGCCATGCAGACTGTATTTTTTAGTTATGTTTTTATGGACTTTTATGGACCAACATTTTTATGTTTAAATGGCTGATTTTAACCACCAATTTCCACAAACAATTTTAACATATTATTATTATTATTATCTATTATTATTAATGCAATTATACTAAATGGTCCCAAGTTTATTGCCATCTTTGTTTTGAGCTACACAATTGTTCAAAAACAGTGAAGACATTTATAATTCAACCCTGGTTAAAAAAAAAAAAAATCTATTTCAAATAAATTGTGGTACTTTAATCATCAAATAATCCTGAAAAAAAAGTATACTTGTTTTCAAAAAATATTAAGCAGAACAACTAAGCACTTCAAAATGAATAGATGTAAAAAGGCTAAAAAGTTAAGTATGCTAAAGGTACAGTATATTAAACAAGTAAGGGCCGCAAAACACCAAGCCAATGGTCGGCCTTTGGCCAACGTTGGGCCATCGGTGAGCGTCTGTCGGGCTAGTTTGTTCCACACTTCAGCTCTAGTCGTGCTCACATCAGTGTGTTGAATCGGCGTCGGGGCCATCAGTGAGACAGATCGCTCTGATTGATTGCTCAGTTTAACAAATGAGTGCACAAGAATAAAAGCGAAAAGTGAGCTAAGAAGTCAAGATGGCACAGACAGACGGCTGCTCTAATGTTACGTCATCTTAACGGAGCACTCCAATATGCAAATATATTCATAACAACATGGGCTGCCTGGAATGAAGAAAGTGAACAGCATGATTGATATTCAAAATGCAGAGGACAAGGATTGAGGACACGCAACAGGAACGAGCGCAACTGACAATGAAAGCCGAGGAGACTTACACACTGTAAGTTGATTAGTTGATTTATCCGCGTTTTAATATGCTCTCGTTCATAGAGATTTTTAGATGGATACCGAGGCTTTTTAGGTTGGGTGGAATCTGCAATCTCTGACCCAGTTTCTTGCTGGCTGCAATACGCTGTGTTTCCTGCCAAATGTCATCCCGGGGTGTCGAAATACTATTGGGTGAACTGGCAGTGGGCGAGATCACACAGACCAAAACAAAAACAGACCTTCCAACACGGAACGCACATTTCAAAGTAAAATAACTGGCTGTAGAAATGTTTTTCAGAGAAACGAGTATGTGAATTCAGCATGTTTCCTAAATATCTGCAAACATATTATGGTATTTGGATGCTTTAGTCGAGTGAAAAAGTTACACACAGCACCTTTAAGTTACTTTGGTTTACACAAGAACCATTTTCAGGTATAGAAACTTACCTGTTGAATACAGTCATTGGACACTTCCCTAGATGGTGCTAATCATAGGTAGACCTTTAGACATTTTACATAACTGATGTAGTACAGTATAAAAGTATGAATATTGGTGAAAACTATTATCGGACAAGCTCTATTTGACAGCTGTAATGACTATGAAATGTCCTTAAATTCTTTTTGTGTTCTACAAAATATAACAACAAACAAGATTGGAACAATATGAGGGTGAAAGTAATTAATGACATGATTTTCATTCTTGAAAGTGTCCTTCAGTCAGCTGGGGATCAGAGTTCTTGTGAAGGGGAAAAACAAAAGGACTCAGCGTGCCAAGCGATTACAGAGGAAAAGAGGCAGAGATCGGTTTGAGGCGTCTGTGCGGTCTGAAGGGAGAAATCGATTAGTGGAGCTAATAAAATCATGCTCTAAAAGCCGGCCGACTCACCGCGGCTCTGCTGACAGACAGCGCCTTTACGCGGAGTGCTTATTGATCTGCCAAGGAAGTTAAACTTCATGTGCATTGTCAGCCACACACACTCACGTGACGGTTGTAAAACACTCTCAACACATAACAGCGGTGCATTTCAGAGACAAGTGCACACACATTCATGCTGTGTGTTTCCCACATAAATACAAAACTGTGCACAAAAAGCCATTATATGAAATTAGATGGCGGTAATGAATCGTGCATTTCTAAGCACTGACAGTGATTCCAGAGAATTAATGCAATAATGCCCTTGGTGTCTCGGTTGGATGGTTAGCCGGCTCTCTGGTGTGTCATTGTGGTGTTTTATCTCATACAGACACCTTGGCTTTCCCGATACTGCATCAGGGCTAGAGACAGAAAGCAGCCAATCCTGGCAGTGAACCACAAACTGACCATTGCAATAAAAGAGCCTGTAAACAGGGGAAAGAGAGCAGGGATCAAATGCAATTTCATGCCTTCAAAGCACACTTCAAAAACCAAGAAGAGCTGTTTGGAGTCCCAGAGTCTGATAGGGAAAACTTATTTATTTCTGTGACACTCGTTTGATCGTGCCATCAATAAACTAACCTTGTGAAAGAGATTCTTATTTTGCTCCAGTCATCCGTGTGCCCACATGAGCGGCCTGAAATTTGATTGACCACTACAAATGCAACCTACAACTGGACATCTTTTAATTCAGAAGCAGGGGCCTCAACAGATACAACCTTTTCTGCTTAAATCGAAGTGGGAAGAAAAGTAAATTTTTTGTGGTAGTTGTGGTTCAAATCGTCAGCTCTTATCCTTTCAAAAGCAGGTAGATAAAGCACAACTAAATGTTTTTAACAGTTGAACTTGATTTAACCAGCCATCTTAAATGTGATTCTCAAGACATGAGAATCTAAAAAAAGTAAGAAGCAATGCAACAATTAAAATACTTATATGTAAATAAACTAAGAATAAAAAACAGATGTATACCAGAGGTTAATTCATTAGCAAAATATACAAAAGTATTCAAAATGTTTTGATTTCCCAGGGAAATCAAACCCATGACTTTGAATTGGAATTGTTAAAGCCCTGCTCGCTACAGGAATAAAATATAATATTGATAAAATATAATATTATAATATGTAAATACAATATAATATTATCAGGGAAGTCAGGCTGTACTTCATGCCACCATATGTGCCAAACATACACCACAAGTCTCCAATCACCACTATCTCTTGCCATTTAAAGGAGGAAAAAATCTGTGGACTGCATTACCAACATTTGACTGGTTAACATGGTTAGTAATACCATTCTAGCTGTGAAAATCATCTTACTCCATTGAGAATTGTGAGTATTGTGATGAAATAAAATATTTTGCACACATTCAAACATACAAATTTCATAATATTTCATTATATTATAGTAGATGTTTGACCAGCGACATTCTTTTTTCCTGAAAGTGTGAAATAAAAAAATATGATAATAATAACAATAATTTCTGTCTTTTAACGTCACAACTCAAAGGGGGAAAAAGGGTTTCGAACTGTGTGTGTTGCCCAGTTCCAAAAACTAGTTAGCATTATCCTGCCACTCCAAAGTGGTTAGTCACATGGCATTCACAGCTCAGATGATTGGTTCAAAGATGCCACCGAGATGGCAATGCTAACTGAAATCTTCATCCAGGGTATTATAAACCTCTTCTTGTGGATTACCTCCTCATCTGCATGAAGTGAATTGTACTATAATCTGCCTCAAATCCATGATTTGCTTCATATTGAGCGAAACTGATCCCAGCATCCTCCTCTCCATGTCACACTCCATTGCCTCACACACACACGCACAAGAGTGTGTCTGCTATGCCTTCCGGATACAGACACAGACATGGAAAACTCCTGCCCCCTCCCTCGTCTAGTCCCCACGCTGCCCTGCCACTGACCTGAAGGATGGAGATGACTTATGGATGAATACGCAAAAGCATCCACAACTCTGTCACGATGCTGTGTTAAAAACAGGGCTTCAGATTAAATTAAACAAACTTGCCTTAAAACATTATTTACTACATTAGAAATGCCACAACCAATAATCAAGAGCAGAAATAAAATGCTACACTATCAACTTTGTCTCAGATGCCTAAAATTCCATCAGCTCAGATAATGCTGTCTTAGACCAATTTACTGAGAAATATTCAGTAAGTCCATATTGAGATTCCTCAACTTAGATGGGGGACTTTTAGTGTCTGGTGACAAATCTGATCTTTTCCGAAACTCTAAAGACGACAAATATGAGATTACTGGGGGGAGGAGAAACATCTGAGACACTAAAGACATGTGCAAAGTCTCCATTTACTCTCCATTTAATCTCACTGCGGTCTAGGAGAAACAATTGAGACATTAGAGAGATCTCATTTGCATTTTTCTTTGGCACACATACTGCTGCTAGAAATCATTAAGATTATTCTCAAAGCACTTTGTCTACAAACAACATACAAATGAGACCACAATGTCATCTTTTATTTATTCTGCAAGTGATAAGAACATTAATACGTGAAAAAACACAGAAAATTTGTAACGCAAACTGGATTGCTCACCTCTGTTGAGAAAGCTGGTCCACATTTTCACAAACAGTGATGTATTCAAATGACTAAACAAAACAAAACCGTGAGCGTGAATCCCACAGATTGTGCGGTGCTTTGAGCAGTGCTACAGTGCCTCAGTCTCGTGTCTTATAATCTGTGTGACAATAGTCTTTAAGATCAATAGTCCCCCTCTCAGTAGACTCCCAGAGTCTCTGGCACACAAAACACACACCCACACAGGTTCATACACCCATCTGAATGAGGTGGAGGGGAAGAGAGAAAAACTGTGTCAGCCGGCTAATTACCTCGGGTCATTGATGCTCATTCACTGTAATGGTGCAGACCACATATTTTTCACCATAAGGCATAACTCATGAGAAAACACATCATTTTTCAGTATCTTTTCGTCCTTTAGACTAGCAGAGGCAGCAGTATGAATAATGCTAAATGACTATTTCTTCATACTATTTCACCAAGTTCTTAGAAGTGTAATCTTTCATTTTCAACAAAAAGTGATTTAATGAAAAATGTAAATATGCATATGTAAACTCGATTAATCAAATCAAATCAATTAATTAATTAATTAAAAGATCGCAATCTTGATTCAAACACACACGCGCTCTTATTCCTAAATGACAATAATGATTCCGCTATGTCTGTGTGTGATCCGCAATGTCTGGGTGTGATTGTAATTTCATAGGTTTAAATATGTGGTGCTTCTCATCCACTGTCCAGGTTCTTCAAACCACTTTTAGAACCCCCACCACAACCACCTCAAACACTCTTTCTTTTGATATGTTCCACGCTCCATGCATTATAATATATGAATATATTAAAACAAAAGCAAATAAAAACAACAACTGAAACAATGTCACAGCACTGAAACTATCTAAGGAGCAATGACAGGCTTCTGCTGATGACTGTACTAAACCAAATGACACTTTCATCTCATCCCTGTCCCTCAGAAAGGGCCTTGTCACAAATCAGAATGATTGGCGATCTGAAAGGACCCGGGACGTGAGAGAGAGAGAATCAGATGGACGGGCCCTGCCATTGGAGGTGACAAAATGAATGGAGAAGTGGCTAGCACAACCTGACACTCGTGAGTAAACGGCCATGCTGGCTAAGATAAATGTGTGAGTATATGTCACCGGATGAGCCCCGTTACCCCACGGCTCAGAAAGCTTCAAGCAGCTGCCAAACGACATTCTAACACAGCATGTAACTGAATATTTCAGCCCTGTTACACGAGCCACCAGTAATGTCACACTGGGCTATCACGGTTACATCTAGTCATCGTTTCCAAAGGCTAGCATCACCTGTTTGTGTGTGTTTGTGTGTTAATTACAGAACAGTGACTATGTGTTCCACTGATGACCACTGGCTGAATGAGATGGATGTGGAAATAATCTTTATTTAAGCCGCACAACTACAGAGAATTTGATGCAAAACATATTGAGTACATGAACAGGCTCTGTCCCAAAACAAAGTGCACTGCATTGATGTATACGGTCTTCTAAGACAGCATACTTTACTGTAACTGAAATGGAAACAACTCTGTGGATCATAATAGTGCTCCTCGGTTGAAGCACCAGGACTCGACTTACAGTTTCACTAAATGTTTGTGTTAGCGTATTATTAAGCAAATTATGTGGTATACTGATAAACACAAAAACACACAAAAGACAAAAAATATTTTTAGAGTTTTTGAATCATGAATAAGGAAGTCTTCTTGGGGTTATTATATTTGACAAAACATAAATTAATGTTACCATGTCAATAAAAAAAAAAACATTTTATCACCTATGATATAATTTGCTGTTATAAATTCCAATTATGCATACAAAGTATTCCATAGAGTATATTTCTGGCCTTGTTCCGGAACTGCACATACTCCAGCTCAAGAGCTCCACATAATCTAAACAATGAACTGCCTAACAACCCAACTCATAGACAAATCTGCTGGAGCATAAGAGAAAATTACTCATGCAATCATCCGGTGTAATGCAGAGGGTAAAGTCATTAGGCTTAAATCCATTGTTAATGAAATGTCACACCTCTGGTGTGGAGTCCTGCTGTGTTCCTCATTTACGTTCCTCTCCATCTCTTCTGTATCTGTGCTCAGGTCAGGCCAGCTCACTGCGACAGGAGTCAGACAGGAATACTGAAAGGGTCTGTCGTTTTATTTACAACACAATAGAAACCCCATGAAAAATAATGATTCAATAAACATTCGTCAACGCACACATCGGTTATGGTAAACGGAAGCTCGAGCATGCTTGCGAGAACCAATGAGTTCATTCTCGTGTTACACAGCACGCTTGAGCTTCTGCAAGAACCAATGAGGTTTGTTCTCACGTGTCAAGCAAAGACGGTTGCACTTCTGTTTATGTGCGCCTATCAATGTCTATATGTGAAAAAAAAAGCCTTAATTCAATCTGTTCATAATATAAAGCGATTGTGGACTGTCAATGGAGGGACAGAAATCTCTCAGATTGCATTAAAAATATCTTCATTTGTGCATTGAGCACATGGAACGGCATGAGGGTGAGTAACTGATGACAATTTTTCCATTTTTGAGTGAAATAACTAGCAAAGTTATAGTACAAAAGAGTTCTCTGTTTCTCTCGTCCAGTTTGTGAAGTGGTGCTTGCTTTTAGATGTAATCACACAAAGCAGCATCTCTCTGCAAAACAGATTTAAGCATAACGATGAGCATGCATCTGAATAACAAACAACAATGAAAATCATTTAAATATCTTTTGTTTACCTCCAAACATATGGGCCAATTTTTGTACTTCAAAGGGAGAGTAAAGGCTGTTTTCAAGAACAAGGCACAGCATATTCAAAGAAAAAAAAACACACCAAACTAATCCCAGGCTACTTATTTTACAATGCAGAGCATCAGGTCATGGAGGCAAATGAAGATAAGGTGCCTGCAGCATATAAACAAACAGAAAGCAAGAAATTCATGCAGCACACACACTCTCAACAACCTCACAGCCATGAATAACTTTTCAAACTGTGTGTGTGACCTAAACAATTTCTCTCCAGGATATATTTTGAAGGTTAATCTAAAGGAGCTGGACGGGGCAGGCAAGTTCGTTCACGGACACACAGACAAATGTAAACCCACATGGAAAACAGGCCGACGGGAAGGACGGGCCATCTGCTGGGAGGCGTGCACTGGCCGTCCTAGACTCATCAAACGCCTGTTGGGTGGGTTGTCTCACCCTCTGTCTTTGCGACAGAAACATGTTTGATGGAGTTTGAATAGCAAATCGTCCATGCAGAGTTGCACTCACATGGAAAATTGGATCTGAACATTTGCATAATTTTTCTTGCTCAAACAGGAGGTGATTATTATTTTTCTGCGTTGTTTGTTTGCAACTGGATGCTTTTCTCATATGTATGACCAACTCTACACCTGGAATTATTATGCATGCTTCACAATCGGATAGAGCTTTACCACATTAAAGCCAGGTGTAAATGCACTTTACGTAAGATGCATTACAGTTAGACCACTGAATTCAAATGTGGTCAGTGATGGATTCTAAATTCAATGAAGAAGGTTAAGAAGGAAGAGAAGAAGAAGAAGAAGAAGAAGAAGAAGAAGAAGAAGAAGAAGAAGAAGAAGAAGAAGAAGAAGAAGAAGAAGAAGAAGAAGAAGAAGAAGAAGAAGAAGGAGGAGGAGGAGGAGGAGGAGGAGGAGGAGGAGGAGGAGGAGGAGGAGGAGGAGGAGGAGGAGGAGGTGAAGAAGAAGAAGATGTATACGTTTTTTATTATTATTTTGTGCGGGGAAGTTAGATCAGGTCTTTATCCAATCACGTTGGACATGCATTGGATTCTAAGGTATACTAAAGAAAATCCACATACTGTACTATCTGAATACAAGATGCATGTTAATGGCATGTGTAAAATGGCATATGGTCATGAGGGAAGCCCCCAGGCCGACATGCTCTCACAGCTCAACTCTAGAGAGCATAATTTTCCCAGGTTGAGTTGAGGGCCGCATTCAAAACATCATGTGAGAACGCCGCCTCACACCCCTGCTGCTCAAAATAGTATAAATCTTTCAACAGGGACCATTAAAGTTTCATTCTGGCGATGGTCGTACCTCACGAACACGTCATGACTCATCAACTGAGACCACATCACTGTGAGGCGTCCGCATTTCACCAGACGGCAGACGACTCGCCAAATGATTTATGCCATTTATTCATCAACATGCTGCATAATTCAAGCAGTTTCACAAATGAGTTTATTTACAAAAAAAAAAAAATGTTTTGTCCAAAATCTAATGTTTTTTTTTTTTTTTTGAGGTTGTTTACATTACCTTTTAAATGTGGCCTATAACACCAGTTTGAACAGATGACCTAAACTGACCCGCCTGCATAAAATACCTTACACTGACACTTTCATTGGAGGTAAACAAATACAGTGAGGCAATGCCTGTGAAGCTTATGTGCACATTGTGCAGTGGAGGTTGGTGTCAAATTGCATGCTGATTAATTAAGAGGGCGGGAGGCAAAAAAGGGGCAAAATTTAAATAATACATTCTATGGAGCCTCAAAAGTACAGGATGGATGGAAGCGTGATCTGAACCAGGAAAGGTGGGACGATGTATGTATGTCAGCATCTTTCTGCAAGGCTTATGAATCATGAAAATGTTCAAGTTAAACTGACATAAAATGCAAACAAATTTCAGCCAGACTGTTTGCATGAGTGATAATTTGGCTCATATTTGACATGTCTAAACAAGCAACACTTCTACTGTGCACTGGTGAAAGGTTTGGGGTCAGTTCTGTTTGTTTTTTTTATATACTTTTATTCAACAAGGATACATTAAATTGATTATAAACGACAGTAAAGACATTAAGGCCTGGTTTCACATACAGGGATTAGATTAAACCAGGATTAGGTCTTAATTCAATTATAGGATACTTAAGTAGCTTTTATAAAAATGCCTTAGAAAAAAACATTACTGATGTGCATTTTGAGACAAAACAATGGCACTGACATATTTTATTTTTAAGACATGCCAGTGCAAGTTGCTTTCAGTCAAAACAGCTCAAACGTGCATTTTAATCTGAGACTAGACTTAAGCCTTTTCTGTAAAACCGGGGGTAATATTGTTACAAAATATTTATATTTCAGATAAATATTGTTCTTTTGAACTATTGTTCTTTATTAAATATTAACTAAATTATTGTTCTTTATTCATCAAAGAATCGGTTAAAACCGAAAAAAAACGGTTTCCACCAAAAATATTAAGCAGCACAACTGTTTTTAACATTGATAATAATAATAAATGTTTCTTGAGCAGCAAATCAGCATATTTGAATGATTTCTGAAGGATCGTGTGACACTGAAGACTGGAGTAATGATGCTGAAAACTCAGCTTTGATCACAGGAATAAATTACATTTTAAAGTATATTAAAATAGAAAACAACTATTTGAAATTGTAAATTGACTTTAAAAACATTTAAAAACTTTCATGATCTAAAACTTTTAAACAGTTATGTATGTAAAATTATTGCATTCAGAATGAAGTACTGGAACTAAGTGTTTTATAAGTAAATGTTCATCATGTTAATCTACAAATACTGTACATTTTGCACCATTCTGTGTAATGAAAACAACAACAACAACAACAACAACAACAACAACACCTGATGCATTTTCAATTTATTTCATGCCAGTGGCCCAGATCAAAATAGAAAAAGTCAGACTGAAGGCAAAAATTGTGCCTTTAAGGTTACAACAGCTTGTCACTAGGGCAGTAATCTTAAAAGGACATATTTGTACCATAATTACTTCTAAAAGGTTCATAGTAGTACCTTAATGGTACATACTAATATGCACCTTTTAGGCGTAAATGAGGTACAAAGATGACAAGTAACCAGTGGCAAGCTAGTACCCCTAAAGGAACAAATTGTGCACATTTTCTTTTTCTGACAGTGATCCACAATATCATCAGAAAAAGCCCCTGGATCTGTGACGCATATGATGAGGAAAAAACACATTTGAACCGCACTCAGCTACGCTGTGAAGCTTATGTTTGTTTTAATCTGAGGTAGTTCTGACAGAATCAGAGTAGACAGGCGTGAGCTATGATGATTCAAAGAACAGGAAGAGGGAATTTGTCTGGCTTATTCATGTCATTAGTCATTATACTTTTTGGCCACTTTATCAGTAGGAGTGTCAAGAGTGGAACGGAAATGATGGTGAAAGGGAACAGAAATTGGAAATATGACTCAGCAAGACCTTGACAGTTTATATTATGTTTACAAATATCATTAATCTTAGTTAAAAATATGATCATCTTCACCTGCAATGAACTCTGCAGGCCATAATGATGAAAACGTTTTCAAGATGATAGCACTGCCATCTAGTGGTCACTAGTGCTCTGACCACAACAAGAGCATGATACATGGTCACACACATGCACAGACTACAGAAATGTACTCAGTATGTAGTGAGTAAATGAGGTGCCACGTTGGCAGAAATGCTCTCAATAATCCATCAAAGTCAGCACACAGATGTGAGGAGCGAGCTAAGCTCCTTTCTTCAACAGACCTGATCTACTGTCAGTCAACAGGACACCGCGGTAAAGCGCAGCACATCCTCCCTGCTGTAATTACATATGTCCGGCTCAGACTACAGCAAATAATGAGCAGCCTGCTTAAAGATTCAGAGCCACTGACACCAGTGTCCAACTCAAACGGGCTCAATCAATCAAACACAGGTGCTCTTCTGACTTCATTTTACAAACACAAAAGCTATTCAACAGATAAAGTGAGCATGAGAGATTTATGCAGGGTTCCTTCACATTTTCCATTTAAAAACACCATACTTTTCCAGACTCAAATTTTGACACATCAGTTTGATACTGTAAATGTGGTTTAGTGTTGCACGATCACCAGATAGCAAAGTACAGTCTGATTTAGATGACTGTTTGCTCCCTTATCTATTGCTGGTTTGAGTGGCACGCGCACAATCATTTTAGTGAAGTTTAAAGCCCTATTCGCACGGGATTGGTATTACCTAGGGACCTCCGGTAATTTGTAATAATCACAAAGGTCGTCTGTGATTTTTATCCCGTGCGAATCTGCCATGTCTGTAATAATGTCTGTAAAAATTCCCCCGAAAATTACCTACAGTATTTCGACCAACACAGGGGTCCTCTGATAATACCAGTCCCGTGCGAATCCCCATGTCTGTGATTTTGGGCTGTTTTTTTTTATCAGTCTATCGTTTCCTAAAGAACGTAATAACCATTATGGGCCGTTTAACAGTCCATTTTACGCCTGTATTAAAACTATATTAATCCAATCCGATTATAGTTGTTCTCGAATAAAAACTATGAAGTGCTGCACAAGAGAAAACAAACTAAAGTAAAGACGTGACCCGGAAGCTCAACTCGGACCGTTGTCATGGAAACGTTAAACTAAGCATTTTGGGGCAACATGGAAGCTCTTTTGGAAAGTTTGGACGCTTTCTGTGGTAGTGTTGGGCCAAGAGGGTCGTATTACAGTGGACAGAGACGACATAAAAGAGATGGGCAGCTACCAAGAAGAGCTAAATTACGCAGCTGTGATGTCATATCCTGACTAAAGTCCGTAAAAAATCGAGGGAATTACGGACATTTATTTGCCCGTGTGAATGAGCCACCAAAAACACAGACGTCAGGGGGTAATTTCTTAATTACAGAGGTCCAGGGGTAATACTAATCCCGTGCGAATAGGGCTTTAAGAGAGACTTGCTCAAGGTAAAGACAAACAGTTTTGGGTAATGAAAATGTGCATTTGGAATTCATTCAGTCTGATTCTACAATCACTAAAGGATCACAAAATTTTTGCCATGAAAACACACTGCTTGTATGATCAATTTATTTTTAGAAATTCCTAATTTTATATTTTAGAAAACCGAATATGGGCAATAGTCTGGAAACACATTTTTTTCCCATACTGTTTTTTTTTTCCCATGCTTATCTAGGCCTGGAAATTACTTTTCCAAACTGCGTAGGAACCATGTTTATGTTACGTTAGTATGATAAATAATATAAATTATATATATACATAAATATTTATATTTAAGATTGTTACATTGTTGTCCTACTAGAAAAAAAAATTCCCTCTACATTCTCATTAACATAAAACAGGAACAGGAAAAAAAAGGAAAATATTGCATATTGGGGGGAAGGGGGGTGCAGGGGAGTACTCAGTTGTTATAAAATAATGTCTAATGATGTCTAAATAATGCTAAAAATAGCAATTGTCCTACAAAGCTTCATTTTCTTTATGCAACATGTAAATTCTTTTTAAATATTCAAAATACATTCAATATGATCTGTGTGCAACATAAAAATGTAGAAAATGTTTTCATTATTTTAAATGTGCTTCACGACAATGATTTTTTTGTCCAAATGATGGATTTCCGGGCAAAAAAATAATAATCCCTTTATTATCAAAATGTACATTGAATATCATAAAAAAAAAAAAATTGAAACACATAAAGGTTCTTTGGCACAGTACTAGCTAACCTATTATTATAAATAGCAGTTGAGGCGTTTACAGATGACTGCTTTAAATACACCAGCCCCTGCAGCTCTTATTGCTGTTTATTGAAGCTCCATGGAACACTAGAGATGCTCCCAGAGAGAGAGATGAAAACACGTGACATCCCCTGAGCAGCAGCTGTGTGGGGAAGATCAAACATCACCTCTGCTTTTCACACACCCATATATTTAAAAAGATAATCTGAATGAATCACTATTACATTCACACGTGCATATGGGTTGACGTACAGTACATAACACCAACTAAACGTATTAGCTGACAAACTGCATATTAAATCTGAACAGAATTTCACTAAACAGCTACTTGCAAATGCATTGATCGCACTCTTTTGGACAGTTTCTGGAAAATTTCAGAAACAGAGGGGTGTGTCTTGACTCATTCACAATTTGATATCAGACTCCACCATAGGTTCTCCCACCAGCTATAATAGCAACCCATACATCATAGTTGACATGCATCTTAAAAGCATAAACAAAACACATTGCCTATGTTGATTTACCAACGGTTAACAAATATTAATATTAGGTTTGGGGGAGGGGGAATCAGTTTAAAATACTGTGATATTTTACCTCATGAACCTCACATACATGTATCTATATCAAGAAACACTAAAATCCAATGCAGATGATAAAAAAAAAACAAGTTCACAAAAGCTTGCAATATGTTTTGCATAACTACACTACCATTCAAAATGGGTTGGTTAAGATTTGTTTTAAATGTGTTTTAAATAAATCTCTTATGCTATCCAAGCAGCATTTATCAAAAATACAGTAAAAACATTAATATTGTAAAATATTACTGCAGTTTAAAAAAAAAGTTTTCTATTTTAATATATTTTCAAATGTAATATATTCCTGTGATGAAAAAGCTGAATTTCCAGCATCATTACTCCAGTCTTCAGTGTCACATGATCCTTCAAAAATCATTCTAATATGCTGATTTGCTGCTAAAGATAACATTTTTATTATCAATGTTGAAACAGTTGTGCTGCTTAATATTTTTGTGGAAACTTCTTTGATATCAAAAGTTCATTAGAACAGCATTTATTTTAATACATAACATTAGATCAATTAATGCATCCTTGCTAAAGAAAATAATAAAGAATTCACAAACTTTTGTGAAGTGTACATATAAACAATCACGATAATATCACATTGTGGCTCAGAAACGTCAATATAATATCATGTGGCCAGATTCCCATCTCTACCAGTCTCTTAATTTCTTATGTGAAAAAATGTATAGCCTAGCTAACATCAAACAGACATTCATGTTTCTAATTTATATTAGATTATCAATTCATCAACCATCACAAACGGTATGATAATTTAGGGGATTTAAAAGAAGTTTTCACTCCCCAAAGTTTTCACTGTCTATACTTCTCTTACGTTTAATAGTAGAGCAACGTCATGGTGGGAAAATACCCTATCTGGGATTCTTCATAAGTGAAAGCACACAGATTATTTTACCAGCATTCATAAAGTCATGAAATTCGCTATGACATTGTAGACCTTCTAATAGTGCAATAAGCTCTTCAAACTGAATAAAAAATTCCATTTTGCTTTGGCCGCCCCTTCAAAAGAGGCAAAGTTTTCCCATGGAGTCCAACAAGGTCTGTCTAATGTCTGTAGCCTGTATGCTACTTTTCCACCAATCTAATGAAAGTTTGGTCACCACCGCTCTGACACTGCACTGGAAGCCACAGTCTCGCCTGCCAGTTCAGCACCAACTTCTCATAGATCCTCTGCCCATCTTGCATCAATGCAACCCAAAATGTTTCCCAGGTAACATGCAAAACAAGAGCGTGTTTGTTTAAATATGAAGAGGTAACCTGGTATGCATCTGGATCCTATTCATAAACTGAATGAACCATTAATACAGGTTCTTTTTCTTTTTTTAGTCTCAACAGTTCCACCCACCAACCAGACTGTGAACACACTGATAAACTGTCACTTACTGGTCAAGTGCAGTTGCTGCCATTCGCACCAGTTACACATGCCAGCACCACCACGGGCCTGTTAAAGACACACATTATCCTTGAAAGTCCACGTGAAAAGCATACTTCAGAAAAAAAGAAAAGAAAAAAAAAATCCCATTATTTGTCAGAGACTCCCAAGAGGTTACAAAAATGATGCACACGCCTCAGTACTGCTCCGGGACAAAAAATCCCCAATGACTGCAAGAGTTATTTTAAATGTTCTCTAGCTGAGTGTTTTTGTGTGCGTGTGTTTGTGTTATGATGTTTTGAGTATAATTTACAGGTATTTTTTGTATATAAAATATATTTGAATATGATGTTTTTTGTAGGTAACACCCACAATTGGTCAGATTTAGAATGTATTTAAGTTCAGTTAAAAGTATTTGTACAAGTGTTTGACGAATTGTGTTTTTTTATGAACGAAATCAACGAAGTGGTGTAAGTGGTCTCTGTAGTGTCTAAAGTTCAGGACCTGAAAGTGGAAGGTTGCCAGTTCAAGCTTCACAAAAGACGACCGTGTCACAGGTGTGCCCCTGAGCAAGACACTAAACCTGAGGTTTCTTCAGGGAGATTGTGCCTGGAATAAGTGTGCTTCTTGCTTTACTAAATGGTAGCTTGGATTTAGAAGGTATAGTTCACTCAGAAATTAAAGGTTGTCATCATCATCATCATCATCATTTATTGTTATTCCAAACCTGTATGGACTTATTTACATTTATTACATTAATTACATTTATTTTTATTGTAAAATAAAAACAGTATCCTGGCCACTATTTTCAACATAGTGAAAAAGGACTGGGCCTACAAAATTACACAAAAGCATAATAAAAGTTTACCGAAATCATGACTTGAGAGCTATGTTGCGAGTTGTGGCAAGTAGGGCGTGGCCGAGGGCCATGAGGATCTCCTCCGTGAGGCTCGAAATCAGCGTGGTGTGAAGGTGACACTCATTAGCACTCACACCTCCGGCCCCGCTCCGTTGCCACAGCTCTCAGCCCCACCATACATGCCACACGAGTCTTCTGAAGTCATTCAATACTTTTGTGTGAACAACAGACCAAAAACTAGTCATTATTCGTTGATAAACGTAAACATGTGATTCGGTAAATTCGAAATCGAGATTCAAATCAGTTTGATTTGATCGTTAGCATCATTAGCCAACTATGGTAAAAAGTTCTGTCGTTATCAACATAGTTCAATGATTCTGTGCTTCTAGAAGCCCTAGTTCCAACGAACATTCGCAAATAGCATTGCAAACTTGTGTGGTTGGAACTACAGTTCTCGACTTTCGTGTTTACAAGCATAGTTTCTTGTTAGTATGACTTAAATAGATTATGCTTTTGAGCAAAATAATGCCATGTTCATTATTTACAGCAATAATATGACATTAATTTGATGTCAAACCAATTTATTTGAAGAAGCTTTTAATCCACAGCTGTGTAACATCATCAACAATTCTATATTGTTGAACCAACATGGCATGTGCGACAACATTATTGCGAGAAACATTTGTGACTTGCTAGTTGATTTCTCCAATGCAATGCACCATACTATTAGCCTGGGAAAACCCAGACAACTTCCGGCAAATTTAGATTTGCTCTGCAAGTAGTCTGGCAAAGCCCATTTCTAATCCGTCGAAATTGCGGCACCAATCAGAAATGTTGAGGCGGGCTTTACACAATGACGATCGCTCTGATTGGTTTTAGGTCTATCCAATTGCGCCCAGAGGCATTTGAGTGACGTCCGTTGGTGAAGCGCATCAACTTTTAAATGCATTATTATATTCAAATTGCAAACACATGAGGACAGTCTCCATGAAAGACCCACTGGCAGATGAACGTGCTACTACATTTCTCTCCGAAACGGTAGGAAATTAAATTAGATTTAATAGAGGATTTTAACTGTGACAAGATGATTGACAGGGCAGTTTACGTGACAGGATGCACGCGACAGATCCGTCCGATAAAGATGACGAAGTAGTATGTCCCAAAGCTTGCCTACTTTTTTGCTACACATTCAAAAGTAAATACCTTTTCTTCACAAAAAGAGTACATACTTTTATGGCGTAGTGTAACTTAGGCAAATTGGGACACAGCATATGGCTTTACACGATGATGATCACTCTGATTGGTTTTAGGTCTATCCAATTGCGCCCAGAGGCATTTGAGCGACGTCCGTTGGTGACGCCCCTTTGGAAATGAGTTATTAAAGGGACTATGTGTAGCTTTTTAGGTATTTTATTATCTAAAATCAATATTTTTATTAATAAATATGCCCTCAATGGTGTACAAATACCTATGCCAATGATCAGACTAATCCTCGTAAACGAAGAATTTATTATCTTTATATACATGGGACGGGTAGGTCCACGGAGGCTTCCATGTAGTTCCGCCATCTTGAAAAACTATAATAGCAGAGAGGGACAAAAAGTACTAGGCCAACGCGTTTCCACAACGCGTTTTCGTTCAGAACCAGCGTCACGTGACTGAAGCCAGCAGAAGCGGAGGAGCAGAGCAGTGAGAGGCGCTTGTCACTGCCCCGGCAAGTTTAAAAGGATGCACTGCACGGTTATTTATACATCGTTCATTCATACATATGCTGAGTCACAGGATGAGTCCTCGTCGTCGAAAAAGTCCAAAATAGACCGTAAAAGGAAACGTGACCGGAGATTACAAAAACAAGGGTTAATGTCGGGAAAGCTTTCAAAAGAGACCCTGAAGTTGCCTGCTTTCTTCTCGACAGGTAAGTCAATGTTACGGTCTTAATTACAAGCTTATTTTTCATTGCTTGGTTGTGTACTTTATTATATAGACAGTAGAACATTTATAGTTAAAAGTTAAACAGGCTCTTTGATGAATAGCAGCTATTGAGTAAAGTAACGTTAGAGAAGGCTCTGATGATGATGATGATGATATCTAACAATGCACGTACTTCAAAAAATATAAAGAGTAAAGAAGGCATTACTACTAATTACCATAGTTAATGTTTTTCACAGTCAGTAATTCATACTGTAGCATTCTTTTTTTCGTTGTTTCAAGTTTCAGTTTGTTTTAAATAACAAACCTGTTCACCCGAAGAAAAACTCGAAGTGCTATTATAAGACATCCTGTCATAGCTTTTTGGTACATAACGGCTACCGTAGATGCAACGCGCATTTGAAAAAGTGAGGCGCTGGAGAGCATTACCCGTTTGAATGCAAAATACAATTTCACCACTAGATGGGAGAAATTCCTACACACAGTCCCTTTAATGAAGCTTTGCCAGACCATAACTCAGTTACTACTGAGAATGGTCTGGTTTTAACCAGGCTACCGTACTATGATAGTTATGCCAACGAGTTATGCTATTTTATTGGAAACACACACCAGATTGCTCTGTGAACTGGATCAACTGATTCATTTAAAAGATCCGACTCAAAATTGGTTGTTCATTTTCAGTGAATAATGATTCCTTTGTGTAAGGAACAGAACGAAATGTATGACTTCAGAAGTCTGGAAATAAAAGTCAATATGTCATTATAGACTGTTTTGTGGTACTTTTATGAAATCTGTTTGTAATTTTTGAGCTTGACAGACCCAAATTTGGCTTATTTTGTGCTTGAAAAAATAAATTAAGCCATATAGGTTTGGAAATTACATGAAGAGGAGTAAATGACGACAGAATATTCATTTCTGAGTGAACTATATGGCTTTAATAAAAACACTTCTTTAAAAATGCCACAAGAAATGACAAGCTAGGCCCTCTGAGTCAAATGCTAACTCAGGGCGCATTAAAATCAGAGCTGTTTACGCCTGCATGGAGGAAAGCAACGGAGGATTCACTCCCCTGGGTTAAGGAGGTCTTACCTTGACTGCCACCGCTGCTGAGAGAGTGTAGTGGAGTGGAAGACGAGCTGACGCTTGCCATGGGCAGCTCTCCTTTATTCAATTGTTTGACCCTCTTGAGGTGAGACTTGCCATTGTAGTGGACCTGGGCCTGCGTGGCGGAGTGCAGCTGGATGTTGCAGACTTCACAAAGCGAGTAGAGCAGCTTCTTCTTCTCCTGATGGAGCTGCATGTCTGCGTTGATATTGCTAGGCTCCTTTACCTCCATGCAGCCTGCGATGGCGAAGCACAGCTGTCCATTTTCTATGAGCTGGGTGGGACTCAAGGGTGTCTTCATACCTGCGGGAGAGCAAAAGGATGAGGGTTAGAAGCGTGGAAAGTGTTTAATCCAAACCAGGACTGGCGATGACTCACCTTCTGAATTCAACATCACCCCACACAGAGCTTTTTCAAAACCAGGTGAGGAGAGTTTACATCCTAAAACCACCAAGGTAGAGAAGCGGGAACGTGTGTGAGTGTGGATGTCTGGAGCGCTTGTGTGGGCTACACGGCTGGCTGAATGTTCTCTTCTCGCTGAGCTCTGACTCCTCCCCTCTGTACACTCAAGCCAAGCTTCCCCACTTGTGGAGCGGGCACAGAGCTACGGACTGACCTCCTGTGCCCATCTGTTGCATTTAGAAGAGACCCGACTCGCATACCTCGTGCCCACGGGTCTTACACAACCAACATGGATGGGAGGAAGAAAGTTGGCCCAGGGGGGCACGAGCAGCTAGGAGGGGCTTTGCATGTCAGCGGAAACTATTGTGTGTTTGGTGGTCTGCAAGAGTGAATAAATTACATAAAGCCTCCCCACGAGCCGTGACCTCTTGAGCTCTACAATTAAATGGCCGGTGTAATGGATAGCTGCAAAAGGAGAATGATGAGTTCTGGGAAACGGTGATGTTTTTAATCTGAAAATTGCAAAAACTGCATTTCTGGTCAGTCTGCACTAATGCCACGGCTGCAGGGTTCCTGGGCTGGATGATAGAGGATAAAGAAGCATAAAGATACCATTTGAGTCAGCTGCTGCACTTTTAAGAGCACACTGAGGATGAAATATCCCTCGCTGTGCTCACGTACAGGTGTTTACATGTGTGAGAGAATAGCCCCTCTATTCTCTGTGAGAGAATAGAGGGGTGTGATTTTCTTTAAGTAACAAAAAATAAATTCCATTTCCCTTTTTATTTTAGGGTCAAATGACCCAGACACATATGTGAGTATAAAGGCTGCACACATCAAGCATGTTTCGGTCCCTGTCCAGTAATCCTCCTGACACTGTCTCAGTAATCTCTGTGGGCAGCTGCACACTATAATCCCTGCAGATAAACTTCCTCTAACTTCCCCTGCCTCTCGGGCCATTCAGCTCTCCATTCCTTAACACTTTCTCATGAATGTATTGTATTCAGAGAAAGAAAAACTGTAAGTGGAAATCCCTGATGTTAATCACTTTCTTTCAATGTTGTGAATCTATTTCTCTAACTCCTAGCTATTACTTAAGCTTGAGCTTTGCTCTACTTTGCGGTGGAAATGAGGCCAGTGAGAAAAAAAAACGAAGCTGCAGTGATTTTGGTGACCTGTATACGCAGGCAGGATTTCCAGATATGTGGTGCGGTCCGTGCCCTGGGGTTTGGAGGAAGTAAACCGACTGTGATGCTCAGTTCGTGGCTATTCACATCACATCTGTTGGTTTAGCGGTCAACTAATCAACCAGCCAGGGTCCTCTACTTTTCCCCAGTGGCATCTCCAGCACTCCTGTGTCACATCAATGTGCAAACACATTGAGTGCAAGCTTACATAATAGAGCTGCACGATTCTGGATAAATTGAGAATCACATTTTTTTGTTTTTGTTTAAAATAGAGATCACGATTCTGAACAGACAACTAAACTAATTAACAAAATTTTAATTTTAATTTTTAATCGGTTTGAATGTATGTTTCACTCATAAAGACTTGACTTGTTTCATTGCTGGATGAAAATAGTATTTTTGAATGAATCTCTTGAACGAATGATTCAATGACAAACACATTTTTTAACAGTCACTTGTCGCCACCTACTGGTGTAACGATGTAATCGATACAATCTTTATTTTAAGCCTCAAGTTACTTTCAAAAGGTGTTTTATACTATTTTGCTCACTACCATATACATCAGTGTTTATATCCGAGCTATAAACTTTTAAGCCAGTACTTCTATGATAATCTGAATTATTTTAAGACAGAAATAATGATCCAGTGCAGTTAAAAAGACTGTTTGTGAAGCTGTTTCATAGATGACAACTGCTCTGTCTGGCTCAGTGGCAGCACCAATGCAGATCTGAATGTTCCGCTGTGATTTTGTCGAAGGTTTAATAGACACAGGCAAATTGTTATTTAGGAATAAGATTGCATGGGTGTTTGAATCGAAATCGCTATCATTTAACGATTAATCATGCAGCTCTATTACATGCCGCACAATATGCACTGTATACCGCTTTTAAATAATAGCATGTGAAGGTACAAGTAGCCAAGGCATTATTTCACACAATAAACATTAGAAAACAAAACTGTATGAAAAAGACTGCTGATTTTCATTCTGGTTGAATCTCACTCACATTTGTCACTCTGGAAATAGAAGTCAACGCATTGCATTGTGAGATATATTATTCCATGCAATGTGCTCTGAAGTTATAATACATATTAGGGCAATTATAGTAGGTCATCATGGCATTACTGTACATGCAAACAAATAGTTTTGTTTTTTTTGTTGTTGTTTTTTTGCACAGTACACATGCTATACACTGAAAAAAATTGTATGTTAGTATTTCGAACATAAGAAACAAAATAAAATTTGGGTGTTAACACAATCCTAGTAAGTGTAATAGTAAAGCTTTATAGCTTCATAGCTTTAAAATATTTAAAGATAACTTCAGGCCAATGCGGTTTTATTTCTTTAAATTGCACACTCCAGGGAATGACCTTCTGTACAGGAAAGTTTTTGTAAAACTGCCTGCCTTAAGGTATAAAAATATATACAATTAGATATGACTTTTTTTTTGTAAAAAGCTTTATCATAAACCTGTACAAAATAACAATAATGATGTGAATCTCTTTTTTGAATCGCATGACCTAAATGAAACAGCCGATGCATTTCAAATCAAACAGACGATGTAATCAAGACAACATATAATTTGGACCTAGAAATTTAAAAGAATGAATACTAAACTCTTCTGTACACGTCCTTGCTATAATAAGAAGGCCATAAATGTGTTAATCTTGAAGCAGATCACAGATCAAAGTAGGCCAAGAACTATAAAACATTATTATCGTGACTGATCAGTGGAACGCGGTGACTTCATGAAAATGTCCTTTTGAAATTTACGAAGCAGTTCTACTGTGTGACAAGTGCAAACATTTCTCAGACATTTTCTGAAGGTCTTTCTGGAAAATGGATATTGATACCATACAGCAAAAATAAAGAGCGCTTTGACCCTGATACTTCACGTGTAGTGTAGCAATTTCCAGAAAACATCCATTACAGCACTCCAGTACAGAGAAATATAGACTGAAGTGGACCATTTAAAAGGGGTGAAGAGGTCAAAAACATTTGATTGTTCTCTGATAAAGTTTACCTTTGCACCAAATTGTGAAAAGTAAAGTTTCACTTTGTAGGAGAGCAAATGCAAATTTTAAGATATGACACACTGAGAGGTTTAAAATAGCACGAGAACCTTCATTGCAAATGCACTACTGTATTTTAGCATGCAGAATGTGGAAGCTGAATACATTTTTGTTCATTTTTTGTTCAAATTTTTGGAAGCTGAATAAATCTGTTAATTTCATTGCAAATTCTCTCTCTCTCTCTCTCTCTTCTACTCATAATCTACCTCTTAAAGGTCATGTGATTACTGCATTAAAACAAATGTGATATGATAAGTGTCATGCTGTGGTCATGTCAGCTGTATGCCTGAGGGCAAAGGTGAGACTGTCGGCTGAGAAAACCCTTATTTACATGTTCAAGTGAAACACACTCCCAGCTACAACCCCCAACTGTTCTCCTCCTTCTCCTCCAGCTTTAAGATGGAGAGCTGTGCGCTCAGGCATGCCATGTGCAATCAATGGTGAGATTCTGAGGTCCAACAACAGGAAGTTAATCAGGTGCTCACAGGTCATTCCAGTCAAGTAGGCAGTAATGCAGGGAGACACATGCATGCAAAAAAGAAAGAAAAAACAAGGAAGGAAAAAGAAATAGAGGAAACGAAAGGAGCATTGCTCTTTATATTAAACTTATTTTAATAATACAATACACTGACACTAATAAAGAAGGCTGTGATATGAATATCATATAAATAATATGAAATATTTGTAAAAATTGATTAATATAATATTAGGCTACATCTATCTATCTATCTATCTATCATTAAAATTCAGCATTTCTGCATCCCACTTGCTATCTCAATTCAAAAATCAAGTAAAAAAATTAAGCAACTGACAAAATCTGTATGTCTATATTAAGATATAGTTTGATACATATCTTATATTATTAATAATTTATAATGATATTTAATATTATATATGTATTTACTGTACATACACATATTACACACGCACATACATTTTATGTATTTATTGCAATTCAGAGCAGTACATATCTGCAGTATCTATGTAGAGTAGAGTAGAGTCCATTCATTAACTGAAGGCACTTCGCGTTGTGACATGATATGACAGAATTGGTGCTCCCAGTCTAGACAGCTTCGCTGATTATAATGGGAACGATCTAGTTTTTTGCAATGCACTGCACTCACTGAATGTACACAGGAAAAACTCATCTCAAAAAAGAGAATGAATCAGAGTGAAGTGTGAAAAAACAGAAAACAGTGAGAAAATATATCTACTCTGTTGAGAGATGCTAATATCCAATAGAGGCATGTCTGTGGTTCAACAGTGAACCAGGAATCAGCACAAAACACATGTCTCAAGTATAATGGTTTGTGGCCCTTAGCAAAGAGCTTGTATGGGTGACCTATGTGTGGGCAGGTGCTGATGAATACACTGCAGGCCATATTTAAGAGCCACAGAAGGTAAATGTTAATGCTTTGGCACCCTTAGCTTCTATAACAGTTTGGTCTTAATTACCAGCTTTACCCAGATATTGAGTTCTATGCCAGGTTGTGGGAGTTGAGTAAAAATAGCAACATTAACTAAAAAACACTGTTCATTTAGAGACCAGAGAGAGAGAGAGAGAGAGAAGATAGAAGACAGAAAATAGAAAATAGAGATGGAAGGAGAAAAATAGAGATGGAAACAAAATCACACCTGTCTCTATGGGAGCATCTCAATCAGCTCCCTGGTTGAGTAGTCATGGCACTGATCAGGGAGTTGGTCATTTTAAGGGATTTCTCAATCGCAAAATCCTTCCAGTGCACTGGAACGTTCGCTCCTTGAAAAACCCCACAATGCACCGCAAAAACCAGGGAGCCTTGACACTCACTATGCTCCCTTTCCGGAAATTGAATCATACACTGATGCTGTTTGTGCCAAACCCCAGCAGCGAATGTATTTCTACCGTAGACTGAGGAATTTTAACATTGACCCCACTTTGATGAGAATGTTTTATTCTTGTTTTATTGAGTCTGTTTTAACTTTCTGTTTTATCTGCTGGTTTGGTTCCTTGTCCACAAAAAACGATTAGAGAGTATTGTTAGGACATGTAGCAAGATTGAAGGCATTAACTTCCCCCCTCTCTCCCATATTTACTCCAACAGAGTGGCAAAGAAGGCACTATCTATTGCAGCTGACCCTAGTCATCCTTTGTCCTGCCAGTTTAAGCTACTTCCCTCAGGCCGTAGGCAGGTCAAATAGATTCAGAAACTCTCTTATCCCGACTTCTATCTCGATTTTAAAAAATTTTTTATTAGTGTGTTTTAGAGACTGTGAGTATTCTATATTATGCTGTATTGCTGTGTGTTGTGTCCTTGTGTTTATCTGCTGGCTGTACAAATAATTGCCCCTCGGGGACAATAAAGTTACCTTGACCTTGAAATTGCATCACATTTTGGAAGCGAAGGAACTAGGGTTTGTAAACATTTTAGCCAATCAGAAACCCTCTTGTCTTTGCAGGCTGGGATAACTGTATTTAACTGATTGTTTAATCATTGAATCCTTGCAAATTATTTGTCGGTGGAACCTTAAAAAATAATGCCACAACTTCTTAAAAAAATTGCAATCCTGTGTATTAACAATAGTAATATGCTTTAATTAGCAATTACTGCTATTTATGCACACCACTAATTGCAAAACAGAATATATTCAAGACCTAGAAACTACAGAAAGATCGAGATTTGATTTTAACAGATATTTTGCATAATTACAAATGGTTTAATGAATAATAATAAAAGCAATTATTAATAATAATTTAATTGATATATTCATAATGCAGATTAAGTTTTCATTATTATTTATTGCTTAGTCAAAAAGCTGAAAAAGATCTGCATATCCATTATTGAACATAACATTTGTCTTATAAAACTGATCAGCCGTTTAAAAAAATGTTTTTAGTGGTCAATTAATCACACAGACACAACTATAGCAAAACCTGTTCACATTGAGCCAGGTTAGGACACAGTATAAATGATAGAAAGCACATCAGAAAAGTAAGGAATTACTTCAAAGCTCTCTTTGGGATCGTATGGAGAGATGCTCCTGTCGCACCCGGTCAGCCGTGCCTATTTCAAACTTATGGCCCATTACAAAACCCACAGCTAGAATCTCACAGATGGAAAGGTCGCTAACGTGTTTCTGCAGCCCAATTCCGCGCTAATGCCTTTCACTGGAAGCTCTTAGCAGAAACACAGAAAAAGAAAATGAATGTGAAAGTTTTCCACTCCGTGTGCGTCTGTCACACGCAAAGGGGGGGCTTGGCACTCACATGCGTAACATCTGGACAGGAAGAGCTCTGTTAATGGACGGTCGACAGCTTACAGCAGTGTCAGGTAAGAACTGGAGAGTCTCAATTGCTAAGCTGTTCACAGATGTCCTCAATGTGCCTTTGACCAGAGCATGTGGATATTATATAGCCAATTTACACCAATCCACTATATAAGCAGTTTTGTACAGAAAATACTTGCGCTGATAAGACTGTGAGCTGAGCAGACATATGTCGGCATGTGTCTGACCTTGTGGCATGATTCAATGTTGTCAAAAGAATATTCACTGGCCCTGACAGAACAGACATACAGGCAGTTAAGTGGAGCATCGGATAAGTTGTGTTGATGGGGGTCTTTGACAATGCTGAAGTGTGTGGAAATACAAGAGGAAAATCTGCCTACAAAGGGCTCTGATATCACTGCACCTGCTCCGCCGGTTACATACAGCCGCGTTCCCGATGAGTGACCTCTCAGATCCAGCACAGCACACAGACAAACTAACTGAGGGAATGAACATTTCCTGCTACATTATCCATCTCAGCTTCACAGCAATAACTCAATAAAGCAGAACATTCATAATTAACCTCTTATACGGATGTTTCTACCCAAAAAGTGTTGTAATGAGAGACTTACTGATGCTTTTTTATTTTAGGACTTTTAATTTTTAACTTGGTAACGGTACTTTCAACTTCCCTAATTCCCTAAAAACACACAACATATCACTGAAGAAAAACTAGCCAAGAGAAAATAAAATAGGTTATCACATGGACACTCACATGAACACACTCTCTCAGACAGACTATAAATAACGGTGATGAGACATGACTGTATTTACCACTCATTACCAAACAGATCCATGGAGAAGAAAGCTGATAAAAGGCAGAGACAGGGAGAGTGACAAGGGAATCGAAGAAAAGATGTAAAAAAAGGAGTGAAGGCGATTGAGATGAAAAAAGATGGCAAGTGAGATGGAGATCAGAAGAGGGATAGATTGAGAATAAGAAATAGAATTAGAGAAAGAGAGAATCACTTATGAAAGGGTACAGGCCCATGCATGTCCGCACAGCTATTCCCAGGTCTACATTACCATTCAAAAGTTTGGGGTTGGTAAGATTTCATTTTTATTCATATTTAAAGAAATAAATAGTTTTATTTAGAAAACTTAGCAAAGATGCATTAAATAGATCAAAAGTGAGAGTGAACACATTTAGAATGTTACAAAAAAATAACAATTTCAAATAAATGCAGTTCTTTAGAATGTTCTATTCATCAAAGAATCCTGAAAAAAAAAATCCACAAAAATATTAAGCAGCACAATTGCTTTCATCATTGAAAATAAGAAGAAATGTTTCTTCAACATCAAATATTAGAACATTACAATGGTTTCTAAATGATCATATGATTAATGACACTACTGTCTGTTTTCAGCCTTGTCATCACAGGAATTAATTACATTTTGAATATATTAAAATGGAAAACTTTTTTAAATTGTAATAATTTTTCACAATATTATTACATTTTACTGCATCTTTGATCAAATAAATGCAGTCTTGGATATGGATGAGAACTGTAAGGAAATTGAATCGGATTCTGATTCCAGTTAACTATTCACGATTTAGTGTTTTTGAATGAGTCAGCTGAATGAATGATTCAATGACTCAGTAACTGGTTTCATTCCAAAAGAGTGTTTTGGAATGATTCGATGAATCACTCATAATCATGCTACTTGGCGTAACAGTGTAACCTGCAGAAAGAGTTAACTAAACTAACACTATTAACACTATTAACATAACTTTAAATCATTTTGATCACAGTATTTCTTCAAAAAAAGAAATTGGTTTTCGATTCCCAACTCTATGATTGAATGTGAGATGAGCGGCTGAAGCACACAGCAGGCCTTTGGGCACCATGTTGCCAACTTGGAAACACAGCTCATCCGCTGCTTATAAAAACCATCACACACACCATTTCCATGTAATCTCACCCTCTCACTGCAGACTTGCTGTGTAAAGACTTCATCTTGGTCCAAACAAAGTATGTATTTTTATGACTCTGTCACATACTGGAACTCAGGGACTAGCTGCTTGATGGTAAAGTAGAGTAATCATGTTTTCCCCCATTTTGTGACTAAGTATCGACGCATTGGGCCGTCTGAAAATGTGTCTGGTGCGTTTGACTAATTTAGACTTGGTTTTCCTGCTGTAGCTGGCATGTCTGAGAAAAACAACAACATTTGTGGCTGATTCATGCAATAAAATCTAAGGAGAGAGAGCAAACAAGAGGAAAGGACACTACTGCTTTGGACACCTACTGACATTTGTCATGCACATGTTTCACCGTCTGAAAGGAATGCTCTTAAATAGTCTAGACCTCAATAAACCTTTCTCTTGGTTCAGCTGGCACATCTAAGGAAAACAACAACATTTGTGGGTGCTTTCTCAGAGGGCAATCTGAATGGGAAAGTGTGACATTTTTGACATTTGCCACAGAGCATGCTAGACTCAACATAAGACTTGTCTTTCCAAACCAGACGAGGTAGAAATGCATTCAGGACGTTCAAGGGGAAAGTACAAATGAAATTCATGAGAAAACAGGGGAAATTTGAATGATTTCTATGACCTTGATTTAGGGCGACATTCAGACTCTGAAGTTCAAGTTTATTTGTACAGCGCTTTTCACGATACATATTGTTTCAAAGCAACTTTGCAGAAAATGTTTGTTTGTTTCAGTGTAATAATTTAGGAAGTATTCTGTTATCAGCCAGAGGTGAATGTATTATGTTTTATTATTAAGTATTAAGGAATGTTCTATGTTAAATACGAACACTGTGGATCATCAGACCAACAGATGTTCGACTGTTGTTTTGTTAAAGAAAAAACCTAAACTGAAAATGAGGTGAAGTTGTATTTTAACCAGTTTTATTTATTCTGTCAGACCAAAGCTCATGTCCAACATTCTATTCAGACCTCACAGTGTGCCAGCTCTCCCCACACATTAGCCGCATTCATAAACTCACACAAAACCGAATTCAATTCCAGGAGTTCTTGCTTGACTGTACACAGAGAATGAACGTGTTGACCTCTGACAGGGTGAACTAGTCTACAACAAACCATCGAGAAAAAAAGAAAAAAAGAAAAGAAAATGAAAAATAAATCCACGAAAATGTTAAGCAGAATAACTGTTTCTAACATTGATTTAAAAAAAAAATCGAAATATTATCATGATTTCTGAATGATCATGTGACACTGAAGACTGGAGTAATGATGCTGATAATTCAGCTTTGAATTACATTTTAATATATTGTCACAATAGGAAGATTGTACAATAAGAAAAAAGACAAGCAAACGATACAGTCGAATATACAAAGCTGGACCTCACAATTACAAAAACTTCAAAGCAAATTTTAGAATAGGCGCTATTTTTATAAATAAACCACAGATTTGAGGTTTAGGCAACTACATTCTCGCCTGAAAACTCTTAAAACTACATTCCGTGACACAACAACAGTATTTTGAAAATGATTGTGGGTTTTCATGCTGCCTGTCTAGAACGCGCAGAGACAAAACTGAAACATCACTAAATGAAAACGGTTCGCCTGTGTCTATTAAACCACAAAATCATACCAGAACATTCATATGAGTTGGCGCAGCCACTGACCTAGAGAAAGCAGATGTCATGTGTAGGTATGAAACAGCTTCACAAACAGTCTTTTCAACCACACAATATCATTATTTCTGTTACAAATATTCACCTTGTCTCAGAAGAACTGGGATAAAAGTATATAGCTTGGATACACGTGTCTATGGAAGCGATCACTTTTTGAAAGTCATTGGCGATTAAAATAAAGATTGTATCGATTACATTGTCACGCCAGCAAGTGGTGACACGTGACCGTTAAAAAATGTATTTGTCATTGAATCATTCATTCAAGAGATTCGTTCAAAAATGCTGACTCACCCAGTAATGAAACAAGTTAAGTATTTAGTCATTGAATCATTCGTTCAAGCAGTTTGTTTTAAATAATTCATTCAGATTAATATTCTGTTCATTTCCTGTTTACACTTAGTGTTTGGGGTCAGTATATAACACAATAATGTATCTTGTGTGAACTGCCCTTAAGATCATCACCCATGATGGGGATCAAGATGCACTTGAAAAAAAAAAAGAAATCCCCTGAAAGCAGATTCCACATTCCACAACAAAACAACCATATCTCAGGCCTCGAAACCAGAGCAGTGCGAGATACAAACATTTCCACCCTTAGAGTCCCCACGGCATTGACACGTGTGCTGTAGCAGCATTGAGTTTACAGTCTTGACTTTACCGTTGCAGGGAGCTGCTGCGAGCATGCCTGCCCTTGCAATTGTGGCCACGTCTGCCCAAGTGTGTAATGGTATATGTGTACGATGAGTTCTGTTTCATAAGCTGGGCATCAACTTGACGACAGCATCCGTCAACTAGTCGAACGTCAATACTGCTGAGCTATTTAGAGCAGAAGGTGATGATGACGAAAATGCAATGGTATATGAGCAAGCTAAGAAACATTTGTAGTTGAGAGCTGCATTGTATTACAGAGGCTAGCTCTGCATTTGATAAGGGAATGACAGTGCTTGCAAGGCAGCAAAAAAAATAGTGTTAAAATAAATAATGCCATTGTCACAACACCTAGTATGTGCCTTGCATTGTGAACAAGACTCAATTAACCCTCTGGGGTCTGGGGTGTTTTTGGGGTCCTTGAGATGTTCTGACATGCCCTGACATTTGTGCTTTTTTCAGTTGCTTATAAACATATTAATGGCAAAGGTGTAAATTCACTCTATATAGCACAAACAGGACTTCCATAATATGTGAGCCACATGTATGTACATGTTTTCATTTTTGAGAGAATAATGTTTATGCAAGGTTATCGAAAAAACTAAAAATTAAAGTTTCTGAAATAAGGCCACAAAACACATACTAAATATGTGGCAATAAGACTTTTGACTAATGGATGTCATCGCCTTTTCTTCAAAATGATGTGAAAATCATCCTGAGGTCTCACACAGGCAGTGTACAAACTCTAAACTGTTAACATGGGAGCCGAAATAAAAACGGACACGCCACGCAGCTGAGACGCTTATGCCACGCATCCAGTGTTTCACCGGCCTTATCCAGCGGATGTGGGCGTTTCACAGGTTTGTATGGATCGCCTCACATTTGCGTTTGAATAGCGCGGTCTCCGTAGGCGGAGTCACATTAAAACTTAATTAGCTGAGATGAGAACGACTGACATCTCTCTCTTTACATACATATTATACAAACTGTGAATATTTGTTTTTTATAAAAATTACTTCATTTAAAAGAAGAGAATTCAAGCTTCATGCCTGTGTGTCTGTATGCCTGTTTGACTGAGTTACAGTTCATTTTCGGACGCGTTTCATAATTGACTTCACTGACGGAGAGTAGGCAGAACTCGCATCATGTTTATTTTTCTTTATTTGGCGAAAAGCACAACACTTTGTTTTTATTATGAGCATACACAAAAAAATACACACTAAACAGGATCGATTGATGTATAACACAAGCATATAAGATAAAAATTAATATATTTAAAAAAAAAAATTGTTGCACTCATATGGAAAAAAACGAGCCTATCGCGCCGACCCCAGGGGGTTAATGGGCAACACAGGATTTTGCATTCTGGTCCTCGCTTAGAATGTCAGAAGTACCAGCAATTTGTCAATAAAATAATAATGAAAAAAAATATATATTATTTGCAATTGACTCCTACATAAGACCCTCAAGCAAGGTTTACCTGAAGGCTACATGCTATTGTGTTCATTTAATATTAATATTTAGATTATTAAATAAAGAAATGTGATCAATAGAACCAATCACAATTCATATGCCTGTTGGTAGTTGCAGCATGAGTCACTGCTTATTTGCAAAAAAAAATTTTTTTCTCAAGTCACTGGACACGCCCACATCCTGTTTACAATTAACTTTAAATAGAGTCTGTAAGTTTACTTTGTGCTGAATTAAGCAGAATAAAATTGTAATGTTTGAGTAATAAAGGAGAAAAAGTAAATAACAAATATGCTAATAGCTTAATCATGTTTATTTGGCCACCACATCCAAGACTGCATTTGGCCAGTATAGTAGTGTGGCTGTTCGTGTGGCTGTTCTGCCAAAGTGCCTGACGCAGGTCAAGGTTATTGTATTTAGCCACGAAGCTCACAGTCTGCTTAAGACAGGAGAAGAACGTGACGCCGTTACAGATGAATAAGAGCCACATATGCTCTATGAGCAAGAAAAATGAGAAAAGACTCTACCTGACAGTTCATCGCCTGACAGAACCAGGCTGTCAGCTCCCTCACTGAGCAAAAGTAGGAGAAAAATGTCTCCTTTTGCCCTACAGTGTGAAGAAAAACCACCCCATCACGCAAGGAGATGGCTCCGAGGAACATTAATGGCACTTCCTGTTACTGGGGTTGGAGAGCTGGGGGGGGGTAAAGAAAGAGGGAATACACACACATACACTTGCACACACACATGCATCAACAAAGATACAAAACACACAATACGGTCCCCACACTCATGGAAAACCTGGAAATATCAGATGTTTTTCAGGCCTGGAAAAGGCCTGGAAAAGTCACTGAAAAAAAGGTAAAAGTCACTGAAATGGGTATTATTTAATAATTTTTTTCTGCTTTCATGTTCTGCTCAAAAATATTTCATTAGCTAGATGCTCTGCTGGGGGGAAAACAGCAAAACTGGTCACCAGCAAACTAGTAAACATCAAATAAACGAAATTGTATTAATATTTTTAACAATGAAAGAAACAAAATGATATTAGAACTTGTTTTCAATAAACTACACTAAATTCTTGAATTTTTTCAAAATCTTTGACTTGTTTTTACGTCATTATGCGTTAGGAAGCTTGCGCTGCAGGCTGTGGTGAACATGCTGATTAGTCAACTACATCTTGGATGGCCTGAGGGTGAGTAAATTAACAGCAAATTTTCATTTTTGGATGAACAGTCCCTTCAAGTGAGTGATCGGGAGAAGGAGACGGAGTCTGAAGGAGTGAAAGATTTCAGGTGAAATGAGAAGGTTCGGCTCACCTTGCTGTGGGACATCCTAATGAACCTGGTCTGACTATACGTGCCGTAAGCAAAGATGACAGATGAATTATTAAAAAGGGTCCAAAGGCAAGACAAGGTGGACATTTCCCCAATAGACTTATGTTGCTGCAATGTAAAGCGCTCAGGGGCAAGTAGAAAATGCTCAAAGTGTGTCTAGAAAAGAGTAACAGTGACTTGATGTAAGTCACGCTGTGTCAATACTGGTTGGACTGTGGACAGCATGTTAATAAGACAAAGCAATAAAAACAAAAGTACAGAGAAAACTGAGGGGGGAAATGGAAAAAAGGAGGCAAATTTCACCCTCAATTTAATTATACAATTATTTAATTTTGTATAAATAAATACATAAATCCTTTCTTGGTTAGATAATACACAGCCAAATCCCCTCAACTTTGTTTTCCCAATATTTTATAAGTGGGTCAGGAATAGGGCATTCGATTATAGGATGACGCGTAGTGAAATATCACTCATATTTGTGTACTGAAAATGCAACTGGATTAGCAGTCATGAGCGATTTACAATCATACCATTACACAGCAGGAGAGGGGAAAAGGGCCTGGAAGTATTTTCAATATCATAACAGCACACAAAAAAAGCCCATGTTTGTCTGTACAGCTGCTGCATATTCAGGATTTGGGATTTACCAGCATAATTATCTCTGAGTTAGTAATCCATCGCTGACCAATCAACTGAGAGATGGGGCTTACAAAGGCCGGCTGTTACCCTACTTGTGTGGCCCTTTATGCTATAATTTGTACCTACTATGCAATCAGATTACTCTAAATCTAAATGACTTGCGTCCTCACTGGACAGATAATCTTTAAGCTTCATGTTCCAAGATTTAATAAACATGGGACTCCATGTAAAAATAAGCAAGGCAGATGATAAATGAAAGAATTCAAGCATTTCATTCTTTACATGCATTCATAAAATATCTTACAGTAGTAAAATCCCTGTAGGATAATTTGATGATTCATGAAAAATTTAGGCTAATTTATGACAATGACATCCTAAACCAGCACCAATGAATGAAAGTGGGACAATTAATCCATATGGGCCCTTTCCAGCAGCAGAAATTTTAAAATGAAATTAAAAAGAAACTGTAACAATATTATTGTCCATTATGATTTATAGGAGACGATTAATGAAAAATGAACAAGCAAATCCACAACCACTAACACCTGACACCTGACAGTGAAAGAGAGAGTAACCCATGGTCAGTCCAGAAGTTACTGCGGTTGAGGGCTTCATAAAAGTGGTGTACACTACCTACAAAATTACCCATTAGCATTATCAGTTGCTTAATTCTTCAACTGGAATTTTGAAATGAGGTAGCAAATGAGATGCAGAATTGCAATTTTACAGATAGATAGATTACCATCATAGTTTGTGTGCTTATCAGATAAAAAAAATTCTTGAATGCACGTTTTTTAATGCATTTTTAGAATTTATGCACATCTTGGCATTTCCATCGTTTTTATGCAGTATCCCAAAATTTGCATAAAAATAGGTGGTTGGAAACAACAACTGACAGATAAGCCCAGTTCCAAATGGCACACTTCATATGCACTTACGATCTTGTGGACTTACAATGGACGCCGCGTGCTTGTGTCTGTTAAGTCCACAAGACCGCAGGGTGTCCCATTGGTCATTTTAGGTTTAAGAAGTGTGCTCGTGGGCACCTCCTTTTCATATTATTATAAAGTAATTCATGTGTTGAGTAGATTCTGCATAGAGAACAGCAGTATGTTTGCCATTGAGGCTGAGAGGCCGCTAACATTAGTAGTACATCAAACAGATAAAACAATGTGACAAAAAGACACTTCGTTCTAAAATAGATGCAAATAAAGTGAGAGAGTATACATACAATATCTAATTTCAATGCTATGACCTTTGAGTAGATATTTAAATATGGGCATCTAAGCATTACGGTTTGGATTTAGCCTACATGAAATGGTAACATTTTACAAAAACACTTCAATACAATCCATTTGTAACATTAAGGTTAATAAATGTTGTTGAAGTATTATTCATTGTTTGATTGTTAATTTAAAACTTTAAGTTGTATATCATAAGTTAACATTCATCATCATCATGAACTATGAACTAACATGAATGATAAAGGTAGAATTAATATTTATTTATATTTAAAAAGTAGAGTACATTTTCATGGTTCAGTAGGTTTTTTTTGGGTTTTTTTGTACTAAAGGTCAGCACTATTTTACTTGGAGTGTTATGTTTGTTTTCATGGTTGTAAAAAAAAAAAAAAAGCAGGCATTGTTAAGTCTTTCCCCGCCAGCGTTTTTTACATTTTCAAGGCCCCCAGAATATTTAGTTGTACTAGCCTAATATCTTAACATGCAATATATCAAAAGAAAGAACAGACCCTCTGCTATTACACACACACGTACACACAAAAACATTTTATTCTATTTTATTTTATTCTATTACTTTATTCTAAATCTTCACAGTGCTATAGCTCATCCTGGGTCAACATTTCATTTGGTAACATTAGACAGTTTTGATTTATATGCTGCTTAATGTTGATGATCGCATTATTTTACATATGGATCATATGCTATCGCTTGTTTCTGCTTCTTTTTTGCCTGTGGTTTGATCAGGAGATTTAGTACTCTTTCAGAGGATGCGTAATAGCGCCCCTCTACCATATAACAGTGAAAACACGGAAAGCCGGAAATTTCTGTCAATGGAGGGGAAAGAGTTAAATCATCTACTACAAAACAACTACTTCTGCTTACAAAAAAAAAAAAAAAATCATTTGATTCATTTCAAAATAATCAATTTCATTAGATTAAACAACAACTTTTGAATGGCAGTCAATGGAGAAAGATGCTTTTTGCCCATCTTATGGTGTACATCTACCAGCAGGGGTAAACTGTGTCACCAAACCTTGACCCCTTGATAGAAATGCATTAACTCTGCCTCCAGTGAGTATATAAAGCTGTACTGAATGCTCTCTATTCAAACAGAGCAAGTCATTGACCCATGCAGCAGTTCTGCTCCTTCACTAGCATTAAGAGATATTCTGCGCAAGGTCTTCTGCTTTGTGCGTTGGTTTCAGGCGCTGTGGGTGTGAGTTACCTCTCTCACACTCTGGTGTCAATGTTGAAAGGATTAGAGGAGCCCTAATGTTTCCCATCTGTCACTGAGCCAAACCATCCCTTGGCTCATCTGATCCACAATCTGCTTTCTTCCTCAAAATCACATTTAACAAACGATTCCTCGCTCTCTGATTAAAGCCTGTATCCCCAGTTCTGTTATAATATATATATATATATATTTATTTCTTACACTATTTGGCCCACATACTGTACCACTTGTGCAGATCTATAAAAAGACACAACAGCTCTGTTCCAAAACCTAGTACGTAAGCAACATTTTAAGGCATCATGGGCACACTCCTTACATGATTATTCTGCCTTGTGAGATCAATTAATTTGGCAAAATTCAAAGGCAGCATGTGTACTTAATGGAGAAGGCATTCCTATTCCCTACAATGCATTACAAAAAGCTTAGTTAAAAAAAAAAATCTGAAAAATGTTGATTCTAAATATAATTAATTAAATATTGTAGACCACAGGCAGCAAGGCAGCCAGTCTGTTGCTGGATCCGCTCTGATTGAGTTACATGCATGCCATTATCTAGGATTGGGTAGGTGGTGAAATAAAGCTACGCTCATGACTTAAATCATTAATGCACATGTTGAAATATAAATAGAGAAGAGGGGCTTTTTATCAGATTTTTGCAGGGTTACATATAACCGAGGCGATGCTAAATAAACCACTACAGTCGGGGCAGCTGTTGCAGTTCAGTTCCTCTCTAAGGTCCATTACTCAGTCCTGGATTTCAGCGGTGGGAGGAAGGTTCCATCCCACTAACCACTGCTGATTGACGGGAAATCTAAAGAACTTAGAAGTCTAGGTGAGGACAGACACCTCGTGCCAGCAGCCAATCAACAGGAGATCAGCGAAAGCCCAGTTGAGCCGAGAGTTTTAAGGGGCAGTGCTGTGTGCAACCTGATTATAGTAGAACCGAATTAGCAGGTGCAGACTCAGCACTTTACTTCAACTGCTTTCTAAACGTTAAAGAAATATACACTCATCTAAAGGATTATTAGGAACACCATACTAATACTGTGTTTGACCCCCTTTCGCCTTCAGAACTGCCTTAATTCTACGTGGCATTGATTCAACAAGGTGCTGAAAGCATTCTTTAGAAATGTTGGCCCATATTGATAGGATAGCATCTTGCAGTTGATGGAGATTTGTGGGATGCACATCCAGGGCACGAAGCTCCCGTTCCACCACATCCCAAAGATGCTCTATTGGGTTGAGATCTGGTGACTGTGGGGGCCATTTTAGTACAGTGAACTCATTGTCATGTACAAGAAACCAATTTGAAATGATTCGAGCTTTGTGACATGGTGCATTATCCTGCTGGAAGTAGCCATCAGAGGATGGGTACATGGTGGTCATAAAGGGATGGACATGGTCAGAAACAATGCTCAGGTAGGCCGTGGCATTTAAACGATGCCCAATTGGCACTAAGGGGCCTAAAGTGTGCCAAGAAAACATCCCCCACACCATTACACCGCCACCACCAGCCTGCACAGTGGTAACAAGGCATGATGGATCCATGTTCTCATTTTGTTTACGCCAAATTCTGACTCTACCATCTGAATGTCTCAACAGAAATCGAGACTCATCAGACCAGGCAACATTTTTCCAGTCTTCAACTGTCCAATTTTGGTGAGCTCGTGCAAATTGTAGCCTCTTTTTCCTATTTGTAGTGGAGATGAGTGGTACCCGGTGGGGTCTTCTGCTGTTGTAGCCCATCCGCCTCAAGGTTGTGCGTGTTGTGGCTTCACAAATGCTTTGCTGCATACCTCATTCAGTCAAAGTTGCTCTTCTATCAGCTTGAATCAGTCGGCCCATTCTCCTCTGACCTCTAGCATCAACAAGGCATTTTCGCCCATGCACAGGACTGCCGCATACTGGATGTTTTTCCCTTTTCACACCATTCTTTGTAAACCCTAGAAATGGTTGTGCGTGAAAATCCCAGTAACTGAGCAGATTGTGAAATACTCAGACCGGCCCGTCTGGCACCAACAACCATGCCACGCTCAAAATTGCTTAAATCACCTTTCTTTCCCATTCTGACATTCAGTTTGGAGTTCAGGAGATTGTCTTGACCAGGACCACACCCCTAAATGCATTGAAGCAACTGCCATGTGATTGGTTGATTAAATAATTGCATTAATGAGAAATTGAACAGGTGTTCCTAATAATCCTTTAGGTGAGTGTATATTAGATATGAATTTGATTTTATTCCACATTCATATCATATCCTATGCACAATGGAAAAATGAAAAACATATATTAGCAGGACCAATGACATCATGAATAAAAAGTAGGCTAAATAAACATTGTATTGTATATACACTATCATTCAAAAGTTTGGAGTCAGTGCGATGTTACGTCTACCAAGACTGTACAAATAACTTTCTATTTTAATCAATTTTAAAATGCTATTTATTCCTCTGATGCAAAGCTAAATTTTCAGCATCATTCCTCCTGATCCTTCCGAAATCATTCTAATATGCTGATTTGGTGCTCAAGCAACATTTATTATTATCAATGTTGAAAATCATGATAATTTTTTTGATGAATAGAAAGTTCAAAAGAACATAATTTATCAGAACAGCATCTTTTGTAACATTAAATGTCTTTCCTGTCGATTTAATGCATCCTTGCTAAATAAAAAATATATTACTAGCCCTAAAATTTTCAAACGATAATACAAGCATATATTATAAAACTAAAATATATATAGTAATATATATATATATATATATATATATATATATATATATATATATATATATATATATATATATATATATATATATATACACACATTAAAAAAAAATAAAAAATGGTTGTACTGGAAACTCCTGACCTTTCCATCTTAAAAGCCATATGTTTTTGATGACATTGCAGGCAATTTCAAATAAGCAAGTTGTCAACTGAAATGAACTACAGATCCTCTGCTCAGTATGACAGGAGCACTGAATCCTGTGAATCAGTACAGAGCTAAACAGTGGGACTCAGCATTTGTCACCCATTATAAAGTTTGAAGTAGCCTGGAAATCCAGACCTAAATCTAAAAGATTAATGGTCTGGCGTCGACTAATGAAAATCGGCCAGCTCGAGGGGCAGCACCAAGCATGCATTTGAAAATCTCACTGCACGCAATTGGATAACACTATGACCAATCACAACAATAAACCCCATACGCTTAGCTACCAGCGGAGCTAACTGGTAGATTATACTCTTACCGTATCCGGTCGGCGAAATATATCAGAGAACCCGATGTGATTGGTGCTGCTCAGATCGAGGGGCATATTAAATGAGCATCATTACTCGACACCAGAGTAACTCGCTGAGCAAATTCAACTTGTGCTCTCGTGAGAACTCTGGATTACCAGGATAAGTTCGAAGTGGGTTTTTTCCCACTCTGTCCTCACTAGCCAGACTACGACCAATCACACGGCCTGTAAGAGCTACTGATGTAAGCCATTTTGACATCAGGGTTACAAGAGTCACATCCCAGATTTTGGAAAAATATAAAAAGATGACTTCATAATAACTGACATCATTAGCACTGACGTCAACAGTTTAAGTGCGGAGTAAAGTGTTTGAATGAATTCAGTTACTGTCAGTCAAAGAGGTACGACTTGGTTAATTGATTTCAGCATGCACCACGGTGAGAAATCTGTAGCCGACCTCATTTTGCTGATGCAGAGTAACAATCTAATTGGGTGCCGTAGAGGGATCGTCTGAAATAGCTGACTCCTTTACCTTTAGATTTGAAATTTCTATTATTTAAATTGTTTGCTTTGTATGATAGAGACAAAACAATGAGGAACACAACTGAGTTGCACACAGGATTAGAAGTCAATCATTACTTTTATAAATATGTTCACTGTCTTATTGTGCATAATGTATAGGTCCATGCAGTTACAAATACAAATTCTTGTTACAATACTCATACACAATACACTGTTTTACCTAAATGGGAAACTTGCTCCACCTCTGAAACAACTATTCTTTTTGAGTTATGTCATGAATCTCTCTTACTTTTCGGCCCTTCCCTTCACTTCACTTAACAGTCACTTTACACAATCCGATCAATTCCTCTGCATAAAATCAAGTCTTGCTCAGCATTTTTTCCCAGAGAACATTTTCGCTGTTGAATTACATACATGTTGGCATCATCCACAGGACTTATGCAGTGAAGGCATGATAGACATTGCTTATTTTGAACCTGCCCTTCAAAATCTGCCAATGACGTAATGTCCCATTAGTCCCTGTATTGCTCTCATTCTCATGGCACTCATCACACCCATCCCTTGGCATCGGCACACAGTGTGAATTGTCACAGCTACGTTACATATATAAACGCATGTGACAAACGGGGGCTTCAACAAGCAGGAACTGGCCAAATAAGAAAGAGCTCGGCGGGACCCCTATAGTAGAGCAGCATTCAACTTGGGAAAGCAAAAAAAAAAAAAAAAACACTCACAAATTAATGGACATTAATGGTGTTAAAAGATAGATGCACACAGGGACATCCACATTAAAGCTAGGGAGAAGTAGAGACTGCAGTGTCACGGAAAGGGAATGAAATATTCAGAGAGTATGTGGTTTATACAACACAATAGTGATGCCCACTCTTTCAGTGGCCTTGGTTTCCATACAGTGCATCCGGAAAGTATGCACAGCGCCTCACTTTTTCCACATTTGATTATGTTACAGCCTTATTCCAAAATGGATTAAATTCATTATTTTCCACAAGATTCTACAAATAATACCCCATAATGACAACTTGAAAGAAGTTTGTTTGAAATCTTTGCAAATTTATTAAAAATAAAAAAACGAATAAATCACATAAGTATTCACAGCCTTTGCCATGACACTCAAAATTGAGCTTAGGTGCATCCTATTTCCACTGATCATCCTTGAGATGTTTCTACAACTTGATTGGAGTCCACCTGTGGTAAATTCAACTTGAAATTGATTTGGAAAGGCACACACCTGTCTATATAAGGTCCCACAGTTAACAGTGCATGTCAGACCACAAACCAAGCCATGAAGTCCAAGGAATTATCTGTAGACTGCTGAGGCTGGATTGTATTGAGGCACAGATCTGGGGAAGTGTACAGAAATATTTCTGCAGCATTGAGGGTCACAATGAGCACAGTGGCCTCCATCTTCCGTAGATGGAAGAAGTTTGGAGCCACAAGGACTCTTTCTAGAGCTGGCCACCCGGCCAAACTGAGCATTCAGGGGAGGAGGGCCTTAGTCAGGGAGGTGACCAAGAACCCGATGGTCACTCTGACAGAGCTCCAGCGTTTCTCTGTGGAGAGAGAAGAACCTTCCAGAAGAACAACCATCTCTGCAGCACTCCACCAATCAGGCCTGTATGGTAGAGTGGCCAGACGGAAGCCGCTCCTCAGTAAAAGGCACATGACAGTTTTCCAAAATGCACCTGAAGGACTCTCAGACGATGAGAAACAAAATCTGATGAAACAAAGATTGAACTCTCTGGCCTGAATGGCAAGCGTCATGTCTGAAGGAAACCAGGCACCGCTCATCACCTGGCCAATACCATCCCTACAGTGAAGCATGGTGGTGCCAACATCATGCTGTGGGGATGTTTTTCAGCGGCAGGAACTGGGAAACTAGTCAGGATCGAGGGAAAGTTGAATGCAGCAATATACAGAGACATCCTTGATGAAAACCTGCTCCAGAGCGCTCTGGACCTCAGACTGGGGTGACGGTTCATCTTCCAACAGGACAACGACCCTAAGCACACAGCCAAGATAACAAAGGAGTGGCTACGGGACAACTCTGTGAATGTCCTTGAGCTGCCCAGACTTGAACATCTCTGGAGAGATCTGAAAGTGGCTGTGCACCAACACTCCACATCCAACCTGATGGAGATTGAGAGGTTCTACAAAGAAGAATGGGAGAAACTGCCCAAAATAGGTGTGCCAAGCTTGTAGCATCATACTTGAAAAGACTTGAGGCTGTAACTGGTGCAAATGCTGTGAATACTTAAACTTTTTTTTTTTTTTTTTTTTTTTTTTTATTTAATGCATTTGCAGAGATTTCAAACTAACTTTTTACATTGTCATTATGGGGTATTGTTTGTAGAATTGAGAAAAATAATGAATTTAATCCATTTTGGAATAAGGCTGTAACATAACAAAATGTGGAAAAAGTGAAGCGCTGTGAATACTTTCCAGATGCACTGTATCTTTATCGAAGACCTTCAAAGATTTATGTTATTGTTAAAACAAATTCTCTGTGGAGAATATGAAATTCCCAAGGATTTGATTTTAAGTCCCACAAAATTTCCCATCCTGTCAGGAAAAAATACAGTAAGACTGATTCATTACTCCCTTCAAAGAGGAATCTTTCCCCTCTCCCTCTTTCACCTTCCATCTTCATCCCTCCTGCTAATTACTAGAACTAGCTGACCTTCCCAATATCCTAGTTTCCCAGCTTCCTTATCATTCGCTAAACTCCGCAGAGACGCAGGAGATGTGGAGGCAATTTATTTCTGCCCCATTCCATACCCAACCAGGAGCAGCAGCCCCCTCCTGGGCTTTTCCGTCAGTAAAAAATAAATGCAAGGTCAAAAAAGCTACGCACACAATGATGAAGGTATATGTATGTGTGTGTATATATTGGAGGTAATATGCATGCTAATTCAGGTCATGTTAGATGTCATGTAACAATTGCATGTCACTCCACAGCAGTCATGACCTTAACAGCAAATGAGTTTTTATATAATTCAGCTGGGACAAATGACAAATGACTATTACACCAACTGAGACATAGCCTATGTTAATAGACATTACTGATGAGATGACGGTATAGGCTATACTGTGTGACGGTAGGAATGTGTCAGTTTTTGCTGCCGTTTATACCGCCGTAAAAATATTTGCGACGAAAAAACATGGGATGTCAAAAAACAGAGTCAGAAGAGCTTTTGATCATTCTGCCCATCCTTAGATATTATTAAGGATTGATTACAGATAAGCCTATTATTATGGTAGAAACAACGTGGCACCAAAAAGGCCACAAAATACAGTATAGTTAACCTAAATAATTTGACTAAAATATGAAATGTCTACTTGTGCTTGCTTGTGTAGAAGGACTGCCTCTTTGGCTCATGGATCACTTGCATGCATGTGAGCTCCATAAATCACTGCAGACAGAATGGGACTAATTACCAGTCACCTATACAGGCATATCCTAGCTGCAGGGGGGACAAGCTATACCTCAAAACCAGTCTTTTGTGAAACAAGGCTTTTGTGCAACACACGGAAAAGATAGCGACCCACAATAGTGTCTGTGTCTGAAGAAAAAAAAAATCGGGAGGTAAACAATACCATGCATGTGGAGTATGAAACAAATTACTGAGAATGATCCATGTGAGTCTGTTTACTGTAAATAATGCGCAATGTCTGGTCTGCAACCGATATTGGGTAAATATCAGTGAAACGTAACAATTTTCTGGAATTGTCTGTGGGCGAACTCTGCAACTCATTTTCCAGTGATCATGACAACATGTTGCCATTTGCAACCCATTTTATTGACATAATCTGATGTATGTCAGAGTAAAAAAACAGGACATTCAGTGAAAAATGTAGGACAGGACTTGATTTTGTCCATCAGGAATTGATTGGATTGTGTAAACTGGTTGATATACACTGCCATTCAAAAATTTGGGGTCAGTTAAATTTTTGGTTACCCTTCATTTTGATAGTCCACTTTAGACATTCTACTAACTATAAGTAACTTTGCAGGTCAACTAACTCTCATTTATTTGCAAGTACATGTCAACTAACTCAGAGTATTAGTAGAGACTGTTGGGTTTGGGTTAGTAGAACAAGTTGACGTACTTGCTAAAATCACTTATAGTTAGTAGAATGTCTGTTGGGGGAGCATCAAAATTAAGCAGTCTACTCATACTTATACTGCAAAGTTTACTTATACTGTTAGTAGAATGTCTAAAGTGGACAATCGAAATAAAGTGTTAACAGATTATTTTTTTATTTTTTTTATAGAAGTCTCTCATGCGCATGTGCTCTCCAAGGATGCATTTATTTGATCAAAAATACAGTAGAAAACAGTAATATTGTGAAATGTTATTACAATTTAAGACTCTATTTGAATATATAGGCCTAGGCCTATTATTAGAAAAAGTCATTTATTCCAGTGTTACTCATTACATCATTACTGTCATCATTACTCATCACATGATCCTAATATGCTGATTTAGAGCTCAAGAAACATTTCTTATAATTATCAAAGTTGAAAAAGTTGTGCTGCTTAATATTTGTCAGACAACAGATTTGTATTGCTACTGGTAAACTATTTATCTACAGAGCAGAAAGATATCATACTACAAGATGAGACAAGCTCAGTTCTCACCAAGAAGCTTAATTCCTGATGCAAATCTGTGACTGTCACGCTATCTCCAAATCTCCAGGGTACTGACTTCCTTTCAAATGGACCCAGAAAAAGTATGATGGCAACTAGAGACATCATATTTAGTGTTTATGCTTCCTTTGGGGTAAATAATTAGGAAATATGGTTTGGGGTATCACTTTTATGCTGATGATATTCAAATTTACATCAGCTCCAAATCTGATCCTACTGTCACCTCTAAAATTCTCTCGGAGTGTGTGCAGGAAATAAAAACGTGGATGCACCATCATTGACAGAGACAGAGAGAGACAGAGATTCTACTCATTGGCACACCTGCGGCTACTCTCAAAGGGAGACATTTTAATTTGATTATGGATGATAGCGTTTTATTTCCATCTTCTCATGCTCGTAACCTTGGTGTGATCTTTGACACTCACCTAACACTAGACTCACATATTAAGAGTATTACAAAATCTGCATTCCATCATCTCAGAAACATTGCAAGAATTAGGCCCTACATTACGCTGAAAGGCTTATTCATGCATTTGTTACTTCCAGGATTGATTATTGTAATGCGCTATTTGTTGGTTTACCTGCTAAATCAATAAAACAGCTGCAGTACATCCAGAATTCAGCAGCACGTGTTCTTACATTCACTTCACCACGTCAGCACATCACAGGCGTGCTTTATAGCTTGCATTGGCTTCCTGTTCAGTCGCGTATTGTTTTTAAAACTCTCATACTAACATACAAAGCTATGCATGAAATCGGCCCTTCTTATATCTGTGACTTAGTCAGCCAGTACGCGCCTTCCTGTTCCCTTCGGTCAACTGATTCGCTTAATCTTCAGCAGCCTCCCTGTAGATTAAAATCTATGGGGGAGAGAGCTTTCTCTGTTGCTGCACCCAGATTATGGAATGCACTTCCTCTTATTGTTAGAGATGCTCCCACATTAGCCAGTTTCAAGAGGTTGTTAAAAACTTAAAATAGACTGTCATGATTAGTATTTTACTGTGTCTCTAATGATTATTTTTGTATTATTCGTGTACTTCTGTATTCTATTTGCTTGTCTGTAGCGCTTTGGATTTTAGAAAAGCGCATTATAAATAAAATATATTATTATTATTATTATTTATCAAACCAAACCAACCAATGACAGACAGTTCCAATCCATTGAGGGATTCCAGGAATGCAGAAATGACACATTTCACCAAATTACTTATTCTCGTTGACCTCGAATGTGCTCCAGTATTTCCTTAAAAGACATCTATGAAATTGCCAAGATGTTCTTGTTAACCTTGTATAATCATTAGCAGAGGCGGGGAGGTTAAATATTGTGCAGATAATCATTTTCTCTCTATTTTACAGCAGGTCTTCTCCTGTATGACTTGCAGCAGCATGCTGTTGATTGAGATTTTATGAGTGTGATTATCACAGATTTTAAATAGCGGCGATGAGACGGTCTAACACTGCCATACAGAAGGGAAACTCTTTGATTTTACTCTCCACAAGTGCTTCTCCACACTCATTGAGAAACCAAGGGCACATCACCAGCTCATATTTCTAACAGAGACAGCAGGTATAATAACAGCCCTGCGAACATTTGAGAGCTCTGGGTTACAATTTTGTGCTGAGCTGAAGAACAATCTCAAAGTTGAATTAGGCAGGCTCTCTTTACTTTAAAAAATGCATAGATCAGAGTCCCATAATACAATGTTCCAGACTTATTAAACATTCTAGATTATCTTCAAAGAAGAAAGGGTATGTGGGAATAATGAAGTGCGGGAGGAAGATAGTGTGGAAGGAAGGAAGGAAGGAAGGAAGGAAAAAAACGAACATGTGCTCTATTCTATGCCTGCATATGCTTGCTTATTGTCACTATGGGTACATTCATCTTATGGACGCCTAGAACAAAGGTGGACTAATATGCGTTTATGTTTCAAACCAACCCATTTCCCAAGATGCCTTAAGCCTACAACTTGTTTTGCTTTTCAAGGCATGACGCAATACTGCTGAACAAATTAGTCTTGATGAGTAAAGGACATAAGTGCTCTATTAATTATATAAAGGTAGATGACACTTCAGTGAGAATATCTGAGAAGCCACACCTACTGCCTTATGTTCACATTACACACAGAGAGAGAGAGAGAGAGAGAGAGAGAGAGAGAGAGAGAGAAAAAACACAACTAGCATAAAAGGTCAAATTTCCAAAAGCTCTGACGACATTTAACCAGGTAAATTTGGTTGAAATAATGCATGAACACAACGCTTTTTTGACCAACACTGGATTAAAGTCCAGGGCAATCATATTCAATGGTTTTGTATTTCCATTTAGGATATTTCTAATATTTTTATAATTATGAATGAACAAAGGTTGCTCAAAGACACAAAGGCCAGAGCTTAAAGTGAGCATAAAGCCCTTTAGGTTGCATAGCCTAGCCTATATTATGAGGCTTACTGTAGAGTTACAAATATGAGAGGATTATTTGGTCCAAGGACAAATGCAAAATTATGGCATAAAACTGTGAAAGACGCACAGCAAGCAATCCCGTATTACTGGTGTGCCTACATGCACTTCCATTCCACTGTCACCATTTTTTGCACACATACATCAATATACATAAAAATAGCTATAATTCATAGCTAAGGCGATGAAGATGTCTGATGTTGAACACCCAAGAACTACGGATACATGCTGACAATGAAACCATACTGTATAATTAGTTTCATTCATGAATTACTATTATTATTTTGTTTTATCTGTTGTTATTTAATGGAATGTTTCACTCAAAATCAAAGATGCCAAAACTCAAAAAGGACGCAAAATCACCAGATGAGACCAGATTATTGAGAAAGTGAGTAGAACTGGTAGAGCCTGATCGGTTTGATTCGTGAACGAATCCTTCGTATTGGTTTTATCAACTGGTGATTAATAGAGAAGATCCGATTCAAACGATCCGATTCTACTTCTCAAATGACAAGGGCGCAACTCAAGATTATCAATTTAAACTGTTCATCCACAAAGCTATCATATGGCTTCCGAAAACCTGGAATATGTAATACGAGTCATATGGACTATGACACGTTTATGATTTCAAGTCATTTGTAAAGGCTTGACATAGCACAGAAAATATAATACAGTGCCGGACATTCTTCATACTTTCAAAGAAAGTAAGTCATATGTTAGGCACTGTATGAGGATGAACTTTAATTTCTAAGTTAACTATACCTTTGAGTATTATGAATATCTGTTATACAGAGAAACCTACCAAACTAAACAGCATTTTTGGCCATAACTAGCGCGTCGGTTGAGATATGACGCCTGTATATGATGCCTTGCAGGACAGAAATGACAGTTAACTACTTTAACGGTTAGAAAGCGGTGCGAACAGATAACGTTAAGGTGAAAGTGTTTTGCCAAACTTAATTAAACATACGGAAAAAACTGAAGAAAGACGCGCTTCGAGAGAAAATACTTAATATTTCTGCCTAAAATACTCGTAAAATCACACAAATGAGTTGAAATATCAAATACTGGCTTGAAGCTTCAAGTTGTTTTTCAATCACTAAAATGAAGTTGGACGGAGCGGGACTGAAGTACTGAAGCTGTCAAAACGCATTAGCATATGAATTCTCCTGCGGTTCACTTACCTGAACAGCTGATGTTTACCGGTGAAGTTGAGCAGACTTGGCTTCACTCTGGGTTGCAGGTTGCACGGCGCAAACGGACTGCGAGGCGATGCGCCGCATCCTGACTGAAGTTTACGAATCCTACTATGGCGAAGGCCTCGTGAGTAATATTCATCCCACAAGCCTTCGCCATTGGCAGGTTCCTAAGCAACGTCAACTGGAACTAATTAATATTCATCCCCAATATTTCGCCATTGGACGGTTAACTAGAACGTCAGCGTGATGTAATTAATATTCATATTTTGAGCATTCCCTATTGGATGGTAACCACGCGACGTCAGCACTGTGCAAGTATTATTCACAAACTGACGTCGCCATAGTATTTGTGTAGAATTCGTAATTTTTTTCCGATACCTCAGGGGCAGCGCTACCTGAGAGCACATACTGTATGCCCTACTTTCACTGCCTGTACACTCCCTTCCTCTCTTTCTCCCTATGGGAAGAAATCGCTTGGCAATTATACGCCAATAAAAATACCCCTGAAAGTTTTCTCTTCTTGCACATGAAGTTGTTAAGCAAATATTGTACTTAGTTTATAATTTTGCATCCTCAGGAGAAATTAAGAAGGAAAAAAAAAACACTGAAAAATGTGAAACGTTTTTATTTGTTTTACATTTATATTCATGCATTTAGCAGAAAAAACGTCAAAGAGCAAACAGTAATGCACAATGCAGGATTATAGCCAATTGGTATGCAAGCAATTGGATAAAATAATATTTTAAAAGTAAATCAGGTAGCCTAAAGAATATCTATAAAGGGATAGTTCACCCTCAAGTTGTTTCAAACCTGTATGAATTTCTTTCTTCTGCTGAACACAAAATAATATATTTTGAAGAATGTTTGTAACCAAACAGTTGATAGGCCCCATTGACATATATTTTTTCTCCATAGGGCCTATCAACTGTTTGGTTACACATATAGGCCTACTTCAAAATATCAACAAAAAAATAATAATTTTGTTCAGCAGAAGAAAGAAATTCATACAGGTTTGGAACAACCCAAGAATTCACTAATACAACCAATGCCTCCCCTCCTTTAGGCATGGGTATAGCTTGAGCCAAATTCGACTTCGGTAACACAAGGTTTAAATAATGTTCAAGATGTCTGCTGTGGCGAGACGGCCCGCCACAACGTATAGACCCCTAATTGCACGCTACAGTAATAGTGATCTACAAAAATTCTATTTTAGAATTTAAAAACAGGGTTTGAGGAAGCACCCACACGGAACTCCACCCGTTCACTCACTTCCTGTGGTGACGTTGGGCAAAGCTTCCATTCATGGATTATTTCCAGGCATTCACAGAACTGTCCATTCTCACACCAACAGCCATCAGCATCAGCATGAACATGAAACGCATGATGAGAGTGGTGGCAGGTTTAAATCAATTTCCACATTAATAATCATAAATACAAACATGCATGCACAGGTATTAATGGAGATGGATGCAACCATCTTAAGTGCACCAGATGTTGATGTCAAGTCTGTCCCGTGTCCCAGGAGTGACTAGGGTGTAATGAAAGCTGCTATTCCCACATCCCTGAATGTGCTCGATTATCTCACCTCATTTCTCAGCCTGTGAACTATGAATACATTCTACAGTATAATGTCAACAGAACAGAAGAAGATCAGATGCATAGTCTTGCTTAATACCACCGAACGAAAAATGAAATAGCAGCATCCTTGTAGCATCATCAGTTGAGCACGGTGCTAGCAACGCCAAGGTCATGGGTTTGATTCCCAGGGAATGCATGAACTGATCAGAGGTATACATTAAATGCAACGTAAGTCGCTTTTAAGCATCTGCCAAATGCATAAATGTAAAAATAAAATAACCACATGGAGGAAAAAAAAGTGATTCTGAGTCAGGCGTGCAAATTGGCAGTTAGCTGTGATTGGAAGGGGTTTGCTTCCAAAAACGTCTTGTGATACCAAAGTGTCAAATTCCTGCAGAGATGCTGGTGACGCTGAAAGAGCTAGGGACTGTGACAGTGTGGTGTCGAAGGAGTAAGAAATAACAGGTCTATCTCTTGCCTCACTGATAATGAAACAGGCAAGCTTTTCCCTCCAGAGCGCTCTTCCACTTCTCTTGGACAGAGAATGAGCTTCTTTTACTTTGATACTGTCAAGAGTCTGTCTCGAGCAGGAACCAATGATAAACAAGGCAATTAAGGAAAAAAAAGAAAAAAAAAACTTCAGTCATTAATAACAAATATATAAGAAACTATACTTAAAGAAAATAAAGCTTATTTTATTTTTTTACATTTATTTTGTAATGCAAATTTTCATTACTGCAATGCTAAAAAAAAAAAAAAAAAATCTCAATATTCAAATGTATATTTCTTAAACTATCAAATATATCAAAAATAAGATGCATTACAGTAATGAGAATGTTTTCATTATGGTAATGAGAATTGTGTGGAAAATAAGCTTATTTTTTTTAAATATGCTTATTCTTAACCCTAAAACCAGCTTCATTTTTTTGCTATTATTTATATATATATATATATAAATAAATAAATAATTATAATTCACGCAATGCATCGTATTCTTCATTTCGTATCATATATATACCACAAAGCAAACCTGGGATCCTTCCTCTTTAAATTGACTGCCAGCTCTCAATTGATGACCTTTAATTCAAATGAGTTTCGCTGCTTTACAATCCCAGTGGGCTTGTCCTGCGTCCCATTAACATCAGCTACAAAGAAAAGGGCTGTTTCTATATCAGGCTTCACGTATGCAGTCTCAGTTACCCCTGAAGGTCACGGCAGATGTGAATCCTGTTGGGCAGCACGGCAGAAATCGGGGAAAGCAAAGTAGCTTCATGTCCAATGACGGGCACGCTGTTTGAAACACATGCATTTCAGTGCATCTGAAATGAGATGTGACAGAAATCACATTTGGTGTATGCGCAACAGCGAATATCATGCGTATACCACAGAAATGTTACTTAAGCTTTACCACTGACACAAAGAATTGAGATGGAAAACCACTTGAGACATTAAAAAAACAAACAGATTTCTCATTTTTGACATTGAATTCAAAATCAGAACGGAGCAAAATATATTTTAAGTTTGATGTTTGGTCTGAATTGGCTTATGTTTTTCAATCAAAGGAACCAACATTAAATAGTCACCAAGATAGAACGAATATAAATACATTTTTAATTCAAAAGCAGTATGATGAGTAGATGTGATGCCACAAACAACTAATATGAATCAATTACTGAAATGACAAAAGAAAATAATCAACTTTAAAAACACCATATTTGCTTAGGGATGCACAAATATTACAAATTTTATAAAAATGTATCAAAAATATTAAACAGCACAACTGTTTTCAACTGATAATAATTAAGAAATGTTTCTTGATAAGCAAATATTTCACATTATTGTTTTTACTGTATTTTTGATCAAATAAATGCTGCCTTGGCGGTGAGCATTAGATTTCTTTTAAAAACAAAAAATCTTACGACACCAATTTTTTTTAGCAAAATCCTCACAAAATATCTTGATATATTCTTAATTGGTTTTAAATCATATGCAGCTTCAATAAGCACAGTAAACTTTTGAAATGTATAGCAAATGTTTTCTTTAATCTTGCTTTTCCCCCAATTACTTCCAAAACAACATCAAAAATACAATTGAGCAAAGGTTACACAAAATACAAAATATTTTTGAACACAGCCCTGTTTAACTGCTAATTGTTTCAGGAAAACCTTACACACAATCAGAGCGTGTACGGTACATTTCCACCATCAGAGTGTGTACGGTACATTTCCCCATGAGTCCTTTCAAATGGCAGCTCAAAAACGCTATGCTTTACTGTGTAACATAAAGGCTAAGCAAAAGCACAGGTGAAAGTACACTGAACGAGGAACGGCTCAAAATTGGTACATGAAGATCATAATTTGATTTGTGTCTTCCTTCAGGCGGCTATCTGCGTCTCCTCGGTGAGCCATCCCTGCTCCTCTCGTCTTTCCTCCTGTCAGAATGCCTGTTCTCTTTGTCCGCCCTCTCCAAGCCGTTCCTGTACGAGTCCCTGGAGTCGATCTCTTTGCGGCTCCTCTCTCGTGACTTTGACCTGTCCCGGCTCCGCCGCAGAGGCTCCTTCTCTCGGCTCTGCCGTCTATCTTTGTCCTTGTCCGCTCGGGAGTCGTTTTTGCCATCGTCCTTGTGCCTGCGTGAATCTGTCTGTCTGTCCTCATAGTCCTGAGCGTGTCTGGGATGCTGCTGCTCTTTATGTCCTCTTCCACGCTCTGGTTCTCCTCGTTGTCGAGCAGGGGGCGACTCGTCCGCGTGTCCCCGGCGGCGAGAATCTCTTTGGAGTTTGTCGGGTCCACGGCGGTCCTCGTTGTCGCCATCTTGCCGGCGGTTCTCGTGCCTCTTGCTGGGCCGCTCCTCCAGAGGAGATCGCTGGTTTGCTGCCTTGCTGGACTTCTTCTCCTTGTTCTTGTCCTTTTTCTTGCCTGAGGCCTTCTTGCGCCTCGAGTCAGAGTCTGTGAAGGAAGAGAAGAATTTCGTAAGTATTTCAAGGGTCGAATCAAAAGTGATGTGTTCGGTTTGGAGGAGGAGTTCATTCAGTAACATATGAAAAGGATAAGGAATCAAAAGGAATTCTAGTTCGGTTCCACTACGATTGCACGCTAGCCTTAAAGTCACGATGTAACATCTTATTGTGATGTACCTCCAAGTGAATCGGATTACCGCAAAGACAAAAAATGTAGGGCGGGATTTGATTTCGTCCTTCAGAAATTGATTGGATCGTAGGAAGTTACGCTAATTAAATTAAAGGCAGATGTGAATGCCAGATTGCAGGATATTTAACCTCACCCTCCACAGAGACACACGTCATGAAGAAAACGAGGGTAGGGGGGGTTAACGTTTTTGATTAAAGATTAAGAGGGCATCTGAATTATGAAAAAACAAAAAAGATGTGCACAGATAAATCTCGTATAACAAACATTGCAACATTCTATAAAAATAAATAAGAATTGTCCATTTTGATTTCATGGTGACTTCAAATGTGTTTGTGCATGTACACGTTTGAGAGAACTGCAAGTATATCCTCCTTGAAAAGCAGCAATAAACATCAATTAACATTCATTAAACGGTAGCAGAGGAGATGATAGAGGCCTGACATCACATCTCGTCTAAAAATGTAACTTCATTAACAGCCTCAAGAACAAATTACAGCACTTGAATGGCTGAGACTCTTACATTCCTGTCAGAATCTGCCTGTTCTCAAATCTAATTATATTCTCTTTTACACATTGCTGAAGCCATAAAAAGAGTCTATTTGCATGCAGATTGGGAAGGGGAAGTGTTTATCCACCTTTTTCCTACGTCCTATGACGCTTTGTGCAAATGATGGGAGTAACTTCTGTTCACTATGAACGCAATAAGAATTTTCAAAAACTGCGTACAATGAGATGACACTATTCTACCCTTCAACCATCAAACATTAAAAGGACATTTAAAAGTTTAAAAGCATTTACAAATTACAACCACAGACCATTAATAACCCATGATTTTTTCCGCAGCAATATTACGGATGTGTTAATGTGCATATCACTGTAGTAATATGTCTGTTTTATGAAACACATTGCCTTGATCAAAAATGTTAATGAACTGGAACATTGATGATAATTCAAAGTGATTCAAAGTCAATTTTGAATGGTAATTCATGAATGTAATTCAAAAAGTGACAGACAATAAATATTGTATTTACCTGCTTTAGAAACATTCCAGTAAACACTGATAATAGGGAGTAAAAGTGAAAAGGGGCGACAATTACATTTTAAAGCATCCGTGTGAAAACAAACTGGGAAAGAGACGTGAGGATTTAGGGAGAAAAAACGAAAGATTCTTAGAGTATTCCAGTGAATTATTAATGGTATATATCATAAATGAAATCGGAAGAATTTCGAAAAAGAATGCAGCGACTGAAAAGAGCTCTTGCCATAGATATTGTTGTCATCCTACGTCACATTAAAATACCAAGCGTTACGTTATTCTTTTGAAGTCTGAACACGAGAACATGAAGAAAATTTTACAGCCCATACAGTCAAACTGATGGATAAGGATTATTTGTAGCGCAACCTTATGATTTGTAATTATTTGATTTAGTCTTTTTGAATAAAACTTCCCTAAACTGGAAGTGCCGCCCATAATCTAAAACGCAGTAGTCTCGTTAGGAAAAAAATTGATATTTATAATGCCATAATTTAAAAGAAACTATTTAAGACCAATTCCAGGTTGGGATGAAGATATCTAATATCTTCATAATATAGATATCTATGAAACAAATTAGGGATTTAATTAAAGGTTAAAGATGTTATCACTTTTATTTTATATATATATGTGTTACATAATTTATATATATATATATATATATATATATATAATTTTTATATATATATATATATATATATAAATAAATAAAAAAAAAAATAAAAAAAAACAATATAAAGAAACTTTAAAAAGCCCTGGGTTTCCATAACAACAGGGATCCTAAATAGCTGAAACTGGAAGGATTCTTGTCAAAATTTGAGCATTTGTGTGATGGGATCTACAAAGTGGACACTCCTAAAGTCCTGAAGTACAGGCTGGTGATCATCAGGGCTCAGGAAGGGAGGGGGGAACACTCCATAACAAGCAGAATAATTAAGGAAGAAAAACAAAAACAAACACAAAACTGATCGCATGTCAAGTCCAGACACGAACGGCATGAATAATTCGGCCAATGGCCGCACTTTCAGACATGAACAGCATGAATAATTCGGCCAATGGCTGCACTTTCTTTCACATTTCATCAAGTTACAATGGGAAACCGGATTGTCCCTGCTCTTGTTCATTACGAGAGTAAACCCACTGCAATGTCCACAATTAAAAGCTTTCAATCCAATCTAAACCATTAAAAATGGGACATTTAGTCATGGGTATAACAACACTACTTACAATTCAGTTGGGAATTGTAATTAAGGGCTGCATGATATATCAAAATAAATTGATATTGCAATATGGCTTAGTTCGATAGTGAAACTGTAAATTAATTATAATGTATGCGCTGCTGGTTTCACTGATGCTGAAATACTGTATAATGAGCTGCATGCTTGTAAAACAGCTCTGTGCTTCATGACAAAAATAAAAACTAGAAAATGAATTTGAAAATGAATAAATTCTGACGTAAACATTAGTATGTTCTATACAATTATTTTTAATTTTGTAAAATACAATTTTTTTTATTTTACAATATAATATTTTTATTTAAATATATTTGAAGAGTTTTTTATTATTTATTTTTTTAACCCTGTTCACTTTATGGTTGAAAGAGGTTGGAGTTTTGAGTTCTTTGAAAGAGTAAATTGTGCATACCACATTTTTGAAGTTATTTCAACCAATTCTAGGATGATTCATTCTTTCCAAATAGCTATTCTTGTCATCTCGAGAAAAGTCCTGTTTTTTCATTCACAATATATAGTAGAAAAACGAAATATCCCAATGTCAGTTTTTTTCCAATTTCGAGCAGCCCTAATTGTAAGGAACATTTAACTTGTTTAATCTATTGTGGTTCTGATTCCACTTAATCATCCGTTTTCCTCAATGATTCCCTAAATGATTCCTTTAGTACTTCAGACAAACAGGCTAGCCAGTCATAACAAATGATTTTGTTGGAGAAAAGGCCCCTTTTTAAACTTAAATGACAAGTGTTTTGATACCTGAAGAGCTGTCACTGCTGGAGGAGGAGTTCGAGCCGCTGGACGAGTCCGAGTCGCTATCACTGCTGTCACTGTCAGATGAGGAATCTGAAGATGAGGAGGAGTCTGAAGAGGAAGAGGAAGACGAATCAGAATCAGATGACTCCACGTCCTGTTTCTGGGTCATGATCATCTTAGGAGCATTCTTCAGATGTTCTCTCAGCTCATCCCTGAAAAAAAAAAAAAAAAAGAAGTTTGATGAGCATTATTTCATTATAATTGAAGTGACCCAACAAGAGAGGTTTCACAGGTTCTTACGTCAGTCCTCCAAGGCCGATCGATGTGAAGAAATTAATGGCAAATCTTGTGTTCCTCGGGTTGTCGCGTGGGAACAGACCCTCGAAGAAAGGCTGAAGAGTCCTGAGGAACAAACAAATGAAATGGTCTGCTATACGGTTTCATTTTAAAGTTTAATTTTATTCAATGAAACCGCACAGTACACAAAGAAAAGCACTTACATGTCCTTCAGTCTCTCATTCAGTCTTGGCAAGCCCATGTAAGCGCAAAGTTCCTGGAACAAAATCTTCACAAAGATTCGACTTGAGGATGTCGTTGTGTCTTCACTCATTCTAACGCATTCAAGGACCTGAGAGAAAACATTGTTTTACTGCATCAGGAAACCAATAATGTGTCCAGACATATTGATGTGTCTTTGTCTGAAATGTAATTACAGCTTTGCGGGATGCTAAATGCTGATGTGGTGAATGTAAAGGAGGAAGCAATAAAAGTAACTCACACTCCATGGAACAGAGTCTGTGTAGAGGAGATGAGCAAACAATCGGGCAACATTGCGAAGTTTGTTGGTTTCAAGCCGGTGGATGGTTTCATACTGCTCCTGGAAGATGGCCTCAAAACTCTCCATGTATTCTTTCTTCAACAGGCAAAACCTCTACATACAAGATGAAGATATCAGACGGAGAAACAAAAACAACTGTTGCAATCTCTTAAAGGGTTAGTTCACCCAAAAATTAACTACTCACCCTCATGTCGTTCACCTTCGGAACACAAATTAAGATATTTTTGATGAAATCCGAGGTGTTTCTGAACCAGCCATAGGCAGCAACGCCAGAATGCCGGCTCATTATTGGCCAGCTCCTGCGTCATTATTTTTTAGTTTTTTGTGCACAAAAAGTATTCTCATCACTTCATAACATTACGGTTGAACCACTGTAGTCACATGGACTATTTTAACAATGCCTTTACTACTTTTCTGGGCCTTAAAAGTTGGCGTTGCTGCATATGGCTGGTTCAGAAACCTCTCGGATTTCATCAAAAATATCTAAATTTGTGTTCCGAAGGTGAACGAAGGTCTTGCGGGTTTGGAACTACATGAGGGTGAGTAATTAATGACAGAAATTTCATTTTTGGGTGAACTAACCCTTTAACAAAATCAAAACAAACCAACCAATAAATAATTAAAAAATGAACCTAAAATAATAAAAATAAAATAAGGTTTCACCTTATAATTAAATTGCCATACAAACTCAATAATTTAAATAAAAATGATAAATAAATACAAAACAATAAAATAAAAACAAAAACAAATGAATACGCAAGTATTTAAAAAAATAAAACTACAAACTACAAACTTTTTGTGTGTCATCTTATACTTATTTTTTTTATTTTTTTATAAATAAATAAAATGTTTCATATTTTAATTATGGTAATTTCAACACGACGTGAATACAGCATAACAGTAACGGGGGAAAGACAGGCTCACCCCAGCTAGGAGACCAAAGAACTTCTCGTACGTTCTTTGCTGGGCACAACAGTCCAGGATCATGTTGCACAGCTCTTTCTGTGAAGACAAACAGATGCACATGATAAAAGAAAATCTAAAAAGCACACTGAGCATCAGTTTTGCACTTTAAAGAAACAAAGCGAAGGTGTGGAGCTGATCATCCATTCCCAGCACTTCTTCACTAATGTCTATTGATTTCATAACCTCATATCTTCTGACCACATTATTAGATATGATGATCTAAAACCAGTTCTTGTAAAATCTCAAGGCTCTTTCCTTCAGCGAGCTGGATACCTGAAACAGTGGACTTCAATCCAGGAGCATGAAGTGTTGAGCAATTGAGATGCAGATTAATCATTAAATGTTTTGTGAACTGAAAAAATAAATAATAATAATAATAAAAAAATAATATATATATATATATATATATAACAAAGCTATCATATGGCATAATGCACAGATCTGATCTTTTGATCATTTCTTTTTGTCCCACCTGTTTACATTTACATAAGACACAAATTGTATCCGATATCTGCATTTACATGAATCCCCGCCCAAACCAGAATGATTCTATTGGTGATCGCTTTCAGCTACATGGGTGACATCGGGTTTTGAATGGCTGTATATAAAAATTAATTGACGTCAGGTGGGTCTTTGACTTTAATGTACACCAGATGTGATTACCTTGCTTACACCATATAGCCCATGCCAGCATGGTCATTTTTTTTTTTTTTTAATTAATACTTTTATTCAGCAAGGACGCACTAAATTGATTAAAAGTTACAGAAATCTTTTGTAACATACATTACAAATGCCTGCACTATTTCAAAGAAATTATGAAAACTTCAGAATAATGTCACTCAAGTTCATTCATGAAGCTGTGGCATCCGTGTACGTCCAAGCACATGCGCACTTTGGTCCGAAATAAACAGGCATGTCAACACCTCAATCGCATTATTACCATATAATGTGATTGAGCCTGTTAATTGCGATTAAAATCAGCATATGAGTATGGTTACTATACGATTATGAGATTAATCACATTAATTTGATCAAAGTATTGCGTTTACATGAGGTACAGTTTAACTGCAATATTGCCAAAATACCATTATAATCGCATTATGAGGGTGCATGTAAACACAACGATAATAATAAGAAATGTTTCATGAGCATCAAATCAGCATATTAGAATGATTTTTGAAGGATCATGTGACACAAAAGACTGGAGTAATGGCTTTTACAATTACAATGTTACTGTTTTTGTTTTATTGTATTTTGGATCCAAAAAGGCAGCCTTGGTGAGCATAAGAGACTTGCAGCAAAAACTAAAAACTAAAGAAATAAATGACTAACTTTTGAACAGTAGCACATGAGCCAATCAACAGCCTAACTGTTAGACTAACTGTGGCGAGTTCAAGATGCTTGGAACATCTTATCCTACCTGCAAACTACAGTACTGTGAAAACTTTTAGGCACTTTTAGCCAATTAAAACATCTTTTCCAAGGTACACACGCACAGTATTTAAGGTTGTTTCAAACATCTAGGGCAGAAACATCAAAAAGTCTGCAGTGACTAGGGGCATGCAAAGAAAACCTATGGTGGAGAGATTCAATTGAGGTGATGTCAGGTAATTCTCTGAAGTCACTTAGCGAGCCCTTCCTCATGCCTGGACTGGATGTGATCCTACCTACAGATGCTCATTCCTTCCCTCACAGGAAACAGGAAGGATTCTATGCTCCAAAAAGCCATTTAGCTTTTCGAGCTTCACACCTGCGACTCAGCTGAGCTCCACGGCCCCTCACACACAGTGGGTATAACATCTCATCTTACTGCATGAGCTGCAGCACTTCTCTACTTATACTCTATAATAACACTCCATAAGCTTATTGATTTCATGATCTGCTTCATATATTCACCAGGGAGCTCAGGATTATGAGGAAGAAAGGCATGCTTGTGATCAATTTAAGAGGTCTTAAAAATCACCTGACACCTGCAAAACAAACCAGCGCTGGATATCAAGAACAGTGTCCAAGCAGATAAAGTACTGAGCACTTGAGGTCCAGTTGAGATGGCATTAAGCCCTGATGAGATCATTTCTGACTCTTCTAACAGGTGCCTGCAGGCAGAGAGCCAAATGTGCCAGGTGTGACGGTAAGGTGTTCTGATCACAGGACAGTTTGAGAGCAAGTGCGGAGCAGAAAGGTGGCTCAGCCCTACGGCACTAGTCTCTCATATATATATATATATATTTCAGGGAGCTAAAATCTTACAGGCTGTGCTTGGTTATAGATCAGAAACCTTTTCTCTCTTTCAAGCAATATCAGAGTAAAGGAAAAGTTCAATCACTTTCCAGAAACGTGAACGTCTGTGAAGAGGATGATTTTTTTTTTTTTTTTTTTTTTTCAAATAATGACTTGAATATCAGAAGACTTTGATTTTTTTTTAGCACTATTAGGTTGCATTTAGTCATTTTTGGACCTTGACAGAGACCCCATTTATATTTGTAGTATGGCAGATCACTATAGATATTCTGCACACACACAAAAAAATAAATAATAATAATTTGGTCAAAAGTTTGGGATCAGTAAGATTAAAAAAAGAAAAGAAAAAGATTTTCCAAGAAGTCTCTTATTCTCACAAAGACAGCATTTATTTGATTTAATACAATATAAACAGTAATATTCTGAAATATGATTACAATTTTAAATAACAGTTTTCTATTTTAAATATATTTAAATTGTTATTTATTCCTATCAAGGCAAAGCTGAATTTTCAGCATCATTACTCCAGTCTTCAGAAATCATTCTAATATGCAAATTTGCTGTTAAAGAAACATTTCATATCATCAATGTTGAAAACAGTTGAGCATCTCAGAAATTGGTAATACAGTTGTCAGCAAAGTTTCCAGTTCTAGAAGTCGTCTGACTACGGTTCTCTGACTCAGCTAATACCTGTTCTTCATGTATGATCAGGGAAATCCCTGTTAATTAAACTGCTCTATGACACTGGCAGCATTACTGCGCAGCAGACCAAGTAGGAGCACAAATCCAGGCTTCGGCATTGGTTAAATCACTCCCTGATTCCCTCATTAGCATCATCTCTATTGCCTCAAGCAGATAAACCATGAGAGATTCTATCAAGTAGGGTGTCAGGTAAATCTTTTCAGCCCGAAGGGCCGGAATCCCATAGTGACCCTTTGCGGCGATCCTACCCACACAGCAAACTAGAGGGATTACATGGTCAAAACAGCCATTTTAGCACTTCCCTCTTTGCACCTGTGGCCCAGTCGAGCTCCTGCATGCCCTCACTGTAAGTGCAACATCTCATCCCACTCCACTCTGCTTTCACTGCTTGGATACATTATAGCTAGAGGAACTACAGAATGACGGACGGATTGTGATTGACATGAAGCTGATAGAAGCTTTTCCCTCAGGGCAGACTAGATATTTTTGAAGAGCGATATGAGATGAAGGGAGCGCAAGAGAGCGTCCGTGAAATCTGCATTCGTGCACAGCAAGACTGTTGCCACAGATGACCAGCCATCTGCTCTGCAAAGACTGATGGAAAAGCCATTAACTTTTATTAAAGCTGCAGAACATGAAGAACATAAAGAAACAAATGAAGGGCTTTAACCATCTGAAGTAACTTCAAAACTACACCAGCCTATTTCATTTCCCCTGAAGAAAAATTGGCAGCGGTCAGATCGAACAAACAGCACAAGGACTGAAATCCAGACTCACATCCAGACAATCAATAACCACTTACCTCCAGTATATCCACAACACAATAAAACTTCTATATTGAGAGCAACAACAAAAAAAAACGTATCACTTCTCTTGCTAAAACACAACTGAAACCTCAAAAAAAAAACAAAAAAAAAAACTGCTTGACTGAAACTCTGGCACATGTGGGACATTGAGTGAACTCAACCAGAGGCAAAGCAGCATTCCCTAAGTGCAGTGGGGTCAGCATGAAGACCTTCTTTCTGCATGGATGAGTACGGCCCGAGTTTTACGCATCTACGTCTGTGGGACAGGCAAAGAAAGTCATGCTGAAGATCGGCCGTGTAAAGAACAAGCTGGAGCATTCAATCAATAACACCTGAAGTGAAAGTTCAGGTGAAGAGCACTGTGCAAGAGAAATGTGTTTTTCATAACCCCCGTACTGGGTGTGAAATTTCGATCCAACAAGAAAACAAAAATATGATACCAGTTTTCCCAATGGAAGTAACAGCTCAATTTGGTACCCACGACTTCTTTCAAACACTCATGCATATTAGCAAAAAAATTATTTCAAAAAATTTCTGCTTTGCAGCTGCATGTTATAAACTTAGTGTGGTATTTAAAATTGTACAATTTTTGAAAAGTTAGAGCTCATTTGGTGGATTAGGGATTTGAAGACATCCCTAATTGGCGTTTTCTCACTGCATGGTATGGCTCAGTACGGCTCACCTTTTTTTTTGGGGGGGGGGGACCTTTTTTTTTAGGTTTCAAGCGAGGCATTCCGATACTAAAATGTTATGTGAAAAGACTGGAGATCTCTGATTGGTCAGAGAGAATCGTCACTGCCAGCGCCATTGGATTTGCGACACGAAACGCCAAACCCACTAAATTTAAATAGCCAGCAACAGCCAACACAATAAGCGCTTATTTACTTTTAATGATAACTTATTAAAATCTAACTTTGTTCATTTTAATTGATGGACCTGAGTTAACATTAACTAACAAAGAACAGTTTTTATTAACTAACATTAACAAAGATACTGTTGAAATGTATTGCTCATGGTGAGTTAATGGTAATGCATTAACTAACATTAACTAATGGGACCTTATTGTAAAGTGTAAATAATTTAGTTCTCTCATGAGCATGATGAGACTCAACATTGTTCTGATTTAAAAAAATGATTTAAATTTCTTCATCTAGTGATAATCCGAGGCAATTATACTAAATGAAAACAGACCACAGAGTATGTATACATACAAGACACCCCAAGTAAACAAAATGAACGGTCATCCATATCCCTATCTGCATTTAATACTTTCTCGCTCAGTGAAAAAGGCAATGGCAGCAGAAGCTTTTGAAATAAATCATCATTCGATTAGCGTTTCATGCAGCTGAATTATCTATCTGCTAACTGAATGCAGTTGTGATTCAGCTCGATGCACTCAATCCATAAGTTTGTACTCCATGTGGCTGAGGCGGGCGGAGGCAGAAATGTGGCTGAATAATGAACAGGCCATCTGTGGAGTCCCATGATTCATTCCACACTTGTGATGTGTTTATTGCTCACAAGACTAATAATCGCGCCATCAACTCCACTGCCAGACAGCGGCTGCTCCGCATCAATTGTCATTGCCTTTGCTAATTTTCACTTGAACCTCGTCGAAAGTGTGCACTATGAAACATTTTACAATCCTCTTTTGAAGGGGAAACTTTGATGTGTCGACACGGAAATTATGAGACTGGCTGTAATGTTTTCAATCATTTCTGCACTGACACTTCAATGCAAACATCAACACAGCAAGTTAAAACATTTATATTTTCACACGCCATGCTTTGGCCTTCACATCTCCGAGGGTGAAGTATTAAATGATCCCTATAAAATGAAGGCTGAATAACTGTGAATCATCTCAGCTTCATGGACCTCAGTCAGAGTTGACAGCATATTTAATGTGATGTGAATAATGATGAGGCTTCCTAGTTTTTACAACCCATGTTTTCTAAAAGTTAACTGGAAAGATATACACTACTGTTTAAAAGTAATGTGTCAGTCAGATTTAAATTGATCGTAGGTGACAATAAAGACATTAATAATGTTACAAAATAATTATATTTCAAATAAATGCTGTTCTTTTGAACTTTCTATTCATCAAAGACTTCTGAAAAAACATCATGGTTTCCACAAAAATGAAGCAGCACAGCTGTTTTCAACATTGGTAATAATAAAAATGTGTCTTGAGCACCAAATCCACATGTTATAATGTCAGTGTCAATGAATGAATGATTTCTGAGGGATCATGTGACACTGGAGACTGGAGTAATGATGCTGAAAATTCAGCTTTCTATCACAGGAATAAATTACATTTTATATATTCAAATATATTCAAATAGAAACAGTTATTTCAAGCGTAATTGTAGGTAGAAAACATTGTATATATGTTAAATGAAGCTGGGGGTACTATACACTCTCATTGATAACTGACGCATACAACCAACAAATTGGACAAACCGTTATTAAACGCACAAGTGGCAAATGATGTGTAGAACTTTGGGAATGATAGAAGTTCCAAATAAGTTCTATGTTGGTCTTTGGCTCTGTAATGCTGTTCTCAATGTCTTGTGTGGAAACTGGAAACCAAACACGTGGTAGACTTCTTGATGCAGACTATAAACAATCTCCACCCTAACAGAAACACCTGCCAATCAGCAGCAGCTGTACGGAATTTAAAACAACATTCCACCTGTTTATAGCAACCTTTAAACACGCAAAAGCTAATGACCTCATCTAGAGGGATTTTCGTAAGACAGAACAGTTCTTCCCACAAATGTTCAGCTTGGAATTACAGCTATGAAGGTTGGACAAATGGGGTGTTTTGCTTAACAGAGTTTCTTACATCAATGAATGTCCACTAGAATGAATGAAAATAATAAATGAAAATAAATAAATAAACAAAAAAAATCACTAATTAGTCTTTCAGATGGACCAGTTCAACTGACTCAAAAGAATGATTTGCTCACAGCTGTACAATATTTATTTTCTGGTAAAGTCCAGAAAACGACCAAAAAAAAGTATATTTACTCCATACATTTCCATGCCTTTCATGACATGATTATCCCATGCTTTTTGCAGGCCTGGAAAACAGTTTTAAAATACCCTTAAATTTACAGGTTTTTCATGACTGTGGGAACCCTGCATTTAGGAGCAAAGCCAGATCACTAGGCAGAAACGGCAATAACCAAAGACTCAAGGACGGTTTATTCTGGTACGACAACTCAGGAGGGACAAAACGCAGTGGGTTCCAAGGACGTGAACCCATATGTGTGAAAGAAACACAGCGCATACCGCAATGTTAAAACAAGCTCTAAACGAGGCACAGGGTTTGCAGTACACCACAGTACATCAATCATACGACAAAAAAACAAAACAGGCTGACATTTTACGTTTTATGTTACATTATATGTTAATGTCATTGAGACGCCTATAAAGTGTACACTTAATTGGATGAACGAACCCCCCCGTCAAACTTTCAGATTACCAGTTTCAGATGTCTTGTTCCAATAATAACTTATTTATCAAACAGTGCTGTTAAGGAAACCAGAGTATTGATGTGTTTCCTCATGTTGCACAGAGATTGGGGGGATTGAGGCAGGCTCAGGTGTGTGTGTGTGTGTGTGTGTGTGTGTGTGTTTCTGATGACGCAGAGGACTGCGGTAGGTCTGGATGTGAGCCATGTTCTGCCAGTTCTGGCTTCAGAGAGAGATCTGAGAACGACCCACCACCAACAAACTGGCAAACACGAGCACTTCCTTGCAATGAGGTAATCATTTGTATTGGTTTTATATTTAAATCACTTAAAGGCTCCACCATCAGCTCAAAGAAACAGCATTGTCAATTTGCTTAATGTTTTGTTTCTGTGTAAACAATGTACAAAAACCAGCAACAAAAACAATATAGAATTTTGACAATATTCTAAATATATGTATATATACGTAAATAACATATAAACAGAAAAATTATCAAATAAGAATTATATAGTATGAATACAAGTCTGAATATAAATGTATAAAAATTAAAAACTAATAACAATACCTACATATATTAAGCATCTACAATTCTTACATCACCAATTTCAACTGAATGTTTTTAATTTTCCCTGGTTTCTTCACACAAAAAGCAAGACTAGTTTATTGTGCTTATAATGTTGGATGTAAGCTAATAAGTCAAATAAATATATGGAAGTATTCATGCCAAATATATAAAGTCTAAATATAATATAAATTATATCTACTTACTGCTCCTAATGTGTGTGCACTAACTTAGACGGGTTGCCAATGTTTTTTATTTAAATGAAATGTACAACTTTTTGATGTGGAGCAAATTTAAATATTGGCAAGAGAAGTGCAACTGAACTACTGGCACCAACAGAAAAAAATCCTTATTTTTGAGCCAAAGACATCCCAGATTTATGTGGAGATGATAGTAGGTGGATGTAGAGATGTCACCCACAACACAGCTGACATATGTTTGTATGCTTGGGAGCGAGTACATGCCTTTCCCCTCCTGACCTGCTCCTGAGCCTGTGAGGAGAGCTGGAGCGAAGCGATAAAGAAGACATTTGTAGGATGCTACCCCTGTTACACAATCTCCCTCAGGCCTGCAAACACAATGTTTCCATCTTGTGCACCTCACTGGCTCTTTTCTCAAATGGCCAAAAGCAGCAGATGTGGTGGAGGGGGTGAGGGGGCTCTATTCTATTTCGGGACTTTTTACAATCCCATCTTATTTGATACAGATCATCTTAGTGGAAGTCATTTCAAAAAGGGGCAAAAAACATAATGATCCCTGCCGTGAATGTTGTTGACATTACATATATGCTCTAGGGACAACATACAGCCTTATCTGTACTGCACCAGCTAAACAACACAGTCCGTATATGGAATAAGAAGGCAAAGTGGACCAAGGGGATCGAATCCGGTTATCATCCTCATCTCTCTTAAAAGGTCAAACGGACTGATTAACAGGCTGAGAGCCAAGAAAACCAGCGTGTTCAGAGTAGGGCTTGAATATATAGCTAAAAACACACCTATCTCAATATTCATCAGACTTTTGATGACATTTGATATATTAATATTAGTGTATTTGTTCTGAAATGAAATTTTTTTCATTAAACAGATGGATTTGTTCCATTGCAGCTAGGAGTGGGAGAAAAAACAAATCAATCCTCTGTTTGGAATGCAATAGGCCTATATTTTCAATACACAAAACTCACTCAGACGGCTGTTTTCAAATGCTTAATGTGTCCTTTGTGAAGAGCGCTCGCGGCTGTGCGCAACTCCATGTAAGTTAAATGCACTTGCATCTCAAAACGCTTTAATGACACAAAATTAATGTAAACAGTCAGTTAAGTCTTAAGGGATTAAACAGACAGGATAAAACATCTGATATGTAAAAATAGATCTGCACATTAGTGTGAATGCAGCCTATTAGATCTCCCGCTGTCTATGATGTCTTCAGTAAGAATCAAACAGCAGTAAAACAGCGTAAAAAAAAATCACTCACTGCTCTTGACTAGAAAACGTTCAGATAATTAAAGCACTCTTTGATTATTGCTTGTAATAGGTTTAATTGTTCCTCTCTCTCTCTGTATATATATATATATATATATACACACCTATATATATATATATATATATATATATAGAGAGAGAGAGAGAGAGAGAGAGAGAGAGAGAGAGAGAGAGAGAGAGAGAGAGAGAGAGAGAGAGAGAGAGCTTTAAAACATAAAAGCAATAATAAGGAGGAATAATATATATATATATATACACACACACAGACAATAATTCGCCTGTGTCTATTAAACCTTTGACAAAATCATACCGGAACATTCAAATCTATATATCTATATATCTCTATCTCTATATCTCTATCTATCTCTCTATCTGTCTATCTGTCTATCTGTCTATCTATCTATCTATCTATCTATCTATCTATCTATCTATATACATACATACACACACACACACACACACAGATGGAAAAAAACAAACAATTATCTTTTTTTCTCTATATATTCTCTAGGTTGTCTAACAGTGGTATAGTATAAGTCATGGACAAAAAAAAAAAGTGACAGCAAACCTCAAAATCCACCTTGAAGACAAAAACAGACCACAGAGAACTTTAGAAAGCCAACATCCATGAAAGTGTTATGGCTAAAGGTATCATGGTGTCATGACTGTGAATTTTCAACTTATAACTATGCCCTAGACTAGCACTTATGCCACAAATGTGCTGACAAATACAAGACTTTCCATCACTGAATTCCAGTTTGATTCGTGAAACAGCAGGGTGACAATCACAAACGGGAAATTTCTGGAGAAAGGCATTTGATCAGTTAAAACAGGAGGGAACACCCAGTTACCATTAGCCAAAACAGACCTTTTTTCCCCACTGTGAAACTGCAAAACAAGGATATTAAGATGACAAATGCTTCCCAAGTGACCACAAAGGCACAAATTACCTCTGAGACTGAAAACAAATATTTAGATAAAAAGCTTCCGATAAACAGCTGTGTGCAGGGACACAGAAAGCAACACAGATCTGCAGGATTTGAGAGAGAAGCGTTTATTTACGTACCGTCTGGCTATCGGGGAAATCCATTTTTATCAACTTGTGGGCGCATTCTTCGAAGTCCAAGCTGTGAAGAAAAAACATGAAAATGTCACCTCCTGCATCTCATGTGCTAATGAAATGTATTGACATGCATATCATTTTAATATATTACATGCAACTGTTCCACATAATAAATCAAATGTAATGAAATGTGTTGAAGCTTAACAAGGTTAACTCCATGATCAGAATAATAATACAGCCCTAAAACCTAAAAGAAATTACAAAATATGTTCACTCTAAGGAGAATTGAGGCTTTCTATCTTAAGCAGGCAGACCCTTTCGCCTGTCCTGGGATTGTTTTGGCTCTCCAGTATTTCATTTAAGGTCAGCCCAAGATTCTATCGCTTTGAAGCATATTTGGACACATTTTGGGTCAATGTTTACAGTGGAGCTGCTGGATCTGTAGCAGTATGAATAAAGACAGATTTATTATGAAATTTAAACAATAATTCAGTTTTGGCGCTGTTTAATGTGGCATGACAGATCGCTGTTACCGCCTTAGACCAAGCAAAGAGGCAGTATCCGTGAACTGAGCATATTTTCCGCTTTACTACTTGTTACAGCATGAAACAAACAAATCAAAAGGTGTTAAAGGATACAGAAAAACTGAACGAAATCCATATCATGTCTCACACAATTGTTCAATCAGTGTTTCAACCACGGAAAGACGTCAATAAAAAAAGCTTGTAATCAATATTTCACGTTACATTTACCTCAGAAAAGTCATTCAGTCACCATAAACTCAATAGTCAGCTAGAAAAATAAACTCTTGAGAGGAGCATTTAGCTAAACATATGCACCATATTACATTTTTTTTCTTCAATATTTAATGTATGTTTGTAATGAATCCGTCAAGTTATGACAGCCACCATTAAAAAAAAGAAAAAAAAATTGGAGTAGAAATAATTATGTAATTAAAAACTTATTAAAACTTCCTTGTGTGTAATTAAAGTGTTTGTATACAAATCAGTTGATTTTAACCTTCAATATTCAATATAATATAATCAAATTGGCCATGCACTATACTTGAGGTATCTATAAATGAATCAATATCGAGTCGAATAGAACTGAATCGGTATCGAATTTAAATCGAACTCATTTATAACCATTTGTTTATAAAGCATCACTCAAGATGACAAGAAAATAAAATAAAAATGTCATGTATGTGCTAAACTCATTATGTTCGACTCAATACTGGCATTTTAATTAAATTGTTGTTTAGATCAAAGTCTTTCAATGCTGTCAGTGGTCATGAGCCTCACATCTCTTTTAGACATTTCTGCCAGAATTCTGCATCTATCAGTTAGTTTCACAAACTGCTGACGAACACAGTCATGTGACGCCCGCAGATACTAATCTCCCCTGTACACAAACCAAAACAGCATGAGAAACAAACTCAGCTAAATGCTTTAGTTTACAGAGTGGAAGAGTGGTTAAGTCTGACCAAACTAGAATCTCTATGACAATTTTATTTCTGTTCTAAATAAAGTTTACTCTGCTCTACTTTACTGTTTGAATGCTGTGCCAAGACCACTTCAAAGGGCAAGGGCAGCCAAAAAGAGAGAGACGTGGTTGCTAGACTTGACACTACAGGTCCCATGGTGCACTGTTCGCCCCTAGGACAAAATCCATATAAATGTCACTCAACACAGTCCCTATTCACATCAACCGAAAGACAGGACTGTTCAGCAGTACACAGTGAGCACAGCACTATATCAAGCACTGAATCAAACAACACTGTCAACACTATCACCCTCATGTCGTGCGAGTATGTAGATAGAAATGGCTCATTCTAAGGTAATAAAAACATAACGGCTCATTAAGTAAGGTCTTTATACACCACTGAAAACATAGTTATGTATATGATATTGCATTTCTGTCAACAGATCCTCCTAAATATAACACAATGCAGCTTTAAGGACTTTCTATTCATCAAAACATCCTGAAAAAAAAGTATGTTTTTCTCAAAAATATTAAGCAGCACAACTGTTTTCAGCATTGCTAATAATAAGAAATGTTTCCTGAGCATCAAATATTTTGATCAAATTAATGGATCCATGTTAAATAAAAGTATTAATTTCTCCAAAAAACAACTCACTGACCCCAAATGTTTCAATGGTAGATTATATATATATATTTTTTAAATGGCCAAACTTACAGAGCTTGTTCTCTACTCTTTCCATCATTTCCTCTCTTCTCTATATAAAAAGAAAGAAAACCTCACTATGGGAATCACAGGGTCGTGCCACAAAACGAATACACTAGATTTCAACAGAAAAATAGCTGGGCTAATCTAATTTCCTGATGGGTCATACTTTTTCCTCTCCATACACAAGATTTGTGGGCCAAATCAGTTTCATCCCGACCTCAAAGGCAGTTTATAGAAAGGGAAAGTGAGAACCATTGTAGTGCCTCTCTTTTTTTGTCTCTGCTCTCTTTCTGCAGACACCAGGTTTGTTTTAAGAGGTCAATCCAGCTGCCAGCGGGCAAGTTTAAACACATTAGGGAAGCCAGTCGACACCCAGCTGGTATAATATTTAAAGATTAGTTACATATACAGAAACTAAACAAATGAAGCCTCATCACAGCCGCACATTATGTTTGATGTGGTGCCGTACATTTGTGATCAAATACAGAGTGACTTAACAAAAAAACAGGTTAAATGAAGCTCGTATGCATTCAAAGTCTGTTTTTGACCGCTAAGATCTTAATCCAAAAACAGCCTCCGCTGCATCTTTGACCTACGAGTGCTCGGCAGCCTCGAGGCGCTGAAAGGTTTAGTCCTTTCAAACATTCTCCATGAGGGAAGCCTTTTTCAAAGCTTCAGGTCAATAGAAGTGGAAAAGGGAAGCTGTGAGGCTGCCTGGGAGTCCAGGGCCATAAACGCGTTGGAGTGTGACCTGGTGCCTGCTAAGGATACATGAATATTCATGTTGAATTCAACTTTTTATTCAACCATTAAGTTTCCTTAAGGGTCACTAGGCTAGTTTCACAAACGTTCCCTGTCATGACTCACAATTTAGAGAGTGTGTGAAGTCAGATGTTGTACTAGATGTTATTTAAACTTCAGTGGCAAAAATAGCAGTTTGTAAGTTCAATTCATTACATGAATCAGTTGAAACTGTCCATGCAAGTGAACTGCATCAAAAACTCTGATTCAACAATTTTCTCGTGTCAATTTAAAATGCACACTATAAACATTCACAAGACTCTGTGTTCATTGAAATGTTTTAGTAAAAATATAGTGAGATAATTTCAAACTTGATTAAAAAATTCACTCACATCATACTTTAAAATGCATGATATAAACGCTCATGTCTTTGTGTATTAATTATTAATGTTTAAGGAAAAATATACAAAAGTAAAAACGGTATTTTATTAAAAAATTAAATATTCTTCCGTGGGCCCCATTTGATGAAATACTGATATTTATTTTAAATTAAATATTATATATTCTTTTTTTTTACTTTTTTTTTATTAATTATTATTATTATTATTTTATTTATTATTATTATTTTATTTTTTGTATTATTGGTAAAGAGACATCTTTAAGATTGTAAAAAATTGTTTTAAATTGTCTTCCAATAAAACTTACTTGACAAAAAATATTATTCTTTCCTCATTTGATGAAATATTGCACCTATATTGTTTTGTGTTGTCACAATACTGGAATTTCAAACTTCGATAATATATCATGAAAAATATCGATTTTCGATTACATTTTCGATACCACAAGTAAACAGTGAGTAATAAAGAGCAAAGAAACAAATTCCAAACGATAACACAAATAAATACAATAGAATAAAGTAGAGCTGCACGATTCTGGATAAATTGCTAAATCACAATTTTTTGTTTCAAATAGAGATCACGATTCTCCCACGATTCTGAACAGTCAATAGACATCTAAACAAAATAACATGCAATCTACTAGAGGTTCTGACAAAATGTTAATTGCTGCAGTCTATTTTAAATAATTTAAATTACTTTTTTTTTCTTTTTTTTTTAATAAATGATTTAATGACTCACTCATAAATACTTCACTTGTTTCATTACTGGATGAATCAGTGTTTTTGAACAAATCTCTTGAATGAACGATTCAATGACAACTATATTTTCTATATACCTATATAAGTCACTCGATGTAATTGCCAAGTCACTTTCAAAAGGATTTGCTCTAGTTTGATTGCTACCGTCGACATCAGTGTTTATATCAGAATTATAAACTTTTCTGCCAGTGCTTCTGTGATAATATGAATATTTATGAACTGATTTCTCTGGATCAGCGGCAGCGTGAACGCAGATCTGAATGTTCCAGTGTGATTTAGTCAAAGGTTTAATAGACATAGCCGAATCGTTGTCACTGAGGAATGAGAAATTTGAGCTGCTGTCACTTTAAGAGCATATGCACGGATTCAATATACTGTTACACAACATGCATTTTCTCCTATTTACGTTCTAAAACTGACTGTGTTTACTTAAACTCGCCAAGAGTTGACATTTTGTATGTTTTTGAGTGCAATAAGCCATGAAAAAGAAATCAATTTGGTTCTCGCAAGCTGTTTGAAAGGCGGCTTTATGAGAGCGCCACATATAGATCAGAGGTGCACGCGGTTTTGATCTGAACATGAAACAAGCGGGAATGAGTAAAATGATGTGTAATACAAGCACTATTCAAACAGAGCGAATGAAACAAGTGAGTGACTGGAGGCAGGTGTGTGTCAATTCGTTATCGGAGAGAGTGAGAACGTGAAGCTGGTATCAGGTGTATCGATACTGCAGAAAAGAAGTATTGGAACCGTTTCAGATATTTCAGTATTGATGCATCGAAATATCAATATTTTTGACAACACTAATATTGCTACATTTATACTTTATGTATATATAGTGGTGCAATAACTGTGTTAAACAAGATTTGGCCAATTATTTTATAATCATTATTCTTGTAATTATAATGACTCTTTGAAACTAAAACAATTAATTGAGAGACTACATGGAATATTTGCGCTTGTAAAAATGTAGGCATAAACATAACATAACAGGGCAAAAACTGGGTGAACAGAAACTAAAACACACTTGTCCTTATACATTCAAAAGAAATTCCTAAAAACCTTAAATTCATATTAAAAACTGATTTTTGATGATAAAAAAAAGCTCATGGACATGTTATGCATCAACAACCCAAATTCCAATATCAAGATATATATTAAATATTAAATAAACTTCAGCTCCATGCCCATGAGGACAATCATACTGTGAAACGGTCCTGTGATGCCAAGGGAAATAGACTCATGCTGCCTTCCTCCTACTCTCGTCAATCAGCCCCTGAATTGTTGTTTAAACAATTTTCAAACACTCTTGATATCAAAGGATATCTAATGTTGAAGTCTTTCACCACAGCAATTTCTGATCTGTGATGGCACTTCTGCTGCTCTGTGCCGGCAAAATTCAATTAAAAACAACTAATCTGAAACGTTATTAATTTAATCTGCATGCTGGGGCCCTCAAGGGCTTTGGTCTCAAAAAACAAGAAAAAACAGCCTCAACTCTTGCACATGGGATCTCAAATGTAGGCTGTTTTTCAGTTCCAGCCAAAACAAGCCTTTGCACATACTATTTCTGGTGGCTTTTAGAGCTGCTCCCATTCTGCTGACGGAAGCTAGGAAGACACGACAGAGTATCACTGGATCACATGACGCACCATACACACTCACCTTGACTGGATGGCGAGGTAAATCGTTCGACGGAACGCGACCAAGTTCACCTCTGTCTGGTCGAAGATGGTGACTTTTTCTTGTTCTAAATAAAGAGAAGAAAAACAGGAAAGAGAGCCAAAAAGATAAAACTGTCTGGCTGAAGATTTTGTCATATGATATGTCTCCCTCCAGAGGTCAATAGTACATGTTCTTTGCAGAGTGATTTTAATTCACAGGCTCAAAGCCTTTTTTGAAGAAGCAATTAAGAGAGCTAAGCTCATCTGATCACAAGAACAAAACTAAAGAACAGCAGAGAGAGACACAGCTTACACTGTCTGCCCTCAATGACAGGGAGTACTTAAGCCCTTAAATTATAATCAACGAGACATCCTACAGAAGTGACAAATTCAGGAACAAGAACATCTAAAAACAGAAGAGTGCTGCTCGATGATGTGTTCAGTCATTTTCTTTTTCTTTTTTTTGGGAGGGGGGGGGGGGGGGGGGGGGTAAATTTGAACCAAATTTAAATTTACCAACATGGTAAATTTAAACTGAAATACTACACATCTCAAAGTAATAAATGTTGCAGCACTTTAATTAAAAAAATCCAATTATTATACATTTCAAATGGCCCGCAGCTTGTCTATCACAATACATTATATGTGGCAAATCATGCAGTTTCACAGTCAACACAAGGTGACAGCACTAGATTTTAGGCAAGGTGACACAGTAAAGTGTGAGTGAAACAACATTTGATAACTGATAAGCGCTGCCATTTCTGTTGCTTATGAGAAACATTAAATGTGCCACACCATTTATTAGCTCTGCCCAAAATATAGTGCAGCATGAGCTCAGAAAAAATGCCTTTTCTCTCTGACCATCTCCATCACGCGACCAGTAAACAGCGCAGTGGGATCCAGTGAGGAGCATTCGAGTGTGCAGAGGTCTCTGATACAAACACAAATGTCTTGGTGATTTAAACTAGTTTAAAGCCAGATGAAACCAGCGCTGACATTCTGAACAACACTGGAAAACAGTCCACAAATCACAAACATTTATGGATTTACTGTAGTAACACTAACAGTAAACATGGTATAGTGGCAGAAATGTGGGATATTCATATAACATTTTATTATATTATGTAGACATGTATTAAATATTAAGGGAGTAGGGCTAATGAAATGAAATCATATGGCAACAGAAACTTTTGTTATAAGATAATTTTGTGCTTTTGTATCTATACTAAATGTGTTGACAGACTAAATACCATAAAGCCATTCTAGATAGGCCTACCATAGAAACAATGTTGTTCATTTTAATAGGAGTAGAGTTCTAACTCAGTAAGAATATTTAAATTCTACCCTTTAAAATTTTACAATGTTATTGTTTTGTTAATGAAAATTAAATTAGTTTCTATTAATGAAAATTAAAACATTTATTTTATATAATATAAAAATTAATACAAATAAATATTAAAAATTGTGTCCACAACAACGAATTTAGCCTCTTTTTAAAGAAATTTGGACACACCTGCCTTAATATGGTCAGTTTTCATAGTCAGATCAGCTACTTTCATGACAGTTTGAAGAGAATCTTTTTGAAGTCTACATGTTTTACAGCATCTAAAAGTAACCATCAGCCACTTGCGTACTGAGGTTTGTTACTGCCACAATAATGTAAATGTTTAACAGGACATTGGATTGCCCAAGCATCTGCATTCTTCCGTAGAGCATGTTTCTGGCCTAAAACTAAATTATGACTGTTTTAAGTTCAAGAAACATTGTTAGTGGACCTTAGGAAAAAAAAAAAAAAAAAAAAAAAAGATCCGTTTAATGCCTGAAACAATGTGCTACACTCTGGAACAGGCAGTCTCCTGATGACCATAGTGTTTTATGCAGTTTTCCTCAACACAAGGACCCAAGGGACCACATAAGCAGGATTATCTAGGGGAACTAATGCAAAGCATTGTCCCCAAACACCCGCACTCACATAAGAACTCAATGAGAGGATAGCACCACTACCGCACCACTACCACATATAGTATTCAGTGTCATATAGTAACACTGAATATTAATACAGTTGTGCCCATTTTTCTCAAAGTATATAGTAAAGCATGAATATTTAAAATGAATACCTTCTCTAGCTGCCTCCTCTTCATCTTCCTCCTCATCGTCGTCTTCATCTCCACTGCCACCAGCGTCATCGCCAGAATCGCTGCTTCCTTCGTCAAGAATTTCTGAGGTATGAAAACAAGACAGATTAATTACATTTTTAATTAAAATAAATAAATAAAAAGTATAATCTTTAAAATAATTTAAATGTTTTTAATTATTAAACACACAAAAACACAACAAACTGTGGTTGGTAACTTCATATGTTGGTCAGACGCAGGGTTACTAGTTTCACTTTGTATTTAGGTTTACAATTTCAATTTCAATTGTGTTTTAATTTTAATGGTGCATAAATAGCTTTAATTTCATTGGTAATTTTGAAAAAAAAAAAAATGTTATATACATTTGTATTTAGTTTCCATTCATTCACTATGGATATGAATTACATCAGATCATCAGGCATTGAAACCACGGAAAAAAACTGCATTTCTGTTTAGGTTTCATTCACACTGACTGCACATTTATACCTACTTTGTTTTTATCTAACAAAAATAACCTTGGTCTTCCTAACTAACTGAATGGTTCTGGGCCAGAATAAGCTGTAAAGTAGACCAGAATTCATGCCGATAGTTTATTTGTCTTTAATACAGAGCCAGACAAGTTGCATTACTGTAGAGAACTCCAGTGCTGGTCTCTATCAGTTAAAATTTCATCATTCATTTGAATTTGACTTTAGGAAAAAGTGACAAGCGTAACAAACACACTCTGGTCTTTGCCCAGGTCCCATGTTGGCATCTTAGGACATAACTATGTACTGACACTTCCTCCACTGCTGAAGGATTCCATAGGCTTTGCTTCTCAAGCCGTAAACGGAGTAATCATCTTCGCATCAGAGAACAAGTATCTACAATAGTTGCAATCAAGGGACAACATTTCAGCTTCCTGTACCATATGGCGGTCTCCTGTCCTTTGTACAATTAGTACACTATTAAAATTCAAATGCACTAGCAGAGACGGTGCATCAGAGGGCATCTCTTTTAATAGGCTGTAATGAGAAGAATGGAATATGCGTATAGCTAACGAGTCATTAACTCACCCCGTTTAATTGCTTTGTACTTCTCTTCATTCTCCAGGAAGTTGGGATCCAACTTGAAGACATCTGCAAAAGGAATATTGTTGATGTAAAGTAGACATTTGTTTGCAATTACACGTTTCACAGCAATTAAGTCAGTGCCAATGAGATGTAATCAGAGGCAATTACCCATAAAGAAAAATTTGCTGTGTATTAGTCGCATTACATAAAAAGAGCTTAATGTGATAATGGCTGTTCATGCTCCCCGAAGGCCTGCTAGTATGGATTTTCAATTAGTGCACTTTGTCTCAGAAGCCTCAGAAAAGATGCTTATCCGTAAACATCAGTACAGAGTACAGACAGAGGCTAAATATATAGAAGTGAGAGAGCAAAACCCTCAATTACACAGAGACGGAGCAGGAACTGCAGCCTCTGGTTTGAGAGCGTGCGTTCCATCGTGGGTGGCTTTAGAGAGAAGGAAGTCATCCATAATGATCGTATCAAGGTAATTAGCTGCTAAACATGAGAAATTGAGGCCTGGCAGGTTAGGTGAGTGAGGTAGTAAATCTTACTCACTCAACACATTCAGTAGCAATGATGAAAGCAAGAACAGGTTTAAAAAAAACAAAAAACAGTGGAAATAAAATAAAATAAAACTTGGGGCATGCGTTTAATCATGACTGACACAGTTAAGAATTAAAACTACACTATAGTTCAAAAGTTTGGGGTCAGTAATAACTTTTTTAAAGCAATAATAAATGAATGCTTTTATTTAGAGGGGATGCATTGAATTGATCAAGAGTGACAGTAAAGACATTTATAATGTTATTTCCATTTCAAATAAATGCTGTTCTTTTGAAATTTCTATTCATCAAAGAATCATGAAAAAACGTTTCATGGTTTCCACAAAAATATTAAGTAGCACAATTGTTTTCAACATTGATAGTAGACTGAAGTAATGATGCTGAAGGGAAGTTACACTTTAAATAAATTACACTACATATTAATAATATTTCACAATATTACTGTTTTTACTGTATTTTTGACTAAATAAATGCTCCCTTGGTGAACATAAGAGACTTATCTAAAATCTAAAAATCTTATCAACACGAAACTTTTGAACAGCAGTAACTAAATTCAAATTCCTTAAAACTAAAATCGGTACTTATTGAAATCCAATCCAATCAGTAGTTTACTGGAATTTCAAATCAGTGGTTGCTGAAACTGTCAAATTTACAGTTTACAGAATTGTAAATAATTACTTTAATGAAATCTCAAAAACAATATTTATAAAATTATATTTAGCAAAAAAAGACTGCTAAAAATGCCAAAATATAAAATCAGTTGTAAATAAACATCCTAAACCAGTTTTAACTGAAATCTCAAATCAGTCATCTATTCATTCCAACTCCTTATATGAAGAAATGGAAAAGGTTTAAACACTCTGAAATGGCATGAATAAGTGTGTCTGATCTTACTTAAGATGTCCTCTGTGTTGTATTCGTCCTCCAGAGGAAGCATGTGCGTGAACTGGTCCTCCTCCTCCACTAGGTCAAGCCCTTCTGGGACGATGGGGTGGTCCTTAAACCCATCCTTCCTGATGGCAAACATCACCTCAATCATGTACTGTACACGCTTATCTATCTCTGACTCATGCAAGATGTTCCTCAGACGTTCAAAGATGGCTGGGAAAAAAAAATGACAGTGTAGATATAACGTAAGATACAATCATCCATTCAAAACTGATAACTAATAAAAAATAGTTGTAGAATGTACCATTGATGCCTCGGGGAGAGACCTCTGTCAATTTGAGACCACACTCTTTTAGAAAGCTGATGGCAACCTCCACACTGTCATCAGTGGGTCTTTCCAACAGCAGGGTTAACATCTCCAGACACAGGACTTCATGGGCCTGTAAAATTACAATAATACAGTACATTTAAACACCCCTATTCTACAGTCTAAACAAAAATCTGTTAAAGCTCCAGAAGAACATACCACATTCTGGTTGATGAGATGAGCCACGAACTTGGACGCTGTGAGACATTGTTGCTGAAAAGATACAAGAAAAATTAGAACATTATTTAAATCACTGCTCTTTTTAGAAACCGACAGCCAGCTTCCTAAATGCTTACTTTATCATTCCTTCTGTAACCTTTTCGGAAATTGAGGATAAGTCTCTTGAGGATAAGTTCTCCGATCTGAGGAAACTTGGAGTTGATGATGGCCACCACAGCAGAGTACACGTGGGTGAAGATGGGAGAGGCAGCCTGGGCCTGAAGTGTAGACCTGGCCAGAAGACCCCTGGAGAGAGACACACCAGTGTTTTGTAGTTGTTCTGGTGCAACTTCACAAGATCAACAAGGTGCGTGGAAGAAAAGCGAAAGAAGCTTTGGGAATCTACCAGCAACACTTATGAAATGGAGCGATCAAAATAGTCCAAAAATGGAGCTGAAAAGATACAACTCTTTATTTTGCCAATGCTTTTCGACGTACAGGCCTTCATCAGGGCTAAAAATTACAGGTGCATAAAAGCTCAGTTTTGTCCACTGCACTTATCACATGCATTTTGGAATTGAGCATTTGGCCAAATGAAGATATCTTAAGAGGTAGCATAATGCTGCCCACTTTCTAAAACAGACTTCAAGCTGGGATTGTGCCTATGACGTCTTTAAAAGCTGCCTATGTAGACAGCACACTAGGAACAAAGTCATAGATCAGTAAAGCACAAAATCAGTAGTCATTACCTGCCCCTCACAATATTCTCCTGCAGCAGCTCTTGAATAATGTTGGCAATATTGGAAACGTTCACTTTGTTGATCAGACCATTGATGGATTTCTTCAGGGCTTCCCAGCTCATCCTCTGATACTCAAAACTGTGAAATTAAATAGAAAAGAATGGATGAAAAACCAACTACACTGATCCCATGATGCTGTATCTCTTGACGGAGACACGTTCAGCCTGTTAACAGAGCAGGTAATCTTGAATTTCTAATATTTGTCTTTAGTGCAACATAATAGACCATTTTAAAGGTCACAGTTTGCACAACTGTAATAGCAGGACAAAACCTTCAAAGCTGTCTGCTCTCCAGTCTGAACTTCAGCACGAAACAGCATGCATGGAAAAACGCTGATGGCGAGTCGTACTCGGATTCTTGGAGAACAGCTACTCCCCCTCCCCCATCTAATTTCCTGCCCTTAGCTGCTCTTGAGACTGATCTCTGATGTATTGTCTCGATCACCTGTCTTTCAGTGTCTTGCCTCAAGCACACTCCACTCCTGCTATAGATATCCCACATCCCTAAGGGACACCTCTTTATTTCCTGGCTGGTGACCTCTATTCCCCAGCATGAGGAAATTTAATCGACCCCTTCATTGAATTCATGTGGATGTGTTTCCCACCATCAATAAATCACAATCTATTCTTATCACAATGTCTAAAAAGACTGCAAAATCAATAAAGTTCAAGATGGACCATCTTACCTGATGATCGCTCCTCATTAGAGCTGGGCAATAAACCTAAAAATTATATTTCTATATTTTTCAGCCTTTTGACAGTATTCAATAAATACTTTAGTAATTTATCTGCTCTAAAAATGGCTTAAAGAGCTGATCATTATTAGGCATTTGAAGCCAATTAAATAAAAAATACATCCAAATGTTTTAAAGGTGCTCTAAGCGGAGGCTAGCTCGACCCTCCCTCCTCCTCATCCCGTCCCCTCCCTCTTCGTTCTGTGTGTTCCTTCTTTTCTTTGCTATTTGTTCATCATAACGTTGTCTCTTTGGCCGTGTGTTAGCCATATCAAAATTCAAGAGAATATAATTCTAACGTTAGTCGTTGTCTAGGACATCTCTCCTCTAGCTTACTTCCCTCTTCATGCTTCTCTCTCCTCCACTCCCCACACCCCCCCTTCATGTGCCAGCACACTAACCCTCCAACCCCCACCCCCAAATCATTCTTGTCGGTTATTGGCTGGAACACGGTTTGTTATGTTTCGTGGTCCAGGCTGGGCCAGTTTGTTTTTGTTGCCGTTTGTGGAGCCTGAGCTGTCTACAGAGACTGTGTTTTTTTACAGTGTGTTCAGGGGACAGGCAGCTAGCAAATAGTGAGGAGATGTTTGCTGTATGTGACCAAAAAAAATTCAGCCTAAAAAGCGCTTGACAGCGCTTTTAATAAAAACATTTATCTATTTTCTCACACACTGTTTTTCACAAGAACACCAGGGAAATTGAATGAATAATTTATTTATAAACACTAAAATAACAAATCAAAGTAAAAAAACTGGATTTACCTACATAACCTACTGGTCAAAAGTTTGGGGTCCGTTAGATTTGTTTAATGTTTTTGAAAGAAGTCTCTTATGCTCAATAAGACAATAATGTTTTAATATATTCAATCATGTATTTAACAGTTGTGCTGCTTAATATTTTTGTGGAAACCATGAAACACTTTTTTTTCCCAGAAATCTTTGATGAAAGGAAAGTTCAAAAGAACAGCATTTATTTGAAATAGAAATCTTTTGCAACATTATAAATGTCTTTACTGTCACTTTTGATCAATTTAATGCATTCTTGCTGAATAAAAGTATTAATTTTTTTTTTTAAAAATTTGTACTGACACCAAACTTTTGAACGATAGTGAGTATTTTTACAAAAATATTTTAATAGGAAACATTATGCGCTGATTCAAAATAATTTCCATTCCCTTTAGAGTTTTGTACTGAATCATTGCGATGGACAGTTTGAAATAAATAAATAATTTCATTTAAATCTACAAAAAGTGAAACCAACCTGCTCTTGTCAGTGATCTGAGCCTGCATCATACGCAGTTTGGCCGGTGGGATGTAGGCCCCACCGGTGCGGGTCAGGATGGGGTCCAGTGCTTCCTTCCTCTTCTTCACTGGAGGCTGCTCGGTGGAAGGTTTATCATTTTTGTCTGGGGAGGCTGACCTTCCCCTCCTCCTGTGTTCCCAATCCCTCTCTCTGCTGGAGCGCCGCTCGTAACGATCCCGATCGCCATAGCGTTCTCGATCACGCTCACGCTCCCTGGATCTGATGCGAGGATAGCGGAGAAAACGTCATAACTGAAAGGTGCAATTTTTTACATTTGGATGAAAAAGACAACAGCAAATTTGTCAAGAACATAATCACCCGGACCCCTCACCTACGACCCCTTCCGTAACGTTCTTGAGGAGAGCGAGATCTGGAGCGAGATCTAGAGCGGGATCTTGACTGTGACCTCTTTTCATCCCTGAAATAGAGAAAAACAGCAAAGTTTTTAAGAAAGGTCTGAATTCTACATAGATTTTTCCTAAATCAAGAATAACAAAAGTTTTACCTCTCAGGTGAGGAGCTTCTTTGTCTGTTTTTGCTCTCATCGTCAGAGGCACGCTGAAACAAACAAACACATAGAAATTTTAATTGGATAGCACTGTATAAGGTACATATAAACTAGGGCTGCACGAAGGATCGCAATTTCCATATAATCGCACTTAGACCGATTTGGCTTATCGCGATTTTGAAATCGCAAAGGCTGCGATTATAAAAGCTTGTCATTGATGTATGGCACAGTAAAGGCCTGCGTAGGCCGTGTGCCAGAAGCTAGATATTTTAGTCAATAAAGTTTTAAATATGGATATTTTTCTTACACGAACACATCGCTTCACTTCAGAAGGCCTTTATTAACCCCCCCAGAGTCGTGTGGAGCACTTTTATCATGGATGGATGCATAATTCCGATTGTATTTGTCTGGAAGAAGAATGTCATATACACCTAGGATGGCTTGAGGGTGAGTAAATCATGGGCTAATTTTCATTTTTGGGTGAACTATCCCTTTAACATTAGGAAAATGCTGTATGACTGTAACTCACCTTGATATGCGTAACACTACTCCTTATTTTGTGCCATACACCATCATCACTGTCGTCTTCACTGCTGTCGCTGTCTGAACCGCTGGCCCTCGCCACAGGACTGCCTGCTCGTGGACTACCATCTCTGATGCCAGAATCCTCAGGTTGAGCTGAACCAGAGCTACTCTCGTGTTTACCTGCTTCAGGGTTACACAACATTAAGAACAGGTTTTCAGACAGCTGCCACCATTCCAATTAAACTACAGTGATGAATGAACAAAGAAGATAAAGAGGGTCTAACTTCTTTTAAAAAGAATGTCAGAGAGGAGAACACCTCAATTCTTGGCCACACTTTGCTAGTACTGACAGTTCTCTAAATCAAGTATTCTGTTACTGTTGCACGGTACGCATGCCATCAAACCGCCCAGGGGTGCGTTTCCCAAAAGCTTAATTAGCCTTGTAAAGTTCTGTCTTTACCAGAATAGTTCAACAATTCAGTGTTTCCAAAGAATATATCGCCAACGAACATTCGCAAACAGAATCGCAAAGTTGTGTGGTTGGAACTACACCTCTTGACCTGTGGTCTGAAGCATAGTTTCTTGTTAGTATTGTAAGGGAAACAGGTCAATTTAGCTTAGGTAATTATTCATTAATTTATGGGGAATTTGAAAGAATCACTATTTTTACTTAAACGGGCAATAACTATCTTGTTGTGTCTGGATTGATGTCTTGGGGGCCAATCACGTTGGCGTGTTGGTGGATAAATGGGATACGGAGTCTTTCTCGTGGCTGAAGCTTTTAAGGCGAGACACTACAGGTGAATAGGGTAAAAAATTTAACTAGCAGATATCACCATGAAACTTTCCCAGTTGATTACCTACATTAAGATGAGAAAAAAAATGTATTACAAGTTTTCTGTAATTTAATGTTTAAATATGCAAATTAGGCAATATCTAATTAAATATGTGCTATTTTGTATATATTTTAAAAAACGAAATCTGAGTATTGGATAAAGCCAGGTTAAAAATATTTTTTTCATTGTGTTCACATATTAGATGGGAAAAAAAATATTTATTATTTTTATTTTATTTATGGATATCTACTTTTGTTATCTTGTAAATCAGAATATACTGTCAATAGCCTTTATTCGCCATGTTTTTTTGGAATAAAATGTTATATAAATCAGGCTAGGAATAATATATTTACAAATCCCTCTGTAAATGTCTTCATAATATAACTAGGTACAAGACTGGAAAGTTTGGTGTATATAGGTGCTACTGAAGTGGAGATTTCGGACTTGGAGTATGAGAGAAAGGTCATTTTGAGAAAACGGGCTTTAAAGATTTATCATCAGCCAATGAGATTGCGCATTCAGCCCTTTTACTTTCACGATTGGTTGCTGATAAAAAGGAAATGACCATATTTGGATCCGACAGCATTGTACAGGAGAGAGAGAGCTATCCAGCGGTGCGTGATGACAGGGTGCCGGCAGCGATCGCGGAGCAGCGTGTTGATTAAGAACGCCAACTTTTGTTGAATTTATGAGAAATCTACAGACGCAAACAGACAAAGTGTAGTAAAATAAAGACCTAAATGTGTATTTCGGACTTTTTTTCACCATAAGTCTGAAAGAAGACATGTTATTGAAGACAAATATCCAAAAATCTCAAAATTGACCAGTAAAAAAACCCCCGATGTTTTTGCCTGCCGTGTCTCGCCTTAAGGCGTTTAAAGGTTGTTGCTAAACTTTGCGGCAAAACTGAACTTAGAACACGGGACTCAATGGAAAAAAATAAAACTAAGTAAAAGAAAGAAAAGTGAGACGAGAGTAGCTAGATGGCTTGAATGAAGCTGTTAACCCATTTTCTCTGATCTTGCTCTGCGGTCTTTGTCTACTCATCTAAAGCTTTGTTCGTGTCTTAAGATTCAGAGGAGGTCTGACCAATTAGACTTGGTCTTTAGTTCAGAGATTGCTGTTTCTCCTCCTCTCACCATAAATGACATGTTATCTGTGGTCTCTTAACTTCCTGCTCTAAGCAGAGAGTACAGTTTAGACATGATTCCTATTATAAGAATATGATACATTTTACACAGATTTCATTCAAGTCATCTTCAGAGTTATGAACAGACACACCCACTGGTACCAAACAAGGCACCCTTTCAATCAACCATTCAATAGTTATAATAATTGCGTGAATTATGTGTGATCTAAGCATAATATTCACATATATAGGTTGTACACATGATATAGAATTGAACGATGTTTGATTATAAGTCCGTCTAGCATTGTTTGGAATGATGTGATGCATTTTATATGTAAAAAACAAAACAAAAAAAACATCTCTTTTGTTTTTCCTGTGGAATTTAATCATGTGGTAAAGGAGTTCATTCAAAGGTCTTTAAGAAGAAAAAGGTCTGTTTTGGATCTTTTGTCTTGGGGATAGAAAAAAACCTCTGGCATTATCTTTGTGGGGCTCAAACTGTGCCATCTCCGAACCAACACATCTTTTACAAACTACCTAACATTGGCAACATTCTTCCTTTTGCTAGGCTCATCTCTTTGAAGCTTGCATGGCCATAAAGTACTTAGCTGGGGGTTTCTCTAGTTGGGATTATCTCTTCACAAGGTTTGTAGCTTCGACTGGATGGAGCCCACTTCATTCATGGTCCTAGATTGTTCTGTTCGAAGAAATCATCTCTATCCGATCTGCTCTCATATCCCACAGTATGGCATGAGGACTCAAATCGATCATGCTCAAGCAAATAATAAACTACAGTTTCTCCAATGATGCATCATACCTTTGTGGTTAAGCAGCGTGTTATGGTGGTGTTCGGGAAACGCACTCCATGCTTGGAGTCAAAGACTGATTTACATTTCTATTTAAGAATGATTCAGTCGATGATTCTCCCAAATCTGAAGTGACATTCAAACCAACAGAAACCAATAACTGAGCATTGAATCAGTGCCGGGGAGCATAAAAGCCCATGAAATAATCATAAAGAGCAGATCATTCTGCCGAGCTCACGACTGGGCCTGTGACTCAACACCTGCTGTTTTCCTGCAGATCCTTTTGTCAGTTCAAACACAGGCACCAAAGAAAGAGAACAAAAACAGTGAAGCTTTTATCAATGCAGTTTTCACTCTTCTTTCGAAGGCATTTACGATAATGACTTATCACAACACGCACACAACAGTGCAGAGGTTTAAAAATGAATGATGGGAAGATTATTGTTAAATGATCTTGAAATGCGTAATTGCTGCAGTCGCAGTGTGAAATGGCTCCCAGACAGCTGGTAACATTTCCCAATATGGAGCTCAATCTTTGCGGCAGCTTCGCTCTTAATGTCGAGCACAAAAAGGGTGTGATAATCACGATTAAAAACTGTACAGCCCTAAATTTAATATATTTTTATTTATAAATGTTATTTATTCCTGTGATGGCAAAGCTACACTTTCAGCATCTTTACTCTAGTCTTCAGTGTCACATGATCCTTCAGAAATCATTCTAATATGATGATCTAGTGCTCAAGAAACGTATTTACATTACTATTTAAGTTGATAACAGTTGTGATGCTTAATATTTTTGTGGAAACTGTGATAAATTCTTTTCCGAAATCTGATGAATAGAAAGTTTAAAATAGAAATCTTTTGTAACAAATGCCTTTACTGCACTGACTTTGACGTCACACCACATGCTGTACAAGTACAGTTGAAGTGAGAGATGCTGCGACCCTGTGGTCTCCTAGACAACTGCTTTTCCTATTGGAGAGACAAGTCAGACGTGACATTCTTGCGGGTTTTGTTTTTCAATATTACGTTGGTAAAAAGAACACACTGTGCCTAAATTGCATGCCAAATGTGAAATGTGCTGGCCTTATACATATTGACCACTGAATAACACAGCTTCCTAATAGGTGACGTGCCCCTAGGTTTTGTTAGGACAAATTATAAAAATCAGACTCATACGTGGGGAAAGTATTCTTGTGCAGGTTTCAGGAGGCTGGAGGACGCTTGTGTTGCTTTCGCTCAGGCAGATTTTGGATGTGCAACAGCTCAGCAGAAGGGATGATTGAAAGCATTTTATGGATGATATCACGGACTATGAGAGCTAGTGAAGTGAGACTGTTAGTGATGAGCTCCAGAGACTAGCGAGCAATAGATCAGATAAAGAGGCAGGAGCAGCGAGGTTACACGCGTCTGCAGCGCTACTTTGAGGCCGGATGCAGATGAGCCCTGAGATAAAGAGACCTCTATGGGAAAACACTGATTATTGACTTGACATTGTCTAGAAGAGTGCTTTTGGAGACACCCGAGGCATATAGTAGCATAATATTAACACATACACTACCGTTCAAAAGTTTTGAGTCAGTAAGATTTTTTAAAAATAAATGAATACTTGTATTCAGCAAGGATGCATTAAATTTATCAAAAGTGACATGAATCTTTTGTAACATTATGTCTATTTTTTTTTAAATAAATGCATCAAAGAATCCTGGAAAAAAAATGTATGACATTTTCCACATAAATATTAACTGTTAACTGTTTTTGACATTGATATTAATAATAAAAGTTTCTTGAGCAGCAAATCAGCATATTAGAATGATTTCTGAAGGATTGTGTGACACTGAAGACTGGAGTAATGATGCTGAATAGACTAAATTTCATTTTAAAATATACTAAAATAGAACACTTATTACAAATTGCAAAAATATTTTACAACATAACTGTTTTTACTGTATTTCTGACTGTATGCAGCCTTAGTAAGCATACGAATTCAAAAACCCGTACTGACCCCAAAATTTTGAAAGGTAGTTCAAAAGTTCAAACATGAAGTCATTCAACAGTAGTATTGTTTTTCACAACAACATCCAATGTCAGGATGTAATGATATATATTTCATAACAATGAGCATAAATATCTTTACAATTCTGAATCTTATCCATCACAAAAAGTAAAGGCTCAAATCTAAGACTTTCACGATTATGACATTTTGGCTGGCAATGCATTTTTATTTCCTTAGACACTAAAAACTAATATCATTTCATCAATATCAGGGTAGGCTGATGAATAAAATACTAATATTTTCCTTGGATTTTGTTTTTTTCTTTCAAAAATGTCCATTAATGTACTTTCTGAATAAAAACATTGCCTAATATCATTTAAAGCAGGATATTCCAATAAAATACTCTTTACAGTCAAGGAAGACTTAAAGGCAATCACATAAAGGCCATTCTTCCCTTTCAATAAATATACATGAGTAAGTTTAGTGTGACCAATTCAATCTGATAAAGACAGTCGTTGGTATAAACAAGCCTTTTGTTTGAGGTCATTTTTCACATCAACTGAAAGGTTCTAGCTACACAAACCGCATGGCCACCCACAACAGGTGCGTCTACAGTGAAGCATTACTGTGTCACCGTGTTTGTCCTTGTGCTGACTTAGGGAATGTTGGAAGTAGGTCTCAGCTGTGAGGTAACAAGCAGGCTTATGTGCCAATTTAGTGCTGAGGCAACAGTATTCCGGTCATCAGAAGTACGGTTTGTTCTACTGGAGCTAAACTTTGGATTATTTTTAACCATAATATTCAGAGGATATAGGGTCAGTGGCATTATGATTTAAAGGGACAGTTCAGCCAAAAAGGAATTCTGTCATAATTGATTCACTTTTATTGTTGTTCCAACCCTGTATGACTTTGTTTTTTGTGTTTTTTTGTCCATATAATGAAAGTCATTGGGGTGTAATGTTGTTCTGGACCCCATTGGCTTTCATTGTAAGGACAAAAACAGTTAAAATATTGATAAAAATCAATATTGTGTTATTGTGTTTTACAGAACAATGAAGGTGAATACACAACAGAAATTTAATTTTTTGAGTAAAAAAACACTATAAAGCATGTTGTTGTAATGCTGCTTAGTATGTGACTATTGCTTGAATGCTACAGAACCAAACAAAATCAAAAGGACAAGCTCACCAACAACCCTCCTGCGTTCATCACCATCACTGTCTCCATTCTCAGATGAACTTGTGCTGGCCTTTCTCTGTCGCTGCTCAATTTCTCCTGGGCTGGGAGGCTGGAAGAAAGAGAGAGGACATAGAATAAGAACTAGTGCAGTAAAGTACAAGTACAGTAGGTCTAAGTGTACGTGTGTGTGCAGTAGTAGCAGTGTGCTAGAAAAGAAGGACAATGGCAGAGGAATGATTTCTAAATAAAGCCCAAAACCTGTGTCATTGTACAGCCCTGCTTATACCTTGTACATTTGTCTCAGGTGATCAGACAAGAAGTGAAAAATATTGCTATTTATATCTTGTATTAACACGCATATGTGTCCTGTGACCGCTTGAGTATGAATTTTGAGTTGATGGTCTCTGATGACTTCTGAATGTGGTTTGAGCTAATGGGAAAACATTTTGGACTCAATTTACACCTCTATTTAAGATGAATATCTACATAATTATTGCACACTAATATTATTACTATCTATTATTCTACTGATTATTAAATGGGATATTGTGGAAATATTGCTGATTAATCATGGAAAGGGAAAATATTTTTTTTTATATAAAAATGTAATTTAATAAACCAACAAATATTTTTCTTCATGATTGTTCTTGCTAAATAAAACTATTAAAAATTGTTTTTATGATTGTAATAAAGCTGAAAAAAATCTAAAATTAGATTTAAAAAAATTTAAACTCAAAGACAACAGACAATAGATGTTGCCTTAGCAACTGACTGAAAAAAATAAGTTTAAGTTACTCAAATTAGAAAAACTCAAATTACAATAAATTAAAAAGAAATGTGAAAAAAAATAAATGACAGAGACATACAATTATTAACATTTCATTTTAAATAAATGTTTCTGCAGAATGGTCTGCATTTTTTCCCAGCTGCAGCTTAAAAATATTGATCACTCTTCAAGCCAATCAATTGTACTATCTATTGGACCAGTATGGTTTTATTTAACATAACTGCATAATGTTATTTTTGTATTATCATGATGCATGTCTTATTTGCATGTCTATGCACTTTGTGGTGAATTGTTTTCAGTCTGTAACTCTGTATTGATATTTATTGCATGGACATTTGCTTTATTACTAAGTGTTTATTACAAAATGCTATATTATGAAAACAAAATGTATTTAAAGGGATAGTTCACTCAAAAATCGAAATTCTGACAACTGTCTCACATTCAGATCATTCCAAACCATTATGACTTTCTTTCTTCTGTGAAACATAAAAGAAGATATTCTGAGAACCTTTTTTTTTTCTGTCCATACAATGGATGTTAATGGGCTTCAGTGTTTTCTGGTTCCCAGCGTTCTTCAAAATATCATCTTTTGTGTTAACAGAAGAAGGAAATTCATACCAGTTTGCATTGCAACAACATGAGGGTGAGTATATGATGACGACAATTTCTTTTTTGGATGAACTATCCCTTTAAGAACTGTCCAGTTGTGACCAGAATAGCTTAGCCTTAGATGTTGATATCAAACAAGCATTATTTTACAAAATAACCAAGATCAAATGACAGCATTTACTGCAGAATTGGTCATGCAAAACACTTCTGACAGTTATACAGCATTTTGCAGTAGAGAAGTAAACTCCAATTACAAGCAGCACTGAGAAATAATCAGACGATCTATCAGTGAACTAACATCTGGATCTGCAGCAAAGGCATGACACTCTCCCAGCAGCTGCAAAGCATCGCTCTCTCAATTCGATTTCCCTGAATATGCCGCTGACAGCTGCCACTGTCACCGTTTCAATCAAAATTCAATTTGCTGTTTCAGCAGGACGGGCTGTGGGCAGGAAGCAGATTTGTTTTCTGGGGGTGTTGATAATGCGAAACTCTTCATGCTGTTCCTGCATCGGCCTCAGACGGATGTGGGACACTCAAAGAATAGCCATGAGCTTGCTTTCCTCCATATAAAAAAACAACAACAACAACAAAAAAAAAAACAGTCTCACTCGACATCCTATCTGTTCCCACTGAGCCTAATCCCAGGCCGAACGCAGTGGGCGGCTCGAGTGATTTCTGCAAGCTTATGGGAAACTGGTCTTTCAAACATGGATCTGCCATTCAGCAGGTAGGCTGGTATTTCAGAGTTACACATACACTGAGAATGCTGAGCGCTCGAGGAATAAATCATTCAGAAACACAGTGCCTGTCTGACATCAAAAAAAGGATAATAAGTGGACTGAGAGCCATATCAGCACTTTATATAAACCCCAAAAAAGCTTGACCGGAGTTTCTTTCAGTGCCAATGAAGCGCTTTCTTGATATTATTGCAGGAGTAAATAAGAAAAGAAAAGAAAAGAATCACAGCAACTAATCAATAGCTGGATCATGGTTTAAACCAGGGGTGTCCAATCCTGCTCCTAGAGCTGCACGATTAATAGTTAAATGATCGTAATCTCGATTCAAACACCCACTTGATCTCATTCCTAAATGACTCATTCCTGATGTCTATTAAACCTTTGACTAAATCACACTGGAACATTCAAATCTGTAGTGGCGCTGCTGCTGACCCAGAGAAAGCAGTTGTCATGTGTAGTTGTCTTTTCAACCACACACAGTATCATTATTTCTGTCTTACATATTCATATTATCACTGAAGTACTGTGATAAAAATAGAGCAAATCACCTTTTGAAAGCAACTTTGATTATTGATTACATCATCACACCAGCAGGTGGTGACAAGTGACAGTAAAAAATTTATTTGTCATTGAATCATAAGAGATTTGTTCAAAAATGCTGATTCATCCAGTAATAAGTCATTGAATCTAATCATTTAGTTTTTTTTTATATATATAATTCAAATTAAAACATTTTAAATTGTCTGCAGCAATTAACATTTTGTCAGAACTGCTAGTAAATTATGTAATTTTGTTTGGTTGTCTGTTCAGAATCGTAAAAAAAAAAAAAAAAAGTTTAGCTCTAAAACAGTTGCCTGAAAGTTTCTAGAGATCCTGAAGACTGTGATTAGCTGGTTCATGTGTGTTGTTGAACTGGGGCAAGAGCTAAACTCTACTGGAAGGCTGATCCTCCGGGAGCAGGATTGGACACCCCTGCTTTATATCATGTTAGGAGGGATTGCATGTAACCTGTTAGAGCAATAAAGAAACAAAATAACATAAAAATACAGAGCTGGATGCATCCTAAACAAGTCAAGAAAAGGAAGAACTTGTTCTTAAAGGGTTAGTTCACCCCAAATTGCAAATTCTGTCATCAATTACTCACATTCATATCGTTTCAACCAATAAGACCTCCGTTCATCTTCGGAATTTGGAGCACAAATTAAGATATTTTTAACAAAATCAGAGACATTTCTATCCCTACTTTGCAGTCTATTCACCCAAAACTCTGACGCTTCAAAATGTTCATAAAGAGATTGTAAAAGAAATCCATTTGAATCCATTTTGGAAAGACATAAGAGTGAGTAATTGATTCATTCAGTGAACTAACCTTTAAGGGTTGTAAAGCAAGTTTAATTTAATACAATTAAATTATACATTATGTTATGCATTATGCATTATGTTATTACTTTTAATGTTTCAAGTCATTTTAGTATCATTTATGTAAAAATAATATTTTCGTTATGTTTACATCTAGCTCCAAATACAGAGAAAGTCTAAAAAATGAGGTGAAGTAGTCAAGTGAAGTCACCTTCATTTATATAGCGCTGTATACAATAAAGACTTTTAAAAAAATTATGTATTTCAGCTGTTATCCAGTTAAGTGTTGATTCAGTTCTGTTGTAAAGATCATCAATTATTAAATTAGTTTAAAAAGCAGTTCTGCAAAAATTGTCATCGTCTAGCTCAGTTCAGTTCTCATTCAACAGCGTCAGTACAGTCAGATCAATAATATCGCTGAATATTATGTAAAATACCTTTCATTGGTTCAGTTTAAGTACTTAATTCACTGGATTATTAGACATTACCACATGAATATTTAACATGTTCTTTCATTACAAATAACTATATCATGATATGTACACCACTTTTTTTTATTACATTTATTTTTAAAGAAATATTAATATTTGTATTCAGCAAGGATGCATTCAACTGATCAAAAGTGAAAGTAAGGACACTATAACCATAAAAAATATTTGTTTCAAATAAATAGTTTTTTATTTTCCATATATCAAAAACCGATCACAGTTTCTACAAAAATAAGCAGTTTTCAACACTGATAATAAGAAATGTTTCTTGAGCAGCAAATTATCACATTAAAAGGATTTCTGAAGGATCATGTGACACTAAAGTCTGGAGTAATTATGCTGAAAATTTAGCTTTGCCATCACAGGAATAAATTACGGTTTAAAATAATATTTGTTATAATAATATTTCACATTATTACTGTTTTTACTGTATTTGTAATCAAATAAATGCAGCCTTAATGAGCATTAGAGACGCATTTCAAAAATCTTAACCTTAAACTTTTGCACTGTAGTGTATCATTACTGTGGAACAAACATAGTCATGATGTGACATTAGATAGTTTCACTGTGGACCCCTAGTTTGATGATGTTTTAAGAGCCCTCCAAGAACAGTGTACAAGCAAAATTAAAACAATAAAACACTTTAACATAGTCTGTGCCAAAATATTAAATTAATGGCATTCGGTAGTTTGTTAATCACATAAGGACAATGTCTGTTTTTATTCACATTCAAACAGTTTTGTCAAATCAAAAGTCTTTGAAACGACATGAACCCATAAGTAAATAAAACACTGCATGGAGAAGTGCCAGGAAAATATAGGGACGTATGCATGCACAAATACAATAACGTATAAATGGATCTTCTCATAATGAAATATAATCTGCAATATGAGAACATTAATTTAAATAGACCAATTATTTCAACAAACCCTCCCATAACTGTCTACGATTGTAATCTGATTGTTTTCAAATGGATTTCCATTATATATGAAACAATTAGACCTAGTTAGTAAATAAGATGGCTATATGTTGCTTAACAATTTTTAGAAAACACAGAACATGTCTAAAAAATATGTTTTTGTGACTTGATCACATGTTATGGTTTATAACCTTGTCCTTTAAATAACTAGTCTAGGGAACTTAGCCTAACTTCACTAAGAGAGAATCAAGGGACTCATAAATGACTAGTGTGTAGCTGTATGAAACAACATAACGTTACGTTTATTCAGTGTTTATAACCATGTTACACACAACTGACCCCACACAGACTAAAGCAGCGCTAGCATCTGCTCCATGTGTGCAGGCCTTCCTCGTAAAATCCAGCTAAACATATCCTTAACCCACTTTAAACGGCCTTTCGCAGTCAAACATACATACTACTGTTAAACCGCGGTTGATTGATGATGCCCCTACCTCGTTTCTGGATGTAGGACTCATATTCAACACCGTCTTGGACTCGTTTGCCTCGGCTGCCATCTTTCCCGCCGTCTTCCGGAAGTGATGCTACGGATGCCCGCGAGGTTCCAAAGAGGAGCAAAACGCGTTTTCGTCAACAGCCACACTGCATTACTGAGCATATGCTGGATGATTATAACTGATGGAAAAAAAAAAATACTAAGCTCCAGGAAACAGATGTCTTGATATTATTACATTATATTAATGCCCTGAGGCTAATTTAATTCTTTGTCCAGGCCAGGGAAAAGTAACAGAAATTTAATGATTAATTAGATTAATTACTTTTTTACAAATATTGTTTACAGGAATCACAGGTGTATGTCTGATTTTTCAGTTAGTGTCTGGTGACTACTTCATCTTAGAACAGCCATCAAATTAATAGTTGTGTGTGTGTGTGTGTGTGTGTGTGTGTGTGTGTGTGTGTGTGTGTGTGTGTGTGTGTAGTGTGATGTTTCTTAATCCAAATTCTCAACAAAAAAAAAAAAATTACATTTTCTTCTTCTTATTATTTTTTTTACAAATTGTATCCATTTATTATGGGGAAGTTTAAAAGTAAGTTACAAGCCTAAAACAAAGGGATTTAGTTTAATTTACCCTATACAAACTTTAATTATAATTTATGATTTGAAACTTTTTAAAATAAATTATTCCAAAATCATCTAATCATGCTATTTGTGTTATTCTGTTTGTGTTATTCCCTTTTTGTAATGACACCTCCTCTGTACGTTTTCAAAATAGTTAGCAATACAAGCAAAGAAAAAATCATCAATCATTATGAACGTCATTCTCATTAAACTGATTTTATTGGGAATGATTGTGTTCCTTTTTTGAAAGAAAACATGAATATATTGTTATCCTTTGTAAATGAATCTGAGGTTTAAAGCCATAGTGCATAAATTGTGTGAAGTATACTATAATTCCCTTTTCAATTCTATTTTTGTAAGTCACCTTTGCAAATCACATCAGTAAGTGCTTTCTCACAGAGACATCACTGACCTGGATCATTTCCTTTCTCTCATCATAATAGCACATGAAAAAGTCCCTTGAGCAAAACAGAAGGAATGCTGTGTATATCCATGAAGAGAAAGTGTCATTTAGATTCAGACCATGACACAATGCTCAAACTTTCCACATGCTCTGTACTATACTCTATACTTATTGCACTCTGCAGAATGACAATAACGTAGAATCTAATCTAATCTAATATCATTGTTTACATGAATCATTGAAAAGGTTGCATTCTACAAACTCATGCGTTTATTGACATTAACCATAATCTCCGGCTCTGTAAGCACAGACTGTATGTTTTCTAATAAGCATTATTCTGTTGATCCATCAGATGCTCACATCATGAGTCATGAAGCTTGTGCTTTTACGTAAAACACATGGTTTCAAACCGTGTGTTTGACTCTGTAAACAAGCTGTATTTATCAAAATATAATGACATTCAACAACTACATGTGAAGCATTCCTGACCCATCCAGCTCTTGTTTCTAAAGGTGAAGACAGTGGTTTTGTTTAAATATTATTCAGTCCCGGAGGGGGGTTATTTTCCCTCCTTTTTTTGTTTAAGGGCTTATGTGACATTTTCTTTAGCTGAAACGACACGTCGGTTGTGAAGTGACCTGAACTGCCTCCCTGCTGCTGTTGTTATTTCCACCTCTGACTCTCTCAAAGCACTTAGTCTGCAAAAGCGTGAATGTCAAGGGACATAAAATATCTGTGCCAGCTTCAGGCTACTGGGCATTTCAGAATCAAGTGTGAGAGGGCATATAAGAGAGCTGTAGGGACAAGTCACACTTTTTTTTTCTTTGTAAAATTTATATAGTAAAACAATTACAAAGCAAAAAATAATTCATGACATAATTACAATAATAGATAAAGGGTAATATGTAACATGTAAAATGTACCAAAAATGTCAAACCATTCTTTTGGACAACATATACAGCAATTCATTAAATATAAGTCTTGCTAACTGAAAAAAATAATAATAAAAAATATAACTTTTCACATAAATTATTATGCTGATAATAAAATTTGTTAACAAACAGGTAAAATGTACCCAAAAATCTCAAACAATTATTTTGGACAACAGATAAAGCAATTTGTTAAAGGAACACTCCACCGTTTTTTGAAATAGGGCTTATTCACCTTCTTTCCCACATTTAGATAGGTGGGCAAATGCATTTTTGTCTCAGTGCATGCATTGTTTTAGTTTGACAGGGTCGGCACTAGCTTAGCTTAGCATAATGAATGGAATCCTTTGTTGCCAGCTAGCATGTCCTGAGTAAAAGTGATATAAAAAATGAAAAAAACACACCTAATTACTTCTTGTGGCCTGCGTATTCACAACAAGTACAAATAGCGATGCAGATTAACACTAGGCAATTTCCTATGCAGATATTGACTTGGGACTATATTAGGGGGAAGCACAGGCGAAGCACTGCTACTTGGGCGCAGAGATATCACGCCCAAGTAGCAGTGCTTCGCCCGTGCTTCCCCCTAATATAGTCCTCAATATATAAGTCAATATCTACCTAGGAAATCGTCTAGTGTTAATCTGCATCGCTATTTGTACTCGTTGTGAATACGCAGTAATTAGGTGTTTTTTTTGTTTGTTTTTTTATATTACTTTTACTCAGGACATGCTAGCTGGCAACAAAGGATTCCATTCATTATGCTAAGCTAAGCTAGCGCCGACCCTGTCAAACTAAAACAATGCATGCACTGAGACAAAAATGCATTTGCCCACCTATCTAAATGTAGGAAAGAAGGTGAATAAGCCCTACTTCAAAAAACGGTGGAGTGTTCCTTTAACGTCATTTATATGGTTAGATTTTATTTGTTAAAAAATAATAATAATAATAATTATCAGCAAAATAGTTTGAGACATGATTTATTTATTTTTATTTTTTGGTTAACATTTTCAATTAACCAATTTTTACTGAAATTATTATAATGGTAATAGCATTTGTTAACAGATACAAAAATACACACACACAAAAAATCTCAAACCATTAGTTTGGACAACAGATAAACCTCAAATTATTATGCTGATAATAACATTTGATTTGTTAAAGGTATAGTTCACCCAAAAAGGAAAATTCTGTCATCATTTACTCACCCTCAAGTTATCCCAAAACCTGTATGAATTTCTTTCTTCTTCTAAACACAAAAGAAGATATTTTGAAGAATGTCAGTAACCAAACAGTTGACCGAACATTGACTTCCATAGTATGTGGAAAAAACCATGGAACTCAACTTGAGGATGAGTAAATGATGTAAACTATTCCTTTAACAGATAGGTACAAATATACCAAAAAAACCTCAAACCATCATTTGTACAACAGATAAAGCAATTTATCAACTATTTACATGGTTATATGGTCTTGCTTCCATTGGGGAAAAAAAAATATGTTATTTTCCCAGTTCATTTTCAATTAACTTTTCACTCAAATTAATAAGCTGATAAAATTTGTAAATAATGTTTTTTGTGTGTTAAATTAGAAAATAATGCAAACAGAAGCATTTTCACTAGTGGTCTCAGTTTGATAGTATTGTAAACTTTTCATTATTTAAAGTGAGTTAAAAACCAATGTGAGGTCAAGTGTTTCCCCTCTATTTCCATTCACATGAACTGAATCTGAAAGACAACACTGCCATCTACTGGTACTTCAAACAATTCATTGACTCTACTTTACACATCTCATTCAAAATAAGAGCAGAAACAAAGTACACAATTCATTTAAACAATTTAAATATTAAAATGACAGTATTCAATACATGACAGACCACATAACTTATCTTATATAGCTGTATATTACTGCCATGAACATTAACCTATTTTAACACACTCATCTCTTACTCATAACAGAATACATCCTGATTGTAACAATAAAACATTAACCTGCGTTAAAACAAAATGTATTGCAAAAGTATAATGCAAATCAACTTTGTATTGTTACTAAAGTTTTAAAATAAAATAAAATAAAATGTAAATTGGTGAAACGGTAAACGGTAATAAATGTTTTCTCTCTTGAACACACAGAAACATAATTTTCATGAAAATAAATCTTTCAGAAAGCTCAGCCGTTTAATAAGACGTTTTGCTTTCAAACATCTTTAAGACAGAAGTTTAATTCATCAATTGAAAAGATGTATTCAAGTAATTGTCTTTAATGTAATTTAAATAACTCAGTAAGTCAAATGAGTGTCCTGTCATTGACCCTGAGGCAGCCTCACTTTGAGTCATATTATGTTTAATGTGTGCTACTCTAAAGTCTCTTTATTCTATCCAGAGCCATCAGAAGCAGCAGCTCACAGCATCTGAAAGATTAATGCTCCTGCTTAACTTACCATACAAGTTACATCATATTTAATGTTCCTTAAGTGCTGTTGAATGTGAACTGCAGGGTAAACAAACAGCATAATGTAGGTTCCTTTAATGTATCTACATAAAGAGCTGATCTGATACATTTTATCATTGCATAAAGTGAGAAATATACTTGAATCCAATGTAGAGCAAAAACAAATATTAAATATACTTTCATCGCATATACACTGAGCAATCAAAAGAAAAACAAGAAAATTATAATACCATTCAAAAGTGGCCAGTATTTTTTTTTTTTTTTTAAAGTAATGCTTTTATTCTGCAAGGAAAGTTGATCAAATATGACAGTAAAGAAATTTAAAATAAAATAAAATAAAATAAAATAAAATAAAATAAAATAAAATAAAATAAAATAAAATAAAATAAAATAAAATAAAATAAAATAAAATAAAATAAAATAAAATAAAATAAAATAAAATAAAATAAAATAAAATAAAATAGAGTTCTTTTGAAGTTGCTGTTCATTAATCCTGAAAAAAATTATCAACATCAGCACAACTGTTTTCAACATTGATATTACTAAGAAATGTTTCTTGAGCACTAAATCATCATATTAGAATGATTTCTGAAGGATCATGTGTTACTGAAGACTAGAGTAATGATGCTGAAAATGTTAATATATATTAAAAAGGAATACAGTAAGTACAGTACTTGTAATAATATTTCACAATATTATGTTTCACTGTATTTTTGATCAAATAAATGAAGCCTTCGGATAGACTTCTTTCAAAAACCTTTGTAAATATCTTACCAGCCCAAAACTTTTGAACGGTGGTGTATTTTGATTTACAGAAATAGAACCCATGCGCATGTGTATTACATTTTCACAAATTCACGTTTTTGTAGTTTACACGGAGATGATAACGGTATCGTTTTCAAAACCTTTGCACTTTGAAAAATTTTGCGTTTTCAGGCCCCCAAAACGCCGTTGTCGTGTAAATGAACGGCCAAAACATAAAAAGTTTTACATTTTTAGTTGAAAACGGTGTCATGTAACGGTAGCCCCTAAGCTACTGTAAAATTATTTTGAAATAAATTTTAAGCACCTAATTCTCTTTACTGGGAATTACAAAAAGTAAAAGGGCTGAATTGTCAATTTTCTGTGAAGAAATGCAATTCTAATGTAATAAATCCTTTTAAAAAGTCAAAGCAGTTTGTTAGTATAAAAATACACAAAATATTATAGCTAAGCAAATACTTGCAGTCTGGATAAAGGCAGAAACATTACGACACTGCCTTAACAGATTCAAAATTGTATATTCAAGCCAATCCACCAGCGACTTCACAGTTTACAGCACTCCATGTAGACACAATAGCTGAAGTCACAGAATGTGACCCAGAACAAACATCCACAGGATGTTTGCAGAAATGCTTTCACAGCACTGCAAACACAGATATGAGATGGATATTAAAAACAGAAAGGGTCTGCTGCTTTCTAAATGCAATATCGCATAGTCAAATCAAATAATAAAAGAGGTTGGATGTTTTTCATGTAGTCCCCAGAGGATATATGAATAAACGATTCCCCCGTTTTATCTCCTTTCTGTTCCATTAAGTGTGACTAATAGGTTTAAGCTGACACAGGTTCAAGCCATTACCACAGTCCTGCCATGATGTTATGAGACACAATATTGTTTAGAAGGCAGGTTATCACAGCTGGGAATTTTATAAGTTTGAATGTGAAATCAAAGAGGACTCGTATTGGTTTCACCACAGGAGACAGGAAGGATAACAAGAGGATATCGCAGTATTAAGAGAACAGCGAAGAGTTGGACTGTTAGAAAGAGCCTCTAAAACCTAATGTGCTGCAAGTATGACTGTTTCAAATGTAATTTTGCAGCCTTCTATTTTTTATGATATAAAATGCATTGCAATTTAATTCACATTTATTTGTATTGTGCTTTTAACAATATTGTTTCAAAGAAGCTTTAAAGAAAATACATCAGCGGGAAAAGATAAATCAATGATATAGTGGACAAAGCAAGAAAATTGTGATTTTAAATACATACTGCGGCTGCATGGGTCAGTTCTGATTTTATTTCTTTTTTTTCCCCAAATACGTGCAAAGACTACTTGGGGTTGTGTTTTTAGATTAATATTGCACAATGTGTTGCAATTGGTGAGCTGTATGGTCTCAGAAGTGCAACCCTGGATTATTAAATTTTTGTTTTAAATGTTAACCTAATAATATGTAATGCCTTAGATCATAATTATAAGTCATTCAGTGTCAATCAATCTTAGGTGAAGTAAGCGATTTCTGAGAAACGCTGTTGTAAAACACCTAAACACACCTTTTTGTGAATATTTGGATGTCAGTTCTGTGTGTGTGTGCTGAAAAAAAAATTGTGTTTTTACATAGCCCTGGATGTGTAAATAAGAGAGAGAGAAAAAAAGTGGAACAGACTGATCCACAGAGCACCAAAACAATCTTGTAGCCAATCATCAGGCCTGTAGGGGGCGTATGCGGTCATTATGGGGGAGGGGAGAGAGTGATAAAGAGGGAGGCAGCATCCGAAAATGCATACTTCTATATACCATATAGTAGGTGAAAAACAGTGTGTGACAAATGAAGTGACCTAATTCACAGTACTCATAAAAAAGTAGGCAAAAAGTACCCAGATGGCATACTTATTCTGATTCTGAAGTGTGCATACCATGGACACTTTACTGAGGCCACAGGAGAGGATTTATGAATGGCAGTGTAACTGACGCTGGTTGGTCACATGATAATGACAACATGCGAATCTAGTACGTCCAGATTACAATCATACTACACACTCATACTATATAACATACACTTTTAACAGTCGTGAAGTAATTACGCATTCAAAATAAGTACCTACTAGAGAGAGTATGCGATTTCGGACACAGCCAGGAAGGCCTGCAAACGAATGCCGAGGCCTTGTTTCTGCTCGATATGTGAGTAACATTGTTTTATTGCCTTTTCATAGAACCAAGATATCCTGTTGTTGTTGTCGAATGTTGTCTGATGGCCTGCCAAATTATTACCCCCCCCCCCCCCCCCCCCCCCGTTGAAGTCAGTACCTGATTGCCTAATCCTAACCCCACCCCTAATCCTAACCCCTCCCCCACAACTAATCCTAAAACTACCAATACTAGGGGTGTAATAATTTGGCGGGGTCAGTATTCAGCACAACACTGGTGTCGCATAACTTGTTTGTTATTTTGAGGTCGGAGCAATGAAAGGAGGGGTTTATTTGTTTGGGAGTCAATTTCAATTATCAACAGTGCTTCTCAGAAATCGCTTATTGCTGTGAGTTAAGCTTCCTGTGTCCTAATTGACCTATCGGTAAACCTTGTCCCAAAATGTTTTTGATGCATTTTGGACACAGAAGGACCACCTTTCATCGAGGAGCATTCAAGTGGGACTTAAAAATGGATGGCCATGGATGGATATATAAAAGATTTAGATTTTATAATAAATATGGTGGGTAATTAACAAGGGAGGAGAAGCCATTTTGCGGTTGTCACCATCGCAGGTGACAACATCCAGGATCAACACTGTTCATATACCGCAGGGTAAAATTCAATTAATTTACATTAACCAGTTTAATATGGAGAGGCACTGAAATGTAGACCTTCATTTATATGTTTTGAACTACACTGTACATGACGTGAGAACAGTTAGCTATTTAGGTTTGTACGTTAGCATGGACTCACTAACTTTAATTGTAACTTAATGAGACAACCAGAAAGCGAACGTTTTCGTCTTCATTTGGATTGGGGTTGAATCCTTAGGGAACCAGGTTACTGTGCCCACATCATTGATAAATTAACCAGGCTTCAGTCCTATTGCACAGATCTTATCACACTTTTGAAATACGCTGGTAAACGAGCGCACAGTAATTTAAAACATGAATACCCATGCCCATCCTCTTTGGATACCAGAAATCAGTGTTACAAGTAGGCCTACCCCGCAGGCACATCGTTTTACCATTTTTGTAGCGTAAACACCATTCAAACAACGAGAGCATCGGATCTTCCAATGTTTCTCTATGGCGCTGAAACCTAAAGATGTCCGAGTTCCGGTCCCCGTGCAACTGATACTCAACTGCCATTGGCTCATCTGTGTTCGAGGGGAGGGGCTTACCGATAGGTCAATTGTATGTGTTGTGCCATATGTAGAGCACTCCAAATCTATTACTTCTGGTTCTATTTAAGTCAAGATGTTCCCTTAAACAGCACCTGTCTATAGGCAGTAGATAGCAAGGCAGCTCGGTAGGTTTTGGAACAGAGCCACAGTGAGCCTTTGGGAGAGATGAGCTCTCAAAGTAAATAAATGGCGTGATACACAATGTGATTGTTGGTATTCATCCCAGTGAATGTTCTCTGGGGTTCCCAGAGCCAACAGAGTAACTGATCGACATGCTCCTGGTGTTCCATGAAAAATCACAGAAAATCTTACTGACGCTCTCTTCCTGTCTAAGTGGGTGATTTATGGCTAAATCAGTGTAGACTTGCCATTCAGACAATAATCCATATCTAGCTCCGTCTATGTGAGATTAGACACACCCCAAGATTTAGTTCACAATGCTATTCTTTGAGTGCGCTTTCGAGATGTTCTACACTCCATTAAACATCACAGCATCTGAAAGAGGTGCTGCTGGATACGTGATCCTGCGAGGCAGACATCTAATGTCGGTCTGTCATTTACATATGACAAAGCTGTGTTTGAGAAGCGGGAGATCTGACAATTGTTGTAACCCCTGCAACCTTGTGTTTGTATAAATTGAATAGTGGGCGATTGGACCAGAGGGGATGCAGCTGCTATCTGAACTGAATACCAATGTTTATTTAGAAGTCTACCTCTACTCTGTGGGCAACCGCAGCGCTTCTCTTTTTTCTAAATGAACAGAGGACATGATAAAGTGAAGCAGTAGGAGGTGAAACTGTGGGTGGAACAGGCCGACATTTAGCAGATATTTTAATTAAATTCAGAAAACAGCAGGTTTTTGAAAAAATGTTTATAGTCAAGATCAGTCCATTCGAGTCCAGGCCAAGATCTGAGTTGGTCGATTGATCCGAGGCATGACTGTGACCAGAAGAGGATCGCGTCCAAAACAAGACACCATGCAGTTCAAGTCGTGCAAAAGAAAATAATCAATCATTGATTAATATTGGATGTGAATCAAATCAATTGCAAATACATTTAGTTTTTTTTTATATCCAAGGCTGTTTTTTTGTTGTGTGTGCAGATTTCACAATTCAATTCTGATTCACAAGCTCTCAATCCGACATTGACACATTTGTAAATATTTCAGGAATATGTCACCCCCCCCCCCCAACTATTAAATTAAATTGCTATACTTTAGACATGATAATCAACACTAAAAGAAAAACGGACTTCTATACAAACATTCTAATTGTGCAAACTTATAAAATATATAATAGTGCTGTCAAATTGATTAATCGCGATTAATCACATCTAACATAAAAGTTTTTGTTTATATAATATATGTATAATCCTACATATATATGCACATATATTATATAAACAAAAACTTCTATGTTATATATGATTAATTGTGATTAATCAATTTGACAACACTGATATATCTTGGGTATTCACAAGCTGTTTGAAGTTGAACATACCTGCTGTTGTTCATTCCTGTTTATTTTGTGCTATAACTAGTAGTAAAGATGAGAGACGATCAGTTCGCTCGTCCTCCGGCGGCTACACCAATTTCTCACATGACACTAAAGAATGTCAAAATGGCATTACTGATTGAATTTCATTATACATTTGTCAGAATTTGAAATCAGAGACTTTAGCCGCATTCCCACCGTCGGGCTGAATGGTTCTAAGAACAGTAAGGAATGGTTACAGACAGTTATATTTCCACTATTTCTCAGCACGGTTGGATAACTAAACTGTGCTGGAAGAAAGCGTGTAGTGACGTCGCCACTCAGAATTGGTCACTTGTCTGTTGCCTGGCTACCAGTTTCTCTAAAACTGGCTAAGCTCTACTGGCGATTTGAGCTAGGTAAACAAGTTCATAATAGAAATATCTGATCGCTATTTAGATCTCATAATGTATGTTAACTCTTGTGTTACCAAGGCAACTGCTGATGCATGGAAAACGTACCGGACGGGCTTGATCGGCACGGAATGAAACGGTTAAACAACGAGAATGGTTTGCCCCGAAGGTGGAAAAGTAGCTTTTTTTTATTATCAAAAGTATCAAAGCTCATTGTGATTATTGGATAGGAAGCGTGCTTTAAATAATGCATAGTAATGCATTGGTCATTGAACCTTTACTCAGCATGTTTCGTTGTATGAAAAAGAGCAGCACTGACATTTAGTGTAATGTTAACGTGTTTTGCAACAACATGAGGGTGAGTAAATTATTTTCATTTTTGTGAAAATTGTTAATTTTAGGACCAAAGAGGCAGTAGAAACGCACGCAACAAAGAACACCTACGACTAGCTAAAATACTAATTATAGTATTTATATAATTATATTAAATAATTATATTATGACAGGCAAGTGTGTAGATTGTAAAAAACCTGAATGGGAACAGTGGGCAATGGAAGAAAGAGCTTATTTTATCCAATTCTAACTGGTATTATACCCCTCTGAGTAGTTGGACATGTCTACCATCAGCTCATAATGGGGTCTAAGCTGATAGGTAAGCAGCAGGGAGGTTGATTTGAGAGCACCTGCCCACCTTTAGCCTATATGTTGCCAATTTTACAGGAGATGGGAAAGGCCGATATAAAGAAGCACTCTTAAAATAAAAGCCTTGATCTGCATTTCCTGTGAATCAGAGCATGTATATGCCTATAGGCATGCATGACAGGCCCAGCACAATGTAATGTAAAACCAGCAGATTGCTGCTGAAATGGGCCTGTAGCCAGTAAAAGTCAAAACAAAAAGTAACACCCATGATTTTTTTTTCATTTTCATATAAAATGTAATGACAAACCTGAATTTTCAGCAGCCATTACTTCAGTCTTAAGTGTCGCAGGATCCTTCATAAAATCATAATGCTGATCAATATTGAAAACAGCCGTGCTGTTTGCTATTTTTGTGGTAACTGTGATCCATTTTTTTCAGGATTCTTTGATGAATAGAAAGTTCAAAAGAACAGCATTTCACGAGTTCACATGTTAATGAAATCTGATGTAATATTATAATGCGTATTTGGCTTGCTGTCCGGGGGGAGGGCTCCGAGCTCGGAATTCGGCCCGACCCCAGAGTACTCCCCCCTATGAATGTATAGATCATAGGTATCTATGAGCAGACCCAGCCGAATGTGAGGTGATGGGGTGGTGGCGGGATGCTGAGAAATTTGTCATGAGACAGGAGGTAAGGGAAGGCTTTATATATACTGGCTTCTTCTTGTGCTGATTGGATGATTACCTGAACATGCTCCTCCCGAACTTTGTTACATAAAATTTCATTTATTTGAAATAGAATTTATAACAGCGCAGACGTCTTTACTGTCACTTTTGATCAATTTAAAGCATCCTTACTGAATAAAAGTATTAATTTCTCTCTCTTTTTTTTAAATGACTGAATCCAAAGTTTTGAACAGTAGTGTGCTTTCCATTTAACATGCTCACACTTACATGTTCACCTAAATGAAATGAGTATTGCTGATTGAAATGGAACAAAATAGAACAATTGTAGAAGGATTTTACCCATCGAGAATTGATTGGATTGTGAGAAGTGGACTCACCAGAAAATAGTGGTGCTGGTATGACGTAATTTCATAGGCCAAACGGGAGTTCGCATCACACTGATTCCCTCGACAAAAAAAACCCATTGACTTCGGGACGATGGATCCGGAAGTGCTAAAATGCTAACTTGTTTTCGTGTTTTGGCCTACAAATTGACGTCATATCTGCACAGGTGGTTGGAGGCGAGGGTCTGAAAAGTTCTTCTTGATGTCGGAGCAGTTTAGATGAATGATTTTTTTTTTTTACCGACAAATTGTGCAAAATGAGACTGGAGACATTTATTGAGACAGTAAATGGGGTCAGTTTTGACTTAATGTTGATTATTAATGAAAATCTGCAAAGGCAAAGGAAGAAAAGCAATATTGAGAAAGGATGATAAATCGTTGTTTGTTTTCTGGGCCTTTCATCCCCTGAGGTGTTTGTCTCCTGGTGTATGCCGTGTGTGTTGCCGCTGCTGTGCTGATGCCCTAGTTTCCTGTAATTATGTAATCTAACTTGACTGCCTTGCGGAGCTACCTTTTCATTAAACATGATTTAACACAATTTGTGGTGTCATCCAGCAAAGGTTTTTCTGGAGGGAGTATCAGCTTTGCGGTTAAGCCCCTGAGACTTCTCTTATCTGCATTGTGTGTTCAGATGCAGTTAGCTTTTTCACACAGATATAAGTGTCTATTTATGTCTTTTCAGGCAGCACAGCCTTGCCTGTCAAAAGCAGGTTAGATGATAGCTGTGCTTTAATCCAGCAACACACACTTGCTTGTGACACTGAACACAATGTTAAATTCAGCATAAATTATTTAAATGGTCCTTTATGTTGATATGTAATTCATAATATGTGTTCAGGGAGATTCAAATAGAGAGAAATGTTGCAAAATGAACAGCCACTTGAGGACCTGGGTTACCATGATTTTACCACCATGATTTTATTGAATATTGCAGTTTTTATTATAAATACAATCTGTGCACATCGTTATTTATTTAAAAATCATGTGCCCTCGCAATATTTAGTCAAAATAACTTCCCCTCCCTCTTCCAACCACTTCTCTTCTCTGATGACGTGTTTACTGGCACGATGGCGGGACAACCTGTCACTCAAATGAGATTTTTTCTGAGATTACATTTTTTCTCATTCAAGAAACCGTTTCACCCATATAAGTCACAATAGAGAAGAAAAGACTCTTTAAGATAATATTTCCCCTCAAAATGAAAATTCTCTCATTATTCAGGCTATCCTCATGTTGTTCCAAACCCATTTTCTGGATTTGTTTTTAACAGAAATTGGCCTGATTAGCACAAAGGCTTCGCTCCATCTTATGTCTGTCAAATAAATTAGTTTAATCAAATGGAACGAAAACCACTTGTTATCATCATTTGGCCCCAAAGTTCTGTTTTCATCAATGAAGGGCCCTGATCTCCAGGCTCTGGCATTCAACAGGCCCCTTTAGTGCCACTCTGAATGCCTAAAATTTTTGTCCATGATTGTGTAATGCTGAGTAATGGTTTAAGTGGAAAGAATTCAATGACTCGGAGGTCATCGTGAATCATCAGGAAGAAGAACCACGGTTAGAAGAGAGCTGTTGATGGGGGTCTCGTCATTCCAAACCCTGACACATGAGAAAGAGCAGGGTGCTGAAGAATGCAGATCTGTTTCTGAAGGGTCACTCAAGGTTTCTTCAGTACCAAAACATATGCTGGCGTCTGTGAAAATGAATTATCAAATAGTATGCGAAGCAAGTGAAACATTCGTTTGACATTTATGCAGAAGAAATGAGAAATGAAAGAAAGTTAAGTGCATTTAACCCATCCAAATTAGTGCACACATATTAGGATTAGTGAGTAGTGAACACGCGCACACACACTGCAAACCGTGGACACACACACCCGGAGCCATTCACTGCAGTGCTCAGCATTGAGAGTCAAACCAGCAACCTTCAGGTTACCAGTCTGATTCTCTAACCATTAGGCCACGACTGCCCTGAAATTAGATGGTGAGCAGGCATTCAGTTCTTCAGTATTTTTCTTTTATTAGCTGAAAGTAATGGCGAAGCACGTTGTATACTCACGAGGTGGCTTTCAGTCTGTAGAGGAAAAGACGCTAACGATCACACAAGCAAAAAAAGATTTGCCTGCTATTAAGGTGTGAATAATGAGTATTTTCATATTTACTTGTAAAAATGAATAGGCCTATACATTTTATAGCTGTGACTGATTTTAAAGTGTCATTTGGCCGCCACTAAAATGGCTCATACAATTAGTTGAAATACAATAGAAAACCTTGCTCATTCATTTATTGCATGACCGGAGCAAGAACATAATGTAAGTGTATAAAATACATATGCACAGTTCAGTTGAAACCTTGCCCTCTTTGCTGTTAATGCTGTTAAACTGAATGTATGAGGCAAACTGTCTGCTTAAATAACAACACTGGAATAAAAATTCCAGTTATGGGCCATTAAAGCGGAACGCGTTGTGCGGTTAAAAACACGCTGTCAGTGCAGGTCTAGAGAGGCGTAAAACTTAAACATACTTTAACTTGAGCACTGCGTTTATAGAACCATAAAACGCTGCAAATGTATCATGGACGTTAAATGCAAGTCTAGCACGTTTACTGTAGGCTACATTGAAAAACAATGAAAAAGAATCAAAGTGGAATGCGAAAACGCGTGTGAACAAGTTGCGTTCGTTAGGAATATTCTTTTCCGAATTGACACTGCACACCCACCCCCCAAAAAAGCCCACCCAGGTTATTTGCCAGCCAACTATTATATAGCTGCCAAGAACTGGGCCTGATGGTAAATGTATGAGGAATAGTTGTGTTCACTTACACTATCACTTATAACAGCTTTTGAATGAAGGTTGTCATCTTTTCAGTAGAATGCGGACGCCTTTTTCTCAATTGTAGGCTACTTTGCATTAGTTGCTAACCATGTGAATGCACACCACCTTATTTAAAGAAAAACAGCAGATTTATACTTAATTCCAGCCCACATAAAAATAATATCCATCTATTTTTACCACTTTATGATCACCCGATGCCACTCGAGCTGACATGAAAATTGTGCTACTCTCAGTCAGAAATTTCCAGTTCATTCCCATGGACCGTACTGTAAAGCGTTAGCAACACTAACCTTAGCGGTTAAATTATCAAAGAGCGCAAGGATAGCTTGTGGACCTTAAAAGGTGCAAAGTTTTTCTGTAACGGCAGCTGCATTTCAGTTGAAAAGAACAAAATCTGAGTATGTTATCCATCATCATTTTTTAAAGGTTAAATTTAGATTTTTAACTAGAGTACAATCTATTTAAAAGTGTCCAGCCAGTAATTATCCGTGAAAGAGGTAATTTTAGCTTTGTCATGTACTCGCTGTAAGAATCCTCATCAATATTATCTTCATAAATAACCACAGAGTAATAGGCGGGGGCAATCTTAGTCTTAACCGACATGCAACCACCCTCAAAGTGCATTACTATCCATCAGCATAATTAAGATGACAGACAAGGCTGCCGCGTTAGCTTCCCCGCTCTGAGCGGTTGTGACAGGGGGTTTATTTCATGTCAGTAAATTCAGAAGCATTACAGTAATCTGGCTATAGATTTCATTAGTTTTGAATAATAGCGTTAATGACTAGGAACAGAATGTTTAATCCACTTATGACGACACAGGCTGATAGATGATTCTGCCCGATGAGCTGACTTGAAGGAAATCGCTGAGCAGGCTGAGGAGCTTTTCTCACTGAAACCTCTCAATCATTCACACTCAGACATTCATTAATGCAACAACTGTTTTGTTATAAAAACATGATTTGTGTATTTTGAGGTCCTGGAAAGCATATGGTGTTTTGCAAATATGTCTTTAATACAACAATGGATTTTAATTAATTTAATAAATGTAATTAATTTAGTACACGGCAATACAGGAAATCTGTGCAACTGTAATGAAACAAAAGCCAATCAGTGTTGTCCATGAAAAAAATATTTATGTACTTTTAAAGGTATAGTTTACTCAGAAATTTCATTATTTAATCAGTATTCTGTTATTTTCTTCAATGGCAGCAGGTAACAGCAGAAGCACGATTAGTGGTGTTCCTGAATGAATCAGTTGAGTGAACGATTCAGTGATTCACTCATAAAAGTCACTTGGCTGCGTTCGAAAGCTTATAGGCAGCTGACTTGTTGCCTTGCTGCCCTATCAGGCAATGACTTTGCAGGCAGCGTTTGCGCACAAAGGTATCACATGAAACTGATTTCGGACAGGCTTCTGAAGCAGCGCAACAATTTATTGATCTACAACAAAATAGAGAGAGCTTTGGTGATAACTAAGCAAATATTTAATTTCATCAAAAGTCGAAAACATTTACACCTAAACTGACCCCCAACCATAACTTTCAGACACCATCTTTAGCTTAGCTGTCACGGAATGAAACGCACAGGATTGTGGGATATCAAAGGCAGCTAAGAATACATCTGCTGCCTTCAAAAATCGATCAGATGAAGGTATCTCAGGAGACAGGAAGTGAAGCTAACATTGGATTCGGACGTGCCTTGATGCCTTCCCACCTTGGAATGCATCCTCCGAAGGCAGATTTTCAAGCTTTCAGGCACAGCCACTTGTTTTGTTTCTAAATGATGCATTGTTTTTGAATGCATCAGTTGAGTGAATAATTCAATGATTCACTCATACAAGTCACTTTTTTTCATCGACTGTGATTCAGTAGCTGCGTTTACATGGACACTTATAATCGGATTGACGGCTCAGTCGGACTAAAAAACCTTCATGTAAACACCTTAATCAATCCGATTGAGCTCGATCCGAATGAAATTTCGATCGGATTGAAAGGGGTGGTTTATCCCTTTTGTAATCCTATCGAGAGAACATGTAAACACTTGATTGGATTGAAAACCGAAACTGAAAGGACTGCGCATGTGCGATGACGTTAAATAGCGTAATGACATATGACGCGCGGAATGAGCTGTTCTTCCTGTTGAATAAAGTGTCATATTAATAAGTTTCCTGTCATTCTAAAATTCTCATTTCACTCTCGCGTCTGTGAAGTGAAGCAGGACAACGTCCCACCAGTCCTTGTTTTGGATTCTCATCCACAGACGTCTGGTTTTGGCTGCGGGGAGGGGCATTTTTACTGCGTGATCAATAAGCAGCACGGCAAAACGGTTAATATGCTCTAAATTATGACCAAATACAGATTAATATTACGTCTGCTGTTTAAAACAAATAAAGAACCAATAGGGGAGAATATTTATGCGCGGAAAGCGGGAAACTCTGTATATTTGTGCAGTGTGCGCATGTCAAAACATCAGATCCGATTTGAAACTTGTGACATATAAACGCGAACATCAACCCGATTACTTTATTTATCATTCATGTAAACACCTTGTTCGGATTCATCAATCGGATTGATTTCATTCCGATTGTGTCCATGTAAACGCAGCTAGTGACTCACACATAAAGACAGTCACTTGTTGCCACCTACTGGTGTATCAGTGTAACTTGCATGAAGATTTGCATAGAAAATTTGAATCAAAATCGAGGGCCTGAACTGTTGTGTTCAAAAGTACAATTAAAAAGTGTTGTCCTCAATGACCCTGTCAGGGTTTATTTTGTCTCAATGACCAGGTGACTGTATGTTATCCCTTGCATACGGGTTCAGAAAGACATAATGTTGGGTAAATAATGACATTATTTGCATTTATGAATGAAGTATTTAATTTTAAATGAATGTTCACAAAACGTAACATGCTACAGCTGTTTGTCAGAACTGTATGCTTTTGTACAGATGGGTATGCCACCGAACAACATACACTGTGCACATATTTGTGCATTCCTATCACCCAACCCGCAAAGAAGCCTGAGGCTTTAATGCAGGTTGACACTTCTTTCAAACATCAGATCTCAGTACAGCTGCTAAACACAAACACTGTGTTGTCGGCCAGTGTCCAGGGCAGGAATTAATTACCTTGGAATAATCATACAATGTGCTCAGCTTGAGTGAACTGTGCAGGTTCTCGTTTGGAGCTTGCTCAGCACTCCACATGCTTCTAATTACGCTGATCAGGTTTCACTCACTTCCATATCTGATAATTGTGCTGAGAGAGGGAGATATGGATGCCAAAAAAAAAAAAAAAAAAAATGTAACTGAGAGATATTAACTTACACCAGAATAGTTTTAGATGTGTACGAGACGTTACACATTTGCTTTGAAATTATTAATTCAAGTTATTCACCATAATAACAGCATTGACAGGATGTTATTTGGATACAAAACTAGAAAGGTTTGTCAAAACAAACTTTGAACTTTAGATTTACAAATCCTTGCCTGGAAGTTCCCATGCACAAAAGAAATATATTGAAATATATTTTAAAGTGTCAAAAATATATGTGGCATATATTCCAAATACATTGAAATATATATGCATTGTTGTTCACTTATATTTATCATTTTGAAATATATTCTGAAATATAACAAAAATATATGATGTTAAGTGTGAAATATATTTACATTTATAACATGTAATGTAAAATATATGACAAAATATATGGTCATAAAATGTTTAGCTTGCTAAAGAAGGGTCGAAAATGTATTTTGATCATAGTAATTCCTCTACCTTTTCCCCTATACACAACAGTAGGCTACCATATTTCACTTCTGTATGACACACAGCTATAATAAATACTGTACTTACATTTAAATGACTGCAATGTAAAATGACAGATAGTTGCTTTCCTAGGACTATTAGGCCATATTAGGTGGCACGTACCTAACACTAAGTGCAATTATTAGATTTATTGTTGTTTTATTGACATCTTTCCTGAAGTCATTTAAATATTGAAAATATGCACAATATTTATGATGCAAGTATAACAGTGACACTCCAACAGTGAAGTGCACTTAAACAATAGATAGAACTCAGTGTCTAACACTGCATACACACACTATTAAATAACTGTATTCAGTTCTGTAAAAATAGGGAAAAAAAATCCTACATAAGGATTATGTAAGTTATTTCCTACATAAAATTGTCATTTTAGGCCAATAAAGTCAGTAAAGGGGCAGCCGTGGCCTACTGGTTAGGGCTTCGGCCTTATAACCGAAGGGTTGCCGGTTTGATCCCTGACCAGTAGGAAAACTGTGGGTGGGGGAAGTGGTAGAGCACTGCTTTCCCATGCCCACATCCACAGCTGAAGTGGTCTATCTAAAAAATAAAGTGAAACTGTGTTGTTTGTTTGTTATGAAAAATATGTTTCTTTTGTGTATGGGTTTGAAGATTATTTTGACATTTGAAGGTTATATATCGGGGCTTTATATTTGTGGCCTAATGGTTAGAGAGTCGGACTTGTAAGCCGAAGGTTGCGAGTTCGATTCTCAATACTGGCAGGAAACGACTGAGGCCCTTGTGAATGGCTGCCCCGTACACAAAAGAAATATATTTTCAGTATATATATTGGAATATATGCAAATATTTGAAATTGGCCCAATAAATATATTTCACACTTAACATCATATATTTTTGTTATATTTCAGAATATATTTCAATGTATTTGGAATATATGCCACATATATTTTGACACTTTTGGGGACCCATACAGAAAAAAAAAAAATTGAAATATATTCTGAAATATAACAAAAATATATGATGTTAAGTGTGAAATATATTTATTGGACCAATTTCAAATATTTGCATATATTCCAAAATATATACTGAAAATATATTTCAAATATATTTCTTTTGTGTATGGGCCCACTGCTCCGGGTGTGTGTGTCCACGGTTTGCAGTGTGCGTGTGTGTTCACTACTCACTGCTCCTAATGTGTGTGCACTAACTTGGATGGGTTAAATGCAGAGGACAAATGGGTATGGGTTCCCATATTTGGCCTTCATGTCACTTCACTAAACCTTATAATATCCGAATAGTCTAAAAGAAAGAATTGAAGTTTAAATGGATGCCTTGCAATGGGGTTTCTAAGGTCATCTGAATGGTTGCTAAGGCATTGTTATCTGTTTTTCTGCTAAAAAACAAAACAAAAAACAATTACTTAACCCAGCTTAAGCTGGTTTGCTGGTCTCCTAGGATGGTCAAGCTAATCTGATGGCTGTTTGAGAGGGGCTTTGGGCATTTCATAGACTGATTTTCAGATGGTCAGGCTGGTTCAGACATACAGACAGACAGACAGATACTAATTTATGGCATAGCCACTGTGACTGATCCATGAATAAAACGAGCCAGTAAACAGAATCATGACTCTGCCAGCATTGAGATAAGGACAAAGACAGACACTTCAAGCTAAATCCTCATTGTTAAGCGACAGCACATTGTAATCTTTAAGTGAAGTGCATTGCTCCAGGGTAGTTTGATCTGTTTAACCTGAGGTAAGCTTTAAAATAGGTGTAGATTATTATACACCTCGCTGTAGGGTGTCATAATGCATTCAAAGCAGAATTTGCACAATGACAGCCAACTGGCCTGAAATAAATGAGATGAGCTTAAACAGCCTGGAGAAATTGCTCTTTGCCCAGCACCAGTTGTGTCTCGTAAAAAATTGAATAATACAATTATTAAAGCAAGCAGACAACGTAATTACAAGTGGGTTTGACGTTTTATTGTTACACAGTGAGAATGTTTTTTTTCTTTAAGACAGCTTTGGCTCCGGAAGTAATTTTCCCCCCATTAATTTTTTCCAGTGGGAATTCAAAAAAGTGTTCAGCAAAGGCAAACCAACCACTGAGATGAACCATATCATTATATCTGATTCAAAGCAAAAAAGTACTTAGATAAAAAAGCCTGTGTATGCTTAAATTGTTTTTATGAAAAACAAGTAAATAATCCAATGTGTTTTTTATGCTCCATTAGTACATTTAATCAGCAAGGATGCAATATATTGGTCAAAAGTGACAGCAAAGACATTTATAATGTTACAACAGATTTCTATTACAAATAATTTTAATTATATATTATATTAATATGCATATTAAATGCTGTTCTTTTGAACTTTCTATTAATCAAAGAATCCTGAAAAAAAGAATCACGCCACAACTGTTTTCAACATTGACAATAATAAGAAATGTTTCTTTAACACCAAATCAGCATAGAATGATTTCTGAAGGATCATGTGACAAAGAAAACTGGAGTAAGGATGCTGAAATATTTCAAAATATATTAAGATTCCAATAATATCTCACAAATTTACTGTTTTTACTGTCAAATAAATGCAGCCTCGATAAGCATAAGACACCAGCTAATTTGTACTCATTTTCACCTATAAAAGGATATACAGTATACAGTATATATGAAGAGTTCGGATGCAAAAGCCTCTAAGTGCCATCTGAAATTTTCTTCTAGAATGATCATTTTTATCAAGCTTGTATATTTAAAGTTCAGTAAATTCACTAAAATGGCAATGCAAATTACCTATTAATTGTCATTTAAGTGAAATTAATCATTCTAGAAGAAAATTTCAGATGGCACTTAGAGGCTTTTGCATCTGAACTCTTCATATATATATATATATATATATATATATATATACTTTCAGTTGTACTCATTCATGTCTATACCAAATAGGTGTAGAGAAAAAAAGGTTAAACAGTGAACCGAGAGGGTGGAAAAGAAGTTCTCTGCGATGAGCACCACAGGAGGGCAGGACGAGTTCTGAATGCCAGAGATACCAGTGAATACCCAGGGTCACTGCTTCATATGTATGTGTGTGTGTGTGTGTGTGGGAGGGACAGAGAAAGTGAGAAGGGTGCAGATGAAAAGCTCCTGGCTCATGTCTTGCACGGCATGATTGTTCACACCAAAAACACAAAGGGGAATTTAGCTCACCTTTCAGCTGAATAGTTTATCAATTAAGCTGTTGTATTCAAAACAATGGACAGTGAAATTAATTATCTGCTATTGATAACCACAGAAAATGTTACCACAAAAGAGGTTAAGTGGCTTAGAAATAGTCCAGAATCTTAAATATATTTATATTGAATATTTTTAAATATTTGTATATATTATAACTTATATAAATATTTATATATACAATTATTTTGTGTGTGTGTGTATATAATTTAATATAAAAAATCTAACAAAATCCTAATTAAATCATTTGAATTTTAAAAAAATCCCAGACTTTTTGACCACACAGTATCTTGCATTATATTTGAACTTTATTTTCCAATTCCGACATAGCGGATAGTGTGTGAAAGCAGCTTTACTCAGCTTTCTGTCCTGCTGCAGGCAACGACTGTGCCCGTGTGCCACTCCGAACACTAGATGCATGCAACAGCCAGCACACTTTCCCCTTTCCAGCGGCACGGCGTATAATGCACCCATTGTTTCTCCAGCCAAATACATTACTGGGTGTGAAAAAGCACATCACTTTTGTTCCATTGAGGCTTTCAAAGGGATTTCACATGTTGAAGGATATTCCCGCAACTTATGAAATATTTATTCTGGAGCAGACAGAACAGGAGACTCTAGCACTGGAAAATGGAAAACAAACTCATTGAATTACTCATTAATTCATTTGGCAGATACTTTAAAACACATTAAGATATACAGTTTATCAGTATGCTTGTACTTGGGGACTGAACCCATTGACCTTTGTGTTGCTAATGCCAAGCAAAAACCTCTTAATGTACTTCAGTGGTAAATTCAGGCCTTTCCTTTTCATCATGTATTTACATTGATTAAATAACACAAATAAATAACATCTAACAAACAACTTCCCATTAAAGAAAAATATAGTTTTCTTCCAAATCCCTTTAGCAAACATTTGGCAGCCGCAAATAACTAAATATTAGCGGCAAATTGTTGCCAAAAAAAACCAAACATAATTTGTCTCTATATGGCTCTGGTTTAAAACCTAGTGAGCAGCCATAGGCAACAAGCTTCTATGACAGCATCCTGACTGAACAAATACCTATTTGGAACACTATTTCTTAGCGTCATACAAAACCCCTAAAAGCACAACTCTGAATTTCATCCAAAATATTTTGTCCACTGTCAATAGTGAAGTATTGCATGAAGCACATCTCCCACAGAAGTCACTTTCAAAACAAGCAGCATTCTGTTGGTCATTGCGGTGAATTTGCACAAACGGCTTGAGTACAGTGCAAAAACGTTGCGCCCTCACGAAATTCCAGATTACTTAGATTCCTATTGGAATGACTGGATTTAGCTTGCCAAAGTTTGCAGAGCAACTTAACTGCACCATAACATCAGGCTAACTCAACTGATTTCAAAAGAGTTTTGTTATAGCATGCTGCTAAGCTAAAAATAAAAATGCATTACAGAAATATTGAGTAAAATAGTACATTTTTTAAAGACACTGAATCCTTTTTATCAATCCTTTTTACCAGGATTGTCGTGGTGCATTATGGGAGTGCCTTCTCTGCAAAGCATAAATGATGCAAGACAAATTTGGCCAAAAATAAGGTCGCTTAAAATTTTCAATGTTCTTACCTTTTGGAACGCAATCTTAAAGATAAAGTTTTTAATTGCAATGCAGAATCATTTACTAGTTTCCCCTAAGAACCATTAAGGTGATGATACACGGGGCAACTTTTTGAGCAATGTTGCTGGGCAATGTTGGCGTCAATGGGCAACCAGGTGAGACACACGGCCCACGACCAATCTAGAGTTTGCAGATAGAAATTTGTTGCCAATTCTCAATGGGAAAGTGCCCAAGCAACATCTCTCGGCGACATTGCTCAAAAAAGTTGCCCCATGTATCCTCACCTTTAGGGTATGTGAAACCTTTGAGGTGAAGGAACCTCCGTGTTCACTTCTAAGTGTTTAGAACATTTAAAAAATCTAAAGAACCTGTTGTGCAATGGAAAAGTTCCATGGATCTTCACGGAACCATCGATGCTAATAAAGAACCTATATTTTTAAGAGTGTATGATAATATGTAGTGATGCCTATGTAAGTAGTTCACTAGATTTTGTAGTCAAATGCGATTCCAGAATTGCGATTTGAATAGGATTATTAAAAATCGCATTAAATGTGATTTCAGGCCGTTCACACTGGCTAAATCTGATCAGGTTTCAATCGGAAATGCACGTAGCCATATTGGCTGCAAAGAAAGTGTCTTTTTATAGGGAACATGTTGCACGCTTTTTGTTATACTGTGATAGTTTAAGTGGTATTATCGTTCTTTTACTGACTTATTTACAATTGGTAAGGGAACAACAAGTCATTGTGTACATGTACGCACCATGAATCCAAGACATCTGGAATTTCATCTGGAAAGACACATTTCTTGAATCCAAGAAATCTGATCAGGTTTCAATCGGAAATGCACGTGGCCATATTGGCTGCAAAGAAAGTGTCTTTTCATAGGGAACATGTTGCATGCTTTTTGTTATACTAAGATGGTTTAAGTGGTATCGTTCTTTTACTGACTTATTTACAATTGGTAAGGGAACAACAAGTCATTGTGTACATGTACGCACCATGAATCCAAGACATGTTTCCCTTTGGGGACAATAAAGCGTATTGTATTCATTCATTTAAAACCAGTATCCTGGCTAATTTGGCATTTATTAGTTTAGCAGATTAGTTTGATCTGATGCTTTTGAGGCCACAGTGACCAGATTTCTTGTGTGTTTTTTGGAACAGACCGGCATCTATGCCGGACACTCAGTGAGGCGTGCCAGTGCCCTCAGCGAGATCTAGTTTCTCAGCCCTCCAGAATTAATTCTCACTTTAGTGTCTGCGATCCAGTCCACTTCCTCTTTATAAATATTTCATGCGACCGGTCTCACTGGGAAATCTCTCGGCTCCTAAGCAAGAGCTGACAGAAGGTATCTTCAGGCTTACCGTCTTCCTCCAACACCAAATGTATTCAGTCAGGCTCTTACAACTCGGCTAGCCCCGTTGGTTCGCTCAAAACCACGGCATGTGAAACGAACAAACTAAATAATTGGTCAAACGAATGAGGCCTACTTGTCTAAAAACGTATCATGCAAACTGTTATTTTCACCGCAGGATACTGACATCTCTATTTTCCTCCATGAAAGCACTTCACTTTTCATAGCATCTTTGGGTCACGGCAGCACTTTTCTTCTTAAAAGAGATTTGCGCTGGATCTGCCACACTCCATCAGAAAGACAGGGATGCATAATTGAACAGCTGGTAAATTACACAAGAGTAGGTGATTACATTTCATGAAGGTCTTTTAGCGGTAATCATACTCGCATTGTATTGTGTAAAGGTCTGTTTGGTGAATCCGACACTTATTGGTGATTTTTTTTGTCCTATAGGGGTTTAGTTTCTTAAAATTTGTTATGTTACAGTCAAATAATTTAGGAATTATTGATTTTAGCTACTATTCAAATAACTTTTAGGTATATATTTGATTGTTTTACTTTTGTCAAAAGACCCAAACATACAATCAGAATTAAAAAACAAACAAACTATGATTTAAATAAAAAGTGAAATAAACATAAAACACTTTAGAATTTTACACAGATATTTGATGTGTAATTTCCACCACAAACAAGTTTTGGCATCAATAAATGTTTTCTGGTAACACTTTACAATAAGGTTTCATTATTAACCGCTTTAGTTAACATCAATTAACTTCCACAGCATTTATTGCTCTAAATTAATGTTAATTACAACATTTACTAATACATTATCAAAATCAAAAGTTGTGTTTGTTAACATTAGTTAATGCACTGTGAACTAACAACGAACGACTGTATTTTATTAACTAACATTACCAAAGATTAATTAATACTGTAACAATTGTTTTGTTCATTGTTAGTTCATGTTGGTTAATACATTAACTAATGTTAACCAATGAAACCTTATTGTTAAGTGTAAACAGTGTTAAAAATGTGAAAAAAGATGTTATAAAATTATAAATAAGTGACATTTACTTATTTACAATTTTGTGTAATTATGTGTGTGTATATATATATATATATATATATATATATATATATATATGTTTGTATATATATATGTGTGTATATATATATATATATATATATATACACAGTGCAATGCATAAGTGAATACACCCATGCTAAAGTTGACTAAAAAGAGGAATAAAAAATCATATTTTGGAAATTGAACTTAATGCCTTAATTTAAAAAATTAGGAAAAATCCAACCTTTAAGGACACCAATTTTCTTTGTGAATGAATAATGTATCGTAAATAAATAAATGTTCTTCCTTAAAATACATGGTGCATAAGTGAATACACCCCTATGTTAAATTCCCATAGAGGCAGGCAGATTTTTATTTTTAAGTATTTAAAAAAAAATTTTTTTAGGATACTATGCATCCTGATAAAGTTCCCTTGGCCTTTGGAATTAAAATAGCCCCACATCATCACATAGCCATCACCATACCTAGAGATTGGCATGGGGTACTTTCCATAAGATCATCTCTCAATGCAAATCAAACTAGCTTTTAGGCTAACTGAAATAAAATCATGCCAATCTCTAGGTATGGTGAAGGCTATGTGATGATGTGGGGCTATTTTAATTCCAAAGGCCAAGGGAACTTTATCAGGATGCATAGTATCCTAAAAAAAAATAAAAAAAAATACTTAAAAATAAAAATCTGCCTGCCTCTATGGGAATTTAACATAGGGGTGTACACACTTATGCACCATGTATTTTAAGGAAGAACATTTATTTATTTACGATACATTATTCATTCACAAAGAAAATTGGTGTCCTTAAAGGTTGGATTTTTCCTATTTTTTTAAATTAAGGCATTAAGTTCAATTTCCAAAATATGATTTTTTATTCCTCTTTTTAGTCAACTTTAGCATGGGTGTATTCACTTATGCATTGCACTGTATATATATATATATATATATATATATACTGTATATATATATTTTTGTGTATAATTAGGAGCAATAAAATTAGCCACTGAGTCAGTCATTTAGTTCTAAAATTTTTCTACAAGTTTTGCTTGGATGTGTGTGTATATTGGACATTGTTACAGGACAAAATAAATGACATTTTGAAAACTTTGCTTTTTAAAACTCTTGTCACAAGAAAACAAAAAAGGAATGACATGAGAGTGAGTAAATGACAGAACATATAGTTGAAGAAACACTTGTACGTTTAACACACAGCTCAGTCGATGGAGGGTGGCCGTTTTTTTTATATTTTTTATCCCAGATCTTGTTCTGCACCAGCTTTTATCATCTTGTCAAGTGATAAACCTGTGTCATGTTCTTTATTATCTCCCCCCAGCGCTGGAATCACCGTAATGAATCCCCTATTATGTGTGAGCTTTGTAAAGAGCACATCTCTTTTTCACAAGCTGTAATGTGATCTTAAAGTCCACAGCCTTTCAGAGATATTGCAATTTAAAAGCTTCCATATTTATTTCATGTCAGTTCATTCACAAGGCGAGACTGTGGTTACGGCGCTGCCTCAGTAAAATGAAAAAGTAAATGAAAGATCACATGTGCCTTCAAGGGACCTTTTCAGACCAAGAACAGACATTACAGAGGACACATACAGATCTGCACTAATAATTTGCACTAGATTACACAAGTGTACAAATCCAAATGTTTAGTTACAAGAAGCTGAAAAAAAAAAGAACATAAATTGGTTTCATCTATCAGTATTTTCTGAGAAAAGACCCCAAATGAAGAGAATTAATAGACTTTACATCACAGTGGCAGATGTGTAAACCATTGAATATGCTAAAAAGTGAGCTGAATAGCTGTCTATATAAGACACACGTCTTTGACCTCTTGTGCGTTATTTTTTTTTAACACATATATAATGAATTCTACTAAATGAACACATAAAACTAGCAGTATATAACCTAACTGCTATTATTTCAGTTGCTCATAAAGGAACCATTAATGATCAACAAACCGTAGATTTAAGCGATGAAAGAAGATGCAAAGATTTGGCCTCAGAACAGGACAAATGAGACAAAGACAATGAAGAAACAAGCTGAGGCAGAAATGGATGCACAGGTTTTCACACAAGGCTACATCAAGAGCATCTGGCAAATTGAGATCATGTCCATGTTTTTAGACCCAGGACAAACGTACTTAACGAAACAGATCATTGATTGCAGCTACTCTTAGCATTGAAAACACAAACAATGAAACAAGAATGAAAACAGAATGACATGAGCCTGGTCTTGCGTAAGCAGAAAAGAACTGGCTACTAGAAAGAATGCGGCTTGAATAGCATGTAAAGTGACCAACCACAGTTTGTTTTGATTTTATGGCCATTTAGGAAAGTATAAATCTGAAAATGAATGAGTCCACAATAATAGACATAGTGGTAAAACCTCTGTTGAGCCAAACTGGTACAAGAAGACGCAAGCAACACCAAGGTCATGGGTTTGATTCATTTGATGCATGAACTGTATAGCTTGAATACACTGTATGTTGCTTTGGATGTCTTGATAACATCAGAGAACAAAAAGTGTAAAAAGGGAAAAAATGGTCAAAAGTTTGGATTTATTTGATCAAAAATACAGTAAAAATAGTAATATTGTAAAATTTTATTAAAAACTTCTTTCTACTATGATATAGTTTAAAATGAAATTTATTCCTGATTGCAAAACTGAATTTTCAGCATCATTACTCCAGTCTTCAGTGTCACATGATCCTTTAGAAATCATTCTAATATTTGCTGCTCAAGAAATATTTATTATTATTATCAAAGTTTAAAAGGGTTATGCTGCTTAATATTTTGGTGGAAACCTTGATACATAAAGATTCAAACGTTTGGGGTAAAAAACATTTTAAAATAAAAGAAGAAAAGAAATGAATACTTTTATTAAGCAAGGACACTATAATTATGGAAATTATGGAAGCTTGTTTCTGCCACGGAATGAAAAAAATATATATAAAAGATAATCAACTTTTTATCTCAAAATTCGGACTTTTTTCCTCACAATTGTGAGTTTACATCTAGCAATTTGCAAGATATAAACTAGCAATTACGAGAAATAAAGTCAGAACTGCCAGATGAGTGATGATGACTGCCATGTATTATATCTCGCAATTCAAAAAGATTTCTCGCACTTGCGAGTTTATATCTTTCAATTCTGAGTTCTTTTCTCAGAATTGTCAAATATAAACTTGCAATTGCGAGTTATAAAGTCTAATTTAAAAGAAAAAAATACTGACTTTTTGAAAAGTTTATATAGCGCGATTCTAAGAAAAAAGTCCAAATTGTGAGATAAAAAGTCTGAATCTTTGTTTTTCTTCCATATTAAATTGATCAAAAGTGACAGTAAAGACATTTATAACATTAAAGGATTTCTATTTTAGATAAATGCTGTTATTTTCGATTTTCTATTCATCAAAGAATCCTGAAAAAGTTATCATGATTTGCACAAAAATATTAAGCAGCAAAAACTATAAGACTCTTCTTTCAAAAACATGAATCAAATCTTAATTATTCCAAACCTCTGACTGGTAGTGCGTTAAATTTTTTTTATTTGTATTGTATTTTATGTGTGAGTAGTAAGCAATCTGCATATTTCTGGAAAAAAAACCCATCTACAGTAAGTCTTAAAGTATTTGTTTGTTTCTCAACACTATTGCTTTGCTCACTGGGGGTTTTAAGGCATGTGTAAAACTGCTTTGGAACAATATTTATTGTGCTATACAAATAAATGTGATTTGAAACTGTTTCTCTCCAGGTTTATACACCTAACATCACTCTAATAGTAGATGGAAAAAAATATGCTGTCAACGTAATACAAAGTAAATATTTTCCAGACAGTATTTTTCGCTGAACTTGGGAGCAGACGAGCGACAGCTTTCTCCCTGTGACTGTAAAGACTTCATTAAACTTTCCTGAAATGATGAGCCCTCAAGGACACGAGCGCTTGTGAAACATGGCAGGATTCCGCGTCTACCTCCCGGAGAGTCCTCCGAGACATTTGAGACGGAGAATAAAGAGTCTCACTCTCCAGATCTAAAACTGCATGGCTTCAGAGAGAAGAAACCTCAGAAATGTTGGATAAGATCTTGTCGGCAATAAACAAATGAATAAAGCTGAGATTTTGGTTACTCGCATTCAGTTAGACATCAGTGTAAATGTGATAAGTGCTCAAACCCAAGAGAGTTCTGCTTAGTCTTGAGCAAGACTGTTTTGGCTGTATATTCATTAGTGTTCTTCTCACTTACAGCCGTGACAAACCCCCAGAGGAGAACACAGGGAGTGTGTTGTCTCCTGTCGGCTCCTTAGGAGGAAAAATAGAAACAAACTGTTGACACACAGTAGTGCTAGAAAATTAATTTGGATAAGATAGCTCAGATTATGGTTTTGGGAAAATCTGATGCAAGATGTTTGAGTTCATACTGAAATGTTGGACTTTTAATTACAGACTTTGGCAATATAAGCACAGTTTTAACCCTTTTCCACCGATATGGTGCCATGTTGTTCTAGTGAATTTGATCATAGTGGTTCTGAGGAAAAATCAGCTCTTAAACCTGCCCACCTCATCTCTTAAAGAGTGCATAAAACAAAAGACTTAATTTTCTTTATGCAAAATATAATCATGTATAAAAATAAATAAATAATAAAATCATATAATATATAGATAGATGATCCTTCAGAAATCATTCTAATATGCTGATTTGCTGCTCAAGAAACATTTCCTATTATTATTAACGTAGAAAACAATATAAAACAATTAATATTATTGTGAAAACTGATACACTATCATTCTGAAGGATCATGTGACACTGAAGACTGGAGTAATGATGCTGAAAATTCAGCTTTGCATCACAGGAATAAATTGCATTTTAAAATATATTCAAATCGAAAACTGTTATTTTAAATTCTAATAATATTTCACTGTTTGTACTGTATCTTTGATCAAATAAATGCAGCCTTGGTGAGCATCAGAGACATAAAAAAAGATCACAAATATTCAAAACCCTTGACCAGTAGTGTACGGCGCCCCTAAAGGAACATTGTGATGAGATGGGAGGAAATATGCTTTTGCATTCTCTCGCAAATATTTTGTGTTCCCATGACAAAATTTTTGCATTCCCCGAGAAACTTTCCATTTGCTCGCAAAGAACAAAAGTTGTGAATGCAAATTCATTGAAATGATATAATATTAAATTAAAATGTTTATATAGAAAATGTATATTACCAAAACTATGAACTGACTGATATATCTAAATAAAAAATAGAATCAAGGAAACATTTTGCCATTGTTAAGTGACACCTGTGTTTCCCCACTCTTGAGACGCACCAGCTGCCACCATATTCAAATATCCAGAGATGTGGTTCCACTATACAGTCAATGGGGGACCGAGAGTCAACATTTCACTTGGATCATCTGGTGGAGGGAAAGAGTGGAGCTTAAGGGTGGGACTCGGTTGCAACAAGGAAGGATTTTGAATGCAATCATGCAATCAGCACTGGCTTCCTTGGGGTGCACTTCTTTAAGTGGGCTTGTTTGAGATAAACACACACACACGCAATCCTCACAGACTTCTAAAGCATATGCTTGTTTCCCAAGGCCCCTATTCTGAAGATGTCGAGATCTACAGCAGTGTCAGAAAGGATGTTGCATTAAAAACTCAAGCTTCTTTCTATTGCATGCTTTTTGTAATGTCACTCTAATGATGCTGTATTACAGATCAAACATCTGTTACAGCAAACACAAACACAGCAATGAGCTTTTGCTGGGACAGCACTCAGCACTAAACATGCTCAGTTGTCAAATTGGATCCATTTTCAAGATCCGTCTGCTTAAGAGGTTTGGAAAGATGTCCTACTTTACCTTAAGCTCTGTTTGACTGCAAAGGTGCGTGTTCATGCTGCGAAGAGCCCAGTAAATCATATGCTGGTGTGCAGAGGAACATCCATATTTTATGACAGAATAAGGCGGAAACCTACAGCAATTCCAAACACATTTACGTACATGAGTGGGAGGTCACGGCCCGTTTTACAAACAGTCAATCAGGTGGATGAGCCATTGATTTATGTCCCATCGCTGCCTTAAAACAACCATATGAATCACATTTCATTAAGTAAAGTATCACTGAATTAATTCACTCCATTCATAATTGGAGTCAGTCTAAATGAGCCAGGGTCATATTTGATTTGAACGGGAGCCTTGCAGACCAATCTATCAACCTCTGTGATGTGTAACATTAGTTTAAACCCTTAATGGCCTCAAGAAGCTGAACGCTGGGTGTGAGGGATTAAAGACGCTTCTTATTAAAGGCTCATATTTAAGAGAGGCCATTCAAGCACTGGACCCATAAGCACAGGATATATCTAATGAATTTTAAAGAGCTGGCAACAAATGAACAAGTAAATATACAAGTAAAAAAAGAGAAATAGAGCATACCAGCACTGGCAGGGCAAACAAACATTCAACAATATTTATTTCTGGCCATAGAACATAACATAACATAACATAACAGGTTACATTTTACTAACATAACATAACATAACATAACATAACATAACATAACATAACATAACATAACATAACATAACATAACATAACATAACATAACATAACATAACATAACATAACATAACATAACATATAACATATAACATAACATAACATAACATAACATAACATAACATATAACATAACATATAACACACAACACATAACACAACACATATCATAACATAAGATAAGTTACATTTTACTAACATAACATAACATAACATATAACATAACATAACATATAACATAACATAACATAACATAATGTAACATAACATAACAACATAACATAACATAACATAACATAACATAACAACAAAACATAACATAACATAAAACATATATAATTTTACTAACATAAAATAACAGGTTACATTTTAATAACATAACATAACATAACATATAATATAACATAACATAACATATAACACACAACACAACACAACACATAACACAACACATATCATAACATAAGACAGGTTACATTTTACTAACATAACTACAACAAAATAATAAGTTACATTTTACTAACATAACACAACATAACATATATCATTTTACTAACATAAAATAACAGGTTACATTTTAATAACATAACATAACATAACATAACATAACATAACATAACATAACATAACATAACATAACATAACATAACATATAACATAACATAACATAACATAACATAACATAACAAACAGGTTACATTTGACTAACATAACAACAACATAAAATAATATGAAAAAAAACCCAAAACTGTACAGTCATCCAGTCATTGTTGCAAAACAAAAACTTTGAGAAGTTGATTATGATTGTTGCAATAATAACATTCTGCAGTCTATCCTAATCCTATTCCCCTCTCTCTTTCATCCCAAAAATCATTTTCTTTTCTCTGCTGTTTAACCGTAAATAAAAGGCAAACAGCCCCAAAATACAATAAAAAAGACAAACGTTTAGAGGAAGTTGAGCTGAAACGTAACTTTTAAATCAGCCATAAAAGTAAAAGGCCTCTGAAGGGCACACAAATACCCTGAAAGTGTCTCCTTAATCAAAAGAAGTCTATCAACCGACAGCAAATCTCTCGAGCTACGCTGTGGAATCTGCACGCAATTCAACACCATGACAACAGATGGAGAAATGCTATTCTTCTGCGCACCCCACCCCACATCATCACGTCCCCTGGCTCAGCACAAAGATACTCTCAAAAAGCTTGGGCCCTGTGGAAACCACAGCAACACTACAGATGTCCACAGAGCGCTATACATGACAAAACTGCTATCTGCTCCCAAATTGAATCCAGCTGAGAACTGCGGCAAAGAGTGGTGAGCAGAGAGAGAGAGAGCGATGGAGAGAGTATGTGAGAATAAAGACGCCTCAGACTTAAGACTGAGATGTACATCTCGTTCCCCCAGCGGGACAGAGGGTCTTTTCTCCTCCCCGAAGGGGGTAGAGCATGACACAGAGGCAGAGACATCCTCTCACGGAGAAGTTCCAATGCAAGGGACAGATGTTCCAGCTGGGCTCAGCCGCCGTGACATCTCGGCCTCCAGCTGCTGACCGCCCACTTTCACATTTCTCAGCACAGTCTTGTTAGGGACGGGCTCTTTTGCTTTCAAAAAGGAGAAGTGGAATGGAAGGAGACTAAATAAATCAGAGAGTAAGAACCACAGCCTCAGCTTGAGACTAGATACTGTTAGACAACCAGCAGTATCGCATAAAGACAGATCCACACTGCACAGTATTCAGATCAGGAACACACAGTTACACAGGAAGAAGCTGTCTGACTGATATTAAAGGCAAACAACCACAGCTTTGCTTTCTTTTATGTGGGCAAATCTGAAATCAGACAATAATCTTGCAATGTTTTCATATGAAGTGTCACATGATCCTATTAGATATTAGAAATCATTCTAAAATGTTAAATTGGTGCTCAAGAAACACATTATTATTATCAATGTTGAAAACAGTTCTGTAACTTTTAAACAATTTAATGCATCCTTGCTAAATAAAAGTCTTTACTTATAAATAAAAAATGGTAGTTTATATTAATATATGAATGCATTTATTTACTTTATGAAAGCTCAAGATTATTCTACATTCATTGTAAATGATCTACAAACAATCAAATTAGAGATACTTGACTAGATAATATATGGATGCAAAGGCAATGTGAAATATAGCATATGGCATTGCAAGCATTTACCAAAACCAACGTCCGTCGCTTACTATTTTTAAATAATTGTAGGCAGTATACAGTGCATACAGTTCAGTATCTATGTAGTAGCTTGTATTCTATCCAAACATATCCAAAGCTGCACTAAAGACCCTTGTTTATCTACTACTTTGATGCCATAGACTTTGGAAAATTCTAGTTGTTCTTCCCTGGAAGCATTCACTGCCTGGGAACTTGTAAACATGACTGTTTCCTGGCGGACTGATAAAACCCTGTGTATTGACTCCCAGAAATTGCATAAATCTAGCCAATCAGATTGGACATTTTGAGGAAGCTCTTACCGTTTTTAAGGGCAGTTCACATCAGATATTCCCTAAACGGTGCATGGTCATACCGTCTGAGGCCGAGGCCAGACAAGCCGAGCACAACTGTCTAACTCTGGGATACTGGCCAGGGTCTGAAGACCTCTTGCATTCGACACTCATTCCTATAGGCATCTATGCCAAGCTGCCTCCAATAGCATGGGGCTCCAGAGGGAACCAGAGATCTCTAACCCCTGCCTGGATCACTACCACAGGATCAGACACAGGTGGAATAATAAAAACAATATATTTAGATATATAACCTCTCAGGTCCTACTCGCCCTTTTATCCAAAGCGACTTGCATTGCATTTCAAGGTACACATTTACATTCTTATCAGTTCTTGCTTTCCCTGGGAATTGGACCCATGACCTTGGCGTTGCAAGCGCCAACGCTCTGCTGTTTGGAAAAACTCTTCTTTCCTTTCCTCCCGTTACACTCATCCCTGAAACCTCACTCCCATCTGAGTCACAGCACCAATGTAACCCCTCAGGTCCTACTCGCCCCACTCTGTGTGGGCCTCGAACCAGGGTCTCTGGCGTGGGAGGCGGGCACTCTAACAAGGAGGCTTATATATAATATATATTTTATTTTTATATATAACCTTATCAAATGTACATCCAAACCCCAATTTGTAAAGCAGACTTTCCAAATGGTGGACACAATATATATAACAAAAGTGGTTTATCTCACAACAACTGAAAATTTTACTTGTGCAGAAGTATGTGAACCTTTTATTTGGTGGCACATCCTTTTGCAGCCATTACCTCAACCAAACGTCTGCTGTAACCACTGAGCAGTCTCTCCAATCTGCCTTTGGGGATTTTTGCCCACTCCTCGTTGCACTCCTCAGCCAGTTGAGAGAGGCTGGAGGAACATCTGGCATGTACCGCCTGCTTCAGGTCTAGCCACAACATTTCGATTTAACTGAGGATCTGGACTTTGACTATGCCAATCCAGAGTCCGAATCTTCTTTCTTTTAAGCCATTCCTTGGTGGTTTTGCTTGAATGCTTTAGGTCATTGTCTTGTTGCATCACCTATTTTCGGCCCAGCTTCAGCTTCCTGACTGATGGCAAGAGATTCCCATCAAGAACTTGCTGATAAACCTCAGAATTCAAGTTTCCCTGGATAATATGGAGTCGTCCAGGTCCGTAGGCAGAAAAGCAGCCCCAGACCTTCACATTTCCACCATCATGCTTCACTGTTGGGAGGAGGATCTTTTCTTGGAATTCAGTGTTGGCTTTCCTCCAAAGATGGTAGTTTTGATTATTGGACTCATCTGTCCAGAGAATTGACTTCCAAGAGGCCTCTGGTTTGTCCAAATGCTCTTTGGCAAAGTTGAAACTGGCATTGTGGGGTTTTTTTTTAGAGCAGAGGAATCCCTCTAGCAACCCTCCCATAAATGTCATGTCTGTTAAATTTTCGTCTGATTGCAGACGCATGTATATTTACCCCAGATGCTGCCAGAGAGATCTGCAACTCTCTAGAGGTCATGTGTGGGTTGGCCTTTACCTCATTTATTATTTTTCTGGTGATTCTTGACGATAACTGTAAAGGAACACGCCGACTTTTTGGGACTTTAACTTATTCACCGTATCCCCCAGAGTTAGATAAGTCCATACATACCCTTTTCATCTCCGTGCGTGCCGTAACTCTGTCTGACGCACCCACCGCTAGCCTAGCTTAGCACAAAGACTGCAGGTAAACGGCTCCAGCTAGCATACTGCTCCCAATAAGTGAAAAAATAATGCCAACATTTTCCTATTTACATGTTGTGATTTGTATAGTCACAGCGTGTACAAATAACAAGGTCACATGAGACACAGCCATCTTCTAACCGTACACATACTTGGAACTATATTCTCAGAAGGCGAAGCACTGCTACTTGGGCGGAGTGATGCACGGAGATGAAAAGGATATGTATGGACTTATCTAACTCTGGGGGATACGGTGAATAAGCTAAAGTCCCAAAAAGTCGGCGTGTTCCATTAATGGGCATCCACTTCTAGGCAGGGTTGGGGTCATGTTGAATGCCCTCCATTTGTAGATGATTTGTCTTACAGTGGATGGATGGAGCTGGAATCTTTTGGAGATGGTCTTATAGCCTTCCCCAGACTGATGGGCTGTCACCACCTTCTTCCTGATGTCCTCGGATATCTCCTTTCCTCTTGGCATTGTCTGTCTTTGTGGGTACACCTTGGCACTACAGTGGTTTGGTTGGTTTCCTCTCTCTTTTAATGAGTGTCGCCCCCTTTCCTAAGGATGTTGAAGGATTACAAATTTAAGAATCTATTTCAGATATGCTTCCTTACATAACATCATGGTGAAGAATACTGATTTTAGCATTTGAGGTTTTAATTTAGATTCCAATATAGACTGAGAAAGTTTAGCAGTGGTTATGATGATTATATCAAGAGATTCCTGATAGTCCTGTTCTCTAAATGAGTCAATTCCTGAGACTCTCACCCTCACCCTTTGTCTTTATGCATTTCCTGACCAGTAAGCTCAATGTACAGCTGTGCTTTTGTCTCTGTGATCATGTGAAGGTATGGGTGATACCGTCAGACTGATGGGATTAGCACACGAATGATTCACTGAGAATCTCACCTTTTGTTCTGCAAAAGGGTGTTACCTAAACCTGTTACATGCTTTGTTTGAATTTGTCTCCACCTTCAAAAGTCCCTCCTCCTCAAAATGCCTATAAGATACCATGTAAAGTTAAGTTAGAGTAGTCTTGATGATGATGATGATGAACTACAGACTACAGAGAATAAATCTCTTCTGCTTATAAGATCCATCTCAAGTCTCCTGGTTTTGCTTCGATGAAGGAATAAAAAGTTTCCAACAATGTCCAATTAACTGCTTAATTAAGCACTGATTAAATGTGTTTCACCTGAATCTGTTACCCACTTGACTTTACCAGTGCAGCTGGGAATTCACTTACTTTTGTACATATACTTCCAGCTTTCATGACATGTATTTTTTTGGCTACTCACACAATTCACTCTAAACAAACAGATGCAATTGATAAACATACATCTGGCATTTGATATATAACAAACTGCTGATGATAAAATAAGAAAATCATTATAAAACAACAGAAAACTCTGAACTGCTTAAGGGGTTCACAAACTGTACATACATGTATTTAGACAAAATCCCCATGTTAGTTTAGCAAAATCATGATTGTGTAATGGTTAAATGCAATTATACTATCATAAACACTTCTGTGTAAATCGATAAATAATATGGAAAAAAATAATTAGTGCAATTCTATTGTTGGTGGTGTCACATTTTCTCTATTTTGATAAAGTTGATCAGTTAACAACAATATTTAATGAACTTATTAAAAGATAAAAAAAATAAAAAAAAAAAAATCATGATGTGAAAAATCAGGAATTTGTGGAGTCCTGAAGAAAACATTATCAAAGGTTACATAGCTTAAAAAAAGCATTTTATTAGTTACATTAATGCCTGCTCATTTATTTCCAACAATGTATTAATGTATATAGTGTTTTTGTAGAGATTAATAAAAGTGAAAAAAAAAAAAAAAAAAAAAAAAAATGTTGCCATATGGCTACAAGGCTAAATAAACATGCTGAATAAAGAAATAAATGTGCATGCAATGCAAAGCCCTGCAGTGCTGCACAGTAAAACGCCGCACACAGAACACACAGCTCTCTGCTTACACGGGCACGGCTTCACCCCAGAGAATCACACTCATATCAACCAGACAAGAGGAAAGGATGCTGATTAGATCCACTCAACTCGGATTCATTTCTCAAACAAAGCAAAGCTGCTGTGCAACTGTGATATTTGGGACTTTAAAACACAGACAAATTGGCTTTGTGTAAAATCTCAGAGCCAGGTTCAATGGAGGCTCCCCGAGGGAATATGGATAGTAATTGGTGGCAGCACAGACACGAACAGAACGCTCAGGCTTGCTCTGACAGCCACAGATGGATTGCATAAAGACTTTATGGGAAGATGTGGTTCAGTGCACGAGTCGACTTAAACATGACCCACATTCTTCAGTCTCAAACCTCACCGCTCGGCTGCACGGCCACTGAAGGCCACAGACTGGTGAGCAGAACGACTTCGGAAGATGCTTAGCAAATCCAATGAATCTACGAGGGGGAAAGAATCGCAGAAGGCTGGAAAATGTTTAAAAGAAAAGGTTAACTGCTGCCCTGTATTTAATGATACTTTGTGTAAAAATATTCTACTGTTTTTTTAAAATGCTCACTTAATAAAAATTAAATGTGCAATTTTTGCTTAAAAAAAATTTGAATTTCAAAAAACGTTTTTAGACAGGTTTCCAAAACACTCCCACTCAACCATTGGTTGATAAACAGCCTCAACTCGTGCCATTGGTTGAGCCAATGTTATGTTTTGATATCAAAATTTATGATACTACAATAATCAGATATGCACCAATATTTATAGTTCTGACTGATATTGAAACACTAAATAAACACTAAAAACTACCATTTTAAATGATAAAAGTGAATATTTAACTTTAACCTAACATTAGATGGTATGATAAAGGTAAATATCCAATATCATCTGATACTGATAAAGTCTAATATCTGAGATATTAGATGAAGTCTAATATCAAGACACTTGGTACCAATATATTGTGAATTCCTAAAAAAGTATTAAAGTAATATATTTTATTACAGTAATATACAGTAATCAGCATTTGAAGTGGATCAAAACCTTTCAAAGTTATACATGAATTTTGAACAATACCCGTTCTTGTCTTAGGACAACTGATGAACTTTTTTGATCCACTTCAAATGTTGACTGTATTTTGAACAATGGTGCTGCAGTTCCCTGTTACAGAGTATACTGAAAAATAGTCATTTTTGTTTTCAATTATTAATAAGTAATAAGTACGCACTTTTTTATTGATGTACACTATTGGTCAAAAAAGTAATTAAAATAATTATTGTGGAAACTGTGATATTTTTTTCCAGGGTTCTTTGATGAATAGAAGGTTTAAAAGAACAGCATTTTTCCCCAAATAAAATTCTGCAAATGTCTTAAATGCCACTTTTAATAAATTTAATGTGTCCTTGCTGAATAAAAGTATTGATTTCTTAAAAAAAAAGAAGAAAAAAAAAAAGAAATTCTGAATGGTAACTAACAAGCATAAATATTAGAGCTTGAGAAATGTACACATAAAAAATAGATACATCATCTTTAACAGCACAACACAATATCAAATGAGCAGTATGAAACGCTCTTAAGGAGCCAAGCTTAATCTTGCCTAAGTTACAGCTTTTTTCCAAAACCAGAAGCGAAACCAGCGGACAGGGAACTGTGGTGCACTAACAAGAGCATTACTAAAGAAATGTGCAGAAGAGGCCTGTGGAGGCAGAGGCATAGAGAAAATCTCTGCCAATCTATCACAAGAAAGCCTTTTGTTCTGGGCTGAATGTGAAGGCTCAGCTCCCAGACTGTGATACCCTCCTTCAGCATGGCACCTCTGCCCGTGTCAAGTCCTCCATCTCTGGCAAGAAGCACCAGAGGGAAGCGACCCGGCGATTAATAACCTGTAACGGCACGGAAAGCCCTCTGCCGTCCGGGCGTGATCCTCAGTGTGAGTGACCGCTCTCCTGTGGCACAGAGCGCTATTCATCATGGCCAAATGAAAGCGGCTATGGCAGAATGGACCTCATTCACGTCGCTGTCCGTTCAAATTACACCGGCCACAAGGGGCCGCCACACAATGTGCCTTGTTTCGGATTTTCCTGATAGATTCTTCCAAAAGGCTGTTCAAGGAAACACCTTGTGTGAATGGATTGGCGGCAGCCATTAGGCATGGAAGATCAGTCTCTAAAGTGTTGAGCTACAGAAAAGCAGAAACTGTAATGGAACAAAACCAGGAGAGCCAAAGACAACAATCAGGGGAAGTGTGACAATGGAATCAAACCAGTTTTACGCTGAAATGATTGTTGTGAGACCTTGGGGGACGTGAAATAATGCAAATAAGATAACTCATAACTGTAAAAATCATACAGCACGAACAGTGTAGTTCAATTTGTGAAAAAGTACTAATGAAATGGTCAAAAACACTCACAAGTTTTGAACTCATTACTCATTGGTTTGAATAGAGTCAGAAGCAGAAACAGAAGCAGAATTATTGCCAAGTTTTCTTGCACACAAGGAATTCTTCTCAGTAAATTCTTCCAGTGCACACACATAAATACAACACAGATATGAAAAGTAAAAGAAAAGTTGACTAAAGACAGGAGAAACAAACAATGAAAACGCTCCAAACCAAGGCAGTCAAATTAAATGTCCTAGTTAAATAAAACAATTTTTTAAAGAAAGCTATAAAATATGCTAACATTACAGCTAACCTTTAAAAACATAGTTAATAATTAAAAAACACCTTAAATGTATTTATACATTTCATGCTTACATTATTATGTTGTGATGTCTACATTTATTTGATTGATTTTAGTTTTTTTCTTTGTGTTTTTTAATTTCTTTCAATAAAATTGTGTATTAAGTTTTTAATAGGGGCCATTTTTCTTTTACAGAGCCCTTAAAAGGGATAGAAATAATATATTTGAATGCTTTCGCTTTCTCTTGAAAAACCTTTGCATTCCCTTGCAAAACGGCGGCGTTTCCCTGAGAAACATTCGCTCACAAAACCTTTGCATTTTGTTGCGAAACTTTGTGTTCACTTGCAAAGAACTCAAAAGTTTTGCAAGCAAATGCAAAGTTTCTTGGGGGAACGCAAAAGCCTATTTAAATATACCTTTTCTTATAATTTTTATCATCACCATGCCCATTTAGGTCCTCTGTTGTCTTTTATCTGCCATACATGAAAACAATTATCAACACGGGACAGAATTTTAATATTGTTGCATCCCTAATAGGACCAATTATTGAAAAGAATGTCTTCAAAAGTATTAAAATAATCAGTCAAGGAATGGTGTGAAAGGGAATCGTTAAATTCCCATTATAATTCCCAATTCAACAGCAACCCCCCACACACTGACATCACTTAATCAGTGTAATCAGGTCAAAATGAACCAGGCGAAAGAGAGAGAAAGAGAGACAAAGCGAGAGAATGAGAGCATTATGAGAGATTGGGTGACGAAGGGACAGCGAGAGACGAGATAGACATAGTGCTGCTCCTCAGATGTCATTAAACCATTTAAGCAATTTTTACAATCTGACATCACATGACAGGATGTCATAACTAAGTGGAGATATCAGCAGCTGAGATATTGGAAGGTGTCCAGCGTGTTGTAAAGCCAGGCAGTGATCCACCATTTATCCTCCTGACGCTGTAGTGTTGAGTGTTTGTTCCCAGCTGCATACTAACACACAGCATTAATGATGAGGTACATCACACAGAAAGCGCGCTAAAGATAAGACCTGATCAATCTCATACCTCCGACGCTGCCATCGATTTAAACTGGGGTCACAAACTCTCTCAAGTCATTGAAATGGTGGATGCACTGAAAAAAAGATTTTAAAAGCAGATGGACACCAAAATGCATCAAATTTACTTTCTTAATAAATATATATCTAGTCTTATTGTAAGAGTTTTCATACTTTTTGACCAAAAATGTTCTACTAGTTTCTGATAAGTGGATCAGGACTTTAAATCATATTGCTGCTATAGTGAATGAAGTTATTAACCCAATATCAACTTCCGATAGCAATCCAGTCCTTCAAAAAAAATGACATTAAAGTTACTCATTACATTATTTTAGGGGCTGTTTACACGACACCGTTTTCAGCTAATAACGTAAAACTTTTTATGCGTTTAGGCAGTTCATTTACACGACAACTGCGTTTTAGGTGCCTGAAAATGCAAACATTTGAAAAAGGGTTTGAAAGTGCAAGTTTTTCAAAGTCTCTGGGACTTACCCTTAGGCCATGACTACATTAATCCGGATACATATGAAAACGGCGTTTTCGTTTAAAAACGCTCTCCGTCCACACTAGCGCTTTCAGGCGTTTTCCTGAAACTTTTGAAAAACGCCTGACAACGCTAAATTCACCTTACTGCGCATTCGTAAAACCTCACTGAGATGATACAGACGAAAAAATAAAAATACATTTATCGCGCAATTCTTCTGACAGGATAATTTTATTTAGCAAAATACCTCACCATTCACTGATGCGTCCAGGTCGCACTCAGTCACCATATGTTTGGTCTAAAACGCAACTGCTCTCATGTATTGCCGCAGGACAGCAAATGTGAGTACATTTTCTGTCATCTTTGCAGGACTGTGATATGAAGAGTGTGCTAGTAAACTGTGTGAAAGTGAATAGCACATAACAGGCACAATACCGGTAGGGGGAGAGTGGGGTGATTTGTGCCAGGGGGGGAAGTAGTTCCACCCTTGTTTCTGGAAAACCATAGAAGAAATTGGTCATGTGACCACATAATTTTGAAAAGCAATCACTTTTACTCGTCCTCCAAAGAAGAGAGACACATGGCATGAGAGTTAAGCACATTTTAGTGCAAAAAACTGTTTTTTCCCTTTCAAAGTAAAATTTCTATGATTTAGGTTTTTTGATTGTAGTGTCTGAACAATTATAGACAAGTTTGAAAACATTTCACACATGTTTTAGTGCTTTAGTAGGCTACACAATGAGTCTATACAGTTAGCATGATGTTAGCTCTTAACTGCTGGATCATGCTAGTTTTTCAAACTTGTGGGTCCGGGGTGATTTGTGCCAAAGGGCCTGGGTTAAGTTGTGCCAGATCCAGACCACCTAGACCTACATACTCACAGGGGATAATCTTGAGAAGTGAGGAGATGGGCATGCCTCATCATTGTTTGACTCAGGCCTGCCTGCTATTTGTTTAATTTAGCTAACACTGATTTCAGTTTTCAGTTTGCACTATGTTATTAAAGAGAAGTTTTATTCCGTTTTTAAGTGGCCTATGTCACAATAGGATGTTTAGAAATTAGCCTAGTCACTTTATTCTTATATGTTACATAATTGACAGCGCTATGTCAACAGGCATCTATTGCCAAAGCCTTTTTGCCTGAAATGATTCACAAATATCATATATTGTGTTGCTATGGTGCTCTAAATGGTTGCTAGGGCGTAGCTTGATAGCTTCACAATGATCCTAAGAGACTGATTGGTCGTCTGAGTAAAATGAGCCCGCCCCCTTGTCTCTATGACACTGTGATCCAGAGTTATGTTCAATACAAAATCCCTATATGCAATTGACCATAGTAGGAAAAACGCATGCTATGGTATTCCAGGGTGACAATATCTAAATAAACCTTAAATGAGTAATTTTGTATTGAATTTATCTTGCTTTCATATAGCATTACGGTTCATAACATTAAAATGTTCTGTTTTACTTCAGAAATCACTGGCACAGTTTACCCCCAATGTATTCCCCCAAAGGCACAACTTCCCCCGCACCAGGGGCAAGTTGTGCCATGAGACCACTTTTTTCCCAAGAGCTATATTTCTGAAACAATTTATTTCAGATCCAAAGTTATTGTTCTCAGGGATGCACCACATCCTGAAATATATGTACATCCCTAAGTTGAAGGCATTACTGCCATGGCCTCACTTTAAAGTCACTTTGAGTAAAAACTGGCACAACTCACCCCACTCTCCCCTATATACATGAATATCTATGGTTCAATATGCGTCACATGACTAAACTTACGTCATCGTTTTTTAAATACCTCCGTTTTGACAGTCCACACTACAAAACTGCGATAACGGCGTTTTCAAATTTATCCACTTTGGAATGCGTTTTCAAAAAGCTTTGTTTTCATTAATAAAAACGCTGTCTCAGTGTGGACGGAAGGCCAAAATGGAGAGAAAAAGATGCGTTTTCAAATGAAAACGTATTAGTGTGGACAAGGCCAACACTTTAATTCTTTGTGCACTCACCGGCCACTTTATTAGGTACAACTGATCAACTGCTCGCTAACGCAAATATCTAATCAGCCAATCACATGGCAGCAACTCAATGCATTAGGCATGTAGACATGGGGTGCTGATCAATACTCAAATCGATGCTTCCTCAATTCCTCCATCCTTTGACCCGAAAACCAATCAGAGTTAGCCATCTTGAAGCCCATCTCAATTCTCTAATTACATCAAGAGGAGGCGAGGAACAAGGAGTGAGGACGCTTCCAGAGGAGCTATGAGTCAGGATACACAGGTGTTGTGGAAAACCTGACGCGCAGATATATTCTCCTCCCCCTTCACATTTGTCACACTAATTTTAATTTATGTTTTCCCTTTGCAGTTTAAATAAATCATACATCTCGCATATTTCAACAGGGCATTTTGCTTTAATATTATTAAATAAAATAACAACATAAGGGAAGATGCCTTGAGCACAGCTGATGACGCTTTGAAGTGATGCTTGAGTGAAAAAGAATATTCCAATATGCAAACAAGATTTCCTTGTCCTTGTTCCTTGTCCTGTCCTCATTTTTTTTTTCTTTGCATCCTTCCCTCATATCCTACGGGGATGGAGCTGAGACACAAGGAAAAGAAGTGAGGAAAGGAAACAAGGATGCACAAATAAGAAATGAGAAGCACCCATGGTCAAGACGATCTACTTAAGTTCAAACTGTTATTAGAATGAGGAAGAAAGGTTGTTGGTGCCAGACGGGCTGGTCTGAGTATTTCGGAAACTGCTGATCTACTGGGATTTTCACACACACACAACCATCACATAGAATGGTCCAAAACATATCCAATGCCTTGTTGATGCCAGAGGTCAGAGGAGAATGGCCAGACTGGTTCAAGCTGATAGAAAGGCAACAGTAACTCAAATAAGCTCTCGTAACAACCAAGGTCTGCAGAAGAGCATCTCTGAACGCACAACACATCAAACCTTTAACTAGACGGGCTACAACAGCAGAAAAACACAACAGTGCCACTTCTGTCAGATAAGAACAGGTAACTGAGAATACAATTTGCACGCGCTCACCAAAATTGGACAATAGAAGATTGGAAAAACGTTGTCTGGTCTGATGAGTCTTGATTTCAGTTGCAACATTCAGATGATAGGTTCAGAGTTTGGCATATCATCATCGTAAACATCATGAAAGCATTGATTGATTCTGCCTTGTATCAACGGTTCAGGCTGCTGGTGGTGTAATGGTGTGGCAGATATTTTCTTGGCACACTTTGGGCCTTTTAGTACCAATTGAGCATCATTTAAACACCACAGCCTACCTGAGTATTGTTGCTGACCATGACTATCCCTTTATGACCACAGTGTACACCTCTTCTGATGGCTACTTCCAGCAGGATAATGCGCCATGTCACAAATCTCAAATCACTTCAAACTGGTTTCTTGAACATGACAATGAGTTGTCTTTCAATATGGATGTGCAGCTGACAAATCTGCAGCAACTGTGTGATGCTATCATGTCAATATAGACCAAAACCTCTGAGGAATGGTGAGTGTATTTAAACTGGAAAATAATCAGAAAGTAAAAACAATCTTTTAAATAAATGACTTAACAGTATTGCTAGGAGAATACTAAACACAGAAACAGTATAAACAAAGGAAAAAACAGCTAAACACATCTAACTAATTCAGCAGAAAATAGTTCAGCAAGGTTGAAATAAAATGGATGGAAGGTATGGAAGATTTAACTATTGGCACGTTGGGAGAGGATTTAGTCTCTCACAGCATGGGCTAACACAGTCCATGAGTCTTTCACAAGAACGTGCAGAGCCGGGGTCAGCTGCTATCTCAGCAGTCAGAGAGCATCTGTGTCTCCTCCTGCGAGAATCACTGAGAAAAGTCAAGCAATAATCCACCTCTTCACATGTCCGCTTCGATTTTCATTACCTACGCACCTGGCACACTCTGCCCACAGGGCCTCAAGCACACAAAGAAGCCGCTAAAAACCCTGACATCATACAGACCCCTGACGGAGAAACAAGCTTATTACTGACTCAAAAGTCACACTAAACCAACCGAGATGAGATAAAACAGTACTGTATAAAACCTTAAAGTAAAATACTGGCTTTATTAGTGAAAATTGAGAGGTCTTTACCAACAGGAATAATCTGAAAATGTGAAAAAGTGATATTATAAATCACCCTGGCATATGACGTATATTGTCTGCACAGTATAGTCCTAACCAGATCTATAACAGATGTTTTCAAAATTTTTGATGGCACAGATACCCAAATATGTGAGGGACCCCCAAGCTAAAATATAATATTCTTTTCCTGTATAAAGACCCACTTAAACTGTGAAAGATAAATATATAAATGTTATCTAAAAAATATTAACTTTCCATTAGGTTTTAATTATAATTGATATAATAAATAAATATCTAAACTTAAATATCTAAAATGTTACTTAATACATTATGCATTTATTAATTACTTCCATTACTATATATATATATATATATATATATATATATATACACAGTACTGTTCAAAAGTCTTAGGCATGTTAATATCCCATGTTAATATTTACATTTAATGTACAATTACATTCAAACTTACAATTGAGTAACGCAGGAAGCGAAATACTACTAGCGTTTTTTTTTTATACTAATTTAAGAATATAAACCACTAGTCTATAATTACTGAGAACCTTTCTGTTGATGATGTTTATCTGGCTCGGGACCATAGACTGTATAAAACGGGCCCTCTGGAACCAGCATGTAAATGTTGTCATGCTGTTGAACAGCCACAGAGTAAACATAAAAAACAGAAGATCCTGGCTGTGGCAGTGGTAAACTCTCTACATGTCAAGTAGTGAGCAGAGAAAGTATGGTATCCTCACACTCAGAGCTCAAATATTGTGAATGAAAAATAGCCTTGTTAATGAATAATGCATCGACTGTAAAGGAAACATCTCCATCCAGTCGAGCTGCTGCTTGTTTGTTATCAGCAGCCACTGCTGAGGGGGTTTTGTTCAACACAATCTAATATTGGGAATGTTACATTTGTTCCAGTCTTGTTCGTAATCACTAATAGAGCCACTGAGCCTGATGCGTGTGAGGAAGAGAGAAATGTATTGCTTGTAATGCAGTCATTTGGAACAGCTGGGAAGAATTGAGCTTGAGAGTGAGCGAGAGTCTTACATCATTATTACAGCATGTCAGAGGAATAGGGAGAGAGAGAGAGAGAGAGAGAGAGAGAGAGAGAGAGAGAGAGACAGACAAAGAGATGGTGGAGAGAAAGGAAGGGTGGATCACATAACCTGTAAATATAGCCTGCAGTCAGGCTTCTCTGCAGGAGGACAGTGTGTTTGGGCTGTTCTCCGACATCCTTGTAGGTAATTATAATATATCCGGCACAATGGGGTGATCACATCTACCAGCTTGATTTCCATCTCACTTTCACATAAAATAATGATTAAGGCATTCATATTCTACACTTCCGCATTGTCCACTGATGTTAGCTTGAGCTATGCGATATGATGCGATACAAAAATGTGTCAATTAGCAGAGGTTCTGCTACAGCGTTTGTAGAGCAGCATATCCAAATGGATATCAGTGGCCCGGACTGCTTTACGGTATTTACACATAATGAAGATACATGAGTGATAACATGAGGATAAACTTTCATTTGTTATAAATAATCTTTATAACAACAATAATCTTTATTTAATCTAAAGATCTTAGATCTCAATTCTTAACAAGAAATGTATACTTTTATTCAGTAAAGATGCATTGAATTGATAAAAAATGACAGTAAAAACATCTATAAAGATTTATAATGAATCCTGAAAAAAGAATCACAGTTTCCACAAAAACATTAAGCAGCATAACCCTTTTCAACATTGATGATAATAAGTCATGTTTCCTAAGTACCAAATCAGCATTAGAATGATTTCTGAAGGATCATGTGACACTGAAGACTGGAGTAATGGTGCTTTTCCATCATATAAATAAATGACATTTAAAATTACATTCAAATAGAAAACAGTTATTTTAAATAACTCAATTCACACCAATTTCAAACTGGGTTTCTTTTTTAATTTTGTTTTGGTGTTCAAGAAACATTTTTTTACTATCATCAATGTTGAAAACGGTCATGCTGCTTAATATTTTTGTGGAAACCGTGATACTTTCTTCAAGATTTTTGATGAAGAGAAAGTTAAAAATAATAGCATTTACTTGAAATAGAAACCTTTTTTTGCAATTTTCACAAAATTCTAAAAACCTGCAAGAAATCCGAGGAACACTATCAGCGCGATTAACTGCCGTGCTGCATATTTGAGACAGAGTTAATGGTAAGGTAAATGACGCAGACATGCTTAAACCCACAAAAAAGGAGAAAAAAAAATCAGAGGCAAATACATTTGCCAAATCACCAAAATCCATTAATTAGAAAGCACACAGAGCCCCCGCAGCCACTGGCTCTCAAACGCCTGCAGTGTTCTGGATCACGCTGTCATTAGCAGAACTGGCTGAACCTCATTATGTCTAATGGAGGTACTGAGACATGCAGGAACATTCGCATTACTAGATTGCAGGTCTTAACCATGTTCGCCCAAAATCTCCCTCAGATCACCAGAGCCCACTAGGGCTGCAAGCTGTAACAGAAGGTGTTGATTAAAGCTGTCTCTTTACTGCTGATCTGAAACCAGTTCTGTTGTTTTTCCCATTTGGATTGTACATGCCTCAAGCAGGTCTCAGAACTCTTTGAGACATTAAAAAACTACAACACATGCAATGTCCTTACACCCTCCCGGAAGACACAGAGAGGGACCGTCCACCCCGAGGTGCAGGAATCCTCCTCAAGTGCAACCTGAGAAGCACCAGCGCTGTCATTTTCTGCTGTGTGTATTTTTAGAGTGCATTTAGTCATCATGTGCGTGGGAGAGGGACACAGCCATCATTTCCATGCCCTCCTGTTGCTGTTTTTTTCTGATGATGGTGCTGTGCAGTCCCCTTTCAAATTACTGTTTCCAAAAGCTTTTTATCTCTCTGTCATTTCATGCTGAAATCTAAATTTCGACGTCGCCCCCGGGCATGCACTCTTGATTTAAGGGTTGTAGGTGTGTGTGTGTGTGTGTGTCGACAGCTCTTTCCATGAATGAATATGCAAGCTCATCTCTTAAGTCACGTTGTAACATCAGAGCAGATGGTGGGCTGTATGTATGCTGCCGCTCATTGAAAAACAACCAAACTGCAGCACATGCAAGGGTGTTAGTTATATACTCATTTAACAGAGAGGTGTACACTGTGGTCATAAAGGGATGGACATGGTCAGCAACAATACTCAGGTAGGCTGTGGTGTTTAAATGATGCTCAGTTGGTACTAAGAGGCCCAAAGTGTGCCAAGAAAATATCTGCCACACCATTACACCACCAACAGCCTGAACCGTTGAGATGAATCCATGCTTTCATGATGTTTACGCCAAATTCTGACCCTATCTGAATGTTGCAGCAGAATCAAGACAACATTTTTCCAATCTTCTATTGTTCAATTTCGGTGAGCGCGTGCAAATTGTTGCCTCAGTTACCTGTTCTTATCTGACAGAAGTGGCACTGTAGTGTTTTTCTGCTGTTGTAGCCCGTCTGGTTCAAGGTTTGATGTGTTGTGCGTTCAGAGATGCTCTTCTGCAGACATCGGTTGTTACGAGTGCTTATTTGAGTTACTGTTGCCTTTCTATCAGCTTGAACCAGTCTGGCCATTCTCCTCTGACCTCTGGCATCAACAAGGCATTTTGCCCACAGAACTGTCGCTTACTGGATATTTTCTCTTTTTCGGACCATTCTCTGTAAACCCTAGAGATAATTTAGTGTGAAAATCCCAGTAGATCAGCAGTTTCTGAAATACTCAGGCCAGCCCTTCTGGCACCAACACCCATGCCATGTTCAAAGTAACTTAAATCACCTTTATTCCCCATTCTGATAAAATGGCCTATGAGTGTGTGATATATATATATATATATATATATATATATATATATATATATATATATATATATATATAGATTGGTGGTATATATATATATATATATATTGGTGGTATATATATATATATATATATATATATATATATATATATATATATATATATATATATATATATATATATATATATATATACATACATATATATACACACACACACACTTCACAAATACTTAAAAAATAAACCACTGTATACATTATATGTGTTACATAATATTTTTAAAAAATGTGTGTGTGAGTGTGTGTGTGTGTGTGTGTGTATTCACAATTTAAGTCTGAATGGCAAGCAACCTATTTGAGAGGAATGGAACAGTTTAGCACATTAATATTGTTTTTGTCATGCTACACCACTATTGCTGGACAAAGTAGCTTGTAATTATCAAAACCCCTACACTAAAAACAGCTGAGCTACTGAAAAATGTAGTTATATAGCGTCACTACTTTTACTTTGTTACTCCCCAACACTGGCCTGTGGGCTGACAACACCACAATCAAACAATCAAACACTGCTTTAAACACACCGCGGTCCATTTGCTTAAAGCCACAGCGTCACAGCAGGGAAAATATCTTTTTAATAGCTTACTGGATGATAATCAATTAGCCCCTGAGTGCCATATCTGAACGCATCTGAGTGTGCTGATGTTGAGTGACATTGACTCGTGTCCTGTGAATGCCCATTAACGAGAGGACCGATCGAGTAGTCAGCTCATTGCAATGCCTGTTTAACCTCGTCTCCCACAGCTTGAACAAGCTGACGGAGCGCCCTGGGCACGATGGGAGCAAGACCTGGCCAATGGGGCGGTAATGACAGGCGCTTTTCAAAAGCAAATTAATTCAGCGGTGGTCCGCTCCTCTGACACATTTCACATCCTCAATGGTCCATAAAGGATTTTGTCCTGAGTCTAAATTTCCTTTAAATGAATCACACCACACTGATATTGTGCAGACAGACCGGGTCATCCGTCACGGATGTCGATAAAGTGATCCGCAGCTCACCGTAAGAAACCTTTTAGCGAAGCATTCATTCATCTGTCAGAATGTGGCGGAGACGATGATGTTACAAAATGATGGGGGATCAATAATCTGTGAACGCACAATGTCCTGGTCGACTAGCATTATGATTAAAAGTTAAATGAAACAGATTGATTTTTTTTTTTTATGTTTCCACAAATCCGATGGCATCAACATTATAGGGGTGAAAGGTATCCGTAAATTAAGGATGTGCAAAACAACACATTTTCTTTGTCAACAAGTCCACCACATATATCAGACATGTTTCCACAGACAGAATAAATAATGAAAGTACTTAGGCTTTGTCAATGTACTGTTCCTAATGGGGAAAATAATGGCTGTCTATTGTGTTTTCTCCTCAATCAAATGTGATATCTGATATATTTAGCATATATTTATTGCAAGAATATGAGCTTGGACTAATTTGTAATCTTATATATATATATTTCTGTCAGGACCACTATCGTCAAATACGATTGACCATTTGCATATAGTTAGGTATGGTTCTGTTCAGGGCAAGAACTCCCTGCGCATCCATGCAGCCTAGCACGGATAAGAGCAGGGAGAGCAGCAATAACCCCCCTTAGGGTTAACAGAACAGAACCAACATGAATGTATTGCAGATATCATTAATTCAAGATTTTAAAGTACAACATAATTTGAGAATTTATTCTGATTCAAAGGGGAATCAGAATGGCAAATCCTGACTGGACGAGAGGAGTTGGGGATGGAAGAGGGTAATAAGCTCCTGAGAACACAATAGCTGCTGATAATATTGAAGGAGCTTATATATGAATACAGTGATAGGTGTCATATTGTAGGTAGACGTGGATCAGCTGAGAGCTTGACTAACGTGACTTACGTGTACAATTACATTTATTATTAAGCAGACACATTTATCCAAAGCACCTTGAAACCTGAAAGCTACTCCAAACCTGTCAGTACACAAAGATTAAAAGAATAAAACTGACATATATTCAAAACACAGCACTCATGGAATGACATAACAGAAACATTGTTCACAGCAGGCAATTTCAAGTCCGACAGTGATTGTTCTGAAATTCAATGCTGAAGGTGGTGGATTTGTTACAGTATTGTTTAATGGCTGTAGCAGTGCTATAAAGGGAATGAACATAGGGAAACACTTTAGTTTATGGTCCAATTCTTACTATTAACTAGTTGCTTATAAGCATGCATATTACTAGGATATTGGCTGTTTATAAAACACATATTAATGCATTATTCTGCATGACCATATTCTACATCTTAATCCTACCCAATAACTAAACTTAACAACTACCTTACTAAATATTAGTAAGCAGTAATTATGAGTTTATTGAGGCAAAAGTTGTAGTTAATAATAGTTAGTTAAAGGAGAACTCGGCAACTCTAGCGAACTCTACTCACTTCTTCGCTGATTTTCCCTTTTGTTGTCGCGTGTTTTCCCCACGAGCTCCCCCTACAGCTGTGGGGGGGGGGGGGGGGGGGCGTATATATGTCACAATACGGTCGTAAAAAACTCACTTGCGGCGGCCTCCTCCTCCTCTCTACCGCTGCTCATGTGCGTTTGTTTTGATCGGAGCAAGCCAGACATCGTGTGGAGCTATGTCTACCGAGGTGGATAATCTGGTAATACATCATACATGCGTGTGTGTTCATGTCGAATTGCCGTAAAGCAATTCGTGTTTCACGCTCGCGCTCGTTCTCGTTTCTCACGAGATTTGCAATTTCTATCTTGCCGGGACGGTAGTCCCCAAGTTGCAAGGTTGGTTTTCCGCCTGGGAACGCTGGGGGGAGCAGGGAAAGTCACCAATATCACCAGAACAGGTTGTTTAACCATCCAAATGATTTCTAGACAGTTTTATTAAGTTAAAAAAGTTACCAAGTTCTCCTTTAATAGTGAGAATTGGACCCTAATCTAAAATTGTGACCAGACATAGAGACGCAATCTCTAAGAGAGAGTTTACGGTGCTGACAATCTAACAATACACTGTCAGCATGCTAAAACCCTCTCAGAGAAGTCACAGCACAAAAAAACGACTAACTAGTAGACCTCACTAATCAACTAGTCAGACCCATTACTGTAATTGGTTTCTTCAGTTGAGAAAAAAAGCTGCTGTAGAAACTGAATTCAGTGGCAGGTTCTCAAGAGGACTATCACATGCATCACTTTTGCATGCAACGCATGAGTGACGTGAAAGGCCATCAATCAGGTATTCATGAGGTCTTTAGGTCAGCTGTGGTGTGACAAACAAATGGAGCGAATGAACGCATAGAGAAATGCTCATATCTCAAATACAAGCTTGGAAATCATGTGAACATGCATATTTCATGCATGAAGCATCATGATACTCTACAGCTGTAATGGAGAGCCATCACCAATGAGGCTTTCTAACATAGAATGATGACTGTGCCTACTCCTTCAATGCTGAACATGAAGTTTGCAGACTCTCAATAAATTCAAGACTTGTCTAGGGTTGGGATTGCAGAGCAGTTAAAAGAATCATTCAGTCAAACATCTATTCTCAGCACCATGTTGTTCTGACTCTGAGCAATGTTTACCTGTTGTAGCTCATCCAAGTTGTATGCATGAAATAGACACTCGCAAAACGCACCATTGGGAAGTGCTAATTAAACTTCATTCTTTGGCAATGATTTCGGCATCCCAAAATTGTTTCGGCCAAAACTGAAAATACATTTTCAGCCAAATATTTTTGGCAGGGTTATTACTGTTAACCAAATCTAAAACTATTAGAAATATTTTTGCTAATTAAAACTTAATAAAATAAAATGTAAATATTAGATGAAAAACTTAAGACTAAACAGACTAAAATAAGTTGAAGCACTAAAATTACTAACTTAAAATAAAAAAAACATTACCAGTAGCACTTAATTTTAAGGTGACGTTGTTACACGTTACTACATGTACTTACTATAGTAATAACAGTAAATTATGCATAATTACAAGTAATTGACCCTAAACCAAACCCTAACTGTAACTCTATAGAAAGTAGTTAATTAATATTACTCAGTACTTATTTAAATAAGTACAATGTAACTAACTAACACGTCACCTAAAATAACACATAAGGTAAGGTAACACGTCACCTGAAAATAAAGTGTAACCAAATTAACTAGCCTAAAACTAAAACTGTAATAAAAATAAATTAACCTAAAAAAGCATATAACAAAATGACAAAAAATGTAACTAAAATTAAAATGACAACTGAAAATATAAAAATAAAAGCCAATTCAAAATACCAAATAATAATAATAAAAAAACATTAATAATATAAATAATACTAAAATAAACATGGAAGGGGGAATGCATCACTATAGCTTGGACTTTCTAGTTTAATTTTGTTTTTCATTGAAAAGAAAAGAAAAGAAAAGATAACTGGGATGGAATGACATGGGAGTGAGTCATTGGCACTATCAGCGGGTGCGTGACATTCGAGAATTCCTCTGTAACACTTCATTATACATGCTCTGATCTATTACAACAGCCCTTCTTCTCACATTTGAGAATAATATTTGAGCAATAAAATAACTTCACCTACATGAATTTTAAGAAATGGACTAAAATGAAAACCTGCTAGTTTACATTCTAAAAACATATTATGCAAATACCACAGGTTTTTCCCCCACAAACCTTGTTGCTGTTTGCCTCCACCCCCATTTGTGTGGAATCCCCCTGTTGAGACACGGCTGACACAAACCATCTCCCAGCCCACGTTCCTGCTCCATCCTGTCTCTTTAATGCAACAGCACCGCAGCACTTTCCTCTATCACATCTGACCGCGGGGAGCTGCCGTTAACCACCAGCCGGCTCACAAATCACAAGCGCTGCAGTTTGATCTACATTTCATTGAGCTGCAGGTACATTGGGTCGGCCTTTTATTAAAGTAACAGGTGACAAGTGAACCTCATAGCTCAGCTGACTCTTTATTCTGATGATATACAAGTCAAGTATAGGATATAAATAAAAATAATTGCTGTTGAATGTATAATAACATTGCTATTGACATTTGTGACATAAAAATAAATTAAAGGGATAGTTCACCCAAAAATGAAAATTCTGTCATGAATTACTCACCCTGATGTCGTTCCAAACCGTAAGACTTTCGTTCATCTTCAGAACACAAATGAAGATATTTTTGATGAAATCTCAGAGCTTTCTGTCCCTCCATTGACAGTCTACTCAACTACCACTTTGACGCTTTAAAACGCTCATAAAGAGATCATAAAACTAATCTATATAAATTGTGCGGTTTAGTCCAAATTTTCTGAAGAGACACGATCGCTTTATATGATGAATAGATTTAATTTAGGCTTTTATTCACATTTAAACATTCATAAACACGCTTCAGTTGTGGTAAACGGAAGCTCAAGCATGTTCGCTTGACGTGCGAGAACCAATGAGGTTCATTCTTGTGTTACACAGCACGTTTGAGCTTCTGTAAGAACCAATGAGGTTCATTCTCGTGTTACACAGCACGTTTGAGCTTCTGTAAGAACCAATGAGGTTCATTCTCGTGTTACGCAACACGTTTGAGCTTCTGTAAGAACCAATGAGGTTCATTCTCGTGTTACGCAGCACGTTTGAGCTTCTGTAAGAACCAATGAGGTTCATTCTCGTGTTACGATGCACGTTTGAGCTTCTGTAAGAACCAATGAGGTTCATTCTTGTGTTAAACAGCGCGTTTGAGCTTCTGTAAGAACCAATGAGGTTCATTCTTGTGTTACGCAGCATGTTTGAGCTTCTGTAAGAACCAATGAGGTTTGTTCTCGCACGTCAAGCAGGTTTGGTTGAGCTTCTGTTTGTGTTCGCTGATCATTGTTTATATGTGAATAAAAGCCTAAATTCAATCTGTTCATCATATAAAGTCTCTTCAGAAAATTTGGACTAAACCACTCAATTCATATGGATTAGTTTTACGATCTCTTCATGAACTTTTTGAAGCGTCAAACTTGTAGTTCTCAGATTTCATCAAAAACGATATTTCATTGGTGTTCCGAAGATGAACGAAAGTCTTACGGGTTTGGAACGACATGAGGGTGAGTAATTAATGACAGAATTTTCATTTTTAGGTGAGCTAACCCTTTAATATTTGAGCTAAGGTTAAAAAAACAGCCTTTCTTTAATATCTCAAATGTTCATCTTAGACAGCAATACGATTGGATGGAGAACAGAAAGAGTCTTTCTTCCATGAAACAAAAGATTATTTTACTTAGAAAGTCTGAGAGTCTGTTGTCCATATGGAAAAGTGGACGATGATATAAAACGTCAAGCTCCAAACAAGACACAAAACATGGCAAAGATTATCACAAAAGTTACAAATCTTACCACAAAAAGCAATACGATAGCTTTGTGACAAAAACAGACCAAAATGCATGTTGTTGTCGGTCACTGAAAACCTTGCTTTCTGCCATTGCTTTTAAATCTATAATTTTTTTTAAATGTGCCGTACCACAATCACTCACAGGACATGCAAGAACCAATGGCTTCAATGATGTCAAACTTGTTGCAAAAACAACAATTATTAAATCAAAAACAAGCATACAAGGGATTTGAGAGCTACAGCAGAGGGGGAGATGACAAATTATGAAAAATGTTCCAGTTTTAGGTGAACTAGTGCTGCTGTTCATATTTTCAGATTTTTCCCACATGTGTTTCTTCTGGGGTTTCAAAAGATATCACAACACTATGTTTCCATCCACCTATTTTTATGCACATTTTGGGAAATTGCACAAAAAATCGTTGATGGAAATGGCAAGATACGTATAAATTCTAAAAATGCTCATGAAAAACATGCTCAGTTGAAGCGGATACGTTTTTTATCCGATGAAAAGACATGCGCAAAGGCCTACACTACGATGGAAACAAATTTACCGAATAAATCCCTCAATGCAGAACAAAAAAAACTCACGTGCCTCAACAGTGGATGTGATTGAATAACTGAACTAACCAGTGGACCAACTTCATTGCACAATTGTCAAATGTTAGTTTAGTCATTCTGAAATGTCTAAGTCAATAGATAACATGACAGCATTTATTCCTTTTTGTCTGCGTGTTCTGAGATGCAAGTCTTTACTGGTAAATTCATGTGTGAACAGTACATTTAAAAAAATACCAGTAAATCGGTTCTGGCAATTTACCAGTATGAGAAATTGTAAAATTACCAGTAAATTACCGGTACAGTGCGTTAATCTGTCCCTGCCTGTATGATATTACGTTGAAGTCACATTGGACCAGCGGTTTGTAAAATGGATGGAGGGATGATTCAGCTGCGGACACCATCTTCTGGTCAGATGGAGTAATACATTCAGCGCTCAAATCTCACGGTGCATTACGGGTATTCTCTAGTCTAGCAGTTGAGCTTAAATCGGTTGTACATTCATTATTGCGGTGCATTGTGGGATTGAATGAGTGCACTCAATAACATCCACTATAGTTTTCAGACACCACTACAAATGTCTGTCCCCTTAAATAAGGCACTAGTTTTAGATGGACATCTTTGACCATTGCGCTGCATCTCACAACTTTTTCAGCTTTTCAGTTTTCATTCATCAGCACTGAACTTTGGATGGAAACATATCTACTATCTCAAACAGATTTGCCAAGATACCAAAGTTTACAATCAAATGTCAGATATTTAAATGAACTCAATACTCAAACATTTATAATTTAGAAACTATACCATCCTCACTGATGTTAAAGTGTTATTGTTAACTAAAACTAAATCTAAACCTTTTTCAGTAATTGAAATAAAGCTAAAAAAAGAAAAAGATATGTATATATATATATATATATATATATATATATATTAGGGCTGTCAAAAGATTAATCGCGATTAATCACATCCAAAATAAAAGTTTGTGTTTAAATAATATATGTGTGTATACTGTGTATAATTATTTTGTATATATAAATACACACACATGCATGTATATATTTAAGAAATATTTGCATACATATACTGTATATATTTATATATAATTTATATTATATATAAATATAATTTTTTTATATATAAATAACACATTTTTCTTAAATATATACATGCATGTGTGTGTATTTCTAGATACAAATTTAATTATACACAGTACACTCACATATATTATTTAAACACAAACTTTTATTTTGGATGCGATTAATCGCAATTAATCTTTTGACAGCCCTAATATATATATATATATATATATATATATATATATATATATATATATATATACACACACACAAACACATATATATAATTTATATATATATAAAATGTTAGTTAGCCAAGTTATACTAAAAATGTTAGTTAGCATTTACTAATACATTCCTAAAATCAAAAGTTGTATCTGTTAACATTTAATGGACCTGAGCTGACGTGAACTAACAATGAACAGTTCTATTTTTAACTAATTTTAAGAAAGATACTGAGAACAAATACTGTAACAAATGAATTGCTCATTCTTAATTAATTTTAGTTAATGCATTTACTAATGTTAACTAAAGGGACCCTATTGTAAAGTGTTAGTTTTTTATATTTAGCATTTGTTTTTATTTTGAATAAAATAATTTTTAATTTAATAATAAATAATAAAAATGACAAAATCTCATAACCAGATTACTAAAACATACACTAAAATTGATTTGCATAAAATTAAAAGCCAATTCAAAGTATTAAATAAATACTACAATAGTATAAAAATAATGCTAAAATAACACTGGTTATACATCAGAGACAAAGTTCATACTTAAATAAAACTCAGTACATTTCTTAAACCATGAAAGATTAATCTTTGCACCAAAAGTTTCCTCTGGCCATGTGACAGAAACACATGCTGCTATCAATCCAGACTTGACACAAATGAAAGCACAATATCCATGTGGCAGCCCTCCTTAAAGGGATAGTTCACCCAAAAATGAAAATTCTGTCAGTAATTACTCACCCTCATGTTGTTCCAACCGCGTAAGACCTTCGTTCATCTTCGGAACACAAATTAAGATATTTTTGATGAAATCTGAGAGCTGATCACTTCTCCATAGGCTGCTAGGTGGCCCAAACTTGCTGGCCCAGAAAAGTTATTAAAGAGATCGTTAATCTAGTCCAAGTGACTACAGTGGTTCAATCTTAAGTATATCAAGCGACGAGAATACTTTTTGTGTGCAGAAACAAACAAAAATAACGACTTTATTCCACTATTCATTTCCTTCTCTCTGGACCTCTAGTTGGTTCGCGTAGTGTTTTTGCGCAGCGCGTCTGTGTACCACGTAGGCTCACTATTGGCCGACGCTGGTCATGTGTGTGATGCGTGATGACGTATAACACAGACGCGCTGCGCAAAAACACTACGAGGCCCAGAGAGAAGGAAATGAATAGTGGAATAAAGTCGTTATTTTTGTTTGTTTTTGCACACAAAAAGTATTCTCGTCGCTTGATATACTTAAGATTGAACCACTGTAGTCACTTGGACTATATTAACGATCTCTTTAATAACTTTTCTGGGCCAGCAAGTTTGGGCCACCTAGCAGCCTATGGAGAAGTGATCCAGCACTCAGATTTCATCAAAAATATCTTATTTTGTGTTCCGAAGATGAACGAAGGTCTTACGCGGTTGGAACAACATGAGGGTGAGTAATTACTGACAGAATTTTCATTTTTGGGTGAACTATCCCTTTAATTGAGTGCATGTAGAAATGAATGAATCAACAGCACAAAGGAAGACAAAAGGGCCAAAAAAAGACTGCAGTGATGAAACTCAAAATCAACTGTCTTTGTGTATATCCTGTAATCTCTCTTTTAGCCTCAGGCCTCAGCAGCAGAAACTGGGAGTAATATCCCTATAGACACTCTAAAGACAACAAAGAAAGCACACACCCATCGTGTTCACAACTCACACCCATTTCTCACTCAACACTGCTCTCATGCGAGAAATCATCTGGAGATTTAAACACAAGGAGTCTGCGGTGATTGTAAATATGCTTGTCATGAGAGAAACGGCATTTGTTTTGAAACGTCCCTCAGGTTGCAGAACAGAAGCTTCTGTGAAAATCCGTGATCTAAGTGGTGTCTCTCTCTGCGGTGAGCCGAGGGTTCTGAACAGTAATCTGTTATAATCTTCATCTTGCAGACAGCATTGTTTAAATGACTGCGAAATGACACAAAGGCCTCCACAACGCAGCATTCAAGAGAAAACCTTGGCAGGGCAAAACAATGGAAGGACGCATGCCTTCAGCCACTCACAGGAAACGCAGCTCCTCAAGGGGCTGTCTTGACCCCTGCCATACTGAACTTGAGGTCTACACACATGCAAAGATCCCATCCTGCAGAACATGGTAGCTTAACTAGAGGAAAAAAGAATACACAAGTCAATCAGGAGGTTTTGAGCTCTCACATATACGTCATGACTCAGTTAGCCTGATAATCAAAAAGTGGTACACAACTGTAAAGCAATTTCACACTCCAGTCCAATCACAAAAATGTTTTACTATTTTGTTGGTGTTTAAAAACATGGAGTCAGATAACGACCATATTCACTTTAAGCAAACAGTGCCTAATTATTTTTCAAAACCAGGAACTTGTAGTAAGCTCAGTTCTGCCTGTAAAGCCTCTCACACAAAGTCAAAGTAACTTGTCTTTTTATATAAAGTATGATTAAAGGTAAAAACTGAGGTCATATATCTAAGGTTGGCAATGGAAGTTGCGAGTCTTTTCTTCCCTATATCTGTCGTATATCCGAGTGAAACGGCTTCTTGAACAAGAAAAAATGTAGGGTGGGGTTTGCTTTGTCCATGTGGAATTGATTGGATGGTTGAATGGCTGTGGTTTGCTATTGGTCGATCTCATGTGAGTGACAGATTGTCCCGCCCTCACGCCAGTAAACATCATCAGAGATGTCGCTGCAAGAGGGAGGGGAAGTTATTTTGATTAAAGATTATGAGGGCACATTAATCAAAGTAAAGATAAATAATTTATAATAAATCCTGTAATATTCCGTTTAAAAAAAACAATAATAAGAATTGTCATTTTGATGTCATACATACATACATACTAAGTAGACATACACTCTAACTCAAATGCTGGTTTGAGCCTGTTGGGTCATTTTTTTGGGGTTAGTTTTTCCATGGTTGGGTTGTTTTTGAGTTAATGGATGGGTCAATCTCACTGAAACAATATACCCCTCCCCCATCTGATGCAACAACCCAGCAGCGGCATTACTACAACAACCCAGCTGTTGAGTTACACAGAAACGTAGGCTTTTTGCATCCTCAGGAGAGAGCAGTTCTCAACGCCATCAAATTGGTGCATTTCACCAATTACGCTTTGCAGGTGAAAGGCATTGCAACCAGAACTGACCAGCATATTACACTAGCCTGGAAATTCAGCAGATCTTTGCCACAGGGAAGAAGAAACTGAAGTAGTGAAAGCACAAAAGAAACAAGCTATAAAAGTGGAAACCTACATGGCTGAGTGAGCTAAATCTCAAAAAAATGTTACTAGCCACGCCAAGCCTAGAATCAGCCCACCATTACATTCTATTACCCATCAGGGGAGCCAGGGAAGAAGTGTCCGCAGATTGCAGTGATTAAAAACAAACTCTGCCAGTGAGCAGTCAGAAAGGAGGGGCTGCACTTCACTTTGTGGGAGCTGAATAATACAGCTGCTCTTCCATACGGAGAGGGGCTGGAGTCGGCTCGCTCTGTCTGTCTGTGGCCTTGGGGACGCCTCTTGAAATGCCTGCACCGGCCAACAAAAATAACCAGCACGGACTTCCCACTGTCGCCACAAACCACTGCTGCACACCTTCCACTGAGATGTCTCTTAGCCACAACTAAACCCAGACAAAGAAACTGAACATGCACACACACACACACACACACACACAATAGATCAACAAGGGACAATGGCTCCTCAGATTCTAAGGCTCGACACGTACGATATGTACCTATGTGAGTGAAAAAGCTTGATTTCACACATTGCTACGTTCCGAAATGTGTCTGAAGCACTAGTGTACTGCAAATCTGAGGATTTCTTACCCAAAGTTATTTACGTTTTCTTTAGGGATTTCTGACAAGATCAAATTAAGTCATATACAAACTTTGCTGTTTAATCAGTCATATTTGATAATTTATTTTGTTGTTGTGATAAGTGATTCTGTAGTAAATGAAAAAAAAAGTGTGTAAATGCACCTTTTCGTTGTATATATGCTACTTCAGATGTAGCTTCCTAAATATGGCTTATCCAATAGTTGATTCAAGAATCTTTTGTCTCATATCTTATCTATCCATCCATCCATCCATCTCTATTACCATTTCAGTCGTATAAGTAATACAGCAAACTACAGCAACAGAAAAGGTGAACTACAGCTACAGGTTTTATTTTACTATGCAAAAAATGCAAAACAAAAAGCTCACAGGAAAAAAACCCACACACATTGATTACAACATAATCAGTTATTAATATGTTTTAATATGTTAATTAATATGTTTTTCATATGATTTTCCAATCTGCCATACATAGATATTATTTAGCCACAATTTGGCATGTTTCATTGTGTTATCACAAATAAAACAATTGATGGTAACACTTTTTTATTTCAATGTGACGTTAAGTTACACGTTACTACATGTACTAACTATAGTATATAGCAAAAACAGTAAATTATGCATAATTAATTAACCCTAAACCAAACCCTAACCCTAACTGTAACTCTATAAGTACATGTAGTTAATTAATATTACTCAGTAATTATTTGAGTAAGTAGGCTAAAATGTAACTACGTCACCTTAAAGGGGTGGTATAATGCCCTTATCACAAGATGTAAAATAAGTCTTTGATGTCCCCAAAGTGTGTATGTGAAGTTTTAGCTCAAAATACCCCACAGATATTTTTACATAGCATGTTAAAATTGCCCATTTTTGAGGGTGAGCAAAAACACACCGTTTTGTGTCTGTTCCTTTAAATGCAAACGAGCTGCTGCTCCCAGCACAGAGGGCGGAGCTTCAACAGCTTGCACTCACACAAACATGCACTGAAAATTTCTAAAACTTTTAGCCTTTTATGTTCAAACGGATTCAGACAATGATGGAGAGACTCAAGAAGAGGTGACAACATGTAGAATGCAACAGGACGTTTCTGAATGATTAGATGATGAATTTATGTAACTTATGTGTAGTTATCTTCTAGTCATTGATTAGCATATTCTGTCTTGATAATCTATAAATCGTGTTCAGGGGGCGGGGTTTATGTAAATTTTAGGGTTGGTGATGTCACTAACCCGGGAGGAATGTCGTGTAGTCCCTACCAGCCGTTTGTCATAGTCCTTAAAAAGCGATTTGTTTTATCACCACAGTGATGCAAGAATACACATTAAGCATGTACATCTGTACCAAGGATAAAAATCTGCATTCACATCATGTACTAGTGTAGTGTGTTTCTACAATTCTAGTGAACCACAGTCAAATATATGAGCATATTCTAATGTTACATAATAGTATATCCTACAACACATTTATTGCACTATACATAGTAAGTATATTCCTGTTTGTCACTGTGAGGCAGGTATGGTGTGAAATTCTTCAACACTCATAAGTAACAATATTAATTCAGTCTATTTCCATTTGAACACAGTCGGTGGCAGCGTAGCAATTGTGCTGTCAGAGGACAATGGACCCGGTGGAGATGCAGAAAGAAAAGAGGAACGGGAGGGGGGTGTTGATGATTTGAGTTCAGCGGCACGTTAAAGCATCACACCAGAGGCAAATAAAAGACTATAAAACACTCCTGGACGGCACCCTCCACATCAGGGGCCTCATTTATAAAACTGTGCGTAGGATCCTTACTAAAAGTGTACGTGCGCCCAAAAGCCAAAAATGGCGTAAGCAAAAAAATATTCAGACTTAGAAAACCGTTCGTACGCCAGAACCTGCGCAGAATTCACTTTATAAATCCCAGTCAGCGGAAGATTGTGCGCACATGCGTCTCCACCCCGAAATAACCATATATGGAGCTTACAACGCCTAGTTTTACTATGCAGATCCTCATCTGCATATCATTTGCATATATTTTTTCATCCACGTGATAATGTTTAACGGTACAAGACACATTACATTAATAAAAATCAAGTAGTTGCCTATCCTTGGCTTGTTTTTTAATACATACAGTGAGGAAAATAAGTATTTGAACACCCTGCTATTTTGCAAGTTCTCCCACTTGGAAATCATGGAGGGGTCTGAAATTGTCATCGTAGGTGCATGTCCACTGTGAGAGACATAATCTAAAAAAAAAAATCCAGAAATCACAATGTATGATTTTTTAACTATTTATTTGTATGATACAGCTGCAAATAAGTATTTGAACACCTGTCTATCAGCTAGAATTCTGACCCTCAAAGACCTGTTAGTCTGCCTTTAAAATGTCCACCTCCACTCCATTTATTATCCTAAATTAGATGCACCTGTTTGAGGTCGTTAGCTGCATAAAGACACCTGTCCACCCCATACAATCAGTAAGAATCCAACTACTAACATGGCCAAGACCAAAGAGCTGTCCAAAGACACTAGAGACAAAATTGTACACCTCCACAAGGCTGGAAAGGACTACTGGGAAATTGCCAAGCAGCTTGGTGAAAAAAGGTCCACTGTTGGAGCAATCATTAGAAAATGGAAGAAGCTAAACATGACTGTCAATCTCCCTCGGACTGGGGCTCCATGCAAGATCTCACCTCGTGGGGTCTCAATGATCCTAAGAAAGGTGAGAAATCAGCCCAGAACTACACGGGAGGAGCTGGTCAATGACCTGAAAAGAGCTGGGACCACCGTTTCCAAGGTTACTGTTGGTAATACACTAAGACGTCATGGTTTGAAATCATGCATGGCACGGAAGGTTCCCCTGCTTAAACCAGCACATGTCAAGGCCTGTCTTAAGTTTGCCAATGACCATTTGGATGATCCAGAGGAGTCATGGGAGATGGGAGAGTCAGATGAGACCAAAATAGAACTTTTTGGTCATAATTCCACTAAACGTGTTTGGAGGAAGAAGAATGATGAGTACCATCCCAAGAACACCATCCCTACTGTGAAGCATGGGGGTGGTAGCATCATGCTTTGGGGGGGTTTTTCTGCACATGGGACAGGGCGACTGCACTGTATTAAGGAGAGGATGAACGGGGCCATGTATTGCAAGATTTTGGGGAACAACCTCCTTCCCTCAGTTAGAGCATTGAAGATGGGTCGAGGCTGGGTCTTCCAACATGACAATGACCCGAAGCACACAGCCAGGATAACCAAGGAGTGGCTCTGTAAGAAGCATATCAAGGTTCTGGCGTGGCCTAGCCAGTCTCCAGACCTAAACCCAATAGAGAATCTTTGGAGGGAGCTCAAACTCCGTGTTTCTCAGCGACAGCCCAGAAACCTGACTGATCTAGAGAAGATCTGTGTGGAGGAGTGGGCCAAAATCCCTCCTGCAGTGTGTGCAAACCTGGTGAAAAACTACAGGAAACGTTTGACCTCTGTAATTGCAAACAAAGGCTACTCTACCAAATATTAACATTGATTTTCTCAGGTGGTCAAATACTTATTTGCAGCTGTATCATACAAATAAATAGTTAAAAAATCATACATTGTGATTTCTGGATTTTTTTTTGTTGATTATGTCTCTCACAGTGGACATGCACCTACGATGACAATTTCAGACCCCTCCATGATTTCTAAGTGGGAGAACTTGCAAAATAGCAGGGTGTTCAAATACTTATTTTCCTCACTGTAAATCAAATAGTGTAAAATACATTTCAGAGAAAGTTTTTTCTCAATCCTTTCCACTGGCCGAATTGTATTTTTAATTGATTTCTATTTTTAATGGAAACGGATAGACCTTGGGCATTATTTGCACGAAACTATTTTCTCAGACAATCTTGTATTATCATGATAAGCAATTATCTCTGTGGTTAAAACATTAAAACACAGCACGCCACAGGAAAAGTGTTCAAAAGCATCGCATCCACAACAAATATTTCTATTGATTGAATATAAAAAATGTTGTAACTTTTCAGTAATGATTTCATGTTTAAGTGTTTAACTAAAACATAGTTTAAATCATTATTTTATTTATTTAAACTGCGTCAGTTTCACTAAACGGCCCAACGCGCTCGCTGGCGCGGACATTTAAGAAGGCATGGATATTTGCTTCAAGTGACAGGCTTGGTGAGTGAAATTATATTTGTATTATCTTTCTGTATATGTTCAATTTTCTTTAGATTTTCTGTCTAAAAGTGACCAAAAAGACGCTTAACTCCAGCTCACCATCGGTGTCGCCAAACTGCTCTGTCTCCAAAACGTTCGTACGCATGGGTCAGAGTTTGCGTGCAGGTGCCAAACCTTGACCCATTTGACATTTTTTTAGAGGTCTCAACAAGTCGTGTTTTTAAAAGTTACGAAACACCATCTTATAAAAAGATTATGGCACGGTTAAAAAGGTCCATCTGATGCTTATGTACATTGACCAACAATTAAAAATAGAGCCAATTACCAACCCACTCCCAAGACCTTGGCTGATTATCTGAGTAGTTGAATGAAAAAAATGTCCCATCCTAGTGGAATGTTTCATTGACAACTAAAAGAAAACACAAACATCCAAACAGTAGCTTCCAATAGATGAGGCACTATGTTATTTTCTGCTGAAAATAGAAACTCCAGATTTTTTCCACTGCAGACAGGGCACCATTCACTGGAATCCCATCAATCAATGAGGCCTTATCTCTGCTGCAAGTGTCTGGCATACTTCCATGCAAATTTGCACAACACAAACAAACACACGCTCACAAGTCTAGCACAGTTTGAACAGACAGAACAAAGATTAGACAATACATAAATGACCAGTTATCAATTTCTTCTCTGTTGGTAACAGAAAAATATTTACTTTTAGCATAAAATCTTGTTTACAAAAGCAGTGAGGGAGTACAGTGACTGTCTTCGACAGAATCAAAAAGATCAGAAAGATGGCTGTTATCAGAACAATAGTGAGAAATCATCTGAATTTATCTGAAGAAATATTCATACACTTAAATGCTTTATTTCTAAGGCTGACACAGTAGGTATGTTTGAAATTGAGAATAGCAAGTTATATGCATAACGATCACCACCAGGTGCATGCTGGGTACAAATGCTGTAATGTCATGCACAACGAAATACTTGATATAAGGTTTCCAGAGCCAAGCACTGCAGATGATCTTCACAAACTGCGAAAGCTAAAAGCATGATGAGAAATAGAGGGTATGCACTGACGTCACTTCCCGTCGGGACACGCCCCTCAGTGAGACAAACAATTATCTGCTTAAATTAAAAGCAGTTGGACTCGACAGTGCTCTTTACAACTTACCAAATACCCAGTGGTCCATGGACATTGACATGTGGCCAGGAATTGGGTTGACATTTATTGACACCAGGGAAATACAAAAAGCAAAGCCTGTGAATGCTTAATCTGCTAAACAGTATAAATATAGATAGAGCTAAATCCTGATGATTACTTATATCATTGTTCTGTACTGTCATATCACCCAACCCTAAAACTCTTTAAAGCACGAAGGCATTATAGACATAACGATATGACTTTCTGTAAAGCTGCTTGGAAACCATGTGGTATTGTGAAGCTACAAGCCTACAAATAAATTCGACTTGACTTAAAAAAGGGATTTGTTGGTGAAATTAACATTAATGGATATTCTGGTTGTTTCAATATATTTTGTAGACTTTTTAAAAAAAGTTATCTGGATAATTACGCTGCTACCATCTGGCAGATGATAGGCTACAGAGCAGTGTTAACTGAATTTAAAAACTGCTTTGTGCTCCTATTTATTTATTCATCCATCTAAACTTGCTTTGTAAGGAAAACTGGGCTTGTATAACATTATCCAACCATCCCCCTTTGTAGAACACAAGGCTCATAATGGATGTTTTTAATAAACGCTGACAAACTTCACAGTTACGCAGAATATAAGATGGTAAATATTTAAATGATGAGTTATCAATACAATATATAACCTAAGGTATAATTTTACCCCAATATTCAACATATCTGACACAAAATGTTAACTGCAAATCCACGTTTCGCTGCCTGGATCCAGTTGTTTCTGCGAAATGCAGCGATCCATTTGCTTCTCTTTTCTGTAGCTTTCAAAAGTCTGTGAAAAGATAGCTCCAATTACTTGTTGAATCTATTTGTAGTCAATCGCAAAGCACTTTCCCATTTTAAATGTGTTTTGTGTGCTTTCACAGAATTCAAGCTGAACACCAACTTTGCCACTCAGTGGGTGTAACCGCAGTGACTCCTGCCTACTGTGATGTCCTGTGCATACCCTCTATAACAATGCTGATAACGAAGCTTAGCGCTTATTATTCTAAATGAGGGAGGGCGTGTCTGGGGTAAGTAATTAGCGTAATGCACACCCAAATCATCTCTATGTGAAGGTGTTCCACTCAAATGTTCCTGTACAGCCAATCAACACTAACTACAAATGTATCCTTGTGCTCCCTAAAGTTGCACTCTTGCCTGAAAGTAGACAAAAGCTACTTGGTCAGTCTCTGTTTATCAGAATCAGAAAAAAGATTTATTGCCAAGTATTGCTCAAGAACATAATGATTTTTTTTCTGGCAAATGGAGCTTCCAGTACACAGATGTGACAAATATATTAAAAATTAAATAATAATAATCATATTTTGGATGGATGGAGACAGATAAACAGAAAGACAGATAGATGCAGTAGATAGATAGATAGACAGACCTATCGATAGATCAACAGATAGACAAAAAGATAGACACTTCACTTTAATACACTTGTCTACAATGCATACTCAGTTCATTACATTGAGGGAAAACAGAATTTACTGTCAACTTCTATACTATACGTCATAAGTCATATACTATAGACTATGACTTACAGAAATTATTATAAAAATTCAAAACATGTTGTCCGCACAAGTTCGTCCAGACCAATCAACAGATATACAGATAGATACAGTAGATAGATAGATAGACATATAGATAGATCAACAGACAGACAATTAGACGAACAGATAGACAGATATAGATAGACAGATAGATCAACAGACAGACAGACACAGATAGAAAAACAGATAGACAGATCAAGAGACAGACAGATAGAAAGACGGATAAATAGATAGATTAACAGACAGATAGACAGACAGACAGATAGATAGATATACACTCACCTAAAGGATTATTAGGAACACCTGTTCAATTTCTCATTAATGCAATTATCTAATCAACCAATCACATGGCAGTTGCTTCAATGCATTTAGGGGTGTGGTCCTGGTCAAGACAATCTCCTGAACTCCAAACTGAATGTCAGAATGGTAAAGAAAGGTGATTTAAGCAATTTTGAGCATGGCATGGTTTTTGGTGCCAGACGGGCCGGTCTGAGTATTTCACAATCTGCTCAGTTACTGGGATTTTCACGCACAGCCATTTCTAGGGTTTACAAAGAATGATGTGAAAAGGGAAAAACATCCAGTATGCGGCAGTCCTGTGGGCGAAAATGCCTTGTTGATGCTAGAGGTCAGAGGAGAATGGGCCGACTGATTCAAGCTGATAGAAGAGCAACTTTGACTGAAATAACCACTCGTTACAACCGAGGTATGCAGCAAAGCATTTGTGAAGCCACAACACGCACAACCTTGAGGTGGATGGGCTACAACAGCAGAAGACCCCACCGGGTACCACTCATCTCCACTACAAATAGGAAAAAGAGGCTACAATTTGCACAAGCTCACCAAAATTGGACAGTTGAAGACTGGAAAAATGTTGCTGATGAGTCTCGATTTCTGTTGAGACATTCAGATGGTAGAGTCAGAATTTGGCGTAAACAGAATGAGAACATGGATCCATCATGCCTTGTTACCACTGTGCAGGCTGGTGGTGGTGGTGGTGTAATGGTGTGGGGGATGTTTTCTTGGCACACTTTAGGCCCCTTAGTGCCAATTGGGCATCGTTTAAATGCCACGGCCTACCTGAGCATTGTTTCTGACCATGTCCATCCCTTTATAACCATCATGTACCCATCCTCTGATGGCTACTTCCAGCAGGATAATGCACCATGTCACAAAGCTCTAATCATTTCAAATTGGTTTCTTGAACATGACAATGAGTTCACTGTACTAAAATGGCCCCCACAGTCACCAGATCTCAACCCAGTAGAGCATCTTTGGGATGTGGTGGAACGGGAGCTTCGTGCCCTGGATGTGCATCCCACAAATCTCCATCAACTGCAAGATGCTATCCTATCAATATGGGCCAACATTTCTAAAGAATGCTTTCAGCACCTTGTTGAATCAATGCCACGTAGAATTAAGGCAGTTCTGAAGGTGAAAGGGGGTCAAACACAGTATTAGTATGGTGTTCCTAATAATCCTTTAGGTGAGTGTAGATAGATAGATAGATCAACAGACAGACAGATAGACAGACAGACAGACAGACAGACAGACAGACAGACCGAGTATTGTTAAATGGGTATTTGATGTCTTACTGATGGTGCTATGTGAGCACACAAGACAAAAAAGGTTTGGAAACATTGGTATACAGCATATACTTCGCAGCATTCCTAGAACTACTAAGCATTTTGGACATTTCGAGGCTCTGAGCCAGTGTCAATAAGCTCAGTATTGTGTCACGATGTAGAGCCCGGTGTGCTGTTCCTCCTTCTGACATCAGACATGTGTTCATAAGTTCACACAAGCTCCTATTCAGATGGGTCTCTGTAAAAAGCCTCAGTGACTGGTCTCTCACACTTGAGCAGCTCCTCAGCGTCGCACTTCAGCGCATCTACAGTGCCATATGAAAAGTGGCCCATCATTGAACCTGTGAGGTCAGGAAATGCAGAACAGATTGCACACAGCTGCTCTCTTAGTAGTATCTGCATACAAAAGCCGTTGGAGCAAAACGCCCTGTCCCTGCAAGATATTTTTAAACAATGCTAATTGAATTAGTTATAGAGACTCTCTTTCAACACTACGGAATATGCATAAACACATCTCACCTACTCACACACTGCGTGTCAGCCAAAATGCACATGGTATAAAGTAAAGCTGACTTTCAAAAGCCAGTCCTCTAGTGCTATTATGAAGTGTTGTCATGAATCAGTAAAACTTCACTGCAATAGGAACAGCAACCAGCTGTGGTATTAAATATTAATGTCCATTTCCGCCTCTGTATGCTGACAGCCTAATTAGGAGCTCATTAATATTCAAGAGCACAATCATTTTGGGTTAAAGCAATCCCAAAATTTACTCTCGTTTAACCTTTAAGGCACGAAACATGGATTTTTAGTGGAGGCAGTGTTGTATGTTTTTTACCGAAGCTCTGGGTAAAGTAAACTTGATATTTACCACAGGGCTCTTTTTTTTTAATCGATGCTCTGGGTAAAGTAAACTTGATATTTACCACAGGGCTCTTTTTTCCATCATATCAGGTTTTAAACGGCTTTGAGTTGCAGAGGATTTGAGCATTCAAACAGTTTGCACAAATGGTTGTAGGTCAACCACAACCCCACATGGATTTTCAGTTTCCAAAATACTGCATCATTCATTCTTATAGACCCCCCAAAAAACCTCTAAAGTGAATTTCTCTTGGCAAGCACAATATCCATAACAGCTCCCTTGTTATTGGCACTATTATTGTCTGTCCCAATGCTCTTTCCTTCCTGTATATGTCATTCAGCGTATTTTCCAGTACACACGAGTATATTCAATCAGAAACAGCTTCCTTAAATGCAACATGGCATTTATAGGCCATCTTGTGCTATAAATATATAGAGAAAAGGAAATAAAAGGATCATAATTCATGTGTTTAAGGGGAGAGTTCACCCTAAAATGAAAATTAAGTCTCATTTACTCACCCTGGTGTTGTTCTAATTCAGTATGCCATTTTTTCTTTTTCTGACCACAAAAGGAGAAATAAAACAAAATGTCCCAAACCGTGCTGCATTTTCCCACTTGAAATATACGGCACGTGTTACATGGGATCCTTCTGTTATCATTTTGCGTCTTTTTTAAAAGCTTGATGCTGGTCGCTAATCACTGCCATTATGAATGAGTGCGAGTGGGTCATTTTGTTTTATTTCTACCTTTCGTGGTCCGAAAAAAAAAAAGAACAGCATTCGGCATTAGAACAACACCAGGGTGAGTACTGTAAATGATGACTTCATTTTCATTTTAGGGTGAACTATCCCTTTAGAGTCAACATGATATTGATATCAAAATGGACTCTTTTTACTTTCCTAATGCACATTTAAAGACTTACTGTCAATAATTAATCGGTTGTGTCCACTCTTAACAATTTAAGCAATTCACAATGGATAAAATCAAGTCTCATCCTACATTTTTTCTTGCTTCACACTGAAACGTTAAAGTATGGAAGTAAATGGGTTGCAAACAGGGGTCATTAAAGGGGTCATGAGTCATGAAATGTATTTTTTTTAATTATTTTAATATGTTCCTTGATTGTATTAAAAGTGTCATATATTCTCAAAAATGGTTATTTTCAACACTCATTCTGGCCCTCTGTCCAAAATAATCAGTTTTAGGGGATGTGTCCTTTAAGGCTGGTCCGTAAACGGCAACTGTTTTGATTGGCTAATGCATTGAATTGCATGAGAAAAAGTATTCAGGCCACTGCTATTGCATGTGAGGGTTTTTAAAACATTATTAATATAAAACCGTAGTTTAGAGAGAAAGCATTATGGAATTGTTTTATCAAAACCTTGTTAAAGACAGCAGTCACACTAAATAGATTCAAAGTGCCCCTATTATTCCATTTTAAGGCCTCCTGATTTTGGAGGTCTTCTACAATATGGTTTACATGCATCCTAGGTCAAAAAACACTTTAATTTTCTCATGATATCCATTGCAGCATCACTGCTTTTCTCAGTGTCTGTAAACGATTTAATCTTTCTAAACCACTCCTTTCTAAGAGCCTACTCTGTTCTGAGTGGCCCAGTCTGTTGTGATTGGTCTTCCGCAAGGGGTGTCCAAGGTCGGTCCTGGAGGGCCACTGTCCTGCAGAGTTTACAGTAGCTCCAACTTTCCTCAACACACCAGCCTGGGAGTTTCTAGTATGCATAGACCTTGATTAGCTGGTTCATGTGTGTTTAATTGGGATTGGAGCTAAACTTTGCAGGACAGTGGCCCTCCAGGATCAGGATTGGACACTCCCGGTCTACTGCATACAGTGCGTGTCAGAAACTAGATGCCTATTACCATATCTGAATTTCAGGATTAGAGGATTCCACAGCACTTTTACACACAGTGATATAAACAGTTACGATGCCGTCAATTTTACCACATCAATTTGAGTGAGAGTCCTCATCCTTTGGAAGAGCATGCAAAGTGAATTTACTTTCGCGGCGCAGTAAACAGCAGATTTCAACAACACAAAACGAACTCTTCCAGGCCTCGACTACAACTACAACTACAGTGTTTGAGGGCGGGTCAAAGTAGACATTGTTCACAGGTAGTCGCTTCTAATCTGTTGTTTCTTAATTTCAACATTCCTGTCCTCACAAGCCATTTTATATCTCCTCTTATATTTGATTCATATCATGCCTTTTGTATTTCACTCTGAGCTCCTGTGTCATTTTTTTGACATCCAGTGGTAAGCACAAACCCACACGGTTCTGTTTTCTTTTCCTTCCCCTGCTGTCAATGCGCTGTCACACACGATAAGCACAAGAAGTGAGACACCCGCACACATCACGCTGCCGAGGCTCTGAAAAAATAGAAAAAACTAAGACAGCCTCCTAAACCTGCCCTGCTCCCATCTCACCTGGAGATTATCACTTAGAATGTGCTTAGAGTGACGGCCTTATAGCAGACGGGGAAAAAAACAGTGTTGCACTCGCAGCTCTCTAGTTTACTGAAGCGTGACATCATTTGCTTCAAAAGTGTTCTTTAATCTAACATTTCAAAGCAGGCGAAACTGAAAACGAGTTCCTACGAGGCATACAAATGATACAGAGATTAACATATCAGTCCACTGACAAAGAACAATCAGAGTTTATCACAGATAAGGGCTCTGAAAAAGTGTCTGGACACTTAAAGTCATACTTACTACCTGCAAACAAATTATGTTAGATCTTTTCTTCACTTTTCTGAGCCGTTTTAACCAGTTTGTATCAAGATGATCATCAATGCACGCATAAACAGTTCAAGGAACTTGACTAATGTCATCAGCAAAATAAAAGGTAAAGGTAAACATCTTACTTTTGGACTGAAAAAAGAAAAAAAAGAATGCTATCTAAAGCTAGGTGGGTGGCCACTAGTAGTAATGCAGAATAAATTGTGCATTTTGGAGATACCTGAGTGGCCTTACAGTACAGAAATACACATGCAACCTCATAGCTATTTTTAAATGCTGTCAGAGCAGAGGAAGGATGACTAACAATCCAGCAAGGGAAATAATTAGGCAGTGTTCCTTAACATGTCAAACCATTTATTACAAAAACCAGACAATTTCATCTATAGTGGAGGGTCTGAATATCTCTATTCAGATTTAATATAATAAATGAACAATGAGCTTTTTAAAATTGTATTGGCTACACTAACAGTGCATACTCACTCAGTTCATTATATTGAGGGAAAACAGAATGTACTGAAGAATTCTATACTATACGTCATAACTCATATACTATACTACAGACTATGACTTATAGTATTCTATACTATACTATATACATAAGTAAAGTACTATGTACTGTATAGACTATTAAAAAAGCAGAACATGTTGTCGGAACAAGTCCATCCAGAACAACTTGTTAAGAACTAGAGCAATAGGGCCTGCAATAGATTACACAGAACTCAAACAGTATGTGTGCTTTAGAGCAGTATGTACTGTACTATAAAGAGCATTTATAGTACTTTAGTATGCTAATATATGCTAGTACAGAATATATTGTACTACATAAAGCAATACACCATTCACTATAGAAAAATCTAAATATTATAGAGCAACATGTTGGCCTACTTTAAACTACAGATTAGTCATGCTAAAATACAGTAATTAGAATGCAGTATGTACTATAGAAACATCACATTAGAATAAGTATAAACTATTAACTATAGAGAAGTCAAGCTGTATATACAGTATACAGCCACACAGACTGTAGACAACAGAGAAGTCAAGAAGCATACTAAAGAGTAGGGATCTCCAACCCTGCTCTTGGAGAGCTACCATCCTGCAGACTTCAATTCCAACCATTCTCCAACCGAGTGTACAGCCGATGTACGCTCAACAGCTGTCCGAAATCGAATTAATGAAAATTAACTGAATTAATGGACTAACGTACTAGGGAATAGTGATTGAGGGTTTAGGGGGCGATTTCGGATTAAGCCTGTAACTATCCAGGTGCAAGGTTGGAGACACCTGCTAGAAATACATGCTGCGTCCCAATTCACATACTAACCGTCCTAAATAGTATTTGAAATTAGAATTAGTGTGTCCCAAATCATAGTATTTTGAAATGCGTATTCCAAACATACCCGGATGGTCTACTTTTTCCGGTAAGAATCCGAAGTGCAGATTTGTGCACACTCTAATGGTTAATGTTGCCCACAACCCACTGCGCGTTGGATGAGGATTAGATTAGAACTACAAAACTACAAACATGACGGATATGCAAGTCCAAAGGTTAAGTAGAGAGATTTTGATAAAGGGGTTTGAGTGATTAATAATCAGTATCTAACCTGACGAAAATATATTTTTTCAATGCTATCCACATCATATTTAATCTGCAACAGCATTCTGAACTTTTGTAAAGATATGTTTGGTCATTAACTTTTAAAAGCATCATTATGCAAATTACAATAACATTAGGAGAATTCTCCGCATGAAAGACCCACGACTGGCAGATCAACGTGCTACTACATTTCTCCCCGAAATGGTAGGACATTAAATTAAATTGAATGTGGAGGATTTTTACTGTGACAAGATGATTGACAGGGCAGTTTAAATGGTGACAGGATGCATGTAACTAAGTGACAGAGCTTTCAGTTAAAGCCGTAGTTATGACGAAGCACTCAAAATAATGTACCTTTTCTTCACAAAAACAGTACATTCTTTTAGAGCATAGTATAGGTAGGTGAATTAGGATGCAGCGACAGTATATACTGACTATAAAAAGCCAAAAAGTATATACTATAACAGTACAGACTGCAGTGTAGACAAATGAGAAGCCATACAGTACAAAGTGTGGACTACTAATATAAAGCAGAATGTACTATTAGAAGTCAAGAAGTACTGTAGAGCAGAATGTAATATAGGATAGAGAGCAGTAAGAAGTCTAATGTTAAACTACTTTAGACAAGTTCAGCAGTAGCATATATAAATGACACTACAGAGAAATCATACAAGACTATAGAGAAGACATGAAGTATAATACAGCATAAATATAGACTACTTAGAAGTAAAACAGCATGTAGAATACTAATAGAGAAGAACACTCTTCTGACCATAGAGTCACACTACACACTAAAGAGCAGAATAGACTACTAAGTCGTGTATTATTATAAAGCACAATGTACTATATTGACTAGAAGTCATGTAGTACCATAGAGCACAATGACTAGAAGCAGTAGACTATTTTAATGGCACTACAGACACTAGATAAGTCATATACTATTGTCCATAGCAAAAGGTATTGTAGACTATAAAAAATCATGCAGACTATACCACTGAGCAGAGCAGAAACTGTAATACAGACTATAGGGGGGGTAGAACAGCATACTCAGCATAGAGAAGTAGTACACTCTATAGAGTATAGAGAAGTCGTACAGACTGTAGTGAAGCAGACAATAGAGAAGTCATGCAGTAAGTCAGTCATGCAGTGCTGCACAGGGACTCCCACCTGCACTGGAATTCCAGCCAAACTTCTCACCCACGCTCAAAGTTTCCGTGAGCTGATTGCTCTCACCATGGAGCCCTCACAACAACAACATGTCAAAACTTCCTCCTGACGCCACGACATCCCCTCGATCTCGACGACACGAGACACGACGGTCGCCGGTGATGTCTTCTTGTCTTCTCCACACGCATGGTGTCACAATTTTAAATCCATCTCAGGTGGAGCATATCGAGAAGTGATACAGTTTCACGTTGGTTGTGTGGGACCATCCAACGCGATAGACGCTTATGTCCACGCGCTGTACAGCGCCACCCGTCGGTTCCGAGTAAAACTGCAGCGCCTCCTCTCCTTCCTACTCTCCAATGTTCACAGCTCGGCCGGAGCCCGTCGTCTTCCCGGCTCCATTTCAACTGGATTTTTAACACTCCTAACCACCCCAGATCAGGACAGGACCACGTCTAAGGTAAAGGAGAAGCTCTAAGGGTGTCGTAGAGTCCACATTAGGCGGGGTAACATCGTCCTTTCTTAGTGTTTTCAGCTCTGAAGAGAGGGGAGCTCGAAACTGACTTCACGCATCAGTTGGTACACCATGCTGATACTGGAGTGCCTCCTACCATAACAAACCTCTTACAAAGGATTTTAAAAGATCCAATCTGAATCTTTTCGCCCCGGCGTGCGTTAAACGACTCGAATTTTCCTCGCAATCCGCTCGCGATATCGCCTTGTTCTCCTAAAGTGAAGGGGGTGGACATGCTGCGAATAGGTGCAATTATTGCTTTCCTTTGCAGCTCTTGAAATCTCCTTCTTCTCAGCGATAGATTCTGCTGGAACAGCCGTGTGTTTTTCTCGTTTAGTCTCATAAGCTCAGCCACTTGCACCTATTCAGCAGATGGAAAGCGAAAAAACTCAAGGCTGTTTTTGCAGAGGAGGGTTTTGTGAACGTGTGATGGTCGCTCTGCAGCTTGTAACATTAAGCGCAAAACTGATACAATGTATCGCGGATCCATGTGAAACGTCATAATGGTTGCAACAATGTTGCCGCTGCGCTATTTACAAATACTATCAGCTCAGTCGATAATGGATTAAGTTGGTGTGTTTGTGGCTTGACGTTTTGTCCTTCAGAATGACAACAGTTTGATGTAATTGGATCGGCTATAGGGTTGCTTGTGTTTTCAGAGTCCAAATATTGGAGTCGTTTTGATTGTTGCTCTAATGGCAAGCAGTTTTAGCGTTCATTATTTAAACTAATACCTATTTTTAACGTTTACTAGTAGTAAGTATCAATGTAAGCAATCCATTAGATACTAGTTGTGAGTAGTTGCTATAGTGTTTATTCATTACTACTAGTATTCATTCCAATAGTGACACGTAACTATTTTTTTTATTTATTAGTTGCATGTTTATGCAGTTCAATTCTATGATAATCTGTGATTCAGATACCAGCTATTCACTTCCAGATAGTATGCATTCCAGCTGTTGCTGGTACCTTTTCAAGTTTTACTTGTACCTGTTCATTAGATACCTGTGATTATTTTTTTTGTTTCTTATATCTATTCAAATAGTTGCTAATCTATTTTAGTTTCCCTGAAAGGCCTAATTATTAAGAGACGTGTGTGTATTCTAGTTGTTACTTACATCTTACTATATTGAACTTTAAAGTAGCCATTCTGACTTGTGCACACTTATGACTTTTAACAAGGAAGTGTTACTTGTAGAAACTGGTACAGATACCAGTGTTTCTAATAACTAAGTACTAGTAAAGCTGAAGTGGATAAAAATAGATACAGAAATAAATGTTTAAAGAGCTTGCATCTGATTGTTTGTAGAAATAGTCTTAAAGAAGTTTCTGTGATATGTCACTTGAGTGTTTGCTTATTTTCCTGGCAATCTCATCAAATATTGCTTCTGTTTGTATTTAGAAACTTAAGGGTTATGGTTCCAGGCAACGTTGAGTTTCTGAGCAAATTTGTGATTTTCTTAAACCCCAGAAGAACTTTGGGCTATTCTGTGATCGCAGTCAGCCCTGGTTCAGAACCTCTTGTTGTCCTTTACAAAGGTGGAAAATGTCCAGTGAAAGACAACGGTCAGATGATGAAAGTCCCAGCACCAGCAGCGGTAGTTCCGATGCGGATCAGAGAGATCCTCCGGTGCCAGAACCAGAGGAACAAGAGGAGCGAAAACAACCCACGCCTCCACAACAGCAGAAGAAATCCACCAAACTGTCCAGCAAAACAACAGCCAAATTATCCTCCAGTGCGAAGAGGTAAAGATGCCATTCACTCTCTAGCTGTTTTGAGGATTAAATGTAATTTTGTAAAGTCAGGCATGTATTCTGTCAACACTCCTTTTTTTAATCATCACTTTTTGTGAATAAGTGTTTCAAGGTTATTTTTGCAATGTGCCAATTAACGGTTTTGCTTTTTGTGCGCCGTACTTGAGAACAAAAGCACTAAGCTTAGAAAATGACTTAACTGCTTGAGCAAAGAAACCGTATGATGTGTCATCGGCTTATATTTAATGAAGCACACCAAGCAAAAGTTCTCCTGAGACATCGGAAACTTCTACACAAAGTTATTGTGAGGCGCAAGAGAAGTGAGTCAGATCGCTCTGCCTCGTGGTCTCTGTTTTAACCAAGATGCTCTTTTTTTTGCAAATACAGCAATTCTACCCATAAATTTCATAGCGAGGTGGATTCGGCGCTAAAAACAACGTTAACCAATCAATCCATATCAGTGCTCATTAAAACGCCATAGACTTTCTCAATGTGGGAGGAATGAAAGATCAAACAGTTATTCTTAGAAAATGTCAAAAATCCTGCCCTGGCTCCCTTACATGCTGTTGATAATGCTTTAGTAACAGCACCCGAGCAGTGCATTAAAGCTCTTGTCAAATATGCCGAAGCACACCCCCCTCCCTCCCTCTACCTCATTTGCATATAAGCTTTAAAAGAAAATCTTTTGTGCTTAAAGTGACTTAAACGCGTCGACGAGGGGTGGGGTGTGAACTAAGGGCAGAGGGCTTTGAGCCGAGGTGAAAATCAACGGTGTGCAATGGAGAGAAAGGCAGAAACGAGCACGGCAAAGTTTTCCTGTTATGGGATTCGGGTTATGCCTCCGAGAACAAAGAGGAAGCAGCCATGTTAGCTGTGCTGAAGGGAGAGCCAGCCGTGCAGTAAACGCAGCAGAGGTAGAGGGCAGTGTAATTCCCCGGCTGCTTGCAATTCTCACAGCTTTCTCACCATCTCTCCCTTTCTCTTTTCTCTCCCTCGCTTCTCTCTCGCAGAATCCAGAAAGAGCTTGCAGAAATCACTCTGGATCCTCCACCCAACTGCAGGTATGTTATTTAACGCATGCTGTCATTTTATTTCTTTATGGGCTGGTTTGAAAAAGAATCGCTGTAGGAAAGAATTGACTTTCAGCACTAACTGTTGGGAGTTTTTAGACTGCTTTTAAACTGATGGATTCGCTCAGGACGGATGTGGCATTTTGCTCCTCGGCTTCAAAGGGTTAGGAAGGATAGGGCTTTTTTCTTTTTTTTTTCTTTTTTTTTTCCAAGCATTATTGTTACTGATGTTCCTGTGGTCTTGGTGCTGTTGTGTTTGTAATAATATGGCAGATGCTGCTCTGAAGCATATGGCTTTGATTTCACATCCTCATGCTGAACTTACTGCTGAACCCCCATCTGTTTTAATGAGCTGACCTAGAGATGCCAGAACAAGACGAGGGAGCTTTTAAAATCTGCTCTGTTGCTCTTGTTTTTTCCCCCCTTCTTTTCTTTGAAGGATGGCAATTTTCTGATTGTTTCTTCTTGGTCTTTTAAAGTGCTTTCATTCATTGGGCTTTATTGGAAGAGTCTCCTCTGGTTGGTTATAATTTTAAAAGTCCATAATGGATATGTGTTTTGGCTTTCTGTAATATTGGCAGAGATTTATGCTTATTGATTTATGGCTCTCAAACAAGATTTTATAGATGTTGTGTCATGTATTTGGCTATATCTGAGGTGGTTTGATAGTATGAGGTTGCATTTATTGAGATCATATTTTAGTGATAGACTGATATACTGATCGTTTTGAGATTATTAGTATTGGTTGTAAACTGCACATTTGGCAGTTTGCAGTTCAGTTTAGTGATGGAACAGAAATGGCATACTTGACTTTTAAATGCATGTCTACATCTCAGTTGCTTAAATAAAATTTATACTGTTCAAAGGTTTGGGGTTAGTAAAAATGTATACTTTTATTCAGCAAGGATATATTGATCAAAATGGACAGAAGTCTTTTGTAATATTATAAATGTCTTCATGATTTCATACAAATGCTGTTCTTTTACACTTTCTATTCATCAATGAATCCTGAAAAATCAAGAAATGTTTCCTGAGCATCAAATCAGCATATTAGAATGATTTCTGAAGGATCATGTGACACTGTAGACTGGAGAAATGATGCTGACAATTCAGCTTCATCATCACAGGAATACATTTTATTTATATACATTTAATACATTTTAAATTGGATTAAGCCTTGGTGAGACTTCTTTCAAAAACATTTAACATCTTACAGACCCCAAACTTTTGAACAGTATATTGCCCACAATTTGTGGTATTGAAAAATCCCAATTGGTTGACAAGTTTTATGTTTGTTGTATAGTGAAGCTGTAAATGTATAGTTTGGGTGGAATCTGAACCATCCAAAAAATCTTATACCTGCTGTGCAACAAATGCATTTGGCCTTGTTGCTTTTTGTTAATTTAGCAGTCAAGTAGAGTGCTGGAGTGTCTCAGTTACCCAACATCTGATAAAGCTGAGTGCAAGTCCAATGTCCAAAAGCAGGCATTGAATACAGCACATTCATTTGATCCAACGTCATGTTAAAAACACCTCCAGCAACTGGTCTCGGCTCGCTTGACAGGTCATGCACTACTGATATTGCACACTAGGGTTCAAAAATGTACCATGATGTGATTATCTTTTTACAAATTTCAGTACCTGACCCAGATGACACTGTGCTGCTATTCAGCACAGTTTAGGCAGAAGTATTTATGCATGAGATTCGTTACATTTTGACTGTATCATTCTTTAATTTATCTATGAATTAAATCCAGATTTGATGTTTAACTAAGTAGAGTTATTTGTAATTGCAATAAAAATATCAGCCAGGATCAGAATTTTTTCCCCTTTTATGTTTCACTGAAGAAAGAAAGTCCTATGGGTTTGAAACTACTTGAGGTATAGGAAAAGAATACATCATTTCCATTTTTGGGTGAACTGTTCCTAAGTGCAAATGTTGAGAAACGAATACGCCATGCTTTTTCTGAAAGGGCACAACACAGCGTGCGCTCTGCCAGCCGTGAGATCAGTTCAGCAGCTTGGAGCCGTGAGCCAGAGATGCTGATAATGGTAATTGACAATGCAGGGATTTGGTGGCTTTTCATGGTCGGATCTGTGCAGCCACACAGTTCAGCACACTGAGATGTTTATCCAGTAACGTTCATCATTAGCTCCCTCACTGGCTCTTTTCTCAGACAGCATTTCCCTTGAGCACAGTTTACCTGGAGGCTGACATATTATACTGATTTGTTGGTAATGTGCCACATCACATAGTATCTCTGGGAACATATCAGTCTAGGCTTTCATGTGGCTCTGGGTTTATTTCTTATGGTAGGTCTGGGCTTCATTACTTGAATTGAATGAAAATTCTATCAGTTACTCACCCTCATGTCATTCCAAACCTCTGCTTATGCTGTTATTTGTTCTGGGCAAAACAAAATAACATTTTATTTCACAGCTCTTTCCATACTGTGAAGCTTACAGTGACCGGATGCTGTCAAGTGCCATAAATGATTAAAAACACCAAAAAAACATTATGAAGTAGTCCATATGACTCATGCACTGTATTTCAACTCCTGAAATTACGTATTTATTATTGGGGGTGGAAAAAAAACGATTCTCCATTGCTTTGTGATTCTGTCTTCAAAGATTATGAAACTTCAGATTTGCACAGGATATGCGCTGTGCTCTTTGCTTGACAATGTGCAGTTTCACCAGCTGATATTTCATTGTCTTCAAATCTAAATGCTCTATGAAGGCATAATTTATGCCGTTTGAAATGCAGTATATATTCGATACGCGAAACTCACTTATATTGATAGATGTCTGAAGGATGCTTGCTCACGGCATGCAGCTGTGCTCGGCTTCATGTAAACTAGTAAAGTGCCCATGCAATGCTATTTTGAAAGTTCCTATTTTAGTTTTGGAGGTCCCCTACATGAATCCAAGGGTAAAAAAAAGTTTTAATTTTCTAATAATATACATTGCAGCATCATCTATTTCCTCACAGTGTCTGAAATGGTTCGATAAAGGATCCGTTCTCTCTAAACCCCTCCTTTCCGAGAGCCTACTCTGCTCTGATTGGTCAGATTGCCCAGTATGTTGCTATTGGTCTACCACTTACAGCGCATGTTGGAAATTAAACGTTACCATTACCATACCTGAATTTCAGCTCTGGATCTTCCTTAGCACTTGATACACAGTGATACGAACAATGACAATGGCGTCGGTTTTACCGTATCAATTTGAGACAGAGTCCTTATCCTTTGGAAGTGCATGCAAAGTGGATTTGCTTTCGCAGTGCAGAAAACGGTGTCTTCTTAACATGTTGATAACACGAAACAAACTCTTCCAGGCCTCGGCTACAACTACAGTGCCTGAGGGCGAGTCAAAGTAGACATTGTTCAGAGGCAGCCAATGAATACCATTGACTAGCATTATGCAAATTTGTTACAAACCTACGGTTTATGCAGGAAGTAAGACTGGAATTACTGAATAATTGGACCGTGAGGTGCCTAAAGATTTCCACCCCTATTTATTATAGCCAAATGGACGTTCAAAAACCGCTAGACTCATGTGCACAGTATACAGCCGTCTCGAGAGAATTGTTTTAATCAAGCAGTGCTCTGGTTTTTCTGTCAGCTCTCCATCAGAGATTGATAGGGTAAACTGCACTTTTGTCACTGGTTTCACGCTGCTGTTGTAATAAGTGTTTAGGCAGGCAGAGTTACGCTAACATGTTTGAAATGATGTGTTCCAGCATGACTAAAGGTGATAATGGGTATAGTGATTCACTTATCCAGAGACAAATTCAAATGCTTCAGGTGCTGCCTGACTTTCTGCATTTTCCTTCCAGTTTCTGTCCAGCTACTTGCCCTGTCACTGTAATTTACAATTAGATTCTTCCTAAGAAGCAGATTTTTAACAGTGATGTGGAGAGCGCTCTGAGTTTTTAAGCAATCTATTAAAATTCATGCCGTGGAGCGGGAGACCGACTGCTTCCCAGCTCAAATTTGCATGTCTTCATAAAAATAAACAGTAAAACTCAAATCGCCTCTAAAGATGAATGATGAGTGCTGTTGAAGCCTTGTGTCCATGCTGAACAGGCAGAAAGAGGAAGAAGTGCAAAAAGGAAGCAAAAAGGATCCTTGCCCCATAGTCCCATTGAAGCTACTTGCGGATGAAAGTGCATTTGTTTATGTACTCAGCGATCGCTCTGTAACTTCAGCAGTGGTTTACTGTTTGAATTGTCACATTTGTGAGAATATAACATGTATGAGTTGTAAATAATTCCCCTAAGGCTCTTAAAAACCAGAGTGTGTATGTTTGAGGAAGTAAGCGGCTTTGATATGTGCTTGCTTGGTGTGTTACAGTACATCTGTTCAGCCTTGTTTATCCCTGAAGTGTGTGTGTGTGTGTGTGTTAGGACTAGGATATATAGCTATGAAAATATTTTAGTTTTTAATATCAATTATATAGCTTATCCTGTAGAAGGTTGATTTACTTTTTTAGTAAAGAGTAAATGATTAAAAATAATCAAGACAGGGATCTTTAAATTCTTTAAAAACTTCTGTGAACTTGTATGATGACTCAAGTTGAATCATGGAACCGATTAATTGAAGCAAACATTTCAAATTAACATTCATTGCACTCTACATTTTTGCTGCTGAGGTTTAAATCATAGACGATATTAAAACGTTTTAATTCTCTAAAACCTGCTGTAGTAAGAACTGAAGCAGCTGTGAATCTAGCTTACTGATGTGGTTTTTCGGAAACTGAGTGGGCAAATAAAAAACACAATCAAATAATCACAATGTTAGTTGATTTATACATTACCAATAAATTAGTATTGCATGTACAGTAAATATCGTGTATCAACCAGCCCTAGTGTGTTTGTGCTGCTTAAGGCATTATACGTGGAATTTTCTGGGATGTTTATTTATTTTTCTTTGATAGAATTCCTCTGAGTAATGAGTTGCCATTTTGGCCCTCATTATCAAAGCTCTCTCAGTTGAAAATTGAGCTTTCATGCCTCTGTTGTGGTGGGTTTTTTATTCCGTCTAGAAGTTGAGTTTACGTGACCTGTGGCTACAGTGACACAGTATTCGACTTGTTAAACATGTCAGCAGCCCTGGATGAAGGTGTTTAACCACAGTGCTGATGCAACAGTTTGAAACGCCGGCTGTAGGCAATCCGCTCCAGGATTTCTGGGTTTAATTTTGTTCTTCTTACTTAATAAGGAGTGTGCTATGTTATTGCTGTTGTTTATCATTTACTATGCTGTTTCAATTTAATCTCAACATTGTTTTACTCAAACGCTCTGCATCATTGGTGTACAGTCTCACCAGTGTGTGAACCATGTATTCAGGCAGGAATGTTGGCTAGGGGTGCTCCGATTGATCGGCTACCGATCGCTGTCCTTCGATTAATCACTTCCAATGACTCGATCAGGGATCTCTCAATTTGCCGATCTCAGGGACCAATCTGACTGCGCATAAAGCAAGCTCTTGCTTGCTGTAAGAGGTATGGCGTACTGTATATGACATGCTTGCAGCGGTGCCATCTCAATTTCTGTCCGGCATGGGTAAAATAATTATAATGCTGAAGGTGAGCTACAATTCATAAATCTTTATTAAATAACTCTTGACAAATGAAATCAGTAAGACGTAATTTCACAAACAGTGTGAGCGGATTTCATTGAGATTTCATTGATTATTTCATTTATGAATAATCTTTTGGTTTGCATCTATTAAGTTCCAAATAAAAATTATTATTTGAGATTGAGTACCTTGTATTTGTGAAAAAAATCTGCCTTATTAAATAATATTTATTTAATTGTTTAATATATTAACCATTCATTTCAAATCTATTTCAAGTTATCTTTATTTATGCTATTACCGTGATGTAAAAATACTTGTACTGATTTCTGCCATATCATAACTAATAAGGTTTTTTTTTTTTTTTTTTTTTTTAAACACTCCACAAGTGTTCCACTGTGGATTCGTCTATTGACCTGGAAGTGTTCGGCTTGTTTTCTTTATTGATTTGTAATTTAGGCCACTGCTGTAGATTTCACACACTGTCTTTTTTTGTCCTGCTCTGCAAATATTGGAACAATAATATAAAATTTATGGGCCGAAAAACTAGACCTTAGATTAAAACAGAAAGCAATTTTATTTTTATATCTGTCCTCACACTGCAACACAGAGACGCAGTTTAAGGGAATTGCGTCCCACAGTTACGGTGTTTAGACTAATGAAGAGACTCATTATAAAAGTAAGGTTCAGGAACTTTGCGGCCTGTACGGCATAACATACCATCATCATGGTTATTATTGCAGACTGCCGCAGTAAATCCCCTTCATTATGCCTGAATAAAGAAGTGCAAAGACAATGGATGGAAGCAGCGCACGCTGCAAGCCTGCGTGCTGAGACGCTCTGAGTAAATATTTAAAGAGGACTCTTGGCAAGATTGTGTAATTGAGATCTGATGCATACTCATGAATCACAGAAAGCAATCACGTCGCCAATTATGGCCCGGGTTCTCCCGTAGCCTGTGCTGATGGTGCTCTCAGCGCTATTACACACGGGTCAGACTCTCCGCAGGCAGTTTGTACACTGAAAAATCCTGCAAATGTATTCAATGCTCAGCAACCCTTTGTCTAAATTGAAAGGTAGCCCTTCAGCAACGCCTCGTTTTCTCAGGGGGTCTTCCTTAACCCGCTTTCTTTCTTCTCTGTCTCTCTCTCCGTATCTCTCTTTTTTCTCTTTCCCTCGGTGAAGCTCACATTTATTACAGGCTTGTGACAGTGACAGCGTTTATCATGCCCTGGCTCTGGTCCAGCTGTCAGATTCACTGTGGGGCTTTTTTTTTTTATTGGTGTTGTGTCAGAGAATGTCCTGCGGACAGCCTCACAGCCGTCACAAGACTCCCGTCTTTCACACGAAACAGAACAGTAACGCTCAATGACGTGGTAGTGGTCAACACAAAAATTGATCCGATTTCCGATTTACTTAACGCACGGTTCTGGTCTTATTGTGAATGAATCATGGGTGGACATTATTTCAATGAAAATTTGAAATCTTTCATCAAATTGTGATCCCCCACCTCTTCTAGGCCATTTAGGCTACTGGATCATGTTAACTAATAGCCAAATAGCTTGATGCATGAAATGTTTTTTCTCCATAGACTACCCTTGTTCACTTTTATGTGATGTATTTCACATGAAACGTTATATAAAGGAAGTAAAATAGGTTTTACACATCTGTTTTATTTGATTATGTGTCGTTAACATGCTGATAGCATGCTGGGCAAAATTCTTTTTAACTCTTTCCCTGCCATTGATGAAAATAGCCATCATTTATGAGACAACGCTTCCCCGCCATTGACTTAATTTTCCGGCTTTCCGTGTTTTTACTTTCATACGGCAGGGGGCGCTATTAAGCATCTTCTGAAATAATACTGAATCTCCAGATCAAAAGACATGTGGAGAAGAAGCAGAAACAAGCAATAGCATATTATGTAAGCAGACGCATATGTAAAATAAGGCGATCATCAACATTAAACAGCATATAAATCAAAACTGCCTAATGTTACAGAATGAAATGTCGACCCAGGATGAGCTATAGCACTGTGAAACTTTGGACGTTTTTTTTTTTTATCGCTGGCAGAGAAAGAGTTAAACATTTTTAAATTCATCCCTGCTTAAGCCACACACATTCAGATGGCCATTGCGTCACATCTCAAGGTGTTTTTTTTTTACATTCGTATTTATTAATTTAGCAGACACTCTTATGCAAAGTGACTTACACAATCGGACAAAGAAAAAAATAAGAATAAGACCAAAAATAAGTAAATCAAAATAAATACTAATTTGTGTTTATTGTACATACTTTGGCTAATTTACTATGCTTTCTGCTACCAATAAGAGCGTAGTACATTCTGGTCTGTTTAACATATTTTACCATATTTAAATCCTATATCCACAGAACTCTCCAGATTTCCCCCCAAAATCGTTGCAGAAAAGGTCTGCAGATTTCCTTTAGGCATGCTGATAGTCCAGAGCTCTGACACTATATAGCTTTCTCAACATGTCTTATTCCTTAGTGTGTTATTAAAATAAGTGTCTAGAATGGTGAAGAATTCATTATTTTTTGTACTTGTTTGTTGCTTTTGTGCTTGATAAAGGGAATGGTTGGGCAGTCATTTCCTTTGACTGGAACTGCAGACATTACTTCTATTGTGTCAGCGCTCACAAAGGCGAAATGGTCTGAGCCGCGTCTATCAATAGTCAGCGATATCCCTTGTCCCTGTCTCTGAGACTGCCTGAGGAAGCTGGCATGTTTATTTCTGCAGATGGGTGTTAGTGCTTTGACTGCGCTTTGTTGAAGCTGTTTTATTTTTTAAGAACGTTCTACCCAGGGCCGTAGCTAGAGGATTCGGGGCCCCCTGAAAAAAATATTGATGTGGGCCCCCTCCACCCTCCACCGATAACATATACTGTAAATAGATGAGTATGGAGGCCCACATATAACAGAAGATGGTGATGTTGTTGTAAAACCTTTATTTTAAAAGTTAAATGTATATAAAAATTACAACTAATAAAAATAAATTGTTAAATAATAATAAAACCAATTTTTAAAAAGTAGCAGCAAAATAATGTTTTTTCCCCCATCAGTCTGTTATACTTCATAAATAAAAAAGTAAACATTTATAAATTGACAAGAATGCAGTCAAATTTAAAAAATAAAGTAATTTATTGTCTTATTTTTTAATAAAGATAATATGATTAAATAAAGCTAAAATTTATTCATTCAAGTGCAGTGTGTTGTATTCGTGTTTTCTTGATTTAATAAATACATCATCAGCCGGCAGGTCAGGTGCATAATGCAATGCATCGTGACTCGTGTCAATTTTTTAACTATTTACAATAGTGTAAAAAGATAGGAATTTTGACCACGTAATCATTCGGTCGATTGTGGTGCGCACCGATAGGCTAATGGAGAGTGACAGTAGCCTACCGGCAGGCTGTAGACGGTAGTTTTCTTATTCCCAGCGAAATAACAATACAACCTGTCTTTAAGAACGTCTTGATCGACTGTGATACAACAACTCTGGCCTCCCTCTCCTTCTTTTCATAGAGTTTCTGGTACCCTGATTTATGTTTTCTTTTCCCCGACATTTTGTCAGTCAATCTCCTGCTCTTCCACCAAGTTCATCGTTAACTTCAGGCACTGCCGCCTCAACTCTGATTGGTTCTGTTCACGAGCTGGGGTGGGACTATTTTATTGGGTCCATCTGATGTTTGTCACTGACTGAATAATTAATAAATACTTTAGATCGGACTAAACCATTTATAGGGAGGTAAGAGATATTTGGAAAAAATATTTAACCAAATTGCATGTTTTTGTGGTTTTCATTTAAATCTCAGGCATACAACTAATATAAATATTAGAATTTTTCATACAACAGGGGCCTATATAGTAGGCCTATAACTGCTGGATTTTGTGGGGCCCCCTGGGCAGTGGGGGCCCCTATAATTGTCACCACCTTTCACCCCACTAGCGACGGCCCTGGTTCTACCCTCACTGTGATAAAGAAACCATGCGCTTGTCATCTGATTTCCTAAAATTGAGGCAATATCTTGAAAAAGATTAGATGAGTGTTTGTGTTTACTGTGCACAGATTTTCCATAGTCATGGGAGTTTAAAAAATGCATGTATGTCTTGGAAATTTCTTTATTGTGAATTTTTCCTTTTTAGTCTCTGAATTAGCCTATTTGTTTTTGTATAAAATCTTGATGCTGTATTAATATTCACAAAAGACTGGAAACAGATATTCATCTGTCAAAGAATGCGGAAACCATTAATAAGAATTCAACTTATATGCAATTGCAAGTGTGTTATTAACGATTTTAAATGCTTTTTACTTTTAGAACTAGTTTATATTTATTTATTTTTTTCTCTCTTTTTTTGTAATGTTTTGTTTTTGTATCTTAAGGTTTAATTAAGTTAACATGCTAATAGCATGCTGGACAAAATTCTTCTAGGAAAAATATCATCTTTTTAAATTCAACCCTGCTAAAGCCACTCACATTTAAATGACCGTTGCATCACATCTCAGGTTGTTTTTTTGTTTTTTTACATTTGCATTTATTCAGATACACTTACAAATGAGAATCATCACAATCAGTTTTGAGCTGCTCTCCACAAACATTGCTGTGTCAGTAAAAATAGTCCTGTCATATAATTCGGTGGCTAAAAGAAATGTCCTTGTGCATTGTAATGGAATGAAAACATATTCTTAAGGCAAAAGAAGCCAACTTTAAGTGAGTTTGGAGACCCTTCTTTTTTAGCAGCAATATTAACCCTAGAATGCATTTTCAGATTTGTCAGTTGAACCTGAAACCAGGCTAATTGCACAGGGTTTCCGTTTACTTATCCAATTGCTATTCATTCACACAACCCACTGAATAGCTGATTCTTTAAATATGTAGTAGTTTTGCACATCCCTGTCCAGAACTGTCTTATTTTTTCTCTCTGGAAATGCAAATGTAGCACTATTCTAACATTTGGATGTCAAAAGCATGTATGTGTACATAAGCAGAACATGTCTGTTGGATTGTTGTCCGCCTTGCCTGTTAATGGTGCATGATCCTCCCCCACCCCCACCCCCACCCGCACCCCTACCCCCACACCGCCGAGGGCCATCGCTCCATCACCCACTGCTGATAAGACGGGAGAGTCATGTCATGGCTCGACCGTTTGGCCTGGTCTTTAGATAACCACCCCATTGCACCTCACACTGTGACTGTGATAACCAGAACCTTTTCTACACACACACATATACACACACACACACACACACATATACACACACACACACACACATATACATATTACATCAACTGTGCTATCCTATACATCGCTTAGTGGGGTTGTGGTGGTTACCAATCTTGTTTCACAGATTGGTCGGGATGTGTAAAGGCATGTTGTATCATCTGTATGGTTTTGTGGGGCCCTATGAAATCAGTTTTATTTTTCCCCAAATTCTGCTTTTACATTTGAATTTTTCTTGAATCCAGCTCTGGAGATCATGTTCATGTTCATGTGGAGTGCCCTCATATAGTGATATAGCAGATGCTGAAACCGACACGATTGTCCACGAAAACCGTGGCACTAATTCACATAGAGACACACATGCAGACTTCATATTTAAATAGCAGTCTTTTTGCACTTTAATAATATTCATATACACTAGTCTGTATCATGATTTGATTAAAGGGATAGTTTGCCAAATATATAAATTCTGTCAATTACTCGCCCATAAACAGTGATCAACGAACATAAACGGAAGCTCAACCTTGTTTGACACGTAACAGCAAACTTCATTGGTTCTTGTGGAAGCTCAAAAATGCTAGAGAAACCTGTGATAATGAACCTCATTGGTTGTTGAGCATCAAACAGAGAGTACTGTTCGGGTCTTTGGTAAACCCGCACCCGCAGTACTTAACAAAATACCTGACCCGTTCTCCGAGAGCAGCACTGATTTAATTCTGTACCCGACCCGTTTGACATAAAGACCGCAACCTGTCCTGATCTGCACTTGTATTAAATCATCTACATCAGGTAGAGCAAATTATTTTCTCATGTAACACAAGCAATCTAACCAACATTATGCATTTTGAGTTGATGCATTTAAAAAAATAGACAGGCAGCCCAACATGGTAATAATTAAAAGAAAAAAATATGAGAATATGCATCTGTCGTGTAAACATTACAAAACTTTCGCCTACATCATGTGAATAATCTGCCCATACAGGCTATTTTGAACAATTGTGCATGATTATGCACATTTGTTTAAATCATACCATAGGCTATACAGACGCTTGGAGGTCTCCATGAATTAAAAGAACATTTAGCCAAGGATGAGCCTTTTCTGTCATAATATCAGGGATATTTCAGCAAATTCACTCTGCATTCACTCTGTCTCTCCTGAAACTCTGCAGTGTATACTGTACGTGGCCGTTGGTCCTCTTAGCAGCAAGAAAAATAAAACTTTTATTCAATTTGCGAATAGGTTATTTGACTGAAGCTGTCAATCACTTCAGTTGCAGCGCACAAACGCTGCTGTGCTTAATGCTGCAAAGCGCAATGCAATTGGAAACCTTTGAGGTTCTTTAGACTATAGAGTGTGAACACAAATAAACACGGGACCGTTTGAAAGCAGCTGTCCATCAGTGGGTACCGAATTGAGTCGAAATAGTCTTGGCTATTGGACAAGCAGTCCGCCCGTGCCTATTGATTCCCGACCCGCACCGCAAATGACCAAATATTATTCCACCCGTTACATCATATTTTAGCGGTTTACCCGTCAGGTACCTACGCAGAACTCTGGCGTCAAGCAAGCATGCTTGAGCTTCCTATTACCAAATTTGAATTCTCCATGTATGTTTGCTGATCAATGTTTACATGTGAATAAAAGGCCAATATTGTCTCTTCAAAAGATTCATATTAATTTTACAATCTCTTTATGAACGTTTTAAAGCATGAGAGTCTTGGGTGACTAGACTGACTAGAGGGACAAAAATCTCTGTTTTCATTTCAAAATATCTTCATTTGTGTGCCAAAGGACATGAACGACATGAGGGTGAGTAATTGATGACAAAAGGTTCATTTTTGGGTGAACTAACCCTTTAAGTGCAACCTCTGATTTATTCATCCAAAATTTGCCAAATTCTGTGACATTCTGCATTATACAGTAAATTCTATTTTTATGCATTCATTTTTCACATCCCAGAAATCATAGATTCACTATTTAAGGGCTGAAGATCATTAAAAGGCTTATAAAGCAAGAATCATTCCCGTTCAGGCTCGTTAAAGTCGTTTATTATTTATTTATAACACCACCGATACTTGAACACACTGTTTAATATGGGGTGTCAGCCACTCTGTTGTTTGCTCTCAAACCAACCCCCCATTTGCTGCGTCTCCTATGGAGACGTAACCTTGTTAGGCCATTACTGCTGCACTATAGCCCCCATGACGCTTGGGCTCTCTGGGGCCGCATATTATGATTCCTGCCGCTCGCTGCTGGGTTATTTGGATTGTGGTAAAATGAAATTAGCTCCTATTCAACTGATTTCACAGTTATCTTGAGTGTAGACTTAAATGCTCAATAAAGCTCAGTGATTTCTTCATTCTTCACAGCTGTACTGTTCATTTTCCTTTGGCTTGTGTTTTAGATGAAGACTGATGAATAATAAGCAGATTTGGGAAGTAACTGCTAGTGTAGTAAAGTGTAGCTTTGACTTTTCAAAGGTTTAGGGTCCTTATGTTTTTTAAATAATTCTCTTATTTGATCAGACAGTAATATTGTGAAATATTACAGTTTTAAATAACTGTTTTCTATTTTAAAATATATTTAAAATATAATTTATTCCTCATGGCAGAATTGAATTGAATGAAAACAGTTGTGCTGTTTCATTTTTTTTGTGGAAACCTGATTATTTGTTCAATTTTAAGAAGAACAATAATTTGATTGACGTAATGTTTTTTGCTGCACAAAAGTATCAATTTCTTTAAAAAAAAAAAAAAAAACTTTTCAGCGTTGGTGTGTCTTTTGTCATGCAGCTTTACAGGATAGCGAGGTGAGACAATAATTAATTGCACTCTTCTATTTCCGCTCTCCCGCACATACCATTGAGAAATCGGATTATTTTATTGAATCCATTCGTCATGGGTCATTTTTATAACACAATGCTACTATTCAGCTTCAATTTTGTTAGATACTTTTTTAGTTTTTTGTAGAGTAACTACTTTTTCCAAAAGGTCAACTCAACTGTAGGTACTTTAAATGTGTGTAACTGTTAATGACAGTTCAGAGTAGCAATAAATGGATACGAGTTATTGTAGTGTAAATTCACTGTGCCAGAAATCAACTTTTGCCCTATTTCTTTAATTGGGCTCCTTTCATCTTCCTGTGATTTTCAGGTTTTACCTGTTGCTCTAATGGAGAAACAAATCATGACAGTTTTATTGTGTGTGTTTATAGTGCTGTCTTGTGACATTAAGCGGTCTCGGATTTAGTAAGAACTATTTCAGACAGCTGCAGTAAGTCTGCCAACATGTCCTTATGTAAAGGGAGAAAATATTTAGCCAAATTTTATCAGATATCTTGATATGGAGTCACAACAACTCAATGCTTTATTGCTTCTTTCATTTTAATCTCACAGATTGTGAAATTTGTGTTTCATAGAAGGAGGAAAGTTGTAAAGGTTTGGAACAACATGAGGGTGAGTAAATGTTGACAGTTTCCAGTTTTGGGGGGTGAACTATTCTGTTTAAGGATGATTTCAATGCTCTTGTCCAAAAAGCATTTGATTTAAATGCAGTTATAGTTTTGAGAATGGTGTAGTTGTGTAGGAACATTCCATTGGGTTCAAGTATCATGTCAGGACTGTTATGATAGCTTTAACAAAACAAATCCTCCTGTCATATAAGCAAATGTTTTGCTCACCTGACTGAGTGTCACACATGCTCACCCACCATTTACACCGAGCATGCTTGTGTGTATGTAGGACAAAGGAGAGCCAGGGGTCCTAAAGAGAGCCTCGCTGCTCTGCACGACTGGGACAAAAGCAGGCAGGCCCTTAGGCCGAGCGCAGTCTCTTTCCAACACACACACACACACACACACACACACACACACACACACACACACAAAGGGAGGATCGCCTTCAAAGCATGTCAGCTCAAATCGATTAGGCATTATCACAGTTCTCCCCTTTGAACTCCACAAAGGTTCTTTTCTTCAGCTCAAAGTGGCTTGTCAAGGAGATGTCCTTCAAAACGCCACTGGTTTTCAGACAGGTTTCTATACTTCAGTCGATAGCACATGTTCAACCTACTGGTGTGTGACCAGATCAAGGCTGTTTTTGTGTATTGTTTTTTTTAAGTTCATGTTATTTTAAAGAATTTGTTTGTGTTGATTTGTACAGAGTAGATTTCAAAAGGAATAATTCACCCACAGATGAAAACTCCATTTCTCTCTCCTATTCTGTCATATTTTTCAGTACATCATAAAATGGATCATCAAAATGCATTTTTAGATCAGTGTTATTTTAGCATGATGTATGTACTTTTGTATTATTTAGTAATATCTTTTTAGTAAGGTTTTTTAATGATTATTATTATTTCATTTTAATTTTAATAATTTCAATTGTACAACCCCAGTTTGGGAAACCCTGGTCTATTGCCGCTCTTAATGGCCATCAGATATCTCACAATCCACTATTAAAGGGTTAATTCACCCAAAAATTATGGAATAATATTTTTAATAAAGTGGTCAATTGTGTTTTTTCTGCGCAAACAAAGCACTCGTGTTGCTTCATAAAATTGAGGTTAAACCACTTGGGTCACATGGATTACTTTTATGATGCCTTTACTACTTTACTGGGGCTTGAAAGTGGTAGTTGCGTAGACTGTCAATGGAGGGACAGAAAGCTCTCAGATTTCATTAAAAACATCTTCATTTGTGTTCCGAAGATGAACGAAAGTCTTATGGGTTTGGAACGACATCAGGGTGAGTAATGAGTAATTAATGACAGAATTTTCAGTTTTGGGTGAACTAACCCTTTAAAAATCCTGACAGATCCCATGGCAACAGGTCTCAGCTGAGGGAGCTCAAAGATCCCAGTAATTCTCTGTCTTTCTCTCTTCTCTATTCTTCTTTCTTGGATGGAAGTGTTAGTCTGCTTGTTTAGTGCTCTGGTGATTTCATGATTGTGAGATCTTCGGCTGATGGTGGGCTTGACGTGTTTAGCGGGGTGAAGCTGCCTTAAAACGCACCGCTGGAGCAGGACGTGTCCTTTAAGCCCAGGAAAACACACATACAGAAGGTCCTGCCATGTCATAACCCGTGTCATGCCGCAGATGGGATTAGGTTCTCACTCATGAAGCATGTGGATGTTTTGCATGTTACAAGTGAGGGCTGAGCGGGATATGCAACTACTAAAGATTTTTGCGATATCGTTTATAAATTTGTAGCTTTATATAAGAGTTTTAAAAATGTTTTTGAAAGAAGTATCTTATGTTCACCAAGGCTGCATTTATTTAATCGAAAATACAGTAAAAAGATTTTTTTATTATTGTGAAATATTATTATTTTCTATTTGAATACATTTAATTAATTCCTGTGCTAAGCTGAATTTTCAGCATCATAACGCCAGTCTTCAGTGTCACTTGATCCTTCAGAAATCATTCTAATATGCTGATTTTGATGGTACTTAATATTTTTGTGAAAACTGATACTTTTTTCCCCAAGGATGAAAGTTAAAATGAACAGCATTCATTTGAAATAGATTTTTTTTTTTTGTACAGTATAAAAGTCTTTTGATGTCACTTTTGATAAATGTAATGCTTTCTGAATTAAAGTATTATTATTATTCTTTAAATCGGTAACTCTTTAGTTTAGGGTACAATTCTCATTTTATTCTCATATTAACTATAGTTGCTTAGCATGCATATGCATAGCTAGGATATTGGCTGTAATTGTACATACATATTCCTCAACAATTGACTGGACTATTCATTAATAGTCATTAGCACATGGTTATTTAATATATAAACACTTCTTCATTTGAATTTTGAGGAAAGTTAATCACATTGTGATAAATCATTACTGTGATTTCTAATATGACTCATACTGTGATATAAGACTGTGGTCATACTGCCCACCCTAATATGAGATTATGCTAACAGATGATTTTACAATAAGCACTAATACGTGTAGGCCATTTGCAGCAGTGACTCTCTCACAGTTATGTGGCGCATACTCTGAACATGGACTCTATGTGGTTAGCGCTTAAAAGCTGCTGTAAATATTGCAAGGAGTCGAGAAAACCACTTCCTGTAGCAAGTGCTTCTTAATAGAGGTGACACACACACCTCTCACTCAGGGGTCTCGGGTGTTTATTACAGATATTATCCAGAATCAGACGGGCACGCTGGAGGATTCATAATAATGTTTGTTTTTCTTCAATACAGAACAGAATTACAGTAATTGTGATTGGAGTAATTGTAGCTCATTGTAGCCTAACAATGGAAATCTCTTCATTCATATGTGTTTGAGTAATGCCAGCATGAAATGAAAAATCCTCCTATTTGGACTATATATAGATATATATTTATAAATAAGGTGATGATAATTCTGGGCTCAAAACATTGACTGAACAGATTAATGCCGGGGTTAAGATAATGGCAGAGGAATGTTTACATTTCTTTGAACAGATTATGATTACTGTTATTGTTTTATATAAACTCACTCATAAACTTTTCTTCTCGATTTCTCTGTGATTATTTGGGGTGTCTAGTCCTTTGCATCCAAACTGATCTGTATAATTTCCTTTGACTTTTTCTCATTGACATTGGGACATATATTCCATATTTATATTCAGCATTGTTTTGCTTCCAGTATAAAGTTACATTTGGCATGAAATAGAAATTGCGATCTGTGTAAAACGACTTCTTGAACGAGAATAATGTAGGCCAAGTCGTTGGGAGTGGGAGGAGAAGAGATTGTTTTTGATAAAAAATTACGAGGGCACAAAAATATACAAATATTTGCTGAGAAAAAAGTAATTTATAATAAACACTGCAATATTCTATATAAAAAAAGAATTGTCAATTTGACTTCATGATGACTTGTATGTGGACTAGTTTCTTGCATGTGTCTGCGTGACATTTACCAAGCTTCAAAACTTTTAATAAAAAAATAAAAAAAACTGTAAAATGTTGTTTTTTACTATTTAGTTGCACGATTAATTAAAAGATTGCAATCTCGGTTTTAACACACACACGCAATCTCATTCCTAAATGACAACGATTATATTAAACTTTTGACAAAATCACACCGAAACATTAAAATCCGTGAGTCATTGAATCATTCATTCAAACCGAGTTTAAAAAAACAAACATTTTAAGCAATTGACTACAGCAATTAACATTTTGTCAGAACCTCTAGTAAATTACGTTATTTTATTAAATTGTCTGTTCAGAATCGTGATTCTTTGAATCGTGACAAAATTGTACTGTTTATTGGTTTATTTATGCATACATTAGTTCATTTAGTTAACATTGTTGTGGATTTTTAACTAGATTTTTTTACTTCCTGCAATAAAGAATTTTGATTGTACTGTGCTATGAAATGGCTTAAACAACTATTCCTGCAAATACAACATGCATATCAATTTGATCTTTCTGTTGAGCGTGTTATCATGCTCTCTCATTCTCTGTTGTCTCTGAATCACTGCCTACAGTCCTGTCATCGTGCGCTCCCAGACCTCACAATCAGCATAGCAAACTCACGCTCAGTGTAATGAATCACTGTCAGCGTTCAGCCCAGACAGAGCAACTTCATCAAATCACACACTAGTTCTTAACCGGCACGGCTGGCTGAACTTCACCCTTAATAGAGAAAGAAATTAACTAGGACTTGCTGCAAAACCTTTAGTAACAAAGATATAGTAATTTTGACACATTTTATTTTGTTTAAGCCTATATGGCTATGGGTTTTATTACCAGGTGCCATAGTGATGTAGTTTGCTGTTAGATATCTGTATTCACTGTCCCTAAGGCGAGTTTTGTTGAATGTGTAACTAGTATTTTTAATTTAAAATGTGTATTTAAATACATATGTAAATGTATATTTTGGAAGAAGAAAAAGTGTTCGTTCCACATAATACGCTTTCGGACACTGATTCATAGCATATGTATAAAATCCAGCATCTGATTTCTGTTGTTTCAACTCACTTTGTAAAATGGGCATAAGCATTTCTCAAATCATCTTTCTTAACCCCTATATACAAATGCAAGCTCCTTTCTCTTGACATCAAGAAGAGTGGGCATTGCTTAACTTATTCCACTTCCTGTTCCTCTACGTGGCAGAGGGCAGCCCGGCCGCTCGCGCTGCTTATCTGAGCTGTCAGCCTTCATCAATCTGCTCTACATCATCATCATCACAGGCAGATGCGGCGGGTGAACGCTTCGCCTACTGATGTCTCAGCACAGGTTTATTTATACACACTGGCCATATTGACTCAGGGCTTATTTTTGCCTTAGTGGCTTTTCATGCTGAGCAGAGAGAGGCAGCGCTCGTCCAGGGGTCCTGTATCAATGCACTTCAGACCACTGAAATCAATAGGCCCATCTCCACCAATAGCAAGGATTCCAGGGCACACAACATTGGTATTGGTATCAACCAAACAACCTCTTTATTGGAGACCTGAATGTTGCTGATAATTATGCATTTGTTTTATATATAATATTATCAGCACCACCAATCATATTTACGTATTTATTTTTTATATCCATACATTTATTTATTTGATGTCAATATGTATTCTTCAGATAAACCTACTGATATATAATTGATATAAATAAATAAAAAATATAATAAAAAAATGAAAGATAACATTTTATATACATGGTGTGTATATATATAACATTAATATACACACGTTTTACTTAAAATTGTATTTCCATATATCATTAGTTTTGTCTAATAAATTATTTATAAGATAAAATTATATTTACATATATACATATTTAACGTATATAAAATGTATATATTATCTTTAGAATATTTTACTAATATATTTTATATTTTATATATCAGTAGGTTCATCTTTATTAATTAACATACGATATAGATAGATAGATAGATAGATAGATAGATAGATAGTAAAATATTTAAGATAATATTATATATATATATATATATATATATATATATATATATATATATATATATATATATATATATATATATATATATATATATATAATATTATCTTAAATATTATATATATAAAAAAGTTATATATAATAAATATACATAATACGAATATAAAGTTATTCCTCCACCTGCTTACTTGGATTGCTCTTGCTAAAGTGGACAGATCAGTCGGTAATATTTTCTCCACATGTTCATTATGTTCTTTTCCCTACATTAAGTAGTAGTAGTTTTATTTGTATAGCGCCTTTCCATAGCTCAAGGTCGCTTTACATTGTACATTACAATACATTTAAACACCCGCACATACATTACATAGTCACATTATCCAAAATGCATGTTATATAGATGTTTCTATGTTTCATATTTCTCTGAACAGTCTTTTATTGGCTCGTTGATGTAAAACAATGCGTCTACCGTTAAATAATGTACGGTGATAAAAAGGGAATTTAAACTCGGTCATGGTCTGAATGAAATATTACAACCGCATCTGAAAAGCATTGCTACTTACATTCACAGCTGATTAGATTACAGCAAACCATCAGTGTGCATTCCGTCTTAGTGAAACGCTGAGGGTATCTCATTAATTCCTACTGAACAGTTTAGCAAGTACAGTGCTGCATTTCAATAACCTGCTCTAAATCAATGTCTGCAGGAATAGTGTTGAAAGAGAGCAAGATCTCATGCTTTCTGCTTGATAAATGGACCAGATTGATCTAACGTGTGTGTGTGTACAGGGTTTGAGAGTGGTTCCGCATATATTTGATGTCACAGGATGTTTGTGATGGGTTTATGCGATTGTGTTATGCTTCTTCTGGAAAGCATCAGTCAGATAAGCTCCATCTTTTATCTTTGAGTTGCTTTTGTCGAATATGTCATTCTGCTATAGCAGAATAATAGTATTACTTTAAGGTGCTTTTCCAGTGAATTGAAGTCTCTGGTGTTACATTTTTAATGCTATCTTTGCTTCATACAGTATTGAAATGAGGCAAATTTAATGTTACCCACACTAGGAGAAAAATATGCTTCAATCATCTGTCCAAATAATAATCAGCTTTATTCTTCTGAAATTGCAAAAATTTAAACCGTTATTAACTGAAAATCGTGCCCTCTGGAATCTCATTTTCATTTGCACATATTCAAACTTGCAACACAAGAACTAATGATTTATGGTATCACTGATATCCTGATGCGTAGCATCTTCCCCTGGCAAGTTTGAATATTTGCGAATAAGATTGAAAATGGGGAAAAAAGACTTACATTTCAAATAAAGACTTGAATTATAGTCTATTCCTCACATTCTCCCTTTATATATCTTCAGAGGAAAGCAAAAGCTTTAAGAAACATCCCACTCAGTTCCTCAGCAGTGAATTAGCATATGAACAAGCACTTATCCTCCAAAGAGGTTTGTGTTTATAGCACCATGAATATGAACTGGATGTGCAATGACACTAAGATTCTTAGGAAGGCGTTGGTGAAAATGTTATTAATGTCTGTGAACTTCCTATGTATTTTCTTGAGTTTTTATGTATATGTTTTGCAATGAAGTAGTTGTCGAGCTCTGTGCCAAATGCTGCTCTTGTGTTCCTCAGTCCGTTGTGTGTCAGCTGTCCTTGCTTTGGTAACGTAATGCCCCATAGATCATCAGGTAGTAAAAGAGGTCGCGCGACCACAAAGAGGACGCTTGTTAGAAGCCGTTTGAATCATACTATGACAAATGGTAAACACTGTGGTTTCGTAAACTTCATGAGCAAAGACCGCAAGCAGCCTATATGTCAAGTACATGAAATAAAAATAAAACTGCAAAATTGTGAAGTATTATTACAAGTGAAAATAATGTTTTTAAAATATATGTTTTAAAAAGTAATCCACCCATGATGCAAAGCTGAATTTTCAGCATCATTACTCAAGTCTTCAGTGTCACATGATCCTTCAGAAATCATTCTAATATGCTCAAGACATATTTCTTCTTATTATTAATGTCATAAAAATGATCAACGTTGTGCTGCTTCATATATTTTTGTGGAAAGGGTGATGCTTTTTTTAGGATTATTTGATGAATATAAAGTTCAAAAGAATAGCATTTATTTAAAAACCTTTGTAACATTATTAATGTCTTTACCGTCACTTTTGATCAATTTAATGCATCTTTGCTGAATAAAAGTTTTCTTTATTTTTTTTCTTTAATTAAAATCTTATGGACACCAGAATTTTGAGTAGTAGTATACTTGTAACCATTGCTAAATTAACATTTAGCAGATAAACAAAATTTCTCTCCTGAAACCAAAAAAATATGGATGACTCATCTTACACTTGTGGGTGTAAACAAACCCGTTGGCATCCAATTTACGAAATAAAAAAAAATTGTCCTAGAATGAGAAAGTCCCTCCCCCTAATAATACCTGCTAACAGCATCTAACTAACAATTTCAAGTAGCAAATCATAGTTCATGGCTGTAATGCAAACGATATGTCGAAAATATATTAACAAGTGATATAAAATGGTGTTTCCCTGATAGTGAATTTTTTTTCTCTCGCTTTTTTTTTTTTCTTCTTCATAGCTTACTGATGTTGACAAATGATGATGTTCTGTTTTATTCTTCTCTTTTGCTCTTTGTATGGTAATAAATTGCCCTGAATTTGACATTTTAAAAACTGAAATTATAGTTATTCATATAATGTCATCATAATTACATGTCTGACCATGACTTTATTCCAATTGTCAGATAAATAACAGAGTGGGACCCTGGCAGGCAGTTGATTATAGTTGTGTATGCCAGCAGGAGAAGAGGAACGGGGGGTTGATAGCTGAAAGAGAAAGTATAAAGCCCAGCCCCAGAGGTTAGTGCATTAATTGTGGCCAATTTTAAAATCAGCATCAGGTCATTGACTCCGCGCGAGAAAATTACCTGACATTTCTGTGTGTGTGTTCGCTGGGAAATGTAATGTTGAGTGGCGTGTGATTTATTGCAGCATGCAAAGCGAGTATGGTTTTATTAATATTTTGTTTTAATTGCTGACATATTCCTCTGTGCCCTGCTGTGAAGTGTGAGAACATACATTTGAATGGTTGCTTCCAAATTTATAATGGATCTATGTAAATTTATGACTATGAAGAGGATTTTTGATGTTGCTGTTTTATGGAATGATTGATATTGGAGCTATGGCGTAGTGGTTCACACATGCATGGATATTGGATATGGATATTGGACTGTGATGCTGATGCGGGTGACTTGGGTTTAAGCCCAGCTTGCCTATTTTGTCAATTGCTGATATTACTAATTAATAATCATGATGAATATATCTCCGGTGAGCTCTTAAAACAGGTTCTGTTGTATAGCACCGTGAGAAGTGATTGGGAGGATGTGCGGACTCCAGACGTTGCGTTAACCGAATATTTTCCATCGTTGACTGAATTTTTATTAGCAGTGATGAAAAAATCTGAAGGCCATCCGTCATTTTGACAGATTACACTGAGTGTATTAACTTGTAATTCCCAATCCCACTCGTGTCCAGTTGGTGGCGAGTGCGGTCCAGTGTGGCAGCAGAGCACAGGTTCAGCCTTCAGAACAAAATTAAACGACTGCCATGAGAAGTGGGCTGATTTCGCAATCACCCCCTACACCCTCAATCACTATTCCCTACGTTAGTCCACTAATACAGTTCACTTAAAGGAGTGAATGAAAACGAGTGAGCGAATTCGGACAGCTGTTGAGCGTACATCAGTTGTACACTCGTTATTGTGTGGTGCAATGTGTGATTGAATGAGTGCACTCAATAACGTCGGCCGTCCCCTAAAATAATGCCCTATTTGAAGGTGTAGGGGTGATTTCAGATTCAGCCGTGGTCTTTCCGAGGCAAAGATCAAAATCAGAAACAAACATTCGTCTGCTTTGTTTGGTGTTGAACATGAAAAGTGACGCACAGTCTGTTCATCTGTTCTCTTAGTAATCTAGCCTATATGCTTGTCCTGTAAGTCCATGTTTAAAAATTTAAATGTGAATGAAAACAAAGCTATTAAATGTCTTATCATTAAAATATGAAAATTAAAATGATAGGTAAAAATAGATTATGACTGCTTTAAGAAAATGACAGACGATGCAAAATTCTAATGCAACCTCTGGTGTGGATACACTGTTTCTGACTTTTAGCACTCATGTCACATCTTACTTGGATATATGTTCAGATATTTGTTTAAATTACTTATTAAATCCCTTTTCAGTGTATTTTTCCTCCCTGTAACTACAGCAACAGATTTGGGAATCAAGCCTTATTCCAAGGTTTTTATTCCAAACCCGGATGAATGTCTGTGAATATCTGTGTATTTACTAAAGATACACTTAGTAAGTTTTGACAATAGTATTTATAAAATAAATCAATAAAACCGTATCATATTTTTTGTTTAAATGTTGTTATGCTATAAATTGGTAAAAGACTGTAAGGGGTCGTTCGCACAGTACGAGTTTGTTCATTTCATTGTACTGCTTTTCCATTGTTTATGGACCCTCTAAGGAATTGGAACCGTTCAATTCCTTACAATCCCCATCCAATTTAATTTACATTTTACATGTGTGCATTTGGCAGACGCTTCTATCCAAATCGACTTGCATTGCATTCAAGGTACACATTTTGTCAGTCCTTGCTTTCCCCGGGAATCTTACCCATGACCGGGTTAGCGTTGTTAGCGCCATACTCTAGTCTACAGGAAGGCTTTTTTTTGTACAGGAAATTACCATAATTACCTTTTAAAATTGACTCTAAGGTTCATAAACCATTAACTTTTGTATTTTCAGAGGCGTCGGTGGATGGGAGATTAACCGTGATAGACATGCCAAACTGTGGGAGGCGAACAGTACTATTTCACTATTAGTGAAACCTTTGGTTTCTTTGTGTGTACAGAGGCAGGAGTTTCTCAGGTAGACTTTTGATATAAATGAATACAAGACCACCGTGCAGAATTATGACTCCATTCTCCAGTACTTCGCCTGCCCTCGCCTTTCTCTCTGGGTAATCTGAAATGATGGAGATTGATAAATGGTATATGTTTGCACTTAGGTTTACTTAATTAGTTTCTCAGGACTATCTTCTGTGTAATCCGCTACACCTGGAGCTCTTCATAGACAAGCTGATAAATTGGTGAGCCAGCAGGCTTCGATTCCCCAGCCACAGCGGTATCTTAATATCATAAAGTCTTGATCCTTTCAAGAGTGTGTAAGAATCTGAACGGAAGCTTGTTTTGTTAAATGGTTGGAGTTTGCTCTGAAGCGTTAAAGGATAACAAGTCCTTGCTTGGTCGTTAAAGCAGTCTCTGCAGAGTGAAATGTGTGCTACAGGAAGTGGGCGAACTGCAAACACATTTGAGGTGATTATAGTGTGTGTGCGCCTCTAGGGAGTGCTGGATTACACAATACCCGAGCCCAGAGCCAATCGCAGCGGTGACAGAGCTGCCTTCCATAGGGTCGCTGGATTATCGAGGTCGCCCCTGTTTGTGAGCAGGATTACTGCCTGAAATTCAGCGCTAACATACTTACCAGGTTATATAACATCAACACAGGGTATTTGTTGTAATTGCATCATAAATGTGGTTATGGAACGCAGGCGTTCCTCCTTGTACCTGCTTCAGGTTTACCTGAAACCCCTACAAAAAACTTTTGAGTCAGTGCCAATCTGTTGAAGAGAGAAATTTCCACACAATTGACTTGAGTGTTTGGGGTTTTATTGAGCCTCTAAGGGGACATGGGGAATGATGGGGAAAAAATTATGAAATCGGAAGAAAAATTATTCAATGCTTTTGTGTTCTCTCATAGAAGATATGCGTTTCCTTGAGAAACTTTGCGTTCGCTTCCAGAAGCACTGATATATCGGTTTTCCTCCCACAAAAGTTTACATCAATTTTTTTTTTTGTTTCACTGAGAACTCAAAAGTTGAGTGAACGCAAAAGTTTCTTGGGGGAATATTTTTCTCCAATCTCATTTTTTAACCATTAACATGTCCCATTAAGGGCTCCTTAGGGTTGCACCCAGACCAGGGTTGTTGTTTAAAAAAAAAAAAAAATAGTTTTGACCTTTATTTTAGGTATTTAAAAGGTATTTTTCACTCTGTCATTGTTATTTTTTTATATTTTATATTTTTTTAGTTTCTGGAGAATTTTCTATTTTTGTTTTATTAGTGTAGATTTATAACATATTATGTAACAAATTTGTTGCCTTTATATTTTAGTTATTTGAAGTCATGAAACTGTATTTTAGTTTAATTTGAAATAAACCAGTGTAACTGGGGAAAAAACAGTTAATAAAAATGTTTCCATTTAGTGTTTTAATTTAGTTTTCATTGCAGCTCAGGTATATTGAAGACTAAGAGTTCAGTTCAGTACGGTTCAGAATGTGTTTACCATCCTCATTAATAACTAATCTTAATCATATTTAGCACTCTAAAATAGAATTTATGATATATTCTGCTGCTTTGTGAACGTAGCCTATATCATTTTACTCTGTATAATTTCTGTGTAGTTTTGATCCTTTTAACTTGCCTTCTCCTGTATGAATCTCTTGTATTTTCTGGAGACCATGTGGAGGTGATTGTGTTTCCGAGAAGCATGTGTCAGCCTTGGCCTCAACAAACAGGATTGTCCACTTGATTGCCAAGAATTCATTAGAGTCTAGAGGACTCGTTCGGCTATTAACAGTGGCTTTTTCCAATCATTTGCCACTGTTATGTTCTTGTTAAGAGTTTGCTAAATCTGTTACGAGTGGCTCTTCAATGTCAACATAATTGCTTCAAATCTTCACAGTCCAGCAACAAGAGGGCAGGCAGACACTTTACCATAGATGTTGATGCATAGAGCCACATTAGCAGCAGCTGCTCATTACTGCGATACGTCTGTGCATCCACCATATTGAAGAGGTCATGATCAGCTTGTTAACAAATGAAAGTGAATTGACAGATGCGGCAGCTTTCCCAAGATTTTCACAAGATTTGGTTTGTCATCCATGTCAGACAATTTTGCATATTGCGGATTAGTAAAACAACATGTATTAGTATTTACGAGTGTTACAACCTGGGAATGATGCTGTGTTCAGGGGTGATCTAAACAGGCCCACCTATCTCTCTCTCATATAAATCATTGGAAAGTTTGCCACGGAAAACCCCTTAACTGTTAAAAGGATAAGATATCGCAGCGGACATTCAAACTGATTTTTTGATTAGGACTAATCTGAAGGAAAATGCTATATCTACTGTAAATGCAGGTATACTCTCTTACTCTATCTCTCACAATACTCTACAAGCTTCAATGAACAATGTCAATGAGAACAAACATTTGTTTATCTTGCTAAGAGTGGTTGCTAGGGGTTTCGTGTAGTGATACATAGAACCGTTGGGTGAAGTGGTCATAGCCGTGTTTTAACGTGAATAAAACAGCTATTGACCAATCAGAATCAAGGATTGGAACTAACTGTTTATATATATATATATATATATATATATATATATATATACATATACATACATATACATTACTGAACCCAAACATTTAAACCTTTGAGTATATTATGTTTATGCTTTTTTCAACTTAAAAAAACCCCCTCGTCTTTAGGCATCTTTACTCTCTGCATAAGAAATGCTTCTGTTTGGGGTTGGATGGACTTAAAACTGGGTTTTTTAAGACAGCTTGTCAACTATAGAGTTCAGGCAACTCACCGACTAATCGATTATGAAATGAAGTAGTTTTTCACATCCTTATGGTGAGATTGCACATTTCCTTTCATCTGAATTTAGTTGCTCTGCGGTAATGCTGAAAACCCCTGACAGGACCGGGGCAAAGCGTTACGCTGGCATGAAGCTCACCTCGCTTTTACTAAACACCCTGCTGAAGGCCTGTCAGATTGATGTTTAGAGGCGTTAAAAAGATTTTTCTATCTCTCTCATTTTTTTTTTACGGTTATATGATTCACTTTGATATGATCTAAATCCTCTCTAAATGTCATGTGTTGATTTTATGGCGATAAGCGATGGCCAAAGTCAACCCGCATGTGTTTGTGCAGTTAAATGATCTATGTAGCAGGTTGCTTTTGCTTAATTTGCCATTTATTGCTCTATGCTGTATTCAATGTGTTTTTTCACCCTCGCTGCAGTGCGAGAGAGTCCCGAATAATTTATCAGGCTCAAAGAATTAGGCTACATGGCGCCAATGAATTGTTCTGTTACTCTTCACGCCGTCCGTTCCTATTATCTTTCCGCTTTGCTGTAATCCCGCTTATTCTTGGCCCTCCACTTTATGCAGAGTTGGGTTTGACAGCCGTCCAGTGTGTGTGTAGGCTGGTGACTTGCTGGCAGAGACGAGCGTTTCATCACATGCTAATTGAGCAATAGATGCCGGGGATAAGTGCCTGCTACATTCACCTGTCTCCTCCATTAGAGGCAGGTCTCTCCAGCAGACCATCACTCTGAGTAGCCATATTTGTGTGGTTGTCCCTTTATCTCAGTCTGACCTCAATCTGACTGTCCTTCTCTATGACCTGTGTTGCAGATATTTGGCTTGTTCTTTAGGCACCACATAATTTGCTCCGATTTTAGGTAATTTCAAAACAATCCCTGATGCGTTTTCAGTCTAAAGATTCTGCCGTACTAACATAGTTCTGCTCTGACCTGTCAATACAGTATATAATCAAAAGCACCATGGAATCAAAATTGACAATACTTGTGAGGGCAGGACAACCTGTCAATCACATGAGATCACCGGAAAAGCATTCCACAACCATCCAATCAATTCCCCATTGATAAAATCAAGTCCCGCGACTCCCGTCCTAAATTATTATTTTTTTTTCTTGTTCAAGGCCATTTTACTCTGATACACGTCACGATAGGGAAGAAAATACTAACGCATCTTCAGTTTCATGACTATTTTAATAGCTGTTACGTTGTTTTTATAAATTGAATTAACCTGCCATTTTATTTCATTAATATTGTTCAATGCCACATCTGAATGACCCTGAGGGCCCTATCTTGCACCCAGCGCAATTGACTTTGTACACCGACGCATGTATCATTCCTATTTTGCACCCGACGCACAGCGGACTTTTCCCTCCACAGACGCACGTCGGGTAAATTAGGGAATGAACTTGCGCTCCCGGGGGGGGGCGATTCAGCGAAAAGAGGAGGCGTGTTCCTGCGCAAACCTTCCCTGGTGCCATTTTGCAGTTTCAGAAAACAATTCCGTCACAGACCAGGAAAAACTAAAGTCTAAAGTCAGTGGCGCATTATTCAGATGCTATTTTAAGGGCGCATACTTGGCCATAATGTAGCCTGTGCACAACACGCATACACTTTGCTTCTGTCATCTACACAGACGCAGGCAGCAGTTCCAAATTTTGTAAACCATACATAATTACAAGGAAAAATATTACCACACAAGGGAAATCATTGGGGTGTCCATGAAGATGTGAAAAAATAGGCATAAATCTAGCTTACACATTTACCCAAATTATTATACGCCTGTTGAGATCCGCCCACAAAGTTACTTGCGTTTCGCTTTTGATACTTGCGTTTCAGATCGTTAAAATAGGGCCCTAAATGTGTCATTGTCAATCAGTGCACGTCTTGTTTTCTTTGTCTGTGACCAAGAATAATCACCTTTCAAGTGATACATTGTGCTGCGATTGTTGTCCATCTGTACATATATTCATGCCACCTCTATGCTGCATTAAAAAGTGTGTTGTGGTGTCATGCATGTAATACTAGAGTCTGTTAATAACATGTTATAATTTATTATTATCCGTTTGGATGTTGGTAGAATTTGGAACTGACATAAGGGATGAATCTGTCAATCGCCAGAGCTGTATTCTCAAAATGGTCAAATATCGGACGATATTTTACTCTGGATGTATGATTCTAACTCATATTGGTCTGTGTTTGTGTTTTTTCAGTGCGGGACCCAAGGGCGACAATATCTATGAATGGAGATCCACCATCTTGGGCCCTCCAGGTTCAGTCTATGAGGGGGGCGTGTTCTTTCTGGATATCACCTTCTCTTCCGATTACCCCTTCAAGCCACCAAAGGTACAGTCTGGAAGCATCTCTTCCTTTTTATTCACTATTTTTAGGTATTAAAGTTGAATTAAGCGATTTCTGAGAATTGTTTTTGAATACTGTTAATGTTTGAAATCAACCCAAACAAACACACCCATCTCTTCATTGCTTCGCCCCAAAACAAACACACAGTGCAAAAATGCATGTCTTTTTATCATAGCAGCAGCGAAGCAAAATAAAGCTTTGTGAAAAATAAAGCAAAGATGACAAACGAACATCAAGAAAGAACAAAAAACAAACATACAGTACACAAGTATTTACAAGCAAGAGTTGGTTGTTAGTCGCCCAGCAGCACACACTCAAAACCAGAAACAACGTAATCTCTGTATCTGTTTTTTTTAGGCCTTCTGTCTCTCCAGCGCTGGAAAGCTTTTCTAATATTAACACGGGTCCTAAAGCTCTTGCCTGATCTTTTTCCAATGATATTTCCAGTGATCTACACTTTCCACTTTCAACAGCGTTTTTCAGAAATCGCTTACTGCACCTTTAAAAGGGGGGATTCTCAATCCTGCTCTAATAGATCTACCTTCATGTTTTTGAGCTAACTTGATAATGACAGGCAAGTGTACCAGGGCAGAGGTTAGGCTCTGTTTCAAAAGCTAGTGAGCTGCCATGCTGTCTAGTGTGTAGTGCCTACATATGGCTGCTGCTTTCTAAGGGAGATTCCTGACTGAAATGGAACTTCATAAGTGTATTATATGTGAAATACTTGCCAAAACACGGCGTTTTAGAAGGCAGCATAATCATGGTTTTAGAACCTGCATAGGCAGCTCATTAGGCTTCACAACAAGCTCTCAATCTAAATGCAAAATCAAATGGATTGGAATGTATTTGGAAGCACTTCAAAGTGAATACTTCAGATTTGTTCTTGAATATGGGGCAGAACTTAAAACAGCTGTATCAGCCATTTGATACTGTTCCTGAGCTTATAAATTCATGAATCAAAGTGGAGTCCCATGACGTTTCTAACATATATGAATACATGTCAGTTACAATGATCAGTTAAGCATTATATAATTTAATAATATTCGATGTGGTCCTCAGTTATTATCAATTATTTTTGGTGCTCAGTTATTAATAATGTTGAAAACCCTTTTTGCTGCTTAATATTTTTGTGGAAACTGTATTATATTTTTTAGTTTAATAGAAATGGAAAGTTAAATGAACAGCATTTATTTGAAATGGAAATCTTTTGTAACATTTATAAATGTATTTACGGTCACTTTTCATCAATTTAATGTGTCCTTGCTGAATAAAAGTATTTCATCAAAAAGAAAATCCTAATTATTCCAAACTTTGGACCAGTAGTGTAATTTGCAGTGGAAAAAGCAATTAAACTATTATAGTAAAATACGAAATAGATGCATTTTCACAAGTAGACACCTAACTGCGTGTGCTATTATTAGCCTATAGTCGGTCACAAAAGAGCAGTGGCCTTTAATTAAGATTTATTAGGTCTACCAAGGACACTCTGTAACCGATCATTCAGAACAGGTATTGACCTCTGTTAAAAATGCCTCAAGGATAAATGTGATGCTGAACGATTGTGTTTGTCTGCTATTTTGTGTGCTGGATGGCTGCACATACTCCTTCAGAGCACCGGCTATTTCCAGCGTAAAGTAACTAGCGCGATGCCGCAATGTGAATGTGGTTTAGGAAAGCTGGTTAAAGGCAGGGTAGGTAGGAATGGTCTAAAAAACTTCTTTTTCAAATTTGTTTAAACTTTATGTACATATCAATACATAATTAAAATGTAAGTACTCTGAAAAAGAAAGTATAAAAATCGAGTGTCTGTAGACCTCTCAGGACTGTTTTAAAGACAGTTCATTATTTCCATTCACTCCACCCCCTCCCTTCTGGGCTCCTTCCAAAGCCACGCCCCCAAAACACATGAACGCGCGACTCCAACCGCTGAGCTGAAGACGCATTATTTACCTGAGACAAGCAGAGAGGAAGGAGCACAGTGCATGTAGTGACATCATGTCAGAATCACATGTAATAAAAAAATCTAACGCTAATTGCTTATGAAAATAAACAAATAAGATGTATTTTAGTACTCACTATCAAGCTAGCATATTGATATTGGTAAATTTAAAATATATATTTTTTGATTCGCTAACGAGCTAGTTATATAAGCTAAAAACAGGTTGCATTGATACACTTTTTTACATTACCATCAGGTATATTGTGATGAAGATGAATTTCGTGTAAGATTCATAACATATATGGTGTTCTGCATGTAGGGGTGGGAGATATTGACAAAAATGAATATCTCGATATTTTTTTCCAATATCTAGATATCGATATTCAGGCGATATTTTTGCCATCCTTCAAAGAAATGTGAGCAAACTGGCAAAGAAGGTCCAGTTGGTCTTTTGACTTGCTGCATTTGACCTGTATTATTCTAGGCTATAGAAAAAAACAATAAAGGAGCTAACTAAACAGAATCTGTGGCAGCCCCTACTTTTTCCACTTACAAAAAAAAAAAAAAAAAAAAACACTTAACTAGGCACTTCTTGCAACAGTGATTATTAAATCAAACAACAATATTGTTGATGATCAATCAACATTTTCAAAACGGTATAAATCCATTCATTTTTCCCCCAAAACGCTATAAATCCTTTTTTTTTTCTTTTTTTTTTTCTAAATTTATGGTTTGTCTTTTTAAAAAAGTTTTTGTCTTTTATTTTTCGTGTTTGCATTTATGAGGAAAAAACAATATTACTTGACATTTCTCCATTATGGACGCCAGCGCTCTGAAAGCTGCACTAAGACTTTCAAACTTTAACAGAGACCTCAAAACAGAAAGCACAAAGCCTTTCTTTAAAACGAATTTCGTTTTGTATTAATTGTATCTTAATTTTAATATTTTTTTTTTTCATTAATTCATTAATATTTTCATTCCTGGATTAAATACATAAAGTAAATATAGGCTATCAATCACAACATAAGGTGCTTGAACTGGAGATTATATCATCGTGAACCGAACCGTAGCCTCGCCTCACAGGCCTAAAAAATGTGGAATATATTTACAGAAATCTGGTTCTAAACAAAACCATCCAAAACAAAATAAAACTATGTAGCCTAAATGTGCATTTCTCCGGTGCATGCGTTCACTAGCCTACTGCGAAGATCGCGAGTCAAATATCGTCAACTTCATCTTTGCAGCCGACACAGAAATTAATAAACAATTAAAATGTCTTATTGCAATATTTTACACATTCATAATCATTACTTTTGCTGGTTCTTTGAGGCAGCTTTTTAGGTTTATGGCGTTTTGGAAAAGAGCTCTTCACGTACAAACACCGTTTCACCAAGGCACAGCAGCCCTTCAGCACATAAGAACAAAAAGAGAAAAAGCACGGACTTACTCATTACGAAACTTTGATGTGGTTGAACAGCTGAAACAGTCACAAATTCCTCTGCAACTCAAACATTCTCAGTACGAGTTATGAAGGAAGAGAACAGCATTACAGTTTTCAGCGCGTCCTCCTTTGATTGCTGTGTTGTGACTGGAAAAGTGCGTGCAGGAGCACATGCGCAAAATGTAGGTTTGTAAAATGTCCTTTTGTAAAATAAAAATAATTTTAGGGCGAAGCAGAGGAGGTCGTGCAAGAGGCCGTGGCGTGCAACTAGGGTCCGAGGAAGTAGAGGCTGAGGACGGAGTGGTCGCTGGAAAGCTACGCCGATATTGACACGCGTTTTATTTCTTTGTTTATCCAAAGACTTTTTGTTCATTACCTTTTCTTGTACTGTCTTCTTTTTTTGCCTTGTTTGCCTTCACTAACTGCATGCCGGTAATGTGAATTTTGATTGCTCTTTCTCTGCCATTGTTTTGCTATTCCTAGGTTCCGTGCCTCTCGAATTCCTCAAATCAAACGTGCGCGCGCAAGTGGGCAGATCCCGTGGCAAAAGGGTGGTTGCCATGGTTGCGAGAGAGAGTGACAGTCGCCTAAGCCAATCCTTTGATTCGTCCCGAATCGAAATAATGAGCTGTGTTTAATACAGATTAAACGGTCTAGAGTCACTTGATTTTTATACTCTTTTTTTCAGAGTACTTACATTTTAATTATGTATTGATATATATAGAAAGTTTTAACAAATGTGGATCTTTTATTTTTATATAGTCCTACCTACCCTGCCTTTAACTCCTGCTCTGGCTATAAACGTGAAGTGTCAACCACGCCATCTCAGATTAATTAGCATCCGAATCTCCTTCCTCAGCATGTTTGTGAACTGAGTGGCTCTCCGCCTCAGTCTGGCCCTCATCTCAACCGTCAGTGTCATCTGTAAACAACAAGTTTATATAAAGCTCATGGGCTGGTGGGGGCTCTTTGTTCAGATCAAGACAATGCAAAGCTCTAATCCACTAATTATAAACAGGATTCATCCTCTGCGGTGGATGCTGGGCAGAGCCAGCGGCCCACACCCCCTCATTCTTTTGTCACCAGATGAAACGCAGGGTAACTTGGGGGCCGATCTCGCCTACGTTGGTTTAGGGTCTGTGCTCTGTGAAGTCGCTGCCTGCTCTCGCTCGCTGAGGGCTGTGGCTTGGTTTGTGGTCCACTAATCTGTGCTTTTGTGAATGAGTCTCTCTGTGTTTGGAAGCAGGGCGGAAAAGACAGAGAGACAGGCGTTTCTTCTTAAAAGTAGATCTAGAAATAAGAGTATCGATTAACTCGATCTGTAAAAGGCTCTAATGCATTGCCTTGTTTACAGAGCAGTTTGGTTGGGTCATTGTGTGTTTTTAAAATGAGCTATTTCTCTTTTAGCTTGTCTTGTTTTTTTATTTTATTTCTGTCTGTCTGTCTGTTTGAATCTCTAAAACCCCACATGACTGTCTACTTACACAGATAGCTGACTTTGTTGCTTAGCTAATTATGCTATTACCTAATAAGCATTAAAAGCTGATAATTCAATAAAGATCTGATCATGGCCAACTTTCAAACAGATTCAACCTTCAGCAAGTTTTCTAGCAGTCATATGTCTTTGAACTTAGAAAAAGAAGTTAACTATAACTATAGTAAATGTTTTATGTAAAACATTATACATTTATTTTTATATTAATATGATGCAAGTACATTTACATTCAACATTTCTGTTGACTTGTCAAGCATCTTGGATTAATATTTGTGCCTAAATGCGGCTCAGGAATGCTTCACGAAGGGATGACCAAAACAGTAAATATTATGTTATTTCAAGCTATGTTATTGTGTGGGATTTTTTTATTGTCTGTTTATGATATTAGTTTAGGATTTTTTTTTCAGGCGTTCAAGGTATTTCTCTGTATTGTTTGCCTAAATGTGACCATCCTAGAAGACAGCTGGCCAATTTCAGGAACAGTCTTTGCATTGGTTGTGTGCTTTAAAATGCTAGGCAGTTCACTAGGTTTTCTCTTCATAGGGGAGTGTCATGAACTCTCTCTTGTTTTGTTTCCCAGCGTTTTCCGTGAGGTCTGACACTGGCTGCCAGTGTCATGCTGGCTGTGTTTTCGACAGAGTCGGACTCCTAGATCACCGTGTTCATACAATACCCACATTGTGCCAGGCAGGCATGGTTATTTTGGTCGCTCTGTTTATGCTGCATCATGTGACGGACATCTTAGTATTTGCTGCAGGGGGCAGAGTGAGATGCAGTCAACAAACAAGAAGCACTCTTTATGTGCTAAGGGAACATACTAATGCATGACTCGGACTATCCCTTGACGCTTATCCGGCAGACACGGGCCGTCCCACAGTACTGCAGTCAGCGGTGTCCCGCTGGTCCTGTAAGCCAGGGCTATATAAGTCGCCAATACTCTAGATAAGGGCTACTGACACAGTTGGAAAGCTGGGTCAGGTTAAGCTTGCTTGGCTCTCGATGTCTCAATGGATCAATAGCTTTCAGGATTCAGCCCTGGCTCTGAGAGTGCTGTTAATGAGAATGAAAGCTGTGATCCAGCTCTCAAAAGCCCCCTATATAACAAGCCCTGTTAAAACGCATCCAGAGTATTAAAGCGTGGTTCTGGACTGGTGAGCTAACATAATCCCTTTTCAGATAGACTTGTTTTGTGACCGTGCCGGTTTCCTCCTGTGCAGGTCACGTTCCGTACGAGGATCTATCATTGCAACATCAACAGTCAGGGTGTGATCTGCCTGGACATCCTGAAGGATAACTGGAGCCCAGCTCTGACCATCTCGAAGGTCCTGCTTTCCATCTGTTCTCTGCTGACAGACTGCAATCCAGGTGAGTACCGCAACTCAAGGCTGACAAGAAAAATGTTCCAATAATTGGATAATAGGAGTGTTGTTCGGGCCATAACACCAAAAATGAAAATTCTGCCATCATTTACTCTGCCTTAGACCTGTATGGCTTTTGTCTGTGGAACACAAAAGAAGATATTTTGAAAAATTTCTCTGTGAATGGAAATAAATAAATATGTTGTTTGGACCCAAATAACTTTCAAAACATATTTTGTGCTCCACAGAAGATTGAAACAGGTTAGGAATGACATGAGCGTGAGGGAAGGATGATAGAATTGTAATTTTTTTGGGTCAGAATCTTTTTTGTTACAGACAAAAAAATAATGGTCAACCACACGAGGAAAACAGGCATAAGAAAAATAATCACATGGATTCCAAAGTCCAAAAAGTAAAAAAAAAAAAAACTTTGGAATTTATACCCCTATAAAAATAAACACTTAAACACAAGCAATATTTACAAAATAAATCAGCAACTCGAGCGCCAAATTAAATGATGAAAAAAACTCCCTACTCCCAAATCCTCCTCATTAGTTTAGTCTCCAATTAGTGTTTAAACCACAAGATTACCTCACCGAATTGGGAAAAGCTCCCTCACAAAACGCTCCATTTACATGTGAATCACTCACAACACAACTTTCCGATGCTTTATGAAATTCAATGAGGATAAAACATATTCCTCAAAAATAATAATCGTAAGCATCAAAAGTACAAAAAAAAAGGTGCCATTAAATGTAGCATTAGTGGCTAATTTTCAATGCCGAGCGGTGCTACAACAACCTTCCAACAGCACTCAACCGGGAATAACCCACACGCCCGGCAACAAAGGCTAGAGAGAGAGAGAGAGAGAGCGAGCAACACAATCACACTTCCTTAAATAACTTCCCTACCTGGTATATACACTAAATGACAGTCACAACGTTCACTCTCTAATTTTGTACCTCATTTAATGCATGATTGCATTACTCTGGTTCACTAGTAGGCCTCAGTCACTATGACATCTGGAAGACTACACCCACCAGATCATTTGATTAGATAATGAATTTGACCATGTGACATTTTTCAAATTCATTTACGCTTTTGATAGATTTACCGTATTTATTTGACTGAAGGCCCTGTGTGTCCAGTCCTGCTCATGGAGAAACACTGATTAGTCAGTTCAGCTGTGTTAAACAATGGTTAAGGTTAAACTCGGCAGGATATATTCCGCAATATATTTGCTTTTACACTGACAATGCCTCAAATGGGCAGAATCAGGAGCAAAGAGTGATCGAAAATACAGCATTGGCTAAAAGTTGAAAAATTGACTTCTTCCATTTATTCAAATATAATAAACTTTTTGATGATTTTGCAAGCATATTGCATAGTTGAGTCAGTTGTTTTATTTTTGATAACACAGTGAAACATGCCAAATTGTGCAGACATATTTTTTGGCCAAGCTGTCATACAAAGAAATTATGAACGCATGCAAAAATAAGAGAGAATCAACAAAATATGAATAACCGATTTAGTCAATGCATGTATTTTTTTCTCCTGTGAGCTTTTTTTTTTTTTGCTTAGAAAAATAAAACCTGTTGCTTTAGATTGCTTTTTTTTCAGATAATTTTGTCAGATAAATACCTTAACCTATATAAAATATTTTCCTCATATTTTGATTGTTTAATTGAACTTTTAAGATCATAAAAAACAAATGTCCCCTCTGGACATCACTTTTGGCTATTACTGTACATGGGCAAATAAAAAAAATATTGATTTAATTTGATTCCCGTTATGCCAGCAGAGAGTTTACCGTCGACTAACCCTAAATCAAATGAAAAATAATTGTTTGAATGGCAAAGTATCTCGACCTAAAAACATGTCCTACATTAATTGAAATAATGCTAAAATAAAATATAAATATTAGATGAAAAACTTGAACTCAAAAATACTTGACTCGTCAGAATGTTTTCTTGACAACTAACTGAAATAAAGTTTTTTGAAATACTGAAATAAAAATAAATTAAAGATAAATAAAAAGATAAAAAACAACAACAACAAAAGCACATTTTTTACAAAATTTAAACTAAATGGAAATGAAAATATAAAAATAAAGGCTAATTCAAAACATTAACTAATACTATAATAGTATATAAATAATACTAATATATCCCTGCCTACATTTTGTAAAGTGAATTGCTTGAATCTAGAAAAGATTGATCACATTAATCTATGAATGAATTAGAAGCTGATGACTAAACGTTATGCTTAATGTTGCATTTGTCTAGTCACGTTCATTTAAGGCCTTCGTTGTTGTGTTGCTTGAAGTAAGTGACCACCGACCTTTCGGAACAGGCCTACAGTTTGGAATCCTCTGCAAACTCAAACATCTCTGACATTGTTGTGTCAGCTGAGTCAGCACATGACAGATGTGACTGAAACCCACACAGCTCTTTCATTTACTCTCAAAGATGGCTCGCTTCCCACGACTCCCTCTCTGTGTCCTTCCCCAGCGCCTGTCTGCATCTTTCAGAAGACTGTGTTCTCGTTGACTCCTGGGCATAAGAACGTCTCACTTTTTTTTCCCTCTCTGTTCTACTCTCTTTTCCCCCTGTTGTCTCTCAGCGGATCCTCTGGTGGGAAGCATAGCTACTCAGTACCTGACCAACAGAGCAGAGCATGACAGGATAGCTCGACAGTGGACCAAGAGATACGCCACATAGACGACGGGTCGCCGACACCTAGACCCCGCTCACCCCCCCATCCACCCCACCCCCTTCTTCCCAGATTCCCTTTGTCCAACCCTCCTTCCCACACTCTTCTCCTCCGCCGCCCCAGTTTCCATCACCCGCAGGAGTGTAAAGATCCAGGAGAGGCAACTTTACAACGTGCAACAAATCTTTATAGCCTTTACAATACGGACTTCTGTGTAAATGTCATACTGATTCTACCCCGTGTTTTTACCCGATACGGACTGGGAGCGCAGACAGGACCCGCCAAGGTGTAAAGGCTGCCGGAGTAGAATTTTGTAGCTGTAGATTTAGTTCTGTTTAAAAGCCTACTTGCAAGTCTTGCTTCTTTGGGATATAAAAAAAAAATGTATTTTGTGATGTAATAAGGAAAATGTTCCTAAAGTCAACCAAATATTATGGTGCATTTTAGCCTAATTCATTATCTGTATGAAGTCAAAAAAATGACAAAAAAATGACAAAAAAAGAAAAAAAACAAGCTGTAGATTATTAGAAATGATGTCATTTATATGAGACCCACACTCATTTCCAGTTCTGTGGTACATGCTGTTGTGAATCTGTTATACCTTTGTCAGTTTGTAATGAAGCGATCTCATTGAACGTTTTGTAGCTCAGCTGAAATGAGCAACCACTGTAACATCCCCTCAAACACAATAAAAAAACTGTCCCCCGGGTCAAGTGTTTGTGTGTGTTCTGTTTACTCTGCTGCACCGCTTACACCGGTATTAAGATCCGATCAGCTCAAAAGTGATGCATGGACGCTTGTAAACAGGCCATAATTACTTTATTACTTAAATTCTTTATTATATTTTTTTGATTTTACCCTTTTTCCTTACATTTATGAATGCATTTTTAGGGCTTTTTTTTAAACCTCCTTTAAGGTTGCATAAAATAAAAGAGCAAAGGACTGACCAGGCATTTTATTCATGTTTTTTAAATATTAGGCATTTTCTGTTGTGTTCAGTGACATTTTGGTTAATTTTCACTTTTCGCTGGCAACTAATAATTTTTTAAAATCATTGATTGCATTAAAAAATTGTGTTTTCTGCATCTCATCGGGGGGCATGTTATTCCACAGTTTTATAATCATCACAATTTAAATTAAAAAGAGTTGTTTACACAGTTTTAAAACGTTATGACCCTACAAATCATTAAATTATATTAAAGATATAACATATCTATTTAATTATATATAATATAATTAAAGATGTAGGCAACATACCTACTGTAACAATGAAGTTCTTGCATACAGTTTGTATATTGCTTGCAAAACATTTCATCAGAATGTTTTTTTTTTTTTTTCAATGCCCATCAATGGAGAACCCAGCTTACATGATGTTCAGCCAAACCCTGAACTCTTTAGTTTCCACTATGACTGACACAAGCAGATGTCCATCAAAAACTTCCATTTTGAGAATACTTCCTGTTCATTTAGGGTCATATTAGTCCACAGCTGACTTGTAGAGTTGCTCACTCCACAAAACACGTGGGTATGACATTCATTAGCACTGTTATGTCATTTTTGGCATCCATGAAGGGGTCACTTGGTCTCTTGTGTACATCTCACATTCATATTGGCTCTGCCTTCTGGATGTTTCTGTAGTCAGAGTGAGATGAGTTTTTTTTTTTTAGGGTCGCTCCCAAAAGAACATTGGTCTCGACTCACTTTCTCTTTGGCTGTGAGTGAACTGAGATTCATTCTGACCTGTGTTGATAGTGTCAGATTTACACCCAGGAGGGCAGGGGAATGCGAACTGCTGCCTGTCCCAACTTGAATGTTTGCAGCCCCCTGGTGGCACCTTTCTTAATCACACTTAGCTGGGAGGTGATCGAGATCCATCCAGTCTCATGTAGGGATTGATTATTTTATTGTTTGTCAGTTATCAGTTAATCATCCGTTTTATGATGTGTGGTGATTTTTTTAAATTTTTTATTATTATTGTTTTGTGAGTCTCAGTGGAATATCTGAGGCTGTGTTGGAGTACTAGCTTTCTTACCTGAATACTACACAGTATAATACCTATATTATGCATTAATAACAACAATAAATGCACATGGCCTCGTGTTGCATGTGAGTGCAACACATGCACGCCATTTTTAGGTACATTTTATATACTGCAAATAGCAGAAAGTGTATATATTTGAAATAAATGCTATTCTTTAAAACCTCCTCATCAAAGAAAATATATATCATGGTTTCCACAAAAATATTGCACAGCATAATTAAGTCAAGTCAAGTCACCTTCATTTATATAGTGCTTTTAACTATATAGATTGTTTCAAAGCAGCTTTACGGTGATAGTAGGAAATTACAGTAACAGAGATTAACAGTTAACACACACACACACAAACACACATTGGACTGTATTCATGTTTCTTTTGATCTAAAAATCTTAGAATTTATACAAACACACAAGCTAAATATGAAGAGGTTAAATGATATGCATACATTTGTTATTATTATTTGTAAATATTATTTAATTAATTATTATTATTTACATTTATTTAACTTTATATACATTTAAACTTCTTTTTGCATTTTTGTCTTATATTTAATCATATTTATTCATTTTTAGTAGATGAGTTGGTTTGGATGGAGAGAAAAAAAAGTCAAAACGTGTTCAGCAGGGAATTCCTTTTTGGATTTTGATGACTATACTATTTTTCTAAAATATGTAAAATGGTAATTAATTGTTAACGAAGAACCTGTTGGAGACAGAACTGGGTCTTCATCACGTGGCCACATGAGGGAGACAAACCATGACGTAGGTTCCTCTCGCCGACGATGTTCTATATATTTAGTGCGGCTTTTATTTGAGTTTGCCTTTGATTATTTATTCATTTGATTGATCCCATCAGGGACCGGTCTCATCAAATGACCTGCGGCAGGTAGAACGTGAAATAGTGCATTAAGGAAAAGATTAGTTTCGTGTCCATGGTTGATGAGAGGGGTGGAATACTGATGAAGCACACACACACACTACAAAACCAGCGGTGTGTCAAACAGCCTCAGATTCAGTGAATAATGAGACGGGACGCTCTGCTGTGATCAGGGCGGAGAGGACAGACATGACCTCTGTTATGATTTATGTCTGTTAGAGTACAAAAGGAGATCTCACTCTAACCTCGCTTCATCCCTGCACAAATCCCCTTGGCCTTGAGGTGTTATGAATGAATGTGCTTTCTTTATCAGATATTTTCTATGTGGCATTATTAATGTTACTATATATGTGGGATGGCTTGCACGTGGATCCATTTGTGCTCAGATGTGTCCTATAGTTTAATCAAGTTTACCAAAGCAATAACCCACTCATGACTGTGTGTTATTGTGAAAGAAAACTCCTCCTTGGTAAAATCATTGTAACAGACAGTCACAAGTGGCTTATTGCTTTTTAAAAAGGCAGTAATAGAAAGAAGGATAATAAGACAACATTGTTAAATAGTTTAAAACTTATTGGCAACACTTTACGGTAATGTTCAGCTTGTTAACATTAATGCAGTGTCTACCATAAACTAACAATGAACCACTTTCTATAGCACTGATAATGGCAATTGATAAATATAGGGCTACTACTTGATGTTAATTCATTTTCATGATACATTAACTTATATGATGGCAATTTACAATAAGGCCTCATTTGTTAACAGTTGATGCATTACGTCAACTAACCATGAGCAATATTTTATAGCATTCATTATCTATGTTCATTTTAATTAATAAAAATGTTTGTCCACAGTGCTTTATCTAATGTTAACAGATATAACTTTTGATCTTAATGTGTTAGTAAATGTTGAGATTAACATTAAATAAGATTAATAAATGCTGTAGAAGTATTGTTCATTGAAAGTTCATGTTCTCTAATGTAGTTTTAACACATTTTAACAAATGAGACCTTATTGTAAAATGCTAGCACTTATACACACACACACACACATATATATAAACAACTTGAAGTTTAAATTGTATTAGTATAGAAATGAACATTAACCAATATTAATGCAGTAAACGTTATTTATTGTTCATATTTAATGCATTAACTATGGGATATTGTTGTATTATTATTAGGGGCTGTAACCCCTACTGTAATTGTTCATTTTATTATTGATCTTCCCAAATGGGAGACAATGGCAGCCCTATGAACTGTATGTAGGATGTAAATGTATGTATGTAAATGATGAAAATTGGCACACTTGTACTGATGGTAATTAGATAGTAATCTGGCCTACTTTGGGGTTTCTAGGAGCAACTCTGTATCAGCACCACCAGTTCAAAATGTCACTTTTCAAATGGTTATAACTTTTGAAACCTTTGTTCTAGAAAAAATTTAACTTAGTACACCTGGTTCCTCTCAACATGCTGATCACATTCAATATCCTACATTAAGACTCGGCCCATTAGAGTATACTGGCCATTTTGAAAAGTACAGTATTCTGTTTTTTCGCAAGCAAATTTTGTCAAATTCTTATGAAAATTGGCTCAGATGATCTTTGCACTGAGCCGCAAAGAAATGACTGAACAGAATTTTTTTTATTCCTCTTTGTTCAAAAGTTACAAAGTCATGAACTTAACAATATCGACTCAAAACGAAAATTGGAACGCTTCATTGGAACCATGATCTGAAGGAAGGGTCCATGCCAAATTTGGGAACAGTGCCACCAACAGGTCATAAGATCTGAAAAATTGCTATTTTTGCTCATAACTTTTGATTACTTTGTCAGAAATCACGATCTATGAATTCCTTGTGTCATGCCGAATCCGAGGATACCGATTTTGCCAGGATAAGACGAACCATCAGTCCGCTTGAATTGTCATGAATTGCAATATATTTTAAACAATTTGACATATCGGCACAGCATTAGTAGGGATCATCGAAAGCATGTTCTGAAGGTACTTGAGAAGTTTGAACACAGCACCACTTAGTGTTCCAGAGATATAAGGATTTTTGCAAAAACTTTTGAAAACATTGTCCAAATTTAGTTTTCTGTTGTTTCATTCCCTGGCTTATGCCAATTCTGACAATGTGTCATTCATCATATTCTATCAATGTGCCTGTCCGCCATATTGTAATAAACAGTTTTTCGCTGTTACTCCTACAATTTTTGTTCAGTTTTGTCCAAAATGTACTGATGATTTTTGGACCGATTTTTGATATTTGCTACAGTTCCTGAATAATAAGTCGATTGTGCCTGTGTTTTTTTTTGTCTTATGATAGTTAGTTTGGCATGCTAATTGGTTATCATGCTAACCATTTGCCAATCTTTCTAATGTGGCTCTTCAGCTATCAATTAACCATAATCCATCTTAGCATTAAGTTAGCTTACCATGCTAATCTGGTTAACATGCTAAGTAATGCTTTTGTGTGCTCATTCTCACACTGAAAGCTCTCCTCGGCAGCCTGCTGAATCAGCGTCAACTGAGTGGCTCGATCTGTAACACCACGTGCCACGAGCCCCGAACCATTCAGGTCGTGGGTTTGAATCCTGTGTGGCACATGCCCAGACCGCAAGAGGTACAGTGGCCAGCAGTGGTGCAAAAGTTGCTTCTGTTCCAGACATGGTGTCTTTCTGAGAATGATCTCATCTGAACTTATTAAACATGCAGTGCATTTATATACTACATCTTCATCTATATAGTTGAATCTCACTTGAACTATAGAGTGAAAAGATGTCTTCCCAGTGGTGCAATGAGATGACTGACAGGCACCTGACCCAGAGACTGTGGGGTCAAGTCCTGTGTGGCACAACTTTATAAAATTGTGTGTAATGTTGTGTAATTTCAGTTATTCAATTATTTCCTTCAACCTTATTGCAGAAGGCTATGCAAACAAATCTCATCTGCGCTGGTCATGAAAGTGTACCTTTGATACATTCTGTTCTTTTCCTTTTTGTTCTTGTAGCTCTGTATACGCTTGATGTGCGTAGCCCCGATAATCACTGCTTACAGCTATATTTATTATTATTATTATTATTATTATTATTAATGAATACAACTGGTTTAAACCGTTTATTCAAACATTTTATTATTAATAATTATTACTATTAATGATTATTTATTGTTGTTATACTATTTATTGTTAATATATCATTATTATTAATAATAATAATAAACTATATTAGTTGAATTAGTTTATCTTAATATTAATGGAGTATATTGATTTGAATTAAATAAAAATGTGTTATTGTTATTATTATTATTTATTGTTAAAATATTATTATTAATTTTAATTAACTACTTTCAGTGAAAAAACATTTATTATTATTATTATGAATTCATTTAATTAGTTAAAAAAGTATTTTATTATTGGTAATATTAATGATTATGAATTAAGTTATTGTTAATATTATTATTGTTGTTATTATTGCTGTTAATATTATTGTTATTATTATTAATATTAATGAATTATCCTGATTTTAAAAATGGATTATTATTATTATCATCATCAGAGTTAGCAGTTCTTCTACTAGTTCAAACATTCACTTGCAGTCACAAGTGTGCCTTTATCCCTGTTTTATGATGGCTCATCCAATCAAAGAACTATCTGTTTTATAATAAGGGTTAATGTCCTTTAAGCTGATTTTCTTAAGCTATCATTACATTCTCATAAGCAGTGTTCTGGCTATTAACCCCTCTTTTCCCGTGTTAGTTAATACCTTTGAGACAAAGGAATGGGGGTGGAGGCGTTCCGTCAGTGAGTTCAAGTGTGTATAGGCCTATGAACGCGAGCCGCAGCGATAGGGGCGTCACAGGCCTCTTGTGTGCGGGTACAAGTGGAGAGCACAAAGGCTTAATTGAGATGAAGTGAGCCGTGGATTAGTATGACTGCCCTCATCCTGACTGACAATAGAGGCGCTCTGACAGGGGCCCGTCGCCTGCCACTCTCCAGCCTCCTCTTTTGTTTTTCAAGGACCTGTGTGCTTGCCTCCTCCAAACCACACAGCATTTGTCCAGCACAACATTCTTAAGTGTTTTAACCGTCTCTAAATTAGGCTGTATGTGAGTGAGCGTGTTCATCAGATTCGGTTTGTTGGGTTTTAAGTAAGCAAATGGGGGGAAAACTCAATGTTCCTAAAGATTTGAAATCTAATTTTGTTTAGACAAATGCAATATCACGAGAGGAAAATGAGTGTTTATAGTTGGCCATCATAATTTGTATAGGGTAAACCAGGGCTGGTTGTCACACAGAAAATCATATTTCAGCTTTATTGAGTCAAAAGTCCAGTTGTCGTGCTTTGTATGACTGTTTTAAAACATTCAAAAACATTCAAAAAGAAGTTTCTTATGATCAGCAAGACTGCATTTATTTGATTAAAATACAATAAAAACAGCCAATAATCTAGTCTTCACTGTCACAGGATCTTTATATCCTGATTTAATGCTTAAGGAACATTTCTTATTATTATCAATGTTGAAAATGGTTAATAGTTGCTTAATAGTTTTGTGGATACATTCTTTTCAGGATTATTTGGTGAATCGAAAGTTCAAAAGGCATGCATCATTTATTTGAAATAGTAAAGAAATATATAATGTTACAAAATATTTGTTATTGTCAGGGTCTGAATCGGGCTCGAATTGGTTTGAAATTGACACTTTCCTTATTCATATTTACACAAGAACTCGCAGTTATGGAGGGACGGGACATTTCCCGAACACGCTAAGCACTGAATGTGAATAAAAGCCTAAATTCAATCTGTTCATCATATGAAGCGATTGTGTCTCTTCAGACAATTTGGACTAAACCGCTCTATTCACATGGATTAGTTTTGACGATCTCTTTATGAACTTTTGAAGCGTCAAAGTGGTAGTTGCGTAGCTGTCAATGGAGGGACAGAAAGCTCAGATTTCATCAAAAAGATCTTCATTTGTGTTTCTGAAGATGAACGAATGTCTTACGAGTTTGGAACAACAGTAATAATGACAGAATTTAAATTTTTGGGTGAACTATCCCTTTAAAATGCCCCTATAAAGTGTGGCAAGCCCAAATCTACTTTGCTTTTTAGGTTAGGTAAGTACAGTTGGCTTTTACATAATATTGTATTAATAAATTTAAAAGTAGTTTGTTCCAGCATCAGTAATACTCCTCACTCTATTTTTATACACGACACAAGCATTTCGAGGAATTTGAGATGAAATACAATCCCTGTAGACCCCAATTAAGTCTCAGCACATTCTTTCATTAACAAGTGTTCTGATTTTAGGCACCGAGAAGTGTGAAACTCTCCCACTCAAACCAGTATGTTCCAGAATCACAATATTTAGACCAACCGTGTGTTTTGAGACAGCTGATCGCATAGAGCGTTAGTTTCTCTAAAATTGTTTTATCAATAATGCTGAAAATGGTCTTAAAAGCTAGTTAAATCAGAATAAACCATTTTCTTAGGACATCCGCAAAAGAAAATGGGTTCATACTTTTTTTTTTTAAACAGATGTGCGGTGTCCATTAACATGCATGTTTCCAAGAAGAACCGTTAACATTCCACTAAAGGTTCTTTATAGTGGAAAAGGGTTCTTTAGATTTTTAAAATGTTCTTTACACTGAGAAAGTGGTTCTTTTAAGAACTGTTGACTAAAAGGTACTTCAAGGGAATCAAAAATGGTTCTTCTACTATGGCATTACGGCGAAACCCGAGCGAAGAGTTTGGGTTAGGGTGAGTATAGTAATTATAAATATCTGTATTACTATGTTCCACTCTCAGAAAAAAAAGGTACAAAGCTGTCACTGGGGCGGTACCCTTTCATCTTTGTACCTAAAGAGTGCATATTAGTACCTCAAAAGTACATATTGGTACCAAAAGTGTACATATTAGTACATAAATGGTACATATTACAACCTTTTGAAAGGGGACCGTCCCAGTGACAGATTTTGTATTTCTTTTTTTTTTTTCTATGTAGATAGCTTTGTAAACGTGTGCATTTTGCTGCAAAATAATTTGGACTTGAAATCTGGACCAAATTCCTTATAGCCTATCTTTAATAAAATTCCTAATATGCAGTTTGTTATTGACATGAGTCTTAAGACTCTTAATGCTTTTGTTCCTGTCTTCTCCCTGGCCGATAGGGCGAGCTTTAAGTGTAAAGCTGTCGCAGCCAACAGATGGCACTGATTCCACATGCGTGAGGCTTCTGGCCCACAGATTGGAGAGCCTTTGTCTTCATGATGATGCTCGGATAGCTCGCTAAGTAGCTCCTCGGGGAGGTTATTGTAATGGCAGTTTTTAGCAGTCACACACCAACACTAGATGCTTCCACAGATCGCAGCTGCTGCTGGGATTACTGCACTGTTAACCTGTCAACTTTAAGAAGTGCCTGCGATCCCCTTTCTCTATATCTGCAGGAAAGATGCCAGGGAAAAATCATCAGCGCAACTATTAGAAATCCTTCTTCAGTTTCTTGGCAAAACGCTCGACGCCAGAGATGTTTATCATTGAAGGTCTTGACTGAACAACATGAATCTATTTATGACATGTTTATTAGGCCTACTGCAAAGAGCGAATGGGCGAATCGCACAAAATCCATCAAGAATGTGTTTAGCTTAAAAGAATTAATGAATAAAATAAAATAGTTTAAAATAAACACATCGTATTTTTAGGGCTTTTTTGCACTTAAATTTTCATAACAGTAAAAAGCTTAATTCCTATTATTAGATTCAGATAAAACAAACTGAAATACAATTTAAAGAAATTAAAGTAGTATACTTATATAGTATACTTAAATGCTTATATATAAAAGTACATTACTATATATATATGTGTGTGTGTGTGTATAGCATTATTTCATTTTAATGATTTTAATGGTCCTAAAAACATTTATTTTCTTAACTAAATAAAAGCAAATAAATATTTATTTATTTATTTATATATATATATAGTTTGCTTTTAGGGTGAAATGTGACCTGGACATGTTTTTGATGTATTGTGATATTCACTAAAATACAGATTCTGTGAGATAGCTATTGTGAGAGTAAACACCCTTCCCCTCTCACTTCTCCTCTCACACACAAAACTGATCACACTTTGATCCTCAGGCTTTGAGGAATTAGACTCCAAAATGAATCTGTCAGAAAGTATCTGTGTTGGTGACACATATCATCTCTGACACCAAAGTGACTTCTTGTGGTCAGATCCCATTGTTGTAGACTCAAAGCCAATGCATCTTATTCCTAAAAGAGTATGTTTCAAATTAGTCAGGGCACATTTGTCCAGAATGTCCCTAACAATGGATCTTTGTGAGAACTTGTAAAAAGGCTCATCTGGGCTTCAAACACACAGATTGCTGGTGGTGAGGAACCAGTCGGCAGACAGTCGCCTCCTAATTATTTTAGCCCCTAATTGGCATTCAAAACAAGGCATTAACACCGTCTCTCACTCTCTCTTTCTGTCTTTGTGTCTTAAGGTGGGAGTTTCCAAGCTTGTGTGTTTTTATGACATCCATCATGAAGAGGAAAAGTCGAAGTGTCATGCAGGGAGATGATTGAGCTGGATTCTTTCACCTAGTTTATTTGATTTTTAACGTTTCATATGCATTTTCCTTCTATAAAATATGAATATATTATGTTCAAATGTTGCCACTTAAAGCAACAGTTCAGTCAAAAATGAACACCACATTAGGGCTTTTCACACTTGAAATAGTTAACCCTGGGTCATTCTAAACCCCAGGTTAAAAAGCTGGGTTAAGAATGACGATAACCTAGGGTTAAGCACAGTGTGAAAAGCCCTATTTTTTATTTAACATTTATTTAAATAGAAATGTTAAAGTTCAAGGTACACTCTTTAAAATTACGTTTTTTTTTTTATTGGCAACAATGGTTCCCATTAACGGTAAACCGTTCTATTTCTCAAAAGGTTTTTTATAGTGAAAATGTTCTTTCGATTTTTTTAAATGTTTTCACACAAAGAAAAAATGTTTCTTTTAAGAGCTGTTTACTAAAAGGTTCTTTAGGGCATCGCTCGAAAAAACCCCTTTGGAACCCTTGTTTTTAAGTTTTTACGTCTGTATAATATTTATTTATTTATATAATATTTATATTTTTTCATTTTTGTAATTACATTATTTTGTTTAAAATTAAATTCTAATCATTTTAAATTATTTTGACCAGGATATTCTTAAAAAAAAAATAAATCAATTTTGTGTTCCACAGAATAAAAAAAATAAATAAAAAAATCATATGGGATTGCAATGACATGATGACAGTAAATTATGACAGAATTTTCATTTTTGGGTGAACATTAAGCAAGAAGATATGTTTAAAACCACTTGATAAATTATTCACACTTTTTTTTTCCCTCTATCACACTCTTAAAAAATAAAGTAAAAGTTCTTTAACACCCTTGGATCCTTTAATTATACTAAAGTTTCTTTATAGTGGAAAAAGGTTCTTTAGATTATTAAAATGTTCTTTATAAGAAAAACAAAAGTCACTGGAAGGTTCTTTAAGGAACCCAAAATGGTTTTCTCTGGCATTGTTGTGAAAACTCCTCTTTTATTTTTAAGAGCGGACAGAGTCAAAATTTGGGAAAAGGGGACTACAGGAAGAGAAGTGAGACAAAGTAAGGTTTCTCTCAGATATAGTCTTGCACGTGAGCTTTAGAGGCCTTGTCCTGCAGTCCATCATCTTGTGAAAGATTACGTTCTTTATGTAGTTGATTTGAATGATCCTGAGTGTGTTGTAATCCAGAGCTGGGAGCGTGTGAGCCGAGCAGAGATCACACAGGAATCTCAGATCCGAGGCCAGCAGGAAGAGGAATCGCCTGCGTATCCAAATAAGGATAGAAACGTTCCCTGCTTTTGTTCTGAAGGGGTTTCCCCCTCCCCTATAAATGCTTATTGCCAAATAAGTCAGCACTATTAGCACACTAAACCACCGTGGCCCCATCAAACCAAGCAAAGCAGATGGTTTTCATCATAAGGAATGACACCACTGGGTCATTTTTTGGGGGAAAGGTTGTGTTGGACTACTAAAGTATGACTAGCACTATGCATGATGCAGACCCACAGGGACTAAATAGAAAAGATGCTCTGACCTCTTCGTGACCTCACCTCATAAAAACTTCACAGGAAGTATCCGAAGCACCCTCAGGTCGCCTGGAGCTTGTGTTTTAAATTAGTGCGGTCCGCTCTCAGGTGACTCACGCTGTACTTAACGTTGGATGAGCCACTTTTCCCCAGAATAGCTTGGATTATAAAAATAATCACATGAAGATAAATAAACCCACAGCACACAGCTCAGCTCAGAGAGAAGCTCACCATCCTGCCAATTACAGAGAACAGGTTTTCATGGATTACCTCAGCCATGTGCAGGATCCATCAGCGCTACCAGCTTTCCAGATGCAGTCGTTTATGACCAGGATTTTAAAGGGATAGTTCACCCAAAAATGAAAATGCACTCACCCTCATGTCATTCCTAACCTGTCTGATGTTCTTCTGTCCAACACAAAAGGAGATTTTGACATTTACATTCGGCAGAAATTTACATTTAAGGTATGCTTTTTTTAAATGTATAATTTATATTTATATTTTATATAAAAATAAAAATGTATATTATATTATATTATATTATATTATATTATATTATATTATATTATATTATATTATATTATATTATATTACTCATTTTCCATCACATTATTTCAAATAAATACTATGCTGGTTAAACTTTTCTGGCCATTTACAATTACAAAAAGGATAAAAGGCACCATATAAGTATATTATAAAAGTGTTTTATATGTCTTGTGAACTGTAAAAGTGATATACGGTCACTTTTGCAAGTAATATGTTATAGGTTTGTGTGACGAACAGACTGAAATTTGAGATGTTATTCACAGACCCACTGAACCGCTGCAAGCTGATTCATTGTAGTTGCATGTAAAGGAGCAACCAGTACATTATTCACTATTTTCTATTTTATTATATTACTAATTTTTCATTATATTTGTTTTATGCATAGAATAAAGCCATAAGTTGACAATGACTTAAGCAAATTACAACAGAATTGTTGATGACAAAGTGTTTTCTGAATGTTCCTGACACGCTTTACACCATGTATCTCTTGAGATCTACTCATATGAATCACTAAGAGTGAATCATCTTGAAAAACAAGACAGAGGAGCTTGGAGGAAATGCTGCAGACACGACGAATCCATCATATTTTCCCCCTCCTGCTCCCTGGATTGATTTAGCCTAACTGCAGAGCCCCAAATTATTTCAGGAGCAATTAAAAGGAAGCTCATTTTCAGCGAGAAGACATTAAAACTATCAGGGAAAATACGGTCTGATGTCTAGCAGAGACTTTTCACTTTCTGTCTCAGCAGCCGACTGAATCCAGCGGCGCTGATGACTTTGAGAGAGGAGGATGCGAGTCAGGACGTCTGGAGCCTGGAGTTTCAGACTCAGATTGCCAAAGTTTATGTGCTGCACGCGGGTCCCATGGCTACTCTTGCGATGAATGGCTGGCAGCAGAGGGTATACGAGCCTTAAAGTTAATGCAGATCACTGGGGAGATAAAGCAAAGCACAGCCTGTTTAGTAAACAACAGCATATTCCAATAGAAAGACTGTATTCCCAAAGAACATTACGGTGTAATAGAATTAGTGCAGAAACGGTTAGAAAAACATTGTCAAGCAGTGTCAGAAATGAACTTCTTTTCTTCAGGGGAAACATTTACTCATTAGAATTGATTTTACAAGCTTTTTTTCTAATTATGTAAAAACAGTGTAATCCATGGCACATTAAATTCAGTCAAATCATTTAAACTGATATCAAGGCAAGTGTTGTGCAATGTTGAACTTACAGTTTTTTTTCTGAAAAATGAATAAATAAAATAAAATAAACCGCAAAAACAGTCATATTTTTTGCTGAAAAAAAACAGAGATATTATTATATTATAATTTCTCAAATAATATACTTTTGCTTTTTTTTAACTGAAAAATCAACTATATGTTAGATTATATTAAGCATTATATTATATTATATTATCCACCATATTATTATATTATTCACCATATTATTATATTATCCACTTTGCTCAGTGAGAGGCAGTGAATACAGAAAATATAGAATATGACAGTTACAGGTCACTGCATACGATGTCTGCAGAAGCACAAACCTGTTACTAAAATCAAGTATTATGAAATATAAAAAATGCTAGGTAACTGATTAAATGGGAGGTATTTTTGGCTCCTAACATTTGAAATATTTTGGGAAATGTTCTCATATTTATTGCCATTTTTTCCCCACACCCCTATTCATTTCTGACCCTATTTTTAATCTACTAAAACTAACACTGGCCTCTGGTAAGTTTACTATGAAATTACTTGATATCTCAATGAAAGGCAATATCTCAATGATATCTCAAACTTTTGACCACTCACTTGCAGTACATTGGCTGATTATTCACGTTTACATTTGTCTGCATGTGTAGAGTCTGATTTTGCTCTAAAATAGCAGAATCTACTAGTTGGATGCATTGTGAATAACGTAAAGCACCGTTACGCTGTTTTCTGTTTGATGTTGTCCTCATTAACTCTCTGGATTATAGATGTCGTTTGAGGTTAAACCAAAGGTTAGGCTTGAGCTAATATACCACGGCTTTTCTCTTGACATGCTTATGGGGGCAGAACCCTGTAAAACTGCTCTTCGACTCTGTAATTCACCGTGACAGGGAAGCAGTGCTCTGTAATGTCCAGCCTCAAATACTCACTCTGAGATATCTGAGTCAGGTAGACACTCAGCAGAAGCCAGAGAGGTGGGATTTCACAGGATTTTCACATTCCATCAGACCTCTCCCTCATCGGGATGTTTTGGATGCACTTCAACAGTGAGGCCTCGGTGAAAGGATTGACAACGGGGATTATTTTATTGATTTATTTACATTTTTATTGAGGATTATTGAGGGTATTATTATTTTAGAAGGTTTTTTTTATATACATTTGTCTAAAACTTTTGTATTTATTTTTGCTGAAAAATAAATAACACATGTATATAATCATGTATATTATGTTTATTGTAATTATAGTTTATATTCGGTTTATTATGTTATTATATTATATTATATTATATTATATTATATTATATTGAATATAATAATATGTTATGTACATTTTTTTTTAATTGTTCCTTTCTGAAAATGTTAATTGCATTGCACCCTCATTAATATTCACATGACATTTATGGCTGCATGATGTGATGTGATTGGTACTTCCGTTCCTAGTATTCTGCAAGGATGGCAGCAAGCCGGTCATGTACTTCCAGGATGGTCCTGCACCAGCCGAATAACGGCCATTGAGATGTACAGGAGTACTAGTGGATATTCCTCAGGTGTTATAGACTTCCTCCTTTGTCATTTAAAACTTTTCTTTATGAAGAAGAAACTTCACATTAAGCTGAAGAAAGCTTGCTGCTTGCTAATGCATGCTAGCAAGCTTAATACATTCTGTGAGTAATTAACAAGAAAACGCTCTCTTCCATCGGAATCCATTTCCAAAGTCGAAGCGTGCTGTTTCTCCCTCTTGTACAAGTCTGGAGCCAACCGAGTCCTGCAAATGACTGATGGAACAGCTCCGCACATTACGGTATAAATAACTGCACTGGTACATTAATTACCACCTCCGACTGGATCTCGCCCTGATCACACTCCCATCTAATAGCAAAGCCTGTCAAAGCGTCAGTGGGAACCTTGACACCTTCCTGTGAGAATAAAGTGATGAGAACAGCGAGCTACCCGCTATCAGAGGCTGTGGCAAAGAAGTGCCAAAGTGCTCCGAAAAAAAGAGTAGAGATGAGATGAGGTGCAAACCTTGGCACCTTTCTGGGCGTGTGGGTGGGTGGAAGATGAGGGGCTAGACATGTTGTCATGAATCTGTCATCATACCACTTGTCCTCGATCCACTTCCCCCCCTTCCGATCAGTCCTGCTGCACGCTGACACCTGTCTCAGATATCATTTCAATTTTTGCACATAACATCTGTCATCTGATTAGCAGTTAACTTACTAGTCTAATATCCCTTTAACTCTTTATGAAAATAGAATATTACTGTAAAACTGTAGCAATTATTTTGATTTTTTTTTTATTTAATTAAAATTTTAACTCTAAATTTATTTTTACTTCCCAAATAGATTATATATATATATTTATATATAGATAGATATTAGGGGGGCTTTTATACCCCCTCAGTCAGTTATAGTCCTCGAGTTGCAACAAATTTGTCTTCTTTGTGCAGGATCAGTATTTATAATGTTGCAAGTGTTGATATCAGACTTCAGACCTCTGCACCAGATCCCTGCACACTTATCTTGTGAGGGTTCATCCTCCTATATGCTACGTGAGTATGTGTAAACACACATATTTAACATTGAGTAGCTTTGGTTGACTTAACTTGTTTTTTTGCAAACTCTTGTATGGTATTTCTTAAGTCGTCCAAACAGGCCTGTCCTTTAGCCTTGCATTCTTCATCAAACAGGGAGTGCCAAAGAGACGAGGTTCACGAAAACTCGCTAACCCTGAGCGACCACAGCCCATATCCTTCCACTCTCACTTGAACATGTGCTCACTCCCTTTACTGCTGCCATTTGAAGATAGGCGTAATGTACCAGCCGTCCAGTTGTGTGAGAACTGGACACAGATTTCTCAGACTTCTACTCTGTCTCTCTTTGTCACTTCACAGCCTATTTCAGAATTAACATTTTTTACCAATTTATGATTTTTGACTTGCACTGAATTGAATTAAGAATGTAGCAAACAAAATGCAGAATTGTAATTTTATTTTAATTGAAATAGAATGATGAAGAAATGAAGAGATTCCAAAAGTTTTGAGACGTCTGCCTTTATGAACTTTAATGACATCCCATTCTTAATGGTAGAGTTTAATATGGGGTTGGCCCACCCTTTGCAGCAATAACAGCTTCAACTCTTCTGGGAAGGCTTTCCACAAGGTTCCTTGAGTGTGTTTATGGTAATTTTTGACCATACTTATAAAGGCGCATTTGTGATAAGGCCTGGCTCGCTCCTTAAGAGTTCCTTTCACTGTAACTAAGGGGCCAACCCCTGAAAAACAACCCCACGCCATAATCCCCCCTCCACAAACTTTACATTTGGCACAATGCAGTCAGGAAAGTACCGTTTTCTTGGCAACCGCCAAACCCAGACTCATCCATCGAATTACCAGGCAGAGAAGCGTGATTCGTCACTCCAGAGAACACATCTCCACTGCTCTAGAGTCCAGTGGCGGTGTGCTTTACCCCACACTGCATCCGACGCTTTGCATTGCACTTGGTGATGTAAGGCTCGGATACAGCTGCTCAGCCATGGAAACCCATTCCATGGCGCTTTCTGTTCTTGAGCTAATCTGAAGGTCACGTGAAGTTTGGAGGTCTGTAGCTATTGACTCTGCAGAAAGTTGGTGACTTCTGTGTACTGTGCGCCTCAGCATGCGCTGGACCCGCTCTGTGATTTTACGTGGCCTACCTCTTTGTGGCTGAGTTGCTGTTGTTCCCAATTCCCACTAACAGTTGACCATGGAATATTTAGTAGTGAGGAAATTTCACGAATGGACTTATTGCACAGGTGGCAACCTATCATGGTACCACACTTGAATTCACTGAGATCCTGAGAGCGACCCATTCTTTCACAAATGTTTGTAGAAGCAGTCTGCTGTGGCCATGCAAGTGATTGGAACACCTGAATTCAATGATTTGGAGGGGTGTCCCCAATACTTTTGGCAATATAGTGTACATATATATATATATATAATTCGTTTTTTATTATGACTTTACAATAAAAATATACATAAAATATAGAAATATATGATCTAAATATATAAACAAAATGCATATATATATAATATATATCATAAACACGATTATTGCACTTATTGATTTATTTGTATGACTTTATTTGATTGATTTTATTTGTCTGTTCCTCAGATGTAAAAACACAATTTGATTTCAGTATATTTGTACAGACCGCAGCCTCTGAGGTATTGAATATTTCAACAGCCACATAAATAATGCTCCGGTGGCCCTGTTTCCACAGGCGTTTTACACACAATAGCATGAACAGAAGGGAAAACAGACTCAGTGGGATTGGGGTAACACCCCTCAGAGAGGCTTTTATGAAGAGGACAAAAAAGTAGGCTTTTAATAAAAATACAATTACAAATGAAGTAATGTGTCCATGGGACATGATAATATTGCGCCTAGGGAAGTGAAGGTTGCATTTACTCACCCTCATGAAGTTCCAAACCCATATGATTATCTTACTTCTGTGGGACACAAAGGGAAATGCTAAGCCAAAACAAAACAAGCTGCTCTTTTAAACAACAAAAGAAGACAGTGAAGACACTCTCTACATCTTGGTGTGTTAAACGTTTTCTTTTTCATTTTTGCCATTGACTTTGTCTTTCCCTTCACAGACCTTCTCGGAAAAGAGCGGTGGGTTGTGTTGGGGTGAGGGTGGGCTTGCTGAGAAAATGTAGCTGGAGGTGGGTGGAAATTGGCAGGAAGTGACCATTTCATAAATATATACAAATTCTCCCAGTAAAGAAAACATATTTCAGACATAGTATAGAGCCTAGTAAAAGCAGAGGCTTAAATGACTTAATGTTCAAGTCATGTTGAGATTTGTTGCTGTTGTTGTTTTTAGAGTTTTCCCAGCATGCATGTTATGAATGTGCGATCATATGCTATCTAGAGCCATGAACATGCATATTTCCAGCTTTACTCCATACAGACAAACTCCCATCCCGCTCGCAGCAGGAGAAGGCACATCTTCATCTGTGGGACAGCTCTCTGAGGGACGAGGCCTGCCCTGAGTCATGTTTATATTAGTGTCTGATGCAGTCTTTCACAGTAATATGAGCTTGCTTATGTACACTCTGGTCCTTTTATAAATCATCAACCATCTAACTCAACCCCCCAATGGAAAATGACATCAGACGAGGATAAGATTGCTTTTATCACATTTAAGATTGCACATACCTTGAATACAAACAAGCTAAACAGGCTACCATATGCTTGTGCTCAAATTAAAACTGGCTTAAGATCATAAACTGAGTTGCTTATCAGAAAATGTGTGGGTGCTGTTATCATTCTTTTTATGATTTATCAGGTTTAACTTTACACTCTGAGAGAAAATCCCTCACAGTCAAAATAATCTCATTAAAATTAATATTTTCTTCTTTTTCAGCAAATGGTCAGTGAAAGGGTTTGTTTAAACTCTGGCACATTTTTATCATCATCATCACCATCTTCACAAGGTCATTCTAAATGTTTATTTTATTTAAGGTATTTTTCTGCTATTTGATATGAAGCTTTTGATGAAAAAGCAATTTTTGTACTAAATAAATTTTAAAACCCTGATTTTCATTTTAGTTAAACATTTCCTTTTATTTAAACCTTATTATTTTTTTTTAGCAAAAACAAAAACAAAAAGATGGATAAATAAAATAATGGATAAAGGCCAAATAGGTAACTTTGTTAGTTTGTTATTCGGTGTGTCAAAATTTTAAATAATGCTCTAATTTTTGTATTAGTTAAATCATGTGGTAACAGTGTTGAACCATAAAAACCTTATCTACAATGAACCGCAAATTAATTTAACTGATTATTATTTTTATTTAGTGCTGTCAAATCAATTAATCACATCTAACATAAAAGTTTGTGTATATAAAATGTGTGTGCACGCGCGCACACACACACACACACACACGCACACACTTTTCTGGCTTAATCTTTTTGTTATATAATAGTTATCTAATATAATTCTCACTGCAAGGGTTAGGTTAATATGAACATGGCTGCATTGATTTCTGACAAGGTTTACCAATTAGCTGGTGTTTTCTTTTCATGTTTTGCAACATAAATAGGCTACTGTAATTCCAGCAATAAAATCAATGGGTGTAGTGATGTGCAAAATTACAAAGCCTCCCATGCATTTCTGATTTGAGCTCTTACGCCGAGCAGATGATGATATATTAAAACAAAGACGCTTGTTTTGTTTAGCTGTGTTACTTTTGTATCCAACCATAACTTCTGGAGATATTTTAATACTATATAAATGTGGCAAAGTCATTAAATTAAGTCTAAATACAGCATGAGTCTCAAATTAGAGTGTGGGTGGACAACATGTGTCCCAAACAAGAGATCTACTTCCTTCTCATGTGTGCAGGGGACAGATTTAGCATCGTCCCTGGGAACCACTGGTGTGTCCTGCTGCACCAGTCCATGACTTCCATGCACATTGTTTTCAGAAGACGTTCCCCAGCTGCGCTTTTACACTGGACCAATTAGCACAGAAGGTTCAAGTCCGCCGTGAACACACGCACACACTCGCGAGTACACAAACGGAGCGACGCTCCCCTCCTTCGGCTTCCTCTTGTTCTTAGTTCCGCCTACTCATCTTCCCGTTTGATGAATTAGAAACGGTCTCCTTTATTTTAGCGTCAGCCTGACCGCGCTTCTTTTGTATTTCTCTTACTCATCGATCTCTCACCTGAGCGCACATTAATAAACTCGTGCCCTCACGTGCTCTCTTTACAAAATAAACACATTATTGCCGTCATTACGGAGCAGGCGGCCATGACAGCGCCAGCCATCCTGCTTTTTGATCGCCTTGATAAATGAGCCGTTGGTTCTCAACCACACTGGGGTATTTCATTTAGATTACTCTTACTTTAAGGCCGCTGACAGTGGGAAACGCTGTGGGTTCAGGTTAGCATTGTTTTGTTATGTCCCTGTGGTACATTTGTATAACAAACAGACAGGATAATGGAACATTGTTGTCACGGGGGCTGCTTTTGGCTGCATTTTTTTTCCTTTTTTTATGATTATTATTCCAGGCTGAGGGAGGAATGAGGGGGTCAGACCCGAAGACCTCATTTCACACCTCGCGTTGAGGCAGGGTCAGTGCAAACTCAGTATGGCTCTCTCGCCCTTTCAGCCGGTTTCATCCTGTTTCGCTGCACCTGCAACAATACACGTCGTACTATATTTTAGAAAGTCACTCTTAATGACGGCGTCTCCTAAAGCATAGGCTGTAGGCCTCATTTGAATGGAAGTAAATGTTAAGTGAATCAGTCCTACTGTGGCCCCCCGTGGAGCCGGATTATGCCCCGTTTTGGTTCTGGAACTCCATCATGGGCTCAGATGGGGCTTCTTCTGCATGGAGATAAGCTTGCCTCCAAGCCATGCTGTCAACACAACATGAAATTACAGTGTTTGCTGCCTCATTTAAGCTGCTCTAAGTTCTTTGCCTAAAACTGCCATCAGAGCAGAACTATGACCCAAACTGAGACCTCCACACCAATAGATAGTGTGGAGGTCTCAGTTTGGGTCATAGTTCTGCTCTGATGGCAGGGGAAAAACAATCATAACTAACCATATAAGCATATATACAGTAGTCAACATTTGAAGTGGATCAGAAAAGTTCATCAAATTTGTCCTAAGACAAGAACGGGTATTGTTAAAAATTCATGTATAACTTTGATGGAAGGTTTTGATCCAATTCAAATGTATTTGGTCAGTAAAATAAATAGACACATCAACTAAAACTAGAGCACAGAAAATAGTTTATAAGGACCAAAACCTTGTGTCCTGTTTTTGTGTGTGCATTCATATTTTTTTTTAGTAAAGCCTGTCTTGTCAGTGTCAAGCCTCAATTGGTTATTTATGAAATGAATAGTCCTGCAGATGATACATGAGCTGTGAACTTATGCTTTACCTTATATGTTAAAGCCTCATTGTACACATTTGCTGATTTTGACTAAATTAGCTTACTTAGTCACTTAGTCAATTCTCCTTTTAGTACAATAAAATTGCCTTAGAATGCCCATTAATCAGCCGTGAAATAAGTGTGGCACCAGCAAAGATTCATTTTGTTGCACATCCCAGAGGATAAGCGGTATGAAGGACGGATTGCACGGAAACATTGAAATTTGAGTCATTTATAAAAAATGTTTTTTCTTTTTTGCCTACAATATGTCATGTTATTAATTGTGCATATTGTTGGGCCTGTGCAGTTTGCATTGTAGCATATGTAGTTGGAACATTTGCATCTCAGAAAGGTTGATGTTGTTTGTGTATTCACTGTTTTGTTTGAGATTCATGCTGTGGGCCCCATCCGGACGGTTCCCCTGCTGGGTGACCTCAGTGGGCACTGAAGGAGGAGGTGGGCATGGTTTGCATTTCCTCTCTTTTAAAGCTGGGGGCTATCGACCACAGCCCCCTAAACAGGGAGCAGACTCGTGTCTGTTTGATCATATGGCACGTGAAAGAGAAGTAATTAGGAGTGAAAAGACCTTCTTTGAGTCAGGACATGCATGATATCGCATTACAGCTTTATGAATCCCCTGCTTGTGCAAAAGATTTGTGTGAAGTCGGATAGATGATAGTTAGAGGAGCACGTGCTTTGACTTAGCTATGTGTTATTTCCTCATTGTGACTAAATTGGCTTACTTGACACTTAGTCACTTCTCCTTATAGTATGATAAATTATCTTTAAAATACCCACAAATAAACAATAAGCGCACAAAAACTGAACAAACATGCTAGCGTACCCCATGGCGGCTTGTCATGTCTCAGAATTTGTATTTCTTGTCTGCAATTTCACCACCGTAACCATTAAATATGACTGAAGTTGGAACTACCGCTGCTCTTTCCAGTGAACGTGTCGAATCTAGTTCGGAAAACTGTGCTAAGGTAAGTCTGAGGGGATAGAGAAGGGGAGGGTGCACCTTTGCCAAAAAAAAAGCGTAACGCCTGCTAAAGCTGTGGTACGCAGGGAAGGAGACAAGAGGCCAATTTTCTAATGGATGTCAATGGAGGAGAGTCATGACATATTACACATGACGTATTGACGAACACGGAAGCATAACAAAACAAAACACCGGTCACGTATTAGAAATCTAAAATGAGAATTTTTAAAGATAAATGTCAGAGGATTTCGATATAAGAGAAGAGGAGCTTGAGTTTGTTGCCCAGCCCGTGAGAGGCGTCCTCTCTCACTTAAGCTTACGCTACTTCTACGTCATACGTCGGGTCAGAGGTCACTCTTCCGCCGGAACTCGACTTGCGTACGGCCGTTACCGGAAGCCAGTGATTATAGTTTATAATGTTACAAATCTGGATATTTTTCTTACAAAAACACTTCACTTTAGAGGGCATTTATTAACACCCTGAAACCCTGATTACTTTTATGATGGATGGATGCACCTTTGGGGCTTCAAAATCTCACTTTTTGAAAAGCCAGGAGTATTTTTTTTAATATAGCTCCGATTGCATTTAGCTGAAAGAAGAAAGTCATATACACCTAGGATGGCTTGAGGGTGAGTAAATTATATTTACATTTTTGAGTGAACTAACCCTTTAAGCTACGAAAAAAAAAAAAAAATCCTCAAGAGGGGAGGTGTGCTTACCTTGTAGTGGCGTATACTTGCCTGCCTTTTAGCGTATCAGTTAGCACCATTAGTTAAATGTTACATCATCTAATTAATAATCATGAGCCAAGCTAGTTCCTTTAACCACGCAACTTCTAAAACTATTCCAAATATTTACAGACTTCCACTAAAACAGCAGGGGAATGGTGGGAGTCGGCCAAGTAGACGAGTATCAGTCACTGTCTCTTTCACCCTCACATACTGCAGCATGCCTCTATGTCAATGCATACTTCAGATGCAGTGTGTTTTATGTGAGTGTAGTGGTGTGTAGCACCGGTCCCTCAGGCTAATGACCTCCAGCTGTCGGAACAGTGATGGCTCGCGGCTTTTCTGAGGGACACAGCGGTCGGCAGCACATTCCATATGTTCCTCCGTCGTTTCCCCGTCCTTCTTTTCTCCCACTCTTTTTCTCCTCCTCCGGCTCCTCCCGAGAACAGCTGGGGCCGACCTGGGTGTGCGCTGTACTGCCATGTCTCAGTGCCTTGCCTCAGGACCCCTCATTTGTTTATGTTATTGCTGTCATTTCACAAGAAGCTCATTTATAACCCTGTGACAAATCGAAGTAGGAAATGAATTACTCCTCAGTTTCCAAATAAACAAAGCGATATGCATCACTCATTGGTGCGATGGTCATTGTCTCCCGTTGGAATGTTGTGAATTTAAAGTAATGATTCAGCCAAAAAGGAAAAACATAACATTCAGTCCAGTGCTATTTTAGCATCAATGATATACTATTTTTTTTGTTTGTTAATATTTTGAATTAGATTTTAATTAAGGTTTTAGTAATTTTGTTGTATTTTTTATATGTATGTATATTTTTTATTAAGTTAGTACTTCAAAATAAGAAATGTTGCCTTGACAACAACCTGGAATGAAATACGTTTTTTTATATATATATATATATATTTTTTATTTGATTTCAGTTAATGTTCATTTTATTTCAAGTAATTATTTTTTTAATGGTTTTAGTTTTATTTAATGATTACAACCCTGGTTCAGTCATCCTCATGTTGTGTTATTTTCATCTTCTGTAGAAAACAAAAGTAAGACTTAGGCCAAATGTTGAATCTGCTTTTTTTCCATACAAGGAAAATGGATGATTTATACGGCCAAAATCCAAAGAGCACTTGTAGGACTTGTGCACTATATTTGTGAGACTGAACAGACCAAAGTTTAAGTTCATTTTTTCCTCTGCTGTATTTCTTAAATCTCATTTGCAAATGCATGTTCCTCACACACAGCTGTTGTATGACTTCAGAAGACTTAGAATATAGAATATAGTAGAATATGTTAGGCATTACATGTGTGGTGCTTTTTGGATTTTGGCGGTATAAATCATAAAATTTCCTTGTATGGAAAAAGCAGTTGTATAGACTTCTCTTCAGGCTTTTTTTATTTCCCCCCTTTGCAAGTACCACTTTGCTGTACTTTTCTGTAAAAAAAGGATCAGCTCAAACATTCAACCTAACATTTTATAATGTATTCAAGGAAGTGTGACATTAGGAAACCAGTTACAATTTGAAAGTTAAAATTTATAGAAATTTAAGAAGGATATCAAGTTCTCACACTCTTTTCTTCTCCTCCGGCTCCTCCCAAAACAAAAGAAAACAATAGAGTTAGAACCACATGATAACAAAATTTTCAAAAACTGGTTGAACGGTTCCTTTTAATATTGCAAAGCTCACAGAACAAAAGCATAAAAATAAAATGTGCTACAATAAAGACAAAAGTTTGATATGAGTGAGTTTCACAGCTCAGCAGAATGGGGCATCATGCAGGAAGGGCCAGTGTTTGTGTGTTTGTGTGTGTGCGTGTGTGTGTGTGTGCGTGTGTGTGTGTGTGTGTGTGTGTGCGTGCGTGTGTGTGTGTGTGTAACCTCACACTCTATCAACAGAGACCATGATTTTGCAGCCCCTTGCTGTGGTTTGTCTCATTATACTGAATATTACATGTATACATTGCACTCTTTAAATCATTGTCCTAAGCCTCGTTTTCTCGTGGCCCAGGTTTTCATCACTAGGTTTTGACACAGCACTGGCCCCCGACAGTGTCATCAGAGGCATAAAACTGATCAAGTGCAGATTGCTTAAGAAACAAATTTGACCTAGGTTACTGTCCAATGTTCCTGTGCTGCACACAATACCAAAGTAATGCATATCACACGCCAGTTTCAGACATTTTCCATTCCACAAACGTAGAGCAAGTTTCTATTATTTACTGCACAGGGCCGATAGGAGGAGGTGCAACTGGTGCGACCTCACTGGGCCCCGCGCTTTAGGGCGAACGGACCGAGGGCAGACATTTACTTAATTTTTGATTAAATAAATGCAGCCTTGGAGAGCAGAAGAGACTTCTTTCAAAAACATAAAAATATTATACCCACCCCAAACTTTTGAATGATTGCGCAATGATCATGAAAGGTTTGACTAATCTTGTTGATGTTGGTAATGAGGTGTTACAGTATAATGTTGGTTGTCTGGTTTCCTCAATTGAGCCTGTTTAGTACACTATGTAGGCAAATCGTGGGAAAACACTCTGACCCTTCGTCCTCTCAGATCCCTGCCTTATTAGGAGTTCCAGCACGCCCTTACAAGGAAAGGGAAGTCAGAAATGCAGAAGAGAAAGGAGCTGCATGAAGACCTCTAAAAAAAAACCTTCATATGTCTGTGATGAACACACCCTGTCACGCACATCATCTCTCCATGTATTGCAGAATATAGAGTTGGAAGCCGATCTGAAACTACGATCAGTAGGGAAGTCGTCTGACACATATTAAGAAGAACAATAGATGCAGAAGAAAATCTCAAACTGGTTCATCTCACATGCATTGCATTAGGAAAATTATTCATGTTTAGTACAAGTCAAAAGTTTAAACATCTACTCATTCTTTATTGTTTCAGTTTTCCACATTTTAGATTAATAAAAAAGATTACACTTTATTTTAAGGTGACGTAGTTACATTGTACTTACTCATATAAGTACTGAGTAATATTAATTAACTACATGTACTTACTATAGAGTTACAGTTAGGGTTAAGGGTTTGGTTTAGGGTTAGTTACTTGTAATTATGCATCATTTACTGTTATTATATAAGTGTTACCGTATAAAATATTACGAAATAACACAAAGAAGAATAATGGGAACCAATGACCAATAAATGTCTTATATTTGAGCTTTAACTTTGACTATAGATTCCAGTCCTACTTGTTTTGTTCCTATATGAATCATGTTTTGAACAAATCAGTCAGCTGAATGATTCAGTGACTCGTTCATATATACAATCCCTTTTCGTTATTGAATGAATCAAAAAAAAATTTCCAACTAATCAGTTAACAGAATCATTCAACTAAATATATGATTTCACAATGTTTTCAGAACTCACAAATGCTGTACATGTATGATTTATGTTTACACTGCTCATAATGGAGACTTGAATCAGGGTTATTATTGTTAACTAAAACTACAACCATAAAAATAAAATACAATATAAAAAAAACCTTAAACTTATTTTATTTAAGCTAGTTGCCAAGGCAAGATTTCTAATTGTTGTTTAAGTTGAAGTACTAAAATAACTAATCTGAAATAAAAACGAATAAAAACCATACAGACATAAAAACGAATAAAAATTACAAAAACAGACAACACAATTACTAAAAATGTAACTTAAATTAAATTGAAAACGTAATATAAAAATGAAAACGAATTAAATCTTATATTAATAGAATATTGACATTAATAAACTATATAAATCTAATATTAATAAAATATCGATGTTAATAACAAATATATAAATAATAATAATAATAATAATAAATGATCAGTGATTCTAAAATAACATTGACTTGAATGTATGCGTATTCCATTGTGTTGAAACAATTACTGATGTGTGTGTGTTCACGCTTGGCTGATGTGTGAGTGCACTGTGCAGCAGAAGAGGATATGGTGGTGGCACTGTATTCAGCATGGCTGCAGCTGGTTGAAATAGGTTCAGAAGACAGTGGCTCTTCAGCACAAAGCTCATGAAGTCAGCATCCCTGCTCCCACCTGGCAGCCCCCGCTGGAACAGCTCTGCCTGGGAGAGACCAACACGTCACATCAGCTTTAATGCTCTACTTCCCTCCTCCAGATCCTCCAGCATCAGCGAGCTAACAGCTGCACCGCGTCCTCCGTGAATGCACACAAATGCACATGCACACATAAACACATGTGCATGTACACATGCTCACACGCACCTCCCATAAGCATTCTGTTTGCCTCAACACTCAAGGCTAGAAGACGCCGTTATGTACACTGCTAAACACCCAAACACCCAATTAGGCTCAGACTTTCAAATGCATGCAACTTTTGACTTGCCAGTAAATAGGATGCATAATGAATGTACTTATAGTGCTTTATAATCCACATTATAATTAGTTGCATGTAATTAGTTCAACCATATGTTTATGATATATTCCGCCTATCCATAGTTAAATACGATGCATTGAAACACATGATACCATTCCATATGTGATATCAAAATGATTAAGAAACATGAACGGGCAAGTTTTATAATGTTTTTTAACTTTGATCAGCATTTTTTATGAAGAGATCAGTGTCATGTTCCTTAAAGCATCAGTCTTGAATGAATCAGTTGAGTGACTGATTCATTGTTTATTTCCTAAACGAATCAATGGCTGTGTCCGAAAACGTAGGCAGCCCGATCAGGTAATGACTTTGCAGGCAGCGTTTGCGTTTGCGCATGAAGGTAGGCTACCTCACGAAACTGATCTCAGACAGACTTCTGAGGCAGTGTAATGATTTAATGATCTACAGCAAAATATAGAGAGCTTTGGAGAAAACTAAACAAATATTTAATTACTAAAATAGTAATTTCCAATCAAAAGTGGAAAACGTTTGTCAGAAACATTTTCACACAAACTGACCACCAACTACATCTTTCAGACGCCATCTTTAATTTTTCTGATAGCTTAACTGTCATGAAATGGAATGCGCATTGTGTAATACAGCGAAGGATACATCTATGCTGACTTCAAAAATCGATCAGAAGGAGGTATCTCAGGAGATAGGAAGATAAGCTAACATTGGATTCGGACGTGCCTTGATGCCTTTCCACCTTGCAATGCATTCTCCGAAAGCAGCATTTTTAAGATTTTGGACACAGCCATAAGTACTTTTGGACATACTTTTTTAATGATTCAAATGTAGCACCTACTCAGACAGTACACAATTTCGGACGCACTAGTGTTTGAACAAATCGGATGTATGAACAGTCTAATGACACTCTCATAAAGACAAACACTTGTCGCCACCTACTGGCGTAATGATGTAACGTATGTGAAGAATCACTGAAAATCCTTACCACTAACAACATAGACAGACAGACAGACTGACTGACTGAGACTGTACTAACTAACTGCTGTATTTTTAAAATATATACCATAATTTGGTTCACAAAAGAAAGCGATACACCAATTAAAATCAATACAGAATGATGCGAATCATAAATGCAGTCCATATGACCATTATTTATGAAACAATTTCATGCATTACAGTGCATATTGTTAACTAATTTATTTGCATCATATTTGTTACTATGTTGTATTTTAGCATGGCTGAAACACTGTATTGACCAATCAGCATTCATTTTATAAAATGTAATATGTTGTATGCTATGAATAGGACGATTTTTTAAATAGAACATATTTAAAATACCTTTATTATGAATTATCTATAAAGGATTCAAGTTAAGTTAATACCCACACACATTTTAATTTACATACATTTCAAGAGAATCAATAGCATGAGGCACATGGGCTGTCATTAAATGCTTTAAATACAGATGTGTGTCAGCATCAATAAGCAAAGCTCTATTTAAAGAGCCTATAAGCTGTCAATCACTGATATTGAGAAACAGAGAATTTACGTCTGTCCCTGAGCCAATCTCATCTGAATTTAGTCAAACAAAATTAGACTGTCACATAATGCAGTATCACATTAGAATCACATTGGAGACAATCCAGATGTAATTCTATTTAGTCCAAATGCAACATCATTTAAATTTCATCAATAGGGAAGCTGAGATTATAGGGTAAATAAGACAACATTGTGAATAGAACGAGTTTTTAATAACTGGTGGGAAAATATACTGCAGAGCATGGAAGCATGAAATAAAAAGCATGGGAACCGTCTCAAACCGGAAGAGCTTCCATTTATATCACGAATATCTATGATGTATGATGTAGGCTTGCTTCTAAAGTCCTTTGTATAGCAGTGAGATTGTTTGCAAAGATGCCAAATATGAAAGGCTTATAATCATGTTTCTGAGCTGGCAGACGCCCTAGCCAAGCTCTGCCCAGCACTCATGGGCATGTCCTGCTTCTTCCTGTGATATACCATTTCACTTGAGCGTGGTGGAGAGGAAGGAGTGTTAAATGAGCTATGTGTCCACTTATTTTCTCTTCCAAACCCTCTCTCTCTCTTCCTTCAGTGCCAGCAGAGTTGATTATAAATGATGCATGTTGTCCATAGCCCTGTGACCCATACTGTCTTACTCGCTTTAGCAATGTACACACTACAATAACAAGCTGACAAAGGATGTCTATAATACCTGCAGAAAGCTGTTAGATTTCCCATTCACCTCAATGGCGTAGAATTTAAGTACTTTTAATGTTCTTGAGATAATCTCTTGGAGTTTCCATGTATTTGTTGTTGTTATATTTATTTTTGGACACTTAAATTAATGGAATTTCACCTAATAACTTGTGAAACTCCACATTTGAAGACTTACTTAACTGTACTACACTGTAACATAAGATCTCTGCCATTATGTGAGTAAGACACCACTGCTATGATAAACTCCATAGCACTAGAAATCATCCCTCTTTTTTTCCACGAGGGCCAGGCTGTGACACTAAAGGGCCACACTAATGGGATCATGTGCCAATTTTTACTCCCACTAGTTCACGCTTCCATGTCTGTCTGCATTCTTTAACACATTAATAAAGCCACAGTATTGAGTGTATGTCAGTGAATATGTAATTTACAAGATGGCATCCCACTTGCCAACTTGATTGTCAGAATACTATGTAAATGAAGTGCTTGACTGAAAATTGGCAGAATCAGCTAGTAGAACTCCAATCCATTCCTAACAATACAGACTCTCCTAAAGGACAATAGTGTCTCATTAGGAGAGTAATTAGTGTAGTTCTTGCATATACTCATACAGAACTCTTTGAAGCACATGCACACGCTAACATGCTTCCAGCTGTATCAACATAACATGTTTGAAATGGGTTTTGTCTAATATGGTCACAACGTGGGTGGACAAGTTTGAGTCACTGATGATGTGAGAAAATGTATCAAGGCAGCAAGAAGATAAATATACCAGCTATAATGTGAAAAAAGAGGAAACAAAACTTTAATGATGTCAGGAATGATCTCTCCCAGTGACTCAAGATCTCTTTTTTTTTCTCTGAGGAAGTTCGAGTTTAAGCACATTCTGTTATAACAGGCTTTTTGTTTTTGAGTGACCTCTGCAAATATATAGGCATGCATTCCATCTATATGATATTTAGTGTTATTTATTTCTTCTAAAACAGTATGAATCTAAAGTGAAATGAACTGAATTTAGATTTAGATTTGGAATTGAATTTGGATACAAATAAATATTTAGGCTAAAATTCAGATTTCATTTTAGATTTGAATTCGGATTTTGAGTATAGGTTCAGATTCAAATTTGGATTCTGATTCTAGAAGCTTATTGGCGCTTTGACAGGACAAAGTTATGATTGGCTGTTCATGTTGCAAAGCATTATGGGTATATCTGCTGTTCTGTTCTCACCCTAAAGCAGAAATGTATTCGCTTAGGGCTTTTGAGACGCACATGTAAGTTTAAACTTACTTTGAGAATTTGGTCAGAGTAAAAGTGGTTTAGTTCAGAATTGATTTGACCTGTTTCCCAGAAATTTTGAAATGCATACAGTGGTCACAAAAAGTGTATGATTTTGTGAACCGCACTTAAAATTGTATTGCATTGGGCAAGAGATATCCAAGCAAGTAAGTAAATAAATAAATAAATCAACTAGTAAAGCACACTTTTCAAGAAAGGCTTTTTCAAATCTATTAGGTTTTAAATTATTAAACAATACATATGCATAAATGGACACTTTCCTAAAATGTTAGTGGAAGATGTTAACTCTTATTAATAGTTAATGTGGTTCTTCTGCTACTAGGACACCTGTGTAAACCTGAGGGCAACTGACTTCCGGGCAACTGACTAAAAATCATCAAAAACATCATTAAAAAAAAAAAAAAAAAAAAGGTCTAGCATTTTTTGCTTAGTTGGTGATGCTTAGTTTGACATTTTCATAACATATTGAACGAAATGCAATCATTTTAAATGTCAAACATTTAAGCTTTTAATACTTGTTAGGGCCTCTGCACACACACATACACAATTAAGGTATCTGTCTCTCTTGTTCTCTCTCTCCAGGGGTTGCAGCAGCCCCTCCTTGTTTCTTCGGTCCTGACTCCGTCTCTTTGCCTGTGGCTGGAACAGCTGTTGCAGGGGCTGAGGATTCTGGGTACACAACACTGGGGCACCGCTGCCAGTCATGCTCATCCTCAGCACAGCTGCCACTCTCCATGCAGAGAAGAGATCAACTCCAGCAAAACTTCATCGCAGGGCTCCTTCTCATAAGTTGCTTTGGTAATAAAGAGCCACACACATAAATGTGTGCAAAATGCGATTTTCATTCCTCTGGGTGGATGTGATACATTACACAATGAAAATCAGTCAGCGCTCTTCCCTCATTGAAAAAAGGCAAGGCAGTTTCCAAAATACATCCCGTGGGACACAGTCAGTCAGCTCACTGATTACTTTACAAGGATCATTTCTCTAGCTGTCGCCAGGCCCACACGAAATCTGTAAAAAAAAAAAAATTCCCTTTTTAGCCATTTTAAAATCCATTCTGCAAAATCTGATTTTCTCCTAAAATCCACCTGGACCTATAAGAACACTGTTGGCTATTGAATGCTTTTGGAAAAAATATATTTCAATTGTTTTTGCATTCTAAGTGAACCCAAGTAACTTTGTGTTCATTCAACAAAAGTTTTGCGTTCCCCTGAGAGACTTTGCGTATACTCGCAAAACCCAAAGTTCCCCCAAGAAACTCATTCCTATCTGGGTCACGGCACCAATGTAACCCCTCCAGTTCTACCCGCCCCGCTCTGAGCAGGGTTTGAACTGGCGTTTCTGGCATAAGAAGGCAAGCACAATAACAAGGACGCTAAAGACAGTAGTCTCTAGCGTCAGTCGCCAGTGCACCTCTTGAGACTAGGGTAGTGAGGTTTATCTGCACAGCTCATACTAGCTGGCCTCCATTACAAACGCAAAACATTTGCAAGAGAACACAAAAGCATTGACATATCATTTTTCCTCCCATCTCATATTTTTCCCCACCACCATATCCCTTTAGGGGCTCTATAAATATCAAACATATTTGATATTTTAAACTGGTTTTTGTTTTTATTTCACATACATATCCTAGCAATGAGGCGCATGTTTCTACGTCCGCTTTGTTTGGATTGACTTGAAAGTCTGGTAGCGTGTGATCCTCAGACCTTTAGTGCATGATGCCTAGTTTTTCTCTGTAACCATTTACAAAGCTATTAAGTGTATGAAGCCTATAGTGTTTTAAAATCTATTCGGGTTTTTAAAAAGAAGTGTAGTCAATTCCAGCTTTAAGGCTAGCAACAGCCTGGATAATATAATATTCAAAGAAAGTTTAATCTGAAATGATTTATGATTTACAATCGCAGGGAGTGATTTATTGTAAGATGTTGTGCTCAAGGCCACATACATTTCAACTCTACATCTGCTGGTTCACTGACACAACCTTGAGATAAAGTCTCCAGTTTGTTTACTAGCAACCTTGAACTTTAGCTACGGGACCACCCTATAGTGCTCGTGTAAATGCAATTTCCTTTACCTTACCTGTCATTTACTAACCCTAGTGTTGTTCCAAACCACTGTTGTTATTTATTTATTTATTTATCTATATGCCTATATATATATATTATTTATTTTAACTTTTTTCTTTGCTGTGGAACTAGATGAGAACATTTTAATGGTCTAATAATCCAGTGGCCTCAGCAAACTTCCAAGGGGATTACAGAATGACTTAAAGTTATTTAAATTAATATATAATTATTAATATAATTTAGTATTGTTAAAATATTTAATATGAAAAGAATATAAAACAATCTTGGTTAATTAATATTAATTTTAAAAGCTATTGCTTTAAGGCTTTCCAATACGCTTTGGCCATTATAATCTAGTGCAATTCCCTTCAGTACATTCGGTACCGTTGTTGTGTCCATTCCGTACAACAGGAAGTCGGTCACCTCCCTCACTTCCTACACTCCGTTTGCTCTCACTGCTGTAGGAAATGACTGCTTCATTTAAACAAAGCAAGGCCTCGTACGCCGTAGACAAACACGTCCCCCCTGTCTGCTGCTGGATCATTGTTCCTCACTGCACAACCTTGAGACAAAAGACTTCCTCTGCTCGCAGCCGAGTCTAGAGTTAGCCATGCAGTGACTGAAATTCGCATAGATCCCATTATTAGACACCTGAATGTACGCAGAATTCCCATGGTGCACAGAGAACACCTCCTTCTCTGAAGCACAGCAGTTTGGCCCACATCTGTCAAGCAGCGGTGTGATAGACAAAAACCGAATATCAAATATTTCCAACATATGGCCATGAATTTTAGAAATGGGACTTTGGCTCTGAAATGCTTCAGTGAAGATCTTTGGGAACAGGATGAAACAAACATTTGTCAAATCTCTGGTCTTCCTTATAACAGCATGACATCAGAGTGTGAGTCACAGTTTATGCATTTTAACACTGTATTAAAGAATATAAGGATTCTGCTTCTGATTCCTCTTAACAATTCCAATTCTTTAACTGTTTTATTACTGATTCTTTTAGTACTTTTAAGGAATAAATATTTGAGTAAAAAAATCTGTTTCAGAATAATGAGAATTACACCAATAAATGAATTTAAGCAAAAGGTGTGTTTACATGTTGTACATGGCTTTTTAATGACCTTTCATATTGTTTTTAGAGACATGTAGCCCAATAATTGGTCATCTTATAGCGCTGATGGTTACCCAGCATGCTTTGCGCCTAACTGATTTCTGAACAGGTTTGGGTCCAGTTACTTGCAGAGACTGTGGAGTTTTGTGAATTGGGTTTGCATGTATGTTCTTTGTAAGTTAACAGTACAGAATTATATGTAATATTTCCTGTTTTATGTCTAGTTCCAGAAGTGTGGTGACCAGCATTATTAGTAGTGTTTATTTCAAATGTAGGCTATAATATTGATTATTGTGTGTTGTTTAATGACAAATATAGAATATAGATAAATGTGTTGCTGTAGTGATCTGATCATTATACTGATTTGGACCTTTTTAAATCTCGTTCGGCAAAATGATTGAATCTTTACCTTCACTCCTTCACTTGAGCAGAAATAAATTAAAGGTTACATTTTCAGTAGCCAAAATTCATTCTATTGTCATGTGACAGCCGCTTAGGCTTTGAGTACAGGAAACATAAATGATTAGTTCACTTGACAAATGAACGAAAAAGCCTTGGACTGGATCGAGGAGGTGAACTGACAACACCATAGCTACGCTGTATGTTTTTGATCCTCTTCCTGCAGTTAAGCACACGTGAGAACCGCTAATGGAAGAGAACATCATACGGTTTTGGTATTTAAAAATATGCTTTTCATTTCCAAACCTGTATTGACTGTTCAGTGATTGTGTCCAATGATTGTGTAGTAGAGCAGCATGGGTAAAAGCACTAGAGACGTTTGTCAGGAAGAGGCCCCCGGGAGAGAGCAAAGTTTGAAGTGAAAAGGAAATAGTCTCACCAGCACAGGAACTCATAGCGTACAGAATAGTGCTGTATGCGGGATTTAGAGAGCTTACACTGACATTTTTACTACATTTATTTGACCTTGAAACTTCTTCTCTGTTTGATTGGCATAAAATACAAGGGGGTGAAAATCCAGACCTTACTAAAGGAATTATTCGTCCAAAAAGTGATTTGTTTAAACATGTTGGTAAAACTCTTTATTGAGTGATTGATTGGTTGGGAAAGTCTGTAGCATACCATTCAAAATACCACTACAGCTATAACCACATTGTAAATAGGAGGCATTTTTACATGATCTGACCCTTAAGATGACTTACAGTAGTATAACCTAATATAATCAGGCTGATTCAGTCATATGTCATTTTTATTAAAACTTTTTTCTTACTCCCCCAGTTTTGAAAAAAGAGTTCAGGAGATTTACAAACAGTGTTTTAACTACCTGAACTGAAAAAGTGATTAATTCAACAAATTTGTTTAGGCTATTGAGTATTTGGTTAAGAGAATGGGGTTTAGTGTTTTAGCAATTCAGAAAAACTGTAAAGTACAGTTTGGCAACGTAACTGGTGACAAATTTTTTGGCAAATATTTAAGTAAAACATAGTAGACTACCTTGATTTTTCCTCTACAAGTTAATTTCCTCATTGAAGTTCAACAGTTAGTCAGTATTACTCATGACCACAAATTACAGCATGGCTGTCCTTTGAACAAGGGAACAACACTTTTACACTCACATTTATGCATTTGGGAGGCTTTTATGAGTGATTTATTGACTAATTCATTCAAATGGTTTGTTCAAATATGCTGGTGATACATCGACAAACAGATTATCCAAAATCTAATACTTCCCTTCTATATAGTATGAGAAAAACTGTATGCCAATGGAGTAGTGTTCATAAACATAGTATTAGAAAAACAGTATAGACAAAAAGTACTCCGATGACCTACTACTTCTGCCAAGATTCTGAAGTGTGCATTTGATGGACACTTTACTATCCCATGAGGCCACAGGAGAGGATTTGTGGTGGTGGTGATGAAGCGATGCAACTGATGCCGTAGGTCACATGACAGTGACAATGTGGCTGATGTAGTACGTCCGAATTTCATTCATACTACATACATACTTACATACAGACAGAGTTTCTGTATGCTTCCATTTTTTTAAAAGGAAGATACAGTAATTCTGTTTTTGTTGGACACAGAGACGATGGAATGGAAGAAGCCTAGCTAGATATTTCATTTGATGCATGCCAGGGGTGGATCAGGCATGCAAGAGGATTTTACCCACGCTGCCCAGCTAGGGCCAATAGCCTGTGATGCTCACAGGATTCTCTGGCCTGTCCCAGACCAATGACGGGATGCTGGGCTCGAGTCATTTTTTGTTGTTGTTGTTTGGTGTATTGTACTGTACAGTACATTAAGGAATAAAAATGTGCAAATGGATACATTTGTTGTGTCTTTTGTTGTGTTCATCATGTGAAAGGTTTTTTGAGGGGATGAACCACAAGTAAGTCATTGAACCTGCATATTATTAATAAGACTATGTTGTAGTGTGTGTGTTTTTGAGGATTTGTGTGTCATGTCTGAGGGCAAAGTTTCAATTTCAAATAAATGCGGTTCTTTTGAACTTTCTATTCATCGAAGAATTCTGAAAATAAATGGATCATATTAAATATTATAAATAAAATATTACGCAGCAACTGTTTCAACTTGACAAAATCTACATATTAGAACGATTTCTAAAGGATCATGTGAAACTGTAATGGCTACTGAAAATTCTGCTTTGCCATGCAGGAATACATTACATTTCAATATATTCAAATCAAAAACAGTTATTTTAAATTGTAATAATATCCCAAAATATTACAGTTTTTAATGTACTTTAAATCATATAAAAAATGCAGCCTTGGTGAGTATAAGAGACTTCTTAAAAAAATCTTACTAACCCTACACTTTTGAACATATATGCACTGAGATTCTTGTGATATGTTGGTTGGATGCACTAAGTTGCTTGAATAAAAGTGTATTTTATATAAATGCATGCATTTTGTAAATAATATAACTTGTACAAGCAATGCAAGTCTAAATAATATAAACCACATCCAACACCAAACTGAATTCAACCTAAAAGTTTTGGTCAAACCAATCTGAGTTCCAAATAACCAAAGCCCAATTTATCGTCCTTGTGGATTCACCCATCAACCTCTAATCCTGAAAAGCAAGAGCTTAAAAGATTTCAACCAGTGCTCTGATTTTAATTTGGAGTCTTTTGACCTTGTGGCTTTGTGCCCACTTGTGCAAGCTGAAAAGGGTGGCCACTCTCTGTGCATCTCCCCAACTTCCTGTTTGTCTTTGAGTCTGTCCTCTAAGCTGTCAGTATCCTACCGCAGTCTCTCTCCGCAGGATCCATCTCTCTCTTGACCCTTCCTCTTTGTTGAGCCTGCAGGGATCTGGGTGATCTGATCCATAATCACAGCTTTCTGGCCCACATCTGGCATTCTTTTTCCCTCAAACCCCCCAGTCTCGATCTTTGATGGTTAAAACAAGCACTGCCAACATCCAGCAGACCTAGTTATTGCGATGACCTCACAGGCATCAGTTCCTCCCATGCAGAGGCTGTTAAATTTGCTGATGGTAGATTATTGTAATGCGGTTGTTCTCATGTTAAGGACTGTTGTTACTGAGTCATGGCTTTGTATCTAAGGAATTGCCTAGGAAAGAATACAAACGTATGTGCTAATTACATTGTGACTGATCAGATGAGGAAAGATGTGAAAGAAAGTGGCAGTCAGGGATAAAGGGACGGAAAGAGAGAGTCTGTTTCTTATTCAACTGCTGAGTCAGATGCACCACACCCATGAAACAATGTTTCCATTGCATCTGGCTTACTGAGATACTGTAGTCGACACATTTATTTGAGAGATTTTTGATTATGTGAACTGAATAGAGATGATAAGAACAGTTAAAGGAATGCTTAGGATTCAATACAAGCCAAGCTGTATCGACAGTGTCTGTGGCACAATGTTGATTACGCTAGAATTTTTTTTTTGACTAACCCCTACTTAAAAATAAAAGATCAAAATATCAGTTTCTGTTACACTCAGAGGTAAACAGAGAATTGTTCTAGAAAGTTCAAAAGCAGAAATGTGAAACTCAAATGTTTGCACTGACATGAACTATTCAGTAAACATACAGTAATTATTAGAGCTGTTCAAATCTTGATGAATTCTTTGAGATTCTTAGAATATCCATTGGCCGACTGTATTGTATTTTACATAAATGTTCAAAATTAATTAAATACGTTTTATTTCATGATTTTACAGTTATTGCATTTACCTGATTTCACACATTGTTTCATTCCATTCTGTGAGATTTCTTAAGACTGGTCAGATCAGTGTGGTAACACACGCACACACACACACACACACACACACACACACACACACACACACACACACACACACACACCTCAATTTAGGTCTGTGTGCATTCAGGTTTAAGTCCCCACCGGTGTAGAAAAACATGTCCACACATACACACACACACACACACACACACACACACACACACACACACTTAAAGGGACACTCCACCCAAAAATGAAATAATTTGCTCACCCTTATGTTCCAAGACTGTATGATTTCTTTCTTAAGAAGATATTGAAGTCCATACATTGAAGTCAATGAACTCCAATTTTATCTGGTTCCCAACTTTCTTCAGAATATATTTTGTGTTCTGCAGAAGAAAGAAAAACAATGTAGGTTTGGAACCACATGAGGGTAAGCAAATGATGACAGAATTTTCATTAATGGATGGGTTACCCTGTTTAAACTGTAACATTGCATTGCATGCCATTTAATTCTTATTTATTCGATGATAACTAATATAAAAACAAAGACTTCCTTTTTTTTAGCCCCAGCTGAATTTAATTTATTATTTGCTATAAAAAAAATAATTTTCTGACAAAGTTCTCCATCATTTACTGATAAATGAAGCTGTGTCTGAAACCAAACACAGCTGCCTTGCTGCCTCACTGCTTAGTCAGTCAATGATTTAACTGTGTTTTAGTACAAAGGCACCTTTTAAAAACTAAGGTACCATAACATCATGTTTAATGATCAAGAACAAATCCATTTGAGCTTTAGAGCAAACCAACTGAATTTTCAATGACTGCAATGCTTATTACTTATTAAAAAAGACACTCTTAGGCATTTCTATTCTTTCAACCAAACTGACGCTGTCAAAACATTGATAATGTATTTCAATGTCTATCCAACGTACAAACATTACTTAATAAATACTTGAGAGCACTCTGAGTAAATAGAAACATAATCAACTTATTTATTCATACATTTATTTATTTAAAGTTTTCTAAAGCATATCTGGCATGGCCCCAACCTCTGCTAACCCCTGCAGTAATGACTGGGTCTTGCAAGGTGTGCCAAATGCGTTTGAGTCTTTCAGATAATTTGGGTAATTGCTGAGTCGTTGGCATTCATGATTTGAGATTCTGTTTAAAGGGGCTGGTGGGGCATGCCTCATAGGAGCGAGTTTTCAAAGTGCCTGTTCCTTTGATGTGTGTCTTGTAATGGAGTGTGTGTGTCTATAATTATCTCGCTGTTAGATTTTGCTGCGTCCATCACATGACCCGATTCATTAGCAGGCGCGTGGACCACCCGTATCAGTGAGTCTTTCATTACATCTTCAGAAGAGTTTTACTGGACAGTGACACAGATCCACAGACAGGTGTGACCACATGATGTTTTACATGATGTTATTTCTTTAGCAGACGAAAGCATATCAATATGCACGCATCTCCCAGGGGGAAGAGAATAAATTTCACTGTAATATCAGTGCCATCCGCTCGAAAAACTCACAAGAAGTGTAAATTGATCTATAATGGATGAATTTGCCTGTTTACAAGGAAACTGTCATGTATTATAAAAAGACTAATTGGGGGCAAAACAAACTAACTTGAAAGTGGTTATCCATCCATCCATCCAATATTCAAATTCTGTGCTATTAAAAAATATCCAATGGGCCATTAGAGTCTGTTTATGTTTGTAAAAAGAAAAGGACAAAACTGCATCTCAAACAATAGCATCAGTCTCTAAAAATAATCGTTTTACAAAAACATTGAGCTTTATTCATTATTGTACAAATGTAGGTCTCAGTTCTGAACATGTTTTCTTGTTTGGGCCAGCTTTTCCTCCAGGCAGTTCCAGCTGAGAGGAGTGAGAGGAAACCTTCTCAAGGCTCTCATTGTTGTGCCTAATCCCCTTCAGACGGGACCCGGACAGAGAGAGGAAAAAAAGCACTTTTTCTAAAGCGTGCTCCGGTTCTATTCATGTACAGAGCTCTCCTCACCCTCAGCTCAATAGGCCCACAGTGTCGCGTGTCTCACCCAGCATGGCCAACAATGCCTTTAATTATGCAAAAGACCAACTTTTAGCCGCTTTACTTAGCTGAGCAGTGGTGAGGACATAACTGGACTATGCAGACATGGAGAGAAAGGCCTAATGAAACGGAAATGAGATCAGTGCATGTTGATAGGATGATATACAGCGAAGAAATGAACAGAAATGAAGGGCTGTTCACACAGGAAGTAATGTCTGGATATAGTCGCCAAAGGATACAAGAAAGAAGTAGGCCAAGCACATTATTAATCATCATTTAGGCGTCATGTAAACCTTGTAGATACCACATGACAACTTACATCATTTCTTGCAACCTTAAGGAATGAATGGAGGGGTTGTTATCTATATTTGCCCGTTTGACTGTTTTTTATTTTTCTTAACATGGTTAAAGGCAGGGTGGGCAGTTTCGGAGAGGCTAGCAATAGCTTTGAAAGCATGAGATTCATTGAAGACGGTGATGACATGTGATGTCTGCGCGAGCAGAGTGCGCAGAGGTATGGAAATACATATGTGCACAGGCAGGGAGGACATCCTATCATTGCATTCGGACCGAATGCAGTGATTGGATGAACATTTTCCTGAGACTTCCACAGAAGTGAAAAAAAAAAATATATATATTTAGACCACTTCTATTATTGATTGCTATCAGGATGTGAAGAGTTTCAACCAGTATAACAAAAAGTCTTTATAAAAAATATTGCCTACCCTTCCTTTATAGTATGGAGTTACATGAACCAACCCAAAAAGTGCACAACATGCCTATATTACTATAATTTATAAAACAGAGTGTAAATCCTATATGATCATATTCAAAGCCATGGTGATTAAAATGCAACAATAAATGTACACACTCTCTCTCTCTCTCTCTCTCTCTCTCTCTCTCTCTCTCTCTCTCTCTCTCTCTCAGTTTTTTAAAGCCTCTTACACCAAGGCTGCATTTATTTGATCAAAAATACAGTAAAAACAGCGATATTGAAAAGAGATCTTACTATTTTAAATCTATAATATTGTTGTACTATATACTGGCATAATTTGTTATATAGTAAATAAATAGATTTTTAAAAACACAGCAATATTGTGAAAACATTTATTTGAAATATTTTGTAACATTATAGAAGTCTTTACTTTAACATTTGACAAATGGAATGTGTCCTTGCTAAATAAAAGTGGGCTATTAGTAGACCGATAGAAAATATATAAAAGTATAGGCTATATCGGCCTATATAGCAATAAGCCACGCAAGGCTCGAGTGTTACAATGATTTTAATGCTGCCTTCACATGCTATTGGAAATTTCCTACTTCCCAGTTCTGAAGTCGTGAATACAAGCTCATCGCATTCAAATTTTGACTTGAGAGGGCGTTCATGTCCAATTTATTTTAACTAGGAAACTAGCATTTATGATAATTCCGACAGCATGTAAAAACAGCATAAAGGCACAATGCTTCACGTCATGCCTAAGAACACCAATTCTGGTCTACAATTGATATCCACCCTCTCATTGATTTTTGCTTAATTTGATTTAGCAGAGAAGTATCAACATGACAGCAGCGCTATCAAAGAGTGACATGAACACTGAACACGGTAAACTTCACACACTTCAGAGGGAAATGATAGGGTGACAGGGTGGCCGTGACTGTAGTGTGATCCGAGCAGAAAGTCTGTTTCATGGCTGTGAATTATCTTCAGTCAGTGTGAAATATCTGTTGTGTTTGACAGCGTGTGGTGTCGTAGGAGGTATTGTGTTATGGATCTGACGGCCCATCAAGAGCGCTGACAGCATAAACCTCTCTATCCATTAGAAGCCTGACAGAGGCCGTGACAGATCGCTTGATGAAGGAGAGGAGAGAGGGAAACGCAGAGCTGAGGAAACTGAGTCAGCAGCACACATCTGTTGCCGGAGCACCAGGGCAAGCCAGGGTAACATCAACCAAGCACAGATGAAAATCACTGTCAAACTCAAGCGGAAAATATTGGGGAAAATAAATGCACCTGTGGCAGCTGCATCTGGTCGAAGCTTAGGCCTATATGTGGAAAAGGGATGCCAGTTTTTATGAAATGTGATACCTAAATGCCATTTAATTAATGAAATTATAAATCTATTTTAATGACAGAAATAACAATAAATAAAATGAATAACATATTAATCTAAGAATCTTTGATTTTAATGGTATTTTTTTTGCCCTTTATATATATATATATATCTTATATATAAAAGCCACCTCTGTCAAAAATGAGATAATAATATTGAGTGAATACTCTCCGCACATAGTATATGCTCATCAAATACTTGCACTTCAGACTCACTAAATCCCAGCCTCAGCCCATTCAGTAATGCCGGTACTTAGGTAGAAACCTATACATAGGAGCCTGATAAAAATGTTAATATTAAAGAAAAAAACGTTAGACGGACTTAGAGGCTTTTGGATCTGAAGTCTTCATATATATATATATATATATATATATATATATATATATATATATATATATATGAAGTTTATGAGTTTATTATGATTTTCTTTTAAACTGTTTGAATGGCTGGGTTATATGCAATGCAACATGTTTGTTGTTGTTGTTGTTTTTACATTTTTTAAAAATAATAAACTATTGCAAAATTTGTTAAAGCAGAGGTTTCCAATCAAATCAACATATTTTCTTGGGGATATTTAGGGATTATTTGGGGAATAATCTTGGAAATGATTTATAGGTTTTTCTCACTTATCTTATTCCATCCTGTGAGTCTTTTGTAAGATAACAAAAGACACTTCCTTAATGACATCATCATCCAGGAAGTGACATCATGTTGGAGGGAAACCAACAGCACAAACATCAGTGAGTATTTGATGGATTCTGTTGTTTTATGGTATTAGTTAGTTTGCCTCATTCTAAAACATTACATCCTGTTAGAGAAAATGACAGATAACTGTTTGTTAATGTCACAGTGTCAAAAGACAGTTTAAGAAATTAAAATAAACTTAAGTTGCATTGGGAGTGTTAGAAACCCGTTAGAAAGTGGTCATTTTTGTAGTTCTGATTTAGGCTATATAGTGCAACTGTTTATTATGAGCCTGCTTTATTTGTGCAATTAAGACATTTTGTATGCTTGTACAGTGTTCTGGCCCCATTGTTTAAATTATTATCAACCATTTTTGTGCAGAAAATCAGTAACCAACCGTTTTTGGTATACCGATTAAAACTGACATCCCTAGTGTGGAAAAAGCATACCGGTCTCAAAGAGAGAAGAGAAGTGCCCTGACTCACTCCACAGTTGTCTGCCAGGAACATGACATCTACTTATAGTTTAATGTTATAACTGGGAATTCACAGTATTTATGATTTTACTTTCTGATTTTTCTCATAAAAGTAAGAGATTCTGAGCATACTGAATATCCCAAGCAACTCCCAAGCAATTGTACTGAGATCAGTTGAAAACAAATAGATCCAGCAAAATTTGTAGTAACAATGACATTGATGTGAGTAAAATGAATAATAATGAATAAAAAGTTGCCATTGATCTATCATATTGGTCAGTACTTTTTATGTTTAACCTATGTTTTATGCAAAAGAACATATGATACCACAGACGGCTAGTATATGTAGGCAAGCATGTGTTTTGGGAATTGGCAAGTAGCCATTTGAAAATCCCTAGATGACTACTAATGAATTGAGCTCTCAATGACTACTGCAGTTTGGGGGCTCCACCCTCAGCTTTCATGCCATGGTTTTGTGTTTGGTGGTAAAATTCAAGTCTAGGATTGTTTTAAGACTATTTGATAATCGTAAACTAGTTTGTCTACAATGATGCCTTATACATTCCCTTTATTTTCCTGTAGCTGTAACTGGTAGTGTGTTGCAGCATGCAAAGGATATGGATTTGCTTTCTGTCAAAACAAGTATCCCTTAAATGTGATCCCTTAAAAGTGTTTGCCAAAATAATACATTTAAATGTTCTTCTAAACCTTTTAAAGCTCAGAAGTGTACAATTAGTGCCTGCTTGAGGGTTATGTCATATTTTTATTTTTCAAGCTTTACTTGTAAAAATTTGGTCACCATAGTCACTTATATGTCAGTTCCATGATGTCAATAACTTGTTTGGCAGATTTGTGTAAAACGAGCTAGCATGCAGCAAACTGTTACTTTGTAGATTCTCCATTATTTTTCAGAAAAGAAAGAGCTGAAGTTGAATTTCGACCATCAAGCTAATGATTCGTCTTCGGTTGGGGGCCAATTACATGATCTTCAAAGGCATTTTGGGCTATGAACTCTGATATTAGGAAGTGTGTGTAAGCATGCAGAGTCTTGGTGGATAAGTAATAAGACCCACTTAACTCTTCAATTATTTTCCATTACAGGGGAGCCACAGCAGTGTTTTGCCTGCTCAGTTTATTGGTAATGGAAGGCTTCATACTGAGGAGTGTTAATTGGTAGGTGTCAGAGCTAGAGAGTTGCGGGTTATGTTTAGAGCATCTTCATTAGCGCTTAGCTCCTTAAGTGAAACTCGTCACTGCCTGCGTGGACCTATGCGTATAGCATGCACTTTTTTTATCGTACCGCTTGCTGCTGTTGCAAACACGGCGCATTTCAAGCTGGTCTCCAAGCTGAGGCCCTTTCAGAAGAGTGGATAAATTATGTACATTTTTTAGCATTTCACTGAAACTCTCTTTCATTGGGCGCAGCTGCACTCATGGGGACTTTCTTGATTTCTGTGGTGATTAATTCAGTTCACATCTTTATTTTCAAAAGCCGATTATTTCATTTAAAGCCATTACAGATTTATCCTCACTCATTGTCTCTGGATAATTCACACAGCCAGAATTAATGGGCTTTGCTGTCCTTTGAAATTGACCACCAATAACTGAATAGGGCAACATAGATTTTTGTTTTTTTATTTATATTTATAATTATAACAAACAAATATTATTTTAAATTGTATTTAAATACATTACTGTTTAACATTTTTAAATATTAATATTTTATTGGCCATCGTTGTAGTAAAAACATTTACTGTATAATGTTACAAATGTTTCTAATGTTTCTATTCTTCAAAGAATCCTGAAAAAAATGTATCCCAGTTTCCACAAAAATTTTAAGCAGCACAGTTTTCAACGTTGCTAATATTAAGAAATTAGAATGATTTTTGAAGGATCGTATGACACTGAAGACTGGAGTAATGATGCTGAAAATTCAGCTTTTAAAATATATTCAAATCAAAAATATTTCAAATTGTAATAATATTGCATAATATTACTGTTTTTACTCTATTTTTGATAACATTCTGTAAATGTAGCCTTGGTGCACATGAGACATTTTACAAAAAAATATGTAATATCTTACAGACCCCAAACTTTTGAAGGGTCATGTATTTGTTAACCATAGTACATATTTATGTTGTAAAAAATATGTCTGATTTATATTTAAAACACATATTTGTTGAAATAAAAAAATGAAAACATAATACAAATGTTTTAAAACATTTGTTTATTATAATTGAAAAATATATGAACAAATATCTTTGATAAAACATATAGTTCAGATGAAAAATTATGATTGGATGAGTCAATGAGAACCCAAACATGAGGGTCTACATTTAACATTTTATTGAATATTGGTTAATTTTATCATGTTACTGTTGATGCCTGTTTAAAAAAACAGTAAGCCACTGCAGCGACAAAATCACTTTAATGCATGGCCTCTAGTCGGTTATTGCCTTAATAAACTGCAGATTTCAGAGAGTGGCTTTCGATCATGAAGGAGATAAAAGCCATTTGTTCTGACAAAGCATTTCGGTTTTGTTTAGTGAGTGTGAGGAAGCACTCTACATAGACTATGTGCATACATTGTGTGGACCGTTTCATTAAACTTTAACTGCAGAGCCCTTCTGGCTCAAAATCTGTTTAGTTTAGCCCCAAATCCGGCACCCCTCCCCCCGAAAACCACCCTGTCTCCCACGTCTCACGGGACCGCTAGATCCCATTTAAACACGGCCAAGTCACACGAACGCATTCGCCCTAGAGAAGTTTGCCTCCTTTGACAGACTACCCTTCACCGACGGCGCGTTTTCATTAAGGCTTGCAATTTGGACACTTTCCAAATCACCTCTATTCTTTCGGGCGAGAAGCACACTAATTATGCCAGCGTCTTAAGGAGAACTGGAAACACAATTACGCATCTTCCTTCTGGTGCCTGTGCGCAGTGGTTTGTAGGTCAGGGGGACGCGGGCCCATTTCATCACAATGAACGCATGAGCTGCATGGCTAATGTTTTAATCGTAATAATTAATACCACTTCGCTCTCATGCTGCTGCTAATTATGCATCCACACGTCACGGCGCAGACCTCGTTGATATCTGGAGAGAGGGGATTTCAGCCAGGTTTTCCAAATCCCCAGGAAGTCAGGGTTCATTTGGCAAGCCGAGCCATTTCCAACACTTCAGTTGAATGTAAAACATGTGAAAAGGGCTTTTTACTTTCTAGATTTTTAAGTGGCATGTTTAGTTGTACAATATGTTTCGAGTATAGTGAGAAAGTAGACTGACAAATGCTCTATTCACACCAAGAGTGAAATGTGCTGCTGATCGAAGATCACACTGAACTAATAGTTCAGGGGTTTGCTGGTATATGCCATAATTATGCCAATATGTGGGCATAAAACGTATTTCTCCATTGTTTCGACCATTTAAAAGTACACTCTAAAAAATGCTGGCTTGTTTTAACCCATGTTTGGGTCCAATATGGACAAACCCAACCGTTGGTTTAAATTTTGTAATTAAATTTTATACCAAATGATCAGGTTTGTCCATATTTTACCCAAACATAGGTTGAAACAAGCCAGCATTTTTTAGAGTGTAGTCTTTCAGACAGAATATATATATCAGACTTTATCATGTTTTTTTTCTTTGGAGGAAAGGCCTGTTCACACCAAGGACGATACGTTTTTTCCAGCTGTTAAACATTAAAATTGACATTGACAGCCAATCAGAATCCATCCTGCTTTAAAGAGATCAAGTATTTAAAGCATCAGATGACTTAACTGCAGTGTGCACTTATAACAGAACGATATCAAGCGTTGGTGTGGTTGCTATTATAGTTATCGTTATACAGTAGTTATAGTTATCATTCTTAGTGTAAATGGACCTTGGGTCTTGGTGTGTAAACAAATCACTCATGTTGTTCCACACCTGTTTGGCTTCCTTTGTGGAACACAAAAGACGATATTTTTGTCCATGCAATGAAAGTCAGTGGAGTCCAATGTTCTTTGAACCAAAGTTCTTCACAATTCTTTTGTCTCTTTTGTGAACTGCAATCAGGTTTGGAATGAAATGAGAATGAGTAAATGATGACAGAAAGTAATTTTTTGGGTGAACTATCCCTTTAAAAGTGTGAAATTAAATTGTGGTTTCCCGTGTCTGCTGTAAGAAGTTGCAAAGAGTTAGTTGATTAGGTCAGAAACAAGCTGCATGTGCCAGCTAAGCAATTGCCGTTCAGATGTTTCTCCAGGCAGTAGACCTCGTTGGTTCTTCAGACCTTTCCTCAATATACAGATCCATAATGTCTGCTCATTTTCCTGAGGAAACACATCACTTCCCAACTAACAGGAACACTACAAGGCAGAGGGGTGCCTAGGTCAGGGGGAGGGAAGGTTGCTGAGGAGATGAACGGAGATGTCCGTTAGTGGGTGGAGGTCTTTGGAGATAATAAGAGAGCAGCTCCACCGCTTCAGATCAGGGCAGAGAGATAGTAGCCTGGCTGAAATCCTCACAAACACTCCAAACACAGATGTTCTTCAAAAGACCCCTGATAACGTAGAGATATCCCGCTTCATTCAGAGACAGACTCCTGACTCATACTGTGTTTAGTCTGTCTGCAAGTGTGACTTTACAGCCCCATTTAATTCTACTGTAGTACATGAATATTTATGTATTTATTATACAGTACACGGTGTTAAAAGAATGTTCTGGGGTTATGAATACATTTTTTTTTTTTTTTTAAGATGCCGATAAACTGTTTTTCTGATCAAATTTTGGTGACACACATTATTAATTTTTACTTGTTTTAACGCGTTGGCTGTAATATCAGTTGGAGACTCACACTGTGCATTTAATGTATCTATCTACCCAATTAAATAATGTCACAACCGTGCAGTTCATTAACATGCAAATGGCGTCTTATGAAGAGTTTAGTTAATTGCAACTCATTTGCATAATTAATGAACACTCAAATGAATAATGCTTTAGCGAATTTGTGCTGCGCTGTCATGAAATAAATTATAAACGACAGGCTGAGACCATTGTGTAAAATCCCACTGAACTGCATGAAATAATAAGCAGGTGAGGGATGTATAATGAAATCAGAACATGGGAGAAATATGTATGTATGGTCATTTGTACACATTACTTAAAGCTAGATTTTAGCCTGTCATAGTGACAGCATACAATATCCCGTACAGGCTCTGTAGGGTATCTCTGTAATAAAAAAGACTGATTGTCATGGGGAAAAGTTATGATGGCAATGTATAATACGAAAATGACACAGCGGGTCTGTCAAGATGCTTTCGTAACCTTGTTGCTGTGTGGTTATAGAATTACACTAGTAAGATTTCTGTCCTCTAGTTGGAAGATCAGGCACCCTTTATCCATGTTCAAACTGATAGTCTCAGTGTGAATTCCAAATGACGTCTTTACGACCTTGAAGAGCACCGTAAAAGAGTATTGAAATTGAAAAGTCATTCTAAAAGAACTTGAGCAACCAAATCCATTCGTAATGGGTCCTTTCAAGAGGTATTTTATGAACATGGTACCTGCTGGCAATTTATTTTAAGGTCATACCTGAAATTTTAAAACCTTCAATAGCTCTCAAGTAGAAAAAATTCCTTGCATATTTTCATGTTTGTTAGTTTGTTTTTAAGAAACACCACATGGAGAAAGAAATATTTGAAGCATACGTTTTATTTAAAACCGTCTGTACAGCTATAAACATGAATATTGATGCATTATCAAAGTATTTAAAGTGGCAGTAACGTAGATAGAGTACATAGCATGTACCAAACACACACATAAAAGGCATTAAAGAGGACCTATTATGCTTGTTTATATTTCAACGTTCTTCAGTGTGAAATGTTTGAGCATGAAAAATGTATGCTGAAAAAAGTATTTCTGAAGTCCCTGAAACACCTCAATTGTTGTCTTGAGTTTCCTTCTGGGAACGTAGCTACACGTCTCAATATTCCTCATTTAAATAATTCCCGCCCAAGGCATGCGCAAAAAAGGGACAAGGCCTGGTTGAGTTGCGTCAGTAGTGTGTTGTAACTCGCAGTTATGGTAAAGCGGTATGACATTTCTGAAACGCACTCAAAGCAGTTGACCAATCACAACAATCGGCCAATCAGAGAACATTGCGCTTTTCGGAAGGAGGGGCTTCATAGAGACAGGAACTAAACAGTGTTACTGACAGACTGGGAAAAGAGGTGCTGCAACAATGTCAAATATGTGAAAAATAATGCATTTTGAATATTCAAGCATTAAAACCTGTTCAAGTAGACCCTAAAAACAAAATCAAGACTTTGCAAAGGGGCAGATTATGTCCTCCTTAATGTCTGATATGTGCTCCTTTAAAGAAGACAGCAGCAAAAATGATTAAAAAAAAAAAGAGAAAACTAATTACAATAATTTTTTTTGTTTTTTGTTTATAAAAAGCAATAATCTCTCTATATTCTGGTTAACTGCTGAGCGGATGTTTGCTGTGTGCTTTATGACTCTTGCTCTGTGATTCAATTGTTCAAATCAAAATGTTCTTAATTATTTACTGGCAGTAATTAATTTCCTTGAGAAACTGCAGTTGTGGTTGACAGTAAGATGTTTAATGATATCGCGTGATCATGAACTGCAGAATCAGATGCTCCTGATTTAGCACCAGTAATTTTCCTCTTTTCTATCATTTTGTACTTCTAAAAGGTCAATGTCCTACATTAAGACAAATGCCTGTGACAAGACCTCACAAAAAAGAGGAAGCCATCTCTTCCTGTGTAGAATTAAATTACTAGTAATCTAAAAGTGAATATTCTACTAAGTTTGACTCAGCCTCATGGAACAATGTTTGCATGCTATCTTTATGGAGTTCTTTTCTCCTTCTGTGTTGCATAGAAACAAAAAATAAAAGGATATACATTTAGAATGACATGAGTAAATAATGGAACAAACTATTCCTTTAACTTACAGTACATTCACACAACAGCACACTAACTTGTCTTTACTGTAAAATCTATATTGTAATATTAGGCCTCACAGCCACACTGACACAAAAACCCAAATAATAATTTCTCAAATTAAATTAAAGTATCCCACAATCCCCCCACTTTTGTAAAGTCAGTGAGTCTGGGATTACATTTGCTTTTACTTGACTTTAATCTTTCACAGCATTCATACAGTCTTTCTGGGGATTTACTCGCTGCAATTGTATTAACCTGCGGCATTGAATTATATTAGAGTTTGTTTCCCTGCAGATTTGCTCATAAATCACATTCACTGTCATTGCTGCAGTTGTTATGTGGCTTTTTATATACTGGACAGCGTTGCTACAAATCTTGAACCATAATGATATTGTTCTTTTCTGAAACACTTTGGGACAACAAGTACTTTATGCACATTCGACTGACATTACATAAATAGCAGAACCTAATTTCTCCAAGTGAAACATGTTAAAACATCTTTGTTGATCCTGGAACAACATTCCAATCAACCAATCAGATTTGAGGGACAAGTTTAGGATTACAACCAGGGTTTGGTGCTTCTACATCTGTGTTATTCCTATCATTTCCCTCTGATTTTAGAGATAATTTATGGATAAGGTTAGGTTTAAGGGTAGGGATATAGCTAGGATAAAAATTTTGGACAGGAATGTTGCTCCAGGATCAACAAAATATGTTGACCCAGGAACGTGTCTAACTCGGCAAAATCAGGACGTGCATCTATATAATACAGTACAGAGCTCATTAAAACATTGTGCTTAAGTGCTCAACATTTGGTTAGGACAGCTCAAGTTTCTGGATTTGCTTTTTGCAAAGGATTTCATATATCTAGTGCAGTGGTCTGGGGTGGTCAGGAAGGAAGCTTTAATCTTTGGGGAATATTGCCGTTTTGGGTTTGGGAGGGTTAAACGGCATTCAGATCCTGCTGACTGCCGGTTTATTTAGACGAGACACAAGTAGGTCATTGATATATCACTAATTAGTGTTCCCCTCACATCCTTGACTTTGTATACAGACCTAGAAAATCCTCAGCGGTTTCAGTGTGCGCTTGGGTGAGCACACTCAAATGAAACCAAAGCAAGGTCAGATTCCCATCATGTTTATTTAGACATGCAGTTTAAGGTAAACTGTTAAACGAAGACGGTCTACTGTAAGTCTTTTGGCGGGGTTTAAAATAAACATATACACTTAAAAGACCAATTGTTACTGTGCATTCCTGGTTGAAATGGATGATGTTGAGTAACTTCATGCCATTGAACTTATTAAACTGGCTTTTTGTTATTTTGTGGACAGTGATGCAAATGCAGTTGAGTGATTTCATGCCGTTCATCTTGTACTAGGAAAACAGTCATCAGCTAACCACAATTCCTGTAATGCTTTGTGGTCTAATTCATTTCTACCTCCCAGTTGGTTCTCCATGACTTTGACCCTCTGGACTAAATTCAAAATCCACAAAGGCACTTTTCTAAAAAGTCTTAATAACCTCATGAAGATTTTGTTTGACAGTTTTACAACACAATGAGCAGTGTGGTGTGATGACCAGGGATAGAGTCTATTGTATTGTAGAGTCAGTGTGATACTGTCTACTGCCTAAGTTGCCTTCTAAGGCTGAAGAATAAGAATTTATAGTTATGTAAACTTGATTTCATTCAGACAACAATTTATAATAAAAAACTTAAAGGGATAGTTCACTCAAATATGAAAATTCGGTCACCATTTACTCAGCCTCATGCGGTTCCAAACCTGTATGATTGACTTTCTTCTGCAGAAAAGTCATACAGGTTTGGAATAACATGAGGGTGAATAAGTAATGACAACTAACCCTTTAGTTTGCATTGCATTCACAGAATTGCCACAAAGGGTGCTATAGCGGGTATTAGTGTTTGTTTGTTTTTCTCAGTAGAGTTTGGTGGTAGCATGTTGCTAGGCTAACAATTAAATGATCACAAAAAAAATCACAAATTTTCAAAACAATAGTTAATTTTAAATTACCTTTCATGTTGATTGAATTGAATTATAAGTATGCTTATGATCATCATTTATCACATTTAGTTTACCATCTTCTGTCATCTTTGTCCACCATTTTTGATGCATTATGCATTGTGTAGATGCCTTTGCCAGGTCTGTAACATGCATTGTCTAAGAATTTGACCAAAATACTTGAAACAGCACTCATGTTGGTATCATGTACTTAGGATGACAGGGCCTTTCACGCTCGAAATAGTTAACCCAAGCAACACGTAGCATGCAACCTGTTTACATAAAAGCTCTAGCACTGTACTAGCGAGTTTATACTGAATGGATACTTCGGTCTTAAAAAGGTAAGAATGCAACAGCCTCTTCTTTGATGCATTTTCTGTGACATTTCCTCGCTGAAAACGCTGAATTTACTGTTCATATAGCCTGTCATAATTCAGGGGCGGAAGCAATATGCAAGTAAACTCTTTTATTGTTGGTCAGAAGACACAGCAAAAACACACGGGTGGGCTGGTGGCGCAGGGACTTGATGGTCAGCGTGGAGGTGAAGACAGGTGACGGTGAATCCAGTGAAGTGAACATCCAACACGACGAACACCACGAAAACACCGAACAGGACACGATCTGGATCTGGAACTGGAACAGGAACTGGAACCGGAAGAGCAGACGACGACAACACACTGAGGACACCAAAACAAAACGATCTGACAGGGAAAGGAGAGTGCGATGAGTTTATATAGCAGAGATGATTGATGGTAGCTGATGAGGGGAATGAGATCAGGTGGAGTGCTGATCAACTGAACGAGCAGCCACGCCCACTCACACACACCCACACACACAAAACAACAAATACACGAGACACGAAGAAACCAGTGAATTCATGAACCGTGACATAGCCTACAATGTGAAGTGTTTCCATGACTGTACAAAGCACGCAAAAATGTACGCGATTGGTTGTCTGTTGCTAAGCATCTAGCTTTAACATTTTAACACCATCGTTTCACACTGTACAAGTTTGGCACCGCAATGGGGGGTAACACTCAAACACGGCGATTTATAACTCTGGGTAAGAAGCGGTGCTAATTTCTACATTTTCTAAATTACAAGACTGAAGACCTCTGATCAAAAGCCTCCTCTGTCAAAAATGAGATAATAATATTGATTGAATGCTCTCCACACATACGTTCATCAAATACTTTATGATGTTTTATTAACAAAGTTCGGGAGGAGCACGTTCAGATAATTAACACAGTTGAGAGCAATCAGCAATGGTAAGAGGTATATACACTCAGCAGTCTCACCTCAATCCATTGACAGTTTTGCAGCATTCCCCCACCACCCCTTCTCCACGCTTCTAGTCCTAAACACTTACATACGGGGGGAGTACTCTGGGTTCGGGCAGAACTTCGAGCTCGGAGCCCTCCCCCCGGACAGCACGCCAAATACGCATTAAACTTTACCCCCTCAAATTGTAAGTGTGAACTCGTGAACACTTCAAACTCACTAAATCCCAGCCTCAGCCCATTCAGAAATGTTGGTACTTGGGTAGAAACCTATACTTTTCTTTACCCAGGGTTAAAAGTTTAGAACGACGATAACCCGGGGTTAAGCACAGTGTGAAAAGCCCTAATGTCTTTGCCCATTTCTCCTACTCTCTTGTTCTTTCTCTGTTTGGACTTATTTCTCTGTCTCTCTCTAAAGTCTGAATGCCATTACATTCTACGCTGGAGACATAGTGTGTGTTAATAAGCTGGGACATCTGGTAACCAGCTTCTTTTCTGATTCATTAACTGACGTAGTTGCAGTGGCCAGAGGGGTTTACGGTAGATATTTGAGGGGAGGTTATGGTGCTAGAGGAGGGGAGGAGAGGAGTGGGGATGGGGTAAACCAGGAGAGACGGGTGTATGTGACGTGAGAAAGACAGTGTGCTGCCTGGGAAATGTATGTGTGTGTGTGTGTGTGTGTGTGTGTGTGTGTCTCAATGGAAAGTCCTCGCAATGATAGGAGTACGTGAATGTGTGTTTGGTCTGTTTGTTAATGACACCTATTTTGAGCTCTAGATCAATTCTTAAAGGATTATCCCAGTTGACAAGTTAAGATCTATCAGATTCTTCAGGATTTGGCTTGTCAGTTTCCACCAAAAGTAATTTAGGCTTTTTTTGTTGTTGTTATTGTTGTTGTTTTTTGTCTCATATATAGATATGCAAGCCGTTTAAAAATAATGTCAACTAGACCTAAATATTATGTATTTGATATTACATATTAAGTAAATATCTCAGCATAAGACTTTAAATTGCTTGTTAATAAATGAGTGTATTAGTGAAGAAAAGAGGATTTGGAAATGTTGCAAGTCTGTCAGGCCTACAGTACTTTAAATGTGTTTTATGCCATACAGAAAGAGAGAATAAACCTGTAAGAAATTGTTGAATAAATGAAGTGTAATGGTAGCCCCAGTAAATAAGATCATCCCATCGCAAGAAAGCCCCTCCCACCGCTGAAGATGATTGAGCAAGAAAAATACGACTTGATGGCACACATTGAAGGATGAAATGGACAATGAAGTTTCCATATGTTGTTTTTACACAGTAATTAGAATCTGTTCTATGCTTTCTCTCTCACACACACACATATATATGAACAAACACTGATTTAAAGGCTTATATCTTGTGTGTTTGTGTGTGTGTGTTGCCTTTATAAGATCTACTGACACGTATGATGTCATTATTCCGGTCAGCTCTTCTGAAGATGCTCCTGTTCTCGGGCCGCCATCATCTGTGGCCTTGGTACTAAACCGATGACATGGCTACAGATCATCCAAACCAAATACCTGCTGCGATCTTTGACCCCGGGAACAGACAGAGGTCGCTTTCTGAGTTCAAGTGTGCCCGTCGCTCTCAGAAAGGCATTAAAATCCGTTTGCAGTTCATTTGAAATATTTGGCCTGCTTTCAATTAATCGCAATCGGTACGATTTCCTGGAAAATATACATAAATTTAAAAAAAAGGGGGAATGCAGAGCTCGCAAACTGCCTCATTTATTGCGATATCACGTCTGTTATTCATCACCATGGCGACCTGCGAGAGAGCCTTGATGCGTCCCACTCACAGATGTGACCGGTTTGTATTCATTGGATATGCAAATGTGTTGATCCAATGCTCATTGTTATTCACTGCCCCTGAGACAAATGAGGTTGATGCTGTTTGTGTATTTGCTGTATGCTTTTAGTCTTGGGAAGGAGAGCGCGAGTGCAATGCGACACAGCTTGCCGAATGCTTCGACAGGGCTGAAAACGAATCCCGTGCAACGGCGGTGTATTTTTCGAGGGTCGCCTCGAAGCAGCTGTGAACGCGCGAGAGAAAGCGAGAGGTAGAGCTTTGGCTCCTCTCTTCTCTAATCTCATCCCCCATGGAGGGAAGCATTGGGCCGTGAACCTGGCTGCGAGCTGATTGGCTGTCGAGGTGATGGGTAGGGGGCTGTCGGTGTGAGGGCCGCAGCTGTTTTGGAAGAGCCTGTGTCGGTATCTGCAGCATGTCTACGTGTGAAGTACAAAAGATGAATCCTATTTCTCAAGAGAGCCCCACATATGTCAAGTATATTGTCCCATTATACCAATTCATTTATCAACCCACTGAATGCCAATTAGATTCACAGGATGGTGCAGGTATACGGCGAGTGGTCGGTGCCAATGCTCTGCCGCAGCTGAGCTCCTCTGGCTGGCTCTCCGTGGCAGGGCTTTCCGGGGCATGGTAACCTTCCTAAAAGGGCAAGCGGCGTACCGGCGGTGACGCCCCGTGCCGAAAACGAGAGAAGGCTTGGAGTTCCCATTTCAGCTCGGCCCCCCCTGATGAAGATGTCAGGGAGAGGGACCCGACCCGTGTGCCAGTGTCTCCACAGCCTGGAGATCAGATGAGATGAGAGGATCGGATGATGAAGCAGCCCGCTGCACGCCTTCAGCTGGGTACGTCCCAGCTGAGGCGAAATGAGAAAGAGGGAAGGGGAGGAAGCTAAATCTGAGAAGTTGGAGAGTGGAAAGAAAACAACAGAAGGGTGGAAGCAGACATTTTGACATCGACATTAACGTGTTTTACTGTGATGGGATGACATCTGGATTGCGTCTAAATCTGGCATTTATTGTGGTGTCAAGATGAATTGTGGTCAGATCATTGAAACCACATCAGAGATCGACTGATATTGTGTGTGTGTGTGTCTGTTTTTTAAATGTCTTTAATTATTGTTCTGTTTCTTATATTAGACACAATCATTCATCACTAGCATCTGTAAATGAACAGTCTGCTTTATAAGACCAAAATTACATCTATCAACAAAGTGTTAATTTTAGCCATTTTGTTGCCAAAATATATTTGCCTGTGGCTTTTCACTTTATTAAAATAATTTCAAATGTAAATTCTTTAGAAACATAAGAAATATTTTTTTCTAACTATCTACAAACCCATAAACTCATATATCTCTTAACTTTTTGGCGTTCAAAGTTTGAAAAATTTGATTGATGAAGATGTAACAGTGTTATAGTAATATTTATATACTATTATAGTGTTTATTAATATTTATTAATATTTTGAATGAGCTTTTATTTTATTTATTCCATTTTCATTGTAATTTTACTTTTAGTCATTTTGTTATTTGCTTGTTATTTGCCCCCCCCCCCAAGTTATGTACAGTTATGTACATAATACAGTTATGACTGTAAAAAAAAAAAAAAAAAACCCTCACGTCAATTCAAAACGACAGCCAGTGATTGAAAAGTAATGATGACTAATTACGATCCCACGTGTCTGATCTGCCCGGCTCCCCGGCAGCGTAACGTCATATTGAAATAGTTCTTATTCCCATGGCTGTGGTTCACATTCTCCATGGCTGTGCTCATGTGCTGATGGATTCAATTAGCTGGGCTATACAAGCGCCTGTGGACGATTTAGTGACCGTTTGTTTGCCTAAAGGGCCTGGTGTTGCCTGGATTTGTACATCCGGTTTTATTTTGCTTGATTAGATTGTGGCGCTGGCTTTTTTGGAGTTGCACAATTTTTACATAGAAGTAGTTTCTCAGAAATGACTTCATGTTTACTTGTTTTTTCTTGATTTATGGAAATGCTGCAATGCACGGCCTGCTAAAATAGGCCAGAGGTTCTAAGCTGGTGTGTTGGTCAAAGAATGTACATCCAAACAAAGTCTTGGAAAAATAGCTAATATTATTTAATGTGTCATTTTTTTTTAATTGGGCATTTTGTTGGTCTGTGAAGTTTATGGTAATATTAATTTTATATTTCATTCATTCATTCATTCATTCATTCAGTGTCAAATCTGGGTCCAGTTAAGAAGTACTGAGTTCGGGTTCATAGGTGACTGTTTTAGAACACTCTTGTTCTCTGTCTTTTAAATGGCTTCCTCAAACAGAGGGTAGAGGAGAAAGATTTCGAGATTTGAGACGACCTGGGACACGCATGCCACGACCACAGCTGGGGTTCATCTTTAGTGATAGCTCTGTGTCCCGTCACTGATGTTGCCTCTTATCATGTGTCTCCTGAGCCCCCCTAAACCTCCCAGACTGCACTTCCAGAGTTCCCAGAGTACAACTGTATTGCTCTGAGGTATTTCTATCAGTGATGTAATGGTGTTGCAGTTATGTATCAGTATCATTTAAGTATTAACTTTGTCATTTGGAGAAATAAAAATAGACACAAATAATTCTTTCTTTCTTTCTTTCTTTCTTTCTTTCTTTCTTTCTTTCTTTCTTTCTTTCTTTCTTTCTTTCTTTCTTTCATTTATTTATTTTCCTTCATATGGAGTTCAGGGCAGTTAATACTTCCTGTGTTCTACATACTTTTTGTGATAGTAAAAAAAAAGTTATCACAACAAGGTTCTCAGTCATATTTTTGATGTTTATATTGGACCTCAAGGACATTTGTTTTCTTAACATGAAATAACTGCTTGCAATGTAAAAAATGTTTTATCTCTCCTTAAATGTTGCCGTCAGTAATTGCGAGGTGATGAAGGTAGTGATGTCATGGGGGTAGAGTTACTGGGACAGTAGCGGGGGAAGGAGAGAAGGTCTCTATCCCACTGTGAGGCCACATTCTTGGCTCTGCATAGGTAAGAGGTGGATGCCATTAGCATTTCTGCTGATAGGAATATCTGCTAAGAACAGCCTCCTGCAGAATCTCTGATGGTCTGAGAGACTTTAAGCCTCATTGTAGACTGATTAGCAGACCAGCGGGAAATCTGTACACTTTATTAGCATTTTCTACGCTGAATTCTGGAATGGATTTAAACGCGCTAAATTTTGTTAAATGAAACAGGAAATACTGTGGTAGCTAAAAGCACAATTAGGCAAAAATATGTATTATAAAATGATTCGGATCTAATTGGTCAATAGTGTATTCAAACTGCAATTTAAGAGTGTTGCAATGTTTTATGTCAGCAATTGTGGTAACAGTTGAAATTAGTCAACATTAATGCGTAAACTAATACTAACTATCAATGAGCATTACATTTGTTATTAATCTTAATATTTTTTTAATCTATGTTAATGTCAATTAATGAAATATTAAACTTATTTTTTTATAAAAAATCTTTTCTAATTTTTTTTTTTTTATATATATTTCTATTTTAGAAAAGCAATATGGCACTAATTTCCATGCTATATTGTGAAAGTAGTCACAGCTAAAGGGACATAACATTCCCAGTATAGCACAGCCTTTCTTACCTTGTAGGTTCCAATTTTTTGGAAATCTGCAGATCTTTCTGTAAAGTTTTGCCATTGCAGTTTTCGTGTGGGCCTGCTTATTAGCAAAGCTGCTTTTCTATCGCAGCTCCAGAGATTTCACCAGGGTCATGACGTGTTTCACATTACAAGGACGTTTTGATGGTAAAGGCAATTCATCAAGCATTACTTTCTGCTCCCAGAAGCCATAACAGCACAGAGCGAAGAGAGGAAAAATGACTTGTTTTTCTTCTTCAGGACTCTTATCAGGATTGGACAATGTAATCCTCATTTTATCTAAACAGATCCATTCTCCTTCCACTTTATTTGCAGGATCAGATGTTCTCAATGTGTTTCAAACGGGAGCTTTCCAAAAGATAGAGGAATTTGGGTCACATTTTATAATAACTCCACTCATGTGCTACTCTAATCTGCAGATTCAAAATAACCCCCTGATGCTGTAATAACCCTTTATCTAATTATGTATGGCTTTTGTTCTTAATATATGTGATAGTTTGAATAAGCACAACTGTAGAAACACATCTGGGCAGGGTTAGCAGGGACAGTTTCCCATCACTGGAAGGACCGAGCAGTGGAGAGAATCAGAGTGACAGAAAAGCATTTAAATGTTTAAAACAACCTATGCATGAACTTCTTTGTTCATAATATGTATGTTGATAAATGTACCTTAAGTGCATCTCCTGCCCTTTTCAGTCACCTGGATCAACAGACCCCTAAACATAACCTTACCCATAAGTTATCCCTAAAATCAGAGGGAAATGATTGGTGAATAAAACTGATGTAGACACCCAAAGCCCTGGTTGTAAGCCTAAACTTGACACAAACTGTAAACTTGTCCCTCAGTTCTGATTGGTTGATTGGAATAACAAAGATGTTGATCCCGGAACATGAATCCCGTTGATCCCGTGTACTTGGTGAAATCACGTTCTCCGCCCTTTTACATGATCGTTTATTAAACATTAGGTCTCATTTGGTAAGATATGAGTGTAGTACTCCCATTTAACACATTTTAACATACTTAAATGTGAAGTGAGTCATTTCTGGTCCATTACCGCCACATTCCCCCGCCATTAGTTGGACAAACAGATAGTCATGCAATTATTTGAGCCACTGGGCTGGTTGGGATGTGTTATTTTAATATTATGTATGATTTTCATATTTAATATAATGTTTTGAATTAACTTTTATTTTTATATTTTCAATTTTAATTTTAGTGTACATTTTAGTCAATTTTGTTATGTGCTTTAGTGGGTTATTTAGCTTTAAGTTATTTTTTACTTTACGTAAAGATTACTTTGTTACTTCAAAGTTTAAACTTAGTTTAAGTTAGTTCAAATTTTCACTGTTTTCTTTCAACTTTATTTCAATTACCAAAAATGATATTTAATAGTTTTAGTTAAAGTCCCCCTGCAGTCAATAATTGTATCCCTTAAAACTCATCTTTGATCACCAAAATAACGTTTAATCGTTTTTTCCTTGAAAAAAAATGTCTTTATGTCATTCAAATTGCTTGAATGTATACACCCTTGCCTAATTTATGAATATGCAAACTACCCCCGCCTCCAATCACTCACACCAGCTCAGAGATCCACCCATTGACGATCACACATTGCCGTGATTGGTTACAAGGTAGTTTGTGAGAAACACCAATGATTTCAATAAGCATTTTTGAGACAGTTTTTTTTTTCACTGCAGTTTTAAGGAGAAAATACTCAGCAATGGTGTTGGCTTATGAATTTGCACATCTTAAAGCATACTAAAAACACCACATAGACATTTAAACAACATTAAAAACTTGATTTTCACCACAGGGGGACTTGAACAATAACAACACTGTCAGACAAATAGAGTAATGTTTTGATAGCACTTCAAAGTCACTTTCATAGCCTATACTTGTTTTTGAATATTTTTAATGCAATAGAACAAATTCGTATTAAAACAAATTTTCAGCAGACTTTCCCCTAAAATCGCTGGAATGTAATGTCTGTTTTTTATGAACTGTTATATTGAGGGGAACTTCAAAAGTGAAGTTGTGAAGTGCATTTAGCTGAATGTGGGAACATATGTATATATATATACACTGCATGTGTGCATGTGTTTTCCATGCTTTGCACATGGCGTCTTGTGCAAACATCAGCAATGTGCATCATACTGACCATGCAAAATTACCATGAAGAGTAAGTCATCCCTTCTTTGACCTTTGCTCTTTTTTTTTCTTCTCTTGCACATGTTAGGGAATTTAACAACTATTGCCACTCTGAAAATTCAGTTCATTCTGTTTCTCTCCTTTTTCAGGACCTCCCAGAAGTTTCCACAAATCTGTCACCTTATGTCCCCCAATACTCTGTAAGAATTGTTTGTTTATCCAAAAACAAATTTCATAAACTCTTTTAGCAAGGGTGAACATATCAGGGACACTCTCTCAGAACAGATTAGCTGTCAGCAATGATAAAGGTGAAGTGTGTAATTGCAGTGCTTCTACTGCAAATAATACAAAAAATAGTTTTAAAAAAGGTTTCCCAAACACTCCCGCTATTTGACATTGGTTGAACAGCCAATGTTTCATTAAACTGGGGTGCGTTTCCCATACAGCGGCGTAACTCTCTGCTTCTCTACCACAGTACGATATTGAAGAAATCAACTAGCAAGTCGCGACTGTTTCCCGAAACCATATTGTTGCAAATTGGTCGTTCAACCACGTTGGTTAATGATGTCACGCAGGTAGTGGAGTAATAACTTCTTTTAATGAATCTGTTTGAGATCGAATTAATGCTAGATGTCTTGCTATAAATTACAGAAATGTCATCTGAGGACTATCTCATATTTTTCTCAGTTATTTGCTTTATTTCCAGATTCAGTCATAGGCTCGTTCTTACATTTGCTTTGCTTTGCTTTGCTTACGGTGATTTAAATCTGTTGACAAACTAAAAGGCGTAAAGGACATTTGTATGTCTTCTAAATAAAATATACTGATTGTACTGAATGTCATCTTGCTTATTTGGCTCAAGATAAGGATTTATTAAAGGAGTAGTTCACTTTAAAATGAAAATTAGCCCATGATTTACTCACCCTCAAGCCATCTTAGGTGTAGGTTAGGGTTAGGGTTAGGGTTAGATGGATGGATGCACGTTTTTGAGCTTCAGTCTGTTGGTTGCAATCCACTGCCATTATAAAACTTGGAAAAGCCAGGATATTTTTTAATATAACTGTGATTGTATTCCTCTGAAAGAAGAAAGTCATATACAACAAAGATGGCTTGAGGGTGAGTAAATCATAGGCTGATTTTAATTTTTAAAGTGGATTAATCGTTTAAGTCCACATGTTATAAAAACAAGAAACTATGCTTCTAACCACAGCTCGAGAGCTGTCGATCCAACCACACAACTTTGCGATGCTGTTTGCGAATGTTCGTTGGAACTATGGTTTCGGGAAACACCGACTTGTTGAACTATGTTGATAACGACGGAACTTGCGACCAGTTGGCTATAACGACGCTTTTGGGAAACGCACTCCTGATTGGTCCAGTCCCATCTGGTAATTAATTTTAAAAGGAATTACTATTTTTGATTTAGAAAGGAAGCATTACATTGATAAAAAGTGACAATTTCTATTCTATAAATGCTGCCCTTTTGAAATTTTCATTCATCAAAGAATCCTATCACGGTTTTCACAAATATTTTAAGCAGCAAAACGGAAATACTTTAAGTGTTACCAAGGTTTCTCTAGCACCAGATCAGCATGATTTCTGAAGGAAATTTTTTTTAGTGTTTTATATATTCAAATATAAAACACTAATTTTAAGTTGTAATAAAATTTCACAATATAGAATACTGTTTTGACTATTTTGTGTCAATGAGCATAAGACACTTTTAAAAACATTAAAAAGAAAATCTTACAATCACCAAACTTTTGAATGCCAGTAGATGCCGTTACTACATCATTATGCAGGAAACATCACCTTTAAGATGTAAAATAGAAAATCCTGTATAACCAAGAGTGATGCAGCTGGCTGGTCATTCATTGCCTTTCATTATCAAAAACAGAGTAAGGGAGAGAGACAAGTCTCTCTTTCACACTTATTAAAGGGTCTCTGTGGATTATTCCCTATGGAGGAAGTAGAGAGTGGCTGTATCTATTGATAGGTACTGAAAGAAATGCACACCCAAACTGTGAGTCTCAGAGCAAAAAATAAATAAATAAAAATAGTGACACACAAATGTAGTTAAAGAAACTTGATGATGTCCCAGGCCTCACACTGTGCTCCTTATCCACAGCACATGTGCACTTGCTATTATCACTCAGAGGGGAATTGTGTGTGAGGCATCCTGAGACTCACACATTTAATAAGGCCATGCGTGTGTGTGTGTGTGTGTGTGTGTGTGTGTGTGTGTGTGTGTGTGTGTGTGTGCGTGTGCGTAATAATATGCTTTGTCATGGTCATAAGGCTCTTGAAGTGAAAAAGGATTTGTCAAGATAGGCTTGATAGATTGTCAGACAGACTTCACTCGCGCTATGTGAGCTTCCACAAAGCTTTTAAGAACCACTACTTTATTTGTGTACTTTTTGTGCTGTAAGACATTACCAACTGTCCATAAACCCATTGCATTCCTCCATAATTGCTTCCATGACCTATAAATCTAAAGTTTATGTATGAACAAATGTAAACACTTTGTGTGAAGTCAACCATAGAACTTGAAAAATCTTTTTGAAAAGTGATTTTTATTGCTAGCCTTCAAGTGCTGTTTAAATTGACTTCCTCATTGTTTCAAAAAAATAGTCTGTATGTGCCTAAATAAAAATGGTCATTTCAATAGTTTATTCACTCTTCAAATTCTTTTTGTTTGACCAAATAAAATCCTAGGCAGATTTGATCTCTGTTTTACTATACAAAAAAACATGTCTTTTTCAGAAAGGTTATTCAGTATTGTAACCTTTTTTTTTTCTCTTTAAGGTCAACAAAATTAATTAGTTAATGCTTAGTTAATTTAGGCTATGTAATTTCAAATATAAAATATAAGAATGTTTAACTGCATTACATTGTTTTATTTGTTTGTTTATGAATTAGATTAATACAATAAATTAGACCCAAAAAAAGAACATTAAAATCTGGTCAAGTAACGTTCCTCAGTTATACTTTTTTGAGGTATTCAATGTGTTTTGGGGCGTCAAACAGAAAATATGACGGTTAATACATGTGTTGTTCATCATTTTCCATTGTCCAGACAGAGTCTGGAGACGAGCTCGTCGAAGTATCCGCTGTCCGGCGCTCTCTGCGCGGTCACGCCCCGGCAGCGCGCCCGCGCTCACTTCAAAAGCTTCCTTTTTACTCAGAGCGGCGTGACGTCATGAAGCGCGAGGCGCTCTCGAGCAGATGAGATGAGGGTGCGCAACAGGCGAGCGCACATCGCGAGCTCACAACTACAATGACAACTTCCTGATGTATTAACAAAAAGTTTATTTGAATTCTTTGCACTTTTGTTTTAAGTCAGCATTGGCTCTCTTCTGTATCTCTTCTGTATTCTGTGTGTGGTGCTATGACTGATGACGAGATGATTTCATCACAACTCACTAGAGATTTTCTGAGGTGGAAATTTGTAGTTTGGACCCTGTGGAACCTGCTGATTCGGTGTGACTGCTACAATCTGGATGTGGAGCATCCTTTAGTTTTTAATGGACCCAATGGATCATTATTCGGATACTCTGTTCTGCTTCACCAGCATGCTGAGAACACACGGTAAGTGATTTAAACATGCATGAGAAGTTTTGATGTTTTCAGTAAAGGGTGACTGAGACAGTTTGAGAAATAAACTAATAGCCTGATTTTCAGCTTGTTTTTGTTTATTTCTCACTAGTAGGTTATGTTTTCTATTTAATGTCAAGTACTTAAGTTGAATAAATTATTTATAGTGAATCATTTAAAATAATTGTGAATAATTATGGAATTTACATTTGCACTCAACATTAAACTTCGGCTAGCATATGTTTAATACGTTTGTCCAGTCACTGTTACTCAGTAGCTGTCTAGTTTTTAATTCAAAGTCATATCCTGAAATGATGAACTAACCAAGATATGCCTAGTGGAATACTGTGAAAGGTATCACATGTTGCAGAAGAACTGTATATCTCACATGAGCATATCTGTGACAGTTTTTTTTTGTCCCAAGCCCTGGTTAATATCTGACCCTGAATTCATATTTGTACAATGCGAATTATCTGTAATTATCTGCTTTTTTTGACCAATTAGTAATTCAGAGACTATATGAAATATTTGTACTTACATTCTTGTCACACTGCAGGATTTTTTATAATGAATCATTCCTTATAAAATCTTGATGTTGGTTACAAATAGTCACAAAAGACACTTTATGCTTAAACTATCCAGCTACAAGTGGTAGACTGTATTCATTGTCATATTTATTGTTAAGGCTGATAGTTGGAGCGCCTGTGGCTGATTCCAGCTTTTATCCTCATACCAAAAATCCTGGAGCCATCTACAACTGCAGTGTGTTGACCTCCCAATGTGAGCAGCTCCATGTTGGTAGGTCTTCCCTCTCTTACCTTCAGAAGTTCAGCTTTTCTTGATTGTTGTATTTTTGTGAATGGCAGAGGTTCTTTTTAAATAATGTTCTTGTTGAAGTTGATGTGGGGTCCAAAAGTTTACCAAAGCTTCACAATCCCATTTAAACCCAGAAAAACAAGTTTTAGGATTTATTTTCCAGATATTTTTGCTTCAATTGAAGCACAAGATTCCTTTTGAATCGTTCTCAAATCATGTTGGAGAACATGGTCATCATGTTTTGTTCATGTCAGCTGATCTAAAGTAATTAAAGCAAAAGGTGGACGAACCAAATTACAAAACCAAAGGCATTCTGAAATTTTATTACTCTCATAATATAATAAAAACATGCACAATATAAGCATTTCCACTTGTAGTCTCAGACAATAAATAAATCATTTAATGACATTTTATAATATTTGAATGTACTTGAACATTTTAACAATGCTCATGGGGTTTTTTCCTCTTCTTTGTCCTTCTGTTTGTTGTAGACTAACTCAGAACAATTGAGCATTTCCATTTGACAACGTTAAACTGTTTAGACTTCACACTTCTGAATTCGCTCTGACTGAACTCGTGTGCTTACTAGACTCCTGGCTGTGAAAACGTCCTGTGAATGAATTCCCCATGAGGGTTAACCAGACTTTGGAGAGTTTCCTCCTGTCAGGAAGAGGATGCTTATACTCCCTCCCCGAAACAAGGGATGGGGGGGGGGGGGAGTCATCTTTGTAGGTCAAGCTGCAAGATGTATATATCATGCAAATAAAATGCCATTAAACAAATTATTTCTAAGCCATTCTGGGCTGGAGTACAACCAAGTTTCATAATTGCGTTCAGATGATGTGTCTGAAAAGGCTTCATTATTAGTGGCATTTGCTAAGATGAGTATCACTATTTTTATTGCTCATACTTGAACAAGTATGAACAACCCTTAAGTATCAAATTTAGCATGTAATCTACATTAAACTCTTTGTTCTTTAACATGAATCTATTTATTGAGGAGTCCCCTGTTTCCCCCGGTGAACGATAAAATGGCTACATAATAGACTTGCATTGAGAGCCATATTTAGGGACCAGATCTGGCTTTCTTTTTTTCTTTTTCTTTTTTTACTTTAGCCCAGTATGCAACCCCCTATCAACCACAGCCTAAAACCGATCAAAATACCTTAGCTACCACATGCACATGCCCTGGCAACCATCAACAAGACCACATTGTGAAAACCACACACATTTTCCTCAAATGTCAACTACTCACATTTTTTCCTCTGAAAATTTTAAGCTCTAGTTAACAATCTTAAAGGCCTGTCCACACTAAGAATGATTACTATAAATATAACTATTATGATAACTATATTAGTGTCCAACGCACTATATTAGTGTCCAAACCAGTCGTCTGCCACTTTATATGCTCAAGCTCTATAAAGTGGGATGGATTCTGATTGGCTCAGCTGTCAATGTTTTTATTGTTCATTAAATGGAAAGAAAAATCATTCTGAAAGTGATTCCAATAATATTGTTTCTCTGTGCTGTCCTGTATATATATATATATATATATAGAATGATTTTTAGAACTTTATCGTTATCTTTGGTTATCCTTCTATCGTCCTTGGTGTAAATGGGCCTTGATGGTAGAATTAACAGTTTAATATGGTTTGTAATAACAAGAGTTCATAAGTGCAAAGCTGATGCTCAGAAACACACAATACTTTCTTTTACATCAATACTTTCAAAGCTATTTATTGCCTTTTTATGGTAAGTTTCACAACAAGCTTCTCATCCTGTGTTGGTGTGTGAACCAGAGGTGTGAATTTGGTGTTTGCTTAATTTGTACTGCATGTCTTAACATCTCTGCGTCTCTAACATGTTGTACAATTTCTTGAAAGTAAACGGTTTGGATTGATTGTATATTAATTTGGGCACATTGTACTGAATGATTTCAGGAGATGTACAGCACTGTGGAAAACACTGTTTGGCAGAGAATGATAACCAGTGGCTGGGTGTAAGTCTGTCCCGGCAGCCCTCAAAAGGCCATGTTTTGGTATGTCTTTTAGTCTAACTGTCAATGCATACATTCTTAATTGTGCTACCTTGAGAGTAAATGCATAACTATGATTCATAATTTTAAATGGAAAATCTCCTGTTTACGTCTAAGGTTCATAGAGAAGGTGCAAAATGTTCATAAACTAAATTGTTTTGGAGCAACCAATACAATTATTGGTGGACCTTAGTCTTATTCCTTAGTGTCTTAATGTATATTATAGTTTGCTTTGTCTGTTGTTGTTATATTGATGTTGTAGGAAGATTTATAAGGCAACCTTGAGTGTCATGAAAGGCACCAATAAATTAGAAATGAATGAATGAATGACCATATGTAATATGTATGATGAGTAAATGGGTGTTTACTCTATGCTGGTTTAAATTTAGGCATGTGGACATCGGTGGAAGAATATCTACTACTCTAGTAAAGACAATCAGAACAAGCTTCCGCATGGTATTTGCTTCAGATTCAGCCCAGACTTGAAACGCGTCACTCCTATTATCCCCTGCTATAAAGGTACACATTTCAATTACTGCTGTGTTGTTTTTATTGTTGTTCACAGGTTCAAACACAGCAGAATTACTTTATAGCACCATTTGAAGCTCCTTAGTGTCAAGTGAGCACCAATTTTCTCAAGGTTTTTTCTCTCTCTTTTTAGACCATCAAAGGAAGTTTGGTGATGGCTACGGATCATGCCAAGCAGGAATATCAAACTTATTCACAGAGGTATTCAGAGCTTCTATGGCATTTTGATTGAGCTGTGATTGAATTCAGTTGATTTGGTAATGATGTATTGTGTTTGTAGGACCTGATGATCATGGGAGCTCCTGGTACCTCATACTGGACAGGATCCGTTCTTGTCATCAACACTACAAGCAACATGTCAGCTGCTTATGTGGATGATGACAGTGCAGTTCTCTATGGAAGTTATTTAGGTGAGTTCTCAAGCTGCTAATGTTGTTTGCTTTGTTTCAAATCATAGTAAGCAACATTATGAGGCATTATAAATACAAAAGACTGTAGGCAACCTAATTGACCCTTCGCTAAGCCACGCCCAAAAACCGCCACAGGCCAATCGTGGCTTAGCAACCGTAACTAGGCGCGGGAGGTCTGGCAAGCTTTCGAGCGAGGGAAACATGCCGAAGCGTTGTGCGTATGGATTATGCAAATCTGATACCCGGTATCCTAAAAGTTTGGACGGGGTGGTGGATTTTGTTCCCTTCCCGAAACCTAAAACCCAAGGGGAGAAATGCCAGGCGTCATCTCATTTATAGCGTTTTTAACAATGTAGATTGTTCCAAAGCAGCTTTACATTGATAATAGGAAATTAAAAGTAAAGTGTTTTGGCTTTATAGCAGCTCTAGAATAAAGTTATTGTCCAGCTCGTGGATCAAGCAGTGTGATTAAAGGCAAGACGGAGGCTCACTGACATAACTTAACGTTACTTAAAAATATATTTCAGCATTTTGTTAATCGACGGCCAAACCGTTACCCCAATCCGATCGCGACTCTCCCGGTGTTAGTTCTAGTAAAAGTAAAAGGTAGTTAGTAAAAGGAGGGAACATCACAGGGCTTGCCGGAGATCTCCAAGGAAAAGGTTGGTATGCAAACTTAATCAGTTCATAACAGTAAGTTAGTCCGACGTGTGAGCAGTAACGTTAGCCTGGCGCGCTAAAAATATAAGCGGGAGAATGTTATCATTGCAAAGTGGTCAGGCTAATGTCTTGTGTTTATTCCACAATACATATGGATAAGCTGTTTGTTTTATAAATATTAGAATATTTTCAAATTTCACTTACCCTGCTGGGCATGCACATAGCTGTTCCTCAAATTTGTGTGTTTCCCATTTGAATGGTCAGCATATGAGGCGGTTGCTGCTTGAAATTATTCTCTAATCGTTTGCATATTATGTCGTGGATATAGCCCTCGAATGCATACTGCAGTATTGCACTCTCATATTTTCACCTGTTTGCCAAAAATGACTAATTATCTCCTTAGGAATGTCTGAAACCAGTGCATACATACTGTAATAGACGTGCCAGGCGCAAAAGCTTGACAGGCGTAGCAACAGTAACTAAGGAGGGCGGGGCTTAGCGAAGGGTCAATTGTCCTGCCTCATAAGATACTTATGATACGACTGAGCCTGGGTTTCCCAAGGTTTTTTTCTCCATTCTGTCACCTGATGGAGTTTTGGTTCCTTGCACTGTTGCCTTGGCTTTTGGCTTGCTTAGTTGGGGACATTTAATATTCAACAATATTATTGATCTGCCTTACTTAAGGTGGATGATGACGCAATTTCCTTCTAGAAACAAACTTTGTTGTATTATTTTCATGTTATCACTGTGAAGCTGCTTTGATACAATCTGTATTATAAAAAGCGCTATATAAATAAAGGTGACTTGACTTGACTTAATTTTATTCAAATTCTAAGGCCGCGTGTATCTTTTAGCTCAGATCGGTCATTTATGAGGTTCCATGATGGCTAGGAAGTTGCCTATGAAGGCAGTACACAGCAAGCCAACTTACTAGGTTTTGTAACAGAGCTATGGCCTGTAATGATATATCTATGAAATTGCTAAGAAATAAGTGCTTTCTATTTTTGGGGTTAAGGGATACAGTGATCTGATTTTAATAAAATGTTTAAAATTAAAGATAAACATTCTCCAGTGATCATCAGTCTTAAGACTTGCAGCAGGAAACTTGCTGTTAGGAGGCATAACGTCTTTCTATATGAACAGGAAACAGACACTGTTGCACAATTCAGGAGCATCAAAATGTTGCAAAATATGATACGGTTACTAGGCTAACGTGTCACTTTGTTTTTCGTCTCTTGGCAACCGGCCCATACTTTGTAAACAAACTTACATTTCAGCAATGCCTCATTTTAGTCATTGTTTTTGCTTTATGTACATGTGATTTCTTTGGTTCATCTCCTAAAGTAAAGTAGTCAAAGTCAAGTCGTATTTATTTGTATAGTGCTTTTCTCAATACGCATGGTTTCAAGCTTTACAGAAAATCATGATGTTATTATAAATAATATATTGTTTATAATGCCGTATAGTCACATTTAGTACAGGGTTCCTGGTGTCATGGAAAACATGGAAAATCAATTTCCAAGCCTGAAAAGAAAAGACTATTGCGAATATAAATTTGATATATTTGTTTTTTATCTGCTAGAAATAGTTTTTTGTGGATACAATATGATGTTTTAAAATCAGTATCCAGTTATCACAAGCATTGTAATATCTAAATTAAGTGTTTTTTTCAAGCCACAAAAAAATATTTAAAACCACTTATTCATGCTTCAAAAGTAATTTATGGTTAGTTTAGGAAGATATAGCTTCTTTAAAAAAAATTTTTTTAATTCTTTTTACAATGTTTGTGCAGACTCTGAATGGCCTGTTTGAATGTTTACCTTTTCTTCCCATCAGGTTATGCTGTTGGTGCCGGACACTTTCTAGATCCTCAAAGTACTGAGATAGTGGGTGGTGCTCCCCAGCATGAACAGACTGGTAAAGTAAGGGTTAACATCACCACCACCACCACCACCACCATGATCATCTTCACCTATCTGATTATTAGCACAGACCCAAGTTTTTGGAGTAGCTTAGTATTAAAGTTCTCTAGTTTGGTTAGACATGCAGGCTTTTGCACACTTTTGAATACCCCATACTGAATATCAGAGATTCCAGGTGGCTGTGTATAAAATGGTTTTAGATATGAAACCCTCTTGACATCTGCTCTGTGAGGCAGTTGTGAACGGTAAATCAGTTAAACTAAACTCGTCTTCCATCTGTGCGGAAGAGGAAGTACGTTTTTTTTTTAAAAAGATGTGCTGAGTTTGCAGTGTTTATGAGTTTTGTCTGGTATCTAATGATTTTACCAAAGAAACCGAGACTGGAAAAGGAGTTGGGGACCTACCATGTATATTTGTGATAAAACTATACGGAAATGTAACATTCGCCAGAATATACAATCCATTGTTATGCTGCTGTTGTTATAGTTCCCATTTCCCATACTCCTGTGTTTTCTTTTACTCCAGGCCTACATATTCAGGATTGAGGGCAACACTTTGAAAATTGTTAATGTAACCAAGGGCAAGAAGGTAAGAAATTTCAAGAATTTTAAGTGCTCCTAAGGGATGTTCTTGCTGAATGATCACAATGGGGGATGTTTGTTCCTGTTTACAGCTCGGCTCTTATTATGGAGCTAGTGTATGTGCTGTCGACCTGAACGCAGACGGACTGTCCGATCTGTTGGTGGGGGCTCCTATGTTCAGCTCAGTGAGGGAGGAGGGACGTGTGCATGTCTACATAAACCTGGGAGAGGTGAGGCAGCGATATGTAAATATATATAAATTAGCATAAGTTAAGGGCAGTACAGCAAATACTACTGTCAGAGTGCAGTGCAGGCAGAAGAAGAAGATGAGGAGTCAAAAGTTCCAATGCAAAACGTTTACTTATAATATAACTCAAACTGGTACAGAAAGGCAGAAGGTTCACACACACCAAATACAACGGAGGAACTTAAATACTAACACAGATGAACACTGATTAACAGAACACAGGTGATGTAGATGATGATGATGATTAACTAAAACCAGGTGACACAGATGAACTGATAATGATGATTACAAATGACATGAAGACAGGCAGACAAGTCCAATGAAAACAAACTAAACAGAACACAACTGTGACAACTTCACTGCAAAAACAAAATTTCTTCCTTAGTATTTTCGACTTATTTTTCAGTAGAAAAATATCTACACATTCTTAAATCAAGATAAATTTACATGAGAAGCAAAATTATTTTTTTAAAATTACAAAATTACTAGGTGTTAAAGGGGCTACTGTATGTGTAGGTTTTTACTTTAAAAAAATCTTTAAGATAGAGTTTTCATTTGTACATTTATGAGCCAACCATAATGTAATAGAAAGAATGACACCTTGACTGTCCACCACGGTTGCCTCTATCAGCCTGTAGGCTCAATTGTGTGTGGAGGAGTCGGGTCCGAATTGGCGCGAAAATTCACAAAATGTGACGTCATGCGCGTTCTCGTCTACTTGGGCTTACATCCGTACGGCAGCCATTAGTAAGCAGCGACAATATGGTCTGTCAAACAATAATCTTACAGTACTGTAACTTTTCTTACCTCTGTAAACATGCTGGTGAATCTCGATGAGCCGTCTGTGGTTGCTGCGGCAACTCTCTGGTTGCTGTGGTCGTGCTCGTACGAGCGTGCGCACCGAGAACGAGCATGAGACTGGCTGCAGTTTCTCTAACGGCCACTGGTGTCAGTAACGGTTAGAAATTTCAGAACTTACGCAATGCTCCTTTAAGTCTTGTTTCCTGAAAAATGGATCTTTCAATGAAGTGACTTTATGCTTAAAAATAGAAAAAAATATCTACCAGTGGGCTAGGAAAAATAAACTTAACGTATTTTTTTTGTAATTTATATATATTTCTCTATAAGTTTATACTAGCAGATATTTTTTCTCGTTTTAAGTGTAAATTCACATAATTTTGATTTAATTTAAATTTTTTAGAAAACAAGATGTAATATCTTATGTAATTTTGTTTCTCAAGAAGTTGTATCTTGATTTTAAGTGTGTTTAGATATTTGTACTGGAATGAAAAATACTTTTTTTTTTTTTTTGTAGTACAGGTGCATACTTTTCAGTTAATTTTTTTAATTATTTTTTCTAGGTTTTATGAGATTCACCCATATATTCTATATATAACTATTGTTAATTTAAGGATGTCAGAAGTCTTTGAGCTCCATTGTAATGCATGTGAGAAAATTACACATCTACATATTTTGAGCTGTCTTATCTTATTGTGTTCTGTGTAAAGGATGTATTCTGGCTTTGATCGTGACCACCTAGACCATACCAAAAGAACAGGTTAAAAATAAAAAAGGTCAAAAATTAACAACCACTAAAAAGCACCATGCTTTTAAGACTTCAAAAATGACTGCTTGACTGTCACCATTTGCTGCATTGTTTTTCTTCAATACTTAAGACCTCAAAGAGTAGTTTGCAAGTACAAAAATAATGCTTTGCACAAAAACAGTTTGGTCAACAGGTTTATTTAATGAACAGCAGGTCTCAGTCTGTAGGAAAAGTGTAAAACTAGTGCATTTCATTAAATTTACATAGTGTAGTGTACAAAGTTGAGAGAATTTATTTATGATGAATTACAATCTAAACAATGATATACTAATAAATTACAGAAAGATGTCAGATTATTGCACTGATAATTGTGCATTTGCTTCTAACAATTAATATCATGCTTCTCATAGGCGGAGGGTGAACCAACTCCAGGTTAAGGCTAAGGAGATGCGCTTCTCCTTTAAAAACACATTTAAATTTCCTTGAAATACTTTAAAGTGTCACTGCACAACCTACACATTCCAGCATAAACACTCCCAATAAATATTTGTTATTAAAGTGTCTACATTTACAAGCCACTGTTAGTTTTAACACAAAAGCAAATATACTGTATGCATGCAGTGTGCAGAACTCAGAACTTTTTGTGTAGTGCAAACTTAAATACCTCTGATTGGCCATTGCTTCAAGAAATCAACAGATGTGTTTGTGATTGTCTACATTGCTCAATGCTTCAAAAGCATGTTCTCCAGAGCGCAAACACAGATACACACTGGGTTGTTTGCCAAATTTGTTTCACCAATATACTATTATTATCCTAGACCAGCAGTTATGGGCAACTTTTCCCTCTAAAAGCAGCTAGTCTCAAGTCCGTGGCCAGGGGAAGTCTTACACACACTACGACTATGATGCTGCTCTTAACAATATCCTTAGTGTCTTTGTGTTTCTTTCTCAGGCTAAATTGAGAGAGGCAGACTTTGAGTTAGTCGGCAGCGACTCTTATGCAGCACGATTTGGAGAAACCATTATAAACCTTGGTGATATTGACGATGATGGATATCCAGGTATGGTATGTCTAATACATCAATGTTTGAGTATGGAACCTTTATAAACCTTCACAGTTTGTACGTTTCTTATGCTGAGTTGCTTTATTTGACTAGCCAAGTGTCCTAAAAATATAATATATTATGCTTTGCTGTATTTTAAAATGGCACCTATGGGTGTTTGTTTGTTCCTCAAGTAAGGTTTGATGGTAAAGCAATTTTTTTTTTACGTCCTCATTCTGTGAAACTTTACATTGAAAAGCCTGTCAGCCATTAATGAAATCCCATCTTCTTGAGTTGTTTCATTGTCAGATATCAGTTAATCTCTGACTCAAATTTGACTCAAAGTTGAGATGAGTGGTTGGTGTGGTTTAAGAAACGGAACTTGGTTAGGAACATAGTCATGCAGTTACGATTAAGCACCACAGAAAAACCACTGTTGAAAGAGTGAAACATGCTTACACAACAACTAGTTTGCCAGTGCATCAGCATAAATAATTCATTTTCACAACAAAATGATTTATATAAATAATGTTTTCATGGTTAGAAACTCTTAATGGCATATTTAAATTTGCTCTGCTTTGAAACTTATTACCTACATAGGCAGCAGATATTCTGTGATATTCTATTAAACCTAAAAATATACAGCACACAAAATATTGGGTATTTTTAATGAATTAAATTACACTACTTTTGCACGTATTTGTAATGATTACTCTCACATTGTGAATGAATGTTTTACTGAGCCTGCACTGCATTATGGGAATACCTTTTCTTTGAAGTATAATGCAATGCTACATTAGAATTTGCCCAAAAGTTGGTACTCTACCGCTCAAAACCTTATTACAAAAACATGTAAAAAAAAACATTTTACCCCAAACGTTCAATCTTATAAGTTGCATATCTATGCTGCATAGCTTTTGGAACAGTCTTTGTTTCGATAGTGCCTATATGATGTCTTAAAATGTGTGTCTTGTTAGACTGCTCACTATGTTTTGGAACAAAGCTAATGCAATACCTGTGTTTCAGATGTGGCCATTGGAGCCCCTCAGGAGGACGATCTGCATGGTGCTATATATATCTACAATGGGAGGAGAAGTGGTATTGCACAAAGTTTCTCTCAAGTACGTTCTCCATCTGCTGTTTATACTGATATTAAAGGCGGGAAAAGTTAGACCTGAGCAGTTGTCCCCATCCTGTGCGAACTTCCCTATTGTTTAGAGTCTTTCATGTTCTCTCTGTCTACACTGGAGTACTAAGAGGAAAGCGTCCAGTCTAATTGCTGTAATTTCCTGAAATCCCTCTCTCTATAGCTTCAAGAAGTGATCAGGGCTTGACAAATCAAAATCATGAGAGTCCAGTTATAAACGAATGTTTAGGAAGAGCTTCATCTAATTATATTAACTTCAGGCTAAAATGATTATATGCAGGATGTTTTTTAGTGATTAGCTTATTACAATACTGTGGTTTTCCAGTTATTGTAGAGCATGGCACAAGCATGGGTTTGATTTCCATGTAACACAAACTGATACCTTGTCAGTTTGTGTGTCTGAAAAGCGAAAAAGTAAGGCATAATGTGAAGTCATCCGGTCATTATTGCAAAATAAACTGACTGATCAATCAGAATCAATCATTCCAGAGAACTAAATGTTAATTAAAGGCATCTAAATGTGCCAACCACAATGCACGAATAAATAAGAGACTGCTTACATCGCTCATGTTACCATTATTCCATCAACCCCACTTTAATTTACAGTACGTCTTCACTAGATTTGTGTAGCTGTCCATTATAAATCAAGTCGCCAAATCAGTTTACCTTCATCCCATTTATGAAATGAATGTAAAACTGGTCATGAATAGGATCATTTGCATGTCTCTTGGAGTACAGTACAACTCCATTGGCATTTATGATGTAAAATCCTGAATCTAAATATCTTCTGAATGCTGTCTTTGTGCTTTCTTCATTGCAGAGAATAACGGGCTCTTTGTTGGGCAACGACCTCAAGATGTTTGGCCAATCAGTGTCTGGAGGAGTTGATATTGATAGCAACAATTACCCAGGTAACACTTTTAACACAACAACATGAATAGGATATGATTCCTCTGTGAATAAGATGAAACCTACACTATACGCTTAAAAGAAATTAATACTTTTGTTCAGCAAGGATGTATTAAATTGTTCAAAAGTGACAGTGAAGACATTTATAAAGTTACAAAAGTTCATTAAAGAATCCTGAATTTTTTTATCACAGTTTCCACAATAATATTAAGCATCACAGCTGTTTTCAAAATTGATAAAAAAATAATAAATGTTTCTTGAGCAACAAATCATCATATTAGAATGATTTCTGAAGAATCGTGTGACACTGAAGACTGGAGTAATGATGCTGAAAATTCAGCTTTGCACCACAGGAATAAATTACAATTTAAACAGTTATTTTAAACTGTAATAATATTTCATATTATTACTGTTTTTTACTGTCTATAAATGCAGTTTACATTAAAAAAAATCTTTAAAAAACCCAAACTTTTGAAGAGGAATGTACATGTCTGCTGTTAGCTATTATTATTTTTTTAACAAGTCATTAGTGAGTAAAAGAGAATGATGTCACTCCCTTGCCTTGCCTAGTTGTTCAGTTCTGTTCTCACACTTCTGTCACTTCTGTAAAAAAACAAAATGCATGCACAAATGAAGAGCAGCAAGCATATGTAGCTGCATGGCCAAAATATAACACCTCATGTTTGCAGAGCAGCTTTTTTTTATCTAATATGTTGTGGGTGTTAACTGTGTTAACAGTGTTTCTTGAAAATGTTGAAGATGCAATCCTATGATTCGTTGTTTTTGTTTTGTTTTAAAGGTCGTCAGGTAGTCAGATGTGTCTAAACTTCCTGTTCTCAGACTTTTATTTCCTTTCTTGAAATAAATAATTTTTTGAAGCCAGAAAAATATGCAAAGTACTAGAATGGACAGTACTACATACTGTTTTGAATGAAAGTATTATGTATACTGTGCACAGTAAGTGCACGAACCATAAAATAAAGTGCAATCACATTTTCTTTATGAGCGAAATACCATAATTACCTTCTACATTTTCGAACGTGTGCAGTAGGCAACCAGAGCACAGTGTGTGGACTACTGTATCCCACATTACAGTGGTCGACGTGCCAAAAGTTAAGAAATTTTGTAACAGAAAATTGGATTAAAAATGCAAAATAACCTAATTTATTTATAACTGAACAGCACTCCCTGTGTAAAGCAGTGTTGCAATTGTGGCCTTGTAGACATGTTTAATTTTTTTAAGAATATCAGAGCACCAGTGAGTAATGAATGTGCTAAAGAATAACCAAGTCATGTGTGGTTTATGGGAATTTTTATGTTCTCATCCAGATGTTGCAGTGGGAGCTTTCCTGTCAGACTCAGCTGTGGTGTTCAGGTAAAAACAGCAGAATTTTCACTCACACTTGCTTTGGTAACTTTAAGCTTTAAGATGTGGTATTTGCTATGGGAATTTGTTTCAATTTGTTTAAGCTAAATTTATTATATTTTCAGTTGCCAATAAGACTATAGAACTTCATTTAGCACAATTAAATTAAATCTTCCAAAATCAGCACAGTAAATGAAAAGAAGTCAGCATATTCCTATTCCAGGCCTAGCTGGAGTGAAGACTCCAATGAAGCTGTTTGGTTAAAGTCTGTAAAGGCATTATTTTAAATTTCACCGTTATTGGCCATGAAAAAAGGATGCTTCAGCTGGCACGGGATGTTATTTTATCTATCTATCCATCCATCCATCCATCCATCCATCCATCCATCCATCCATCCATCCATCCATCCATCCATCCATCCATCCATCCATCCATCCATCCATCCATCCATCCATCCATCCATCCATCCACATATGACAGATTCCCATGTGACAACTAGCCCTGGCCATCCCTATGTACTGTATATGCAAACTGTGTGTTAATGTGTTGATCTGATGATAAATCCAGTAACTCTGGTTGTTTCAGGACGCGTCCAGTGGTGAAAGTGGATGCTGTCATGTTGTTGCCTGACAGCTTGAACCGTTCCATAGCCCAGTGTACTGACAACGGTCTGTCTGCCGTGTGCATCAATGTTAAGGTGTGCTTTCGAGTCAGAGGGAAACAAATCCCAGGAAACATAGGTAAGGCAGTAATATTCCATCAGATATACTCTTATGTTAATCTTAATTTGAAAAGTGTTTTGAAGACAGAACCCATGACTTAAAATTCCCTCCAAATCCACATGCAGTGAGATTTGTGCAACAGACTGATGCAAGATCCTTTGAAACTTCCTGCAGTGCTATCTGACTTTTTTAGATGCGAAAATGTCCTCTGATATTTTGAGCTCCCCACACGTGTTCCTCTTAGAATTGAGTACACAGCGTTCAAGGATGAACGTTTTGGACTCGAGCTCTTTGTTTACGAGAGGCTGTGTGTCGGCTCGTCTTATCAGCACGTGGCAGTTCTGTGTTGCAGACCTCTTTCCCAGCTCTTTATCTCTGCCCCACAATCCCCTCTTTTGTTGTGGCGGTTAGAGGACTCAGGGTGTGTGTCAAGGCCTGGCTTCACTGATAGAGCCACACTCACTAAACGCATAGTAAACAACAGAGCCATGCTTGATGACAAATATTAATAATCTTGAAACAGATATGAAGTATTGACGGTAGAAATCTGCCACCCAGAGGTTTTGCAATACTGTGGTACCGCTGCAGATGGATAGAGGACTGCTGTGCGTTATCAGTATGTGTGAGAATGAAGTATCCCAGACAAGTCAAGATTGGGAAGAGCTGTTGCCTTGTGGAGATTAGTTATTTTCAATCACAGATTCAGAATTCTATCCATTTCATAATAGTAGTTGTTCTATTTTAACCTAATGCCACCTGATAATTAATTTGTAATTAACATTTTGATTGGTAATCATTAAAGAGAAAATTATTAAATGAGATACCTTTCATTTGTAAAGGATTTATTTGACTGGATTATCCAAAATAGTTGTTAACTATTTTTTTAATTTATTTGCAGCAAAAATAACTGTATTGTAATATATTGTGACATGCACTACTGATCAAAAGTAAGATTTTTTTTATTGAAAGAAATTAGTACTCTGTCTTTTATTCAGTACTGATGCATTAAATTGATTAAAACAGTAAAGACATTTCTAATGTTACAAAAGTCTGAACCTGAACAAAAACAGTTTCCACAAAAATATGAAGCAGCACAACTGTTTTGTTTTACATTGATAATAAAAAATATTTCTTGAGCAGCAAATCAGCATATTAGAATCATTTCTGAAGGAATTTTCAAATTCATTACAAAACCTTACCAATCCCAAACTTTTGAACGGTAGTGTATACTCTTTAATTTAGTTTTTCAGAATCTTACAAACACCCTGCAGTCACATCATAAACCCCTAGGGGTTCGCTACAAGAGTGCAACAGGATTCTGAATTGTAATGTTAAATTGTTGTGATTTAGCATGTTGTCTAATTCTAACTTTGTCTCTGAACATCATTCTCTTTCCTGTGCAGAACTGAAGTACAACCTAACAGCTGACGTTCACCACAAAGAGGGCTTTCCATCTCGGTTTTATTTCAGTGGAAACGGGACATCAAATGTCACAGTGGGCAGAGTGAATGCCAAGCATGAGCAGCTCACCTGCACTGCCCACCAGGCCTTCATGAAGGTGCGAGACTCTATTTATGTTTATTACCTTCGATGGGGGATGCGACTTTTAACACAGATTAGAGTATTACATTATTGCTTTACTCCTAAAAAGAATGGCAGTGGTACTATATACAATACAGGTCAAAAGTTTGGAAACATTACGTTTTTTTATATTTTTGAAAGAAGTCTCTAATGCTTATCAAGGCTGTGTTTATTTGATCAAAAATACAGAAAAAAACAGTAATATTGTGAAATATTATTACAACTTAAAATAATAGTTTTCTGTTTGAATATACTTTAAAAAATAATTTATTCCTGTGATGCAAAGCCTAATTTTCAGCATCATTACTCCAATCTTCAGTGTCACATGTGACATCCAGTCTATCACATGATCCTTTAGAAATCATTCTAATATTCTGATTTATTATGAGTGTTGGAAACAGTTCTGCTGCCTAATATATTTGATGAATAAAAGGTTATTCAATAATAATATAAATCTTCTTTACTATCACTTTTTATCAATTTAACACATCCTTGCTGAATAAAAGTATTGATTTATTTCAAAAAAAGAAAGAAACAAAATGACTGACCCCAAATTACTGACCAGTAGTGTATACAGTATTGTTGTTACAAAAGATTTCTATTTTAATTTTTTTTTTTTACTTTTTATTCATCAAAGTATCCTAAAAAAGTATCACAGGTTATGAAAAAATATTACGCAGCAGAACTGTTTCCAACTTTGATAATGAGTCATCATATTAGAATGATTTCTAAAGGATCATGTGATAGACTGGAGTAATGATCCTGAAAATTCAGCTTTGCATCACAGAAATAAATGATAATTTAAAGTATAATAAATTGAAAACCAATTATTTTAAATTGTAATAATATATCACAATATTACATTTTTTTTTCTGTATTTTTGATCAAATAAATGCAGGCTTGATGAGCAGAAAAAACTTCTTTCAAAAACATTAAAAATAGTAATGTTTCCAAACTTTTGACCTGTACTGTACTTCAATAAAAAAATTTTTTTTCATATTTAATTATTATCAACTGACATTTAGACACTACTGTTTTACAGTATTAATTAATATTTTGAATTAGCTTATATTTTTATATTTTCAGTTTATTTTATTTACAGTTAAATTTTTAGCAATTTTGCTATGTGCTTTAGTCATTTTTATTATTATTATTATTTTTTATTATTAGTTCTAATTTATTTGAATTTCAGTTATTATTGTATAATGTCACATTGAAATGTAGAACTTTCAAAAATGTTAAATATTAGCTAAAAAATTATAACAATACTTGATTATGTGAGTGAACTTCACATAAACCTAGTGTAACGTCACATTTAGCTGTTCCTTTAATATATCAGGACTCGACGCTAAGGATTTCTTTGATCGCCCCACATGTGCGTTATAGACTTGAACACTGGATATGAAAGTGCTGACAAATCACAGCTGTGATTTGCCCACGTCACTCTGCTCTTCATGCTCGAGTTAATCACCCTCTCCAAAAGGCCCAGGTGGTGTGACTCTCTCTAGGTTTACAGCGTGACTCCACGCAGGAGGCCGGGATGATAAAGAGGCTCATATAGATAGTTTGTTGGAGTCGATAGCAGGTTGTCGCTGCTGGAGATCAAGAGGAAGAGCCAGGCAGGATGGCATGGGGGAGAACAGCACAGATAGAAAGAGACCTAGACAGTTGATGAAGTGCGGATAGATGGCTCCGTGAGTATGAGTGAATGTTCCAGGTGTTTGGTGGGCCTCTCTGGACGCCTCTCCCTCGGTCTTTTCCTGTAATCAGGACCATCTGATCCAGCTCATGTTTTACACAGTAATTAATGGAGGCGCGTGATGACTGCGCTGTTATTAATGGCTGCTGATGGAGACGAAGGCCATAAACAAGTGTGATTATCTGTCAGAGGCAAACCCAAACAAGGAGGCTGCTACATTTGAGGTATTTTAGGGCTTAATTAATGGGCAATAAGAGTAACGAATGGAACGCGTAGCAGATGTGGCGGACATCTTGTGCTGTGTTTTAGGAAGGTGGCTTCTTGACCCGTTATCTTTTTTGAAGTCTGTGTTAGTGAGCTTATATATATCTGTTATCCCCTTGAAAGACTCGAAACAGGACTTTTTACGTAGTCTTTGTTTACATCAAAGCTAGTCAGAGGCAGGTGATTTTCTATTTTAATATTTTTTTTAATTTAATTTATTCCTGTGATGTCAAAGCTGAATTTTCAGCATAATTACTCCAGTCTTCAGTGTCACATGATCCTTCAGAAATCATTCTAACATGGTGATTTGGTGCTGATTTCCGGATTCTTTGATGAATAGAAAGTTTAAAAGAAGAGAATTGGAATATATATCTTTTATAAATGTCACTTTTGCTGACCCCAAACTTTTTAACAGTAGTGTATGTCGTTTACAGTACAAGATGATTCATACATTTTTGGTCCAAAGTTAATTTAGCTTTAAGTTACATTTTGTGAATGTTTATTAGTACACAACATATGGATGGGCTCAAAGCTTTAATTTTGTTTTCTTGGGTGTATAACTATCTATAAAGTGCTGTTTTAGTGGAGCAAAGTTTAAGTGCAGTCCTTAATCTCAACCAGTAGAGCATGGTGCTCGCAACACCAAGGTAATGGGTTTGATTCCCAAAGAATACATGAACTGGTGAAATGTATACTCTGAATGCAATGTTTGGTGCTTTAGATAAAATCATCTGCCAAATTCATAAATATAAATGTAAGTTCCACTTCAAAAGGATGATTTAGACAACTTTACATCTCTAATAGCAAATATTTATATATCGAACAAGTGCTATTAATTAATTAATTCTGGTTGAAACCCTATGGCACGCTTTCCTGCTAGATTTCAGTAAATACATTACTGAAAATACAAAAGTTTTCACAAACTAAGTGACAATTCATATTATTGTCTGTGGTAATCAAGTTTAAGTTGCATTTACTGTAACACTTCTCCACCCAAAACTGAAGGTACATTAATATGCTGTTGTCTTAACACATTGCCATTGAGAGATGCAAATGTGCCAGGATTTTAAAAAGGAAGGTGTCACTTTCAGTTCTTGTTTTGAGATAAATTAACTTGGTGCTGAATGTAGGTGTGAAGGAAACACCCAGTCATTCTCATGCTCTTATAAATGCCCTTGATAAAGTCATCAGTTTCTTTGAAATATCAGCTGTCTGCCCTTGAGGTCAGACACGCCTGTGACAAACTAGATGCGTGTGTGCACTTGTGAATGGCTGAATTCACTAACCAGATTCTGAGCGAAGGGCACAAGTTCACAGCGTTGACTTTGAGTTTAGCCTTTGCTGCAGAAATGAGCGTCTCTCTGAGGTTGTGGCTGTGGCTGCAGTCCAGCTCATTTACACTGGCCATAGAAGAGGCTTCCAAAACCCCGGTCACACATCTCCCCTGCAGCTAAATACAGGCCCCAGAGACCCCACAGGACAACTCGCAAACACTGAGCCCCCAATTAGAGACGGCCATCACAGCTGACAGAGCAAACCTTACCTGCATTAATTATCTGCACCGAGGTGAGGGAAGTTAAGATCATACACCCATTCACGAGTTTGGGGTCGGCAATGTTTTCGAAACAAAGTCTCTTATGATCATCAGGGCTGCATTCATTTGATCAGAAATTGATTATTAACAGCAATATTGTGAAACATTATTACAGTTTAAATGAACTGTTTTCTATGTTAATATATTTAAACATGTAATTATGACCGCCGCTAGCATAGCTAGCGAAAGCGGTCATATAGGGATTGTCAATTTATTTTATTTTTTTCGTCATCTACTGAATTTTTCGTCAACGATACCAGGGACACCGAAACACCGGGGAACATGAAATTTGGTGGCCATGTAGCCCCACTAGACTTTTACGGAAAAATTTCGTTTGGTCCCCGGGGGCCACTCCCCCCCCGCGCTGGGCCCCCCGAAACCCAAAAAATGCAGTTTTTCCTAAATAACTACCTGAACCGTGGCACCGAGGATGAAGAAATTTTTATGGTATGTTGGTCTTAAGGGCCCACATCAACCTAGCCCATAATCACTCATTTGTGATTTGCGCCCCTCCCATAAAAAATGAAAATGCAATATTATTCTGCTTTAATCGCCCCTATCTTCAGTTGAGATGTTCAGAACTGCACCATATTTCATGTGTATGATTAACTTGACATCCTCTGGGGGTATGCTAAGTTTCGTAGAATTTCATCCATGGGGGGGGTATAAAATAAATTCATTTATGTGCACATTTAGTGACTGTACACTCATCGGCCTGTAGATGGTGATGTTGAGCGAAGGGTTGCTGGTTTAGGATGATACTGTCACACACACACATGCAGGAATACAAACAAACGCAAGCATGCACACACACTGACATCCACACACCCATACACACGCATACAAATCCACATGCACAGACACACACACACAAACACACACGCGCACACACATGTACGCACGCATACATACACGCACAGACACACACACACACAGACACACACATACACAAACACACACACATACACACACACACACAGACAGACATGCACATACTACTACTTTTTTTTAGGTATATACATAAACACGCAATACAGCCAAATTGCTCCACGTCATTTCTTTTTGTGGAAAGCCAGTGCAGGCCTGAGCGGCGGTCATATTTTGTACCGCCATGCGGTACATCTAGTTTATTCCTGTGATGCACCATTCACCATCATTACTCACATCAGTTCAGTGTCACATGATACTCCAAAAATTATTATTATAATATGTGATTTGATCAAGATTTTTTTTTTTTTTATTATTATTGTCAATGTTCAAAACAGTTTTGGCCTACAATTTTTGTCGAAACTGTGATAGATTTTTTTTTCCAGGATTCTCTGTGAATAGAAAGTTCAAAAGAACAGCATTTAAAATTTAAAAAGATTCCTTTGTAATATTATACATGTCTTTACTGTCACTTTTTACCAATTAAATGCATCAATAAAAGTAACAATTTCATGGTACACTTTAGTTTAGGGTCCAATTCTCACTATTAACTAGTTAATTATTAGCATTCATATTACTCAGATATTGGCTGTTTATTAGTACATATAAAGCGCATTTTAATGCATTATTCTGCATGACCATATTCTACATCTCTTAATCCTACCCAATAACTAAACTTAACAACTACCTGACTAACTATTAATGGCAGTAATTAGGAGTTTATCAAGGCAAAGGTCGTAGTTAATAGTGAGAATTGGACCCTAATACAAAGTGTGATAAATTTCTTAAAATAAAAAAATAAAAATAAAAACTGTATTGGAACACGATGTCAATCTAAGCATTAGATGGGGTGAGTTTTGGATGGGCAAGCGATCGTTATTTTCTTCAGAAAAAGTAATCATTTTGTTTTTATGTTTCATTTCTCTTGTATGCAGAAAGATGTCCGTGATATCTTCACACCTATCCATTTTGAGGTGAAATATGAACTTGGAGAGCACCGTTTGGCACAGAGGGACTCAGGAGGTTTGCCTTCTCTCAAACCCATTCTACAGCAGAAGGATGAACTGGCCAATATCGTGAGAAACAAGGTCAGTTTTTCTTCTCCATCTCTGTTTTGTTATTGTGGTTCATTTCTGTGGCCACTATTAACCTCAACATAGGTCATAATGTGTTCTGATTTGAAATCGTTCTTTTTGCAGACCATCTTTGCCAGATATTGCGCCTTTGAAAACTGTTCAACCAACCTTCAGGTTTCTGCTCATCTGGTTTTACCCCAGTAAGTTATCTTCACATAATCTATGCTAAGTGGGTGAATCTCATGGAAATCGCTGAGAAATGTCTGTTTCATAGTACACCACAAAATCAAATAGAAAAACAAATGTGTAAAGAAAATGAAGCTGGTTTTATGACGACTTCGATTTTGTGCATTGTCACGTTAAATGCACCTTTCCCTCCCAAATCCTTTCTGTTTTGTTGAAAAGAAAAATCTCAGTCTGATCAATGTAAAATAATAGTATGTAAAGTAACTGTATGCTTTTAGATTTGAAGCTTTAAGTAAAGCAAATTACATTTTTTGCATTATGGTAATGAGAATTTGGAGGAAAATTTATTTATTGGCAACAAAAAAATCTTAATAATTCTAAAATTGGCTTCATTAACATTAAAAACAGAATTTCTTGGTTTCTTGACTTTGCGTGAACAACTAGAGACGTGTGTAAATATTCTAGTTGTGCTGGTTCTGTTCGTGACTAACAGGAGGGTTTTTGAGATTATCTGCTCTCATGAATACACCCATTAAAGCAGCATGCACAGTAGACAAAGCTTTATATTGAGGCATTTTATGCATCGCATTTCTTGGACTCAATCAATTGAGGCGCAAGTGTGAGTGTGCACATTAGCATTTTGGATCATGTTTGCAGCCGTATGCAAACTAATTTATGGACCCCCCTCACCCATTGGTGATAATACATGATCTGATTATTCATAAGGTGTGTGTGTGTGTGTGTGTCAGAGAGGGAAAGAGAGTGAGGGGGAGAGTGGCTTTCCAGTCTCCCAGATGCACCTGGTGCCTTTAGATGAGAAACATCAGGCTTGAGCCTTCAGTGCACAAGCTACACAAACAGATGCAGGAAAAACACTGGCTATAAAACACATTCTATTCCTTTAAATTCTAGAAATGTGAGTCTTCTAAATATTCTAAAATGAGCTATATATATATATATATATATATATATATATATATATATATATATATATATAAAACAAAGTATTCTTAAATAAAATTAATTTAAAAAATAATAAAAGAAAGTTGGTTGTTAAGACACTGAATATTTGCTTTTGCACCGGTTTGCGCAATATATCAACTTTAGTAACTTATACTATCCGTCAGGATTTTGAAATTTTACCTTAGACTGTCATACACATAATTTGATTTGATTATGTTTAGGAAAATTTCAGTTTTGTTTATGTAACCGTGTGAGCTTAATATACTGTATATACCTTAGGAAAAAGCAGTTTATTTACACTAAACTTGGAGACATAAAATTATTTTTTAAACAAATATTGCACCGGGTATAATTACATGAATATATTATTTAATTATACTACACATATTTAAACAATACAAATATTTTAGTCCATTTATAATAAAATATAAAATTTGATTAATAGCAATGCAAAAATGCTAATTTTAAATTTTTGTTTTAAATATTTACTAAAAGTCTATTAATATATTTTTTTCTAACAGATATAGTTCTTCATTCATTTTAACTTTTAAAGTAGCTTATAACATATTGTGTAATGTTTTGTCAAATATTGAACAGCTGTTAAAATCTGTAATTATAAAAAATTTGGGCCAAAAATTTCAGCTGTTTTTGTCTTTGAGACAAAAAAAAGCATTTTATGTAATTTTCAAATGAAGATGTTCAGTAGCCAAAATCCATCCATCCATCCATCCATCCGAGTCTTTACTTCACTCTGACTCAACCTCACTGAATTATATGGACTAAAGAATGGATCAAATCTAAACTTTAAAATAGGGATGCGCAATATATCGGCCACCATATCGGTATGGGTCGATATATGTTCATTTTGAATGTTATCGTTATTGGCCTGATAAGAAAATGTGTCCTATATACTAAAGCCGATAAATAATGTATTATTTCCTTCAGCTGAGACGCTTCAGATGTGCACTGTTTAACATGATGGTTTTGAATTGCTTGAAATGTGATTGGAGTCACTTAAAAAAAAAAAAAAAAAAATACAGTTAATTGCAACGTGCAGCACAAGTCTGTCATATCGGCTACATAAAATTATATATAATTGTGTGTTTTGGACATGGATTATGATGATGAAACTTTTGTTTTTGTAATAAGGCTCTCAAAAATTATGTCAAATTTGGCCAAATTGTTCATATTGGTGTATTCCTACTTTAAAACCTAAATTACTGTTTTCTCAACAGATCCTACATGAAAATGCCATATTTAGCTCTGGGTAATGGGAAAAGCTTCATGTTAAACACCACAATAGCCAACAGTGGAGATGATGCTTTTCTACCCAGACTTCATCTGAGGTTTCCCAGCAACCTGCATTTCATCAAAGTACTAGAGGTATTTTAACTTTGTCTCAGTAATTCTTGTTCAAATCTGTCTCAGATATCATAGGCAGCTTTTAGCTCTTTGTGTTGCTGATGCCCTTTAATGGACTCTTGCCATTGATGTGCTTTAATATTGTGACATTATTTCAGGAAGATAAATACATCAGCTGTGGAATTGCAGAGGAGAATAAAGTGGCCATCGGACTGGACTGCAATGTTGGAAATTTATACATCCCTCCTTTCTCAAAGGTAAATGTCTTTAGCAATGGAAGTTAGAAGAGTTTGTTGGTCACCATGTGGTCACCATGTCTTGTCGGAATATAAACGTCTCTTTTCTTTCTTCCAGCTCAAGATCACATTTTTACTGGATGTGATGCAGAACAGCAGCGCTGGAGATCTTAGTATTAACATCAATGCTACGAGGTAAGAGATCCAGAGATCTCAGGAATTCATTACAAGGAATTCAAGCCAAATGTAAACATTTGTGGAGAACATCTTGCAACTGCGTAAACTTGTAAATTGATCATCAGAGCACAAAAGACAAACAAAGGCATTAAACAGCACGTTCAAAGGTTTGCTGTGCTTTCAGTGTTACCATTAGAAACGAGAAAAACAGAGGAATGGATCTAAAGATGGATGTTTACGTAGCCTATGTAATGAGTTCCTGTAATGAAATCTCAGGGTATATTAGGGTTGTACTCCAATAATTAAAGTCATTATAAACATTTCCTCTCGTAGAAAGATCTTTTACAGATATACAATGACCCCAAAAAGCATTTGGACACTTAAACTACACTTAACATGTCGTTTCATTAGATAGGACAATATCAAACTAAGTGGCGTCTGTAAACAAATGCTAATTTCACCTTTTATCTGAGCCATGCAATCACACATTTTTAACTGGTTTACATGTCCAGATAGTTTTTGGGTCAGTGTACGTTTCTTCAATAGTGAACATTAACCGATCTAATGCGTGTTTTTTCAGTGAAAGCTTTGAGAACACAGACCTTCAGCAAGACAACGTGGCTGTTCTTACGTTGCCCTTGAGATATGCAGTTGACCTCAATGTTCACGGGTAAGTTATCTGGCTTGCTTATGAATATGTGATTCCATAAGTGGATGTCGGAAGAATAACAGGCCAAATTACGGGACGCTTCTGTGTTCCCTTCCTCTGCAGATTTGTCTCTCCGACTTCATTTCTGATCGGAGAACAAGAGTCTGTGCCGGTTGACTGCTATCCTGAGAAGTTCAATTATACATACAAGGTATTTTAGTGCTCATCAGACAGATAACAATGTCATTAAGCACTAATGAATCATTTAACATGATGCGTTTGGTTAAAATGTCTATTAACTTACAGGTGGTGAATATGGGTCCTAGTAAAGCTCTTGATGCGAGAGTAAAGATCAGCTTGCCTCTGATGCTGGTGCCATACAAATACCAGTTAATCAGGATTACGGATTTACAGGTGAGATTTACATGCATATACATTGTTCAAATGTTTGGTGTAAGATTTTTTTTTTTAATGAATGAAATTCATACTTTTATTCAGCAAGGATGCATTAAATTGACCATACGTGACAAAGACATTAATCATTTTACAATGGTTTCTATTTCAAAAAATGCTGTTCTTTTAAACTTTGTATTCATCAAAGAATCCTGAAAAAAAGTATCACTGTTTCCACAAAAATATTAAGCAGCACAACTGTTTCAATACTGATAATAGTATAAAATAGTATTATGAAGACTGGAGTAATGATGCTGAGAAGTTAGCTTTGCATGACAGGAATCAATTACATTTTAAAATACACTGTATTTTTAAACAAATAAATGAAGCCTTGGTGAGCAGAAGAGACTTTTTTTTAAATGCACCCATACAATATTTTAGAGGAATAGTTTATCCAAAAAATAAGATTTTCTTATGTTATTCACCACTGTGTAAGGAGATGGTAGGCATAATGTTTGTGCTTCTGCTTTCCAAACAGTGAAACTGGACTGTGATTTATGGTATCTATCTATAAATTACAGAAACGTCTGTCTGTCTGTGTGTGTGTGTTAACCACATATCTCTCGAACCGTTAGTCCGATGGATTTCAAACTTGACAGGTGTCTCGCTACGGGCACGAGTAAGTGCAGTGCCAAGTTTGACGTTGTTTGGATGAGAAATGCTAAAGATATCGTTAAATATATCATTTTTAAAAGGTTGTGGTTTAAAATAAACATTCTGACATTAGAGGGTTGTATCGGTCAAAGAAGCCCCAAGAAGGTTGTGGTTTAAAAATAAACATTCTGACATAAACACTCAGTCAGCTACACTGTTTACTTCTGAATATTATAGTTTGGTTCCAGAACGTGATAAATCCATTTTGATTAATTTGAGTAAAAATGTGTTTTCTTTACCAAGAAAGTGGCAAGATGAAAACGACTATTTTCTGTTTCAAACTTTCACATAGCATCTTTAGGTTATAATAACATAAAAAATTCAAATCCAGATTTTGATTTTCAAAGATCTATTATAAAAACGGATTATTTTTCCCCAAAAATGCAATAAATTCATGACACTTTTTTTTTCAAAATGCAATTAATCCATTGAATCAATATAAAAGTTATTTTTTATCATATTGAAACTGTTGAAATCAGCCATCGCTAAGAATCTCCTGAACTTTTTTGTTCAGCGATCAGCTCACAAAAACTGATTTTGCACAGGCACTTTGCACTGCTCCCTGAATCGACGTGCTTATTCATTTGTGGATGTTAAATGAATCTGTAAATCAGCTATGCTGTTTACTTCTGAATATTATATTTCATTCTGGTGTGCTTAACGTTATCGCTACTGTGTAATAGTAGCCTATGCTATTCACCAACTAAACATATCCTATTCAATGCGTTCACAGTCTCTTTCACGGGCATCATTTGTAGTTGCCTATTCACAAACTGTTTCCTCAAGCATAGCGTTTTCTCGGAGTTCACTGTGTGCTTTCTACCATGCACAAATAAAAATGTCACTGAACTTTTGCTGTGTAATTGTAACAATGTGCACTCAAACACACCAAACCAACAATTACTAAAAACACTCAATGCCGTATCCCATATTGATAAAATTGATGCAGATTTGCATTAGTTCTCATGTGTCATGTGACCAATTGTGACATGTCAAGTTTGAAAAACTCAACCACTAAATTTGAGCATTACAACAAGGAAAGATTATTAGTAGACAACGGCTTAAATTTCATCTCTTCCTCACACAAAGCTGTCGTACGACTGCAGAAGATTTCTGAAATAGCACACAAGTCATATGCTTTATTATCCTATCTGTAGCTTGGTGGTATAAATCACAATTCACTTTCCTTGTACGGAAAACAGAACTTCTGACATTCTGCCGAACCTGTTCTTTTATGTTTCATGGAATAGATAGATGAACTATTCCTACTAGTCATCTTAATGATAAGTATGTAACATAATTAGCTATAACTTAGCTTATGCTATACATCTGTAAGTAGACATCTTTATCTTTACTTAAACTTATATTGTTTTTTTCATCTTGCAGACAACTCTTGGGCATTGCTTCCAGAGGAACAATACAATTCAGATTATTGATGACTGTGACATCCCAGAAGCTTCCTTTATTCAGGAACTTGTATTCTTTTTCTCCCCAAAAAGCAAGCGCACAATGGTAAATTAATAGTCATAGTAATGAGTTCTGGTGTGTTTAGTGTAAATGTTAGTGGAAGTTCTCACGCCCTGTTTTTCTACAGTTCTGTGCTCATGAAGATAAGACCTGTAGAATGGTGGAGTGTCACTTCGGTGACTTGGAGGTTGGAAAAGAAGTTACCATCAATATGGAGGTGGAGCTCAACCCCAGGGTTCTCCAGATGAGTCCAGTGAGTGTTGGTTAGAGACATGGAGAAGGAGATGGAAGAAGAAATTGCACCCCTCAAAACTGTGGCTTCCATTTAAAAGAGCCAATTGCCTTTTTGCCTGTCTAATTGCTCTAGAATATGCATGCACTGGATCTAAAATGTGATTTTTTTATTTGAAATACACTACCATTCAAAAGTTTGGGGTCAGAAAGAAATTATTGCTTTTATTCAGCAAGGATGCATTAAACTGAGCAAAATACATTTTATAATGTAACAAAAGACTTACAACTTTCAATTGGCCAACTTTTTTTTTTTATTGCACAGACAAAAAAAAAAAGAATTGCCTAAGATGCCCACCATGACATCCAGCTAGACTTTAAGCTTGGCTTGGTTGGGCCTCCTCCAATTATAGCCAATAAATGTTCCTCATAGACTACCGGATGCAGTAAATTAGAAAGACAAACATTGTTTGACAGATGGATTACCTGAACTGTCTGCCCAAATGAGCAACTAAAACACATGACCTTGATGCATGTTTATTTCCTATAGGGCAGACACTCTGTCATGATGATACGAGGCATGATTGACCTTATTTCACCAGTAAAGGATGCAAACACCATCTTACTAAAGGATGACAGTTCTGCTGGAGTAAGTAGTCTGAACCTCTAAAACCAGTGATGCATAATGAGATGCTGCATTTACAACCTTTTGTTGCTTGTTATTAACTTAAATGTTTGCAATGTTACAGGTATACTTGCAGGCTCTGTACAGCCTTAAGCTTGTGGCGGCTGTGAAAATATTTCTAATAGTATCCAGTCTGATTGTTGGTCTGATCATTTTAGCACTGCTTGTCCTCACCCTCTGGAAGGTATGTATCACATATGAAATGTTCTCGAGTATGACATAATGACGTATATTCAACTCGTGCAAGACTCTTTATCATACAGGAATTAGGAAGTACTAAGAGCATAGAAATCAATTCACTAAAGCTAGACCTGAAATATGTGAAGATATTACTTTTTAGAGATGCATCATCTCATAGAGGGTTTAACAGCATGCTGGGCTTTACCGTGGTAAAACTATAGTGTAACTGTAACTGTCAGTACAGTAAAACTCTATTGGAGAAGTGGAGATGCCATTAAAGCAGTGCTTTAATAACAAATCCACTGCCTTCAATGATAAACTTAAAGAATAATTTCAGACTTGTTTCTAAATTATCAGTATATGTGCAAATTTTGCAGAATTTTTCAATGTTTCGTGTCATGAAAGTATCAAGTTTAACTTTTAAAAACACATTGTTCTCTCAATTCCGCCATGCTCCATCCAAGATTGGAGTTAAGAAACCTGATTGGTTTCTGGTAGACCTGAACCAGTCTTAAAAGCTCAAATGAGCCCGAATAGTCATTCAGACAACCTTCCAATTAGTAGATTTATCCCTACAAAGCAAATACACAAAAAGAAGAAAAATCTTCAAAACAAGGCTTGTTGAGGTTGAAATTGAGATGTGCTTTTGCTTATTGACAATAATACATCCTCTTCCTTTTATTAGCTTGGATTCTTTAAGCGGAAGTTTAAGGAGGAGAAGTTTAGACGGGAAAGTTGGGACTATGTACCAAAGAAAGAGAGCACGTCATAATATGGGATTTGCACCACATACAAAACCAGTCAGAATGGAATGGACAAACCATGAAGACACCAAGAGCTGGACTCATGATAACCAACGGCCATTAACCGTAATGGCTGAAAACATTCATCACAAAGCGATGAAGACTGTTGAAAGAGACTGTCAAAAGAATCTGCATTTTCTGTCGGCAGGATGAAGCCAATGCACTTTAGAGTATGGAACATACTAATGTGCTCACGGACACGCTCCGGGGCTGTCGTGCCAAGGGAGAAAAGGACTTCAGAATGTACGGTCGCTATAGAACATTACGGCTGTGTTCCAAAACCTAGTGAGCAACCTATGTAGGCAGCATTTTTAAAGTGTGAAGGTTGTTCCAAAAGGTAGGAAGTATAAAGACACCTCCTTCTGGTCAAAGTCTAAGGCAGTGCGACAAATGCATTGTGATGAGCGGAGTCAAAGTGAGAGAGTGTTAATTATGAATATAATTTATTCCACATCAAAAAGTATTACAACAAATCAATCAAATTAAAATATCTAATAATATATGTACACTACTTTTATATGTTAATGCTTTTTTAAAATAGGTCTCTTATGCTCCTCAGTGCTGCATTTATTTGATCAAACAACAGTAATATTGTGAAATATTATTACAATTTAAAATGACAATTTATCAAATGTAATTTATTCCAGTGATGTGTTCAGCTTCAATACTGCAGTCTTCAGTGTCACATGATCCTTCAGAAATCACTCTAGCATTTAAAACATTATATTATTATTATCAATGTTGAAAAGAGTTGAGCTGCTTAATATTTTTGGGGAAACCATGATAATTGTTTTTTCAGGATTTTTTTTTAAGAATAGAAAGTTCAAAAGAACAGCATTTAATGAATTAACATCATATAATACATAAAACAAACTTTTGTTAGGTGTGATTATTAATCGATTTGACGGCAACCTGCTAACATTAAAATCCAATTGAAATCAATCGTGAGCCGAGTCTCAGCTATGGCTGGTCGTCTGTAATTTATGAGGTTCTAATTGAGTTTTGGTGCCGTCTTAAAAAACAGCTGCCTATGTAGGCTGCATGGACGGCAAGGCAGCTCGCTAGGTTTTGGAACAGAGCCTAATTGTTTCATCACAGGTTTGCCTACGATCACTGAACATATTGGCTATTGGCCTGCTGTAAAGGAGAAATTGCACTGCTGTAGCTTTTCTTGCTAAGGTTATGCTTGTGTATCTCCGAAGAGAGACTCGCTATTTTACACCCGCATGTTGGTACAGCCTTCACAGAGGTGACACAGGATCTTTCCATCGCCCCTGCCGAAACAGAATATTGCTACGATAGGGGTGTTCACACCTATGCATCACTGCGGTATCGGTTCTCCTTGCAAAAAAAGGAGGAAATGACACGCATTCTCTCTCCTCCCAAACTCTCGCTGCGGAGTTCAATAGTTAGAAGTTTGAACGGAGACGCCAGATGGAAGGAGCGAGTGTTTTCCGCGCGCTCTGGCTGGGTGCCATGGAAACGGAGCAAAGGAGGCTGCTGTTGTGTGTCTGTACCGCGCTACAGAAGAGTGACGAGATTGGCATGTGTCTGGCTTCCAGCCATTGCTTAAGAGTGTGTGTATTCGTTTTATATGGCGCAAATACACACGGCACCATCACCTCTCACGTGCCCGTCATTCAAAGATCCACTCATCTCCTGCCCCTTTTGTCTGTTCAATTAGGAAATATTTTAGCTAAGGGTGCTAATGAAAATGTTTACAAAAATTAATTCAATAATTAGGTAAACAATGGGAGTTTGCAGAACAGCGAAAACTAAGCTGAAGCTATAAATGTGCACTGAAATATAAACAAAAATTCTATGAAATTACAAAGAAAATTAGTTTTTGTATTTTCAATCAAAGTTGGATGGTCTGATTTAATTTATTTACAAATCCTGATTATCATGCCAAATATGTCATCATATGCTGAATGATTTTTGGTGCTGTGTTATAAGAAACAAAGATGATGTTGATTAATTGTATGAATAAAAAAGTTTTTTAAAGATGTATATATATATATATATATAAAAAAAACTGAATTTAATAAAAATAGTGACATTTTCAAATCCATTTCCCCCAAAAATACATGCATAAAATGTGGGAACGTCAGCTGATTTTGTTGGTGCCTGCCCGTAAGTGTGTGTTCGTGACGGTGTATGAACGAGACCTGAAAGGATAGTAAGACCAAACAGTCCTGTCAGAAATGTGGGACATAATCTTTAGATTTGGGAAACCATAAGATGGGTTGCTTGTCAGTGTTTTTTATGACATAAAAAATACAAGTAAAAAAATAAAAATAAAAAAACCCCGCTACTGTTCAGGGACTAGCACATTGCTTCTATTTTTTTATCAGTATTTTTAATAGGTTAATGTTTTTATTTGTTTTTCTTAAAAAAATGTTGAAAAATTTACTTTGCTTTAATTTAAATTCTTATGCACTGGAATGTACTGTGTGTCATTTTGTTTTTGCTCTGACATAAAATGTTCTATACATGTTTTGCTTTGCTTTGTGCAATTTGTTCGTTCAGTTTCTCTTAGCGCTTCCATCAAGCACAATCTCTCTTTTTTTGTGTGTGGTTGTGTGTTCAGATACAGCTGCATTTAACTGGCGACTCCTCCGCCGCCTCCACGTCGGCTCCAAAGAGTGTGAGGAGCTGCGGGTGAACCCTGGAAAATAAACAGGGCTGTCACTACATTTAAACATTACAAGGATTTATCTGAAATATGCACACATCCCTCCCTTTTTCTTAGAACCTCGCACTGTTCTGTTTATTCTTCTGACACTCTTTCTGCAGCTTTAAGAAGATGAATTAGGAATTTTCTTATCAAGTGCTGCTTATATAATGTTTGTAGTGCCTTAAAACAACACAGCCTGCGCTTACACAGGTCATGTGAAGTTCAACCTGGGAAAGTATACAGTGGCTATCACGACTACTGTTTTGCAAATAAATAGGGATTTGACTTGTTCACTTATAAAATGGAAAGTTCTGACTTTTATGTTCGTTTTATGGTGCTTTTGCCCATAAAATCTGCATATCTGTGCATTCGTAGGTTTTTGAATATGATATTATAATATGTGCAACCTAAAAAACAATGACACCACCTCTAATAATGGAGTTCTGCTGTAAATTTGTCTCGATGACTGACTTGAGTGTCTCACCTGATCAGGAGTTCAGATGTGACCTCTAAGAGATCTCCGTCAATGTTCCAGGGGTATGTTCCTTCAGAGGAGATGATAGGCATTGTTTTTGAATCGCTCTCCTCGTTCTCCTCCAAGACGTCTTCAGCCCAGCTTCCCTGAGAGCGTGGCCGCAGTCTCACAGCATTTACAGTGTGTGTCTCGATAAAAGAGAAACCAAACTGCAGAAGGATACAGAAGTATTATAGAAGTCGTCGATATATCAGAACTCTTCTGTCTGAGCTTTCATTATGTGTTTTGTAATGTGCAGCTGTTTGCACTGTTTATTTGAATCTGACTTATTTGAGGCTGTAGTTTAATGTAGTTCCACAAGGAGGCAGTGATGAACAACTGATCCTCATCAGCCCGCTTCAGTCGTGTGTGTGCGCGCGTGTGTGTGTGTGTGTGTGTGTGTGAACTGGAGTGAACTTGGATACAAAACCAGGCCAGGACTGGGCTTTCAACGCATCATATTGTATATCCTTTTATTAAGATAACTGGGTATGTCTGTCAAATTCTTGATTAGAAGTCATTATAATACCTCACTGCAGAGATCTTATGTAAGTACCATTTACTGTTTTTTCTAAACTATGTACATTAGTATTCTGTTGGAGTAATAATGGTTCTGACCCAGCAGTCACTGGTCATCAATTGCATGATTTATTTGATTTATTTCTGTTCTGTGTCTTTGTGATGAGTTCACACAAATTGATTTGACAGTAAATGTCACAAAAACATGACCAGGTCACTTTCACCCGTTTAAAATAAGGAAATTAAATTCTGTATAAAAGTTGAGCCTGTACTTAGAACCAGTGTTTATTTATTTAAATGACATTTAAACAAAATCTCCCCTAAATTCTGATTATTGTAATGCATAAAGATGTTTTACATTGCAGTAATTTTTTAAAATCCCATTATGATCAACGAGTTTCATCAGATTCTCATTACTGTCCTACAGTACTTTGTACTGCATTCCATTTTTTTATTTAAATCAGCATAAATCATAAATTAAAAGCCAGCACTACCATAATGTAATACAAGTACCAAACACTAAAAAATGTCTATTTGCCATATGTTATATGAGATTTTTCTTATGTTTTTTGCACATAATTAAGCACATTTTCTCGACATTTCCCAAATTTTCAACACTGTAATGTATCTTAAAGCAAGTTTTTTCCTTTTTTGAGATTAATTCCAATTATACACAACTCATGTTCTCATGTAATATATTTGCATTTTATTTCAGTGTAACTCAATGTAAAAAGATGAACGAGCACGATGATATATACGTACTTTACCTTTAAAATAATACTATACTGTATATATATATATATATTTCACTTTACAGTAATGTTTTTTTTTTTTAGACTTAATGGGTTAGAAATAGCACATTTTCTTGTAGTTTCGTGTAATTTCTTACATCTTTCTTTGATGTTAAGGCCAAATATGACCCAGACCTTTTTTTTCTTTGTGAGATTCAACCACTGTTAAAATGCACTTGACTTTCTACATTGCTTTCCTCATGTAAATGAAGTGAACACACACAAGCTCGTTTAAAATGGACAATAAAGGCCTAATAGTACAGCAGAGACCCTGAAATTGACACAGCTTTGCACAATGACAGGAGAGTGAAGTAGCAGTAGGTCGACGCCGCAACATGCACAGATTATTTATAGAATGTGGGTTAACAAACATCTCTAGATTGGATTGCTTAAGAAAAAAGAAGAGACAGGCTCTGAAATGGGCTAATCTGTATTAGCCTGAAAAGTGTTTTGTGGGAAGCTGACAATCAGCGACTAATTTGACTTGACAGTATGCTAATTCTGCTTAAGCTGTGCAGGTTGTTAACTCTATTTGCGTGGGCTGGATTTCCTGTGTATCAGGCTGATGTGAGTTAAGAAAGTTCTCTGGCTTCGCACAGGTGACCTCACCTGGTTGTTTGTGCTGCCGTATCTCTTCAAGTGCTTGATGAATTCTGACCTGGATGTGTTGTCAACAACGATCAGCGCCATACTGCCATTGTTCAGCCTGCGGTAGACAGAAAATGTTCACATTTATTGTGCTTAGGTGTAACATTTGTTAATGCAAACTATTACTTATGTGCCTGTCGTGTATGGAGATAACACTGAGTCCGTGGCAATGCACATCATGATGAGAAAGCCAATTCAGCATTATAATAAGCCCATACACTTTTCATATGGTTAAGAGGTAATGAGAATTGTATAAACCAGTTTCTATTTTGTTCAACCAAAGGTCTATAAATATATGTGGAGCACACTTTGACTGTCCCATATCTACACATCAGTGGACAATGTAAATGGGAGCTTCAAAGTAGAAATAAGTCCAGACAGAATTAGATTTCCACTAAATTCAAACCTCTGTAATTATGTGCATAAAAATGAGAAAACTGCCATCCTCGATATATAACAACTGAGGGTGAGTAAATGATGACAGAATTCTCAGTTTTGGATGAACTATCCCTTTAATTCAAAATATATTCTCAGAAAGAAAATCTGTAGTCTGAAAGTATTTTATGAGCTATGCAATGCAACCAAACTAAATCGGTCCCACCATGTTCAATCAAATTGTCTAGATTGCAAGCACCTGAAAGCTTTGTTAATGTTAAAGGGATAGTTCACCCAAAAACGTTCTGTCATTAATTACTTCTAGTGAATGCATCGTGTTTAAAGGACCTTTAGATATTTTTAGAGCAGAAACAAACAAATGATTTCTTCAATGAGAACCCCGTGACCCCCACTAAAGATGGTGCTTACGAGAAGCTGAGCTTAACTTGTGTCGCTCTCTAAATACAGGAAGGAGAGGGGGTTGTTGCGGCCCGTGGACAGATGCTCAGTCCTTAAGTCTAACCAGCCACTCCCTTTAATCAGAGTAATTATGTGCTGATTAGTCCAGTTAGGTGGCTTTGACCTTAGGAGTCTGATCCAACCACTGATTCCAATCTTCAGGATTATGTTGGCCTAGTCTACCCGGCTTCACACACGAAACGCCCACGGCATGGGCCAGAAAACAAGTCTGAAGACTCAGTTAGCCTTGCATGTTGCTGACACACTGACCTGGTCTCAAGGTTTTACAGTCCGCACAGACATCAGCTACTGAGCCCATCTTACTTGCTTTTTTTTGGGCACATAGTCTGAAGGATTGAGGGCAGTGCTTAGTTTGTACATTATGAGGTCTCAGAACAAGATTTGGTGACAGATTTGGGTGATGTGTTTAACAGAATCGCCACTGCGAGCGTCATAACAAGAACTAACATCACTCCTACTGTATTAATGAAATAGTTCACCCAAAAGTGAAAATTCTGTCATTAATTACTCACCCTCACGTCGTTCCAAACCCGTAAGACTTTTGTTCATCTTCGGAACACAAATGAAGATTTTTTTGATGAAATCTGAGAGCTTTCTGTCCCTCCATTGACAGTCTACTCAACTACCACTTTGATGCTTCAAAAAGTTCATAAAGAGACCGTAAAACGAATCCATATGAATAGAGCGGTTTAGTCCACATTTTCTGAAGAGACTTGATCGCTTTATATGATGAACACATTGAATTTATGCTTTTATTCAACATTGATCAGCGAACATAAACAGAAGCTCAACTGAACAAACCTCATTGGTTCTTACAGAAGCTCAAACGTGCTGCGTAACACGAGAATGAACCTCATTGGTTCTTACAGAAGCTCAAACGTGCTGCGTAACACGAGAATGAACCTCATTGGTTCTTACAGAAGCTCAAACGTGCTGCGTAACACGAGAATGAACCTCATTGGTTCTTACAGAAGCTCAAACGTGCTGCGTAACACAAGAATGAACCTCATTGGTTCTTACAGAAGCTCAAACGTGCTGCGTAACACGAGAATTAACCTCATTGGTTCTTTCAGAAGCTCAAACGTGCTGCGTAACACGAGAATGAACCTCATTGGTTCTTACAGAAGCTCAAACGTGCTGCGTAACACGAGAATGAATCTCATTGGTTCTCGCACGTCAAGCGCACATGCTTGAGCTTCCGTTTACCACAACTGATGTGTGTGTTGATGAATGTTTATATGTAATAAAAGCCTAAATTCAATCTGTTCATCATATAAAGCGATCGAGTCTTTTCAGAAAACTTGGATAAACCGGTAATTCATATGGATTAGTTTCATGGTCTCTTTATGAACTTTTTGAAGCGTCAAAGTGGTAGTTGAGTAGACTGTCAATGGAGGGACAGAAAGCTCTTAGATTTCATTAAAAAGATTTTAATTTGTGTTCTGAAGATGAACTAAAGTCATACGGGTTTGGAACGACATCAGGGTGAGTTATACATTTTGGGTGAACTATCCCTTTAACATTAATAAAGCTTTCAGGTGCTTACAATGTAGACAATTTGATTGAACATGGTGGGACCGATTTAGTTTGGTTGCATTGCGATGGTCGTTTATAGTTTAGATTGAGTAGAACAGGTGCGTTGATAAAGCACCACGAGTGCTGGTCAGTTTCCTAATGACGTTTATTATGGCAAATGAAAATCAGATCCTTTTGTTAACAAGGAAGATTTTAAAAACACAGGTGAGACGGATTATTTACAGCTTGTGTTCGTGCATGCAAATGTGCCATAATAAGACTGGTGACTGCATCATGACTTATTGTTTTCCTTTTTTAAGAGATATTGCAAGTTATTGATGAAACATAATTGCAGGTTAAAACATTTCTTTCAGAGGTGTACAGTAGAAGAAGATGTAGATGGATCTAATTGTGTTGGCATCAGATTTAGCTTGTTCTAGTCAACACAAAATGAAAGTTGATGCTATTTACTATCATAATGCACATTGCTGATCTTATTGTGCATGTTCGTTCTATGTTATTAAAAAAAAGGTCTGTCTTTAATTCTTCATAAAAAAGAATGATTCATGATTTCATTTTTTAAATCAGATCAATTTACACAGTACACTGCCATTCAAAAGGTTAAGGTCAGTAAGCAGTCACTCCTACTAGCCACCTTGGTGGGTTGAAATCTATATATAATATATACATTTTTTTCAAAGGTGTTGTCAAAAATATTGATTTTTCAATACATCCAGAAGGATGTTGTCAGTTTGCTAATGAGCGGATTGAGGTAGTGTGGAAGAGGTTCTGACCTGGTGTTAGGAGCCAGGCCCCCGGGGGCCATTGAACACAGGCAGGGAATAGCCATGATGCTGATATTCAGGTACAGGCCGTGTCTGGTCTGCCAGGAGTCACCCTCACCTATTAAAACAGAGAGAGTGTTTCCATGTGCAGATAGTACTCACACTGTTGGTGCACTTGAATTTTTTTAATGTGAAAGCAGATCATAGAATAGCAGTGTGCATGGAAGAGCTGGTCCTTGAGCAGTGGCCTGGATGATTTTTCTAAATGGTCAGGTATGATGGCGTTTTATCTGTTTATATTATGTAATGGAACTAAGCTTTAAACAATATACACTAGTAAATAATATTAACAAAGAAGTATAAATACTGTAGCAAATGTATTGTTCATTGTTAGGTTATTTTAGAAATTATTGTAAAGTGTTACCATAATATATTATATTATATGTCTCTTTTTTTTCCAGTGAACTGCATTGTCATCCAGACCGCTGCTGAACTGATATGTATGAGTATTGAAACATGTAACTTTTCTCAGCGCTGATGGAGATGGACCATATGAACCAATCAAAGTCATTTGTGATACCAGGAATTAAAAAAATAATAATAATCTTTTTCAGATTTGTAGTGTATAGATGCTTGTTTTCGCCATGGAATAAAACAATTTAAAAGATAATTGCGACTTTTTTTTTCTCCCAATTGTGAATTTACATCTCGCAATTCTGACTTTTAGAATTATGAGATATAAACTTGCAATTGCGAGAAATAAAGTCAGAATTGCGAGTTTATATCTTGCAATTCTGACTTTATTTCTCGCTAATTGCGTTATAAAGTCATAATTGCAAGATATAAACTCGCAATTCAATCATAAAATCAGAATTGCAAGATGTAAACTCGCAATTGTGAGATAAGTCGCAATTACCATTTTTATTTTTTTATTTAGTGGCGGAAACAAGCTTCCATAGTATTGTGTTTGAATGTCCAGTCTCCAATAAAGCAAAAAAAAAGAAAGAAAGAAAACTAGGCCTATTTGAATGCAGCCCAATGGAGAACTCAGCTTTTAATTCGGCCGGTAAACACCCCCTTGAGGAACTACCCCTTTGTTTCTCATAGGAAACACTTATTAGCCGAGAGCTGATTTGCTGCCCAATAAAGCAGATATATGCAGGCTATAGCGGTGCAATATCTTCAAAAATGTCTCCTAATTTAGCTGTACTCACAAATGGCTTCTCCATCTCTGTTTCGCTCAGCTCTGTATAAAAGAAAGAGATGTTTTTTTTAGTGCACAACCATCAACAGCATTTGAGTAATAATGGAGTTGTATGGACTCCTCCCAGTGTGGGGCAGCCTGCCTTATTAGCATTAGCTGGGTGACCTTCAGCATTTCCAGCATTTTGATTTCCTTCCAATGGCCAATTAAGCAGGGGGTGGTTTATTTAAAATAACATTCAAATAATTACGCTGAAATTTGGATGGGGATGAGGGTCGAGAAAACCTTAAAAATGTGCTTTAACACACTTTGTCTGATCCTCGGCTCCTCTGCTGGTTATAAAGGACAGTTCGCAGTCTTCAGGTCTTCACAGGCACCATCGGTCAGTTGGGGAGGGACACGAGGAAAGAGAACAAACACGTTAGATGGAGTGTTATGATAAGGATTTCTAAAAGACAGTGCCCATGTGTGCTGTGCCAGGCTGGTCTGACACTAATCCCAGATTTGATAGAGCACCAGCCAGTTCCTTGGAGCCCACCAGATGAGAGACAGCTACAGCTGACAACTCAACTGAGAAAGAGAGACTGCTTACTTGAGGTTTGCCAGTGTTTTAATGAGAGCGAACTCGCGACGCTGGCTGGGTGGCATCCAGCGGTGTCTCTCTGCCAGTGCGAGCGTCCGCCCGCCGAAACCAAACATGGCAGAGAAACCGAACCTCACCAGACGACCCATACAGCTAAAGCTGCACACGTCCACAGGCTGATGATGACCTAGAACAGCAACGTAACAATGTCAGTATGTAGAGGAACTAGGTACACCAGAGAAAGAGTTCAAAACCACTAGGAACAGAAGACACTACAGCCACTCAAGGGGTGGTAAGACCCATTACAAATGTAGATTAGAGCTCTGTTAAAAAGACCAAACTCAAAAGCAGTATGGCATGCATCCTTCATTAAGAAAGTGATCCCAAAAAGCACTGCGACAAGGGCTGCGTCCGAAAGCTTAGGCAGTTGACTTGATGACTTTGCGGACTTTGGCAGCATAACAATACAACAAAATAGAGAGAGCTTTGGTGAAAAATAAGTGAATATTTAATAGTAATTTCTCACTAGAAAGAAATAAAAAGTGGTAAACGTACATTTAGGCCCAAACTGACCACCAACAGCATCTTTCAGACACCATCTTTATTTTTTAGCTCAACTGTCACGGATTGAACGCACATGATTGTGGGATATCAAAGACAGCGAAAATCGATCAGATGAAGGGATCTTAGGAGACAGGATGTGAAGATAACTATTGGATTTTGAAGTGCCTTCCTACCTTGGAATGCGTCCTCCGACACAAACAAAATTGAGGAAAAAAAGATGATGGTTGAAAAGAAAGAGCCGGTTTTAATTATAAATATATTGTATTCGGTACCAAAAATTGTGGGGGAAAAAATAGTTCAATCTAATTTAAAATGGTTGATTTTATCCAATGTTTGACTATTTTACCCCAATATATGCTCTATTGAAATTGTCAGTCGAATGCCCCGTCCAGTTCATGTTAGGAGCGCTAAATTGAAGTTGCTTATAAATGAAATGGGTCTGTCTTAGAAGGCAGCTGCCTAAGTAGATAGTGTTTATTTTGTAACAGAGCTATTGAGAGCATGATAATAACAGATGCAAACAGTTATGTAGCCTAACTATGTTTATTATATGTTTATATATATATAATTATTATTATATAATATATACAGATTTCTTTTTAACAACACACTTTTATTAATTGAATCTGTCTTTGCTGAATAAAAGAATAAATTTCTTTCAAAAAATAAATTGTACTGACCAAACTTTTGAACGGCAGTATATAATCAGTATGTATTTGCATATATGTGCATGCATATAATCACCAAATGTAATTCTAGTCCATTAGAAACAATAGAGTCATCTATCAAGTGTCATTGTGACATCTCATGAGTTAATTCATTGCATATGTCGGAGTGAGCAGGAATGACTGGATCTGGTGGCCCATTGGTTGAGTCCAGTCCCTGTAGCCCGGCACATTCCTGACCTCCTTCTGTCTCCCCATGCATACACTCTCCCTGCTCATGAATTATTCATTGGATCCTTCCAAATCCCGCCAGTTGGCCTTATTCACATGCGTAAATATTGCTTAATTAGAAATGAACAAGCCCTTATATTGGCCTTCCTAAATAGGCATTACGCTCTCATTCGTGTCAGGTGTCTTATGTGCCGTTGATGTTTCTCTTTTGCCTTGCAGCAACAAAAGCCAGACACTTTGTGGAGTAAAGAAAGAAAACGTGTTGTTTTAAATTCAGTTCGCTTAACAGGAATGTCTTCTAAGGAAAAGCTGTCTTTTGCTGAGCGAGTGCCTACACTTAGCTCAGCGGTTCGTACAGAGAGCCACAATGTTTTGATGGAGCAATTAATCACAACGGTACGAGGATGTTTCTCAACGTTCCTGCTGAGATAGCGAGTGTACCGCGGTGCACAGAAAAGGTGCCAATCTCAGCGAACAAAAGAAATTCAACACTCGTTCTTAAAACTCACACCTCCCTTTAGTCAAAAGCTATGAGTTACACCGCCATATGGCTCAATTCTGAGGACTTAACGATGAGACGCATTCTCTCACACGTGGAGGTCAGATCGGGTTAATCATCCGAGTCTGCAGCCAAGCGAGAAAAGAACTGGGCCGGAGAGTTTTAGGCACTCACCAGTTCTGAGGGTTTGTCATCCGATATTGTCACACAATCCAGATTTGTTATTTTAAAGGGATAGTTCACCCCAAAATTTTGATTCTGTCGTCACTCATGTTGTTCTAAACCTGTATGACTAACTTTCTTCGGTGAAACACAAAAGAGGAAACTTTTAAGAATGTTTAAACTGTTTTTTGTCCGTACAATGAAAGTCAATGGGGACCAAACAACATTGGACTCCATTAACTCATTTTGATTGCATGGAAAAAAAACACTGAGCCATTCTTCAATATATTTGAGTTCCACAGAAGAAATAGTCAAATATAGCTTTGAAATTTCAGCATTTTCTTCAGACAGAGCTATCATAAGACTTAAGAATATGATGCATGAGTCATATGGATGAATTTTATGGTGCTTTTTGTGCTGTTTGTGTACATTTTGAAGCCTGATTGTCAATGTATGGAAAATAACTATGAGAAAATTCACACAAAAAAATCTCTTTTTGTCTTCTACATAAGTAAATAACACAGTATAGCATTCTGGAATGACTTGAGTGTTTTCTTTCTTTTTTTACTTTCCCTTTAAATTTCAGTTTGTTATTCATGCAAAGCTATCATATTTAATACTTCAGAAGTATTAAAATAGAGTGCACCAGTTATATGGACTAATTATATGATGTATTTTAATGGTCATTGTATGGAAAATAACACTTTTGGGGAAAGTTACTTTGAAAAGTATAATGCATTACGATTTTTGCGTTACTCCCTTAACTAATTGCGTTACTTAGTTACTTTTTAAGAAAAGTAATGGGTTATGTTACTTTTGCATTACGTTTTCTCACCTGGGTTGGGATTGTTTTTGTTTTTTTGTTTTGTTTTTTATTACAAAAAAACTTTTTTGGGGGTCAAATGTAAAGGCCCTTTCACACCAAAATTGAAATAATAAAGCTGAAGGAAATGCAAATTCACGAGTGTACATTAGAGGGTGCAGCTCAAACAAACTTTTCAGCTCTGCTGCCATTCTGGATTGCAGAAGAATAGAATGCAGGAGAAGAAAGTTCAACACTTACTTCACCAATAAAAACAAAAAATCTAAAGTCATTTTTGCTTATGGTTTAACTGAATCACTGAAGGTCAGCAGCAAATACATTGGTCAATAAAGTGAGATTAAATGAATAAAAATAGTTGTTTTATTTAACATATTTCATTATTGGAGGTTTGTGCAGTATTCTGATTCAGAATTTCACTGATTTTATTCATTTTGAGGAATACTGAATGTTTTTTTTTTTTTGTGCAGGTGAGATTAGTAAAGGTATGCTCACATTTAGTCTAGAACTACAATAACCATCATGTTTACACACAACGCCTCTGCACTTCATCACAATTTTTCTCAACATGAGTCAATAATGTTCTCAGAGCTTTTCTCAGAGCTCTCAGTCAATAAATGAGAAAACAGTTGCGTTGACTTGCGTTAACTTACTTATTTAAAAAAGTTACTTACTAGTTACTTGAAAAAAGTAATCTGATTACATAACTCGAGTTACTTGTAATGCATTAACCCCAACACTGAAAAATAACTGAAGTTTCCATAAAAGTCCCATTTGGTCTTATAAAGAAGTAAAAAATATGCAGTATTTTGGAATGACATGAGGCTGAGTGATGACAGAATTTTTATTTTTAGGATGGAACTATAAAATTAAATTGTTTGTTTTTTCTTCACACAAAGCTATAGTATGACTTCATAGTACTTAGAATATAGTGCATGAGCCATTTGGACTACTTTTATGGTGCTTTTTATGCTGTTTTTGTGTGTGTTTGTGTGTGTGTGTATATATATATATATATATATATATATATATTAAGCCTGATTGTCAATGGAAAACAACTATATGAAGATTCCCTAAAAAAAAATACTTTTTTTGTCTTCTCCAGAATTAAACAAAAGTGTACAGCATTCTGGAATGACATGAGGGTGAGTAAATAATGACATGATTTTCAATGTCCATGTAATTCTTGTGTGAACTATTGCTTTAACCCATCCAGGAACTATCTATGAAGCCTGTGAATGGAAAACAAAATATCACCAAATTAAACATTTTCAGTAATCCACATAGAACAATAATAAAGTAACAACAAAGAACCTAATTAAATTGAACTCAACTAAATTCGGTAATACTATTGTGAGGTTCTGATTGTGTTCATCCCAATTGTAATTCAGCTATACAGTAAAGCGCCATTTTTGCCAGTATGTGTTCTTTCTCTTTTTTTGGAGGACGTGAGCTTAGCTTGTGCGTGTAATCCCCTGACACAAGCCAAATCCGCTTGTCTGTTAAGCTAAGCCCAGGAGAGCTTGCACAGTCGACACAATGGCCCAGACATATTGGTGCTAACTTCAAAAACGCTTCACAGACAGACAGACAGATAGGAACATGCAATCCTAAAGCCAAAGTGAACACTGCCAGCCAGAAGTAACACTTCCAACGACGGCCCACAGCCACGTCAAAGAAGCTAGGCGTACGTGGCGGGACCGTACGGGTGATTGACGACAGACGTATCTCCACCTCTCCCGGGACTGTCTCTCGTTCCATGGGACCTGTTAACCATGATCTCCAAAGCTGGAGAGGCAGAGCCCGCGTGGGGGTTTTGCCGTCTCTCGGCCCCCGTAACAACAGCCTGTGCACTCTAATTAAACAACAGATTACAGAGAACCACCACACACTCCGCCATTGGGATGCACGAAAAAGAGAGAGAGACTTCCAAAGGGTGAAAAAATGAAACCATTGCCGCTGCACACATAACTCAGTGGAATTGAAAAGTAAATACGAATCCCATTTACATGTTATTATCATGTATATTTGTGCTCCATAACCGTGGTTCCTCAAGGCCTTACTGTTAGTGTACAGGCAGTTGTAAGGCTAGAGAATCACTAGAAGCTCTTGTGTGAAGGAGAGAAAGAAACAAACAAATACCCATGATGATGTGCAAGGTTGCAGTCACAGCGCGTCTTATTCCATGCACAGAGCACGCCACCACGTCAGTAGAACCTATGGAAGGAGAATTACACACATTTTAATACTCTTTAAGCAATGGTTAGCGATCAAGCTCCAAAAAAACACACTAAAATAGCCAAAAATGTACTTGTCTTAATGATCCTAAAAATGTGACATCATATGCACTATATTCCAAGTCTTAAGCCAGATAACAATGTCATAAATGTTGGTCTGTTTGTCACACAAAGTTATTGCATGGCTTCAGAAGACTTGGAATCAAGAACATGAGACAAACTTCATAACACAAGGAGTTGTGGGCAATATTAGGGTGAATTTTACAAAAACTGACAAGAAATGGTTATATTTCCCCCCAAAATCAAAAGAAAACAATTTTTATATTATAAACAAATATTATCTTATATACAGCAGTGGTAAAAAGTGATGCCCGGCCTAAGAAAATTGACACTTTCTCTTCACCCTTTATTCAAATATTATACAAAAAAAATTGTTGAAGATTTTGTAAACACATTGCGTAGTTGTTGCTTGGTTGATAACACAATGAAACATGGCAAATTGTGCGGACAGAGATTTTTGGCTAGGCTATCATACAAAGAAATTATGAGCACATGCAAAAACAAGAGAGAATCATTGAAATATTAATAACTGATTATGTCAGTGTATGCTTTTTCCTGACAGCTTTTTGTTTTTCTATGCCTTTTTTGCATAGTAAAATAAAACCTATAGTTGTAGTTTGCCATTTTGCCAAATAACTTTGTCAAATAAATACCTTAACCAAGTTTAGTCTTTTGTTCTTCTCTCATATTTAAAATATACAAAACATTTTCCTCATATTTTGATGGTGTAATCGAACTTGTATGATCATTAAAAACAACTATCTCCTCCGGACATCACTTTTGGCCACTAAAATTAATAAAATCATATTATATACTGAATGAGGTATTTCTACATAATTGTCATTCAAATATTTTCAAAATCATCTTAAAGTTTCTAAAAATACAACATCAAATTCACTATATTGTCTTCTGAATCCATGCGATAGCTTTGTTCGATTATCAGTGAACAATGACATAAATTTTGGTCTATTTGTCACACAAAGTTATGGCTTCAGATGACTTGGATTTTTAGAAACATTAAGACAATATAAAGAATATTTTCATGAAAATTATTTTTTTTTAAACTCATGAGCTTGAGTCATGGTTAGAAATACACTTGCATTAAGAATTATCAATAGCCTATTTTTCAATAGACACAGTATATGGATTTGGATTTGCATTTTGGGTGAATTGTTCCTTTAAATTTACTCATACATTTCATAAACAAGCAGCCTTTCTATTTGGATCAATTCTATTCTCTGCACAGGTGATTTTGTGATAAAGCTTTTTCTCGTTAGACACACGCTGATGCTGATGCTATGAGACCATCTGAATGCTGTGGCATATGGTCCCATGATGTTTGCTATAGTGTGTATCTCTGCAGACACTGTTTACTCTCAGTGAGTGATGAGATTCCATTAAGAGTGGCTACAGAAACGTGAAAAAATGTAGCTTTGCTTTATTATTGTAGACTCTCTCCCCTGCATATCAATGTTCTCAAGCACCTGCTACAGAGGACAGAACGGGAACTTTTCCATTCAATTTCTATTCGACCAATCACGGCTCACATTAAGTCCTCAATCTATGCACTTCATATGCTCCAATTTTTCTTTCTTTAGCACGTTAGAACATAGATTTCAGTTTTTTTCTATTAAATGAGTATCTATACTGTACTAAAACTATGTACTTCAGGAAAGTGTGTAGTCAGACAGTATGCTACTGTTATGACATACTGCAAAGTAACTTTATAGAACATGGAGTTGTGGCAACTATTAGGGCGAATCTTACAAAAACTGTCAAGAAATGGTCATATTTCCCCCAAAAAATCAAACAGAAAAACATATTATATTATATTATATTATATTATATTATATTATATTATATTATATTATATTATATTATATTATATTATATAACACAAAGTTATCAAGTGGCTTCAAAAGACTTGGAATATAGCCCATTTTTTTTGTCATGAAAAGAAAAATCTGCATTTCTCTTTGTGTGTGCACAGACAGCATATGGATTTGGAGTGAACTGTTCATTTAAAGGGATATTTCACGCAAAATGTAAAATTCTGTCATCATTTACTTATCCTCGAGTTGTTCCAAACCTGTATGAATTTATTTCATCTGCTGAACACAAAACAAGTTATTTTGAAGAATATGGGTAACCAAACAGTTGATGGAACCCAATGGAAAATACTATAGAAGACAATAGGGTCCATCAACTGTTTGGTTGCCCATATTCTTCAAAACATCTTCTTTCATGTTCAGCAGAAGAAGAAAAAATCCTACAGGTTTGGAACAGCTTGAGTATGTGAGTTGTGATGCAGCATTGATTTAAAAACAGCAGCAGCTTCGTCCATCTAATGAGTGAGGTAAAGTTAATCATTACAGGATGAGGACTTTGTTAAAGGGCATTAATTTAAGTTAATATCACCTTGTGCCAATTAAGGCGGTTTACATTGCTGGCAGCTTGCGAAGGGAGAACAGGTGTGTGTATTTGTACTGATTACTACCAGAGACAAACAGCAGAGAGTGGCTTGTCCTTGTCGGGTGAGTAGGCATTTCCTTTCATGCAGTTATCTGGCTAGTGTGTTTGCTCAGATCAACAGGGTATGAAAGCAAATGTCTGTAAATGAGAACAGGACGGAGGTGTTGGATGAAATCGTTCCCTCCCTTTCTGATGATGAGACGGCCAGGCCTACAGTGCTGGACACACACTCACACTCCAAGTGAATTTGGCTGCAAGTAAATGTGCCTCTTCCCACCTACCAGGTCACTCCCTCACACACACATCCATGATGCTTCCTGGCCTCTCTGGGAGTTTCCATATGTTGTGATGATTTCAACACAAAAGCCAGGCTCTGAGCCTTCGCTCAGTAAAGGTAACAGCGTCTGACGGACTGAGTTCCAAAAACCAGAGAGCTGCCTTACTATACTGTAGCTAGTAGGGATAGCCATTTTAATCCTTTGTTTTCTTGAGTAATCAGATGAGTATATACTTTATTACTCAGATGTTTTGTTTTTTTTAATTATTATTATTATTTAAATTTATGTATGTTTTATTGTACTGCATTTACTTGGTAAATGTTTTTTTTTTTTTTTTTTTTGGTGCTTGGCTCTTACTCAAACAAAATTAAAGTCGGCACACGGCTAATAAAATCGCAAAACGCATACAATAATAATTTAATACAATTTAAATGGAATTTTAAATATATTTGAATACAATTTCTGAGACATTTCTCTCACATTGATCACCTTTTTTCCAGTTCATCGCAGTGCATTATGGGTTTGTCTTCTCAGCAAAGTATTTATGTGACGATGCTTTAGAATTTGGCCAAAAGATCTTACAGTATCTGTCCTTTTGAAACAGCCTTCTTATCAGGAGTGTGCATTTGATGCCTTAAAATACTGTCTACGTAGGCAGCTCGCTAGGTTTTGGAACAGAGCCGACTCACTCCCCGTCATAAACGGCAAGCTGTGGCTTTGCTGTGATATAGCAAAGTGAGTCCTACAGGAATACGTTCTGGTGCAAGTCTTGTGAGAAACCGTAATATAAGGAGTGTTTGGTCTACCGCCAATTAAAAGAAATATAATGAATGCGGTTACTTAGTCTCAGTGAGTGTGATATTAAAATCTCATTATCTGAATGCTAAAATTACCATTTATTGCACAGATCTGGTAAAGCCCACTTGAGGCTCGCCGAAGTGTTGTCGTTCAACGTTGTACGTACGTCAGACAATGCCTTTTTTTTTTTTTTTGGTGTTTGACATTGATCGTTTTGTTTTTTTGTTGTTCGGTGGTGTCTGCAGTGCCGCTGCCGTGCGGTAACTCTATATTTCAAGCGTGCATCTGTCTCTCCCGCAAGGCTCAGAGCAACAGCCTGTGCCAACATCATCGGGAGTTCCATATATTGCCCATCTCCATTCCAGAACCTGGTGACGAATGGTGCTAGCGCCCAGATATTAGAGTAGGGGGGCGAATAGGAAGGAAGGGGGCTTTGAAAGAGCGAGAGAAAAAAAAAATTGTCCTTGGAAGTGCGAGCACTTCTGCAGAACAATTAACTTAATTAAGCAGACAGCATGAATATTCATAAGGCAGTTAATGTCTCCCTCATCCAGGCAGATGAATGTGATGCAATGACTCGCTAGTCAAGCATGTCTAAGAGTCTCGTGGAAACTGCACCAACATTTTGGTTCTTTGCCTGGAATATCAAAGAAATTAACAGTCCCCCTGAAACCCTTAAAAGCAGGCAAATTAATTAGAAGCCTGCAATTTATATGCCATACGTACCGATGAGTACATACTATGGTGCATAGAGAAAGCCTTTAATTGGGCAGGGCTCTCATTTCTCAATGTTTATCCTGCATCATGTAAATAAGGTATTTGAAACACTCTTTGTAATTACTTTTATCTTCCGAAAAACTTAATGTTTGTTCTACTTGACTGTACTATGAATATTGACAGAAAGAAGCATAAAAAATGACAAATTAAAGCGTTAAAGAAACTAGTCTGTTTTCCAGCTAAGATAATTAGATGTCAATGTAGCTGCTATGCGAGGGCATTTCATGTATATTTTATTGGTAATTACTTGCAGTAAATCACTGTAGTTGGTGCAGTACATGGGTGTTTTTGCATAGCTGTAACAAAGAGAGTGATTCGACTCCATTTCCTCCGTCCCAAAGGATTGACCTGGGTCTGATGTCACACCAAATGACACATCCAAACCTGTGCAGGGAAACGACAAAGGCGGGGGTCGTTTTTTCCCCTTCGCATTTGTGACAGGAAACTGTTTACAAATTCTCCTGTGGGATTCGGTACTAATGAAGAGAAACCATGACCCCGGTACGGTCAGTTTGCAGCGGGTGCGGAGTTGGAGGGCTTCCATTGCTCCTAACAACAGCACTCCATTTTGCTGCGCCTGAAATGACAAGTGAAGGTCAATCTCTTGGACGGAAAAGTAGGGGCCGCTATCGTACCAATCTATTCTGCTCTCCCCTCCTCTTCCCACCCCGGTTTGGCAGCTCTTTGGGGTTGGTTTGTGCCACAATCCCGCAAAAAAGAGAGGTAAATATCTGAGCTTAGTCAGTCCTGGACAATACGCAGGGCTCAGGGCCGCTGATCCAAGGCCAGTAGAGCCCGTTTCAAAGGCAAATCGAGGATGCTCCATTTCAGACACTCTTGAAGGCAATTAACTCAGTGTGCGAGTTGGCCATTCAGAGGCCTGACTGTGATTAAATCAATTTGATAATGATACACTCGCTTGCTGCTGTTATGAGCTGCCTGTTTGTTTTCGCTAGAGGAGTTTCAAAACACAATCAAACTAAATCATTCTGACAGCACAGAAACTAGAGACCGAAATTACTACAGGGTTTGATTTTCAATTGGCAGCACGCCTCTGATTGTTTTATTGCAGGAATGAAGCATAAAAAGTTGCATGGTTTACCCACAAGACTATTACTATACATTATCATATTTTACTACTAGTCACATTTTGACATGACGTGATTATCGATTATATTTTATAAGTTTTATTTCAGTTTCTTCTCTTACCTCATGGAATCAAAACGGTATTGTGGCATGCTTTCAAAGTAATAATATAAAATGTGTAATTAAAATATATATGTAATTAAAGTGTATATATATGTATATATATAGTAAGATCAGAAATGATGAATAGTGTGTATTTATTTATTATTATTTCAGTTACAGATTATATTATATTATATTTTAATTATTATTATATATTAATTAGATCAACATATATCCAGCTTTTTCCGGATGATGTCATCCCAAATATAACTCTTCAGCCCCTCTCTTCAAACCACCTGGCTCCATTCTAGTATGTAACACCCACTTTCCACAAATAATACATTTATTACCATATTTATACAGCTTGGAAGCAATTTCACTTGCATAATCTGATGTACTTCCCTGTGAAACAAGATACACAACAAGAATAACCATTGGTAATATAATTTATTGTTTTGTGGAAAGTGGGTGTTGCATACTAGAATGGACCCAGGTGGTTTGAGGGGAGGGGTTATATTTGTAACATCGTCCAGAATAAGCTGGAATTATGTTGATATAAGTTAACAATAATGCGCATGGGATGAATTGTGCACAGTAAGACCAGAAACATGTATAATAGTAAATTGGGTCAAGCAAATTGGGTCAATTTTGAATTCATGTTGACTCAGCGAGGACTGAACGCTCATTCGCGTTCACTCTCCTGAGAGGAGCTGGACATTTTGAGCTGGACTGGGGACAGCTGCAGGAGAAAGAGATACACCACCCCTGATCCTCACCTGCTGGTATTATGCCGAGAGGAAGTGCTGCTTGGACAGGCGTGAAGATGGAATCTGTGTCCCTCCCAGCGTCCATCTGGGCTCGGAGAAGCAACCCGTGGGCCACCTCAGCCACAGAGCCATCTCCCCCAACACATACCACACTAGAGAGAAAGCAAACGGATGGGCGGTGAGTCATGTGACCCAAAGTCATGGCCAAGGGCTGGCTAACACACATGTAACGATTAGGCTGTTGTTCACTGGATAAATGTAAATCCATATGGAAGAGTATTTGATTAAATATACAGATTACACATGGCATAGTTATTCCTTAAATATGATTAAAAATTCCTACTAAGTCTTTATTAGAGGAATCCATTTCAATTAATGGAGATCATAATTCCCATTACGTCGTATTGAACAATAGATTAAACCATGGAAGTGTTGAGAGGGAGGCATGTATTCTAATTGGGAAATGTCCTTTTTTTTTTCAAGAACAGCGGAAAATCTGTCAGATCGCAGCAGCAAAATAAATCATTAAAAATGGCTGAGCCCACTAATCTGCTTTAAGCACATTACTAATAAATGAACACAGCCTAGTAAAGCTGATTACATTTAATTCAGAAATGCCCTTTAGCAATACTGTACAATCTCACAAATAGATTTGTTTAGCAGACACGGCCAGCACTAATAGGCAAGTAGTCATGCCACTCACAAAATGAGTTCTGTGACCTTGCAGTCGCAGGTGTTTGGGATAAATCTGCCTGCAATGTTTTGATCCGCCATATATGTTAAGCCTCGAAGGACGCTGCGAATCTACCAAATCAGGAGAGTAAATATTAAGCGTTACATCAAAGCTCACCTATTCACCTATGGGTTATTTTATGAAGGAGTGGGTGGGACTAACCATGTTTTAACATTTTATGCGTTTCACAGGTGTCAGAGACTGTGCCTTATCTTCATCTGTAGAGGTTAAAGCTTCAACGGAGAGGCCTCACCAAACACACAGTGTGCCGAGACAATGCAGAGCTTTATGGGAATGACGGATGGGGTCGAGATGAACAAGCCCCATTCCACATTAACCAGGGTTCAGTGCTGAAGTTAACATGCTGCGTGTAGGGCAGTCAACTGATTAAAAATGCTAACCAGATTAATAACATGATATGCCGATTAATTAAATAAAAATGAATGGCATATCAATATTTAAAGGAAGCCCCCAAATGAAGATAATTCAAATACATTATTGCATAAAAAATTTAATAGAATTACAAAAATTGGCTTTAGATAGTGTATATATCCATATAATTGAATATAAGCTCATGTTTACTCATGTCAACTTTTATCTGTTCAAGGCAGACTTTGCATTGAGTCTGACATTTCTTTTAATTAGTTGACTATGTACAGATATGTATTTGCCGTTTAGTTTTGTCACGTGCTAGTTACTATTGCTAGTTAAAGTTACTTAATTGTTTAGACTTGGAAAAAAGTGAAAGTGAAAAATTCGGTTACATGTACAAGTACTGAGTAATATTAAGCAACTACATATACTTACTATAGGGTTAGGGTAGGATTAAGATTTGGTTGAGGGTTAGTTGCATGTAATTATGCTTAATTTACTGTTATTACTATGGTAAGTACATGTAACATATGTAACAAGGACACTAAAATAAAGTGTTTATGTGTGGGGGGTTGCATTTTGACAATAGCACTAAATTTAAGTGGACAGAAATGTAAATGGGTTTTTTACATTTATGTAAATTTAAGTACCTTTTTTACTGATAAATACAGCTGAAAACCTATTCTCCATGTTGGGAAAATAACGCTGCATTCCTCCGGAAGAGGGATGTTTGAGCTGGAAATGACGTCACACCCGAGCACACACGGGTTGGAAAACTAAGATGGACGCACAACCTATGTTGTGCTTGCTCTTTCGGAATACAAACACACAAAAAAGTGATATTTTGCACAGATAATGCCGAAGTATCATGTCCGCACTATAACAAGTATCACTGTTTCACTGCGGGTGATGCGCTGAGCAGCCATATAAGCCATAAGTTTCCCAGTCGCAACTTCAACTTGAGGAGGTGTTCCACTTAAAAGTTCCTTCTGGGAACTAGCAATTATCCACTTCTGAGGACAAATGGAACGCACCATAAATAACTATTGTAGGAGTTATTGTATTACAAGCATGATGAGTATCACAGTTTTAGAGGTTGTTACGGTTATCAGAGATGCACAGAGCCCACAAATGCTCAATTTATGGTTAAAAAATAAACTTTTTGTCAAAAATGTGACATTAGGGTGTGTGAGATATTATTGGTTCAGATAACATATTTCAAGTTTTTGTTGATTAAACCAATCTCCTTCATTGTATTAACTAATTTTTTTAATTTCAATGAACTTAAATTAAGGCAACCAGGTTACTTACTTTTTTAAGTTAAACCAACAATATTTTTTTACAGTGTATATCAGATAAGCAAACCATGTTAGAGGAAAAGTAGCCTTTCCTATGTAAAAATTCCTGCAATCCAAGAATAGCTCTTCAACTCTAAAGAAAGGGAGAGTCTCTGTGAGCTGACGGTGAGAAAAAGTAACACACTACGTCCAAAAATGTAATGTTCCCCAGTGTGTCACGTCAGTCTCATTGTGTGGCACTCATCTCACTTCCCATCTATCAGGAGTCAATGTGGTGGCAGTAAAAATTGCACAAATAAGGTCTTTCCATTCAGGGTGCTGATAATTAACATAAATGTGTGAGGGGAATAATTGCATCCATCGCTGATGTGCCATCACTTTAACGTCTATTGTGTGTGGCACACCGCGCAACTTCATGTGAGACGTAACTGAAATAGCACCGTTCCATTTAAACTGGGAAGCATCAGTTGCTGAAGTAATTAATGAATGAAAAAACGTGTGATTAGTATTACCTTTGCCGAATTAATTCTTCAGAAGTTAATTAATCGAGATCAGAGGAATGAGGACAGGGGACTGAGTTTAGAGTGCTATAACACGTTTCCTCGACAGGAAAAAAGTATCTTTTCTTTTGCTTTCGCTGAGGTGTTAAAGATGGTGCTTTTTTAACATTTTCTAATAAAACACCCTACGTTGTTCGGCATTGCTAGCATTATTGTCACCACATTATAAAATACATTTACAGTGTGTGTTTTTTTGTTTTTGTTTTTTTATACGTTTTCGTTCATACAATGACTTTTGTACCATCTTTTTTTTTGGTCCATACATTAACAACTTTTTTTGTGTTCTACAGGAGAAAGAAAGTCATAATGGTTTGGAGCAACATGACAGTGAGTAAATGACAATTTTCATTTTTAATTGTGAAGACCAGTTAGCATGACTCTATTGTGCGATTTACAATAGTAAATTCCCTACTTGAAGATTATCCTGTTTAGCAAACGACAGAAAGAGTGATCTTTTTTTTCTATGCCGGGTTAAGTAGCTTAGATATCCTCAGTGATTTGTCATGCCGACAGAAAATTTAATTTCAACAAAATCATCAGAGCATCTTTTCTATAATCCTCGAAAAAGAATAAGCTTTGTGAAATTGGAATACATAGACAGACCATGACTGATGCCGAAATTCCACACAGATATTATCCTCAGCGTTAAGTCTTGAGTCTTACTGCTGCGCTGTACAAGAGCAAGACAGATCTATTATCTATAATGAAATCTATTACCATAAGTGCAAAGATATGATGTATGATGCCACAGGGTCTTTCATACCAGTGTTGAGGAGTAACTAAAGCAATAATGCTACTAACTTAAAGGTGATGTAAGCAATTACACACTTCACCTTTAAATGCCTTTTTAGTAGTATTACAGAGTTTTATAGTGTATATTTGATAATATTACATTATAATATTGATGTCAACACTCTTTGATAACCTCACTGTTCTGTGATTAAATATTGTTTTTTTTAGAACAATTATATAATCTGATTTATCTAAATTATACACTACCATTCAAAAGTTTGGGGGCAGTAATAAATTTTATTCAATAAGGATGCATTAAATTAATCAAAAGTGACTGTAAAGACATTTATAATGTTAGAAATTAGAGTAATGATGCTGAAAATTCTGCTTTGTCATCACAGAAATAAATTACATTTTAAAATATATTACATTTGAAAAATAATATTTGTTAATATTTAATATTTGTTGTTTGTTTGGTGCCCACCAGGGTTCAGATGGCAGCGTTCACGCTTAATCAAATGAACCGCACTAACAGAGCAATCGCACCAGAGTTTGTTTTAATCAAACCAAACCTGCCAAGTGTGAACAGGTGTGTTCAAGCGGCACTGTGCAGACCGATCAGTGTATGACATCAAAACGCAAGAGCCATTCCAGCTCTGTATTGCTCCATTGCTCCATGTTTTTTCGCTTGCTCTCAATTATAAATAATGTAAAGCAGTCCTGCACTCATCTCTATCATCAGTGAATATATTTTGTGATACTGCCCAGCCCTAGGCCTCACAGTAGACTTTCACACTTTGAAACCGTCCTATCAGACCCAGTGATCCCGAACCCTGTGGTTTTATGTCAATAAAGATTTTAAGTTCCACTACGACCTCTTACAGTGTCTGATCTCTTTATTTCTGGATTCACAAGAACCCGGCCACCAAGCCCTCTCACCACCTTCATACACCACAGATTAATCACCATTCAACATGAGTGTGTTCTTCACTCGGTGCTTGCCCTTGTCCTTTTGTCACTGCCGTGAACTTGCACGCTGTGTTTTTAATCAAAGACCACTGTGCCAGACCCAGCACGTCCCCTCCCACCGAGCCCAGAGGATGCAGCGGAACAGTAGGGCGGCAGTAACGGATGAGCGTTAAGCCGGGGCCGGAGATATTTAAGAGGAGCTAATTGTGAGAAGTACTGGAGCACGTGGAGAGAGACCGTACGATGTGGTGTGAGCGATGCCCCGCACCCGCGGTCGGCTGGATGGCGGTGCTTCATCACTGCTTCCAGAACAGGTAATTAAGGAGCCACCTGCCGAGCTGCACCAGAGAGACCTGCTCTACCGGAGAGCTCCGCACTGGACCCCGCGGCACGCACCTCCAATCAAAGTGTATCACTCATTTTGTAAAAGTCCACCTCTGCCTTTCTCTCTCTCTCTCTCCTCCCTCTGTCCCAAACACTACTTTATTTATTATGGCTAAATGTCATCTCAAGAGAGACATGAGGATGTGAGGGAGAGGCAGGATTACTATGTCATCTGGCTTTGAATTCCATGCCATCTTCACTCGTGTCATAAAGCTAGTTCACCCTTCAAATGATAGTTGTCATCTTTGTTGTTCAATGACTTGCCTTCTTATTTAGGAGAAAGTCAGGACTGCTCTATTCCATACAAAGAACATTGTGAATATATTATTCATCGAAAATCTTGCTTAACAGCCATGGTTCACTTTCATTGTTTGTAAAAGAGCAGCATGAATGTTCTACTATAAATGACTCATTTTCTTTTCCACACAATGACCAAAAGTCATAGGCTTCACAAGACACGCAGTTGATGAAAGAAGTTTCATTTTTGGGTATTTTTTTAATTAGTGTAGATTACTTTAGCTTATCTTTTAGTTCAGTACATTTAGCATCTGTTCAGACAGTTAAGTGCTATTTTAGTCTCATTGATACTATTATAGTTAATGTATATGTATATAATTTTCATAATAAAGTTTTTTGTTTGTTTTTGTCATTTCAAAAATGATTGTTTTTAATGTAGTTTTATTTTATTTATTTATTTATTTCAATTTAAGTTATTAGTACATCAAGTAAATGAATTTGAAATTTAAACTAAATGAAAATGAGCAATGTTTCCTTGGCAACATGCTGAAATATTTTTGAAAAAAGTCTTTATATTTTTTTAATTTTTTATTGGTTCAGTTCCGTTAATGTTTAATTTATTTCAAGTAACTACATATATTAACTACAATAACCCTAAGACAGGCAGAAAATACTTTGCTTTACTGTAATTATAATGAAATTGGAAGCAATTTTTAAAACATCAAAGCTCTCTCTCTATATATATAGATATATAATTTAGTTTTTAATTATATATATATATATATATATATATATATATATATATATATATATATATATATATATATATATATATATATATATATATCAAAATAAATGATAAATAAAATATCATATCATGTACACACACACACTGTCATTTTGCAATTAAAGGTGCAGTAAGTGATTTCTGAGAAACGCTGTTGATATTTGAAATCACCAAAAACACGCCCCTACCCAAAAGGATCACACCCCTATCTTGATAGATCCGCCCCCAAATTCACCAACACGCTATGCAACACAGGCACCTCCCCCAGAATGAGTGTATACGCCCCTTACTGCTGACTGGCTACAAGTGTGTTTTGGTGCTCGGTCCAATTCACTTTCAACAGCGTTTCTTTTAGAAACAGCTTAGTGTGAATCCAGAAAGTTGTACTAACCCACAGCCAAAATGCTTCATAGACTGAATTTTTGAAGATTTTCTTTTTTTAAGTACAAACCATGAAGTATACATACCCATCATATTCTTCCAAGCTGCAGTCTTTCAGAATGGACAGAGCCTGGCCCTTTCGCTTAGTGACTGCGGAAAAGAAAGAGTTAATGTTTTTGGGGTTTTTTTCTGAAAGGAAAGCACTCCAAACTGCCTTTAGTACCCTTTTCCAGGCATTGGCAAATGGCTTGAGCCGAACATATGGTACTGGCTGTAAAGCAGAATTTATACTTGCATGCTGTTTGCATTTTTAATCAAGATTATGAGTTGTGGTACAAAGAGGCAACCGCTCTTGTATTCAGCTTGCCCAAGCTGCGCAAAACAAGATTTTTCCCAGCATTTAATGTGTGGTTTGCTATTTACATTACAGTACTGTGATGTAACAAGGTAAACAAAAGGTAATGAGTCAGAAAAAAAGAGGGTTAGATGTGGTCAGCAGAGTTTGTTGGATACAGGCTTGATCCAGTATAATTGTCGATTCAGGTTTGGCGTAGTGTGGCAGAAACCCCTGTCCTGTGTGGCACGCAAAAATGCCACTGAATGTGGGGGAAGAGGGGTGGCACGCCGCAGATGGCATTGTGCACGCCCGTGCCCCACTTAGCATTTTCTGGGGCACCTCCGCCACAGAGCGGGTCCCAGCTGTGACCACCCATCAAAGGGCTCACCGTGGCTGATGTGACACTTGCAGATGGATGTTTATTTTTTTGTTGTTATTGTTTGAGAATGTGTTTTATGATGCACACAGAGATGCAAGTGTGTCTGCTCATTATGACATGCCTGGCTATGCCTGGTACCAGCTCAACTACAGATGATCATCATTTTAAATGTTTTTTTTTCTTTTCTGAAACATTATAATGTGTCTTTATGTGTTTGGGGTTGGTAGGATTTTTTATATTTTTGAAAGAAATCTCTTATGCTCACCAGGGCTTTATTTATTTGATCAAAAATACAATAAAACAATAATATTTTGAAATAATATTACAATTTAAAATAACTGCTTTCTATTTTAATGTTTTTAAAATGTAATTTATTCCTGTGATGCATAACTGAATTTTCAGCACCATTCCTCCAGTCTTCAGTGTCACATGATCCTTTAGAAATCATTATAATATGCTGATTTGCTGCTCAAGAAACATTTCCTATTATTATCAATGTTGTACACAGTTGTGCTGCTTAATATACTATAGAGAAAAATATATGATACATTTTAATAGGATTCTTTGAATAGAAAGTTCAAAAGAACAACATTTATTTGAAATAGTTTTTGTTTAGTAAAAATTAAACATTTGATCAATTGAATGTCCTTGCCAAATAAAAAATTCATTCATTTTCATTTATCCATTCATTCATTTAATTTATTATTATTAGTAGTAGTAGTAGTATCATCATCATCATGTTTGGGGTTAATGAACGTGTAGTTATCATCTTGTAAATAAAAAATATTAATTTCCATTTTGATATCCAATTTTGGAACAAAATCAGAGTCAAATGATGTTTTAAATAAATATTGCCACTGATATAATTTATACTCCACATATACTGCAGAAGCATAAGTACATAATTATTCCAGGCATAGCCATATAGACTCTGTCATGAGTTCAATTCTTAGTGCTGACCTGTAGGGGGAGCACTTGCAAATCAAAGTGTAATTAAAGGACCATGTGGCTCTGACCTTGTCAAACAAAACCACAACCCAGGCATATTTTTCATATCTCACTAACTGATTGAAAATTCTGGCCTGAACTGTGCGATATCATTCATTTTAGTTCAAAATTAACCTTGTATCTAAAACAGTGCTCAATCTACAGAGCACCAATCTAAGCACATCAAATGCTAAATTAGACTCTTAAATGACCATGTAAATGCCAAAAATGACATTTCCACATACAAGCGTTGATTATCAGTAAATAGCTGTGAATTAAACACTGTAATTGCTTCTCTTGAACATGACATTGCACGACTGCTGCCCGTGTATCTCAGTCTATAGAGCTAATTCGATCATATATATTCTCAAAGCTCTGCGTTCCGAGCGGCAGAACGAGATATTTAATTTCTATTAGGTAAAATGTTGTTTAATGGCTCCACCTTGAGCTCTCAGCCTCTGCCCTCGGGAGCAAATCATCAGGAAACGGATTCTATTACTGTTCAAATGGCTTTTGGAATCAGGTACCCACATTCATTAGAGCACAGATTGTGGAGTCTCCTTTTTAAAAGCAGGGGGCGCCTGGTGCGTGTTTGGGTGTGTGTGTAGTAGTCCATGGTTGTATAGTACATATAGTATGGGGTCCTGTGTGTGTGGGAGGAGGTGGGTAAAGGGGAGGAGAGGGGGGAGTCCCGCACTGTGTTAGAACAGATGGGTGCAGTCCCTCCCCCTGGGTCAGGTTACTGACGGAGGATACACTTCTCCTGTCATTATGAGTGTGAGATGCATTTAGAACAATCCACAGCAGTGTTGTACAGCTGCTACTTCCAGTATGAGCACACACACATACACAACCTCAAGCACACAAACACACTGCTGACGAATGGATATCGAGAGATTTAGGATTCAAAGAAAAGGAGAGCTTGGTTGTGAACAGCATGTAGAAATATTTGTGCATAAGCATCACATTTTATATGCATTTGGTATACATTTTGTTAGTTCTTGCATTATCTGGCAATGTTTTTGGAGTTGCTCACCATGCACTACTGGTACATCAACACAGCAACATATGAAAGAGCAAAATAACTCAATCCAAAGAGAAAACTATTTTACGAGGTGTCGGGCAGTGTTGGGGTAAACGATTCGAATTACAAGTAACACGATTTACATAATCAGATTATTTTACTAGTTACTTGAAAAAGTAACACATTTTTTAATTTACAACAAAATATCTGAGTTACTTTTTCAAATAAGTAACGCAAGTTTGTTTTCCCATTTACTGACTGACACCTCTCCTGTCCCCATGTTAAGAGAAATCAGGAGTAAAGTGAAGATGCGTTGTGTGCGCTGTGTAAACATGATGCTTATTGTAGTTTTAAATGTGAGCAGGCATTTACTCAACTCACTTGCTCAAAAACAGATGCAGTATTCCTCAAAATTAACATAAACAGTGAAATGAAAACTCAGGATATTACGCAAACCTCCAATATTTAAATATGTGAAATAGCACAAATGTACTTTATGTATTTAATCTCACTTTGTTAACCAATGTTTTTGCTGCTGACCTTCGATGATCCAATTTAGCCATACTAATAAGCAAAAACTATTTTAGATAAACATATTTGTTTATTTTTTTGTTGTTTTTATTGCTGAAATGAGAGTGTTGAACATTTCCTGCGTCCTATTTTTCTGCAATCCAGAATGGCAGCACAGCTGAAAGGTTTGTTTCAGCCTGAGGCTTATTCATTTCACATTTGGTGTGAAAGGGCCTTTACATTTACCAAAAATAGAACTTTTTGTTTTTTTGTTATTAAAAAAACAAACACACAAGCAAGCCCAGCCCAGGTGAGAAAAAGTCATGCAAAAGTAACAACGCATTACTTTCCATAAAAAGTAACTAATGTAATTAGTTACTTTTTTTACTTTTAGTGAATTAATATTGTAAGAATTACTTTTAAAATTAACTTTCCTCAACACTGGTGGCGGTTTAGTCTAAATTTGTATGATGTGACTTGTACAGAAACGTATGATTTTTAGAAAAAAGTAAGCATGAAGGTCCGCCCCTAAGTGAGGAATACGCAGATTGTACAAAAACTTACGAATAAGATCGTATGAATTAATACAAATTAAGGACCATTCACACCGTAAAATAGTAAAAAAATGCCATGAGAGTGTGTGGATTAACTACATGTTTGCTCATGCAAAGCTCGATACCATGATGTTAGGGTGCTGTAAGTTACTGCATTGATATATGGTTTGAAATTTTTATGAATCTATGTGGTTGCAGGGTGAAAATCCAAATCTAAACACGTTTTTGTCCAATTTTCTAATTAATTTATCTAAAATTCCTTGAAGCAAGATACATTTACTTAAAAGCAACATATTAAAAAAAACTGTTTTCAGAGCATGTGTTTTATTGATTTTTCCCCCCACTTATTTTAGGTATAAAAAAAAAAAACTGCCAGTGCAGTAAGACAAAATGCATTTAAATTCAAGATAATATGAATTTATGAAAACATGTTTTTTATATCATATAGTGTTGCTTCTCAAGTAAATGAAGGTTTTGTTTCAAGGATTTTTAGAGTAAACTAAAATTGTCAGTATAGGATATTCTAATAAATATTAGTCAAATGTAATATTTTTGTTTCCCTCTAAATGTTGATTTTTAGTGTAATGCATGAGAGTTGGCAATTAAAATGGTAAACAACACTAATTTCGCTTTTAAGTGTGTATTCAAATGATGCATTAACATAGGGACCTTGACATTCCTCACCCTAAAATATTGATTTCCTATGATCCACTGCCAATGCCTAATGGCGTAAAGCACCAGCTTGCTAGCATATAGGGAATTGTTGAGCACTGAGTGATGAATCCTATGAGCGAACAGACCCTGAGGGCAGACGCTAATGCACTTCGACCTCGAGTGAGGCCTGAGGGGGCGGGGGATCACCTGTGCGTGAAGACTTTAAGATGAACCTGAGAGGAAAAGCCACCTATGTAACCGTTTGCTATCTCATACAGTGCAGATGTGTGAGACTCACCGGTGACTTCGGCTTGTATGTCAGCGAGCTTGAAGAGCGGGGCCACTTTGTCCAGGTAGATCTGGTATGCCTCTTTCTTGTGGCTGATGGGGTTCACAAAGACTTTGAGAGATTTAGGACGGTTCTTGAAACCTGCAGAGCAAAATAAAACAAAAGAAACAAAGAGCGGGAAGATTCATCAATCCCCTTGTGTCATGAATCCCATGGGCATTCATTTAAGTGCTTGAAACTCATCCAGTTTAGAGAAGTGCACATCTGCTAATGTGAGCCAAAGCCCCTGTCCTTCATAATAATGATTTCTTGCCGTGAGTTCTGCTTTTGTCTGCCACCCTTGCTGCAGAATGGCTCTCACACAGCGTGAGATCAGTCTTCAAAAATTGAAAAGGTCAGATCAGTGTCTGTTGTTTACAGTGTCTGAATATCTGCCAAGAATGAGGAGAAAGCTTGAATAAATACACCATGTAGGCTCTCTGATGCTGATTTGTTGCTTAAGAAACACTGTCTTATTATGATCAATGTTGAAAATAGTTATACTGCTTTATATTTTTGGGGAAACTGATAGTTTTTTTCAGGATTCTTTGATGAATAGAAAGCTCAAAAGAACAGCATTTATTTGAAATATAATTGTTTGTAAGATTATGTCTTTCCCTTCACTTTTGATCAATTTAATGCATCCTTACTGAATATAAATAATAATTTATTTATTTTTTAAATCATACTGACCTCAAACTAGCGTATATATTTGAAGTATTGTGGTATTGTGGAATCTCTCCATCCCATCACTCTTTCTGACCGTCTCTATATGTCCTTCTTTGCAGTATTGAGTAACAGTGGATCATAATTAGCAGAAATTAGGGAGCTGCTTTCTCTTCTGGACTTCCTGGAGTGCCTGAGATCGATGGAAGCTGAGGTGAAGCTCAACACTCTCTCTCCTTGCTCCACCATCTCCCTCATTACTCTAATCCGGCCCCTGAAGCTCTCGACCCTCGACCTGCTAACGAGCCGCTACCCTCGGCTTGCCCTCCGCCGTATCCCCTGCTGACATCACAGTGCAAGAGTTCCAGGGGGTGCCCAAGGTCACAGTTCAAATAGACACAAAACGTGCGCGCGAGTAGATGCAGGATGTGAGGTGGGGAGGCTGGGGGGATTTGGGATCTTGAAAGAAGATTGCGAGTCTCGCTCAGCGTGGGGATGCTGATCCAATCTCCCACTATGTGGCTCTTGGGGGCCGCAGTGCCGGGACGCTGGGGTCCTTGCGGGGAGCAGGTGCGGGGGGGTGGCACCAGCACTGCTGTTATAGCTGTGAATGGGGCTCAGGAGGCTCAGCAACACTCATCCTCACCGAGGGGGCTTCAGGCCCACCGCACGACACATGAAAGCAGCGTTGTGAGGCTACGCTCATCTATTGCATCAGATTTACGTTAGTGTGCACATTTGCGTCACTGCTTCATGAAGCTCAAAATACCCACAAAAAAAAAAGATGCAAGAGACCCTAGCACTGTTCCAAAACCATGTGTTCTACCAATATAGACAGCATTATATCAAAGTTGCAAGGCAATAGCTGTGCTAAAAGGTAGGTAGCTTTCTATGATGCAAAATTTGTACCTCATATAATATATACTAGAGACGGCAATACCAGAATGCACTGCAACAAGCTCAGTAAAAAGATACCTAACAAAAAAAAAGAAAGAAAAATGTTCACCATAGATGCATATACAGTAGTCCACATTTGAAGTGGTCCATCAAAGTTGTCCTATAAGACAAGAATGGGTATTGTTCAAAATTCATGTATAACTTTGATGAAAGGTTTTGATCCACTTCAAATATTGACTACTGTTCATCCAATTTATTAGAGTTTATCATCATTTTATTATCATTTGTTTGTTTTAGAGTATTACATTGTTAGTTCAGCAACACGCTAATGCCAAAAAGTGTTCCAAATAGGTTACTTATGAGGTTGTCTTCAAGTTAGGATCCTGTCTTAGAAGGTAGCTGCCTATGTAGTAGACAGAGAGACAGCTCTCATTAAATCATTACCCTGAAATGGGAAACTATGTTTCTGTTGTTTAAATGATCATATCTGAGCTGTTGTTCAGGATAAATCTAAACACCACAGAGGGGAGACTGAGGACGTAGCCTGCTGCTTGCATGCACGATACCGTGTTACTATGGCACATAATCCCATGTTTGTGTGAGCGATGCACAGTGGCTCCCAGGAGCTCATTGAAAGACAATCCAGACGAAGGGGCCACACTCAGGTTTCACCTCCATGAGCCAGCCCTGTTTGTGTTCCCGCAAAAGGCCACTGTGATTAGCAGACTTCAGAGAACCTGCATTCACACGTTAATTATAACCTTTTGGGGATAGCAGACGACTCATCTAAATATGTGTTCTATGTCTTTAATCACTTTTGTAGTCTGTTTTAAGGTAAAGCTGTAAGCCATTTATTCATATTTTTTGCTTAAATGGGTGAATTTCACAAAACCTGTTTATTAAAACATATCTGTGTCATATTTGACTAACAAAAAATAATTAATAATAATAATAATAAATATGAATATTTTTATGACCATTTAAGGTAAAATATTTATTATTACAGTACAGTAATCGTAAGTACCATATATTTATATATACTTTATTGAACAGTATATGTTCATATTGAACAAATCTAAACAAATCTGCTATATATAAAATGCATTTGTGCAGTTCAGATTTGTTCAATATGACCTGGATGAAATATGACCCTGGATGTTTTTGTGACATTCACCCACATGCCCTTCATGTAAACAGGTTGGTTCTGTTTGCCCTCTCAATAGCTTTGAAGTGACGTCCGCATTTCAGACACATGTACCTGCCACCTGTGGACATTCCATGAGGTCAGCACTTACTACAGTGATGCAGCCGCCCTGTGACTCAGAGGCTTAGGCTGTTTTACCCCTGAGGGCTATCAAGACCGGCTAATGTCACCCAACACAGCGGCTACATCTGTCTCTGTCCAGCCCCCATCTCAGGGCACAGAGGGTGCTGATGGGAAAGGTAAGGAGCATCTGAATGGTGTGGCTAAGGGTCTCCCTGCGGAGAAGATGATTCGGCACAGGGGAACACTTTTCCCATAATCAGGGGTAAATTACCTGAGAGCGGGGTCAGGTTACACATTGATTTCAGAGACAAACAAAGCCCCAGGACAGCCTGTAAACACTCGTTCACTGCGCTAATGAGAGGACTGACCATGCAGTACAGTCACTGTTTGATTGCAAAGCATCAATGCTTCATGTTACAGTGCAGCGTTATTTTGTGATTGTGAAGTCATTCTGTTCTCAGGGTTATGCGCCCGTCTTTCAATTCCAATTAAATTCTTGAATCTGAATTAAGGTTACAGAATTGTAATTCAGTTTTAAATATAAGGGGATTCATTAAAATCATTTGAAATCCAAAGATATTCATAACTGTGATTTTAACAAAAAAAAGCAAAGTTCATCAAGATAAACTTTGAATATTAGACTGACAAATTCTTTTGAAAGTTTTGAAAAAAGAAGTTTAGAAATGCCTTTTTAGATGACAGACGGACGGACGGACGTATGGATGGATGGATGACAGATAGATAGACAAACTTTAATTAAAAGTTTTAGTTTGAAGTTCATACAGATGAATGGAAAGAGAACAAAATGAGCAGTTACAGTATGAAAATTTTGAAAATTTTGAGATCCACAGATAAGGAAAAAAATGTTAGTCTGATTAGAAAAGTTATGGTATAACCAGAGTCAGAATGGGATCTGAAAGATCTAAGAGAAGTTACATTGGAGAAATTTTGGTTTGGGGTTAGGGATATTTTTTTTTTTACAATAACAGTGTGTTGACTTGGCCAAGCCCCTTGAAAAAGACAAATAGAGGAAAAGAGAGTCAATGTGCATAACACAGCCATCAAACTGCACTTAAGTAACCCATAGACTGTTCCACTCGCTGAGCCCACAATACCCAAACGGGCTTTCTGGGGTGCACAGAATATTTGCTAATCCTCAAGAACAGATGTCTTATTTTTGCCCTGAAATCCCTGGCTGGCGAGGGGAGTGAGCCCTCCAACGGATAAGCCTAGATTGGGGCCTTGCAGTGGGAAAGGTCAGGATCGGAGAGGAGCTGGATCCGGCAGGCCCAAGGGGAGGTAAGCGATCTGGGGGCCATACAGGAGATGGAGCGGGTGAGAGAAAAAGAGCGTCACTGTCCTGTGCCACTTTCCTACCGGCCGTGAGATCTCCATACGGGGGACGAGTGCTTCGACATTTCCTTAGATCCTCTGCCAAGAGCGGAGCATCTGGCATGGTGTCAGGGACTGGCATTAGCGCGCATTAGCAGTGGGGGAGACCCAGCCCTCTCCAGATTTGTCCCCTCCAGCAGGGGCATCACCAGGCAGGAGCTGCTCCAACCGCTAGACGAGGTGGGGAACTGCGGTGGAGGTTTGGGCTTCAAATCAATACACTTGCTTTCATTGGAGCAATTAATTCACACAGGCCCCATATAATGAGAAAAAACGCGTAGAGGCTCGGAGAATAAAATTAAGTGTGTAATGCATCCTATTAATTATTCCATGTTAAAATGTGGAACGCACATGCATATTGTTCAATTAGAGCCATTGTAGTTCTCGGTGTGGACAATAACACCTTTCCTAATATTAGCCAGGAAGGTGGAAAAACAGCACCATGTGTTAGGTGCCTCCATTATGTCTGCGTTCATGTCTATCTATCCGGGGGCGGGTGTGACAGACAGAGAAATGGGGAAGATCCGATGGGAATACGCAGAAAAAATCCACAAGCAGCACTTGGTGAAAGTGATACTGCAGTCGTACCTACAGCAGAGTCCACAGGAGCATCTGTCCTTTCATGGTGCCGTTTAGGGGTGGGAATCTTTAGGCACCACAAGATTTGATTTGCTTTTGAAACTTTCCGAAAAAAATTGCAATAATGTTACCTTTAGGGTTACAACAGCTTGTCACTGGAGTAGCACCCTTAATAGGACATTAAATGGGACACCCCTAAAAGGTTCTTGTAGCTACGTTACTACTCTAAGAATATACACCTTTAGGTACTGTCCAAGTGATAGGCTGTTGTACTTCTAAAAGTATCATTTTTCACATTTTTCTGTGCATGAAAGTAAGCAGATAACAGTTTATGAGCAACTTTAAATGTTATTTAACTAGTCTTTAATTAATTACATTTTACAAGTGGAAAAAAATTCAAGATGCAATGTATGAAACCAAGTTTTAATATCGTCTACACTGTCTACATACATTTTTTATGTTGTTTCAGGGATTTTTAAATATTAAGTGTAAAATAAGACAAAAGTACTCGTTGAGGATAGGATTTTTTGCAACATTGTCAATTAGCATTTTGTTTATGCCTCTACTGGTACCAGATGGAATTGCAGTCTCTTTGAGCTTCCGGATTATGCCTCAAATAACAGTATAAAACTATAGTTTTGAGCTGGAAATCAACTTGTCTGAACAATGGAAGGGGAAGTATTAGAACTTTTCTATTTGGCGATGCTTGTGTCCTAAATATTATAAACTTAAGTTTTAATATACATTTAAAATTTTGATTTTATGAAGTTTTGTTGCTAATTAGAAATAGTGTTTTCAAGAAGTGTTTTCTTTCACAGAAGGAAGAAAATCATACGAGTTTAAAATGAAATGAGTAAATTTGAGTAAATGATGACAGAATTGTTTCATTCACTGTAGACTTGACCTACAACTCTTTTTATGATATTTTTATTTATTTTATGTGAAACAGTATCAAAGTACCCTACTATAACAGGCACATACACAGAGTTTGGGCTAGCCAGAAAACATCCCAGCTAAAGTAAGAGCACTCCAGTCAATAAGATACACAGACTGATCCGTTTCCAAGGAGCCAAGGGGAAAGAGTCACCATGGATACGCAGGTTGACTTAATGGAAAACCTGTTAATGTGTAACATTATCCACTCTGCTATCGAGCTATTGTACATCAACTCATGTAAATGCCGTGCAAGCTCAGCCAAAGGCCCAGCTTCCTTCAAATGTCGAAAGCATTCTTAAAATCGCGTTCCGAGGGAGATTTCGCTTTCCCTATTATCTTGTTAAACAACTCAAAGCAATTTCATGCACGGCACACAATAGCAACTGTTGTGCTTTATGCCAAATGCACATATGAATTCAGATGGGTCACAAAAGCCTTTGGAGGAATGAGATGGACCCGATGCTTGACCCTTGAGTTCTCTCCTCTCTCTGTTTGTCTTTTCTCCTCCCTTTAGGTCTACAACAATAAAGTCCAGCTTGACGCAGGAGTGTGACCACATGCTTTGACAAGAGCACCAAGAGCACATTATGTGTCCGGAGTGGAGCGCCGAGGGCTTCCCGGGCTCTGATTGACCTGCCTAGACTAATCTTTCAAAAGAGGGTTTAAGGACACAAGGAGTCTATTCCAGTTCAACTCGACGACTACATTGGACCCAAGTAGACTGTAGTACAGGTGCTACTATTGTTGCCGGTCGTATCCCCGCACGTTTGGTCTGTGGCCTGGCCCGACCGCTCGCTCTCTGACCACAGGGTTTAATCTGTCAGCTGGGCGGCCGCACCTCATGTGTCAGCGCACATCACATGGCTTGTCAGAAAAACACGCCGATGCTGCGTATGGCATTCAGAGCTCACCTTGAATAAAATCACATTGGGGGATTGAGGGTCTGGGGGCTTTTTTACCGAACCGTTCACCCTTTGTGCTGAGTGTCAGCTGGGACACACCCTCCATTGTGCCGCCTCCCTGGGAAACACCAGGCCGGGATCCGCTGGGCTGCTGTAACAGGTGAGCACCCCTGTAATCCAGCGTGCCCGCTCTCATCCCCCGAGCCAATGATTCGGCAGCGCAGCCAATAAAATAACAGAGATAATCCACCTATGGAAACATGCGTCTGTGTGCGTGTGAGAGCATGTGCATGCGATGCAGGGGGGTGGGGTGGACATTTCCACAAGCACCAAACAAACTGCCACGCTTTATTAACAACTATAAGAGTTAAGGAAGGTTTATATATAGCAGGTGATCATGAATAGTGGCGTGGAAGCTCATGTAGCTGTGCTGCTGTTTATCATAACTTGCATGGAGAAGGTCATGAAGGGCCCTAATCAATGATTCTTTATAACATCTATAGGAGAGAGAATGTACTGAAATAAGGACAAACTGATTCATCAAACACTGTAAAAACAAACACTATAGTTACACTGTAAAACTAATGATCTCATTATTTTAGAAAACTCACCTAATAATTGTTAGTGACTTCGTCATACTCTAGCTCTGGAGTTTACATATTTTCACATTTTCTTTCTTTCTTTTTCATTCATATCAGATTTACTGTTGAAATCAGAAGAGTATACTAGCATTATACTCTTACTATTTCTGCCTATGCTATTGTTAATATGCTATTTGGAAAGGCATACTAATATGCTATTCAGAGTAGTGTAGCATACTTTTTCTGTCATATCCACCAGCAGCCATATCACCCTGTAGCCCAAGACTGGTTTCCCATTGAAGCCAAGCAGGGATGAGCCTGGTCAGTACCTGGATGGGAGACCTCCTGGGAAAACCAGGTAGCTGCTGGAAGAGGTGTTAGTGAGGCCAGCAGGGGGTGCTCACCCTGTGATCTGTGTGGGTCCTAACGCCCCAGTATAGTGATGGGGACACTATACTGTAACAAGCACCATCCTTCGGATGAGACGTTAAACCGAGATCCTGACTCTCTGTGGTCATTAAAAATCCCATGGCCCCCTTGTAAAGAGTAGGGGTGACCTGACCACATTCCACCTATTGGCCCTTACCAATCATGGCCTCCTAATAATCCCTTTCCATTGAATTGGCTCTATCACTCTCTCTCCTCTCCACCTACAGTATAACTGGTGTGCGGTGAGCGCACTGGTGCCGTTTTACTGTGGCTGCCGTCGCATCAAGTGGATGCTGCACACTGGTGGTGGTTGAGGAGACATCCCCTGATATGATCGTAAAGCGCTTTGGGTGTACAGTAGTACATATGAAAAGCGCTATATAAATGCCTCATTCATTCATATCTTTAAATGGCAGAAATAGTAAGAGTAGAACGTTATTGTGATTTGTTTGTCTGACCAACGGAAATCTGTTTTGTTGTTGTTTTTTAAACTACTTTTAAACTACATCATCGCCAAAACAGCTTTAAACGTTGCATTCAATTAACCTTCCTCAGGCTATAAAAATATTTTGTTATAATGCAAGTTTTAATACTTTTGTCATTCTGTATTGGTTATGCTAGTATTGCTGAAATTACATCAGGTGCATTAATTCTTCAGTAAAAACCTGTTTATTATTTGATCTACACTGCAAAGAAAACCTAATCCTGATCCAATCTTCAAGTTGAAAAATACAAAAATCCTTAAATTGACTTCCTAAGCACCATTGCTTCAGTTATTAAGACTAGTTTTCAGAGAATGCAATTTGGATAAAGTGTTTTCAAGCTGATTTTAAGATATAAACCACATGGTAAATGTATCTTATTTTAAGTTTTTATATATATATTTAAGACGTTTTAGATATTTTTACTGAAATGTAATCCCTTTTAGAAGTAATTTTTTACATTGTGTAAAGTGTGGCTACTTTTTTAGGTGTATGAATGCATGCATTGCTAAAAAATAAAAAAAATAAAAATCCTTTCAGAGGAAAATGACCACATTTACCAGCATTACAAGGTCATTAAGCTGGAAGACATGATGAAACTTTACACAGACAAGGTCTGTAATTCCATGCAAAACATATAATGTTTAAATCTTCTGGCTATACTTCTGAAACAGTGTATATTAATGGTTTTGGAATGTCTCGATGTACTTCCACTGTAAGACACCACAATGAATCTCGTCTTTGTGTATTAATTTTTCTCCTCACAGCACTAAATAAGCATGTCCTCTCTCCTCCAGGCTCCCTCAAGGCATATTCTTTAATTATGTTAATTAATTCATGTTCTGCCCAAAGTACATGCAGTCCTCACTCACAATTACCCGCAAAAAGCCAGCATTTCAATCTTTAAAGGGCTACAGCTCAGAAACTCTTTCGTGTGAAGAAGTTATACAGCCAAAAGATTCACTGAGGTGGGGGAAGGGCTTGATAGTATAAAGTTGTGAGGCCTGGACAATCCCCTCCCTAATTCCCAGTGAGTAATGTACCTCCTGAGCACTACTGTTACATCACCTCTTATTCAGTGCTGTAACTGAAATTCCAGGGATTAGCTGGTGTTAATACAGCATTATGACTAGGCCCTCATCGGACAAAAACACTTTCCAGAGATTTCCTCCACACCATTATCAAGTCCTAAACTCCTATCCCATATCCAATCTAGTTTTATATAGTGTACTGTTTTCAGTATTTATGTGGGGCGCACATCGGGCAAATAAGGATTTCTGAAATTGAACTTTTAGCCTAATTGTGAGGCGAGATTATTTCAGCGATAATGTGCAGTGCTGCATTCTCTGCAGACTGGGATTAACAGAGATTACACATGCACATTTTCACAAAGGCAGCGTCTGAATGCTCAACGCTCATTTAGCTGACAAAGGAAGTTTATAGTATTGCTTATGAAAGAAGAAATCATTTTGTTGGTCCTCGGGAGAGTCTTAGACATCCCCCACTATTAAATCTCCTCCTTGCGTCCCTCCCCTAGATTTTCGGGAACCGGAGAATGAAGAGTTCTGACGCATTTGGAAGGACACCTGTCTCCCGTGCAGCACAGCGATCGCTAGGCAGGCCGCTGGCCTGTCTTGGCAGTGAACGCTAGTGAGAGAAGCACAGATAATTACAAACTCCAGGGAGGCCGTAGGACCAACCTGTTCCTCCAGTCTGATCCAGCAGGTCCTTGCGGCCAACACCACCCTTTTTCAAGACCCCCTCCGACCCCCCTACCATCAGGCACACCACATAATGATATGGTCATCACACAAAGGAGATGGTGCCCCTCGGCTCTCTCAACAAGCGTACCTTATAATCCAGTCCGTGGAGTTTATTCATGACTTTGTTTTGTGCAGCCAGGATGTTGGTGACATAGCTAAAACATCATATTTGTAGATCTGATGCATACTTGAGAAATCATTTAATTATGATACAAAGGCTCTGTTCCAAAACCTAGTGATCTACCTTGCTGTCTTCTTAGGCTGCATTCTGACTGAAATAGAATGATCTACATAGGCACCCCAATGAGTTATACAAATAGACTAACAACAGAGTTTTATTACTGTGATGCAAAGCTGAATTTTCAGCATCATTACTCTTCAGTCTTCAGTGTCACATGATCCTTCAGATATCATTCTGATATGCTGATTTGGTGCTCAAGACACATTTATTATTATTATCAATGTTGAAAACATTAGGTCTATTTTAAATATTAAAAGTAATATTTTAGGTAACGCTTTATTTTAAGGTGACGTAGTTACTACATGTACTTACTAGTAATAACAGTAAATTATGCATAATTACAAGAAACTAACACTAAACCAAACTCTAACCGTAACTATAGTAAGTACATGAAGTTAATATTACTCAGTACTTATTTGAGTAAGTACAATGTAACTATGTCGCCTTAAAATAAAGTTTAACCATATTTTATTAATATATTCATATTTTGTGAACATTTTCAAGATTCGTTGATGAATAGAAAGTCCAAAAGAACAGCATTTATTTGAAATAGTTTTTTTTTTTCTATCAATCTAAAAGTTTTGACCAATTTAATCCTTGCTAATAAAAAAACTAAAAAAGTATTATTTTCTTTAAAAAAAATCTTACTGACCCCAAACTTTTGAGCAGTAGTGTACACAGCACACAAAATATTGTGGGTAAAATGGTTCTTGTAAGTATTTGTGTAAAAAAGGCCCAGATTTACTAGTGAATTATTTGTATTTAATTGTTATTTAGAGGTGAATTGTGTTTAACTCAATTTTCAGATGTGTTGTATTAGTAAACTTTCTAGCTTATTACATTGGTAAAATTTCTAGGCTATTATATTGGTTTATAGATTTTCTAGTCTACTGTATTAGTCCGCTTTCTAGTTTGTTCCATTATTGACTCCTTGTATAAAAGGAGGATCTAACATGTTCCACCAGATTGCTGCGTGAGTTGCTGCGAGACTGGAGCGAGGAACCGCTGATGGGATACTTCACAGCTCTGTTTAATTAGTTTGTTTTAATCTTCATAGGACTCTAAGATCTGAGCTAGTAAGACTACACTGCTCAATATAGGAGAACTTTTGATAACGATTCTTAGTTTGAGACATCACTGTTCTAACCAGACAAAGCTCCAAGCTCTTCAACCCATCTGAACCAGAATAGAAAAGGTTTCTACTTCAGAAGTTTTTTACAATTTCTTATACAATCTTATACGGTGCCATAATTATGCCACCTACATCTTGAAGAGCGCGCTTAAAATGCTACACTCACTAAGTTCAGGAACAGAGTAACTGTGTCCAATTCATTACCGAGTTGAGCCGTCTTTATTCAATAAATGTCAGCAAACACAATAAAATATCAAATGAAGCAAATGTTGACCAGGTTAATGTTTGCATGTCATAAATGTACGTCATAAAATTCAGTGAGGCTCCAAGATAAAATAATTCTAAAATGCCTAATGCTTGATATGTGATATTTTTTCAGAGTCTGGTGGATGTTCAACTGTTCTGATGTGTGAACGTACCGCTGAGGATCTCTTTAAGGCTTTTGAACCAAGTCTCACAGTGGTCCGCGCTCAGGTTGTTGAAATGGATGGCATGGTCCTTGAGTTTGAGCCCTTTCTTCTTGCACTGAAAGAGTGTGATGCCCAGCAGAGTTCCACCCGTCTGTTGCCCGACGGAGCGTCTCCGCTTTACCTTCACAGCAAACACATCCTTTAGCTCAACATACTCCTCCTGCTTCTTCACATCACGGTCAGCTATAGCAAACACACAAAAGACATTGATGTCATGTTATACATTTTTTCACCTCCTCTTGTAATGTGTTTTATTTATTTTTTATCATATCATTTGACCCCTCAGCAGTAATAAAATGTCTTGTTTAATTGAAAGACTGTAAAGGCCAGTGTGAATTGAGGTTCATTACTTTTCTTTTGTAGTTCCAAACCTACGGAGCCCTACAAAAACTTTTGCGTTCCCCTGAGAAACTTTGCGCAAATATTCTTAGGGAAAAGCAAACATTTTGCGAGAATACGCAAAAGATTTTACTTTTTATTTTTCTTCCCATCTCGTTTTTTTTTTTTTTGACCACCATTGTCCCTTTAGGGGCTCCATACAAACCTGTATAAATTTATAGATTTACCTGTATAAAACCATTCAAAATTTGTGTGGTCTGTAAGATTTTCGAAAGAAGTCTCTCATGCTCACCAATTAAGGCTGCATTTATTTGATAAAAAATACAGTGAAACATTATACAATACAGTAATACTGTGAAATATCATTAAAATTAAAAAAAACATTTCTATTTTAATTTCTATTCCGTTTTCTATTTCTATTTTATTTATCATTCTAATATGCTGATTTGGTGCTCAAGAAACATTTCTTATTATCAATGTTGAAAACAGTTGAGCTGCTTAATATTTTTGTAGAAACCATGATATCCTTTTTCAGGATTCTCTGATGAACATAAAGTTAAAAAAAAACTGCCTTTAATGTCACTTTTATCAATTTATTGTGTCCTTTTCTTGCTGAATTAAAGTATTCATTTTGTTCAACAACAACAACAAAAATCTTACTGACCCCAAACTTCTGAACTGTTTTTGCCCATAGTATTAAAGTCAATGGAGTCCAAAACAATATCAGGACCCCTTGACATTCATTGTATGGATAAAAATATGTTAAAATTTTCTTCTTTTGTGTTTTACAGAAGAAGGAATTGCATACGAATTTGAAACAACGTAATGACGATTAAATGTGAATTGAATTTTTTTAACTATCCCTTCTTTGAGAACAAAAACAAACAACGAAATGAAGTTTTAATGGGTGAGAATTCAGACTTTTAACAGCGTTGCACTTGATACCCCAGCGTTACGATGGGCTGTGAGTTTCCTGTTCTCTCCTGACCCCCCGCTGTAAATGATTACCCACAGGCAAACTCCAATTAAACCGCACTGAAATCTGTCGCCGAGCCTTAAGATGGACCGAGTTCTGTAGCTGCCTCTCTGAATGACAGTCTCTCTCCTCGTGTGAAAGCTTTTCTTCATTAGGAGCACCCTGAGCCGCACCTCCACGTTTCAGAACATTAACTACCCTCTCACATTACTGCGCAAGACACCAGCCGCCATCTGTTCCTACTCAGGCTTCTGCTCGAACCTCTCTATACCTCCACCACTCTATTTATTTAACACCGGAGCTTCGTTTCATTGTGGTCACTCTACAAAACCCTGAGTCAATTGAATTAGTGGGAATAGGAGATAATCTCTCCCGGCAGAGCTTTCCTTGAGCCAGGGCAAATGACAAAGTGGCCCGTGTTAACGGCTGTGTACAGGAACCTGCCTCCGAGAGAGCGAGGGAGGGTCCTGAAGAGTGTAGAGGGAGAACGGGACAAGGCCGAAAAGGGGGGGCTTCTCCTCTGCTACATTACAGTAAGCTGAATCAATCTTGGCACATCTGCCTGATGCTGACCGTAAACAGGATTAAAGAAGGACTTATCTGCTTGATGCTAATTGTGTTGCAGTTTTTGCACATGTCCACCCTTTTTAATAAAGAGACTCCAAATGCTGCTCTTCAACTGCCCTTTTCAGGCCGCGGTTGTCACCATGTGCACAGCGCTAGTCAGGTTGGTCTGGGCTCTGATGTTCTACGGCTTTGGCAATAGGACCCAATTAGTCCCCCCAATTAAGAGAAGGAAAATTGAGTTTAAATGAGCTGCCCGCTAAGTAGAAGCAATGAGATGTAGATTGAGATATACTCCTGGTAAAGCATGAGACTGACTAGCGTTTCCTGCTGATCTGCTCTAAAACAGGCCACACAATAGGAACTTTACTTTTTGCTAATACTGTGCTCTCTCTATTTTTGGGAGACCATAAATTCTTGCTTACACAGACTTTTTTTTTTTCTTATCTCTATTGTATTTTAGCCACTTTACAGCTCCACACTTGCTAATCTATTTTTAAGGGAATAATGATGCAACTTTAACAACTGCATTAAAATTGGCAGCAAAATTAATCTCTTGACGTGGCTTTGCTGATGCAATTAGAAAGCTAACGCAAGTATTAGAAAGCTGACGAAAGTTAAAATTATGCTAGAAAGAAAAAAAAAAATCATTAAAAAAAACTACCAAGGTCATTTTCTCATGACTGATTGTTCCAGTTTCTTTTTGCGATGAGAACAGGAAGCGTCATAAGGTTAAAGGGATACTCCACTTTTTTTGGAAATAGGCTCATTTTACAACTCCCCCAGAGTTAAACAGTTGAGTTTTACCGTTTTCGAATCCATTCAGCCGAACTCCGGGTCTGGCGGTACCACTTTTAGCATAGCTTAGCATAGATCATTGAATCGAACAGGACCATTAGCATCTCTCTCAAAAAAATGACCAAAGAGTTTCGATATTTTTCCTATTTAAAACTTGACTCTTCTGTAGTTACATCGTGTACTAAGACCGACGGAAAATGAAAAGTTGCGATTTTCTAGGCTGATATAGGAACTATACTCTCATTCCTGCGTAATAATCAAGAAACTTTGCTGCCATACCATGAGTCCAGCAGGCGTAATGATATGACGCAGTGCCTGAAAATAGTCCCCAGCTCGGTAACTTCCAACGTGACCGGGACTAAGTTTGTCTAACCTATTAGACCTATTTTCAGGCGCTGCGTCATATCATTACGCCTGCTGCACCCATGGTACGGCAGCAAAGTTTCTTGATTATTACGCAGTAATGAGAGTATAGTTCCTAGCCATATCAGCCTAGAAAATCGCAACTTTACATTTTCCTTCGGTCTTAGTACACGATGTAACTACAGAAGAGTCAAGTTTTAAATAGGAAAAATATCTAAACTCTTTGGTCATTTTTTTGAGAGAGATGCTAATGGTCCTGTCCGATTCAATGATCTATGCTAAGCTATGCTAAAAGTGGTACCGCCAGACCCGGAGATCGGCTGAATGGATTCGAAAACGGTAAAACTCAACTGTTTAACTCTGGGGGAGTTGTAAAATGAGCCTATTTCCAAAAAAAGTGGAGTATCCCTTTAAGCAATAAAAGCCACTGTTTTATTCCAATTTTTTTATTTTTTTAAATGTGGTTTACTCGATTGCCATAATCCAAATAAGACTCTATTCTAGTTACAAGATTGCTGAACAAGACATCTGGGATTTGCCTGTATTAATAGGAATGTTGAGTCACATAAACACCTTATTCCGAAAATCCATTGTACTGGAATATGCAAGTAATAATGGTTGGTATGTGATACATATACATACAGACATACATGTATACACACAGTTGTATATAGTTGTATTTTTTCACGAAAATAAACAGAAATCAGACATGCATATGCAATGTATTTCTGCTTATTTAGCACTCTTGTCTGGTTTTGGATGTCATTAGCTGAAAAAATGTATCAGTTTCCACAAAAATATATAATTAAATAATTATTTTCATCAATGATATTATCCCTTTAATTGGAAAATGTGGTAATTGTGATTAGTGCATTACCTGTGGCATACACTCATACTAACAAGTTCATACAGTATATAACCAAAATGATTGCATATTGCAGTAGTTAAAAAAGCAAAACACACCTTTAAGATGCATAGACAGAATATGTAGATGTCTTGTAAAAGCCGTCACACCTCTTTTGTGTGATCTAAAAGGGATTTGAGAGTAATCCATGCAAAAAAACGCAAAGCTGGGGTTAGAGAAGGGGGTTGAAGAAGATTTTTTGCCGCTGGTGCCTCTGCTGCAGGGCACACAAGTTCACAAATAAGAAGGGCCATATGTTCAGGGTCATTGGTCTAAAGGGGCTGCAAAGGGCCAAATCAATATGACACGTCTGGTAACACGCGAGGTCATATGACACGGAGCCCTCCTGAAGACTGACTATGGATATGTCGTCTCCGGAGAGCTCATCTCTCTTATTGACAATTACATGCGTCTCTGTGTGTAGACACCACTCACAACCAGCGATGACACACACACGCGCACTATCATCACTGGCTGCCGATTCATGTTTTCTTGATTACATAAAATCAGGCTTGATAAAATTGAATTCAGTAAAGTTGGGCGTTTTGTTGCAGTTGCTAAATTTTTTCCTAAAAAATGTGTGTGTGTGTATATATATATATATATATATATATATGTATATATATATATGCATATAGAAATGTAAATGTTGCTTGTCTATGGAACAGTGCTATAGTTTTGTATTTGTGGTTTTCTGTGTTGTTGCTAGGGCATTGCATGGTGATTACTGGCCCAAATAGCAATGTTGTCCTCAACAAGCTGCAGGATTTGAGGTATTATTATTTATGTCCATAGCACAAATGATGCAGAATGAGTTGTGTGTCAAAGTTTAATACCTTACAATAGGAGTTTGTTCAAATCACTAAGCCAAAGTATGATAAATAGTAATAGTGATGCATGTCTTAGCAAAAATTAACTTAAATGCCTAAATTGAAGTTGCATAAAAGTTTTTTTTAATTGAGCATTACATTTGTACAGGTTCTCCCTTTAGTATTAATTTTTCACATGTATAACAAAAATAATTTTTAAATGATTTTAAATGAGCTAGGAATTGCTGGTTGTCATAAAAGCTATATGATAGGAAATTAGTTAATTAGTTTGAAAATAGCAATTCTGTTGAACCTCACATGGCGGATATCCAGAGAGCAGAAAACAAAGCAGGGAACGACGAGTCTGTGGCCCCCAGCGTGGCAAGTGTCATATTCTGGCGCACATGAGGCTGATTTCAGATGACAAGATGGGAACAGCCCTTCATTTGAGGCACAGTAAGACACGGGGAGATTAAATAAAACTGTGCACTCTTCTAGAAAACTTTATTGCTTCCAGATGGATACAAGCTTCCTCTCAGCAGCGCTCCGGCAAAGGCGAGACACAGGGGGCCCGACATCATGTCATCATGGAACTAATGTATGGACAAAAAGAATCAATTCTACACCGGGAGTGATTTGAGCTGCTAGACTTTGTTACAGTGAGATTTCAATATGCATGTTGTCTGATGCATATGCATTGATTTTATTAGTGGTGCTTGAAGCATCACCTTTAGCACTGCTCATACTTAAGATTAGTGATTTGAACAAAACCCTAACTGTAAACTTCATGATCAACTCATCCCATATGTGATTCAGACATAAATGAAACCTGCAGCCATTTGAGGAGGTGTTGTTACTTTTCTAAGTCATTAGACTAACAATTGTTGCAATGTAGACAATAAAATGGCCAAAAAATCTCACATTAAAGGAGAGACCCAAGCCATATCTAGATACTCTTGCCAGTAGGCATTTAAAACTCTGTAAAAATTACAACAATAGATTTTCTGAAGTAAAAATGTCTAAAAATGTACTTAAAAAATTAAACAACACTGCATAACATATTAAGACTTGTTTTCATAGACTATACAACACCCTATTATCAAGATTTTTACAGGTAAGCACCACTCATTCCTTCAGAAAATGTGAATCTAGTTGTGTCTCCATATAGTAAATATCCATGAATGTCTTTTAAATCAGTCTGGCAGAGAATCTCTTTGCCTCATTTTCTCCCAACTCATTTTTGATGCGTGCAGCACTCTTGCATATGAAACTAATACCGTGGTTTGAAAGGGGACCAACTACGGAAAGCCCGTGCCAGGTCAGCAAGCCACTCTTTGCCCCCATGTTGTGTGGGGCCATGTGGTTCCCAGCATGGCGTCCGAGAGCATATTTTCCACCTGTGCCTGTGGAAGCCTGTGTGCCCAGACCCACACACCAAAACCCAATATTTACATTTTTATATTGCCGTTTTCAAGCCCCCAGGATGCAAACAAAGGAGGCAGCGTCTGTTTGTTCCCTGTGTGCAATTAGACTGTGACACTGTATATCCCTATTGCAATACAGAGGGGTCACACACTTGAACTTTGACTGTGTTCGATACACAAGCCAGCTGATTGGCGTGCACGAGACAATCTGCTTGCTAAAACTGCCATATTACTGTATAATTTTTGGTTTTGGTCAGCCCACAATATAGTCTGTGCATGCAGATTTCCATCATTGCACACATCTCTTGCTCCTTGCATGACTGTTAATTAAATTTTATATATTTGGCAAATTTATGAATTCAGCTACTAATAAGAGAACTTTTGATGGTTTCGTACTATTTTTTGTTTAGTTTTTTTGTTTTGTCAGTGGGATCCAGAGTTGTTTGTTGTTATTTAAATTCAATATATTTTGGATAATTTATGCATTCAGCTACCAATAAGAATGTAGTACTCACCACTTCACTGGGGTAACATTCTTTAAAATATTTTCTTTTATGTTTTGCAAAAGAATGAAAGTCGTACAAGTTTGGAACAAAAGTTTGAGTAAATGAAGACAGATTTTTCATTTTTGGGTGAACATCCTTTTATTTAAAAAAAACAAAAAACATCCTTGTTATATTTGTCCTGGTGAAAACACTGCAGATTAATTCAGGCGTACGACAAGAGGCATTTCATGCAATCCAAAGCTGTTCTTATGCTCATTCTTATGCCGTCGTACAGTTTTGGAAGTACGTGCGGCTCTCTGTGGCTCTGTAACCAGAGGCTCCTACTCCGAGTCTCAGGTGTTAGTAGAAGAACTGAGCATGTCTCAGCATAATGACTCATTATTGATGCTAATGATGTTCTGCTCATTATTTTTAAACAGGCTTTAGAAATAAACAATTATCGTCACCTACTTTTCATTATGCTCCAAGCCAAAATAATTTGAGGATATGAAGGAGAGGGAAATGTGATTTGTAAGACTGGATAGCTTAAATAAGTAACATAACTTCATTAATGTGGCTAAATTACTAAATTAACATTAGGCCTACTTATTGTTGTATCTAGTGTTGCAGAACATGTTTTTGTTTGTTGATTGATGCTTATTGAAGAGTATACAGTTTTATAGCACGGATGTTGACTGATGTGACACTGCTGAACGATCTTGTCTCTGCACTGCAGTTTTCCATGCGGAGGACAGGGAATGTGTCTTGACTAAAAAATGTCCCCCTTCTGTCCCTCGGTACTGTGAAATGGGATCAGATAACCTCAGCGGTGCAATTAGCCTCAGAAATCTGAGGCTGAGCCAGTCAGTCCAGTTCCAGAGAGCTACACTGGGGCAGATGCTCCATGCTGACCGCAATGGTCAACCAAAGTCCTCAGAGTTCTGGGAAAAACAGGTCATTTTCAAAGATCTAATAGTACCGCACTTGTGTATGGTAAACCATCCAGCATTTGCTTGCATGACATGCTCGTTCAGTTCGGCGCTCATATAAATGGCTAAAGTGATCGATGTAACAAAAGCTGAGAACTAAAGTCAATATGTTAGGATATAATCTGAAATAAAATCATTTTAAAATGCATACAGAAGAAGAATGGCTTTTTGTATCTCTCATCTAATGTATTACTCCCTCAGAGATAAGTGAGCATGCATTCAGGATAAGTAATTAGGTTCTCTCCATCATAGAAAAGAAAATCCCTACAATGGCCATATCTGATTATGGACTTAAAAATAGCAGTTTAAACCAGTCCTATTCTCTCTCTCTTTTTTTTACGATTGCTCAGAAGTTGTTCTTCATAGCTCAGAACTTTTAATTGAGTTCTGTTATCTTTCAAGTAAATTTCACTTGTGTACGGTGGCCGAGAGAGTTCAACGCGCTGCAACAGAAGAAATCACATGCAAATAGATAAAACACCAGCAAATTAAGAAAACATTTTCATCAATTTGACAACACATGTGCTGCAAACCAAACGCAAACCAAATACAGAAACACACTGCAAATACTCACAACACAACCAAATACAGAAACGCACTGCAAATACTCACAACACAACCAAATACAGAAACGCACTGCAAATACTCACAACACAACCAAATACAGAAACACACTGCAAATAATCACAACACAACCAAATACAAAAACACACTGCAAATAATCACAACACAACCAATACTCACAACAAGTTGAGCTCTCTTGGCCAGATATTTCTCCTAAAATTGTTTAGTAGCAATAAAAATGTACACAAAAGTAACAACTGTTGAGATGTACTGTAGCTCAGATAACTTGGTCTAATTAGAATCAGATAAATGTTTGACTCTGGCGTGAGATTATAAGGGTCTTTTTTCAATACAGAAATCTGAGAAGCAGAATTCTCAGTGTAAACTCATTCCTGTCTAGGATAAACAAATGAGATATTAAAGAGATATTTTTGTTTTGTAACTTGAATGTGCAAAGGCTTCCGATGTCATTTGCTTACAGTTATTTTAGCTGTACAAAAACAGTCCGTTATGCTGCTTAATATTGCAAACTGGTACTTGCTATCATACTATTTTAATTAATTATCATAATCATAAACAAACTGGTTTGTAGTGCAAATAGTTTTACTGTTTACTGCACATTGTCATTCTTCTAGTTATTTCCCTATAGCAACTAATGAATGGGAAGTCTTGCACATTCAAAGAAAACAGCTTACTTCGGTGTTGCAAAATAAGGTGGATAGATTCATCTCCTGAAATAAGATATAGCAGTAAAGTTCAGTGCAAACATTTTAGACGCTTTTCAGCAAAATGCAGCATTTACTTAAACTGGTTGTCTTCTGTATCCAGTTTTATGATTAAAAAATAATAATAATAAAAGCATAAATTTGCAATCTCTGCCCCATGAGCTTTGTTCGTATACGTTTACAGAGCCAGAGGTAAAAGCAGCACACACATGGCATGAACCCACCAGAGTGATCTAATGAACTGCGTGGACCGGAGGCGTGAACTGCCCTGGCACCCAGATCAAATCACGGTGTTTGTACATTCAGCAGACAAACTGAAGTAAAGCCAAGGCCAATGCTAAGCAAATTCAGGGTTCAAAAAGTCAAACCCAGATCCCTTTGGCAAACAATCCCAGTCTCCCGTGCTCTTCTGTGGTTGCGGCTGAATATGAGGTCAATTCAGCGGGCTCTACTTTCATTTGTAAAACGTGAGCTAACATGTTTACTCTGGATAGGCAGCGGGCTGTAGGTGATGCCTCGTGAGCGGTATTTTTAAAACATACGGTAGAAATAGTGCTGACCTCTAAAAAAAGAAACTCTATATATTATTTACAGTTTGTCCTGTTGTCAGCCCTGGCTAGTGCTGTCTTAAAGGGATAGTTCATACAAAAATTAAACTTCTGTCATCATTTACTCACCCTCATTTCGCTCCAAACCCATACGTTTTGTTCCAACAAATTACAAATAAGTGTCACAAAAGTACTTAAGGACAAACCTAATGATGCCATATTTGAATGAAATTTACAATGAAGGGCAAGATTGTCAGTGAATAATGTCTAAATGTCAGTTCTTCATCAAACAAAGCTTTCATATGGCTTGAAAATACTTGGAATATAGCACATGAGTCATATGGACTACTTTTATATCTTTCTTCTGCACTCTTTAAAAGAAAGGTTCCATGAAAAGTTTTTTTTTTTTTGCACTGATGCCAGCATAGAAGAACCATTTTGGGTTCCTTAAAGAACCTTTCAGTGATCAGTTCACTGAAGAACCATGTTTTTCTTAGTGTGAATATTATAATAATATTTTTCCACTGCAAAGAACATTTTGTGTAATTGAAAGGTTCCATGGATGTGAAAGGTTCTTCATGGGACCATCAATGCCAATAAAGAACCTTTATTTGTGGTGCTTTATCTTTATCATTATGGAGTTTGATAGCTCCAGTCCTCATTCACTTTGATTATATGGAAAAGTCAGAATATTCTCCAAAAATCCATTTTGTGTTCCAAAGAAGAAGAAAAAAGTGTGAGTAAATAACGAATAGCCTATATTTAGCCTACACTAACAGTCCAAATTCTTTTAAATAAGTATCTTCTGCTCACCAAAGCTGCATTTATTTGATCAAACATACAGTGAAACAGTAATATTTTGAAATATTATTACAATTTAAAAGAACTGTTTTGATATATTTTGATATATTGATATATTTGATATACTTTAAAATTCATTCCTATGGTGCAAAGCTGAATTTTCAGCATCATTACTCCAGTCTTCAGTGTCACATGATCCTCTAGAAATCATTCTAATACTGATTTGCTGCACGAGAAACATTTCTAATATTTTCTCATTTCTAATATTTTGGTGGAGACTGTGTATATCACAATTGTTTTTGTTTTGTAGGTCTAAAGCATATGACAACACAAATAAAATGCATAATCAGAAATTAAGCAACGGGAGAAGTAAACAGAGGTATCAAATCATCACTGAAATCCAACACACAGTGTTGTCATAGAAACAAGCACTGAAATGCCACATTGCAATCAAGTAATTTGATATTGTGTTTGTCTAGTTGGGTAATGTCCTCCAATCTCTCTCAGTTGTCTGTATTGAGGGATCAGGGGCAATATTCTGATCTGTTATCCCTCGGCAGAAAAAAAGCACATGAGCGTCAAATAGAGAACCCCAGTATATCGAGATCTCACTGGCATTTTTTGGCATTTTCAAGGGAACATTTGGTAAAGGCCATAGGGGGTTATTAGATGAATGCTTTCTGTGTAATGAGAGCTCTGGCTTAATAACATTAGCTTGGATCACAGATGAAAAGTACTGTCTATAAAGCTTACGCTGACTGAAAGGCTCTCTTGCACTCGGCAGCGCTCATGCTTTAAAGTGCCTGTACAAAACAACAGTCAAAGACAGGAAGTACATGCCTCAGCTACAAACTGCTGGGCGTGTTTCAAAATTGTTTCATTTTTTCATTTTGTGACTAATGCCTCAATGATGACAGCAAACGAAAATTCACACATCAAGTAAAAAAATTATATGATCAATAAGTTATGACAACATATGTTTTTACATTACTTTAAGTCATCAAAATAAGTTACTTAACAACTTTAAATAACAACTTTTTTTATAAGTTATACAAGATTCAACTTTTTTTTTTAAGTCGGTTTAATGTAATTTAAGTTGAAATGACTTAATCATTCAAGTTGATTGTACTTACAGTAAAAAATGTAAGGCAGCAACTTACAGTGTATCTGGATATGCGCAAATATTTCTAGTAACTTAAAATGTCTAGATTAAAGGTTGGATTCCTTAAATATTACCCAAAGAGAAAAACTACACATGCAGGCCTATAGGGTTTCACTGATATCCGATATGAAAATCAAATCCTCCTAAAAAGTCATATGGTTATCTTCTTAGAGTAATGATGCAGATGGTAGTTTTGAGTATCATTTACTTGGACATTTGCTAACTGTCCACAAGACTGACAGATGCCCTACTTTAGGTGGTCACAACAGTCAGCCGGAGTCCATTACCAACACAGCTGTTACACATGAGTTTCTGGCAGAACTGACATTACCCCCTTTTTCCCCCCTTTATTTGGATTGCTATATTGTTGTAGCCCTATTTGCTTGTGTAATTATTACAGTAGGGTACAACGGAGCTAAAGGCCCGCCCACAATATGCTTATTTTTGGTTCTGATGTTTACAACAATCAAAAATATGTTATTTTATTGAATACTGATGGAGCAGCACAATATTTGTGAAAAGCTTAGTTTTATTAAAAAAGCATTTAAAATGGCTTTTTATAATTATAATTTGTTACATTTATATAGCGCTTTTATGGGTACTCAAAGTGCTTTACATATTAAAGGGGGAATCTCCTCAACCACCACCAATGGCATCCACCTGGATGATGCGACGGCAGCCATACTGCGCCAGAACGCCCACCACACACCAGCTTATTGGTGGAGAGGAGACAGAGTCTATTTTAGCTATAGTGAACTTTTTCAATGTTGCAAAAAGAGGACTTTTTCCCTCAAATACTATCCCTTGACTATAGAGAGTTATTGAAAAACTATGGATTTAATCGCCTCGAACAAAAAAGGAAATCATAAACAATGAACTCAAACAATAGAGCATGGTACTAGCAATGCCAATTATGAATGCATTATCTGATAAAATGTAAGTCATTTTGGATAGAAGTGTCTGCCAAATGCATAAAACATAAATGTCTTTTATCTCAAATCATATGAGATAATTTCAGTGATTCTCAGAAGCTAGCCTATATCTGCAACATTTATTTGGATCAGATTACCTCAAAGACAAACTTTTGTCATTGAAGCAATGGCCCCGTGGATGAGGTCACTTTGTTGTGCATGCAGTGACAAATGTGTGTTTGGTGGAAGAATCCATATATTTCTGAAAATGCAACTTTCTTGATGTGTGAGTCTAGAGCTCATGTTGTAATTGTGCATCATATGTTTGTGAGTCTAGAGCTCATGTTGTAATTGTGCATTTTTTTTAACAAATTATTATTCTAAAACTCTAAATTCTAGAACGATTCAGGCAACACTTTATTTTAAGTTGTTACATGTTACATGTTCATACTACAGTATTAGTAATAACCGTAAATTATGCATAATTACAAGTAAATTACCTTAAACCAAACCCTAACCCTAACTGTAACTCTAGTAAGTAAGTTACATGTAACGTTAGTTAATTAAAATTACTAAGTAACGTTAATCACTCTTACTTGAGTGTAAGTAGGCCTACAATGTAACTACGTCACCTTAAAATAAAGTGTAACCACGATTCATTCTTAAACGTTCATAAAACCAAGTTTATACAGTCTCTACTTATGTTTACTTAAGAGGCGTAGTCGTGTCTATAAACACGGTAAATAATAAACTGTTTGCTAATATGACTTTGAGCTCGAGACACACAGGAAGTAAACATGAGTAGCGTTCAATCACCATGGAAACGGGGGCAAACACAGCTCGGCTGCAGCTCACCTGTAGGGGTCTCGGGCTGAATGGGCGTCCATGTTACCCGCGTTGCTGTGAGAACCACGTCGTGGCTCTTTTTCCCGATTTGGAAGATTCCTCTCACAATCGGTTCGTCCGGTCTATATTTCGTTTCTTTTCGCCCCTTAACGTCGTCGTCGGTGCATAACTGAGGGGCCGAGATGGAGCGTTTCTCGCTTTGCTGCTCTTTTCGCTTTTTCTTTTTTATCTTGACTCGCTTTCCCGTCCCGCGAGGAGGAGACGCTGGTTGCGTCTCGCGCAACTCTTCCTGACTTTCCGACCACGCGTTGAGGACATTTATCGATTTACACGGGGATTCAAACATAATGTGAATGTGTGCGGGGCAAACTCGCCTTTGTGTACTAATTTACCGGTTCGGCGCGCTCCCGGTCGCTAGGCTCCTGAGGAAGTTCCTCATCTCCATTCACCTCTAGAGCGCGCGCTCCCGCCCACCGGACTTTCTTAGCCGAGCACGCGCTCTAACCTCACTCACATGTGGTCTTTTATTACTATTTCAAAAAATCATTTAAAAATGTGTAGTAGTATAAAATACTATGACAAGCCGTTTTAACATTTATTAGTGTTAGTAACAAATATGTCATGTCTAATGAATAGTTAGCCTACAATGAAAAAGATAATAATCCCTATTGGAGAAGCTAAATGTTAAAAATAAGTTAATTAAATTATACTAATTAGTAGTACCTCTAGTAAAAAGAGTTAGAATGCATGATAGGCCTACTATAAATGAATAGCTGATATTTGAACATTTCCCTAAATAGCTAATTAAATGGCAAAAAGTTTGTATTGCATTATTTATTAGTGATTTTGAAATGTAGCCTACTGCACATGGATATTAGTTTTAGAAAATGAATAAATTACGGCTTGCAATAGAAAAGTGAACAATGATCTTTTCATTTTGTCAGACATTGGTGGCACTCAGATGTGGCTTAAACTTAAAATGTCAACAAATATAAGTTGCCTCAGACATGCACACCTGAATTTCTTTCCATATATTTCATGACAGAAGCCTGGTTTATTTGGTGTGCTAAACATGACCCATCATAGGCCTACTAAGTGAACTGGTGTGGAAAGGTATTCCTCAGGCAGCACCTTGGACAGTTCCTGGAGGTTGCCAAAGCTTCTGAGTCCCAGTGGACGTTTCTCCTTCTATGCCAGCGGATTTTAAAAAAATGTTTTGTCTATATATTCAACAGTCTCAATGTTAAAGTCGTATGAACTAAAAGTATATATATATTATGGACGATGTTCGTGATTTCTCATATTGCTCTATCTAGCCTCCTAAACTCGCGCAAGTGTGACTTCTTTACAAGAATTTAGATTATATTTTGTATTATATTTACAATATTTTAGATTTTATATTATATTGTTTTCTTTTACTTTCATCCTTAGTTGTATTTTTTTATATTTATCTTCGTACCCTATATGCTCGTCCAAAATGTGTTGAGGGTAGGCTATTTCAATAACTCCTTTTACACCATTAGCTTCTTGTCTTCATTATAATCTATATTTTGCGTGAGTGACAACTTGGACTTCATTTAATAACGGACAAAGGCTTTCTGCTCTTCAAATAAAACACAAATATCCAATATATTTCAAGAAGATTTTGTTTGCAAGAAAGGCACGAACAGTGTGGATTATAGACGACTCGAGGACAAATTCATTTACACTGATGTATGATGTGATTTTTCTTCTTCTTCTAGAGGTATTTAGAGATACAGTGTGTATTTAGAAGTTCCAAATATGTTTGTAGACGAAACCCTCTTCTATAAAAGTGGATATCTGCGCAAACTCTCCGCTGACTCTTTATGCTTTTTAAACTGGATGTCATTCATTCGTGTAATAATGCGATCTTATTTTGAGGAGACTTTCAGGTCTCAAATAAACCTGGGTAATGTCTCCGTGCTGATTTAATATTTATTTTGGCTGTAGGCATTCAGGTAAGAAACATTCTTATTGCGCACTAAAGGACCAAATCGATAGAGCATCTTAAGATTATGTTAAAAACTACCGACAGCGAATATCCTGTAAATGTGTTTAATAATATTCAAGCGTATAAATTCACATGACCTTAAGTTTCCATATTAATGTTACTAACAGTTTCAGAAGTCTAAGTTACAGATTCATCACACGAACTCTTTGATACTGTAGCCTAAATGTATTATGTTTCTTCCTGAATAATTAGATTAGAACAAATATGTGTGTTAATAAAATAAAAATCACAATATATAAAGGTAAATCGTTATTCTAGAGGGGTGGGCGTGGTGCATGTATTTTACATAAATGATTATACTAATGTTAAATTCAAAACCATCTGTTTTATTTCTTAAACCTTCATCATGAACCGATACACACAACAGTCTCAAGAATCACTTTTAAATCAACCTCTCTCTCTTTTTTTTTCTTTTTTTTTTTTGGTTGCACCTTCGTTGTTTGTTCTTTCGTCACAGCCAATACAAATGCAGTCGAAAATACACGAATAGTTTGAGCAGACTAATTCAGTCCATTATTTATTTTCCATCTTAGAAAGACAGGCCTTTCGATCAGCTTTTACACAGGGTGAGTTTAAAAGGTGATAGTCAAGCTTTTATGTACAACACTGAGACTCTAACACCGAATTTTTTTTCTTCCCATCACTCAAGCAATTCGAAATTCCACAAAGGATCACTGATTGAACATAACATTAGACGGGATTCAGAGGATGGGATTTGTGCAACTCTGCATGATTTTACAGTAATTCATTGCTAAGGCAACATTACAGATTTTGAAGCACTTGCCTGCTGGTTATTACTGGAATGAGTACTGTTTTATATAAACACAGGAGATAAATCAGTTTTATAAAACATTAACATGGGGGTTGCATGGAATGATGCTAGGATTTGACTTTATAAAAATTAACAATTCTATACAAAATCACAACAAAATAATTCAGTATGGGATAGATAAGTAGTAAAATGTAATAGGTTGAAAAATATATCAATCTCTATTCATTTCTATAATTGGCCCAGTATTGGATTAAAAATTGCATAGTTTCCAAATTATTGCTTGTGATTTTGTAGCATGGATAATTAACACATTCTGAAGAAGGTCACTCCTGTTCCCACCTGTGTGTGACCGCAACGTAGAAGCGCTATAGAATACAATACATAAGGTGAACGAGAATAAACGAATTCTCTTTTCTCCTAAAGGCAGTAACAACAATAAATACGTACATAAGATTAAGCATATAATGTTGTTGCTCTTTTTGCATCAGCCATAACAGAATACCGTAACGAGCAGTCTCACAAATGTCCATTAGAATCACGACTCGTGAAATATCGCGTTCAGCTGGGCGTTCATGACCCGCTCGTGATGAGAGTGCCCGTCGTACGACATAATGTTCTCCATCGGTATATCACAGCGCTGCGTAGAGCCCGCGTAAAGAGACGCGTGTGTCTGCGCGCCGGCCAAGCCCGCCGCCTGATAGTGCATGGTAAAGGCGTAGTTCTTCTCGAATTCCGAAGAAGCCTCGTGTTTGAAGGAAAAGTTCCCATTGACGCTCAAAGGTGGGCTTAGAGGCCCGTCAAACGAGGGGCTGGTGCAGTCTGTGAGCGCGGTGTCAAAGAACGGCTCCAGCGCGCTCCCGTACGAGTGCGGCTTGACGTGAAAGATGTGAGAGCTGTCCATTGTACCGTACGGAGGGCTGGGAAGACCGGGCGTCTGGTAGGAGTAGGGAAGAGTGGAAAAGGAAGCACTTGCTGTTTGCATATGAGGGGGCATCTCCTGGCTCTGCTCGGGCAGAAAAGTTCTGGGGTTCAGTTGGAGGCATCCTGCGACCAAATTGGTCGTCGGCTGGGACAAGCCCTTGCACAAGGCCTGCACAAAAGACATCAAATCAGGGCTTTTGCCAGACCTCAGGATTTCCGAAAGAGCCCAAATGTAGTTTTTGGCCAGTCGGAGCGTTTCGATCTTGGAGAGCTTCTGCGTTTTGGAGTAGCACGGCACAACTTTGCGCAGGCTCTCGAGCGCATCGTTGAGACCGTGCATGCGGTTCCTCTCCCGGGCGTTCGCCTTCATGCGCCTCATTTTGAACCTTTGCACACGTGCCTTTGTCATTTTCTTCTTCTTGGGTCCTCGTCTTTTCGGCTTGGTGTCATCGCCGTCTTCTTCCTCCTCCTCTTCTTCATCGTCCTCCTCATCTTCGAGTCGGTTGAGTTCCACATCGTCGTCGTCCTCCTCCATGTCCTTGTGCATGGGCTCGTCGGTCTTGTTCACGTCTCGCTCGTCTTGGGAGCTGCTGTGACACTTGTCGGTCCAGTTTGTGCTGGTTTGAGACTCCAGCATCATGCTTTCCTCAGTGTAAGACTTCGTCATGTTGGAACTCTGAAAATGGTACATAAAGCCTTTAAATATAAATTTCTCCGTATCGTCTTTCATAAGAGAGTCATGCAACACTTAAAGTATGACATGCACATCACCTGTGGATGAATCATAGCTGCTTATTTATGCAGCTTTATTATGTAACACCATCAGTGTTTCCTAATCAGATAGAGCCCTTGCTGTTGTACATTTTGAAATAAAGAATGGATTAATTTAAAAAGGATTGTGCTTCCTACAGTATGATGCAAAATGAAGAAAAACATATTTAAAAACTGCAAGAAATATAAGTCATTTTATTATATTTTATATCATATTATTTTATTTTATTAAGAAAAAAAATCTCGGAATCAATGAAGAACCTTAATTTTTTTAAAGAGTAAATTAGTTTGAATGTATGTTATCATAAGTAAATTGGTATTGCCTTCCTGCTTAACGCGACTGAACAACAAGATATAGGCTATCCTAACTTGAATCGTATTATTCCTAACAACAGATATTGCACCGTATATCAGATAGAAGTTTATACATTTCAACTGTAGAATGTATTTTATTAGTCGTTGTGTATGATTGCACATTATGTTACAGCATAATTGTTTCCTTGTATTTAAATGTTTGCTAAATTTTCCTCAACAGTAATGCAATTCAAAGTGGTTGAAAAAGTGCAATAAACCTATCAGTGCAGGTTGGCACTTCTTCACCAATTTAACAAATATATTTTCATTTATAGATGCATCAGGTAACACAATAAATGCCCTTCATAATTAAATTTCCGTTCAACTAAGTTCAACGTGGACAATCATCTTCATTATAAGAATGATCTGAATGATTTCGAGCTAATAATCTAAATAGTTCAACACAAATGAGTGAAATAGAGACAATATTAATGAAGACAGTAACATCACATACCTAGGATTTGTTGAATGTCTTGTTATGATAGTTTCATGCCCCTCGTGGTGTGGGAAGTCCTGCGGATTGAAGCCTAATGTGTCTGCGCCGATGTGATGCTCTGGTTATATAGCGGTGCTGCTGATGCTGGAGGATGCGAGTGGATGTCTGTCTGTGCCGCTGCCTCTACAGTCCCACCCTGAGCCCGTGATTGACATCTGGCCCCGCCCCTTCCCCCGGCACGCGCCATATGGCCGACTACGTCAGGAAAACGGCCTCAAGCGTCACGTGATCTCTTCCATTTGTATTCGCCAGAGCTCCGTATTCCGTCCCTTTGTGGCCGAAAGAAAGTGGCCATCTGTCGCCAGTTAGAGACTCCGTGGACCTGTTTGTACCCGCAGGATGGATTAACCCTTTCAAGCGTGGGACACATTCAATCACGGCCGACTCTTTCTTTAGCCACATCCCGTTGTCTTAATGCGGACAACTCTTTATGCGTGTCCATAAATTAGCTCGTAATCACGGAGTAGTTTTTGTCACTAATTATCAGTGGAAATAGGTCCTGTCTAAAAGAATAGGATAAATAAGCCTATGCCTATATTATTATTATTATTGTGTTATCATTATTAGGTCTATTTGTAGGCTAGCCTATTCTTGTAATTAGGCCTATTTAAAAAATAAAACAACTGAATTTTATTCTGATACAGGAGAAGTTATAATATTGATGTTTTTGTGGTTTGTTGGGGTGCTTGGGGGATTTGTCGCTAATCTTTTACAAATATCTCGTGCTATTGATCAAACAGTAATGGCAAAGTCTGGCTCGAGACCCCGGTAATGAGTCCCCCTCTTTTCAACGCTGGTCGGTCGGCACGCGAGCCGCACGCGCACTGACAAAAAGCCTGTTTCACGGCTCACTAACCTGATCCAACGTCCGAAATCTGCTGTTTTCTATTCAATTTAATATCATCGCCCTTCCAACCCCCTAAAAAAAAAAAAAAAAAGATAGACCAACCGTTGAAAAGGCGAATATATAAATGAAAGAATAACTATAGACAATGACATTTAAACGCACGTGGAGCGTGCATTTGTGCTCTGAGGAAATTAGATATAATAGACTATTTTTTCTGGAATTATTTAATATCAACAGAATGACATCTGACAAGTAACAAAAACCTTAATCTAATCATGCCTTAAATAAATAATGACTTTAGTTTTAGGATAGGCCTACTGTTTAAATAACCTAATTTTAATTAGTTCAGAAACAGTCCAACGAATATATCCAGAAATAATTATAGGTTTGCTCAGCTTCATAAGAGAATCTTAAAGATTTTTGTTGGTTTCACAGTTGTTTCATCGAGGTGGGCTAGTGCAATTATTTTTATTCTGTGTGAGTTGGGAGTCTCGGCTATATCCGCATGCTGTTTGTTCATGCGTGCAACATATTTCATTTCCATTGTTTGCTTATCTGTGCTTATCTCTCCTGACATCTGTTAATGGCCCACCGCAGACATTTGATAACCAGGTAACCATGAATTGTCCACGAACACTCATGGGCTCTGAGTGCTGCTAATCTTTCTCATAAAAATCGACAAGTTTGTGCTGGTCAAAGGTCCGATAGGAAGCCGTCTGTTTGCGTGTGTGTGTCTCTCCCTGTTGCCATGCAAACCAAGAGACGTGAGGAGAGTGATTTCAGCACCACTGACAGCAACTCAGTGGACTTCTGTCACATATAGTTCATGCTGTACTTCTGTATTTCTCATTTATTCGACGTCCTACACATTGGCACTCTTTCTTTTTATGTGGTGTTTATTAGTCTATAAATTACATGCATATAAAAATATACAGGCTCTGTATGATGTCATTTTACATTGAAAGGCTTTGCACTGACTGAGTTTCTCTGGCTTAATACTGAGGCGAGTAAATAAAGAGTTATACAAGATGCCTAAATTGAAAGCCTATAGCTAATATATATGTATATATATTGAAAAACATAGGCTACTTATAAATACAATCAAATAAAATATCACACCTTTACCGATACCAAAAGAACAGAAGTAGGTCGCATCCTGCAAGATTTCTTTAACATTAAGATGTTCCTCTCCCTCCCAACACAACACAATATGAGGTCATACCAATGATATTTATTAATAATTTGACCTTTAACACCCTCTGCTTGAACCAACAGACCTTTCTCTGACGGAAAGAAACAGTGAATCCAAACTAATCTCTCTCTGCTTGAACGGGTCTCCCGACTGAATAAATCCCTATCTCCTATTTCACTGCGAGTTTCGTTGCTCTAATTACTTATGCAAAAATGCAGATTTGTATTAATTAGTTTGTCCGCTGATTAGTTCCGTGGTATTTTGGCGCAATAAATCATGCAGAGGCGCTCATTTTGGCTGGTGACCCATCTGTGCAGCTCTGTGGATGCGGGGTTTCTCTAGTTCAAGGGCTGGTTTGGGTTGCAGGTAAGGCCACCTGCTGCATGACGGGGCCAGAGCGGCCTCGAGAGCCCGTCAACATCACTTCCAACGGATGACTCTTTTAATTCAGACTTATTTAACAATAAAATAAACGGGTAACAAGGGTAAATCATTTCCATTACCAAGTCGTTAAAACTATAAAATACAACAGATCATGTAGGCCTTTAATAGCACATATTTATATATAACTAACGATCTGTAAATCTAACGAAATAATGCTTGTTATAAATTGTATTTAATAAAGTGCCTGTGTATTATATAATAGGCATATACAAACACGTTTTAAATAATATATATATCGAATTAGAAATTATTTTGGTAAAGTGTATTTTTAGGAAGCATTTAGGCCTATGTCTAATGTTTATTTTCTGATGCATTAAACTAGGCTATCAAAATAAATAAACAGTAAACCCTTGGCTTTCGCTTTATTAGCCTAAATTTAAATGTATTGCAAATATATTATATTATTTATTCATTTTACGTTTAATATGCTGGTATGCACTTAAATCCTCAATTCTCTGGAACCCTGTGTGTGAGATCAGAAGCTTCGGTCTACAATAATCTGTCGAGTCTAATCATGGTCACGAGCGCCCTCTTCTGATTAAATGGAGAAACTACGTTCTTTTTCCACAATGCCTACAGCTTTCCCAGACACAATAGAATAGAATAGAATAGAATAGAATAGAATAGAATAGAATAGAATAGAATAGAATAGAATAGAATAGAATAGAATATTAAACAGTTCATGAAATATATATCTACTGATTATATTATGTTATATTATATTACATTATATTTTATTTCCTAATTATTTATATTTATGAAATACATTTGTCCTGAGATATTATATTATATTGCTTCAAGCTTTTTTTGTTACAATCTACCTTCATTTTTTGTTTTATTGCGTTCACTTATTCACCATACAGCTGTTATCTGTTAAGCTGTTAAAAATATGTTAATATCAGAATTTTTGTTTGAAGGGAAAATAAACAAAATTATTGTAATTGTTTGAAACCAACATGAAATCACTGCTAGAGCAAACAAGCATCTGCAAAATTTCTCCATGTGACAACTAGCCCCGGCCTCCCCTACCTCAATAATCTTTAACATCAGTTTTACTGTTAAATGTACTAAAGTTCTTTTACTTCACAAGCAAAAAATTTAAAGGTCATCAGCATTATTTGGGCAATCCAAAAATTTATAGTGAACTCATGCAATTCTGCAGTTTTATAGCATATGTTGCTTTTTTTATTCTTGCAATTATGATGAAACCTATCCTGCTAAACAGCACTGTAAATTCAGCTTATCAAATAGGCTAATGACGGTATATTATGTTTTTTTAAGGGGCAGATAATATGTTCTACTCATATATCATATTTTTTGGAAACATTTAGGATTCATAATATCAAAGGGATAACCATTGGTACGCTCATCTGAGATATATTGCTTCAGAAATACTGACAGTGGTCCATAAATCAAGTTGTAACCATCCACTGGGTAATAACATGAACACAATACCTCTTCCCATCTGTTTTATGGCAAAAGAACAGTAATTAAGATTCCACTGAGAAATGTTGGCAATACAATTGAATTTGATTAGCAATTACTTCAATTTTGCTGCAACAGTCAGGCATCACAAAAGCAAATTTCAGCAATCCTATTTTATATTAATCATTCTGAATTGACTGAAATAATTACATTACAGATGTTTTAATATATGTCTGTAGTGTGGGGTGTTATTCTGATATAAATATATCTCTTACCAACAGCTCAAGGGCTGTTGTAAATCAGTTGTTCTCTTTTTTCAGCAGTAGATTTCATACACTGACCATCATGCAGGGGAAAACTGTGGTTAGATGTCTATCACAGGTGCTTCATCTCAGATGGTTTGGTGGGTTAACCACTTCCTTGCTCAGTGATGTAACTTCCTTTCTGTTGATAACTGAAGGGCATTAAAGGTTTACTTTACATGCTCATAAAGAGAGCTTTACTTTGTTAAGCCTTACGGGCATCTTACTCTCTCAGAAAATAAAGTACATAATTGTACCTTTAGGGGTACAATGGCTTGTCACTGGGGTACTAAAACTTCTATCTATCTATCTATCTATCTATCTATCTATCTATCTATCTATCTATCTATCTATCTATCTATCTATCTATCTATCTATCTATCTATCTATCATCTATCTATCTATCTATCTATCTATCTATCTATCTATCTATCTATCTATCTATCTATCTATCTATCTATCTATCTATCTTCCATCCATCCATCCATCAATCCAACAGAACTGTTATTAAAAAGAGCTTTTTTACACTACTTTTTAAAATATATATCTACTAGACTTCACATTTCAAATGTCAAGTGTAACTGTTATTGGTGAATAAGTGTTGGATCAGGTATGGATGGTGCACTGCATATCTTCTTCCAGCAGGTTTCAGGCCAGGCGTATTTTTGGGCTTCGTCTCGCCCATGTTGTTACTTTTCACTTTTTTTTCCGGAAGCGGAAGCATTTGCACTTGAAGTTTTGGAATAGTTTTGGCAGATGATTCAGTGCAGATACTTTCTAACTATCAGCGCGCAATCATCATCACGTCCTGTTGGGAGATGGTAAGATGCGTTTTTTCTGCTTTTTGAGGGCTATTGCTTTCTTTAATGTTTACTTTAATCTTGCGTGCTCTCATATTGCCATGAGGTTGTTTTATGCGTAGATGCTCACTGAAATACAGACATTTAAGCGCTCGTGCTAGTTTAATGCGTGTTATGGCGTGTAAGCACGCGCGCGCTTATTTCTAGTTTAGTAGAGTTGTTTTGTATGCGCGTGTGATTGAAACAGTATAATAGTGTCCATATTTTAGAAAAGTAAAGTAAAGGGAACTTTTGCACTGTGATGAATATGCATTTAGATTCGGGACAACAGTTTCGCAACTGATCGGATGACATTGACATTATTATTTATTTCGTAATGCCTCTTTTAGTTGCCACTGATGATCATGGTTATGATAATGGGTCATGTTCATGTCACCTGCTACACCCTCCTGTTTGTGTATGGAAAGTTGAAACCGACCAACAAGTTTACAGCCTCATTAGATAGTAGCCTACTCTTGATTTGCTAGAACTTTTGTGTTGTTTATTGGAATGATAATGACATGCTCTTCATAGCTGATAGTATTTCCTTCATTGCATTTTTGATGCATTGCTAATAAAGCCAGATGACTAGAAGAAAGTATATAGAAGTCATTAGGGCCACCTAAAGTGGTAGCTGTATTTAGGCCTATGTTTATGGTATGTTGATCATCCCAAATGACAGAATCATCAAAAGTTTGTCTGGAAAATGTGTTTGATTGTGGACCACCTGAACAGTGAAACGAAACATGTGGACCATTTAACACCTTAACTCTGTGGGAAACTACTTCAAAACAATTACCTCCAGTTTAAGTAATGTAAACAAAAGTTCATAATCTTGCCGAAAATTGGTTCCAACATTTTCGCACACTGACATAAAAACTGTCAGTTATGCATTTGAAGTGAGACAATTGAAGCAATGTATCATTAATTATTGTGGATCAGTTATTTACTATTAAGTTAATCACTTTGTTAATTAAGTGTTGGTGGGTCTTATCAGTTATTATTCATTGTTTTATTTATGTACACTACCATTTAAAGGTTTAGGGTCTATACTTTTATTCAGCAAGAATACTAAAATTAATCAAAGTGACAGTAGAGATATTTATAATGTTATAAATACTGTTCTTTTGAACTTTCTATTCATCAAATAATCCTTATTTAAAGGGATAGTTCAACCAAAAAATGAAAATTCTGTCATTATTTACTCATCCTCAAGCTGTTCCAAACCTGTATGAATTTCTTTCTTCTGCTGAACACAAAAGAAGATATTTTGAAGAATGTCAGTAACCAAACTGTTGACGGGCCCCATTGACTTCCATGGTATTTTTTGCGCAATTTTCCCCCGAAATTGCGCTTGTTAACTCATGATTTCTGTTCTGTGCGTCTGTGCGCACCAATCTTGCACTTCTATCTACTCCTCAACCAGACCACCTAGAGACTTCAGGTTTTCGGCATTATGTTAAGGAAGGTCTAATCTCGGGAACGCACAAAAAAAATCCAGGAAAAGATTTACTATCTCTTAGTGTTGTGATCCCATGAGGTGAGAAAATTGCGCTAAAACACTCACCGAGTTTTTATTACTTGTTTTTCTCCCATATGGAAGTCAATGGGGACAAGAAACTTTTTGGTTACTGACATTCTTCAAAATATCTTCTTTTGTGTTCAGCAGAAGAAAGAAATTCATACAGGTTTGGAACAGCTTGAGGGTTGAGTAAATGATGACTGAATTATCATTTTTGGGTGATCTATCCCTTTAAATGTATCATGGTTTTCACAAAATTTTAAGCAGCACAACAGTTTTCATCATTGATAATAATAAGAAATGCTTCTTGAGCACCAAATCAGAATATTAGAATTATTTCTGAAGGATGATGAAAATTCAGCTTTGTCATCAAAGGAACCGATTACATTTTCAAATATATTAAAATAGAAAGCAGTTTTTTTTTTTTATTCTAATAATGTTTGACAATATTACACATTTTACTGTCTTTTTGATCAAATAAATTCAGCCATTGTGAGCATAAGGTATTTCTTTGAAAAACATGAATAACCCTGCTAACCCTAAACATTTGAGCAGTTGCTGTGCTTTATTATTATAATTATTACTATTTTTAATTGCCCATCATCTCGCAGATCACTTGGGATCTTTCAAGGACCATTAGTGCTTCACTGACAGCAGTTTGAGAACCACCGGTTTAGACTGATCTGAAGTTTTAGTACTCTTAACCATTGTCAGTGTTCCTAGATTTAGCCTAGTGGCTCTCAAGTCTCCTTAAAAGTTCATTCCACTCTTTCATGTTCGTGACTTTTCTACAGTTTTATTGCAAGTAGGGCAGCTGTGTTCTATGCAAACATAAACGTCAGGGCTGTGGACTGTCTTCTGGGTGTCTTCAGATAACATTGGTCGGGTGTAAACACAGCTGACATATATGTGCGTGAAAGAGTGTGTTTGATCAAATGAGAGCACTGGTGTGTATTTGCAGAGATAACACGGGTGAATCCGTGTGTCGTCGCATGATTTACCGCATTCCTGCCACAGGTTGAGACCGTGTAAACGCGTTCTTTAAGGAAAAGTTCTCCCAAAATTGTAAAAAAATCAGTTATTCACCCTTGTAGATGGCTTAGTGGTAGGAATAAACTGAAATTTAAGCTGTTATTGACTGTAAGAGCTCTTAAATCCCATTTGCGGTTGTGATATTCAAACTTGCTGCATTGCAATCTGTAGAATTTCCATTTAGGTGAGCTATCTCTTTAACAAGAGAAATCAGCAGTAGTGGTTGAGAGTAAGCCAAGTTATTGTGTTAACAAGTCTCGAGTTGCTTTTCGTGGAAGATATGTCACGCTAACTAAACAAAAGGTGTGGCTCTGTTTCCTTAGCAAAGTACTGTTATTTACAATAGGAAGTTAGATTATATTAAAGAGAACCATTTCTATTGATGCCACTGAAAGTCACTGCAACAGCGTATTATGTTTCCTTCCCTGGTCTAGATGCCATCCTGATTAGTTTGGCTTAATGCCTACTGTTTCACTTTTACAAGCCATCAGCTACAATATTCCCATATTAGACATGCAAAACAGTTGCGACTGCTGCTGATGCTGTGTTATAGTTACTTATTACACGGCTGTGGAATACTATCAATCGTGCCATCCAGCGGTTTGTTATTCCCCGTTAAAGTAGAACTCCGGTCAATTTTAACATTGCAAATTTTAAAAAGAGGATAACATGGTGTAAGCAACACTGATTTTTGTCGTTGTTCTCTGTATTGACAGCACTCCAAATAAAAAAATAAAAAAATGAGCTCAATGTTAAAATTGACCGGAGTTCTCCTTTAACAACCGGTAAAAACTGATAACAGGCTCATCTGGGTAACTGAACTTAGCACTATATGCTTGCTAGGAATGTTTTTTCTTCATGGAAGTTTTGCGTTTGGTGTTCTAATAAAATATTAAAACTCAAATCAATATTTTGTGCACAATTAATTTAATTATGTCATCAGGGTACCGCGGACTCGCTGTTTTGTTTCATACAAACACAGCTAGTGCCATTTTGTAACGATTGTTTTGTGCACTGTTACTGTAATGGTTAATAAGATAACAAACAGGTAAGATTTTAAAGTTTAATCTCAAATCAATCAATCTCTTATGCCCGTAATTATTTATGTGGTGAAATGCCACGTAATAAGTGACATTACTGTACCGTATCCCTTAAATGTTCATCTAGTTTGAACTTGCCGCTTACTTAGCAACTGCTTTCTTCGTGGAAGCTTTGCGTTTATAGATCTTTTTAAATATTTCAACTCAAGTCAATATTTTGTGTCTAATTATTTACTTATGTGGCTAGTATTAAATAATTGTACACAAAATATTGATTTGAATTTTAATATTTTATCAGCTTGCCAAATGCACAACTTCCACGAATTCCTAGCAAGCATATAACACTGACTTCAGTTATCCCAGATGAGCCTGTTATCAGTTTTTACTGGTTGTTATCGGGTAATAACATACCGCTGGATTGCACGATTGACCAATCAGAATCAAGCATTCCACAGAGCCGTGCAATCTGCGATAACAACCTGTTGGATGTTCATTATTCCTGAAGCAGGTTGGGACGTTTTCTGATGCATTTTATCAGTCATCTGCGTTATAAACGTCTTGATTCAGGAGAAATTGTCCTAAATTGGTTCTTTGTTTTTATGCACAGGGCAAAAAAACAAGTGAAGGTCCTGTGTGGCTAATGTGAATGGCTATCGGAGGCTTTGTCCACAGGAAATGAATTCAGCTAGGGGCCTGAAACAGACACGGCTTATTGAAATCTCAAGAGAAATGCTTCAAAGAGACTTGAGGGAAATTACACTGTTGTGTTGCACAGTCTACATTACTCTCACAATAAATGTAAGATGAGGGTTTAGTAAATACTTTATAAACCCCACAAAATGATATAGTGACGAGCACAGTTTTCTTTTCTTCTTAAAACTAAATCAGTTTTTTTTTTAAATGGCTAAATAGGTTGTGAATGTGAACTATGATTTACTACTTGCTATAGCTAGTCAGATGCAGAGGGAGAGATATTCTTATTCTAGAGAGCTAAAATAATTTGGACTAATTTGTTCAAAAGTGACAGTAAAGACTTTTATAACGTTACAAAATATTTCAAATAAATTCTGTTCTTTTGAACTTTCTATTCATCAAAGAATCCTGAACAAAAAATGTAGTACGGTTTACACAAAAATATTAAGCAGCACAACTGTTTTCAACATTGATAATAATTAGAAATGTAGTTTCTTGTGCACCAAATCATCATATTAGAATGATTTCTGAAGGATCATGTGACAGTGAAGACTAGAGTAATGATGCTGAAAATTCAGCTTTGCATCACAGGAATAAATTACATTTTACAATATATTCACATAGAAAAGATTAATTTTAAATTGTAATAATATTTCACAATATTTAGCTTTGGTGAGTATAAAAGACTACATTAAGTGTTCAGCCAAAAACATTAAAAAATCTTACCGACCCCAAACTTTTCAACTGTAGTGTATCTGCCAAATGTTAATGTTGTCAACTTTTAGTTTTACCATGTGACCTCAAAGCCTGACATATGAGACATTTTTGAAAAATAAGAACTAGTTTACCTGGTCTCAAAAGCTTTTAGCCCTAAGGCTAGTGCTTGCTAAAGCAAAAACAGTGAATGTTATTTCCCCTTTACTGTGGGAAAATCAGAGTAATGCGCAGCTTTAACTGGCTTATTACTTTAAAATGTGATTACTTTAAAAGGATAGTACACCCAAAAATGAAAATTCTGTCTTAATTTACTCACCTCATGTTGTTCAAAACCTGTATGACTTGACTTTTTCCTTCTTCTGTCGAACACAAAAGTATCTGTTTTTGTTTTTTTTGTGTGTTTTTTTGTCCATACAATGAAAGTCAAAGTCACAGAAATGATGACAGAATTTTCATTTGGGTAAACTTTCCCATTAATGTGATTAAGAAACACCAATGTTAAATACATATGTTTATTCATAATAAAAAATGCCATGTAATATAGTTTATTAACCTGACTGTAGACCTTTTTGCCGGCTTTGAATGCTAATAAAGAACAGTGTTCACAGGTGTGAGTTTAACTAGGTTTTCCATTGACTTTAAAAATGACTCATCTAATCCTAATTTAGATTTTTATAATGACATTTTAAGCTATTTGACATTTGTATCCCCCCTTGAAATTCATGTGAAAGTGCTGTCATTAAATATTCACAACTTGTACTTCTGGCAATGCTGTAGGCAATTCTGCGTTCTGAATTAAGTAGGGTGTCTAAGAGTAGTTGGAATGAAAAGCAGTGCACTCATAATCCATCAGGACCCTGTGCCGAGATGTTTACAGTGCTGTTCTGAAGAAGCGTGCCGGTCTAATGGATCTTGCATTGGTTTTTCTCATCAACTCCTTCCTATTGCTTTCCATATTTCTTCCATAATCAGATCCTTAGCTGAGGCCTAGTTCCCGGGATTCCAGCCAGCCCTCCTCTGGGTCCAATGTCAGTGCTATTCATCACAAAGAGTGTGTGTGCGTGCATTTGTAATGGTATGAAAAAATAAAACGGATTATTATTATTATTCACTTAAGCTTTAAATGTTGCTGATGAGAGTTAGATATTTCCACCAGGTATGAAATCGGAGCCTCACCTGTTCCAAACTGAATCCCAGTGTCTGGTAAGCTACCATGCTCATGGTAACACCCTGGGCGCTCCATATGTTTGTTTCACACTGCGCAAATTGAAACCCTGGGAACCGCTGACCTTGTTCAGGCTAATGATTAAATGGTTTTATCATAATGCTGGTACATGGTGAGTCTCTGTGTCTGGATCTTTAACAAACAGGCAGCCGATGAGGAGCCTATCTTGTATAATCATTTTTTTGTATGTTGCTGTTCTATTCTGCCTCTAGTTGTCTTTATTTTGGACGATTGTAGTGTTTCAGATCTGATACAACTCTTAAATAAGGAAACGATTAGGTTTAGAAAATTCTGGAACAATGTCATTTCATGACTGTTTCCTGGACCACTATTTTGAGTTGTGAGTTTTCCTCGTCTTTCTATCGGGATCTGCTCATTGTATGAAGTCCGTCTCATGAACTCTTATGAGCTAATTCTATTTAATGAATCACTCAAAGACAACTGTTATTGGTTTGTATCACTCTTGACTACAAGTCATTACTTGCATCATGTCCGACCCAAAATTATGCAAAAACTATTATATTATGTGACACTTAAATCAGTTTAGTTACTGACTTGTTCATTTAAGCGTACCAGAAAATAGCATTGTTTAGAATATTTGATAGGTATATACACTACCTTTCAAAAGTTTGGGGTCATCAGATGAAAACAGTGAAAGAAGTCTCTCATGCTTACCAATTAAGGCTGCATTTACTTCATAAAAACAGTAACAGTAATATTGTGAAATAGTAAAATTGATCAATTTTCAGCATCATTACTCCAGTGTTCAGTGTCACACAATCCTTCAGAAATCATTAAAATATGCTGATTTGCTGCTCAAAAAAACAATTTCAATGTTGAAAACAGTTGTGCTGTTTAATATTTTTGTGGAGACCATGTTTTTTCATGATTCTTTGATGAATATAAAGTTTAAAATATCATTTATTTGAAATATATATCTTTACTGTAACTTTTAATCAATTTAATGCATCCTTCCTAATAAAATAATTAATTTCTTTAAAATAAAAAGAAATCTTACTGACCCCAAACATTTGAATGGTAGTGTAGTTTGAACCAATTGTTGAAGTACTTAACTAGTCATTAAGGTTCCAAGTATAACTATTAAGAAACAATGTTGTTTTGCTACATTTTTGCCATATGTGGTGTGTCGACAGTGGTTCACACACACTTTGAGGTATGTTGTTTAGAAGAAAATCTAACCAACTCCATTGCATTATAGATACAGTGTGTTGATTCTGTAATTAAGTTACATAATCAGCCCTCTAAACGCTAATCACGTCCCACCACACATCCCCATCTCACTTCTTGGGTGGTAGAGTAGCTGTGACAGGATGTCCTGTTGCTTTCACCACTTATAAAGTATCAAGATCCATCAAATGGTTTGTTTGACCTTGTGCGTTACCCTGGCACCCTGTCCTCTCTCATTTTACCCTTGCTCTCTTGAAGCTTCATGAAACCCAGTGTCTAGAATACAAAGTGTGTCTAGAATACAAAGTGTGCCATAGAGCAGACACTTGGATTAAAAAACACATTAATCAGTGTGTGTAGAAAGACAGGGTTTTTATCTGCCTCTTGCTATTACAAACATTTTTCATTAAACTAACAGGGAAAATGAGCAGGTCCAGGTGGAATCATTGTACATGTATTTTCTGCGCTGATTTATGGGGAATAGTTATGATAACAATCAGCTTTAAAAAGTGGTCTTTTGATTTTGACATCAAACTTTTGGTGCTAATTCATATGTTGCTTGTTAGAAACTAGACAAATTAGGTAGGTGCCTGACCTTGTCCAAGAAAACGTACAAAACTGTGCAAGGTAAAATAAATGTTTAATATATAATAAATAAATATATAAATATTTATAAACTTGTTGTTTACATTTTAAACATTTAAATATAAACATTTTGTTTACCTGAGTATCACAAACAGTTACGGTAATTTGTTGGGTTGCCACTTGATGCTGAAAGTAAAATGGATCTTGAAGCAAAAACATTTGAGGATTGCTATAACACGTGATAACTGGACTGCATGATATGATTTTGCTCTTATGAAAGTGTGTGGGCATTAAAGGGCACCTATTATGCAAAATTCACTTTTACATGGTGTTTGAACATAAATGTGTGTTGGCATTGTGTGAGCAAAACCACCCTAGAATGATAAAAATCCACCCAGTAGTTTTTTTACTATCTCAATAAATCACAAGCACTGTCTCAGAACGCCCTGTTCTAAGATTGCTCTCACTGTGACGTAGAATTGCGCTAAGCCCCACCGACGTGGTTTGATTGACAATCTGGTTTTGGCATAGACCCCGCCCTCGGTGATCTGTACACCATCCTCCATTGTTTCAGCGACAGCCGGTAATGTCTCCTAAGAAGTGTAGGTGTTCTGTTGTGGGATGTAAGAATGGACATAGTAGTCTTCACTGACATCAGAGCCACTGAAAACGCAGCGGATGGATTTTATTTATGAAGAAAAGGTGCCACTTAAACTTCCTAAATACGTTTATGTTTGCGCGAATCATTTTCTGACTGACTGTTTAGTGAACGAGGGTTAAAGTTAATCCTCAAGTGTGGATCGTTGCCTACTGTTTGCGATCCAACGTCACCTCCAGAAGAAGTAAGTGTATTTTATGATTTTGAGCAAATAGTCATTTCAATCGATGTCAGCCAGTTCAACAACAAATGCGTCTAAAGCTATTTATTGTCGTCGTCATAGGATGTCTCAACAAACAACGTCAGACAGTTTTATGTCACGTATCATTTTTTGCAGCAATTACAAATGTAAATAAATTAAGGTCTGCTCTATCTCCATAGACAGTATATAAACGTCTATCTCCCTGCAGCATATGTTTTCTGGTTCTGTATAGCCATCTTCTCACATTTGCCACATAAGCACCTGTACGACAAGTAATGTCAACTTGACGCAACAGCACCCCTGGCATAAATATAATTTCGTTTGTACTTTAAAAAAATAAAAAATAAAAATAATTTGTTTGTACTTAGCAAACGTTATCACAGTATTTGTGTGTGTGTAGTTTCAAAAAATTGTGTGAACGTTATCACAATTTGTGTGTGTGTGTGTGTTGCACATCCATAATTGCAAAGGGGACGCGATTAAAACTTTGTAAGTACATAAATGTATCAAATAACCATTCCGAGACGTTTAGTCCATTCTCATTCGTGTTTATTCTGTGCCGGACTCTCTTCATCATCTGGGTCCAGCAGGGCGGGGATATGCAGCTCATTTACATTTAAGGTGGTACACACCAAAACAGCTCTTTTTAAAACAGCCCCCAAAAATGACATTTTCAAATGGTTATAATAAATTAACTGTGGGGTATTTTGTGCTGAAACTTCACAAATACATTCTGGGGACACCCAAGACCAATATTACATCTTGTAAAAAGGGGAATAATAGGTGCCCTTTAATAAAGGTGAATAGCAAAGAAAAATAAATTGCTAAAAATAATTTAAAGGGTTAGTTCACCCAAATCCCATATTTTACTCACCCTCAAGCCATCCTAGGTGTATATGACTTTCTTCTTTCAGTCAAACAAAGTTATCTCAAAAAATATCCTGACTTTTCCAAGCTTTATAATGGGAGTGAATAGTAACTTAGATTTTGAAGCCCAAAAAAGCGCGTCCATTCATCATAATAGTGATCCATACTGCTCCAGGGGGTTAATAAAGGTCTTCTGAAGCAAAGTGATGCGATGAAAATATCCAACTGCAACTTCATATAACATTTGTTTAAAAATTCTCGTTTTAGACTTCTAATTCGTGACCGGTGTTTTGTTTTGTTTTGCTTTGCTCTATCCTCTGCACTTCCACGTTCGCCAATACGTCATGCGTCGTGTCAGAGGATTCTCTTCCGCCGGAACTCAACTTGCGTATTGAAGCCTGTGATTCTATTTTATAAAGTTAGAACTATGGATATTTTTCTTACAAAGTATGGATTACTTTTATGATGGATGTGCTTTTTTGGGCTTCAAAATCTCAGGCTCTATTCACTCCAATTATAAAGCTGGGAAGAGCCAGGATATTTTTTAATATAACAGATTCTGTTTTCCTGAAAGAAGAAAGTCATATATATATATATATATATATATATATATATATATATATATATATATATATATATATATATATATATATATATATATATACCTAGGATGGCGAGTAAATTATGGGATAACTTTCATTGTTGGGTGAGCTCACCCTTTAATTAGTATTTTAGTATTACTTTTTCCTTTATCTTGGTTCAAAGACGTTTAAATATTTGTACTGGGGAGCAAGACAAACATACTGATTAAGAAAGTGATTTTTTTGGCTGTGAAACTTCCAGCTGCTCTGGCTCTTGAGGACACACTGAGTTTGATAGTGTCTTAATTTATTGTCTCAGTCCATCTTCTCACTCGCTGTCAGAAGACAAGTGGAAAAAGACTCAAGTGTAAGCAGAGAGGGAGAATTACCCAAAGTGCCATTACTATAAGCACAGTGTCACTTGTTCAAAACAGAGGAACATCACATTCTCAGAAGAGATTGATGTTTAGACTTTAGCCCTCCGGTGAACACTTTTCTGGTTGAATAACAAAGAGATATTCTGGAATCGGTTTCCCTTCTTTATCCTTGATCTTTATTGAAGCTAAAAGCATTTAGGTAGTTGTAAGATGAATGTTTAATATATTTCCTGTCTACATTGCATAAGTGACATTCAGTTTTGGTGCCCATATTATGATGTTGTGATATTTACCCTGCACATGGAAGACCTGAAACAGTTTATGCAATTAATTAAAACATCCTCTATGGAATGCAATGTTGTAATCCTAGAAATTGGATTTTGATGAGAGAGAGAGAGAGAATTATATGAGTGAATGCAAAAATGAATATTTATATAGGATCCTGATGTATTGGTGTATTATTGTTAAAAAAAATAAATAATAAATAAAAAGGTTTTGAGATGTTTGGATTGGTACTTTTTTACAGTTTGTGCATAACATCTAGAGCCCGACCGATAAAGGATTTTTAAGGCCGATACCGATACAAATATTTGGTGATTTAAAAATCCGATATTCCGATATATCGGCCGATATATATATTTTTTTCAAATCCAGAAACGTGTAACAAAACATGAACAGATTTTCCCTAACATTAGTTATTTGTAGTTATTTAAGAGTCCTCAGCCTTACTAAAATAATATAATGCAGTTTAAAAATAAAAAAAAATTTTTTAAATTAACTTTGTCACAACAGAACAGAATATATTAAAGTTCTGATAAATATAATGTATATTAAAAATACAAACTTAAGATATGAAACTTAAAGTCCTTTGAACAAAAAAAAATCAACTATTATTATTAATATTGACAGTAATAATTTAAAAAAAATCAATGATGATGATATTATTATTATCATCATCATTTGTATTATTATTAAACAAGACAAAGGTCACTCCTAATTCTATCCATCTATTCCATCAAGCTACAACAAACCATTTTCAATCATCATTTGCTGCCTGCCTTCTAAAATCTACTACTTAGTGATGCACTAAATACATTATGTGAGGTAATTAACACATGGTTACCGAGTCGATCGTTCCCTGGGATGCGTTTTCATGAAAATCGAATGTAAATAGTTTTATCTCTAAAAACAGATTAACGTTAGCTTATAACGCTAGTATATGGGGCACAGAGTAAGTAAAAGTAAATCGCTAGTTAATACCACTAACAATGCTCAAAACAGCCTCACACTTAACACGGTAGCATAATGAGGGTCCCTACATGCAAACCGAAGCATTGAGAACTTTGTAAGTGTACAGACAGTTTAATAAGAAGATACTTTATAAAGACAGTACATTACGCGTTTACAGACAGGCGTCATCTAGGAAAACAGTCTCGACTAGTCGAGTCACGAACGCCGTGCTACGTTAGATTTCACAAACGTAATTCCTATCGACCAGCTCACTTAGCACGGCGTTCGTGACTCGACTAGTCGAGACTGTTTTCCTAGATGATGCCTGTAAACGCGTAATGTACTCGTCCGCTTTTATTTATTTTTTTAAATATTCATTTATCGGCCATTATAAATGCCGATACCGATAGTTTGGAAAATGCCTAATATCGGCCCGCCGATATATCGGTCGGGCTCTAATAACATCCCTTTGAATTGAGGCTCTTAGCTTACCATTGTTCATGTTTGCATTCCTCAGAGAGAAATCTCATGGTTCACAGCATGCAGACATTGATCTTCTGGTGATCTTTGCAGAGGTATGGAGCATTATCGGTTTGGAAATGCTGAGCATGAACAATACATGATTGTTTTGTTTTAGGTGTACCACAGGGCGTTATATTTGGCCCTAAAATTTTGTCAACAGCAGCACTTTTCACCCCTTAGGGACTTATGGGAGGGCTACAGAATAACCTTTTCTTTTCATAGATGCCGTGGTTTCTAAAACAATATCACAATGAAGGACTTCAACAGAATGCCATGTTATTTCACATACTAGGCCTTGGGCTTGTGTCTAGAGCCAATACCAAAGGTCATTGAGGGTGGCAATTCACCAAGGCACTGGCGCAGACTGGATATTGTGTTTCTATTTTGGGAAGAAAACATCGCAGGTGTGGTTCAAAAAGAGCAGCTTGCTGGGTAAGGCTTATCTTGTTCTGCTTTAAAGCTCTTGACATCACTGCATGGTTGCAAGATAACATTTCTTTCAGGTCACTGGCCACTCTTTCTTAAAATCAGTTGTGTTTTCCTCACTAGCATATTGTTTTAGCTCCATGTCTGTAAAAATGGATTAAGCTCCTCTTAAAGGTTAAAATAGCTTAGAATTATGCCTGGGTGAAATTTCTAAAAACAATAATATCTCAATATTTTTCAGCCTTTTTGGCCATGTTAAATGAAATATATTTCAGTATTTAGGCATTAGAGCTGGAAACATAATTTTAACCAAACAAGTGTTATTGCCAAGTAGATTTAAAGCGTTTAATGCTAGAAGTAAAATGCATTATATATGTAGTTAAAAATAAGCAAGCCATGTTTTCACCACTTGAAGAATGATATAATAATTTTCATTAGTCAGATGCAACAACCAATGATGTGATTTTGGAGTTGGACTATCTGTTTGTCCATCCAGTAGAAGATGGTATTAAATTATAATTCATTATTTTTGCAATTCCATTTGATGATGCTAGTGACCGCATACATTATGTAATTCACCTTCATGTTTAACTCAGAAGCACTAATAATTAATCTTTCTTAATGCTTTCATACCTGTGAGATAAGGAAGGATTGGGGAACTAGTCTGATGATGCTGTCCTCTGGAAACATAAATAAATATTCATGTTTAATTTTATATTTCCAGTGAAGTTATCCTGAATATTCAATAAATCGCCCAGTCCTACTAAGAATCAGCCTGTTTGGTTCTTAATCAAGTTCTATGTGTAAGCATGATGCATTAATTGTGGGATGTTTCTTAGGATGCGCTTTGATGTGCTGTTGTTTGTGCCTGATTGACTTGGAGCCCCGGGCCTGTTTTTGTTTGGGGCCTTTGGGACGTGGGGACGGAGACAAAAAGCAACCGGTCAGATCTGGAATGAGATGTGGGAACTGGGACGTCCTCGGTTCAACAGAAGGAGGTCATAGCGAGTGCATGTGTGGGGTGCATGCAGCATTTTAAAAATAGTCACCGTTTTTCAAGGAAATTTCAGCCAAACAAGCTTTTGTTGACAGGTTTGAGAATAGTGAAGTATGATAGTGACAGCGTGTTTATTCAATGGAATTGAGAAGGTCACTGATTTTTCTCACAGCTCTGACTTCCAGCTATTTTTCATAGACTCTAAGGTTAAGAGTGGGTTTTATCAACAAACAAAAAAATTCTCATCTTTAAGTCTGTTCACTCATTACGAGTTATGACAAGGCAGTAAAAAACATAAGCTTGCAGAAGCGGGGTTTAAGCAACTAAATGATTGGAGTCCTGCAAATATCACCAGAAAGAAGTGTCAGTTTCACCTGAAGGTCCAGTTATGGCATTATGATTAAACATTACAAGGTCAATTTTTTTTTAAACATGCACTGTCACGTATGCATTTAGAAAATAGGGTGAATTAAAGAGATAGTTCACCCAAAAATTCATTATTACTCACCCTGATGTCGTTCCAAACCCATAAGACTTTTGTTCATCTTCAGAACACAAATGAAGATCTTTTGAAGAAATCTGAGAGTATTTTTACGATCTCTTCATGAACTTTTTTTAAGCATCAAAGTGGTTGTTGTGTAGCTGTCAATGGAGGGACAGAAAGCTCTGAGTAATTAATGACAGAATAACATTTTTGTGGTGAACTAAACCTTTTACTTTCATTTCATGCTGTCTATAAACACTCAAATTAATGCAAATATCTTATATAATGCAAGGCTCATAACAAAAACACAGCTGGATTGCCCAGGAATATTGGAACATTTGGTTTACTCTTGGATGTGTGTGGGGTTTTCTGCAAATGTTTTCCCCCTACTTAGCATTCTGCATCTGTTCTGTGATTGGTGGATACGCGGCATGCTTGACGTTGCTTAGTAGCGCTTATTTATGTTAAGTTGCTGCTTTCCCCATCCTTCTTCCCCAAGTCTCTACCCATTTAAAGCAGAGTATGCAACTGTTTACAAATTGCAGGTCCAAAATGGAGCGGAGAGCATGAGTTCTGCTGTGTTTATGGAATTAAGACTACGCGCTGTTTGTGAAAAAGAATGGACCGTGTTGCTCTCATATGTGGCTGCTGTTACCTGGGTTATTGACAGATTTAATAAAGAGACCACACAAAAGTCTCTATCAACATGCTTGACTGTTTTGATACCACCTTTGTCAAAGGTGGCCATGTATCAAACTTCTTATGAATAAACCTTATTTACAGCAATGGGTTTACGCATCTCTTCAGTGGGTTGTGTCGTTATTTAATGTTTTTAAATCGCTCTGCTGACGAAAAGACAGCAGACAAAAAACTCCAGAAAGTATGAGCTTTATACAGCATTAAAAAAGCGGATGCCATTGAAAACACTGTAAGTCTATCCCTCACAGCCTCACGTTCATGCCTGTCATGGAGCTGCTCTGAATAAGGTCTATTGACACAGTGCTCCAGTCTGGACTGCTCTGGCAAAGCAACATTTGCTGATGTGGTGTATAAATCGTGTTTAACATGATATTGGAGAAGGTTTATTTGTGTACTAAATGTAATTAATCATTGTGTGTTCCAAATTAACAATTTGTTTTTAATGAGAAACGGGGTGTTTGGCATGTTTTTTAGGGAGTCTACATACTGAAGGACACCGTTTGGTTCCTTTTAACTTGCTCCAAGTTGACTTGACATCAATTTTGTCATTGGAGTCCAAAAATAACAACCTCTGAAGAGATTTCAACATGTGAACATGTTTCGACTCTGTTTGCATTATTAGACCTTTTTTTAGTACATATTCTACAATATTAGGACATGCCGGAATACTTGGTTGTGATTGTTTGTTTGCAGCAGTTTTCAGTCAAATATTGGTTGTATGAAGAGTCTGCTAAACAGTTGTCTAAACTGAAGTAGTTGACTCTGCTAGTTTTTGTCTTTTGTGTATTGCTCTGCAGTCTTAAAACTCAAATCAATATTACATGCCTGTTTCTATCTCGTTTTTAATGGATCCATGCAATAAGGAGGTGAATGTAAGATTAGCCAGACGTTATCGCAAAATAAACCTCTTTATGGTGATATGAGAATCTCCCTATTTTGAGATAGACTATGACTGTAGGTCAGTATTTCACAGCCTTTTTTGTTTTCCATTGATCGATTTTTTTTTTTTTTTTTTTTTTTATTATTATTAAATTAAAATAAATGGAATGAAACAAATTGTCCTAGCTTTGTTTTCATTTAATCTATGGGCTTAATGTAACTTTCTGTAATCTAAGAAAACTAAAATATGATTAAAATATTATATTTATTATTAGTAGTAGTAGTATTATTATATAATATACACATATTACATCAAATATTATATTATTAAAATATTTAATTAATTAAATATAATTAAATTTCAGAATTGCAGAAGTTTGAGGAGCTGTATTTTTCTTTAGTGATCCTGCTAATAAATTTACACAACTCTTCCAGTCATTTGTGATTTTATGCATATGATTTTTTTTTTACTTACAATTTCTACCCATTAAAATATTTTAGAGGTTGTCATAACTATTAAAATGTATATTTATTATATATATAAAAAGAACATATAAAAATGAATTTTCGTCATTTCCATGACTTTTCCAGGACCATCACTTTTAAAATTAGGCTACATCATATATCCAGTTTTTCCAAGACTTGTGATTTTTAGCTTATTTTAATATTTATTTTTGTCTTATTTTAAGGCCCCCTTGGAAGTTTGCTGATGCCTCCTGGTTGTAGATTAAATAACTTTCTGAAGGCAGGTATATTCCCTAATGTTGATCTGCTTCCTTATAATCAGTGGACTTTAGCATTAAAATGAGGTGGTTGTGCTGGCTAACAAGATTTCTTTTTAGTCATACTTCTATGATCAGTCTTAAAATAGACACATGCTATTAATAGAAGTGTGTGAAATGTGGGAGATCAGACCGATGAATTATAAATCCATCCCATTTGGTCAGGCTCATCTGTTCCTTCATAAAGTGCCAGATCCAAAACAGGAAATGACTTCGCACCAGCTTGTAATCTTTCAACTAAACAGACATTTCCTGCTTAACTTGTTTTTTTACTTTTTCTTTTTATCATCAATTCCAGCTAAGACCCTCATCCCGCCCCCATCTCTCTCTTTTTCTCTCCCTCCTTCACCCTCTCTTTCTTCTGTTTGCGCCGTATTGACAGGAACCTTGGAATCTCTGTAGATGTTATTAGTTTCTCATGCTGGTTATTTGTTGTCCCAGTGCCGTCACATGGCCTTCATCTCTTATTTGAGTTTCCAGTAATATCTGGAAGCAATGTTCCCTCTAATTTTTGTTCTCGCTAAGCAAAACATATTCCTATTGGACAGAGCCTTGGGCCATGTAACAGTCTGGTTCTTAGGTTATCACATTTTATAGACTCTTTGAAGACTTTTTTTTTTATACAAAAAAAAATAGAAATAATAAAATCTATATTGCAAAAACATTCTCTTTAGGATATTTAGACTGACTCTGTCAGGATGATTATGTTATTTAAATCTGCAGTGTGTCATTTCTACACCTAGCATCTGTTATTGGACAACAATATGGCACCGATAATTAGAGCTGCACGATTAATCGTTGTAAAATTGCAATCTCGATTCAAACACGCTATTTTATTCCTAAATGGCAACTTGGTTAAAAGTTTACATTTCAGATATAAACACTAATGTCTGCCCTATCGATCAAAATAGATTGATTAATCTTTTTAAAGTAACTTTTTCAAATCAAGATTGTATCGATTATATCGTTAAGCCAGTAGGTGGCAACAAGCGAAATGTATTTTGTCATTGAATCATTCATTCAAGATATTCGTTCAAAAACGCTGATTCATCCAGTGATGAAACAAGTGAAGTCTTTATAAGTGAGTCATTGAATCATTCACTCAGTTTTTTTTTTAAAGAATTCATTCCAATTAATTAAACTTTTTAAATAGACTGCAGCAATTAACATTCATGTTACTTTTAGTTGTGTGTTCTGAATAGTGGGAGAATCATGATCTATTTTTCAAAGTGGCAATTTTTTGTGGTTTATGGGTTCAGCAATAATTACAGTGAATTACTGTTATTATTCTTGAAAGTGGGAAGTCACATTTAAGATAATATATGTAATTTCAGAATCTGTTTTTGATTGCGTCCATTTATGCTATGCATGCAATTTTGGCTTTGAGAGTCTGTGTGATTGGAGACGGTGCTGTTTAATGTGCTGACACCTGGTCTATTACGCATTCTGTTTCCAGTTAACACCCTTCACCAACTTCATGTGCAAGTAATGCATCAAAGACATGTCGGCTCATGCATTTCTGTTCTTGCTCAGACGAGCATGTGATGTGTGCAAAGTTTTGGTTTATGTGGCTTGGTTCAGTAGAGGAAGACTTAAAAGTCTGCTTCATGTGACACAAGACAGTCACAGCACTCTTCTTTGGACCTGCCACCAATCCCTCTGGGGAGATGGGGGCCTGGATACTGTTGTGCAGTTCAGATCTGAGTCTGTCCCTCTTTGCTTTTTGTGCAGGTGAACCGTCCCCCACTGTAGTTTCCCATCCGAGCCAAGGACATGGAGGAGTGCGAGTCCGCCCCTGCCTTTTTCAAGAGGAAGGCCTGGGCTCAGAGCCGAGACTCCTGGCAGGCTCCTGAGTCTCAGGACCAGGGAGCAGAGGAGCTGCTGTCTCCACAGCCTATGGAGGATAAGACTTCGACAGCCTCAGAAACAGGTACAGTCTTTCTTTTAATGATATAACGGTTCCAGTTTTTCAGGTTTGTTCGGTTCTGTGGTTACCTTCATACTTATCTAACCTTCCTACTCGTACTTTGAGATCATCTTCTGCACTCACTCTTGTTCTCCCTCAAACTCGCACAACTTCTATAGGGTCCTGAGCCTTCAGTCACCCACACCTTATTTATTGTTTGTTGCCAGTCAGGATGTGCGAAACAGTGCAAGTCGTCTTGTTTTTAAATGTTGCCTTAAGACCCATCTTTTTAGGCAGGCTTTAATGTGATTGCTTTTATGCTTGAATCCAGTTTCCAGGCTGTAATAATGATTGTTTGTCATTTAATGTTGATTGTTTTATTGTGTTTTTAAGGTGTCCTTGAGTGTCATGTAAGGCGTCTGAATAAAATGTATAATAATAATACATAGTATTAGGGTTGAATTTTCAGAAATTTGTCATTTCAACCAATTAAGCAATGATTGGCGCAGCCATGTGGATTCAAAAATGCAGAAAATACAGTACAAATCTTGTTAAAAGATTGAAGGTATGTTTACATTTAACAACATAGTAATGAACAGCAGTATTTACCATTGTATATTGTTACGTAAATGTTTTAATATATGAAAAATACCGCACAAAAACTTATACCACTCAGAGATTAAGCGATGCAAACAAATAGTTGATTTTAAATCATTTGATTGAAATGGACAGTTTGAACTGATTCATGAAAGTAAAATTAATTATTATAGTAACTATATTTTTGGAAGTTTCAGCCAGAAATGTTATTAAATACTCTTGATTCTGTAGAAACTGATTAATTAATCTCCAAATATTCAATATATTTGATATGCTAAGTTTGTACATTGCTAATAATGATGTTAATTGCACACACACAATTACTGATAACTAATATTTTAACATACTGTTTGCTTGATATGGTTTGTATTGCCTCTTTAAATTTCACAGAGCTGTTTTTTTTTTTAAACACACTTTTACATGAATTAAGCCTACAGATAACAGTCTGCATTTTGTGAATGTTAATATTTCTTGGCCTATAAAAATTCAGCGACATGGAGAAATTATGAAGGACTAAAAATGACAGAATGAAAAATAAATAAATAAATAAATAAAAGTAGAAATAAATAAATAAATAAATGCAGAAATAATAGTGAAAATAAATACATTTTGGTAATATAAATGGCTATTTCTGTATTTTTACACGCATTTATTTATTTATGCATTTTTATATGTATTTATTTATGTATTTATACATTTATTTATATATTTATGTATTTATATATTTATTTATTTATATATTTATTTATTCCTACATTTATTTCTGTATTTCCACATTTCTACATTTATTTATTTCTGTATTTCCACATTTCTACATTTATTTATTTCTGTATTTCCACATTTCTACATTTATTTTTCCCTGCGCATGTATGCTAATTGACCAATGCTAAGCCACGCCCCCAAACGCGATGAGCCAATCACAGTACGCATAGCTAACCCAATACACTCGGACATTATCTGCTTCCTCGTCCATTGCAATGCATTGCGGTTATCAGTTTTCATTCGTTTTTATGTTTTTTCTTGTCATTTTGGCTTTTAAACAGCGTGTGTGTGTGATTTTGGTTGGGTGACAGTTGTAGGTTACAGTTTGACAAGAGTTTACAGTTTGACAAAAGCACAATGTTGTGTTTTATACAAATATAAGTAGGCTAAACACTTTGCAGTTTTAATTATGTCCTGTATGAACAAAATGGAGTATGTTTTTATGTTTCCACTGTTCGATCGCGCGCGCTCTCTGACACACACACACACACACACACACACACACACAAACACACACATTCCAGCAATGCAATCTTGACATCGCAGCCTGTTCATTATTCTGCGCTCACACCAAACGCGAATAGAGCGTCAAATTCGCGCGTATCCGCGTCTAGTTCGACGCTTGAACATTTTGAATCCAAAGCGAATTGGACGCGCCTATAAAGCGAGCGTTTGAAGCGAAATAGCACCAAACTATAACGTTTACACTGTGAACTGTAAATCTTTGTTCTGGAGCTGAAGCTTATCGACCTTCTCAACAATAAAATTATTAATATAACCCTCGAATGCATATTTAAGGCCCTTTTGGTGACATCGAGATGATATATAATCTTTCTGTCTCCAAAAAATCAATTGCCTCCTGTGAAATGTCTCCTACTGTGACAGCTGCCAAAGCGCCTGTTACCGAATGTTGACTGTTTGTCCGAGTGAGTGGAGGGGGCGTGGTTAGCCATTGGTCAATTAGCATACATGCGCAGGGAAAAATAAATGTAGAAATGTGGAAATACAGAAATAAATAAATGTATAAATGTGGAAATACAGAAATAAATAAATGTAGGAATAAATAAATGGATAAATAAATACATATATAAATATATAAATAAATAAATATATAAATACATAAATATATAAATAAATGTATAAATACATAAATAAATACATATAAAAATGCATAAATAAATAAATAAATACATGTAAAAATACAGAAATAGCCATTTATATTACCAAAATGTATTTATTTTCACTATTATTTCTGCATTTATTTATTTATTTCTACTTTTATTTATTTATTTTTCGTTCTGTCATTTTTAGTCCATAGAAATACCATTCAGACACCTAAAAAATGTATGCAAATTTAGGCTGATATTTATATGCAAAACAGAATGGCAAACCATAAGATTGTTGTTTTTATCATTTGAATGGGAGTTATCAACACGACTTTTGGAGGTTTGAAGGTTTACTGGAAGTCGTAATGTCATGATGAACACAGCAGACAGAGAGATTACAGAGGTTTGTCTGCTCGGCTCGGCTTGGCATTTGATTCTCCATGCAAGTCGTGATAAACCAATTAAGAGCAAAGACAGTTTTTTGAAAACCAGGAATCGCAGAACACAGTGGTAGTTCAGAGAGTGCCGTGTTTGTCATCACAGTTAGATTTGATGTTTGTTTGTTTGATGTTGCTTTTAGGGAAATTAATTTGGTTATTACACGGAACAGTTACTTGTATTTTCTTTTTTTCCTCAGCTCCTAATCCAAATCAAGTAGAGAACTGGCTCAGGACCTGCAGGTGAGTTACCTTAAAAAAACACTCTGCTTATAAAATACAAATGCAAATAGTGTGAGAAAGATGTGTGTACACGCCATGGTGTGACGTGAATTGGTAAGTAAACAAATCGCTCAGATGCCTTCTGGCAGAGAAAAGCGTTCTGTCTCCTGTCACTGGTGTCTCTGACAAGCTGTAAATTTGAGAGAATTGTGTGAATAGTTTAGTTGGTTCAGACCGTGATCTTCCCAGAGTCAGGAAAGTCTTTACTTGTGAGGACTGACTATTGTCCTTTGTGCTGCTGGGGGTTTTTTTTGGTAGCTTTTCTGGGTCTGTAGGGGCCCATTAATGCTGGAGTTGTCCTCAGAGAGTTTTTAGTCTTTCTCTCTGTACTGCCAGGCTGTTTTTTTTAAAAGATGCACGACTGTTTAGCTCTGAAACGCAGGAGGAAAGGGCCGTTTATTTACTTTGTAGATATACGTCCCTCATGACCAACATAAACCTTCCACGTGAAAAACAAAACCGAGATTCCAGAGTTGTTGGTGCGTGTCCCTGTCTGCCATTTCATCTTGTGATCTAAAAGGAAGCCTTGCATGTTTGTTTGAACATTGAAAGAAATTTGGCTTGAGAATCGTTTGTTGTCAGTGACGCGATGATATTTAATTGCGGTCATAATCTGAATTTTTGAGTTTAAAAGCTGGTATGCTTGTAAAGGTTTTACCAACATGTTTGGTATTATTCACATTGATGAGGTTATGGTGCTGTTCCAAAGTGAAAAAAAGAAATAAAATAAAACAGAGCCAAATCGCATTTGATATGGGCCATTATAAAGACATTTAAACCATTTAAAGTTTGGGGTTGGTAATTTTTGAAAGAAGACTCTTATGCTCACCAAGGTTGTTTATTTGATGAAAAATACAGTTAAAAAAGTATAATTGTGAAATATTATGACAATTTGAAATGACTAATCTCCATTTGAATATGTTTTATAATGTTATTTATTCCTGTGATGCAAAGCTGAATTTTCAGCATCATTACTCCAGTCTTCAGTGTCACATGATCTTTCAGAAATCATTCTAATATGTTGATTTGCTGCTCAAGAAACTTTTATTATAATCAGTGTTGATGAATTGAAAGTTTGGTTACACTTTATTTTAAGGTGCCTGTGCCAGTGTTAAATACTGAGTAATAATAATTAACTATCCTACATGTACTTACTGTAGGATTAGAGTTAGGAATAGGGTTTGGTTTGGGCTAGCTACATGTAATTATGCATAATTTGCTGTTTTTCCTAAAGTAAGTACGTGTAACACATGCAACAAGGACGGTGTAATATAAAGAGTTACTGAAAGTTCAAAAGAACGGCATTTATTTGAGACTTCAATGATGAGTAAATGCCAGAATCTTATTTTTGGGTGATCTGTTCCTTCATAGTTGATTTAATCAAATGCTTAGAACTAGTGCAAATTCTCCCGTTGAACCCAGTGCCACACACTAGGTCAATAAAAATACCTCGTGCTCGTCCTATTCCCAATTCCTGCTCATTATCATTAAACACACATGAGACAGACATCCTCCAACAGGCTGACAGGAAATGTAAGTGTCTCTAGCGCTGAGAGTTTGCTGGATATCCGGAGCCTGAAAGACTTTCGGTGGTGCTGCTGGTGTTGTGAAACATGGCGTGAGCTATTCTTAGCCTTGTTGTACGTGGTGTGGTTTTTTTCTCACGCCGTTCGGATCTCCAGGTGTCTGGATGAAAGTGCCGGGGGATTTCGAAGGCAGCGTTTTGTAAGTGCCTAGAGATTCTGTGTCGGGGCTTTGCAGTTCTGTGTGTACGAAGAAACGAACACGGGAGGGAAGGATGTTTGAGCGTGTTTTTAGGGAGAGATCTGGCGAGTGTAAGGAGAGGAAATGACGTGTTATTGATCTTTCAACAGGACTCCTCTCGGGGCCTCTTTGGATGAACAGAGCGGCAGTCCGTCCAGAGGTGAGTTCATCATTTCATGTATCTGCATTTACATAAGTTGCATGTCGACGTTCTGGGATCGGTTTTACTGTAAAAGGTTACTCAACTGCTGGCTGACTCTCTTCTCCACCACTCCTTGTGAACTTTGGAGCAAGACCTCACAGTGCACTACAGCGCACATGCACATTCATTGGCACACACACACACACGCGCGCGCACACGTATGCTGCTTTGGGGCCAATAGCAGACCCCCACACACTCCAGGCAAAGCAGTGCTTGATTAGATGAAGGGTTCTTCAGAGATTAACACTATACGGACTGAAGCCAAGAGCCAGATAATGTGTTATGGATCAGGTCATTCGAAACTGCATCGGCAGTCTTCCTAATAACTTTGTAGGTAAGGCAAATGCACTTAAGAGTAAATATTTACTTTTAATCTCTCAGTGCGTGCAAGCCTTAGCCACATTCGGGCTCTGAAGTACTTGGATGTATTTAAGTGTTTTTTTATGTTGAAGAGAATTGGAAATGATCACTTGTTTGTCACGATTGGTCTGTGTAAAGTGTTTGCTCTCTGAAAGCTGTTCTCTTTGTTTTTTAGGGCCATTAAAGAATGGCTGTAGCTTTGAAGATGACCTGTCCCTGGGAGCTGAGGGTAAGTACTCGACACTTTATCCCTCAATCAGATGTAATTGCTCTCAAGTGTGCTCCTTTGTGAGGAATGTGCCAAAGTATTCCAAGAATCTCACGTAGCTTCTTAGAGGATAATGAACCAATTGACAAACAAGAATGACTGCTGGCCGCCTTGTGTTATGGCTGTGATGTTGTTTTTAAAACCTAGTGGGTTTCTTTTCAGTTTTTGTGCTCTTTAGTGTTTACTTTCTATTTGGATTATGTGCTGTTAAGGACACACAGTGACATGCTCACACATGCATGTGATATTCTGGTTGAAAGACTGGTCTTGGCACGTCGGATAACTTTTCTCTGGTTTCATGGTGCACCTTATGGACCATGTGTTAGCGGGAGAGGAACGCTTAAATAATAAAAGTGACTTTGCAGCGCACTTTTAATTCCACTAGTTCTCAGTGTCATAGCAGAGGTGTAGCAGAAGTCTGATGTTAGCTAGCAATTATTTGTGGTGAGGAATTATTTAATGCTGATGTGTTATGTTTAATTAGGGAGTGGATTTTTTTTTTTTGTGCTTCACATATTTGTTACATACTGAGGGTCCAATATGGTACATTTTCAAGCCATAAATTTTGCTAATCGGCCATTAATTATTATTATTTTTCATTATTTATGGTGTTTTTAAAAAAAAACATTTATTCTTTCATATTATATTAAAATAAATATATTTTGTATTATATATGTTTTAAAAATAAAATGTAAAATATTTATAAATACACTGTATGTATATATTTATTTATATTTACTTTATTTTTTTTTTAAAATCTGGAGGGACATATGTAGGCATTCTAGATTTTTTGCTTGGTGAGTGTTAACTTTGGAACCTGTGTGTGCTACTTAAAACTTTAATAATGTTTAAAAAACAACAATAATAAAACAATATTTATGACAAATTAATGTACAAACAATATTAATAGTATGAAAAGCACTTGGCATTGTTTGCTTGTGTAATGGGCCATCAGTTATACTGTATTTTCTTGTATTATGCTATTTTATGTGTGGGTGTATTTTTACAGTTGTAGAATGACTAGTTTAAACAACACAACAAGTTGAGGAGAAACGTTTTTCTGAAGACTTGCCACAAGCCATTGTGAAACTGCAGTTGACCAGGTTTCACCCCTCACTGTGTCTGTATGTGAAGAAACGAGTCCAGACTAGTTCCACTGAATGACTCAGCTTCTATCCGCACTTATTGACAAAAGCACAGTAATCAGGCAGCACCAGTTATGGGAATTTCTGTGGAAATTTGAGGTTGAGCATTTACACCTGAGGCTGATAGATGAGTGCATGTAAACCAGGATGCTTCAGGCCAGAAAATCTCTGGTTAATGTCGTCAGCGTCTCTGTGTTCAATCCTGTCCTCTTTAGTGAACTCAAACCTGGTGTCTAATGTGATTTGTAACACGAATCGTTTGGCAGGTTAGGATGTGTGCACATATAATTCTGTCATTGTGCTCTAAGTGCTGAGGAAAAGTGGATTGTCGTCCAGAGTGGATGTTCTCAGCTGAATAAATCACTTTTGGAAATTAACATTATCACAACGTTAAATAAGGCTTTTTAGTAAAAGAAAATCAGACTATTCCCACAATGCTGAAATGACAGGCGGGGCTTTTGCTAACTGCACTTGTTGTTTCAAAGGTCGACAGGTGTTTTGAGAGGAATTTGGTATCAAATTAGGTAGGAATCCAGCACAGTTAAGCCTATATTCTTCTTTTTCTCTCTACAGCCAATCACCTCCAGAACAGCAGCACAAAAACAGAGGCCAATGGGTAAGCAGGATTTCAAAAATGTTCCCATCTTCTGTTTTGGTCTAGTCACAGGTGGATGACTGTCTTCTTTCCTCAGCTATGAAATGCCAGCCAAGGCCAAAAGGAGCCAGTTTAAACAGAAGGGCAGAAGTATGAACTCCACTGGCTCTGCAAAGAGCAGCACCACAGTGTCCAGGTACTTTACAACAATGACGAACTAAAGTTATGAACACATGTGAAATCTATGTGCTTGTGAATCAGCAAAAACTCAACCAGTGATTGGGCAAGGAGTTTGAATACAATAAATGTATAATCTTTTTAATTTATGTTTTACTATAGTTAATGACAATCTGGCTATATTTAAATAACTTTTACTTATGTTTCAGATTAGTGATAGACCAATTTGTTGGCTGATATTTGGCTAGTTAAATAGCTATTACTAATTATTTTATATGCATTATACATTGTATGTACAGTATGTACTGTATGTGTATATATATATATATATATATATATATATATATATATATGTATATGTATATATGTATGTATATGCACTGAGTTTTGTTTAAGTTTAGAGATGTGTTCCAGAAAAAAAAAAAAAAAGCCCATTTCCACCTCCATTGCGTTGGAGAAGCAATCCCGTGTAAAATGCATGTTACACACTCCTGCTCTAGGCGGGAACTCACGGTCTTCCAGGCCAAGTGCATGCAACCACTGGCGCCTAATTTCCAAGTCTGCTGGAAAGCTATGCAGACCAGCAGTGCTGTTGCAATCAGCAACACTACACCAACGTCCCATCCTAACCACTGCACTAAATACAGATAAAGCTAATGCTAAAAATCTACGCTAACTTGAAGCTATCCTAACTGATGCAATACTATGCTAATAACTAACTATGCTTCTAACAGCGTTCCCATGGGTCCTTGAAATCCTTGAAAGTTTGTGAATCAAAAAAATAAATAAATTCAAGGCCCTGGAAAGTTTTTGAAAATAAACATGCATAGATACAGGTCCTTGAAAGTGCTTGAATTTATTTTGTGCAAGGAAGAAATTCCATATTATTCCCTCCGGTCCGGTAATGTGTTATTTCGCCAACACTTCGTGGCCTATGCATACTAGCTTGTTCGATTTACGTTAGTTACGCGCATTTACGCGTTACATTAAGTGTTTCCCGTGTGAGGTACTTTGTGTTGTACGTTGCCATGACGTTCACCCGCGCACGAAACTAGGGATGCACCGATACCACTTTTTTTCAGACCAAGTACAAGTACTTACATTTGGGTACTTGCCGATACCAAGTACCAATATGAGTACTTAATAATACCATACCATCACAGTTCTTCTAACAATGTTTTATTTTCATCAGATGTTTTTCACTTTCTGACTGTAACAAAGTAAATAGGCCTATACAACTTGTATAATCAAATTGCAAGAGCGCAATCGCTTGTGGAAAGAAGGAGAAACATTTTACATGTGCGGCCGCGTTCTCCACGCGTTTTTAGACGGGATATGTGAACGGCCCCTTAAAGTAGTATCGGGTGCGGTTGCATCGGGGTAGTTTTTACAGTATGAGTACATGAGCACAGTATCAGACTGACACTCGAGTACTGGTATCGGTATCGGTGCATTCCTACACGAAACTACTACGATGGTACCTCAACGTTTGTTGTTGGACACAACAAATGTGTCCCCACATTAAGTCTTTGAACTTGAGGGTATTGGACCTGGAAAGTCCTTGAAAGGTCCTTGAATTTGAAGTTAACCAAGGTGTGGGAACCCTGTTCTAACAATACTACACTAACAGCTATGCTAATTAACTACTTATGCTACACGAAATATTCTTAATAACTATATAAATGCTATGCTAACTAGATGCTTATATCCTGGTTGTTTTCAATACTCGCAATTCCAATTCCTGACTCTACAGTGGTTTTGACAGAACAAGATGTTTTTATACCAGGGGCTGAGTCTATGCCAAGGGCGTGGTGAGCTGGTACCTGCTTGCGTCATGCGGGGAAACAACTTCCAATAGGAAAATTCAACTGCAGTAGCCACCGTTCAACCTGAAGAGGGCAGCACTCAGACGTTTTTACACCATATATTGTAGAATTAAAACGCTTTATACCCAAATGTCAAAACATTTACTCGAATCAATGAACAGCACTAATAAAGCCCCAGTCTTACAGATCATTAACTAAAAAAAGTTGTTTTAACTAATGTTAACCTTATTGTAAAGTGTTACCAAGATCTTTATCTGTAATGCATCACTTGGGCAAATATTGTTTGGCTGATGCAGATGTTGTTTTTTTCTGCAGTGTTTCGGAACTGCTGGACCTGTATGAGGAGGATCCAGAGGAGATTTTATACAACCTCGGCTTTGGACGGGAGGAGCCCGACATCGCCTCAAAAATCCCTTCTCGTTTCTTCAACTCGTCTTCTGGCGCCAACGGCATCGACATCAAAGTTTACCTGGGAGCCCAGATTCAGCGCATGGAGTTGGAGAACCCGAACTATGCCCTAACAAGTATGTCAACTGAGCTGTCAACACAATCTGTGATGTTTGATAGCATTTCTGCCCCTGTGATTCACACTGATCAAAATTATGAATTGAGGGAAATATTAAATGTTACATGCAGGGTGTAGCGAGCATTTAGAAATGCCTTCATTTGTCCCCTCCCCTTTTTTTAATCTGAAAAATAATCATTACATCATTCTTTCGTTTCGCATGGCCTTGATGCATAGAAATAACATTGTAGCTAGGCAACCGGACAACATTTAAGTCAACATAAAGTCAAAACAGACTGTTTACCTTCTTAATGCACGTTCTTGGTCTTATTGTGCACAATTCTTCGTGCATGTTATTGCAAATAAAATAATGTTTGTCCTAGAAATCTTTTATCAAAATAACTTAACTTCCTCTGCTTTTTTAAATGACTTTCCTTTTTGGCTCGCATGCAAAGCATTCTCCAGTAACTCAAAAATTCCCTCTCCTCGCTCGCTCCCTGCTCTCAAGTGAAAGCGATATTTGCACCGTTACCGATCTACTGTCAAGTTTTTTTCAATATTTCTTTTGCATCTGGAATGCCTATGTATTTCTAAGTCTTTTTTCTTAATCTCAGTAATATTTCACAAAGCGTTGTATTTTGTTTGCTTTTAGTCTATTAATGCGGTTTAATTAAATGCATATTTCTGACATGCAATTGAATTTAGGGATGAATGAAATTATTGACCAATATTTGTTTTATTGTTTGTTTATCAGTCTTGGCATCAATTGCTTAATTGTGCATTAAAAAACTAATAATTAAATATTAAAACTGCGTTAACATTGCAGATCTCAAAATGAATATCCACTTTTCATTATGTACATTTATATATGCCTAAATTCACTTCCAGCATTTAAAAAATGTATAAAAAAAATTCTGTTTTAATTCATATATTTTGAGAAAATAGTGTATAATTTTAATATTGGACATTTATTAATTATCAACCATAACATGAAAATATCTATCGACATCATTATCAGCCAGGATTTTAATATCAATTCATCCTTAATTGCATTATCGATCCTGGGGCGAGAGAGAGAAAAAAAGAAGCACTGCTTACACTCGACAGTCTTGCGCCTCTGCATACAAGTATTTAACCATATAAAGATGTAAGACAAAGACAGTAAGAGAAGAGTTGAGGGAAGTTGTGGTGCCTAGAAAAGAAGTGTGTTTGACACTAAGACCACATTGCAGAACATCTAATCCATGGCTTTTCTCAATTACTCCATATCTTCAACCAAACACTGAGCTCCTAACCCTCAAACACTCGCTGTGTGTGCGAGGGCTGTTCAGACTCAGTAGAAGTAGAGCACAACAAAGCCATTGTCCTCCGTGGGCACAGAAATGAGAGGCAGAGACAGACGGCAACGGAGAGAGAAAGTGACAAGCAGGCTGTGGCACAGCAGAGCGGATTCTGCCACCCGCTCACATCAGGATTCGGCCTGTGTGCCAGCTCTGTGCCAGCTTTTGTGTTGGCCTACATTTGCATAATTCTCACTGAGCCAAGACAAAGCATCGGAACAGGAAGAACCTTGGTGAGGGAAGGGACGTGTGAAGTCTGTAATAAGGCCTGTTTTGTTGATCGTGAGTGCACTGCATTTGGCTTCAGGTTCGCTTTGTTGCTTAGTTTTAATAAGTGCTGGTCTGGCTGTGAACTGTTGGGGTAAAAGTTTGTTTTGAATCTATCTATCTATATCTATTGTTCTATCTATCTATTGTTCTATCTATCTCAAACAAATTGTAATTATATATGATGGTGCTAATGGTGCAGAAAATTGTACACTTTACCTTTAAATATTAAAATATTTATTTAAATATTAAAATATTTATTTAAATATTAAAATATTTATATAAATATTAACAAAGAATATACAAGTTATGTAAATTATTTTAATTTAACATTTTATTTATTTGTTTATTTGTTGAAGCCCCATACAATTCATGATATTTTTTATATTATAATGTTTCATTATATTCATATTTAATATAATTATTTGAAAAGCTTTGTTTGAATGTAGTTGTCAATTTTATTAATTTGTTTTTTAAATAAACAGATTTCAATTCAATTTGAAGGTGCTAATAGTGCAGAAAAGTGTACACTTAACTTTAAATATAAAAATATTAATATTAATAAAGACTCTATTTTAGGTCAATTCTTTTAAAATAAACATTCAGATTATTAATTCAAGTAATAATTAAACATACAAGGTATTATTCAAGCAATTATTGCTGTCAGTATTAAAATAAACAACAAGGAAAACAATTTACAAGTAATAGAACAAATAATATTACTGACAGGCAGCAACAGTTTTATTAGGTTAGTAGTAGACAGTTATTTTTAATGCCACAACCTAGACTAACTAGCTGTTTATGCTCATACCTCACTAGGCAGGCATTTCGACCAAGAAGTGGATTTGAATGTTTATTCACGTTTTGTGGACTTGTTCCCCCATGTCTTGTTGTCTTTTCTTGCATAACTCTTGCTTCTTCCTCCCTAAATGCTCCTCCATGGGGGCTGTGATCTAGAATTGGACTTGCTTGTCCCTCTTTCACAGAAAACCACACTCTCTGTTCCTCTTTTCTTTTTCTGGCACATGTCCTGAACGCTGACTCAGACAGCCTGGCTGCATTGCAGGAGATAAATGAAGACGATTGATTTCTGAGCACCACACATCCCTCGCTTGTTATCACTTGTTATCATTCCATTACATGCCTGCAGTATTGTCAAATCTTTTTCCTTTATGTCAGCCATAATGACAAGCTTGATGTTGATAAAAACCATTGACATAAAACCGTCACACAAAAGTTAACCGGATCTCATATTGGCACCGAGAGGCCCTATATGTTTTATTTTTTGTATTGTGTTTTGTTTTTTTTTGTTTTTTTTTGTTTTTTCATAAAATATACGCTTCACTTGCATAACTCCCATATGAACAACAAATAAGTAATTACACTGCTTTGAGTTTAACTAACCTTACTAATTAGCATTTTAAACATTGCCTTTAGAAAATCAGCCTTACATAGAAACAATTCTTGACTCATTTTGACTCTGACATGATTAACCCGCGGTTAAAGTGAGTCAATTCTTTCCATGATTCGAAATGATGACTCAATTCATTCTAATTTACAATGCGGTTTGACCGTTTAAGAGATTACTTTATTTGTCAGTTATTTATTCATTTGTTTATTAGTTTGTTTATGTGTTGAAACCTTATATAATTCATATATTATAATATATTATTATTACAATCAATTATTTATTGTACTTTACTATTTAAAAAAAATACAATACAATATATTACTATATGTACTTTTTTTTCTTTTCTTTTTTTACAATAGTAGGTGTAGGAAACACTACAAAAAAAGTTTGAAAAGTGCTTTCTATTGTTTCTGTTTTAATTTCTTAAGTTTCTCCTTTTTTTCTTTTTTTTTCTTGACTAAATCAAGTTTGCTCTCCTTTTTCTGTAGGTCGATTCCGTCAAACAGAAGTACTGGCTACGGTGGCAAACGTTTTCACAGAAATCTACTCCCACGTGTCCGGAAGACCCATGGAGAAAATCGGCAACGGCGACATAGAGGTTAAAACACCTCCATTAAAAAGGAATAATTCCGCTCTGAACGTGGCCAAAATTCTAAAGCGGAACATTACGAGACAGAACCTGTTGGCCTCCGGCACGGAAGGATCGGCCAAACAGCCTTCAGCGCCTGATGCTGACAGCGCAGAGAGCGTGAACTCTGACATACGGGACGGGCTGACGGATACCGAGCACAAGCCACAGCAGAAGGTCTTTAGGAAAAAAGATTCATCTCTGGCAACAGTTACCGAGGAAGCACAGCAATGTATCTCAGAGGCCTCACTCAACGGAGACATCCCAGAACCTCTAGCCAAGGACTCTACGTTAACGAATGGTGATCACTCCAGTTCGTCGCCAGCTCTGGACAAAGACACGCCACTTTCCCCGGTCCTGGTGAGCATCAGTCGCGTTTCTGACGAGAGTGACCTCACAACAGAGTCAGAACTCAAAGAGCACGAGTGCCAGAACACCATCACGTCCACGCCAGATAAAGAACCATCCAACCTGCTGCCCAACCCACACATAGCCCACCTGCTCAGCCAGCCCAGAGACTCCTTTGAAATGGAGGAGGTACAGTTCCCTCTTGCTTCCACTTTACCAAAACAATCCTCCCTGCTTTCCCTTGTCCAGTTCTCACGCTGACAATCATCTCCAAGTTTCCCCTAAAGTTTCTTTTGTGTGCATTTTGTTGTAAAAACAGCAGAGGGTCATGACACTTAAAGCTAAAAATAAGTAGGGAACATGGAGCGCCTGGAGTATTTTCTGGGGATTATGGTTTTGCCTTTGGAGCATGATACTAATTCTTAATAGCAGACAATTTTCACCAGTGATACTTAGGGTTGGGAATCAAAAATCGATTCCAGTTCTGGAACCGGATACTTAAGGTCAGGAATCAGATACGTGTTATAAAATTACGATTTCTATTCCTCTTGTGTGCATTTTAATATGACTTTAAACCATTCAAGCGCTGTTTTCTGTGCTATGCACACATCCAACGCGTGCGCGCACAGAAAGCCGCCTCTCATACTTTATAATGCGCGATACAAAACTGAGTTGTCTTCTGCGTCTTTTTGCACTTAAACTGACAAATACACACAAAAATATGTACAAAATATCCTCGTAAACACAGTTGCCTATTTCTTAAGTGAATGAAAAAAGTTGATAAGAAAACACGTGTAACAGTATATTGTATCCATTCAGCTCTTAAAGTGACAGCAGCCTAATATTCCTGCTGCCATCTCTATAATAGCGTTAATCAGACAACAAAAGACAGAGAAAATGTACTCGCTGTTTTTGAGTGAATAACTTTTGTAACGATATTTTCTAATGTATATTTTATTTATAAAGTGCTGTTATTTTTACATTTGATTACAGTTTCTGTATCTGAATAGTACATGAAAATCTTAAAAAACTGTTTTATCTTTGTTCGGTTGTATTTATTTGTGTGATTTCTAATTTGTTTATTGTTCTTTTTTAGTTGTCTTTAATAATGCTTGAAATTTATATTAGTTAGGCTAGTTGGTTTTGCTATGGTATTTTTTTAAGCCATAGTCAAAAGTTCCTTCTGTAAAATTATATTATTATAAATTAATTCAACAGTCAAATATTTATTGTAAATTACTAGTTAAGATATAATAATAATAATAATACTAATAATAATAATAATAATAATATCATTTTACAATATTAATGTACAATTAATAAATGAATGGTTCGATTTATTTGTACATCTTTATCTTTTTTTTCTTTTTCTTTTTTTGCATGCTTGAAAAGTTGATTGTTTCAAGTGTTTCCCAACTTAAAGGGATAGTTCACCCAAAACTGAAAATTCTTACTGCCCTCATGTCATTCCAAACCTGTATGACTTCCATTCTTCTTTCAAACACAAAAGATGGTAGTTTGAAAAATGTCTGTATTTTGTCCATACAATGAAAGTCAATGGGTCCAATGTTGTTTGGAAGCCAGCATTGTATAAAATATTTTTTTATGTTCTGCAGTAGATAGTAAGTCTTGCAGGTTTGGACCAACATGAGGGTTAGTAAATTATGAGAATAATCTCTTATTGCTCTTGTTTGTTTGAGCATCCGGACACGGCATGATATAGCAACATTGACTTGACCAATAGTTTGGGTTTGGGGTGTGACTATCCGTCTGTCAAAACCACCCAGTACTTTTACCAGGTCATTTTATACGCTGGCCCTTGGTCATACCACATTTTCTAACATTGGCTTATGAGCAGCATCTTTTGAGTATATAAAACTGGTGTAATGTTCAAGTGTGACTACGCTGCTGTGTTGTAATCTCTCAGACTGGTAATAATATATTTCTTTGCAGTTGCAGAGTAATGAGGATGAAGCTCTTCCTGGTCCTGGTGGCATGTCTCGAGATGGCAGCGGTGAGTGTGGACTGACTGCGGTTATCAGTCATGCTACCAGGAAACTGAATTTGTATTCGCTATTTGCAATTTTGAAGCATTCAAAACGCATATCATGTAAAAGAGACCTCTTAGCAACAGGTTTTGTAGTTATGTTTGCTATGGTATTGTTTACAACATGACAATCAGTAAGATTTAAATTTGAATTAAGATAAAAATGCTTTCAGACTCATTCCTCCTGAGAATGCAACGACTGTTTGATCATATCGGGTTGTCTTTCCCTAGAAGAAAACAGAGGAAAAAATTCTTATTCATAACCGATTCTGTCTATCATGCTGTCCTATAGCCCAGCCCCAAAGAGCTGAAGGGGACTTTAAGTAAATGTCTTTTAGAGACAGTATAGAGCAAGTCTGCCCTCGTGTGGTAGAATTTAGTAGATGTTCACTAGAAGAATGTTCTAGATTCAAGTTAAAGTTGTTTGAGTCATAATTATGTTCTGTGATATGCAACATTATACTAACAAACTTGTTATTATTACAGTGAATAAGTGATTGGAAAACAGACAAATATGTGGCAATAATTTACAATATTCACCAATATTCACTGAACCTAAATAATGAGATCTAAGCCTTAAAACTCATAAGCATGAATGATAAACTGGCTTTAAATTTGAGAAGTCTTCTACCACTGGGAAATTAGTCATTCGCACTCAGTTTTGGTGCTTGTGTTGTTTCTCCTACAGAGCGGTTATTGAGGACTGTCAGCCAGCAGTCTGACAGCAGCGGGTTTGCAGAGGACCCATCCACAGACGGTTCGGGTTATCACCTGAAGGTACGCGAGTGTGGGCATAACCATCTGGGCTCTCAACAATCTATGAATACAAAGTGTAATCCTCCTCGGATTCATGTTTATCAGACCCATGTTATTTTGTTACCCATGTGAATTTAGTTTGCACTGATATCATAAAAATTATATATATAGTAATAAATCTGGTTCTGATTGATGGCCTGTCAACTGGTGCATATCTACTGAAAACTCTACATCTTGAAAATGTCGTCTTTAAGATGCACCCAGAACTTGTGCCATGTGTGTTCTCAGGGAACTTAAATCTAACTTTCAACATAAATTTTCCTAAGAACCAGTTCATTGGATAATGGAAGTGAAACTTCTCTCTTTTATTAGGTGCAAGAAAGCTCAGACAGCTGTGACAGTGAAACTACAGTGACATCGCATGCAGGTGAAGTCAGCACTCCAGTAGCGTTGGAGTACCCCAACTTTGAAAAATTGCTGGGCGAGGAAACCCATCCTCTGCCCAGAGGCACATCTAGCCAGAGTGGAGCCAACAGACAAGTCCCTGTGATCCCCAGCCTCCAGATTCCCAATCCAAACTCTGACAATATTAGCACCAATGGACCACTCCTTTCTCCTAACTCTGATAGGGCTTCCAACACAGTGCAAGAACCCACCACAGACTCTCCAGAAGTGGATTTGACCGTGATTGTAAATCCTACAACAGATTCAGATGTAACTCATGAGGGCAACATATCCCAGCCTGGTTTGAGCATGGATCCAGACTCTCCTGAAGATCTACATTCGTCCTCTGGACCAGAGTCATCGGATCTTGAGCAATGCCACCCCATGGCTCAAAGCAGGCAGATGGGCCTCCACACGGCCCATCAAAGGTCATCCTCAATGGACGAGGAACGTCCTGGCCGAGTATGGGTGAGGGACAAGGACTTGCTGAGGGAAAGCTTAGAGAGGAATCCTTTAAGGAGATCCAGCTCCCTCCCAATGTCTTCGCTCAGCCCGGCTCGAGTGGTCACCTCCATGCGCATCCAACTTGGAGAGGGTTCGGTCAAACACTGTACCCCACCCTCGTACACATACCGCTACGACGAGGAGAATCGCAGTGACCGGGAAGAAGTGGATTCCATCATGGAAGAAGACGAAGTTGATCATGCCGACAGTAAATCTACGCTCTTGAATTCTGCTCCAGCAAGTAGATCAAAGACTGATAGGGGAACACCACCACACCATCTCAACATACCCGAACATCTGACTCGCTCTTCCAGCTCGCTTTATAGTGTCCCTGCCGACTGGCCCCAGAGGCCCCTGGGTGAAGGTCCAAGCTGGAGCACATCTAGCGTCCCAAACCTTTCTCATTATACAGGTCTGGCCCACCCTCTTCCTCCTCCTCCTCCTTCTCATGGGTCCTTCTACTCTCCACAACATGGATTGGCCTACAACTTCTCGTACCCTACAAGACTTCCCCACCACACTCCCTTCCCACAACCGCAGAGCTCGCCTTGTCCTCAGCCACTTCAGAGCAATACATTTACTCCACCACAGGGGGTGACCTTTGCACCCCAGCACAATATGCATTATACGCATCCGCACAGCACACCATACAACCCATTCTCTCCACCTTATAACGTTTCTCACGGAGCTCCCTACGGCCCCTCATTGAACATCCACGGCAGCCCGTACCAAACTCACATCCCTCTTGTGCAGTCCCACAGTGCCCCCTACAATTTGGGGTACAACAATTCTTCACATCACCCCGGTGCCCCCTACAGTCATCCATATTATCAGTCTCCCCCCTACCCTTTCTCATTTGGGACTCCTCCGGCACCCGCTCCAGCGATGGGCAGCACAGAGATGCAGCTCAGGAGGGTCCTCCATGACATTCGTGGGACAATGCAGAACCTTGGTCAGGTGAGAACTGCCAAAATTATTTGTATACTTGTGTGTTGCATCCAAACGGTCTTAACCTATGGTAAACCTGGTTATTAATAAGGCTGTGCCTGACAAGGATGTATAAGTAACCGTTTCTGATTCTGATGGTAGAAATAGGGTTAGCTGGTGGAGTTTTTGCTATAGCACAGTATATATATTTGCATGGGATGGACTTAGGAAACATCAAGTAATGTGAAAAATTAAGGAGTGTTTCTAGGTGTGTGTGTGTGTGGGTGGGTGCAAACCCTACATTATGGGGACAAAATGTTCCCACAAAGATAGCAATATATGAAATCTTCGTCCTTGTGGGGAAATGTTTTGGTCCCCGTGAGAAAAACAGCTTATAAATCATATTAAGTGATTATTTTGAAAATGTAAAGAAGCAAAACTGAGATGTGTAGGGTTAGTGTAAACGGATAGAATATACAGTTTGTACAGTATAAAAATCATTGTCTATGGAAAGTCCCCATTAAACATGAAGAAGAGGTTGTCCCCAGTGGGACTTCAACCTGAATGCACACTTACTCCAGGGGACTCGTGTCACCGTGGGGACCTAAATCGAGGTCCCCATGATGAAACAAGCTTATAAATTATACAGAAGTAGTTTTTTGAAAATGTACAGTCAAAAAATACACAGAAAATGCAGTTTTCTGTGATGGGTAGGTTTAGGGGTGGGGTTAGTGTAAGGGGATGTACAGTTTTATACAGTTATACTTTTATACAGTTTGTACAGTATAAAAACCATTTATGTCTATGGAGAGTCCCCACAAAGATAGTGAACCAGACGTGTGTCTTTGTGTGTGTGTGTGTGTGTGTGTGTGTGTGTGTGTGTGTGTGTGTGTGTGTGTGTAACCTATGACGTGTGTGTGTGTGTGTGTAACCTATGACCTGTAATAAGTGTGTTGTTTCACACAAAGTTATATATATATATATATATATATATATATATATATATATATATATATATATATATATACATAAAGTAGAACAAGGAAGTGTGTTCCGGATTCTTGCGAATCCCACCTTAAATGCAAATATTCAGCCGAGTCAGCATGCTGCATATCCCGGGCTCAGTTTATACATGTATTTCCTGCATGACTCATAAGTGATAACTGATCTGTGGTTTTGTTGGCAGAGCTCATCGGTGCATGGAGGGGACACACCCATTGACAGGATCAGTACACCACGCTCTGTCCAACTGCTTTATGAGGTACATCATTTCCCAAAGAGGAAGCAGTCTCATAGTTCATTTTCATAACCTTGAGTTGCATCAGTAGAAGCCTCTTATGAAATTGAGATGATCATATAGCTTGTGTAAGAGTTTTTTGGGTAGTCTTTAACCTAATGTTTGTGTCCCTACCAACTTGCTGAAGGAGCTCCAGATGCGGCGCAGGAGTCTGAACGTCTTCCGGACTCAGATGATGGATCTGGAACTGGCTCTCATGAGACAGCAGTCTATGGTCTACCAGCATCTTAGTCCAGATGAGAGGTGAGGAACAAAATCACAAGCCACAAAGGGCAAAGTGCTTCACCCTCTGGCTCCTTTTGCCCAAGTCTCTCACATTGGTCTAGAAAGCCAAAAAACATATTTTTAAACTGGGGTCCTAAGGGGGTCTGCAAAAATAAATAAATCAAATCCTTGTCGCTCTGAATGGCAGTACAATTTTACAGAGAGAAAGCCACTAAATTAATTGTCAAATGAATCATACATGCTGCTAATGATTTATAGGCATATTAGTATGATTTCTGAAGGACATGTGACACTGAATACTAGAGTAGGCCTAATTGCTGCTGAAAATTCAGCTTTGCCATCACTGGGATAAATTACATTTTAAAATATATTAAAATAGAAACAGTTATTTTAAACTGTAATATTTCACATTTCTGTTTTTACAAAAGTATGTTGGTTTCCAGCACTGAACAGCTTTACAATTTGAGAAAGGCGGATGTAGCAATAAACTAATCAAGAACCCTAAAATATGTAAACAAATCATATATGCTAATGATTAATCACTACTGGAATAAAATGACCATCGGAACAGTATTGGCAAATAATAGTGTTAAAATATTGTTTTTCTGTTTCAACCTCAAATTTCTATGATCGCTGCACCTCTCCTGGCGATTTACCAAGTATTTACTGTCTGGAGAACTGATAAGAACTTGAAACTTTGCTGTTGCAGGCGGGATGCGGAACATCTGGAAACCCTGCGGACTGCAGTCAGACAGGAGCTGCAGGATCTGGAGCTTCAGCTGGAGGATCGCCTGCTCTCTCTGAATGAAGAGATGCGCAGCAGCTCCCAGCACAGCAGCCTCTACCGCCACCACATGGTCAGTGGATGTGACTGCAGCTGCCTCATAATAAATGATAAAGGATGCTGTAATAGCTTAGCTTAGACCTAATTCTGCTTTAAAGTCCCTGTGAACCGGAAGTTGCAAACGACTTTTCTCCAGTGTTGTGACGTATTTCCAAGTGAAATGGAATATTGAATATTGAATATTGATTTTACTTTAGCGCACCTCCTCTCCATCTCTTGCTCATAGCAGACTAACGTGGTTAAGCGTTTTCAATTTTGATTTCATGTCGACTTTAAATACTTTACCAAAAGTGTCTATCTGTTAGCAGGTAATATAACAAAATATGCATTTCTCTTTTTTTTTTATAGCCTCTCAGGATTGGAAGTGCAGAATAAGTCTAAATGTGAATTCTAATGTGAAGTTCACTGAACCTGATATATTTAGAATAACCATAAACTGACACTGCATTTTGATAATGTAATATATAAAACAGTGTTGAGTTGAATTTCAGCAAAATAACTATTATATACCATTAGTGTGATGACAAATGACTAAAACGTGGAAACATTTTATTTACACTACTGTTCGAAAGTTTGGGGTCATTAAGATTTTTTTTATTACTGTAACTATTATTATTATTATTATTATTATTATTGAAAGGATGCATCAACTTTTAGAGTAAAAGCATTTATAATACACAAAGGATTTTTATTTCTAATAAATACTGTTTTTATACTTTCTATTCATCAACGAATCCTAAAAACCAAACATATCTCTCTCAAATATATTAAGCTGCACAACTGTTTTCAACATTGAAAATATTAAGAAATGTTTCTTGAGAACCAAATCAGCATGTTAGAATGTTTTCTGAAGGATCATGTGACACTGAAGACTGGAGTAATGATGCTAAAAATTTAGCTTTGCATCAAAGGAATAAATTACATTTTTAAATGTAGAACAGTTATTTTAAATGGTAAAGAATATTTCACAATATTACAGTTTTTACTGTACTTGTGATCAAATAAATAAAGCTTTGTTGAGCAAAAGAGACTTCTATCAAAAGCATTAAAATGAATCTTACAGACCCCAAACTTTTGAACGGTAGATTTTTTGACACTTTAGTAACAAATGCTTGCGTCTCACAGGGCATGCAGAGAGGTCACAGCGTGGATAGCCTGTCTAATTCTTCAGCACTTCGGGCCATGGAGCCAGTGAGTGAATTATTCTCATGTTACAGGGTATCCTGTATCCTGTATCGGATATCATTTCAATGCCTTATTCTGCTCTCAGTTTCCTCTTCTAATTCTTGTGTATGAATGTACAGGTGACGGACCTCCTGAAGGAGCAGTTGTACCTTCAGTCTGAGTTGGGATATGAGGCTGCCACACTCAGTTCAGGCCGCTCATCGAGAGCATCCAGCCCTGGCAGATTCAACCGATCACACGACTGCCGCTCTCCTTCCCTGCAAAGAGGCAGCGTTTACCGGGCCACCCTCAACCTCACACCCACCGTCCCTCCACGGCCTGGAATGGAGGTTCCTCGGCCCGAATCCCCAGAAAGGATGGAGTCAAACCTGACACCTACTTCTTTGGAGTTCAGCAGAGATGAGGACGAGTTGTCACTGGATGGTCGCAGGAGCAGGACGGCAGATGACTGCTGTCCCACCGAGTGGAGGAGTAGAAGTAGAGGGAATGGTGACCTGCAACATCTTATACAGGAGGTGAGAGAACTTATACATTTAACCCATTGAGCCGACTGATGTGCAGCATTGTTATCGCAAAATAAACCCCAACAGGATGATCCGGGCCCTGAAGGGGTTAATATTGTCATCTACGTTATCCTGCTTATTGCATGGCTATTTGCCACATACAGTAGGTAAATAATTAGACATGAAATATTGATTTGAGTTCAAATATTTTATCAGCTCATTAAACGCAAAGCTTCCGCAAAGAGAAACTGTTTCTATCAAGCAACTTTGAGCCAGGGTTATTGTAGTGAACTGAAACTAAAATTAAAACCATAAAAAAATTGTTGCTTTAAGTAAAATAAACCCTAACTGAAATAAAATGTATTAAAAAAAACAACATATTTTATTTTTAATTTTAGCCAAGGCAACATTTCTTATTTTCATTTAATTTAACTTGATGTTCTAAAATAACTAAAACTAAAACTGAAATAAAAATTAATAAAACTATAGACAAAAAAAAAATTATACTAAAATAACACTGCAAACGAACAAGTTCAAACAAGACAGACATTTAAGGGTTAATTTATTACACAGCTTTTCACTACTTGCGTAGTGACGGGGACATGAAATATTAATTTGAGAAGAAACCATTTTAAAATCGTACCTGTTTATTATCTAATAATCCATTGAACACAGTGAACAAAAAATCGTTCTAGCAACAGAAATGTCGTGACTGACCAATCAGAATCAAGCATTTTAGAGAGCCCGTGGCGTGTAATAATAATACATTTCTGACAGCTGAATGCCACGACTGACCCATCAGAATTGAGTACTCCAGAGAGACATGTAAGAAAAATACTGTTAGATTCTGCCAAAAAATCTAGAAACGATGAAATGGAGACACAAAAGTAAATGTGTTTTCCGTCCCCGTCTCAAAAGAAAGTGGAAAAAGTATATTTTACTGTGTCTTTGGCACCGTTTGAGCGAGTCCTTTGTAGCTGTAATGGTTTTTGGTGTGTGTGATGATTGACAGATTTGCCTATGAAATATCATGCATCAGTGTAGGCTGATTTACAAGTCTGTTATGATGGTCCAGTAATTCTGATGCTCCTAAAGGAAACTTGGACTGAAGTAATGTGGGGCCTGTGGGGTGATGTAACAGCCTGGCAAAACCTGATGTTCTTCATCGGCGTGTCAATATGTATTTGACACTTCACAGCACTTGCCAGTTCTTGGGATTTCATATATGGAGAAAAAAAAACTTTTCAAATTGTTGCATACCTGATTATAACTGCATTATAAGTCACTTTGAAATATAATTTCATGTAAATAATTCAAATGATTCACATTTTAGGTGGTCTTACTATGTAATTAGTGTTTGATTTTCCTGCCTTTAATGCAGTCTAACATCATTTCTTTTGTATCCTCCCGCAGATTAAAGAAAGCATCGCTCATGAAATCAGGCAGGAGATTGTGAACGAGCTTCTGGCTGCTGTGTCGCCGCATAGATCTCCTCTTCCAGCCAGGAAGCCTCCTGTGTAAGCAGCAGAACAGAGGACGGAGGTTGGTTTGATAGATCACATTATGCTCAATACAGATCTGTTAAGTGCTTGAAAACTTTTCATCATGGAGGTAACGGGAAGAGATATACTTCCCTCTCCTAGAAATGAATTGAATGTGAAATGACACTTCACATTCAATCATTCATTCATATATATACAGTGAGGAAAATAAGTATTTGAACACCCTGCTATTTTGCAAGTTCTCCCACTTAGAAATCATGGAGGGGTCTGAAATTGTCATCGTAGGTGCATGTCCACTGTGAGAGACATAATAAAATAAATAAAAATCCAGAAATCACAATGTATGATTTTTTAACTATTTATTTGTATGATACAGCTGCAAATAAGTATTTGAACACCTGAGAAAATCAATGTTAATATTTGGTACAGTAGCCTTTGTTTGCAATTACAGAGGTCAAACGTTTCCTGTAGTTTTTCACCAGGTTTGCACACACTGCAGGAGGGATTTTGGCCCACTCCTCCACACAGATCTTCTCTAGATCAGTCAGGTTTCTGGGCTGTCGCTGAGAAACACGGAGTTTGAGCTCCCTCCAAAGATTCTCTATTGGGTTTAGGTCTGGAGACTGGCTAGGCCACGGCAGAACCTTGATATGCTTCTTACAGAGCCACTCCTTGGTTATCCTGGCTGTGTGCTTCGGGTCATTGTCATGTTGGAAGACCCAGCCTCGACCCATCTTCAATGCTCTAACTGAGGGAAGGAGGTTGTTCCCCAAAATCTCGCAATACATGGCCCCGGTCATCCTCTCCTTAATACAGTGCAGTCGCCCTGTCCCATGTGCAGAAAAACACCCCCAAAGCATGATGCTACCACCCCCATGCTTCACAGTAGGGATGGTGTTCTTGGGATGGTACTCATCATTCTTCTTCCTCCAAACACGTTTAGTGGAATTATGACCAAAAAGTTCTATTTTGGTCTCATCTGACCACATGACTTTCTCCCATGACTCCTCTGGATCATCCAAATGGTCATTGGCAAACTTAAGACGGGCCTTGACATGTGCTGGTTTAAACAGGGGAACCTTCCGTGCCATGCATGATTTCAAACCATGACATCTTAGTGTATTACCAACAGTAACCTTGGAAACGGTGGTCCCAGCTCTTTTCAGGTCATTGACCAGCTCCTCCCGTGTAGTTCTGGGCTGATTTCTCACCTTTCTTAGGATCATTGAGACCCCACGAGGTGAGATCTTGCATGGAGCCCCAGTCCGAGGGAGATTGACAGTCATGTTTAGCTTCTTCCATTTTCTAATGATTGCTCCAACAGTGGACCTTTTTTCACCAAGCTGCTTGGCAATTTCCCCGTAGCCCTTTCCAGCCTTGTGGAGGTGTACAATTTTGTCTCTAGTGTCTTTGGACAGCTCTTTGGTCTTGGCCATGTTAGTAGTTGGATTCTTACTGATTGTATGGGGTGGACAGGTGTCTTTATGCAGCTAACGACCTCAAACAGGTGCATCTAATTTAGGATAATAAATGGAGTGGAGGTGGACATTTTAAAGGCAGACTAACAGGTCTTTGAGAGTCAGAATTCTAGCTGATAGACAGGTGTTCAAATACTTATTTGCAGCTGTATCATACAAATAAATAGTTAAAAAATCATATATTGTGATTTCTGGATTTTTTTTTTTAGATTATGTCTTTCACAGTGGACATGCACCTACGATGACAATTTCAGACCCCTCCATGATTTCCAAGTGGGAGAACTTGCAAAATAGCAGGGTGTTCAAATACTTATTTTCCTCACTGTATATATATATATATATATATATATATATATAAGTGTTAAGTGTTTTTTCTTTAATTGCTAATGCGACCTTTTTACACCACAGACTGAACAAAATTAATCATTGCTTGGTAATTGGTTGACCTAAATTGGTATTATCTAATTGTGTACTTAATTAACAGCTGACAGCTATTCAACCTAATTCATTTGTAAGACAGTCTAAAAGAAGGAGGGCCAAAACCAGTGAAATATCAACTGATTTGATAACTCTGAGTTCTTATATATATAAAATGTTATGCGTGTGTGTAGATATAACATATATGGTGTTTATATATTTGCATGAAATCATGAAATTGCATTTTATATATAAAATGTTATGCGTGTGTGTAAATATAACATATATTGGGTCTCATTCATGAAACATTCGTAAATATGTGAGTGATTTGCGCGTAAAGAGACCTTCACGAAAACTCTTCTCCTGATTCACAAATACTTCGTAAACTTCAGATGTGATGGTGAAGTGTGTGTGTGTTAATGAATTCCAATCAGTCGTAAATGGGACGCGCGTGCACGCTCATTCTCAATTACCATAAATCCCGCCCATTAAATCCGACTGACAACTATATATGGGCATCATATTATGACACCAAACGAAGGATTTTAACATGTCTTCTCAAAAGCGAATGAAAAAGAGAAATTTCTCAGATGCAGAAATTGAAGTTTTATTATCAGAAGTTCATTCAAAACGCCACATTTTATTTTCAAGCGTACATAGTGGCGTATCAGGTCCTAAGAAAAGGAAGCTTGGCAGCATATTACAGATGCAGTTAATGGAGTTTCTGTTAATCGAACAGTCCCAGAAGTGAAAAGAAAATGGTTCGACATGTAACCCTGTCAAATAAACCCAATTAAGGTGAATTAAAATGCAGCCTTATTAATGAGCAAAACGTTCGGATGTTAAACGCACTATTTCCGCGTGGCTGGGAGCAGGTGTAGATTTCTTTCGTACCAACTAACATTTGGAAAATACGAACATTTTAATGAATCCGAAAATTTACGCCAGAACCACTTTACACACGATTTACACAAAAATTTGTTCTGCTCGTGTTTCATGAATGAGACCCATTGTGTTTATATATTTGCATGAAATCTTGATGTTTGGAGGCTAAAATATTGTATTTCTCAAATAGTTAGGAACACTTTTGATAGTAATGCTGTATTTCTTGGGCAATTAATTAACTCTAGTGAGCTGCCTACATAGACATAGACAGCATATGAAGACATCATAAGTCAAAATCATCAAAAGACATCAAAATTGTAGATGTATTCAAAAATACGTTTTTGGAATTCCATATTATTCTTCACATAGAAGGTAAACCAGAATGCATTGTGATGAGCTTTGGCCAAGATGGCAGGATATTGAAGCAAGTGTTTGTGGATTATGTAGAATTCAATCCGTACTGAAATGTATCGATAGCTGGTTTAATATAATTGTAAAAAGGTCTGTGTAATTTTATGCTCTTTTGAGGATCAGACTATATGCTTTAGAAGTCAGTAGGCAGGTTACAGTCTTTTCAGTCAGTATCACTGTTTTGTTTCTTTCCGCAGGTGAAGAAGTAAATCCTGTGAAATAGTCGCAATGAACACTGGTTAAAGCTTTGCACTGAGAAAGGCCCAGCACCTCTTTCTGGTTCTGTCTGTGAAGCCCTTCCAGACTCTAATGCTTCTGGACTGTCGAGTTGCAGTGAATCTTTGCAGCGGTTGAGATCTTCCACTGTCCAAATCCGCAAAGTGCACACGGCTTATTGTGGCATCTGTCTGGTACATATTACATAAATGTAATGAATCTTTTGGGATGTATTTAAGTATGTGATGCAGGTCTTGTCGAATGTTTGAAAAGACTTGTGGGTGACTAAAGTTTTCTGTGTGAGTGTGTCTTTGTCTGTCTAGGACAAACATGTCTACTGTAATCACACTTGTTTTCTAATTCAGCCTCTGTGAGGAACTAACTGTGCAATACATTTCAAACTTTTTTCTCTTAAACTTGAACTGACCAATCACAACTACTGTTCTACTGAAAATGCACACAGCTGTCTTCATTTCCTGTTGATAGTCTATCACATACTGTATGTATAGATAAGACACTTAAGCCTTCAGAGCACATTCATAAACATTTTGTCCTGTGAGAAGAAAAAGCACTAAATTCTCTTTATACTTACAATATATACACTAGCACGCTTTTAAAATATTTTTTATTCTTAAAGACAGCAGAGGATAGTCTGTCAAATCCGCTTCTGGATTTAAAGTGTTCAACTTAATTTTCCTCAGTGTGAATGAGTTTTTGTTGACTAAGATGAAATGAATTGTAATACTAATTGATTTATGCGACTAAGGGAACTATGTGTTCCCTTTCCGCCTGGGATGCATGAGGGATAATCTTTAATGCAAATCATTAATAAAGATTTATTTATTTTGTACGTACACTTGCCGAGTCATAATTTTGTTTGGGTTGTTTCAGATGGTGTTTGTATTTTTGTATGGTTTTTACTGAACAAAAATACTGAATGTTCCTGGTTACCACATAATGAAATGCTTATTAATCTGGTCTTTGTAGAATTGCATCCAACCATTAAACCTTTTGAACGAGATGTGCGAGGATGCTGTAAAGGGGCTGTGTGCATGTAGCAAACTCCACGGTAGTAATGCATTACTAGCAAATTCATCCAACTTGAAGCTCTAATGACACTAGAAAAAGTATGAGTATGACTATAAAAGTATGAGCTGCACATTTCTGCTTTGAAACCATCTAGTATGCCTCGCCTCATAAACTTCTGAAGGGTAGAATTACAGTGCCTACTTTTATTTTATTATGCTTTCCTGTTTGGTTTATTAATGAGTTTGAAATTAAATTTACTAATGATTGTTATTATTGTGCTATCAATAGTTAATCAGTCTTCTTAATTAATTGCATTTATTCACTGCATGTTTTTAATCTTTTATTATTTTTACAATTTATTTTTACAGTGTATTTAGGATCTGAATATCTTGCCCAGGCCAAGAATCCATTAGTAAGGGATAATCCACTGCTAGCTGTGCATTAAACTGTTTTATTGCACAACTTCCAGCCAATCAAAATCGAGTATTCAGACAGACCATTGTATTACAGTGTTTAATCTGGTAAACTGGCTTTCAGAAAGTAAATATGAACTCATGTTGAACTTCTTTTGTTGATCTTTTTAAAATCAAGAATTACATTCAGAGAGAAATAGTTTTTAATGTTAGGTTCCTATTGTTTATTGATTAGTGCTGTCAAATTGATTAAGCACACCTAACATAAAAGTTTGTTTATATAATATATATATGTGTGTGTGTGTGCATACATGCACACACATACACATATAAACACAAACTTTTATGTTAGATGCGATCGATTTGACAGCCCTAGTTCTTATTTTATTCTCATGATCCTGGGTACATTTGTTGGTGTTGAACCAGAAAAATTGTGTCCGTGATACAATCTGGCAATAAAACAAATTTCATAAAATACATAACCATTCAAAAGTTTGAGATTGGCATGATCTTTTAATAATTTTTTTTTTAAGAAGTATCTTTTGCTCACCAAAGGTACATTTACAATACAGTAAAACCACAGTAATATATTCAGAAATATTATTACAAACTAGAATAACTGTTTTCAGTTTTAATATATTTGAAAGTATCATTTATTCCTGTGATGCAAAGCTGAATTTCAGCATCATTACTCCAGTCTTCAGTGTCACATGATCCTTCAGAAATCATTCTAATATGCTGATTTGAAACATTTCTTATTATTATAAATTTTGACAAACAGTTGTACTGCTTCATATATTTGTGAAAACCAAGATGTTTTTCCCCATGGATTCTCTGGTGAATAGAGTTCAAAAGAACAGAATTTATATGAAAGAAATTTGTAATGTTATAATTGTCTTTCCTTTCACTTTTGATCAATTTAATGCATCCTCGATGTATAAAAATAATAATTTCCTTTAAAAAACAAAATTAACCATTAAACGGTTCTATGTTGCATTAAGATGAGAGAGAGAGAGAGAGAGAGAGAGAGCCTTTTCAATGGAATGCTTGAAAGGGGTTGAATATGAAACATTTTTAAGTGTTCAAATATTAATCACCTGTTAAAACCTTCCTATATTGTGCTTGATCTGATACAGGCCCATATAATTTCAGCTGAACTGAAAAGTTCTTTCGTTCCAGATCGTGCTTGTCCTTTTTAATGCGGGCAACAGTGTTAATGGCAGACTCCTACTGCTGTGTTTAGCCAAGTATGATGATAAATATACCTGTGGGTCAGAAAATTATTTTGATACATAACTCAATCCGGCCCACTGTTACCATGGAAACATGTCTCTGAGATAGTAGGTTGGCGGGAGAGTGAGTTTGATACTGTGAGCACGCTTGAAATGATTCAGAGGGCGGCCATTAACATAAAAAGGCAACATTAGACCTGCGGGATACTGATATAACAGAAATGGGTTGAATAACTCGACAATCGAGTGGGATTTCCATTTTGAACTTTTTAAGCTGCTCAGCTGTGTTCAGTCAACAGCATAAAGGTGTTTTTTGTTCATCTACAGACTGAAAATTAACTTTATTACAGCTGCTATTGGATTTCAGTCGCCGTCACGTCTAATAGAGGGTACAGACTGTTTCCCAGCCACACAATCCCACTTTTCTTTCTCACCCTGCCTCTTACTAAAGGAAAAACACCAGTGAGCACAAGGACATGGTTGTACATTTGGCCTTGTGTGTTCTTGAACACACAAATGGACTCTTGGACAGGACAGCCTGGTCTGATGACATCTACTCTTTGCGTTTTCATCAAACTTCAGTGCACAGTGATTTTGACAGCTTGTGTGACTGCTGTTTAGATTAATTGCACTCGCTGTGTAATAAAAGCATATCTGTTAAAGCTTACGCAACGGTCTGTCAGACGCAGTGGGACGAGGGTAATAAACAGTGCCTGTTTTGTGCCTTCTCCACCCTTTGACGTTCATTAAGCTCTAGTAATTTCCTCCCTGATATTACCTGCTCCTCGAGCGTGATGAGGGTCATAAGGTCAGGCCTCAGCCTGTAAATGGGCGGCAGTGATGACAGGGTGTAAACATGGGTCAGGTCCATTGGTGTAGTTCTGTTTGTTTCTGAGGTGAACAGGTTGAACTGGTGTGAGTTTGTTTCTTCGGGCTTCCTATACTCCCTCTTTTTTTCCACCAGACTTGCCTCAGGTTACACTTGCTGACTCCTGAAAATATACTATATAAAATAATATCTGTTCTAACAAGCGGAAAAAATAGAAAACAGCTTGTTTCGGGAACAAGCTTTGGCTCTGTTGTTTTTATGGAAGAGTTAAAAATTAAAGAATAAAGTATCAATTTATTAATAAAAAACAAACAAAAAAACAGTGTTTGTTTGGTCATATTTTTCCAATGCTTTTAGACTGCATTTGATTAATAATACAGTAAAACAGTAATATTGTGAAATATTATTACATTTTAAAATAACTTTTATTTCTATTGTCAAATATACAGTAGGCCTACATTGTAAAAAAAAAAATATATATAATCAATAAGTTGACATGTTTTTACATTACTTGTCAAAATAAGTTCAACAATTTTCAACTTTTTTTTTGTTATACAAGATTCAACTCGTTTTTTATGTCAGTTTAATGTGATATAAGTTGAAATGAATTAAACATCCAAGTTCATTGTACTTAAAAATTTAAGGCAGCAACTTTTTTTCTTTTTTTTACAGTAAAATGTAATCTATTCCTGTGCTGAAATTTCAGTTCATTTATTTGAAATAGAAATCTTTTGTAACATTACAAATGTCTTTACTGTCACTTTTTACAAATTTAATACTTGCTAAATAAAAGTATTATTTAAAAAAAAACAAAAAAAAACTAACTTGTATATACAACCCTAATATGTTTTATTTAATTCATATTTAAAATTTCTGTCATGACAACTTCATGAGTTTTTGGCATGGTAATGTGTAAGACAATGTTGATATATTTGGTCTTGGCAGAATAGATCTGCTACGCTGCTGCTGCTGAGCCGGTTCGAGACTTGCTACTGCCAATACATACACGACACGCTGCTGTGAGCAAGACACGCTGCTGCTCTACAATATAGCATACATGAATTGCCTGTAGCAGATCTACCTATACAGGTGGAGCTGGGGAAGGTGGAGGGTTTCTGAAAGAGAGCTGAATCTGCTATAGCAAATGCTGACCAAGTATATGAAGACTGAGCAGCGAGCTCATTGGCTACTGATACAGCAGGAACCAATCAGCTGTGCCCAATAGAGAATGATGACATTTCAAGCAGGTTGCACCATCTAGAGTTTCATGACAGAACTTTGTATTTAAATTTTACAATAAAATAATAAATTTTTTATTATTTTTAAATGCAACTTTTACATTGCATTAAAAAATTATGTGGAATTTAGTTTTATCTGTATACATACACACTGCAACTAAATAAGGTTATCACACCTCTTCTTAATCTTATGTAATGGACAGCATTACAAATATCCATTCATCCATTCTCTAAACCGCTTGTACTCTGTAGGGTCTCAGGGATGCCCTTGTACAATATGTGTGTTTAGTAAAGCAACTGTTCGTTTCATTTTCATTCATATTAGTTATTGTTTCCAGAAATATCTCCATTTTGCCCCTTCAGGTTGTGTTTTAGACAGGCCACAGACTAATGACCTATTTCAGAGCAGACAGGTGGATCAATAACAGTTATCTCACTGGCAGATGTCCTGCAGCCCGAGCAAACCGCACAGGTGGCGTCTGTCCTATAGCGTTAGGATCGATACGTGGCCACACTTTGAATCATTACACCTTAATACCTTTACTTTCATTATCCAAGAAAACAAAAACAAAAGAAAAAACAATGCCATTGTTTTTTTTTTAAGGCATATGAGAAAATTAAAGATTTTAAGTGTGTTTGAGTGTGTGTGTATTTTATAGGGCAGCATTATTTTATTATTATTTAATATTTCCATTCCAATTACCTTTTATTTTTATATTTTCAGTTTTCATTTTAAGCTTAGTTCAAGTTTTAGTAATTATGTTGTGTGCTTTTGTTTATTTGTATTACTCTAAAAACAATTTTTAATATTTTATTTGTTTTTATTTTATTTGTTTTTATTATTTGTTTTAGTTTGTTCAAGTTACTAAACTTATTTGAGAAACTTATTTCTTAATTATAACCAACTTAAATTTATTTTATAAATTAGTTGCCATGGCTAGAATTTCGTATTTTAAATGTGTACTTGTGAACAAAAACAATGTAGTTGTGGTTAGCAATAACAACACTGTTATATGGTTCCCGGGGTTATTGAAAACCTGGAAATACCAAGGAATTATGCTCTAATTATGCTCAACTTTAAAATACTAATATTTAAAACTACATTTCAACATTTTCTAAGGGGGTTTTCACATGTGCAAAACTCAATGGCACAAAGCTCTCTATTATATTACATGTGATTTTCTTTTTCTAAAGGACAGCTAAATATAAAATACAGTATATCAGCTAGCAATTGCTCTTTGTGAGCACAATCTTTATTAAATTAATAAAAATAAAAACTATATCAGTCACAGATGCCTGGAAAAGGCATGGAAATCCTTTGGATCAAAAGTTATGGGAATCTTCATTTTATATTTTAAAGCTTTACTTCACAAAAACATTCTTCACTTTTGTCTTAAACCCTTGATTCATACTACATCCACTCTGCCTAAAAATAAAATGGCAGGTTTAGCAGGGCAGTGATTCATTCCCACCTCCTAAGAATCCCTGAATAATTAAAAATCCATAAATGAAGTGCCAGTGTGATCGAGCGTGTTATACATTATAAAGAACATTCTCTTGTCTCACGGTTTACCCGTGTCTATGAAGAGAAAACCGGCCATGTGATGCGAAAACTGCCGACAGCATCCTGAATCAGGATCATAAATAATGTAGGAGCATCAGCAGGTCCCGGTGGGAGCTTATATTGCATTGCTCTGAGTCTGGCTAATGATAGAGAGAGAGAGGGAGGGAGAAAGCAAAGCAGAGAGAGATCTGAGCGTGTCCCGGAGCAGTCGGAAAACTCACACTGAGAAAGACCTGCAGCCAATCCTTGCTTCTGTGAGGTTTATGGGACACGGGAGCAAAGCGAAGTGAGTGGGACAACATGGATGTGGGAAGGACAGACTGACTGTTTGTTCTGCTTGTCTCTGTGGCTGATCATCTCTCTCTCTCTCTCTCTCTCTCTCTCTCTCTCTCTCTCTCTCTCTCTCTCTCTCTCTCTCTCTCTCTTTCTCTCTCTCTCTCTCTCTCTCTCTCTCCCTCTCTCTCTCTCTCTCTCTCCGTGGAGTAAAGGAAGGCGGGACGTACAGGAGAGAGAGAAAACACAGGGGCTGATAAGTAGGGTCCAGTTTGTCTCCATCTCTCTCTCCGTCAGCTCTCTCTTTCAGCATGGAGCCCAACAGCCCCAAGAAAATTCAGTTTGCCGTTCCACTCTTCCAGAGCCAGTTGGATCCCCAAGCGGCCGAGCATGTAAGTAGAGAGAGGCTCTTTTATTGCATTGTGCCTAATGGAGACTGGCCTGCATTGCTCTTTGGCTCCCTTGAGACGGTCTTAAAGCATCAGATCTGTGCAGATTGATGCCAAAATCAGTTTTATGATATGATGTCATGCATAGTGGGATTGTAGTGCTTGGTAAATATGTCATTTTTTAGTGCACGGAACAGTAATGCGTCAAACAAATAGTGTTTTGCATGCACTTTAATGTGAGGAAGAAATTAAACATTTATTCTTTGCTTTTACATTTCAATACTTCATGCCAAAATAGTTTTTGTCTCATAAAAAAATGGCAACGGTAATGCAATGAGTGTGAATTTGGTGGTAAAGGGAAACCGTGCATCAAAAACAAAATGTAATTGTGGTTGCATGCAGCAGACTAGATTTTTGTTGTGTTCCAGCTAGTAGAGCTGTTCATTGATGGATCCGGATCCAGCAGAGAGGCTGCATGTCTGGCAGTAAAAGTGTTTGATGTTGGTGCTGTTGCTGACAGTGTGATAACAGGAAAGTGCTGGGCTGATTTTATGATGATGCCGGTATGTCCAATCAGTGGCACTCTCTCTTGTGCTGAGTAAGTTCTCCATCAGTAAAGGCGGCATTCGCTCTTCCTTCTTGAGACTTTTTTTCTTTTAAAATGAACCTGGACCAATGCAGGTTCAAGGCTCAGTGATATATGTGCTGGTGCAATCAAGCTAGTAGTAGTTCAAATTTTTCAGTCAAAAATGTTTTGAATCAAAATTTTATATAATCCTTGAGACAACTGGCCCTGGTCTCCCCCCTATATTATTAATTTGCATAAATCTTTTTCTCAGGAACCAACATACCAAAAATCAACACATGCTGGATAAACATTTGGCAAGCTTATTGACTTTTGCTGGAAACTGACCAGTTTTGATTTGCTTTCAATCTATCTGCATCCAATACGCTTGGAATAGTCATTTTCAACAAGCTATTTACCAAGTTAAAAAACATTACCTTGGTGACACCACCAGCATGTGCGACATCCAGTAAGATCATGAGAAACTTGTGGTCATGCATCCAGTGAGTTGTCTGGGGCTTGATAACAATTGTACATGATCAACAAACGTTGATGTTGTGAGAACGCAGTACTGGCCCGGTAGGTCAAGTGACGGCTCCTGAATCTCTCTCACACTCTGGGTAATTCTTATAGGATATCTCTTATTTCTGATCAAACTGACTCTAATGTTTAGGTATATTTAAAACACATGGATGGAGAACGACATTGTTGAGTGTGAGCTCATGCTGTTTCACATGTGTTGAGACAGCATGTTGTGAGGCTAAATGTGATCTAAACCCAGCAGCGTTCTTCAGGGAATTGATTATATTGACCCCAGTGAATCACCCAACAAATGCTGGTGTCCGGACGGACACATGGGGTAAATCAGTCAGCATGAACATTTTACACCCATGTGCCATCTGTTATTGTCAGCCAACACTTACAAAAGTACTAAAAGTATCATGTAATACTACAACTAGATAGAGATGACTCTAAACCTATTTGGATGAGCCATGTTCAAAGTTGTCATATAACCTGGATCACAGACAAACCCCCTCTCTGAAAAGGTGACAGATCATGTTTCTTTAAGTAACATGAACTATATAAGCGGAAGAATTGCTCTTTATATCTTTATTAAATAATGTGATTTGGTACCTTAGCTGGTTTGCTAGTTTATTAACTGTTTTAGAGGGCATTTTCCAGCTGGTCAGGCTGGGGGACCAGCTTAAACCAACTAAGATCAGAAAACCAGCTTAGGCTTAGGGGGTTTTTTTCCCCAGCAGGATGCTGCATAATAAACTAAAAAGCCACTCAAGGCTGTGTATCACAGTGATTTTACCATAGTTGAAGGGGTTTTAGACACTCCGCTCCATGTCAGGCCTAAGAATCCCTCTTATTCATATAGTACCTCCACTTTTGTGAATTATAATATTATTATAAAATGTATTTCTTTCTCTCTTCAGATTCGCAAGCGCAGACCAACTCCAGCCACATTGGTCATCTACAATGAGCCCAGTGCATCAGGTAAGAGCCTTAAACCATTAAACATGTTGCATGCTTGTTTACATTCACTGAAAGAACTGGTTCAACCTATATGGACTGTTGGGTTGTAGCAAACAAAGCTCTGTTGAACTACTATTGAAGCCCTTGTGCAACCTAAATGCATTTACATTAAGATAAGAATCTACAGTGAACGGTCTGCCTCTCATTAAGCAGAACCCTTAGGGTAAAGTTCCCAGTATTCACTCTTTGTACAGATCTCAAACTCTATATGTTTGCTTTGATTATTTAGCATCCCTAATGCATTAGGGCTAGAACTCATGACTGCTCTCAAAAACAAACCAGAGTTGGTGTATTTGATCATCATTTGGTGGTGTTTTTCAAGGTTTGGTTGCTGAAAGGGTTCAGCTGTGAAGTATTCCTTTTGAATTTCTGCCTTTGTTTACATAAAGCCGTGGGTTTCTGTATTGTTATGAAAATAGGCCCTCTCCAATTCTCATGTACAATCATTATGTGATATTGCGGGAGGAAATGTGCTCTTCTGGTTTAAAGGACAATATGATAGGTCTGGCGAGGTCATTTCACGTCGGAGCGTCTGTAATCTAGCCTTGGGTCGGAACAGGACAACACGCTGAGAATGTGGCAATGGTCAACAGGCTATCAGCACAAACAACCCACCTATGGCGTCAGCATATGCGAACGGCCAGTCTGTGTAGACCGTTGAGCCGTAGCTCTGTTTTTCAAGCGTTGTCTCTTCATGGGTCAACTTTCAGTTTAACCTTAACGTAGAACGATAGGGCTTATCTATGAGGGGAGTTCAGGGTTGCTTGGGAAATGGTTGGGATGTATTTTGTTGAGATTCAATTATACCTACACTTAGTATGTGCTTCTGCAAATGACCCTTTATAGAAGCCCGTTCTCACCTCAGAGTAAATAAAAAAGGGAATTGTGATTTTATATCTTACATTGTGACTTTACATCTCACAATATGACTATACAAAATTGACTAGAACTATAGTTGACAATGTGACGTAATATCTACCAATTGTGACTCTATCCCCCAGTTTCACAGACAAGGCTTGAGCCTAGTCCCAAAATGCATGTTTGAGCCGTTTTAACTGAAAGCAACTTGCATTGACATATCATAAAATATGTCAGTGCCATTGTTTTGTCTCAAGATGCACACCAGTAATGTTTTTTTTTCTAAGGGACGTTTATAAAAGCTACCTAAATGCCCTAAATGAACTAAGGCCTAATCCTGGCTTTGTGTAAGCCCTGTCTGTCTTAGTGTAAGCCTGGCATCTCACAATGCGACTTTATATTTTACAATTGTATATCTTACAATACGACAATATTTCTCAATATGACTTTATTATGTCCAAATGATCTTATGCCACAATGTGACTAAATCTCTAAATGTGACTTTATATCTCACAATAGTGACTATATATATCACAATATGACTTTATATTCTCACAATTGTGACTTTAAATCTCACAATGTGTCTTTATATCATACCATTTATGCCTTTATGTCTCACAATAGATACTTTATACATCACATATGATGTACCGCACAATAAGACTTTATTATATCCAAATTTGATCTTATATGTCCAGATGTAACTTTAAATCTCAAAATATGACTTTATATCTAACAATAGTGACTAAATACCTCACAATATGACTTTATATCTCACAGTTGTGACATTAAATCTCACAATATGACTTTATATCTCACAACAGTGACTATATATCTCACAATTAGGACTTTAAATCTTACAGTGTGATCTAAAATCTTTCAAGATGACTTTATATCTCACAATGTGACCTTAAATCTCACAATATGACTTTAAATCTCATAATAGTGACTTTATATCTCACAATTGTGACTTTAAATCTGATCTGACATGGCTTTAAATCTCACAAAATAACCTTAAATCCAATAAGGTGACTTTGTCTAGTAATGTAACCTTAAATCTCACAATGTGACTTCATATCTTCAAATGTGATTTTATATGCCACAATGTGACTTTGTCTCACAATATGGCTTTAAATCTCACAATGTGACTCAGTATCTCAACTGTGAGTTTTTATCTCTCAATTGTATCTCACAAAAACAATCTTTTTCAACAATTTGGAAAACCACAATTGAGAATTTATTTCTTATGATTATGACTTTTAAATCACAATTGCAAATTTCGATCTGACAGTGAAACATTTTATCTCACTTCATTTCTATAGTTTAAACTCACAATTACCTTTTTGTAATTTTTACTCTGAGTCAGAAACTGGCTTCAATGGGTAACATACTGCAGCTGTTCCTCAAGACTTGAATGGAACATTCTTGAAGTCTTTACCTGAGGACTTTTGCCATCAAACTTAAATTATGCTGACGAAGTTCATATGTTTTCCACATGGAAGCAGAATCAATAAAGTTTTCTACTTGAGGGAAATACCAACACACTAGCGTCATCTGTAAACATGGTAACCTCAACCCTGAGCCCACTCAACAGCCCACATGAGAAAGCGTTTTTTTGGCACTGTAAATGTAGAGAAATCATTCTGCCTTCGAGTCATGTCATAACGATCATGTTCACGATTTGAGTGCCACCACAATGTTTTTACTTGGGAAAATAAAGAGTGATGGCTAATAGGGATCATAATTAAGTTTTAATTGTAAGACTGTATAATTTACTTTGTTTATATTTTGATAAACAGTAATAAAGCTTGACAGAAAGCACATTTAGTCATGTTTATGAGGCGCCAGGCTTGTGGGACAAAACTTCCCATAATTCTCTGTGGCTGCATGAAAATGATAAAATACACAGATAAATCATCATTTCTACACCTAATGCACATCCTTTGATCTCCAGTGTTGCATTAGCGCTAAAAAAGCTTCCTGTGTTAGTCAAGTGAAAAATTGCTCAATGCCTACAATTTATTCCGACCGAAAATCTATAACACATCACATCGTAATTATTCCAAGTTTGAAAATTGGAACTTCCCAGAAACACTTGAAGGCAGAAAAACTTGAATGCTATGGGTATTTTGAGATCAGACATGAGTGATTATTGAGAACTGCAAAACAGGCTACAGAACAGAAAGAAAAAAAAATCAAGTTTATGTATCAGTTCAAATAGTTTCAAATGAATCTGTCCTGCTTCTTCCACTTCCTCACAAATTTTGTTGATAAATAATGGTAAATTTAGCATTCACTTAATTGAATGAATAAATTGAGATTACAGGATGGTTTCAAATTGATTTCCAGCTCTATCAATTATATTGTCACCTCAGAGTTTTTGCATATTTTGCATATCACAAATGTATTAAGTCCAGCTTCTGATAGGTCCAAATAAAATATATAAAAAAATGTACAATGTTAATTGATATGATTATGACAGAAAATATAAGCACACTTACTTTAAATGAAATATATAACTCACTAGAGTCTGTGTGATGTTGTTGAAATCATAGCCAGTAAAATATGGAAAGATGACATTGATCTTGCTTGATTTTACTTCTTTTATTTTATTTTTAAATAAATATCTGGCATTGTTTACAAAAGGTAGAGACAAAGCTGTGAAACATTTTAAATCTATTTTTATTTTAGTATATTTAAATTATATTATATTATATTGTATGATATTATATTTTTTATTTTTTAATATGCATAAAGTATTGGTTTGAGGCTATTTTAGGGGTGGTGAGTAATAATTGAATGTAATAATTTTGATCAAATAAACAGTAAATAAAATTGTGTGTGTGTGCGTGTGTGTGTGGTAAAGCTGTGACATGTTTTGTCCTGTGTCGTAAGAATCAGTGATATATAATCTCAAACATCCAGTGTCTTCATAAGTTGTTCAATATCAGTGAATAAACATAGCGATGATCCACTTCATCCGAGTGCTGTGGACTCTTGTCTGGAATCTCGCAGAGATCATATGTGCCCATACTTTCGTGTTTGACTTGGCAGAGTTGACTGGTTTTCATGATAAAGCTAAACCAAACCCTCCCGCTGGAGCCAGCATTGCCATCTGCCAGTTCTGCTTGAGAAGAAGGCCTTTTTATGAGCTCACAAGCTTCCCTTGACTAAGACCGTTTATTCTCTGCCTTCGCTCGCCAGGTCTTACTCAACAGAGATGACATGCTCTCCAGCAAAGCCATTCAAACCTGACAAATGACTGGGAAATGCTGTTAATTTCAGAGCTGTTTGTTTTCCCTGATTGATGCAGATTGATCACTGGGTTGTTGTCGAGTTGCGGTTGTGATTTTGGATGTAGATTGCAGGGGCGTGTAGAAGAGGTGGGACGCACAGAGCTGCATTCACAAAACAAGAACCTCTTTGTTTGGCTGGCATTTCTTCCTCTGATCCAAAACACTTGGAATCGGTCCCTAATAAAGAACGTTTTTGAAGCTTTAAGAACTTGCGTCACACGAGCGCCGCTTGTCATAAACTGGGCAACGTGTAACTGCGAACAGAAGATGAAGCTGAAAAGTGGCTTGGCTTGTTATTGCGGTTAGAGTGGTAATTTGGTGCAGTGCTCATTGAACAGAACCTGTGCCTATGGCGGGGACGTTTTGTACGATTCGTCTTTTTAACAAGGTCCTCATGTGTGGAGCCACTGGGCCCATAAAAGAAGAAAGCTCTTCTGGCTACTGTGGTTCACTGTGTACCTCTGTTTCCACTTAACATCAGGTCTGAAGTCATAATCCAGACTTCATTTAGGGGCTTAAGTGGCTATTAGGTCAGGGAATAAAGATGTTCAGTGGCTTTAAGAGAAATCAGGGGCTTTTAAAGTCTTCTTTCCCCCTTAAACAAGTGGAACGTCAGTCCTGTTGATGGTGCATACGCTCCTCACAGTACATAATAGCTTTCATTGTATGAATGTACGATACAAAACAGACTACATTCACAACTAATTAGTGTTATAAGCATAGTGGCCCCCAAAAACATATCTGAATTTCAATCAAATTAAATGGCATTAACGAACAAATTATTTTGTCGGAACTAATTTCACTTTTTTAAAATCATGTTTTGCATTACTTTTAACCACACGGTAAATCATGTTGATCAAGCAATATTTCTATTGTTTTTATTGCTAAAAAGTACTATATTTCTTCAATATAAATGCAACTTTGGTATTTTAAATCTAATAACATTTGTAAATATTTTAATGTGACTTCTTCAAAAGTTTGGTATCAGTATGTTTTTGTTTTTTTTAAGAAATTAATATTTTTATTCATTCATATTTTTTCTTGAGCCCCATATCAGCATATTAGAATGATTTATGAAGTATCATATGAGACTGAAGACTGGAGTAATGATGCTGAAAATTCAGCTTTGCAATCATAGAAATAAATGACATTTTAAAAAATGTTAAAACTCACAATATTTTTTTATTGTATTTTTCTTTCAAAAACATTGCAAAGATATGTAAAGTTATATCAGGATGTTTTCATCTGAACACTTTTTTCTGTGTGTGCAATAATATCTGTGAACAAAATGATAAGGAATAATTTGACGTTTTTGGTTCATTGAAGCTGCAGCAATAACAACCTTCCAGTGAATATCAGATTGCGAATGTTCCAGATGCTCACTGCATAATATGCAAATTAAGAAAGGTTTATAAGGACACTCCAGTTTTCATAAAATCATTCAGAGCCACTAAAGAATCAGTTTGTTTCCTCACGTCATCCATACGCTTTGAGAGCATGCATGAAACTGTAAGTTGCCCTGAAAGAGATATAATGACCATGGAGGATTAAATTGGTCTTTCAAGTCCTGAATTTGAACAAATATCCCCACTTTTCAACATCTGAAATAATGTATAAGCCCCACTTAGTGCAGTCAGGGAAAGAAATGGGTCGGCCTCTAAAAGCAGTTTGCATTATGAAAAAGAAGCTTGGGAGTGGAATCTAAAATCTGATTTTGTTAGTCGCCTAACGTATTCCATTCTTGGATCAAATAAGACATAACTGGTCTAAATTTGGATTTACCCTTAGTGTCCTTTAACAGAATTTGTGGACATATAAATTTAGAATAAATGAAGCACAGATTGTTTCCATCATGTAACATATTACATTGTAAATTCAAAAAAACAAGTGAAATGAGAATAGTATGTTGTACTAACAAATGCTTATTTAGTGTTGTACACTTACTGTACACATGAGTTCAAGTAACTAAATCATTTCCAGTGCACTATGTGTGTTTTCCAAACAACAAATTTATTTAAGTTGAGCCAACTAATGTAACATTTCCTGCAACTTGGTATTTCTCGGTTGTATTCACTTGAACAGCAATTGGATTTACTTGTTAAAACCATGCAAACCGATTGCCTTTTGCCTTTTGCAAGAACATGTTACTCTAGTAACTTAAGAGATTCAAACATCCATAACAAATCAATGAAAAAAAGGTTCCATTAATCACATTTACAATTATACACACAGAGACAGTTCAAAGGTAAATAATATATGTTTTTATGGTTCTTCTACACCAACTGACATTGCACATTTGCTATTATGAATTACACCAGCAGTGTATTGGAACTATGTTCAAAAACAGAATCTAATTTAGTGTGTGCTTCTTGTAAACAGTGGAGGTAGCAGTAGGATGAGCTTAAGTATGGCACGGGGTTGGTCACCACAAGTTGGCATTGGTTTACATAATTATTTTCAAAAAGTCACTTTAGTTTTAGTTTTTTTTTTGTTCTGTCCCAAGTCAAGCATCACTCTTTGGATGAACTTGGAAGTGTAGCAGCAATCCAAATATGGCATATGCCAGCCCAAACAAAAGGCAAATTGCTTGAGGTAGGCTCTGGAGATTGTCCAATACTTCCCTCAACAATGATGACAGTAGACTCTGGGTCAGGGTAGAGAAGATTAGAAGAGAGATGTGCATCTTCATCTAACGTCAGCATCCCAACAGATACTTGTGCCCAGACTTCATCAATATCAGACGCCTGTATAAAACCAAACAACAACAATATTACAACAGGGAAATGTGGATAGACGTGATCAGTTGTCACAGTGTTATCTGTACTGCCTTTCAGCCATGCTCATTGAAGGGTTAGTTCACTCAAAAATGAAATGTGTCATTAATTACTGACCCTCATGACTTTCATTCATCTTCAGAACTCCAATAAAGATATTTTTAATGAAATCTGGGGGGTGGGGGATATCATTTGTGTTCTGAAAATGAAATATTTATGGGTTTGGAATGACATGAGGGAGAGTAAATTACAATTTTCATTTTTGAGTGAACTATCCATTAAAATTTTTAAATTAAGACCTTGTTTATGTTTCTTCATCTTGACTCATCAAAAATATGAAAAGTCAAGTAATTAAATGACTTTTGGAAGATCACATCACCTAGGCTGGTGGCTTACACTGAACTGTAACATTCTGTGTGCAGCCCATGCCCATTTTTGTACTGCGCTTACAAGGATTTAATCTCTCAGTAATATACAAGTAATATACAAATACAAGGATCTTTTTCCCACTACTCTGTGTGATTCTTTAAGGTGCAACTATGAGAACTTACAGTACAAACCAGGTGTTGTAAAAGTTACTGGGGTTACCAAGCAAAACTGGCACAAAAGTTTTAACCTGAATATACAGTATACCCATCTGAAAAACTTACAGCTGGGTTTACTTCATATTTCTCTTTATTCTATTGCATTTATTTGTGCTGTTGTTTGAAATTGTGTTTGACTTTTGACTTTTGACTTTTTTTTACAAAAATAAAATTTTGCATTGAAGAAAAGTAGATTTTTGTTTGTATATAATTCTTAGAAAGAAAATCAGAAAGGGCAAAAATCGCTATCGGCAGGTCATACTTACAAAAAAAATTGCAATTGGTGCATCTCTACTTATTATTAATAATGTTGAAAAATGTTTTTTTTTTTTAAGAAAGGCATTTATTTGAAATATAAATTATTTGTAACATTATACTTTTCTGTTACCTTTGATCATTTTATTGCATCCTTGTAAAAAAATAAAAAATAAAATAAAAATAATAATAATTAAAAAAATTGGGTGGCACTTTATAGTCCACTTCAGACATCCTAGCTTTGCCAACTAACTCTCATTAGAGTATTAGTAGACTGTTAGGTTAGTGTTCGGGTTAGTAGAATAAGTTGACATTTACTTGCAAAGTTACTTAGTCGAATGTCAGTTTGGGGACCATCATAATAAAGTGTTAGCAGGTATTAAGCTGAGTAGTTGACATGTGGTTGCAAAGTTACTTAGTAGAATGTCCAAAGTGAACCATCAAACCAGTGTTACCAAATCATACTGACCCCAAACTTTGGAACTCTTCAAAATAAAAGGTTCCAAAAGGGGTATTTCACAGTGATGTGATTCTTCAAACCTTTTTTGTGTCATTGAAGAAACTTTTAGTGAACAATTCTTAAAATTACAACTGTTTTCTAAGTGTAAAGAATGTTTTAGTAATTGAAAGAACCCTTTTCCACCGTAAAGAACCTTTAAATAAATGGAAAGGTTCCGTGGATTTTAAAGGTTCTTCATGGAACCATAGAGTAGATGCCAATAAAGAACTCTTATTTTGATACTGTATCTTTTTTCTCTCTTTGGAGTGCTATGTTACTTTTTAGCTACGTTTTCTGCATCTATAAAGTACTGAAAACAGTAAGTCCCTGTGTTGATTTTTCCCCCTTCAGGAGATGACAGGCAGACTACAGGAAATCAAACAGAGGTGAGTAGTACTCTAAAGCAATAACAGGGAACCCAGCACTTAACACGAGCATTAGATTTGATCTTCCTCACTCACACCGTATCAGACATCACACGCTATTTCTTTTCAGCCGTCTTAGTGGACGTGGTGGTAATGTAAGCTAAGCCTCCGGGTTCTTTTCTGCACAGCTCTCTATGCTCAGATGCTCAGCTTTCCTGCGAGATGGATGGAGTTCTGATGCAGTTGTCATTGATTACCTGCTGGAGCAAAGCTCCTGAAATAGAGTCTGTGTGAAATCAGATCCCCTCTCTCACGCTGTGCTTTTCCACTGTCCACGCCAGGCCCAGAGTGCCCAGCTGTCTCCAGCCCAGAGGAAACAGAGCGTCTACACGCCACCGACCATGAGAGGTACCATATACACCATCTGCATAATATGTGACGTTTCAGGCTCTTACGTAACCATACACCATCTGAGTCATTCCTGTTATGCAGTACCTTTTGAGCTCTTAAAAAATGTATGTGCTTATGTCAGAATTTACGGTAGTATTTTTATAAAGGGATGCACCAGACGTTTAGAAAAAAGGCCTTGACCAAACTCAATACTTAAATGTTTTAATTATAACTTGATTATGTTTATATAATAGCTAGAATAATAGAGCAAATGTCTGATGATTGATAATATATATAATAATACTGATATCATCATGCTCAAGTCAAACAAACCATTTCATATTTATAGTTATTTATAATATAAATAAATGTATTATAAATATTATTTGAATAACAGTTGTATATTTATACAGTTGTATACAGTTCATAATATGCCAGGGTTATTATAGTTTACTGATACTAAATCTAAAACCTTAAAAAAGAAAAAAATGTTAACTGAAACTGAAGTTTTTTAATATTTAATTTTATTTCAGGTAATTGCAAAGGCAAAGTTTTTTATTTTATTTAACTACAATAACTAAAACTGAAATACAATTGAAATGAAAACAGAAAATATAAAAATAAAAACTATTCAAAATATTAATAAAAACTATTATATTATCTCAATTTTACTAAAATAACACTGTGATATGCAGAAATGTACATTAGCCTTCTGCTTATTTTATTGTAATATTTTTTCATTATTACTTTTATTCTTCGCCCTATTTATTTAATTATTTGTGTGTGTGTGTGTGTGTGTGCTTGTTTGATTTATAATGACACAAATTTGTATAATGACATGGGTATTACACTGTTATTACACTTTTTTGTGCTGTTGTTTTCTCTCAAAAAGGATGTCACCTCCTGAAGGATTATGTAATTTTTTTTTTTTTTTTGTTATAAGGATTTTACAAAAGATTAACAGGATGGAAAGTGATTCTGATGACAGTACACAGGAAAAATCTATAAACTGATTATCAATTAAAAATAACAACATCAGCTCAAAATTTAGAGAACATTGTGTAAAATTAACTTAATTATTAAGCAATTTCAATCTTTTAAAAAAAGACTATATTAATGCAATAAATGTACTGCATAGTAGGAATGATCTGTCTATGCCATCTGTGTTTGATCCACAGTACACTTACTTACTCAGCCATGCCATCTTCTCCATTAACATTCACACTACACATATTTCACCGATGGAGGCGGTGACTTGCATCCAATGACCCACACATGCAGCCCACTCAACAGACTGCTCACACTGCTCGTGCTTATGGATCAGTCGCTAATATTAACACAGTTCCTCCGCTCTCAACCACACACACTCCCAGAGGTCTGACAGCATAGTGAATATGCGTCTATTTTGCAGCATGTGTTTTTTCCAGCATGATTTGAGAATAATTCAAAGAGCGTCTTGAGCTTCACTGGAAGCAATGACATCTGAGAGTCACAATTTCACAAACATTATTATTTGATTAGTGGCCTAGAAATAGTGCAGTGTTTAACATTTAAAAAGAACATTTCCTTAATATTTTTTAAACATATAAAAATATATATATTTTCAGGTTTACATTAGATTCTGAATCCCAGATTTTCAGTGTGGTCTCAGACTTTTCAACTATACTACATAATGATATATAATAGGATATAATAAGACAGTAAACTGCATTTGACCATCCATAGTTCTTCATTAAAAAGCATTTTCATTCGTAAAATGTTTCCAAGCTTAATTCAAAGTAAAGACTTTAGTTTTTTGCACAGTTAAATACATCTAGTTAACAGCTTTTCAGATTTGAGTTTATTTAAATGTTTGATTGTTTAGGTATTTTTGAATCAAATAGCTAGAGATCCATTTTGTGTTTGTTCTTTCCTGATTTCAGCTGCAATGATTTTATGGTAACACTTTGCAATAAGGTCTCATTTGTTAACATTACTTAATGCATTATTAGCTAACATGAACTAACAATGAACAATGTGTGTTTTACAGCATTTATTAATCTTTGAGAATGTCATTACCAAATTCTGTCATTATTCCTAGTCTCTCCATTGACAGCTACTCAACTACCACTTTAACGCTTCAAAAAGTTCATAAAGAGACCATACAACTAATTTATATGAATTGAGCAGTTTAGTCCACATTTTCAGTTTAGACTCAATCTCTTTATATGATGAACTGATTGAATGTATGCTTTTATTCACATTTAAACATTCATCAACACACACATCAGTTGTGGTAAACGGAAGTATGTGCGCTTGACGTGTGAGAACCAATGAGGTTCATTCTCATGTGTTAACGTTTGAGCTTCTGTAAGAACCAATGAGATTTGTTCAGTTGAGCTTCTGTTTATGTTCGCTGATCAATGATTATATGTGATTAAAAGCCTAAATTCAATCTGTTCATCATATGAAGCGATCGTGTATCTTCAGAAAATTTGGACTAAACCGCTCGATTCGTATTGATTCGTTTTACGATTTCTTTATGAACTTTTTGAAGCATCAAAGTTTCAGTTGCATAGCTTTCAATGAAGGGACAGAAAGCTCTCAGATTTCATTAAAAAAAAAAACTTCATTTGTGTCCCAAAGATGAATGAAAGTCTTACAGGTTTGGAACGACATGAGGGTGAGTAATTAATGACAGAATTTTCATTTTTGGGTAAACTAAACCTTTAATGAATAAAAATACTCTTGTTCATTGTTAGTTCATGTTAAGTGCCCCATTATGCTATTTTAAATGTGTTCTGGAGGTCTCCTACAAGCTCTCCAAGATCGAAAAACACTTGAATTTCTAATAATATACACTGCAGCATCACCTCTTCTCTCACAATGTCTGAAAGGGTTCAGTAAAGGATTCAGTCTCTCTAAACCGCTCCTTTCTACTCTGCTCTGATTGGTCAGATGGCCCAATCTGTTGTGACTGGTCTACCGCTCACAGCGCATGTCGGAAACGAAACGTCAATTACCATACCTGAATTTCAGCTCTGGATCTTCCTTAGCACTTGATACACAGTGATACGAACAATGACGATGGCGTCGGTTTTACCGTATCAATTTGAGACAGAGTGCCTGCAAAGTGTATTTGCTTTCGCAGTGCAGAAAACGGTGTCTTCTTAACATGTTGATAACACGAAACAAACTCTTCCAGGCCTCGGCTACAACTACAGTGTTTGAGAGCGGGTCAAAGTAGACATTGTTCACAGCCAGCCAATGAAGACCATAGACTGGCATTATGCAAATTTGTCACAAATCTACGGTTTGTGCAGGAAGTAAGACTGGAATTCAGGCAGTTCAGAATCAGTTCTTTCCTTTGGGAGACAATAACTTCCTTTGTCGAGTACTTTGATTTTCGAAACTTTGCGGACCTTTTACATTCAGCTCTATTACACACTACATGAAAGGTCAAATCTGAAAAAGCATAATCGGGGTGCTTTAAATAACGTAGTTAACTAATGTTAGCAAATGAATCCTTATTGTAAATTGATACCGACTTTATTTATGATTTATTTGTGGAGTTCATGCAGTATTTTAGTAAGCCAACAACTGTGAATCGAATATTGAGACAATTCTAGATGTCACTCCTTTAACTTTGCAGTGTGTATGTAGCCGCTGTTTCTCTTTTCTTGGTTTCCGCTCCAGTGAAAATGTGTTATCTTTCTTTTTCTCTTTTTTTTTATCAGTGCACATGCAATGTTATGAATGGAGTATTTATTTTAATACTTGTTTTAATGTCTTTTTGTCCAATTAATGGGACAGTATAGAGCAGAAAATGACCCAAGCCGGATTCAAACTCACGTTGTCTGCACATAAGTGCCACCATGCAACATGATGAAGCATGTGCACTGCCCGTCGAGCCACGTTTGCGACAAAGTAGAGGTTTTAAGACAATGAGATGGGGGAGGGAGAGTGGTGAAGTCCGCCTCGCTGACTCATGGACGAGGCCATTTCCTGGCATGGACGTGCTAAATTCACATTAGCTTGAGCTATTGATTGGAGTGGGGGGAGGAGAGAGAGATACATCATTCTAGAGAGATGGCCTCAAATGGACAGCCTGGCAGAGCAGTTTTGAATGAACACTCAGCATCCTTTGGGTCGGCGCAGGGCAGAAACAGCTAAAGCAATCTGATTTGCGGAGATGCCAAGCTTGCTCGCTCTGCTGGTGTGGGCTAGTTGTGGTTCAGTGGTGTCAAAACCTCATTTGTGTAAGTAGGGATCTTCTATCTGTCCATTAGCCAGAGATTGTGAAAAGTTTGGGGAAGATTGCTTTGAATAGTGACAAAATCCATTAAAGTGGAGAGCTGAACTCCTTCCAGGGTAAAACTGCTGAGTGTACTGTACGTAGTGCAGACTTTTGAGTGGTCTTGATTGCAGAACTTGATTGCATTTTTCCCATACGTTTTCTCCATAGGGATTTCAAAGTAATCTTCATTTAACGGAGCCATGAATTAAACAAACCAGCTCTGTGTAAATCATTATATTACAAACTTTAAATTGAAGCAAAAAAAAAAAAAAGTATTCAGAATTTTTTTCTGTTTTTAAAATTGTAAAATTCCAATAATTCCAATAATGTTTATTTCCAGATTTAAATTAGATTATGAATATATATATGTATTATATATACATTTCAATGGCATTTCAACTACATTTAAAACAAATATTTTAATTGCCAAATTCCTTTTGAAGAATGACATACTATTTTAGTTCTGTGTTCTATTTGACATTCTATTTCAGCCCGTTCTCATCCCAAGTCGTCATATACTGACGCTTTCAAAATTTCTTCAATATCTGACGCACAAAGCACCCTTTAGCGTCCATATGAGACGCATAACCCTACCACAGACCTAAACCTACCCATAACCGAAGCGTCTCATATTGACGCTAAGGGTGCTTTGTGCGTCGGATATTGACGAACTTTCGAAAGCGTCAGTTACATGACGCCTAAACCTACCCATAACCGAAGCGTCTCATATGGACGCTAAAGGGTGCTTTGTGCGTCGGATATTGAAGAATGTCTGAAAGTGACGATTTGGGGATGAGAATGCTTTGTCTATTTGTATGTCATTCTTCAACAGGATTTCTGCAGTGAAATATAGTTTTGCTAAATGCAGTTGAAATCACATTGATTCTACCTTCTATGGAATTTTATTCACATTTAATTACTGAAAAACTTCAAAGCTAATGGTACGTCTGTGTCAAGTGATATTTTTGTTAGTATTAAAATCTTAAGGTTAAAATAAATGGTATTTCTTTCTGCTGTAGCTCGACTGTTGCGATCTATTTTCTATGTGTAGATCATAGTTCTTCTATTTAGTCAGTTTATTATTTAGGAATTGCTGTTTTGTAGCTTGATTTTATTTTATTTTGCTTTTTCAAGTTTTTGATTATAGGGAGATTCTTTCTTAAACAAGGAAACATTTTTAACAAAATCTTTCGTACAATGAGTGTGTTGTATAAATGAGAACTGTAAGCGTTAGGCATCAACATCATCATCAGGTCTGCAGATGAAACCTTCTGAAAGCTCTTAAGATGCTTTCAGACCTGCTTCATGAGAGATATCAGCTTACAGTGCATTAGCTCTCTATTCTGATACGTCAATAAGAAATACTGTGCTGTTGATAAAAACTAGGGCTGGGCGATATATTAAGAATGTATATGATTTTATTTTGCGTATTTGCATTGATTTTGCTGGTGATATAAAATGAAGCAACATTGTGAATATCATGCTAATTTTAATGAGATTTTATAAGTTACCTGAAGAGCTTGTCATTAGACACATTTTTCAATCTTTCATTGTCTTGCGGCTCGCTAACATACACACAACTGCATTAAAGCTAGCAGGTTTGATTCATTCAACTGAGTTCAATTTTAATGAATCGAGTCAAAACAATTCGCTTTTGTCACTCAGACATTTAAATATATGTATATATATATATATTAATGTATTAATAAAATAGTAAAATTATGTGTAGGTAAATTGCTGATTTCTTTTCTATATTGCCCAGCCCTATGCCCAACTGATGAAACAAGCCTATTTTGTACTGTTTTTAAAAGTGAATATAAATACGTTTAATTCATAAACACTCTCCTTTAAGTTAAAAAAACGTTTTGGTTTGAGATATACATAGCATGCATACATCTCGTAAGTCATTCATTTTCAATTTCATAGCCGACCGTTGAGTGTACTTTGATTGATGTCATACATTTGGATGGGGTTCAGAGGTGTCACATCGCACGCCTGTGCTGATAGCCTGTGTCCACTGTGTGGCGCTGTGCTGTGTGTCCTGTGTTGAGTGCAGAGCTGCAGCTGGTGGTGGAGCAGCACTTTCAGAGGCAGGAGCAGCAGGAGGCGGGGCTCTCTGACAGCCCAGACACGCCCAGTCCAATCACAGCACAGCATTTTGCCAACGAAGCTCAGTGGGCCAATCACAACAGCTCAGAGCCCAATGGCAATGAGTCTTTTGTCAGTACTGAGGGGCAGCCAGGCAGCAGTGGGGCCGGGGGTAAGTCCAGAACAAAAACTGGGAAGGGACAAGGTTAAATCTCAGGGTAAAATAAATAAATCATTATGGAGGACCAAAGTACGTTAAATTAAACAATGAAACCAATTAACAATTAAATAAATCAAAAAATGAATGGTTCAATCAATGTTATTATTCTTAAAGATGTTAACTACTGTCAAAAACTACAGAATGTAATTAATAATTGTGAAAATATTTCATTATTCTGAAAAATCTCTCATTCTGAAAGTGCATGATTCATCCATACAGGTGTCATTCAGAAATTACCCTTTTATTATTCAATTATTTAAATACAGTTTTAGTTTTGTATAAACATGTTTTAACAATAATTGTGTTTTTATGAAATATTACAAAATAAATGTGTACATTTAATTATTTAGATATTTAATTGTCAAACATTAATTATTGATTGTATCAATAAATGGGTGCCTTTATTTTGTTATTACAAAATAAATTAACACATTTATTTGTATTTATTTAATTATTTATTGATTTTATTATTTAATTTCCAGTGCTTTTACCCTCCATAAACAATCTCTGTAGTAGAAAAGCTGATTGCTTGGACGGAAGATCTGCTGGACTTTACTGACAAGACTTTTTTTTTTTTTTGTCTCTGTCTCTCCTCCACTTTCTTTTAAAATCCTCATTCTTTTTTCTATTATAATTTTCAACATTATTATTATCCATTGTTTTGTATATTCATATGCAGGAGACACAGCAGACACCTCAGGAAGTGAGCAGAAAAACTTGAGCAGTCCTTCAGCTGTCTCTCGATAGCCATAATAATGTACCTGGCACACCGTAGACCCGTCCCAAACATTTACCGTCCCCTCCACTCTTTGGAATAAGAAGACATGTTTTCTCTAAATACATGCATTGTACTTTCTCAGCTCTTTCTAAGTTCCCTTCCAGTGATGACTTCCTTCAATTCGTTTTATTTGTGTCAAATGTAATGCTTGTTCTTCACTTTGAAATCTGTACTGAAATGATCTGACCTGTTTGTTTTTCTATTTGATAAAATGGCATTTGAAATATTTCCAATATGTATATCTGTGGCACCAGAAATACGGGCAGCATATTTCGGCACTTTCAGATAAGTTGTAACAATTTCTTTATGGGTATTGGTTCACTTGTAAAGTAGAGACAATGAAATAAAACAATTTTTTGGAGCTTGAAATAAAAAAAACAAGGAATGATGTAAATAATTTTGAGTAAGTGCTGTTTATCTAATGTTACTGTCATTTTGGTTCTTCATCTCCGCCTCCAAATTGTCTCATTCTCAGATGTATAAATGAAGGCTGAATTTGTTATTTGTACTATAAAATATGTAATGAGGCTTTAAGGTGAAGTATGTCATTTCTGTGCAAACTAGTAGCAGATAGTGTGGAAAGAGAAGAAAAAGAATGACGGTAAGAATGAAATTCCTGCATTTCAGTTCACCTTTTTGATAAAGGTGTCACCTGTTTTTTACTTAAGGTAACAGTCGGATTCCGCAAGTAAAAACTCCATTCATTTTTTCCATGAGGAAAACTGATTTTGAATAACTTATAACTGCTGTGTGCTACGATGCGATTTGCTGCTGTTGATGCCGGAAGCCCATATTTATTTCAACTTATTTTTAAAATAATCGTGTTTAACAGCTGAATTTGTGGTGAAAAACTACATTACCCATGATGCTGTACTAAAAATCCACCAGTCAGAGTCATAACAAGCTAAACATGTCAAAAGAGCTCTATAGCTCCGCCCACTCCCATGAATAACTGCGAATGACGTGATTAAATCGTTTATCTCTCAAAATACATATGCATATTTTGCAATAAACTTAAAATATATTGTTTATATATATATATATATATATATATATATATATATATATATAAAATCAAAATTTTTAAATGAGTAGTTTTCTATTTCTCCATCGTTTTTTAATTTGATTATGCTGTTTGCAATGCTTCATGGGATTGTAGTTCTTTCCCTAACTAAAGCCGTTAGGTACACATTCTTGTACATTTGTATTTTTGTCGATTTTCATATACTTTATAAAGTTTGTAATGTTGTGATTTACCTTGAAGGCTAGCTGGCCTGGTTATAACGCTTTAACAAAGGCTTTTTTTAAATCCCTATGGAGAAATTAATGGAAAAATTACTTCCGGAACCATCACCTTTGAAAAAGTGGGCGGGCACTTTCTCATCTGGTGTGAGATTTGATTGCTGACTTGAAATATTATTGAAATTGATGTTATTGATATGAAGAGCTCAGATGCAAAAGCCTCTAAGTGCCATCTGAAATTTTCTTCTAGAATGATCATTTTTATCAAGCTCGTATATTTAAGTTCAGTAATTTCACTTAAATGGCAATGAAAATTACCTATTAATTGTCATTTAAGTGAAATTACTGAACTTAAATATACGAGCTTGATAAAAATGATCATTCTAGAAGAAAATTTCAGATGGCACTTAGAGGCTTTTGCATCTGAACTCTTCATATGTATCTTTAGTGACCGGAAATGTTGGTCCTTCCCCAGTGAAGTAGATATGGTATATGGTATAACTTTATATTTATTTTCTAATGTGCAGGTGCATTACAAAGATGGTCAATGCATGTGTTTGAAGTTTGTGATTAGCCTATTTCTGCAGTTCTGTTTGCTCAAAAATGACACGCATCACCACTTTAAGAAAAGAGCTTATTGTAAATATTCTATTGCATTGAGATGATCGCTATCAAACTTTGACCTAGACTTTAGTCAACTGGATCTAAAGAGGTAAGTCAGGTCACACTGGGACTGCTGCATGCTGGACTCATGCTGTGTTCATCCTGCAGGTCGAGAGCACAGCGATAGCCAACAAGAGGAAAGAGAGAGTCATCCTCCTCCGAGACTCTCTCAGAAACACCTGGACACACTGTCAGAGGAACCCGGAGACCTGTCACCACGACGCAAAGACACACCGTACCAGCACCAGCCACCATTCGGCCCTGGTAGGACCAGATCATAAGCACACCGAATATGGAAATGTGACATAGGAAAAGTTCTCAGTGCGATTTGCAGATTATGTTGATTTGTTGTTTGTTGGTCCTGGAACAGAATTGCTATCAACCAATCAGATTTCAGGGTTATGTTTTGGGTTAAGGTCTGTTTACATAATATTCTTGTTCCATTTACTTCCATTTATTTACATATGAACGCTTGGTGAGCTTGATTCTGAGCATTCAGAAAATAGAAGCTTGACCAAAAGAAAATCCAATGCCACATCCACTCAGCAGCAGAATATGATTGACACGTCAACTTTAAAACACTTTGATGTTTCATTTAGTCACTATAGCGCGAGAACAGAAGGAGATTGGCATCGGTTTGTTCAGGCCTATGATTCAAATACTGTATGTAAGCTGTTGTGTGATGGTTTCAGAGTCACATCTGTTATGAAAAGGTATAAGCTGACGCTTGCTCAAATCTCTTCACAGGGGTAAAGGTGCTGAAAAAACAAACAGACCCGTCTTCACTTTTCCAGGAGGAAGAGGAGAACAATGGAGAACGGAAAGACTGTCAGACAGAGTAAAAATGGCTGAATGACATGAGGAAGTGACATCATTTATAATATCCTTTTGGAGCCGTTTTTTAAAAAATTGCTTAAATGTAACTTTTTTTTTTTCAATGATTAAAATAGTTTGAAAGTAAATTTCATCTTGCAGGTGTTGACAATTAATATAGTCATGTCACTCCAAAATACTGTTCAATCCAAAACGTGGTGTCAAAACGCTGAAACTTAAAACTTTCAGTGGTTAGTAGTTAAAGCTGCTGTCCGTAGTTTTTCCTCTTTGTCGCCATCTCTGTTCAAAATCTGCAATTGCATTCATTCGCGGAATTATCAACTTTACGTGGGTTGTGCCTCGGCACGGCACAGCGCGTATGAATCCAATGTTTTGAGGAGAATGTGCGGCTGTCGGTCACCGCGCCGATACTGTAAATCACAGATTCTACTTTTTGGAAGTAGGCCTATGATCAACATAAGAATTTTCACCGGAAAATGTCTCTTTTTTTCTGTAGCCACTCCGAAGTCTTTTGCATTTTACAACGGGTGAATCTCAAAGTGATGTTTAATTATATCAAGTGCTGTGAGAAAAGGCTTTAAATCTCCACCTCCAACATCCTCACACGCAATATAGCCTACTAGCCGAGACACCTTCTTTATGTGTACAGATGTGACGTAATGACACAAAGACATGCGCGAATTTCTTGCGGAAATCCACCAGTACCACTGGAATTAAAAACATTATTACAAGCTTACCGTTTTGAATCGAGCTAAGGCAAGTAGATAGTTTTGAACACTGGCTGGTTATGTACTTGCTCAAAAAATTTGTTTGGATTAATTTTAACCCCAAAAAGTTACGGACTGCAGCTTTAATTTTGAGTAGTTTACTTTTCTTTTCTTTTTTCTTTTTTTACCATTGAACATTCTGGTATTGTGTTTTATTTCATGTTAACTTTCTTGTTGTTGCATTTTTCTAATGAGTTGTAATATGAAAAGCATAAGAAAACGGATGCTCCGTTGATGATTTAGCAATACATGGGGAGGATTGTGAAACCAATCACATCCTGCCACGTTATTTTTGATCACCTCATGTGGGAAGAGCCTGAGGCGGCATTGATGAATCTTTCTCTGACAGAAGCAATATTTTTGTAGGTATGACGGTTTTTTATGCAGACGTGACTCTGAAGTCCCACACGGCTGTTGTACAGCCCACCGGCCCTCTGACACGAGTGTCTGAAATGTGGGCATCACATGCTAACCAGGGTTTGAAATTAACACCGACCAAATGTGGGTGAAAATCCCATATTAACACAAGCCAATTTGGCGAGTTATGATTCATAAATTATGTTCTATCACTTTGCATGGCATCGCTATAAGAGCCCTTCCCCTAAAAGGAGCCTCAGACATTTGTAAAACAATGCATAGAGGGTTGCACACTGAGAGAACATTCATATAGTCTTTAACTTTAACTTCCAAGTTTTTTTTGTTGTATGAATATCTGAACAAAAAAACATTTTATTCTAGATTCATGCATTATTATAAAAAAAACAAAAAAAACACTTGATGTGGATAAGTTTCATAAAAAAGCAGCATTTTGAGCAAAAAGCTGATAAAACGCGTTTTTGTCAAAGACTACATCCAGATCGAATTCAGAATTCAGTTTTGATTTATATACTGTCTGATGATCGTGTTATTTATATGATTACATATGCTATGGCTTGTTTCTGCTTCTTATTCGCCTGTGTTGTTTTGATCAGATTCAGTACTCATTCAGAATTTGGAAGACGTGTAATAGCGCCCCCTACCGTATAATAGTGAAAACACGGAAAGCTGGGCATTTCTGTCAATGGTGGGGAAGCATTTTCTCATAAATTATGAAAATTTTCATCAATGGTGGAGAAAGAATTAAAATTTGATTCGAACACATTGTTTTCTATGACCATACGCACACTGACAGCGCCCAACTATGACTCAAAATCATTCCGCACCACAGCGTCACTCACATAGGCCTAGTTTTCAATTAAAAAAACCCACAAGAATTTAGGACAAATATATGTACGTAGTGACTTCACCCTAGGATATTGTGCATATTTCAGTAACAGGTTTGTGGCTTGAATAGCCTAAATATACTTAAAGTGCGATCTATATTATTTATCTAGGCTATATTCTCTTTCCATTTGCTCTTTTTACAAATGCCTTAATTCAAACTCTGAGAACACTTAGTTCATTCTTGAAGTGAACTTCAGTCAGTATTATGATTAGTTTCACTGTTTTGGACCGCCGCCTTGACTGGTGTGTGATAAACAACTGTCTGTACTGTACTGTACTGTCTGCTGTTCGACCGGTTAACTCTCCGCCAGAGCCCTAATAGTCAAATAAGAGGCCACTTTTTTCCAACCGGTTCTCATAAATGTCCAAGACCAAGACCTTAGGGCAAAAAGGTCAACTCTTGGCAACTATATGAGAGGTCACAGAGAATTTTGTTTTTATTTCCATTTTATTTGAATGGTATCCACAAACATTGATTGCCTGTCGTAAAGCTGAAAGCAATACAATGATTCAGAATCAGATTTAATAATAAATATATTTAAATCCAAGCTGTGACTGATAATCTGGTTTATTTCTGATAGTTTTGTTTTGGCTAGTAGTTTGGAAATTTAGTAGCCAAATATGCCAGTGAGTGAAAAAGTTTTTTTGCAACACACACACATAATGATAATAATGAAATTATGTGAAAATAATCAGCCTTAATCAGTTATAAGGTTGTGTCAGAAGAGATTTCTACATTACAACAGGGCAATTTTTAAATGCGTTTGAACAGATGAGAGCTTGTTAACAGCACCATATTCATATTTTTTAAACATTAAATCTGTAGTAAATGTTGAACAAGTATTTCCGACAAATGTACTGTATGAATAACAAAATGTCTCAGTCTCTCATTGTTGACTTCAGTATAGCACATTTATAAAGTTTATAAAGCCATAAAAATTAATCTCACAAAACGAAGAAATGTCTAGATACACTTCCCGCAAAAAAAATGAAAAGGAAAAAAATGTAAATAAATTTTGTTGCATAAAAAAATAATGGCTTTTTTTGCATGATGACAGTTTCACGACAATTAAAAGTCCCCTCTGCAATTCATATGAATGCAAAAAAAAATATATTAAACTTATAATTATACTTTATAAATGTATTGTACAGTTTTTATGGTGGTATTTGTTGTACTGAATTTATGATGGTTTTAATTTTAAAGCAAAAAAACAAACAAAAAAAATTGTATCCAAAAAGGAAGATTTTACACACACACACACACGCATGCACGCACACACACACACACACAGTACGGATACGAATTCTTTGCAGCTTTGGGGACAAATGTGCTTAATTATAATGGAAATAATGTCAATGCAAAAAATGGAAATGCTTCACCCTTAAAAAACAATTCTCAAGTTAAATTTTCAACAGATATTCTACAGGTGTTTCTGTCATTCCTGACTACGTGAGATGCAGTCTTCTTTTTTGATGCTTTTCTGTTTAATAAACTTACTTTTTACAATTTAACCGACCCTGAGCTCAAATGTGCTTTCAACCTCTGTGTGTGAAGGTGACGACAGCAAGTGTTACATCAGCCCACACCTCAGACCTGAAATAAGATACAAATGACAAAAATCTTGTTTTCGGCCATTTATGTCATATATAATGCAAAAAAAGAACCTGTATTTTCACATAAACATTATAAAACATGATACAGTGATTTGGTAGCATATGTTTAGCATGTTCTGAGATTCTGAGAATGGCTGTGTTCAGAAAAGCATACTACTCTTACAGTTTCTGTAGTATCTAATAAAGTATGTACACAGAGCACAGTATTCTGAAATGATCTACCTCATCTGCCAAATGAGCAGCATACACTGAATAATGTATCCCACAATGCAATGTGCTTAATTTGACCTGTTCATTTCCAGTGTCATGAGAAGGATGCAATATTAGCTTCCAAATATTAACATGTTTTTACACAAAACTAGATTGTAAATGCAAAATAGAGCATATTACTGTTTTAAATGTTTATTGTTACAAAATGCATCTTGTTTCACTATTTTAAACAGTACATGCTGCACAGTATTCAGTGAATAGTAAATTAGTATTCCATTCCGAACACAGCCAAATGTATGTAACATTTATTTAGACACTGTACTAAAATACTGTATGGATTTAAAGGGACACAGTTCTGTTCATTTAGAGAGCGCGATTGAAGGGACATCAACGTTGTTTGTTAAAATGAAATATCGCCCCCTTGAGGACATGTACCTCTACTGTTAGGTAAAAATTGGCTCATGATTTCATAGGCGGCATGTTCTACTAAAATTTTACAGCTGCACATACTATACGTGTCATGCTACAATAATAAAAAAAGCTCTTTATTGGTTGTTCTGGATATTGGAGGGAATAATATTCATAAGTCTACAGAGACACATCATGCCAGAATGAAGTACGTAAAATATTCCAGTCATTCTGACCTAATGTGCCGCAAAGAGCTGGTAAGCATGACCGTATCGAGAATAAAATACAGAAACTAATTGTGGTGCAAAGGGTAGCTGCGTAATCTTTAATAAATAACGACACAGTCTACAAACAAAGAAGAAAACAAATTACAAAAGAAAAGAAAAAAACCTAATTGAACAAACAGGAAAAAGCCCGGGAAGCAAATAGGTTGCGTTTCAGGGACTTGCTAAATCCTCCTCAAGGGATGATAGAGGTCTGTCTCCAGCAATAACACAGTCGCCATGACAACACTGCACACTACCGTCTCTAGGAGTCGCTCCGTGGACATTCTGTGCGTCCGTCTGCACAATTATCCCTCCGAGCCCGAGAGTATAATAGCATTACAATACAATGAGGACAATGCTGTGTACATCATCCTGTTTCTGATTAAAAACATTCAGGCTCCGTACCGTTCGTGAGACGTCAGGCCGTTTTACCGTTCCAAGGCAGAGTTTCTGAGCTGTGTTCCTCTGATGAACCGTCGCCCGGTCCCTCCAAAGGGGACTGGGAACTCTGGTCCAGAGAGTCCTGGGAAGAGTGAGTGGAGTCCGTGTTGTTAATTTCGTTCAGGGACTTTGACTCCGAGTCGAGACTCCCTCTGGCTGGACTGCTGCGGGACAGTGTGACTTGTGTGTTCCTCATGGACTCCTCTTCCAGATCTGACATTCTCTCATGTTGCTTATTGGCCAACTCTGGGAAGAGACAGGAAGTGGGATCAGATCTGGGATACCATATTATCCCCGTGCGCTGAGATGAAGAGCTGCGTTATCATTTAAAGAAATTCAATTGAGTTTAACTTCCATTATTTATGTTATGTTATTTCTAACATGAAGTCAAACGTGACACTCAACAAATCTAGCCAGTTTAGATATTTCATGAGTTCTAGCTCAAGCTAATCAAGGGCTTCATTAATTGCACCAGGTGTGCTTGAGCTAGAACACATGAAATATCTGAACTGACTAGATTTGTTGAGTTCAGACAACAGCTGTTTTGCAGATTTGTGCTGTTGTGAGGGATTCTATTCAGGGGGTTGAATAATTCTGAAACTGCAGAAGTCATTAAAAGTTGCATTTTCAGTCGAATTTGGGGAAACCACTTGAAACATTTATTGTGTTGAGCTATTTCAATGACTTTTGTTTGATTTGCCTGGTAAACCCTACATTATGGGGACAAAATGTCCCCACAAAGATGACATTTATTGTGACATTTATTACCAAAATTATATTTTTGGTCCCCATGAGGAAAACAGTTATGAATCATACTAAGTGATGTTTTTTGAAAATGTAAAAATGCAGAAAGATTTCTGTGATGGGTTGTGTTTAGGGGTAGGGTTAGTGTAAGGGGATAGAATATACAGTTTGTACAGTATAAAATCATCATGTCTATGGAAAGTCCCCATAAAATATATAAACGTGTGTGTGTGTGACATTTAAAAAATAAAATCTTCTTTTGTGTTCAGCAGAGGAAAGAAATTCATACAGGTTTGGAACGAAAGTTGAGGGTGAGTAAATGATGACAGAATTTTTGGGTGAACTATCCCTTTAAGACACTTCTCCTTTAATATAACCTTTCTGGCATGAAAACGTTTTTCAAAATTGAGTCAAGAACCGTAGAATTCTATATAGAACCCCATTGAGCCTTTTATTCTAAGAGTTGACTGTATAGAAACACGAACAGATGCGTGCACACCTTGAACAGACAGCTCTTTCCAGCGCTCCTTGTTGTTCTGGATGATCTCAGAGAGCAGGTGTCGGACATGTTTCAGGTCGATGCCGCACAGAGAGTAGTCTGTAGTGGCTCCCTGCTCCTCGTTGGAACCCCGACCGCTGTGTCTCTGTACCGCCTCCACCACCGCGGCTGAGCCCCGACCCGTCAAACTGCACCACACGAGCAGATTACAGACAGATTATCATCCCTGAATCAAACACCTTTACCTGATGAACATGTGACCATCACCTCACCTTGACCTGCGGACACCCCCAGATTTTACAGCTTCCTCTATGAGAGGACTAATAATCTTCTCTGTGGTGTCGACCAGAACAGAAAACGTGGGTTCGACGATAAAATCGATGAACCCTTTGAAGGAAAAACAATGTTGTTTGTTTAGAAGCCTTTGTCATTCATTTAATTAGCTAGAAACTGATTAGAAATAATGGGTTTGGATTCAATCAAGACACCTGTAGTTATTGTGTCATTAAATGAAACCACATTTATTTTATGAGCTCCATTAAATATTACAAGAGAGCATGTTATTGTCTCAGCAGCCTCTTGATGGCAGTAAAGAGCTGAACATGACTGGACTGAAGGCACGTCTGTATGGATATGTTCATAACAGCATAGTTACAGTATAGATCATAACAGCATTTCTACAGTAATAAATATGCACATTTTTACTTAGAATACATGGATGTTCATGAGTGGCATCCAGTTACCATCTTGCAAAAAAAAAAGATACTTGACACTTATTTATCTATTTATTTTTATTGCTATCCTGAAAAGTCTAAAATTAATATATTTAAAAAACTAAAACAAATTATGTATATATGAAGAGTTCAGATGCAAAAGCCTCTAAGTGCCATCTGAAATTTTCTTCTAGAATGATAATTTTTATCAAGCTCGTATATTTAAGTTCAGTAATTTCACTTAAATGACAATTAATAGGTAATTTTCATTGCCATTTAAGTGAAATTACTGAACTTAAATATACAAGCTTGATAAAAAATATCATTCTAGAAGAAAATTTGAGATGGCACTTAGAGGCTTTTGCATCTGAACTCTTCATACATATATATATATATATATATATATATATATATATATATATATATATATGCACAATAGAGAGATGAAAAACAATATATTATTCAATTTACAAAGTATTAATAATACTGTTCAAATTGATTTAGTTGTGGATTTAAAGAATGTAAAGGTTAAAGATTAGAAAAAGTAGCATTCTGAAAAGAAAAACAAATAGATTCTATAAAATTCTGATATTGCTTCTAGTTCATCAACCTTGAAAATAGGTCAAGTTGATTGCATTGCATTGTGGGATAGTGTTCCATGCAGTGTGCTTCTTTTGGCAAATGTAGCAGATTGTCTGTGTATTCCATACATAAAATTTGCCAAGTAAGCAAGCATACATACTACAGTATATACTACAGAGATAATAGAAGTAGTATGTGAGTGCTGTTCCAAACATGGCCTTGGCTATCAGAGATCACATGTGCATGTGTGTGTTAGTTTTACCTATCTGAGACTGGGCAATCATGGTGGCTTTCCGGTCACATAGTGGAGAGAACGGCAGCCCTAGTTCTGCTTCCTTGTCACCCTGCAGAGACAATAAAAGAATCAGAAAGAATTACTCATACTGGTTCAAAGCCTTGTGAACAGTCTAATAAAACATTGCTCTTCCCTCTTTGTTCTTGAAAAGAGAAGCAGACAGAGACATCATGTTCCCCTGATTTCTGAGCCAACACGATTTTCACTCAAAAATTGCTAGAAAGTTTTCACAAACAAAGTATGTTTTTTGACTGGTAGGTGTATGTTTAAGTCAAAAATATGATTTATGATTTTGATTACCTACTACATTGCATCTGCATAAGCTCTTCAATGGATTCAAACTTTCTGCTACAGTTCACCCAGATAATGTTTGTGTCTGTAGTAAGTGTGTCTCTCTGGGAGTTCTGCTTGTGTTATTGGAGATAAATATTATGATGTGTGTACCTGTCTGAAGAACTCCTCCATAAGGGCTTGTGTCCAGCGGTAGTGCAGCTTCCAGCCCTTAGCAGGGTGACTGATATCAGCCGCATGCAGCATCAGGGACAGCACTTTAGCCTTGTCTATTCTGATAGACACACATTCATCACAGCTTCATCAGTCAGATACAAAGATAGAAAGTTTGTAAACAAATTATGAATCCATAAATTACACACACATACACATTCACAAACAAAGGACACGGGAGGATTGTGTCTTAACACAACACACTGGAGAGCAGCTTTATAGTAGAAAATGTTGTAATTCTGATTGAAAGAGACACTGACACTGTTTTTTTCATGTTTAATACTGTAAAGCTGCTTGATTTTAAGAAATCTATTGTATAAAGTGGTATATAAATAAACGTGACGACTTTACCGGAGTGCCGAATTGCTGAGCTTATGCAAACATCTCTAGGCAGCAGCATTTAGCTGCTAATACCCAAGTCAGTTTGGGAAAAAAATGATATGCCAAAGGAATAAATAAAAAATAAGTACTAATAACAAATGTATTACATAACAAATACAATATATATGCAAATCTAATAAAATCTTAGATATTGTGATGAATGCAGCTTTGTTGAGAATAAGAGGCTTTTTTGAACTGCACTTTTACTTTACGGCCTATTTGCTATATTATGTAAATTTGTCTTTGGCACTTTGGCAAAAAGTCCACAATTAAAAGACAGACAGAAATAGACTAGGCAGACATAAAATTAATTTAAAAATAAACTTTAAATGTGAAAAAGACGTCAAGAGTCTTAAAATAACTCCAGTTGAAGTACTGTTAAAAATAATTTCTGCCAACCAAACAAAGGATTTGTTGCATTAGAAGCACGCATTTGAAATGCAAAATGAAGAGGACGGACGTCCTCATAGATCTGAAATGCTTTTTGTCACATGAATCGGGAAAATAGATCCTGGAATTCTAGTTGGGGTTTTTTCAATAATTTGATGAGCCTGTTTAATGATCTGTTTGGAGCTTGACGGACACAAGAACAAAAAATAAAATAATGTATAACAAAAGAATGAATAAGCTATAGAAAAGTCCCTAGCAGTCGACACATTTATTTCATCACATAATACTGTACGTCATACCACCCAGTTCTAATGGGTAATACGCAAGAAGTGTGACACATTATCATAAGGAAGACACCGTCACACTCATTCATTCATTAACCCCCTCATGTTCATGAACGCTCAGAGAGAACAGGACTCACCCCTCCGGCTGCTGCAGGGTGTTCCTCATGGTCTTGATCTGCTGGAAATGGCAGGACATATCCGTGCTCATGACCATCTCGATCACCAGCGTCCGCAGCTCCCTGTGGGAAGCACAACACAACGGCTCATCAGAACTCAAAGCACATGCACTTGACCCAGAACAGATCCTCCATCTGCAGAACGGGACGTCCGAGGACATTGTTTCCCAGCGTTGAGTGTCAAACCCCAGCGTACCTCCAGTCATCTTTTGTGAGGTTGACCAGGATGTTCATCTCATCCTCTTGCATGAGTCTGTAGGCTGCGCTCACATGGTGGTTTTCCAGAACCGAGCGATCGTTGTACAGGATGGCCACTTCTGATCTGTGCAGAAGCAAAGGAAGAGGAGTCAAAAATGTCCTATATGTTCCAATTACTTTGACACCTTTATGCCATTGCAGTAACTTTTTAAAAGGTTAGTACACCAAAAAAAAAAATCCCTTCATTATTTATTCACCTTCATGTCATTCCAAGTCTGTATGACTTTCTTTCTTTCGTGGAACACAAAAGATGTTCTACAGTATTTGAAAGCTTATTGTCACCAGGGGCTGTCAAGCTTCAAAAGACAAAAAAAACTCCATAAAAATAGCTTGAAAGTAGATATGACTCATGCAGTACCTTTCAAGTCTTTTGAAGTTTTGTGTGGTGAAAAGAACGACATTTAAATGTTCTTTTCCACTGAAAATATTGCTGAGTTTTTCAAAACACAAGAACACAAGAACCAATTGCATTGATGTCAAAATTGGCATGACAGATCTAAAAGGGCCACCTTTACATATTAGATTTTTTTTTGTGCGTATTCATAACTTTGTTAATGAGACTAATGGTGCAATGGCACATTTTGCACATTTCTCACCATAAGCTTGTAATTTGTGTGTTGGTTTGGGTCACTATATAATTTCATTGTATGGAGCTCAGACATTTTCAGATTTCCTCCTTTTGTGTCACATGCAAAAAAGAAATTGGATTTATAAAGATTAAAAAAACACTTTTTTATCACGTTCATGAAACTCAGTGAATGATAAGTTTCTCCGGGAAACGCAAAGCATTTGCGAGAGAACGTAAAAGCATTGACTTCATATTTTCCCTCCCATCTCATATTTTTTTTCACCACAATGTCCCCTTAGGGGCTCCGTACCTCAAGAACCCTATACAGCCAAAAAAGTTTCTCAATAAGAACAGGGATTATTTTTCTGAACATAAAGTCCCAAAGAACTCTACTATCTCTTACTGTGAGTTTAAATATATTGCAGAGAAAATCCTTTTTATTCAGTGAGTGACAGACAGTACTCAGGAGATTTGCTTTTCATTCACTTGAGGAGTAAATCTGAAGTGAACTACAAGATAAGGTGGAACATCAGCTGTAATCAGAGACATTAAGAGTAATGGCTCCATTGTCTCCCATAATTCAATGATGATGGAGCGCTCCTTCAAAATCACTGTTATACTGCAGCTCCGTCCTTGCCATTGGTTTTTGTCTGTTGCAAAAGCAAGTGCATGATGTACTTCTTCGAAGAATGATGTCTGCTATGGGCTGTCATGCAAAATGAGGCCTGCTGTAAAAAGATCTTCTCAAGGATCCTTTGGCATGTATTAATGTGAAAAAGATATGCGTCCTGACGTGAACCAACACAGAGCAACAACAACATGAACGTAGATTCTGACGTAGATTTTGCCACTGAAGATTAATTGAAAACATGATAAATTCCACTCTCAGCCCCACGATAGCACACCACAAGGAAGATAAACGGTGTTAGAAATATGACCAGTGGATTCTCTCTCTCTATTATAAATAAACACACACTCTCACACACACCTACGCAGGCAGCATTCTAATGCATAACAGATGCATTCAATTCGTTCCAAATGGTAGGTAGAATCATTATGTTTCTGAGATTCTGAGACAGTATCACATCCATCCTTCACTGAGAAGGCAATTCCATAATGCATTGTGATAAGCTTGCATTAGTACAAATATCCATCACCCAATTGGTGAGTAAAGCAAAATAAATGCTATTTATAAATATTAATGATAGATACTAATATTATAAATATTTAATAAATGTCAAATTAGAGTATTTTTATAAATATAAAAATATATATAAATAAATTTATATATTAAATATTAATTATATAAGTATTGACTAATAATGGGAAAATATTTAAATTGTAAATACAAAACAGATTAAAAAATAACTAAATAAAAAATAACTTTTTAAAATATAAAATCAACAATAATTCTGTTTGTACTGAGAAATAAAAAGTTTAGGTACTAAAAAAAGCTTGCTTATATCTACATTTTAATTAAATCTGCTCTAGATCAGGGTTATTGTTGTAAACTAAAACTATTAAAAACATTTATATTAAGTGTCAATTGAAATGAAGCTAAAATACAATAAAATATGCATATTTATTAGAAAAACTTAAACTAAAAGAAAATTGGAAAAGTTTGCACTAAAGGTTGAAGCACTAAAATTATTGACTGGAATTAAAACTGAAATAAAAATAAATTAAACCTAAAAAGACAAAAGCACATAATGAAATGACTGAAAATTAACTTGTTCTGATTCAAAATATTAATAAAATTATAATAAAACTAAAATAAAAACTAAAATAGCGCTGCTCTAGATCATAAGGCTTGATGTGATGGTGTGTTTGGAAGCTGGTCTAAAGCTAGTTTTCATAACAGTTTCCTTCATTCAAAAACATAGAGCATCATTACGGCAGCTTATTTAAATTTTGGACAATTTATTGAGATTATTGGCTGCTTTTTATTGGCGGTCATCACACACCTGGTCTGGATGTGGAAATTATTGGTCGTTCCAGTGTGTTCAAAGTCGTGGATAGCAGCAGCAAACACCATGGCCAATATTTCCAGTTCAGTGAGCCAGTGCTGTGGGAGAGCAGACCAGTCAACCATTACCCAAATAATCATCATTACCATCATTCAACATCATTAAAACGCATTTCAACAGCTGCGCATATTAACCTGCAAGTTAAGACCTCAAGCGTTCAGCTCGTATTGACTACAAACAGATGTCATATTTGTTTGGTCAGTGCGAGACATGCATACAGAATTCACTGAGCGCTCTCACCATAATGCCAGTGTGGAGCATCAGATAGTGTGCCGTCTGCGTGACATCAGCAGCGTGGATCAGATTGTGGTAGGGGTTTCTGTGCTTGCTGTAGCCCATTTCCAGAGCTTCCACGAATGACACCAAGGAGGACACTGGTATCTACAGAGAAGAACAATCCCAGTTACAAAACCAGAATGCTTGTGATTGTGCATTTCAACCACACTGCCGTTCAAAAGTTTGCTGTCAGTAAGAATGTTTTTGAAAGAAATTAAGGATGCACTTTATTTTACAGTATGTGCACTTTCAATGTACTTACAGTGTGCTTACTTAAGAAAGTACTGGTTAATATAAGGTAACAACAGGGGTTAAGGTTAAGTTTAGGGGCAGTTAGTGTCATTACTACAAGAAGTACATAGAACTGTATGTAAATAAGAAACAGGACTGTAAAATAAATTGCTACCAAAATGAATATTATTTAGTGAGAACATATTAAATCGATCAAATGTGTTTTTAACATTACAAAAGAACATTTTAAATGTTGCTTTGCAACTGTTTTAGTTGAAGTACTACTCTAAAACTGAAAAATAAAATAAATTAAAGATAAAGATTAATATTTAATATTTTTTGACTAAAAATTAAAACTGAAAATATAAAAACCTAATTCAATATATAAATGAAGTTTGGAATAAAGATTTTTTTAAATGTTTTTGAAAAGTCTTTTATGTGCACCAAGACCACATTTATTTGATTAAAAATATAATAAAAAATATTGTGAAATATTATAACAATTAAAAATAACTGTTTTCTATTTGAATATATTGTACAATGTAATTTAAACTGATTAAAAAATTCCTCCAGGAAACAAGGCGTTCTTTTGAACTTTCTATTCATCAAAGAAAAAAAAAAAGAATTTCGTAGAAATATCAATTTCCACAAAAAAATGTAAGCAACAATGTTTTCAACATTGATAATAATAATTATTATAATATCATATAATTATTATTAATAATTGAGCACCAATAATAATTGAGCACTAAATAATCATATTAGAATGATTTCTGAATGTGACACTGAAGACTGGAGTAATGATGCTGAAAATTCAGCTTTGGATCACAGGAATGAATTACATTTTACAAAATATTAAAAACAAAAAAAGTGTTATTTTAAAATGTAATAATATTTCACAATATTACAGTTTTTACTCTATTTTAGATCAAATAAATTCAGCCTTGGTGAGCAGAAGATACTTCTTTCAAAACCATAAAAACCCATTGTGTTAAAGAAGAGAAAAGTAGTTCTTTAGTTCTGGATTCCCAACCCGAATAGAGACACAGAATGGGCCTTCAAGCTGCAGTCTGAGGCTTTAAATGTCCTGCCACAGCAGATTAATGGAGCATGTTACAGGCAACCGAAAGGCTTCCTGTAAGGGAACAGTTTTCAGCCGCGAAATATGCATGTGTAATCACACGGACAACAGGGACTCCATACCTAACCACCTAAACCCAAACACAGGCAATGCGTGTCTGCTGCATTTAAATTGTAATCATGGGCTCTGTGTGTGTGTGTGTGTGTGTGTGTGTGTGTGTGTTAGTTGAGAGTCTATCATCACCACACTTGTGAAAAGGGTAAGAAGTGATGAGAGCTGACACAATGGTGAAAAACAAAGAAAGAGAGTGGATGGAAAATGTCAGATGCCTCATAGTATATCACATATAAATCTCCTGTTACAGGGTAATAACATGTATGCTTTGAAAACAACACCAACTTTGGTTAGAAAAAAAAAAGTGTAATTCAAAAAGGATGAAATCATAAGAAATAGTTCACATAACAACTTGCGTTCATGTTGTTTCAAAACTATATGACTTTCTTCCATTTAACACAAAGAGAACATGATGTGCTTGTTACTTTTTTTTCTATGCAATTACAAAGAATGGAGACTGGAGCTTTCAAGTTTTAGAAATGAAGCAAAGGCACCATAAATGTATCATAAAAGATGCGTTTTGGTCGATCGGATCACAAGTGGATGACACTAAATACAGGTGTAAACAGGGTCTTAAACGGTTTGAGCTTGTCCACTTTCGACCACTTATAGAAGTTGAAAACACATTCGACCGGATTGCTTTAGTAGTGTAGATGCTCATGTGATTGAATGCGTTAGAACAACCATAAAAGACCACCTACTCTCTGCCTACTGACCTAATGCGTAAACATTATGGGAAGCGTGCTAGCCAGACGGGATGGGATATAAACTTTCTCTGCTGAAGACCCAAATTTGGTTTGAAGACGAAAAACATACCAAGCACAATATTCTCTCACCATTCCTGATTTCTAACACTCAAGAGCGTTCGGCTGGTCTTGCAGCTGTCAGAGCAGAAACGAAAGCTGATGCTCTCCGTATGTTTATCCGTCATCTCTAGTCGCGTTAATATGAAAATTGTGCACGCTTATTTTGTCCATTAGATCGAAAGATCTGAAAAAAACATGCATTTAACCGCCCATAGACCCTCCCCTCGAAGAAATCAGGACAGAAGTGGACAAAAGAGACGGATTAAAACACCAAGTGTAAACGGGAATGTCTTCCTCGTCTACTTGTGATCCAATCAACCAAAACGTATCTTAATACCAGGTGTAAACTGGGCCATAGAGAACTTCGGTTACAGAGTCCTCAATTCTGAACTGATTCTATGATTGGACAGATTCAGTGATTCAGTCACAGTGGTTAACAGATCACTGGAGGCGGGGAAGATTACCAGTGAATGGCAACTTGAATTTCAGTCTTTTCTCAAACAGAGATATAGAGGGTATGCACATGATGTCACAGTAGGCAGGAGTCACTGCGGTTACACCCACTGAGTGGCAAAGTTGGTGTTCAGCTTGAATGGCACGAAAAATACACAAAACACATTTAAAATGGGAAAGTACTTTGCGATTGACTGTACAAATAGATTCAACAAGTAATCTGAGATATCTTTTTACAGACTTCTGAAAGCTACAGAAAAGAGAATAGAAGAATAGAATAGAATCGGGCATTTATATAGCGCTTTCATATGTACTACTGTACACCCAAAGCGCTTTACAATCATATCAGGGCCAAGAGAAGCAAATGGATCCCTGCAATTCGCAGAAACGTCCAGACAGCGAAACATGGATTTGCAGTTAACATTTTGTGTCATATATGTTGAATATTGGGGTCAAATTATACCCTTATGCATACCGTAACTGTAAAGTTTATGTCAGCGTTTATTAAAAAAACATCCATTCTGAGCCTTGTGTTCTACAAAGGAGGATGGTTGGATAATGTTAGACAAACCCAGTTTTCCTTACAAAGCAAGTTTAGATAGATAAACAGATGGGAGCACAAAGCAGTTCTTAAAGAGATTCAGTCTAAACTGTGGAACTCTGTATTGTCTGCATGACGGTAACAGCTGACAGTTATTTGGATAACTTTAAACGGTTTTGCAAAATATATAGGAACAACTAAAATATCAATTGATGTCACTTTTATCCCATCTTGAAGTACAACCAAGCACCAATTCAAATTTATTAGAGCTTCACAATACACTTCGCTTCCAAGCAGCTTTACATGAAGTAATAATGTTACATCTATAATGCCTTGGTGCTTTAACAAGTTTTAGGGCTGGGTGATATGACGATATAACAATGATATAAGTGATCATCCGGAATGAGCTTTACCTATATTGTATTTATTTTATTTTCTAGCATGGCTTTGGGTTCACAGGCTTTCCTTTATGTATTTCCCCGGCATCTAAATCAGGGACATATAAATGTCAGGAAACCTGATTCCTGGCCACATGTCAATGTCCATGGACCACTGGGTCTTTGGTAAGTTGTAAAGAGCACTGTTGAGTCCAACTGCCTTCAATTTAAGCAGATAATCGTTTGTTTTACTCCCGTTTTTGCAGTTTTCCCTATTAAATCCAGTCATGATGCAAGATGTTTTGCCACTCAGTCCTGCTGAGGCGGCGTATCCCGGCGGAAAAGTGACGTCAATGCATACCCTCTATAGTAGGAATTCAGAAGTCTTTGAATATAGTGCACAAGTCATATGGGTTACATTTATGATATTTGATACGGTTCTTTTGCATTCATTTTGAAGCTTGAAAGCCTCTGTCCTCATGGAGCATGAAAAAGGGAACAAGTTCAAGTGTATGGGTTAAATGAAATGAATAAATGAAATTAAAATTTAATGACAGATTAAATTTTATTCAGTGTCAGTATGAGAGTTTCCCTATGGGCGTATGAGTCAGAATCCTAAGTAAGCAATGTGTTTAATATCTCAGTTTTGGTGTGTGTCAGGTTTCTCTCGTACCCTGAAGCGGCTGATCAGGTCATATCTGGTGAGCAGTTCATACACCAGGAACTTCAGAGCGTGTTCGCTACTCGCCTCTTGGAGCGTGAAGACGTCAAATGACCATTTATCAACATCCTGAAAAGTAGGAAGACTCCTATGAATTGGTGGCAGATATAAAACTTTAAGGAAATAAACTAAATCCATGTTATAATCTAATGCAAAGATAATGTGTACCTTTAGAACTGAAATTACAGATGGTGGATAGGTCAACCCTGCCATGTTGGATGTTCTTCTGTACATTCTGCAAACATGCACACACAAACCATGATGTCTTTTTTTACTATTACCAGCTGAAGTTTATTTTTAACAAGGTACATTTCAGTAAAAAAATGTACACACATGTATATGAATTCACAAGTAAAAATTGCTTTTGGGTAGCTGACACTGAACACTTTTGGGGAGTTCTGCAGTGCTACTATACATTGTATACATTGAAGCCTAAAAAGGAAAAATAGCCAGATTGCATCTAAGGGTCGAAAAGGGGTAAAAAAAAAAAAAAAAAACCTTCATGAATGATGCAATTTTTTTTAAGAAAAAAAACTTTAGTTAACTTTACACTATGACTTTAGTTGAGTGGACCTCAGATAAACGATTTGACCCCTTTGCACTTATACCATAAGTGACAAACAATGTAAGATCATTAAATTGTTCCTCACAATTAGAATGGTTTTACTAAAGTCTGAAGTAAAATGGGGCTTTATGGAAGTGTTTAAGAGATGAAAAGTTTTTGACAGCAGCAGTAAAGTCAAATGTGACACATCTACATTTAGAATCTTCACAGAACTGTATTCCCTGTAGTATCAAGTACATTCAAGTGGGAACATTTTATAATCAGAAAAAAAAGAAAGAAAAGCAGGTCATAACACTAAGACTTTCCATTTTAAATGCGGGTGGAAAAGCACTTAATATTGAAAACGTCACGTTACTCAACACAGTCCAGATTCAAAAATAGTACATAATGATCAAATTCATATCTAGTGTTCTTATTAACTTAGCTCTCAATGAATTAATCCCAATTCTGGAAAATTAACAGGTTCATATATGCAGAACATTTGTATGTCTCTGTCGAGTGTCTTAATTTATTGGACTCAAAAATGTTAAAGACTGAAATCATATTAATTAGTTTTACTTCATCACAATGTCACAATTATACATATACCCAAAAGGGACATGGTGGTAGGGGAAAAATGAGATTGGAGGGGGAAAAAAATATTTAAAAACTTTCCCTCGCAAAACATTTGCGTTCCCCTGAGAAAAAAAACATCTGCAAAAGAATGCAAAAGCAATGACACATCATTTTTCCTTCAATCAAATTTTTTTTCCCATCACCATGTCCCTTTAGGGGTTCCGTACAATTAAGTGACCATTGGATGAATTTTAAATAATTTCACAATTTTACTTTATACCATCATCTAGCACTAATCATCATCTTATATCATCAAGGCCCTTGTCTTTTTGTCTTTTATATATTCCAATTTTTAACAAAAATTCATCCATTTTATAACAAAAATCCATCCATTTCATGAAAAATATTTTTTAGTGACATCATTTTAGTGGAGAAATTAAATCAATCTATCTTGTTTGAAAAAATAAAATAAATAAATAAATAAAATAAAATAAAATAAAATAAATAAATATATATATATATATATATATATAAAAGTTTAAGTTTAAGTTGAATTATATATATATATATATATATACCTATATAATTCAACTTAGATTAAAACACCCTGATGCATTCTTCCTTTAGCTTCATTTGTTGGAATGGAATATTATATTAAGTTTCATATAAATGTTATGGCCACTGTGTACAAAGTCAAATTATAATTAATAAAGTGTCTGAGTTTGTCCAGGACATATTTCTGGCTTATCTTTTTTTTTTTTTTTTACCACAAAATAACAGATGTTTTCCTCATTTGAATGTCTTTATTCATTAAGAGAGCCCCTAATATCTGTTTGATATCACACACGCGGTGATCAGCGCTTCAAGCCCAACAGGTGTCTATGACATTCTGAAGGAGTTTCCATGGAAATGAGGGAGGCAGCTCACGCGCAGACATGAGGGTACATGCGACAGAGAAGAGGACTGCAATTCAAATGGAATGGATCGAGATGTTCATCATCATACTGGAAAAGATTATGCAGAACAAGCCCTTCAGTGTGTGTCTTATGTGTCGGTAATCTTGTAGACATTTTCCCAGTTAGAAGGGAAAAACGCAAGGTCTGTGAAATGAGACTGTCTGTTTGATTTAAACTCACTTAGAGGCTTAAAGGCTCTGTCTCAAAACCTGGTGTGCCGCATTGCTGACTACAGCCTACATAAGCAGCTGCCTTCAAAGACAAAATCGTAGTCTATTACATTCTTCTGCAGTTTTAACAGCTGTATGTGTTGTCCTTATCCTATGAGAAGATGCCTCGTTTAATTATTCACTTTCCTTCAAATTTCCTTAATTATTTCCTTCAAACTGTGAGAGATGTATTAATGGATCAAAAATGAGTGTTTGTTTTTGCTTTGTAGGAGATTCTGTGTTGCAGAAATTCTCTTCCATAGACCCTTCGACGCAAATGCAGTTCATGCACATTAAGTGTCTTTACGGCCCCAATTTCACTGATCAAATGGCTTATGAAAATGCTGGAAAAGAACCCTTAAAAGTCATTAAACATACAATAGCGTGTACACATATATTATCGATGCAGAGTACAAATGTGAACAGCCGTGCATTTATTTGTGCAGTAAATTATAGCTGTCACAGGATATGTATGTGTTTGTGTAATTTACGGTGAGCTTACAAAAACATGTATAATATATTTTCCGTTTTTGTTGTGAGTAATGGTAAATTGCAGCATGCATTTGTGGGAAGCCTTGATGCTTTCAACTCGATGAAATAAAACTGAATCAGAAGCCTTTTGTAGCATTTTTTAAAACTGTGGCGAGAACTAACCGGTGCTGAAACAGGGTGTTCATGACCCTTCAATGTTAGAATGTTTCTCAGAAATTAACATGATATTCCAATAACGTATATTAGAAATAAACTTTAAAACATTACACAAACATTGAAACTTTGAAACTAAGTATACTGACATTTTTCTAAATTCATCTGCCATCTTGGAAAAATTTGTTCACAAAGCCTGGTGCAATGCATTCTGGGATTGTCTTTTCCGTGAACAATACATTTAAAGCTGGCTTCTAATTTTGTCAAAGTGAGCTATCTTAAGAGACAGCATAATTATGTTGCCTACGTGGGCAGCTCACTGGGTGAAAATGTCTTGGCAGAATGTTAAAGGGTTAGTCCACACTAAAATGACAATTCTGTCATAATTTACTCACCCTCATGCCATTTTAAACCTGTATTTATTTATTTCTACTGCTGAACACAAAATATTATATTTTAAGAATGGTTGTCCTGAATGAAGACAGCAGAATGTTCATTCCACAGAATGTTCTTCTGAATTTTAAAGAATGGCTGTCCACAAAAAGTTATATTTTAAAGAATGGAATCAAAACAAATTTTAGTTCCCCTTGAATTTCATTGTATTTTTTGTCCACACAATGGAAGTCTGTCAATGGGAACCGAAACTGTTTGGTTACCAACATTCTTCAACTGACATTTGAAGGACATCAGGGTGAATAAATGATGTCAGAATTTTAAAAAAGTGATTTTGGTGATCACTTTAATAAATATTATAAATAAGTATTTTGTGTAAAATGTTACCGACAATGATTAATTGAGCATAAATCACAATGGATTTATTATTAAATGAATTATTATAAGCAAGTATTTCATTATCAAAAGCTATAAATACCGTTCCACAAAGATCCCAGCCTGAACGGCGTGAACGATGCTGCGGAACCGGGGCTTCTCCTCGGGCCGTCTGCGCACCACTCCCATCTTCCTGGTGAAGGTGGAGGCCAGCCAGTCTCGCACCTCCATGGGCACAGAGTCTGCCTGGATATCACTGAGCTCATCCTCGGTGTCCAGAAGCCGCCTAGAGAAGAGCAAACATGTTCAGAGAGGATATCACTCCAAAGAGCCAACAGCAGCTGCTGTGAAGAGCCGGCAGCCAGATCAATATTGTGGGCTAGTTTGTGCAGTAGAAGAGTCTTGCAATCTAGTTATTTGGCTGCAGTGTGTTTTTATAAATAGAATTGAATAGAAATATTTCTTGATTCCTAACCCCATTAAATAAGATAATTTTGTTTTCAAATATTAATACTGAGTAAATATATAAAAGTAAATAATATTATATATAAATATCAGCATCGGCCACTGACAAACTTATAGGCTGGTTGACCTTTATCTGCATGTGTCTGACCTATACTGACCAACAGGGAATCTGTGCTCTAGACACAGTGTCAGAGAACATCAGTGGAAGTCAGAACTACAGAGTGGGAAAACCCATAGGAGGCTGCAGCCTACATTCAAATGTGCGTCGGTGGGTGTTACAATCGCTGGAATGTGCAATAACTGATGTGTAAAGATTAAAAAATACTATGTTTAGGGGAAATATTTCTGGCTCTGTCTGTGGGTTGTAATAGGTTGTTATAGTTTCACAAAACCTGTCAAGAATATGTCCCAGTCATATTTCACATCAGTCAAAAGAAAAAAGAAAGAAAAAAAAAGCCCTTTTTTAGTGCCAAAAAGAGTTATTTGCATTGTAACACTGTGTGTTTACATGCATGATCTTACCGATTATAATTCAACCTTTATTTTGTGTGTGTGTACTGGCAGCTCTTTACTTTTGACTGTCAACAATTTGATTTATTAAATTTTCAATTATGATACAACAAAAATATGATCATCCTGCATAAGGCAGAATCGACATGTTAAATCCATATAGGATTCCGTCTGTCCCATATTTTAGCATTTTACAATTCTCAAACAACTGAGAATGCATCAGTAATTGCATTTAAATAAAATTACAGATTCGAATTTAAAATAAATGAAAGATGGGCGCTAAAAGCAGATTCATATCGTTTAAACATTTAGAGTATACGTATAATTTTCGTTGTTGTCTTATCACACAATTACTGGTTTTACTGAGCATAAGAGAGCATGTGTTTAAAATAATACGATTTAAAATAAATGTTTTCCATTTGAAAATATTTTAAAAAATTTAATTTATTCATGTGATGCAAAGCTCCTTCAGAAATCATTCTAATATGCTGATTTGCTGATCAAGAAACATTTATTATTATTATCAATGTTGAAAACAGTTGTGGTGCTCAATATTTGTATTATTCTTATCCTCCTTACTTTTGACATAAAACCTGGAATAAAATATAATACACAGTATATTGTGAACTGTACATGTTTAACTCAAATGGAGCTCCACACCTGTTTGATGTTCTGCACTGAAAGTGATATTTATGTGCAGACAGAAAGCAAGAAAACATCTCCACAGGCACACGCTCATTTTCTCATAGTGCCATGACTGATCCTGCACTTGCTCTATTAGAGAAAAAGCCAGCATTCAACGCTGAAGTAGCATAAGCAACTGGCACAAGATGAAATAAATAAGCTTTTCCTGAGAAATGAATGCGGCAGAAAGAATAGCGACTGTTATTGCTCAGTCTTACGCAGACAGCCCGACCGGCGCAGGAAATGCGACATGTTATCATAACAAATATTCTCCGACTTTCAGTAACAAGCTAAAATTGCTCAAAGCTGCTACCATGGCAATACATCCTGTGCCTGTCATTAGGAAAACGTAATTAGCCATAGCCGAGTCTGTCTAAACACAAGTCCATCAAACGAGAGGCTGGCAGGGCTCTAGTGGGACAACGCTAGCGCTCTGTACACGTCAATGTGAAGCACAACAGAGCGACAGAGCTTTAGGTCTCGGTTAATTAGGATCAAGGGCCCATGGGACGCACAGCTCCGCTGACTTCCGCGGGGAGCGAGATGAGGAACATGAACACTCTTAGAATGTGAAAAACACTCCTTCTAACTGCTGGAAATAGAGATGAGAATGCTTGAACAACAAAAGGGTGGACTCGATCCTCAGAGGGAGAGCGCTAGTACCATTTATACATGTTGCCCCTTTTCCATGAGAGAATTCAATCATGATCATCCTGCACAAGTCAGAATTGACCCAATAAATCCATATACTGTAGGATGCCGTTAGTCCCATTTTTAGTATTTCTCTCTAAATCAGCCAAGAATGTGTCAGGTTTTGATTGCATTTGAATAAAATGTTAAAAGCAGATTCCATTAACAGTTCAAATGTTTCAGGTCGTTAAGATGCTTTTAAAAGAAGTCTCTTCTGCTCACCAAGGTTGCATTTATTTGATCAAAATACAGTAAAAACAGTAATATTGTGAAATATTATTACAAAAGCTGTTTTATGTTTTATTATTATAATTTTCAGCATCATTACTCAAGTCTTCAGTGTCTCATGATCCTTCATAAATCATTCTAATATGCTGATTTGGTGCTGAATAAAATCATTAAAAATCATTATTTTAAACCTCAAACTTTTGAAAAGTACTGTACCTTTTTGAGACATTTAATATTGTCTGAATCATGCAAAATCCATCAAGTTTTTATCTGTTGGCTTTTTGTACTTTTGTCTGAACTTAACCCTCTGGGCTTCTTCGTAAATGGGTCACACTTAGCTTCCTCCCGGTAAAAAACGGACGGAGCCTTAAAATTTAACTTTATTTTTTCCCAGGATAACCAATCAAATATATTTTTGTTCTATAATATTTTCTGATTATTATTTAGAATTTTTAGAGTTTTTTATGATACTTTGCATTAATTATATAATTTTTATGAGCTATTTTTTCCATTAGAATTAATATATATATTTTTATTTTTATTTTTTTCAATAAATGCAACATTTCACATCAAAATAGAGTGCAGGCCTAAAAAAAAAAAAAAATTCAAGTGAGAAGAGCGCCATCTAGTGGCTTCAAAATATATGAATATGTGTCATGTCCTATAACCGCCTATAGGCTGCCTATAGCTTTTTTATTATTTATTTATTTTTATTCCCATTCGGAAAGAAAAAAAAATCATTACTAAGCAACCACTGAATGGAACAACACAAATTATTTTACACAAATTGCATTTATTAACTCCTAACGAGTGCTGAGTAATCCCTCTAAAACCAAGTGTACCGCCAGCAGGCGCCACCTAGCTGCGAAAATATTCATTACCATATTTTTCAAAAATCTTGCCTTGATTAACACAAAGTTGATGCCATTTGAAAGCTTAGAGTCTGAACTTTACAGTGAATGTATCCACTTTGAAAAACTCTTAAGTATTGCTGAGTTATTTGCTGATAAATAGAATTTCTTTTTTTTCATAATCTATAAAATAATGTACTGCAATGTGTCAAAAACATCATACAGCTCATGAAACATTCACAGATCATTGAAAATGGCACTTCATTTTTTACAGCATATTATTACAATTAAAATGAGCCCAAAATTAACATAATCTATTGCTTTTATGACAAGATATTCTTCATGGAGAAAAAATTGTCCATGAGGGGGTGTCAAAGACTGTACAAAAAGGCTATCTCTTTTCCAAATGCTGTAACTTTTGATTCCTTTATCCAAAAATTATTTTTTTTTAATCCAGATGCAGCTAACATGTAGGGGGACTTCACTAAAAAAGAATTTTCCTCCTATCTTATTTCCTTCCTGAGTTATTCCATGACAAATAAGAAAGATATGCAAAATCATAATAAAAATTATATATATATTTTGTCTTTTATCCGCAGTTTCTCTGCAGGACAATGTCCAAATGTAATGTCATTTATATTTTCAAAAAATTTAAAAAGTTCTTTCAAACGATACCTACCTTTTGACTCTCCTTGCTATAGTTTTGGAGTTATTATGATTATATAATTTTTATATAGTTTGGAGCAAAATTTGCTGTTTCAGTCTTACCAGTTCATTTCTCTGTGTGTGTGTGTGTGTGTGTGTGTGTGTGTGTGTGTGTGTGTGTGTGTGTGTGTGTGTTTGTGTGTGTGGGGGTGTGTGTGTGGGAGGGAGGGTGTCTTATTTACACTCTTGATGTTTTAGAGTGTCACCCCTTCATTGCTGTGCACTTTTTTTCTGCACAGTGGCTGATTTGTAGTTTGTACCACCAAAAGTTTCTCTGAGTTTTCGCATTTTTTCGTATTTCCCATTCATTTCCTATGTCGGTCATTTTTGACCGGGAGGAAGCTAAGTGTGACTATTTTTTTTACGACCCTTTAACATATCCGAATCATGTCCATGATTTTTTTTGTGTGTTCACATAGCTAATACAACAAAAGTTACCAAGTGTCATCCCATTCCGATGAAGCAAAAAAAAAAAAAAATTCTAAATGTATAAGTTTTCGGTCATTTTTGACCGAAGAAGCCCGGAGGGTTAAATATGAAATATAAAGACAATCAGACATCTTTCATTCTATTTATTGTGTTTCATTGGTGCACAATGGCACAGGATTTTATGCTATGTTCATTAAAATGTGTAAAAACACAAAGCTGAACTGTAAAATATTTAAACACATGGTCACACTTTAGATTAGGGTCCAATTCTCACAAGTTAGTATTAACTACGAATTTTGCCTCAAATTCCTAATTACTGCTTATTAATAGTCAAGTCAAGTCAAGTCACCTTCATTTATATAGCGCTTTTAACAATATAGATTGTTTCAAAGCAGCTTTACAGTGATAATAGGAAATTAAAGTAACAGATATTGTTTTGGCTTTATAGCAGCTCTAGAATTAAGTTATTATCCAGCTAAAGTTAGTTTTGATTGATTCACTTCCGTTGCAAAGATCATTAGTTATTAACTCAGGGCCGCTAACACGACACCGCTCTAACAGAAAACCCTTAATGCGCTCTGGCTCGCTCATTCGCACAACAACAGTGCCTGGTGGCTCAAGAACGCAAACCTTGAAATAGGTTCCAAGGTGCAAGCCTTGAAAAATTTTGGGGGAAAAAGTTGACAAATGCAAACTTCAAAAACGCAAACCTGTGAAAACGCTGACGGCGTTAGTAAGTTAGTATAGTAAGGTAGTTGTTAAGTTTAGGTATTGGATAGGATTAAGAGATTTAGAATATGGTCATGCAGAATAAGACATTAATATGTGCTTTATACTGTAAGTACTACTAAACAGCCAATGTCCTAGTAATATGCATGCTTATAAGCAACTAGTTAATAGTGTTGGACCCTAAACTAAAGTGTTACCAAACTCACAAATCTCTAGTGTTATAAATCGCCTTGGTAGAAGCTAAACTGATATGTGTGTAATTACAACACTTTACAATGACATTTAATTAATTCAAAGATTTAATGAACTCATATGTTAAAATTAAAGTGACTGCAGAAACTTCATCAAGCAGTGATTATCTTAATTATAACCTACACACACATAGCTACAGGCATATGCTGTACTGCAGCTGTCGAGCATTTCGATTGTATTTACAAAGTGGCCTGCTGTCACATGCCACCAGTGGCTAAAACCAATCTCAAATGGCACATGTGGTCTAAAGAACTGAAGAGCGTCACTTATTTCAACCCCATTCTGGGACTGTGAAAGGCAAATGTTCACTCACCTAGTTTCGTCGATGTACACGGCCTCTAGAACCGATGCGGCATATTCAATGTTTTTCCTCAGATCTACGACATTCACCTCCCCCTTATCCAGCTGCTTCACCAGGCATCTCAATCTGCAGGAAAAAAACAGTCAGAGCTTCAATTCATGAAAATTCGACATCTGATCTGAAAGCACTGATGTTGTTATTTGACATTACACTATTTGTTACAGGAATAGTTCGCATTTTTACATCATTTATTCAACCTCATAGACTTGCATAACTTTCTCCTGAGTTTGGCTCCAAACGCCACATCATCGTCTATTTTCATTGTAAAGAAAAAAAGCAGCTCTGACAGAAATTCATACGAGTTTGGAATGACATGGGTGGTAAATGATGATTCAAATTTTCATTATTGTGTGAATTATTCCTTGAAAGCCAACAATAAACACACACACGCACACAGATACACAAACAAAGATAATTAAAACACATCCATGACAGGAAAACACAATCTGTTTTATGAAAGAAACAAAATGGGTAAATGAGACAGACACTGCCAATTCCACACCCACAAGAAAACAAAGAGCATTAAACAAATAAAATAAATGATTACAGTTTATCAGCATCTTAATCATCAAATCTCATGTGCCAAAACGCTACGCTCGGTTAATCTTTCATGGCACTCACAATAAGATTTTTTTGCATTTTGAATAAGCTGAGCCAATATCTTGGCAGAGTTAATGTGAGGTAACCCTGTAAATATGTAGGTCAAAAACAAAGTTAACATTTGAGAGTAATGAATTCCACGTAATCCAATCACACACTGCCTCCCATTCCTTGTTTTCTGAACAATATCCCTCTTATCGCTCCTCAGAAATGATAGCCTGGGAATGATTTACACACTGCAACAAGATGAAAGCACAGAAAATACATAAATATAAATACATCATAATAAAAACAACACACCAAATATTTTAATGAAATAAAATATTAATACATGTCAGAATTACAGGTAAATAATGACAGAACTATCCTTTTAATAAAATAAAATATAATTTGACACAATAGTTACAGAAAAAAAAATTAAATAACACACACACACACACACACACACACACACACACACACTGGTGTCTGGTTCACTATCTTTGTGGGGACTCTCCATAGACTTAATGGTTTTTATACTGTACAAACTGCATTTTTACATTTCCAAAAAAACTCATTCTGTATGATTTATAAGCTTGTGTACCCATGGGGACCTCAATTTAGGTCCCCACTGTGACACGAGTCCCCATGAGTCTGTGTGCATTCAGGTTGAAGTCCCCACCGGGATAGAAAAACATGAACACACACACACACACACACACACACACACACACACACACACACACACACACACACACACACACACACACACACACACACACACACACACACACACACACACGTTTCATGTTTTATGGGGACATTCCATAGACATAATGATTTTTATACTGTACAAACTGTATAATCATCCCCTACCCCTAAACCTACCCATCACAGAAACCTTTCTGCATTTTTATATTTTCAAAAAACATCATTCTGTATGATTTATAAGCTGTTTTCCTCATGGGGAATGAAAAACGATTTCGGATATTTCCATCTTTGTAGAGTTTACCACATATTATCTCAAATCTTATCACCGGTTTTACAGAAACCCACTGAAACGGGACAACACTATATACAGGTACTCGAGATCCAAAACACCTCAAGATTCATCCATTTCAACCACATTTGAAGGTTGTTGAAAACACATGTGCCATGTGTATTTCATTGGTAAGGTAAATGCTAATCCGTTCTGATGATTCCCAGACAACACTGAAGTACCGCCCACTCACCTGTCAATCACTCACTGCACAAAAACAAGGGTTTATACTTTGGCAGTTATCTGTGGCTTTAAAAGAAATAACTGTCTGACTGAAAATCTGGAAAAGTACATACATAAACATGCACAAGACTTCTCTGGTATATAGCATAAATTATGTAAAGCATTTCTGTCATTGAGTTATTATGGGTATTCCACTGAAAGGATAAGTAACACTTCTGTTAATCGGCCAAGTGGGCACAGTTATATCTCAAATGGCCAAATGTCTTCTGATTAATGTCTGCTTTCAATCTCCCAGCCAGTCTTTTGTTTATGACAGTGGTCTCTAGCATAGCAACTTGAATAAACACTCATTCTTAGCGTGATATTGACAGATAACACGTACGCCTAAACTCAAACTGCTAACATGTACGCCTAAACTTCATCCTGCCTCAGATATGCCATTACAGGATGAAAGACAAACAACAGCAGGAACACAAACTGCAATTACTGATGAAACTACTGCAAAAAATATATATAACAAACACTGAGGAACAGCACTGAACACAGAGCATGTTGTTTGTGTCAGTTTTGATGAGTATTCTCCTGAAGTCTGGCCTGACATCATCTTCTAGCTATTTCCAATTCCTGTCACGATAGGATCTGGAATGATGTCTGACTCTGATTGTAGTCTGAGGTGGATCAGAATAACATCTGATGTGAAAAATAGGCAAATCATCACAGCAAAGCGCTCTCAAAAGCCAAGCTAGTCATTCTTGCATTCATTACAATTTGTCTGTCAAGTATGTGACTGGAAAGAATGAATTACCCTTAGAGGATTTTATGTTGTTCCTGTGAAAATGTGGGTTTGATATTCCCTGTGAGGCTCTTTTAACATGATGCTTTTGTCAAATTACTGGACTTCATCACCTCAAACTGAGAGCCGGGGTAAGAAATGATTTACGACGGAGCAAAAGAACCAAGATATAATGACAGAAACTTTACATTTCAAGGAGAGAAAGGTTTTTGCTGGCCCAGAGGAAAATATTATTCAGAGGTGTCTCTTTCATTGCTCAGGAGACAAAATGAGTTCTCAGATGTCTCAGATGTTTCTCCTAAAAATCCTTAAGAAAGACAGACACAAATTAGACTGTTGTTGACATATTAGGCTAATTAATCTGGATAGTGTAACTAATTAATTTGCTCTTAAAGGAATCTGATTAAATATTTGAGATATCTGAATTTGGATTGCAGGTGTTGTCTTTAACTGTGTAAAGATTTGCAAAGATGACACATCTTTTGAACATTTTAGATTACTGGGATCTTTTTCTCAGGATATAAATCTTCATTTCAACTACAATTTAAGCTGAATAGGAAAATGAATGACTTAGGTTTCCCGAGAACTTCCCCCATCTGCAGGGGCGGTTCTAGAGGCGGGGCCACAGGGGCCCTGGCCCCTGCTGAAATTTGATTGGCCCCTGATTGGCCCCCGTTCCTAGGGGTGGGAGAAAAAATCGATTCTTAGATGCATCGCGATGCGGACGTGGACGATTCTGAATCGATTCACAAATGTCAAAAATCGATTTTCTAAAAAAATATAGCCTATATATTTTTTCCCTAATAACGTAATATTGACGGAACGCAAAAGGCGGAACTCTAAAGCGGACGTGCAGTGCGCGGACAGTCTGTGGCGTGCACATAACAGAGTCGCGCACATAACAGACCTATGTAACCGACGCATGATGGCTGAGCACCAAATTCGAACAGCACCCTCTTCGTTAAAAGCTAACGTATGGAAAATTGGCAATTTCATTGTTACCTATTTAGTATTTTTTGTATGAGAGCTGCTTTCTGTATTGTTTAGTTTTCACATCAATATACTGTAAACCGATCTGTTATACGTACGTTACACTGCCCTGCAATATGTGCAATGCCAGTCACAAAAAGTTACATTTTGACTGTGCTCTCTGCAGATGTTCATTCACTTTTTTTGTATAAGCTTTTTTTGATTGTGGTATACAGCAAACATTTCAAGTCATAACTCTTTATTCTTTAGTTGTGAATAAGAGCGGCTTTGTATGTTACTAATTATTCAGAATATGCATAAGTCCACAAGCATTATATGAGAGCTGCTGGTACATAATTCTATATTTTTGAACGAAAACTGTTTGTGAATTTGCTACAGCAAAATGTTTTTTGTCTGAAGGATTATATTGCTCATTGGAAATAACAGGAGGATGTGGGATAGAAGTCTATTATTAAATGCTAGAGATTCAGAATATGCTGAAGTTTGTATTAATTTACTACAAGTACGCTGCTAGTACTGGCACACATTTATTTTCCTGTTGGTTCTTTGCAATGTTGGGACAAATGCTGGCAAATGTAACCTTACAGTTGACTTGCCAAATCACTTCCATTTGTTTTATTAATAAAATTAATATAGGAAGTATTGGAAGTAAGTTTGTTATGGGTCATCATAAATACTTTGCTTTAAAAGTACCAAGTAGTAAAAAAAAAAAAAGTAAAAAAAAGAAGTTGTTACCCTCTGAATCGTAATCGAATCGAATCGTGAGGTGCCTAGAGATTCCCACCCATCAATCATCGACGAGAAGAGCAACCGGAGAATTCTTCACAACGATCACAGATGCAATTCCACCCCCAAACAATTAACAATAATTTACTGTTTATAAGCGACGACATGATTATGAAACTTGAAAGGTGGAATTCAGAAAGAAGTGCATTGTGTCCTTTATGCACAGTATAAATAAATGAAAAAAATCATTAAGAACTTTACTGGCTCATAATTTTTTATTAGAGCGTTTGAAAAAGGAATGACTGCCGAAATGTATTTGCACCGTACTGAATAAATTATTTTGTGTGCTTGAATGTACCCTGTATTTGGCCCCTGAATGTAACATGTGGCCCCTTAATGGCCCCTGTTACAGAAAAATCCTAGAACCGCCACTGCCCATCTGCCATTGGTCGGCCAAAAAGATAGCACCGCCCCAAAACAACGCCATTGGTACCTTAAACAGAGCAATGTTTTGATAATGCCACAACTAAAAAGCTTACATTTTCCTGAGAAAATAACCATCAAATGACGTATATTTGTAGGCCAACCTGTAAGTTAGCATCGCCCTGATTTCCTCGACAAAATCCGATAGGATGTTTCCATTGACTTTCGGATTACTGCAGAAAATAAGCTCTGTGATCAACAAAAGCTTATTATTCGTACACATTTTGTTCATCGTCATAATCTTCACAAATTAACACAACTTTTATGAATTTTGAAGCATAAATCGGCAGAAGTCAAAAGCTAAATGTAGGCTATAAACGATCTACATCACAGTTGCACGACTTCAACGTTACCGCCACTAAGCTTACGACGACTCTTTCAGTCTTTGTTAAAAACATTTTCCCTGAAAGTTTGAGTTATAATAGTTTCCAAGAGCACGATTCTAAACACAACAAGGCTGTAAAAGCGGACTATTGAGTAGATGAGTTCACCTGTTTGATGCTATGACGTTTAATGTCCCCGACAACCTCTGTTGTCCCATTTAGCCACTTAATAATAGCAACTGCCTTTTACTAGACAAGTAAAGCTTTAAAAAAAATCACAAGAGGGTATTACTGATGTATATGATAGAATAAAACATGAAAATATCTTGAGCTTGTGTTCACCACAGACCTTTCAAGCATTTAACCAAAAACCCATTCAAAAAAACGATGGACGATGGAACCGGAAGCGCTAAAATGCAACTAGTTTCCGAGTTTTGGCCTAGAAAAAAGATGTCATCCCTGCACCACTCTATTATGCTGGGATAGGAGAAATTAAAATAACATTTAAAGCTTGAATCTACATTTTTTTTAAAAACACGTGTAATGTAAATAAAGATGTTTCAAGCAGGTTTATCGAGTATAAGTGAAGCCAGAATCTGGTTCTGGTTAAGTAGCTATAGGGGCGAACAGCTCTGGAGTGACGTGTCAACCTATCAGGGCCTATTTTTACCTGGAGTGCATGAAAGCGCGTGAGGGAGATGGACTCCATCTGACTTGCGGAGAGTGGCTGAGGAAAAGGGCAGGAGAATGATAAGGACTTTGGAAACATTGTGGGTGATACTCATTCCTTCCCTCCCTGATGGTGATTTACCGCGTTTCCAAATGCCCAGCAGTGAAGTAAAATGGAGAGGAGAAGGGTGTGTAACTGTGCATCACTCACAAACACACCTACCCACCCAAGAATGTCACAGTGTGTATATTTATCACATATGTTCTGCCGGATCCAGATGGGAGGACTTTCCAAACAATGATAAACACACAGCACTGCAGCAAGAGGGGATTTACAGTTTATCACAAAATAGCTCTATTTTTTCTCCAAGTTTCATTCCATCTAAACACTGTTTTCATCTAACACACAGACATTTTGATTCAAAATAATTGTTTTTGTAACTTTCGTTTTTGTTTTTTTGTTTCCGCAAATACCAGTAAATTAACTAGCGCAAATATCTCCTCCCATAAACTTTGCGTCTGAAAGGTAAACTCCTACCAATGTATATGCAAAAATAACCCTGTCCATGCCTTTTCAGCGCTAATTTTTCACTCTGTATCTTTAGTAAATCCTGACAGTAGTTTTTAACGGCAAAAGAGGGCTTGTGCTGGCACAAGCTGTTAGTAAACAGTATTAGTATTAGTATACAGTATTCCCTTAGTATTCAAACACTCTGTTTTAATGACAGCAGCGCTGATGCTGACATGAACAAAGCATGATGAAAAAAATCATGTCCAAAAAACATCTTGAGCTTCAATGGAAGAAAGGAACAACAACAACAGCAGCAAATCTGTGGTGTCAAACTTTTGAACCCTTCTGTAAATGGCATTTAATATGACAGAAATGTAACGTGATGCAGAGCCTTGAGTGCATCACCCTCCCTCTGGTCCCCCCACAACAGCTGTTGTGCTTATCAGCATTCACATGAAGCCTGTAAGAGTGTGTTTAACATTGAAGACAGCAAAAGTGCAGAACCTGCAACCTCCTTGCGCTGCTCGCTTAGATGATATATGACCTGTGCCAGTGTACTCTAATTTCTCCTCTGAATTTTGCACACATTATATTTGCCAGCCACTTTTATCCAAAATAATGTGCAGTGCATTCAAAGCATACTTTTTAGAATGCTGAATACTGTGCAAAATATACTTTAGTATGTAAAAAAAAAAATCTTCCAGAAAGTGAGCCAAGAAATAGTTAATCATTCATAACACTGGAAGGTCAAATAAGTGCATTGCATTATGGGATACAGCACTCAGTGCAGTGAGCTTTGTTGCATATTGGACATTTTAGCAAATGTAGTAGATCATTGAGGTCATTGAGGCATTGCATGCAGATATTTAGCATATTTAGCACAATATATAAGTATATAGCTTACCTATATACTACAGAAATACTGTAAAAAAGTATACTAGGGCACAATGCACAGTGCGTATAACCCTCTTAAACATAATAAAAACACTGGTCATTGTCGGAAAATTAGCAAAAATCACTGCATGACTGCTAATTTTCAACATATTTTAACACAATGTAGTCACTAATAAATTAACTTTTTGGTATTTAAAAAAAATATTAATATGACTAATAGTGTAATTATGTGTTTGTTTTATGAATAGACTTTCTAGGGAGCTGAGATGCAAATTAGCTTGTGCTACAATACATGCAATCTTTGCAATTTTATGCATCTTTCAGCTAAGAACACAAATAAACTCAAGTGACATTTTACATGACATTCATTATGGAGAGTGCTATAAGAAGTGTTGTTTTTGCTAACTAAAACTATCAAAAATGTTGATTAAAATTAAGCTGAAATAAAATAAAATAAAAATGACAATTAATAATAAATTGTAATATTAAACTAATGAAAATGACAAAAGCACAATTACTGAAATGTAAACTAAAATTAAAATGAACGCAAAAAAAAAGAAGAAGCTAAATCAAAATATTAATAAATACTATAATAGTATCTACTGTAAATAATACTAAAATAACATTGATATGGAGTCTGCTACCAATAAAATAGCTGTTCTGTAAAAGAAGTGGCTGAAATTTAGTGACAATACTATATCAAATTTAGAGCAAACGGATACTGACCGTTGTAAATATCTTAAAGTGATTAACGAGTGGCTTACGAGTGGTTTAGTGATAATTAAACAGAAAATATCTGACAGAACAATGCAATCGACCAATTAGAATCAAGCATTCCAAAGAGCTGTGTGACTGCAAACTTAGCTGAAAAAACACGAGATGAAGTATGGCTGGTTGGCAGACACCATCCTGTCGAGTGGTTACAGAACACAGGCACTTAGACTGACTGTATTTTTGGAGACTTTGCCATGGCCCCTGACACAGTGTATCGGGGAGGGTCTTCAGACCACTGAGAGTGCATGGAAATAAAAACAAGCATCTAAAAGAAGCCTGTCTGGAAATGAACAAAATAAACCCATACCGCTTTACCTCTACAGCAGGCCTCCCAGAAGCAAAAACACGTTAAAGCAAGCTGGGTTGGTGCTTTTTAGACTCCCATTGAGTAACGTGCTGCTCCGTCAACCCGTTGCATCCATCTCCAGCCCTTTTCCGAGTCCCTGTTTTCCAAATCTAAAACCATCCAGGCTTTTCATAGCTCACAGTGTATCCACCCAGGTCAGATTAGAAATTGCAAAACAAGACAAACCCTGGAAGTTTGCTTTGAGTTTTTCAAGAAGAGTTTGTTTTCCAAGGGTGCATGAGAATGCCCTGGAGAAAGAGCGAAGGGGATGTTTCTCGTGATCACTAACAGCGGCCCAGTGAGACGCTGGCACTGGCAGCAAGCAGGCCATCGTGCCCCAGTCACACAAGTAAAGAGGAAGGTCAGCCTCAAACATTTTCCCATGAGCTTGCTGTGCCATTCTACATACAAACGTCCAAAACTCAGAGCCGCTGCCGTCACTGACGGTCCCTTGAGGGACCCGGCGAGGGCTCGCGATGGAAAGCCTTGCTACCAGCCTCTCAGACAGCTCTAAATTCCTCACTCCACAAAGATGGCACCCATAGGACCGCTCACTGACCTGAGAATAATTAGAGAGGAGGGGAAGAGCGTGTGATGAGCTCCTTTTAAGTACGAAAAATCGCATGTGTAATGTGCGTCGGACATGAGCAGTTTCCCGCCCCATTTATTCTGACAAATAAATGGACGTGTTCTCTGATTTCACAGATATCCCACCGCTAACTTTTGGTTCCAAAAAAGTCCCTAGGCAACAGGGAAAATATTGTCACAAATTGTCCTCCCTTGACACCAACACTGCTTACCAAATGTATTAATAGACTGTGAACACAGGCCAAGACTTGGAGAAAGGTGAACTGTCATCATGCGTCTGTCCATTTGTTTTAATTAACCTAGAGGTACTGGTCAATTTAATACTGACCGAGTCATGCACTTGAATGATCGCTCATTAATAGCATAAAAAAAGGCTTTGTAACAAAAGGTTTCTGAGTAAATGAACAGAACATAAATCAGCCAACCACACCAAAATATAAATTTAATCACTGAGTCACTAAAATATCTATATTGTAAAATAATAATAATAATAATATAAATACTACTACTACTAATCATAATGATTATTAGTTACACATTTAGTTTACCAAAACTCAATATTTACAAAAAAAATTACAACATCCATTCATCAGTCATGATATAATTATATTATTATATATTATTATTTTTATTATTTAATTTTTAGTTTACCAAACCTCAAGTTCTCTTTACAAGAAAATTACATTCATACATCGCTCACATATCTATATTGTATAACACATTATTATTATATCAATTATTTTATATACTATTACTACAACTACCGCTTTTTTAGACATTTATTTTTAATTTTTTAGACATTTATTTTTATTGCTCTTTATTTGTGAATTAATTTGCTTGATAAATCGTGTGGGGCGCAGCTCAGGTAATGCTGGGGGGCGCAGGAGATCAGCAGAATAAAATGAAAAAACTAAAAAAACAGCCATTGCAACAGTGCTCAAGTGCGTGACTAGCAGTTGGCGCTCTGCCTTTATAAAGCGGCACTGAACGCCAATTCCACTGAATCATTCTTCTTCAGACCGCTGATTTATTGTCATCGTCTGAATAAGCCAGAGATAGAAGTTGCTTGCCATAGACTTCAGCGTAAGATGACGTAAGCTACAAAAAGCTGAGCTTGTTAAGCGCCGTTGAAAGAGTTCACTGCAGCCACTGAAATATATTCTCTTACGGATATACATTTCAATGATTCAGTGATAATACACAGTGAAACTATTGCAGGTGTTTTTCATTGCACGTTTTTCAATTTATAAATCTTTCCATTTTGGAAAGATTCACTACATTTTAGTGAAATTACTTGGTAGTCAGAGGTGGTGGTAGTGAAGGGGTGCCAGATTTTTTAATGGTTTAACGGGGGGCGTGACCAAAAAAGTTTGAGAACCACATACATCTTGCAATTGCTACAAGAGGACCACACTCCCTCCAAGATTTTGCGTGCGTGGATTTGACTAGAGGACTTCAGGCCCTCTGGTGACATGCTAAACACAGGTTGACACAAGCAATCTGGAGTGATCTGCGGTGAGCAATTTTTAGAGCCAAGCAGAGCTCTGATTAAACAAACATCCCATTTTTCACAAGCTTCAGTTTCTCCAGTCCTCCAAGTACTAAAGCCACATCTTAATGCCTGCAGGACAGGTTGGTTTACACTAGGTTGTAAACTAACCTCTTGGGTTCCCATTTGAAGCAGTTAAGCTGAAGCTCTAAATGCAAGTAACATCAGTCTAGTTGTGTTTTGGCAGCACGGAGGGCACTGATTTACTGGCTAAGACTATCTCAGTTAAACATCTCCCCATCTCCCTCCACAAGCGATATAAATCCCAGCCCTTAGGGGATGTGGATGACTTTACCTGATGTTCAAGAAAATGGACTAAAAAAGCAAGGCTGTCAGTTAACCGTGTTAATTTAGTGCCATTAAAGGGGTCATGACATGGATTTTCCCCCTTGAGGTTCATTTATAATGTTCATAAAGTTTTTTGCAAAAAATAAAAATTAAATAAAAATTATATATATATATATATATATATATATATATATATATATATATATATTTTTTTTTTTTTTTTTTTTTTTTTGCAAAAAACTTTATATACTATATATATATGTGTATATTATATATATGTATATATATATATATATATGTATATATATATGTATATGTATATATATATATATATATATGTATATGTGTAAATATATATATATATATATATATATATATATATATATATATATATATATATATATATATATATATATATATATATATATATGAGGAAAAACAATTATTTTAACTTTCATTCTTACCCTTTAAGGCTCCTTTAAGGCTTGTCAGTAAATGGCCACTGTTATGATTGGCTAACGTCACTACATAGGAAACAGTATCAACGCCCAGTGTTTTGAAAACATTATTTATATAAAAACCGTCATTTAAAGACAAAGCACTGAAATCATATTTACTTACGGTATGTGATGCAGCTGCTGTCAGATCCAATAAAGTTGGCTACTTCATCGGTCAACAAAAGTTTTTTTGTGAACTCTCCATTACACTGTGCCTTGCTGACAAAACAAAATGCTCCTAACAAACATATAATCCTCTGACGTGATGCAGGACGCCATTAAAAAAAACATGTTTCCAACGTTGGGATCCTTCTGAAGTCTGTACAGGGACTAATGAGCTGTTTAAACTGGATGCGTCAAAGCAAACATTTTTTACTCTTCAATTTGTCCTGTTGACAAACTCAAGTGAGTGTGAGCATTTTAGAAACTGAACATGTGTCTGTATACAGTATCAAGTGTAGACAGCATCATTGATTATAATGGGTTCTATTTACATTTGACACGACACTCACATCTAATATAAGCAAATGTCAGCTGTTGTCTTGTCTTTCTCTGGAGGCAGGTATATGCAAATGTATTGCCCGTGTGACATCACAGGTCACCCAATATCAAAATGAGCTGTTTTTGGAGCTTGATTAAATAAATGCTTTGTCTATAATAAGGACATTTTAAACTATGAAACTTGCAGGATGTTTTCATGGTACAAAGACGTCTTATAAGTAAAAAAAAATCACAATAATGTAATAGTATACTCCTTGAATTATCTTAATTATTCTGTGATTTCCAACAACACAACAGAAACTCTTATCACAACTGACGCAGCGTTATCCAATAAATAGTACCAATTGAGGTGCAATTTAATCTGATATAATACTGATCTACAGTTGCTCCAAATAGTATTTGGACACTTATGCCAGATATAAAAATGCATTGCATAAAAAAAAAAAAAAATCCAACCAAGTGGCATTTTTAAGGAAAACAGCACAAGCACACCCACTGAAATAAGCCTTGATATTTTTAGTGGATTAAAAATAAATGGTTAAAAGTCATCACAAAAATGGCTGCCATTTAGATATGTTTATTATTTAATGCAATGACATTTTTAAGTGAGAGCTAAGTGTCCAAATACTTTATGGACAAATCATTTTATACAATATTTACCCAAAATTCACTCAAAAATATTTGAAAACAGAAAAAGGATGGTGATAGATTTGGGAATTAATACAAGTGGGAACAGACTTCTGATAATTGGTTAAGCAGGCATGGTTATCGGTCCAATAATCGGCCTGGTCTAATCTCTGGTTTATCAATACTTTCATCTGTGTTCACAATGTTCAGTGAATTTAACACTCACCTATTCAACTTATGAACAAGTCCAAGGTCATGGAGGTAGACACCGCTACAGTCGCTTGAACAATAACAACACCTAAACTACATAAATTCAGGAAATTCACCCGTCTTGTTTCATTTTCACTGCGTAAACATGCTTTCATTACATCCGCCACCAGCAGAGCTCTTCCGATCGGCTTCCAAAGGCACCAAAACATCAATTCAAATGATCCAGAACAAATGCAAGTGAGCTTTAGAGATAACCGAGCAAATATATAGTATTTGCTCCTTTCAACAGTTCCTTCTGAAAGCATTTATATACTTTCAACCAACCACTGAACCACACACAAAGAATTGTGGGATATCATATGCAGTGAAGGACACATCTATACCACTTTCAAAAACCAACCAGATGAAGGCATCTCAGTAGAAAGGAAAAACCTCAGAAACAAGTCACTATTCAGAGTAGAAGGATGTGGGTGTCACCATTTGCAACTGTATTTCTCTATTGGCTCTAATAGGTTATTGGAGAGTGTTAAATTATTTCTTCCATTCATTACTCTACAAGTGTCCCTCTCATCCTACTCAGAATAGAGAACAATGCATACTAAAGCAATTTGCTAAATGGCAATTATTGTGTTACTGCTATTTCACCCTGCTCATCATATTAATACGCTGTCTGATTAGTTTACCTTTCATGTGTATCTAGTCAGGAGTTAATTGGTCAAATAAATCAAAGGCACGGTGACTCTGTCTCATTCATTTACCAGATTAATCCATCAGTTTATAATTTGATGACAAGATATTTTTCTAAGAGTAAATCAATGGAAATAAGCCTCTGTTTTTTAACATTTTATCCCGAAATGTTGTTTGCAGTCTGTATTTTCAGGGACATTATGCTTAAAAAAATACCCTTGCCTAATTATCTTTTAGAAACAAGAGAGAGATGTCAGGGGACGTGTTTGTGAGGTCAATGGTTTGAAAGCTGAATGTCCCGGAAGAGGGATACATAATATGAGCCTATGGGTAAATAAGGCAAGGCTATGACTGACATATTTTTCATTAACTTCCTAAATGTTGCTGGCTATGATGACGAACATGGGCCAAGATTTCCTCTGAAATCTGTGCTGACTTATTCCATAGTGACAGACACCAGATACCATACTGTTTGTTCTCAAAACACAGATTATAGAGGACTGATTCTGGTATGCCAACCTTATTAGTGACGAGTCATGTGATACAGATTGCATCCAAGTCTCATAGGACAAATTAGCACAATCTAGATTCTTATACGTATAAAAAGCTCAAAGGACCTCAACATATAATCACTTCTGGCAAAGACCGTGTTGATTTAAAAAGTAAAAGATACAGAGGCCTATAGGCTGGATTCACAAGTGTGCATAATTTATGAGAGTAAAACTACTCTTCAGCTCATACATTCTGCACGGTTTGGCTTCAAGGTAAACTGAATGTTTGTATTCATAAACTGCATTCCACAGTTGCTATTTTTAATATTTATATTAATACACTAACGTTCAAAAGCTTGGGGTCTGTAAGATTTTTTATGCTTTTGAAAGATATCATTTCTGCTCACCAAGGAAGCATTTATTTGATCAGAAATACAGTAATATTGTGAAATATTATTATTTTGGAATGCAGCATCATAACTCCAGTCTTCAGTGTCACGTGATCCTTTAAAAAATCATTCTAATATGCTGATTTGCTGCTCAAGAAACATTTCTTATTATTATTAGCAATAATCACCATGATAGATTTTTTCTGATTATTTGATGAATATAAAGTTCAAAAGAACATCATTTATTTGAGATAAAAATCTTTTTTTAACATTATAAATGTCTTTACTGTTAGTTTTGACTATATATAGTTTAACACATCCTCTCTGAAAAAAAGCATTAATTTCTTTCAAAAACCTAAATCTTACTGAAACCAAAATGTGTATTTTGCATATGTTATTCTTTACCTGTAATACATTTCATAAAAAAAAATAAAAAAAAAACAGCATATTTTTATACTAAGGTTATATATTGTGTGTGCCCCCTTTCAAGAAGACGGGCAGCTGTTTTGTGTTACAAACAAATTTCATGCAGGTTTCATAACCAAAATCACGCATGATCTTCAGTATTCAAAGCCATACCATGCAGGCTATACAGTCCTACATTCCAACTATACAGAATAAAGTATTTGCTCTTATAGGTGATTTTTCCACTCGCTAACTGTGACTACTAATCTCAAATGTGAGGAGTTAATTCAATTGATTTGTTATGAACTTCTATTAGCTTTCAAGAGTAAGATGTCAGCTCTGAAAAATGTGAATACTCCATTGTTTTCCCTTGATATTATGATAGTATCTGCAAAAAATGCAATCTGATAGGTTCTGTTTCATACTTTACTAATTTAGTGTTCAGTCTCTAAGATAGCTCCCTTCACTCTTCCCAAAAAACCTCTTCTTGCTTATTCACAAAGATAAGATTGAAAAAGCGGCATAAAAAGATAATGAGGGTCTCATGTAGGAGATACAACAATTGATTATCTATTTATAATACAAAGCTACCATAAGTAATGTAGGCCTGGTTTCAGACATGCAGGGCTTAGATTAAGCCAGGATTAGGCCTTAGTTCAATTAGGGCATTTAAGTAGCTTTTATAAACGTGCCTAAGAAAAAACATTATTGGTGTACATCTTGAGACAAAACAATGGCACTGACATATTTTAAGATGGAAAAATTTGGAAAATTGGATTGGAAAAAAGTAACATATACTTCTTTAAAGTTTCACAGAAGAACGTCATGAGAGTGACATTTGGTGCACTAGTCTTTTAACCTAGCATAACCAGCAAGATTTCCGTGGTCGCCAAAAGTACCAAATAGGCCAAAAATCTTCAAAGCAAGTTATCAGCACCCAGTCTGGACCAATAAGGAAATTCAGCAGAGAAAGGAAACAAGAGAGATGACGGTTGGTTGAATCTCGCTGATTAATTTTGTCTATTTGATAGTAAAACGTTAGCTCATTAAAGCTGTTCATGTGATGGACTGCAGATGTCATGTAAAATTGCACAATGGGATGTTACTCACTGCAAACAAATGGTAGGGTAAGACTCATTTCCAGAGCCTTGTCTGCAAGTTTCAAAAATCTGCTATTCCCATGCAGGCCTCCCAGCAGGCTGTTATTGGAGTTAGCAAGGAGAGGAACCCCAAGGGGAACATCAGAGGTAAAAAACATACCATGAAACCCCTAAGAGATAACAAGAGTCACACACACACACATATCCCAGGATATTTGAAAAGCCAAGAACTCAGAAAGTCCCTCATGCAAAATCAGTACAGATCTGTTCCAAAACCAATTGAGTGCTACGTAGTAGCATACATATGTTTTTATCATTAAAGCTGCATTCTGTAACTTTTTTGGGGTTAAAAATGATCCAAAATAAAATTTTGAGCAAGTACATAACCAGCCAGTGTTCAAAACTATCTGCTTGCCTTAGCTCGATTCAAAACGGTAAACTTGTAATTAATTCCAGTGGTACTGGTGGATTTCCGTGGGAAATTAGAGCATTTCTTTGCATCATTACATCACATCTGTACACATAAAGAAGGTGTCTCGGCTAGTAAGCTATATTGTGTGTGAGGATGTTGGAGGTGGAGATTTATAGCCTTTTCTCACAGCACTTGATATAATTAAACTTATCAATTTGATAAGTTATGTTAAATATAAACATATTTGTAATTCATTCAATAACAAAAATGATCTATAAATAATATTTCAAAGTATTGCACAAAACTGTATTTTTATGCATATTAGAGTACCAAATCATTAGCTTAGCAACATGCTGGCACCAAACTGTACTAAAATCCAGTGGTGGACGAAGTACACAAATCAAGTACTTAAATAAATGTACAAAAAGTTACCCAAATAAAATATTTTAAAAATAAAAGTTTGAAATACTCCTTTTTAATTTGTACAAAAGTACTTGATTTTTAATGTACTTAAGTATTAAAAGTAAAAAGTACTGATTGATGAATGTATCCTGCTTAAACTAGGATGGGGGGGGGGGGGGGGGGGTGACAACATCATTATGAATTCCTATGAATCGTCAAGTAGCCAGAACTAGCCTAAATATGATTTTCATTTACAAGAATAAATCCTTAAATTCGGCATTAGTAACTTACACACTCAAGCTCCGAGGATCTACCAATCTTGGCACATTTTGAGTAACCGAAGACTCGCTATGACCAGATCATTTGAATCAGTGAGTTGTTGACTCGAGAACAGATACAATCAAATGCAATCCAGTTCACAAATGAATTATTCAGTGTGTTTTGCAAACCAATTTAACAGGTTAACTGAAAAGATACAGCTTGTTCACGAATCAGACACTGCTATCACGTGATGATTTCTTCAGTTCAAAATAACGAGCAGCAGCATGTAGTGGAGTAAAAAGCTTAAAGCCCATGTTGCAGGTTAGAGTACACAGTAAGCCAATGTATAGAAAAATAATGTAGGAACTAGATTTAAATATAAACATATACTTATAAAACGCTAATTAGGCTTCTGGAGTCGTTTTTGTGAGAAATTTTTACTTCCGCATTTGAAAATCGCTTAAACCGCCGAACCTGAAGTGACGTAACATGAGGTAGAGCGGTCAAAGTAAACAATAGGAAAGCAATGGATCGCAATGACAGATCGGAAAGCTGGGGGAATTGTAGCCTAAATGTTTACTCGTATGATATATATATAATTCATATATAATTGATATATGATGATATCATATAATTATGAGCCTGATATGAAGCCAAGTGAGCAGGACAGGCCAGGGTTAGACAGAACAACAGTGAGTTGTGGTGTGAGGAGAACAGGGCGAGAGAACAGTGTTAGCTTATAGATGTATTCACGTTAGCCGACGATATGTACAACACTATGCTCAGATCACAGTACTGTACAGATTATTATCATCATGTATCAGGCAATAGCAAAGCTAGTACTTAGACCCATACCTGCATGTGTTGTGTGTGTCAGCCATTAGAAGACAGTTTCCAGAGGAAGAGGGACTTTATAAAGGCTTTGAATTGACCCATTTGGTGACGATAAATAAAAAAAAAAGATCACAATCACAACTGTCTTACTGTACAAAAACTTTATATGTAGAAACAGCCAACACAAACATTAAAGTCGGTTTGTACAGATTGAAAATGAATTATAGAACATAATATATTATATTTATAATAATAATAATAATAATAGTGTCGGCTGCAGACTAATAACAAACACATAAATGCATTACATTACAAGTTTATGTAGGATATGTTAATGAATTAAATTAAGACATGGCACATTTTGTAAAAAATATGTACAATAAGTGATCTCTGACGGATCCGTGAGCGTCATGTTTCCCGCTGGCGGCCGAACCACATGCTGATGGCGGACCGGGCGACCCGATGAAGGAGCCGGGACAGTGTGCACATATCGCCGGGATTATAATCATTCGATCTATAGTGAACGCTACACACTACCGCGTTTTCCAAAGCAGAAGCAGAAGTGAAGTCCCGTCTCTTACCCGGCACAAAACGCACACTGGCACGGAAGATCGCACCGTCCTTTTTCTTATTCGAAAACCTGTGGACTCGATGTCCTGACAGGCCATAATTCACAATCATTTACCACGACGATGATTTATTGAAATACAATAAGCACAGAAAACACACTGAATCATGACCGCTCCTGCGCTCCAACTGAATACCAACCTATCTCTGCACTGAGCGCGAACGCAGAGCCAAACGACTACCTCATGTGACGTCAAATGACGCGTTGGTGGAAAAAAAGCGTTTTTTCAACACGGTCAAGGAAACGGTCACGTTTTCTATTAAATTTGTGCCCTTATGTCTTGCAAAACAATTTTTAATCCTGCATTTACTTTTCATATGGTATTTTCATACAAGGTTATATAAAAAAAATAAAATAAAAAAAAACCTGCAACATGGCCTCTAAAAATAAACAATCCCTAGTGAAAAAAAAATATACTTTATTGCATTTGAAATATATTTAAAGTAAAAGTTTCCCAAATTAAAAATACTATATGTTACTGTCCACCACTGCTGAAATCAACTGAGATTCATGTGAGAACTGCTATTTGAATGACTATTGTCTGTCTATGTCGAGAGTTCCAAATCATTCACTTATAAGGTTGCATATCACTCAGTACCGAGTACTATGTACACAGGTAGCTTGCCAGGTTTGGAACAAAGCCAGTATCTCCTAATCCTCATTTAAACCCGCTTTGAGACCGCTAAACTGATGTGCCTGACAAAAGTATGCAAAAGAACCTGTTGCACATCTGCTTCCATTTTACATGCAAAAAAAAACGTTTAGCAACCTGCTTGAAATAACGGAGCAATGCAATGAACCACAGCTTAATGTTCTGCCTCTAATGACTGTGTAACCACATTAGACGGGGGCATTTAGTGAAGGGTATTTTGCTTCCATTCCTTTGAAACACACTGTGGCTGATTACAGAGCAAAAGCAGATAAGGTTGAAAGTGCCCCTGAGAATCAAAGTCACACTTTAGATGCACTATTTGCTCACCGGTTTGCTCATAAGCACTTTGTTTATGTTTCGCCTTAGTCTCAGATGTTTCTCCTGCACTTCCTTAAGAGAAATGAAGCTAAATGGGAAAATTGTTGTTGTACAGCAAGAGTATAATGCTATAAAATTCACATGGATAGCTCAAATAAATTAGACCTGTATGGTCCATACTGAGATATCTTATTTTTGATTGGTATGTTGACAAGATCTCGTTTAAAACTAAAAAGAAGAGACATTTCTCAGATGAAACATCTAAAAAGATTCTCAATTTGTTCTCCATTTGATCTCATCGCTCTTTAGAAACAGCTAGATATGCTAAAGCACCACAGATGCCAACTTTCTTCAAAGTTACAAGTATAAACAGACAAACGAGTTTCCAGACAAACTCGATCGCAAAAGATAAAAATGTAACTGGAAGCCACAGCTGAATCCCTTACCTGAAGATGGGTCTATGGAGAAGCTTTCTTTTGATGGTCACATACTCATCCATTTAAGAGCACGAGTCAAGGGAGTGTGTGAGGCTTCAGTCAGACTGTCCCCAGCTGCTCCTCACATCGCTGTATGCACTCTGCCCGATCCAGCCTCCCTCTCTTCTTTCTTTCTCACTGACGGCCCAGTGCAAAAGGCCATGGAGGCCACATCACAGAAAACACCAAACGGTAAACTTGGAGAGAGCCAGGCACCCTGCACCAGAGTTGAACTCTTCACGGTGGCTTTTATCTCTCTGTCCCTCATGTGAAAACGCTTCCTCAATGCCTGCCTCCTCTCCCTTTTACAGCCACTCTCCCTTCCAGAAAAGCTGTCGAGCACGCAAATTAACATTGGCGGACAAGGTCTGGTCAAAAAAGGGGCTGGACCCATGTCAGAAAACAGTAATTATATCACAATCTGGCTTGTGTTTAGTGTGATGTGTGGACAAAGTTATGCGATTGAGAGCGAGGTGTGCGTTTAAAGCGGTCGTGTAATGCGGAATCCTTCAACTTTCCTTCATCTTTTGCAAATACACTGTAACTTTCACCTCAAAACACCTTCTTAAGATGACAAAACGGCTTATTCTGAGCTTCTACAACTTTCTGGTGTCAGATGAATACATTCTGAACACATAAAACCTACACATTTACATCTCAGCAACCGTGATTTGTATTGGGAAATGTTATCTTCATGTGGAAAGACAAACTGATTTGAAGCTTGTTGCATCACGGACTGGTTAGGACACAGTCAGGGTCAGGGAGAGAGTGGAAAATTGTCATGGAAAACTAAATACTGACTGTTTTTGGCACTGTGAAAACTTTGCTAACATTATAAGTGGACCTCAGGGAGAACATAAAATGATAAGAAGAGAAGAAAGATATGACCTCTTCAGGGGAGGCTCTCGTGCTTTAATCGAAAGGAACTGGAGCGGGGCGGAGAAACGATGCCTTGACCATCATGATATTCAAGAAAGAGGATGTCAATCTCAGAGACTAACGGCATGGACACAGATGGAGACGCATCAAAAAGAGAAAAAAAATTATATTAGTGCGTTCTCTGTGAAATGTTCAAAATATGTAGTATTAGATAAAGGTTACTTGAAAATGCAACTTTATGAAAACTACAGCAGTGCTTATTACACCCTTAACAATAAAGGTTCTTTATTGGCATTGCGTTCCGTGAAGAACCTTCAACATTCACAGAATCTATCCATTGCACAAAAGGTTATTTTCACACTAATAAAAAGTTGTTTGAAAACTAGGTAACACTTTCTATGAAGACCATTCTTATAATAAATTATAGCCCCATTTACACTTATTTATAAGTATTACTATTCTATAAATATATTTATATAAATTACTTATAAGTCATACATTTGCTTTTTAGCTGCATGCTCATAATCCATTATACACAAAATATAAAATAGATCCAGAGACACTTGTTTGCTGTACCAATTAGTTATCAATTATGTCTTTAATGGCTCATGATTCCATTAGAGGTCATGGATAGTAATTTTGATTTGTTAAAATCTATATCTCCTCAGCCATATGCATGGTATTGCTTATTGCGGTTTGGAATAATACTTTAAAAAATATTGTTGCAGTGTTTTGCTAGTATGCAACATAAAAAGACTACATAAAAAAATCCAGTGTTTTTATAAATTATTTCTGTATTATCACTCACAATAAGAATTTATATATAAGAAAACGGCTATTTATAACAATCTATTCACTTATTTTACAGAAATAAATCTGAATTACTAAAAAGTAATTGTAATAATAATATAATTACATTATACCAATGCAGGTTGCATCTTTATGAATACATTCATGGAACCATATGACTGACTAATTAATACTTATTATAAATCAGTGTATAATGGATTATGAGAATGTGCATTGAATGAAATGCATGACTTATAAGTAATTATAAAATAATATAAATGTAACTATAACTGTTCTTATAATGCAGTAAAGGTCTTAATGAGTCTTTATAAATGTAAATGTAAAAGTATAAATGGAGCTATAATTCATTATAAGCTTGGACTTCATAGAAAGTGTTACTGAAAACTTTTTGGGAGCCCAAAATGGGTCTTCCATTGCATTGCTGCAAAAAATAAATAAATAATAATAATAAAAAATAAACATAAATAATAATAATAATAATAAATTGAACCTTTATTTTTAAGAGTGTAGGTCTGGAGACTACATTAAAAATAAACCTGCTTTAAGACCCCATGAAATTCAGTTTTCTGATTGTCCTATTAACACAGGATATACAAGATAGGACATTTGAAAGGGCTTGTGTCTTATTTTTAAACAGCCAATGAGCTTTAGTTTCATCATGTTACATCTAAAAAAAAAGTTCTCAAAGCAAAAACACATGGACTAAAAGCCACAAACTCAAGTTTTGATTTTGTAGGGTCTTGAAAGGTTTGAGTAAAACAGCATATTTCCTCTTTTGGTCAGAAAGGTAGATCCCATGTGCAGCTCTAAAAAAATAAAAATAAAATAAAAAAGTTTACTACATAAACCAAAAAATCCCTATGGAAAGAAAGTACAACACTGCAAACCCAGAGTGCATCGGGTGTCACTGCAGACTTTTAATTTTGGAAAACTGATCATTAAGATTTTAAATATTCAGACATAACATGCATCGTTAATACATGACAAATTCAACGACAAACTCAATCAACCAAAAAATAAAATAAAACGGCCTGTAAAATCCAGACATGTCACATAAAAATGTTGCAGTGGAGAGAAAGACTGAAGCGTCCTAATAAGAAAATGGGCACAATGAAGGCAAACATATGAAGACTAGGACAAGGTGAAATACTAGTCCAAATACAATTACTGTATATCTTGTAAATTTATCATAATTAAAATTAAATAAATAAATAAAAATATATTGTCAGCCTACACTAATAAAAATATGTAGCACTGGGCTAAAAGTGGTAAAACGTCATATAGATTCATGTAAATGTGCACTTTAATGTAAGAAATTCCACAGAAAGTCAGCATTACTCACACATAAACAGATCCCAGTTCTTTCAGGTAATCCAGAAATCATCCAGGCTCTTTTATCGGATACAGATGGAGCATATACCATGTGTACAATTTTCAAAGAAACAGTAATATGGGAATAAAACTGACATCAGAGCCTGAGTAATGTTTAAATTTCTCCTAAATGGCCCATCAAATAAAATACAAACAACCCAAACTGTTTACTCATCTATCATGAGGCTCAGAAAGACAGAATACAGCAGACGGCTCAGGCATCTCAGGCTACTTTTAAATGTATGCGCCAAGTTTTTAGAAATGCACTTTTTGTATTTGTAATGGCCTCACGCATTTATATCGTTTTCTACAAAAAAAAGTGTCATATTTTTCAAGGTACAATCAATATTTTTTTTACAAATATTATGAAGTTTTCTTGAAGTCATTTGACATATGTGACCCTGGATCACAAAACCAGTCATAAGTCGCACGGGTATATTTATGGCAATAGCCAACAAAACATTGTATGGGTCAAAATTATAGATTTTTCTTTTACGCCAAAAATCATTAGGATATTAAGTAAAGATCATGTTCCATGAAGATATTTTGTAAATTTCCCACCTTAAATATATAAAAAAATTATTTTTGTGAATGGATGCAGCACTATCGCCAATAGAAATGGACAACTTTAAAGGCGATTTTCTCAATATTTCAATTTTTCTGTACCCTCAGATTCCAGATTTTCAAATAGTTGTATCTCGGCCAAATATTGTCATATCCTAACAAACCATACATCAATGGAAAGATTATTTATTCAGCTTTCAGATGCTGTATAAATCTCAATTTAAAAAAAAATTACCCATAAGACTGGTTTTGTGGTCCAGGGTCACATATGAGAACCTAAACTAACATTGCAGTGTTATAAATAGATCAAAATATCCCAAAAAAATGACTGACCTTGCCAAAGTGTGATATCATTACCTGGTTTTCTTGTCATTTAACAACAAAATGGCTTCCTTGCATGTTGCTTTTACCTTAGTAGCCTCTGCTGGTAGACACTGTAACTACAATCAGCCAATCAACAAACGTTGTCATTTGAGTGAAGTTCGACAGTGAAGCGATTGGAAATTGAGATGAATGGGAATGCTCTCAATGCTCCCAACATAGTAATACTTTATTTTTTTCAACTTTTAATGGACAAAAAGCAAAATCTTTAAGAAGCATCTGCTGTAGTTTATAGTTAATTTGAAAATAGCTTATGAAAACACTGCTTCCTTCTTCCTTCAACCAAGTCTTGTATACTTACTGCATTGCTAGTTTTTGAAACAGTACAGGACACCATATGCAGCCAAAAACATTTGAGATTGCGGTATAGAAGCCTTATCCTATCCCACAATCCTTGATGTTTTTTTAAGCCAAAATGGAAACGTGCAGATGGAATCACCACAATGTGGAAAACACTACTTCAGCCAAATATAAAATATCATACAGACATGACTGAACATATCCATATGGTATAATACAGCAGAAAGTAGCTACTGAAGGGATCAAAGATGGAGGATAAGTCTAACACCCAATAAAGGCCTCCAGCCATAGTATCTATAGCAACAGACTTCACAATCCAGGATACAGCAGAAATTCAAAAGGACAATACAGACTTAGAGGATTATCATTGGACTTCCTTAGAGGCGATGGTAAAAGCACAAATGGACAGATTGCTGTGTCTGTTCTCCTTGGTTACCACCCCAAAGAAGGCACATGACCCTAATATTGAGCTGACACAAAGGTCAAAAGTCACCACCTTACTGCATCATAGACTTGAGAGTGCCATAATAAATCTAGTGTCACATGGAGTTTTTCACTTGTTTTAAGACCAAATTCACTTAAAGTCAATTAATTAAAACACATCATGATGTCTTAGGCAGTGTTTAGTCTAGCAGGAGAAATAGGTTCCCATGTACCCGTTTGGCATTTTTTTGTAACCTGGTTTTTTGGGACCCTAATGGTCCCTAATGACCCTAATGGGACCCTGCTGCCTTTGACACTGTGAATCATCAGATCCTTATGTCCAGCCTCTCATCACTGGGCATCACAGGTACTCCTCTCCACTGGTTCGAGTCCTATCTCACAGGTAGGTCCTTCAGGGTCGCATGGAGAGGTGAGGTATCCAGAGCACATCAACTGACCACAGGGGTTCCCCAGGGTTCAGTTATTAGACCCTTGCTCTTCTCCATCTACACCACATCACTGGGACACATCATACAGGCACATGGCTTCTCCTACCACTGCTATGCTGATGACACACAGCTCTTCCTCTCATTTCAACCAGATGATCCCACAGCAGCTACACGGATCTCAAGCTGTCTGGCGGACATCTCGACATGGATGAAGGAACATCACCTGCAGCTCAACCTGGCAAAGACTGAGCTTCTCGTCCTCCCTGCCAATCCATCTCTACAACAGGACTTCACTATCCAGCTAGATTCATCATCAATCACCCCATCAAGGTCGGTCAGAAATCTTGGAGTAACGTTTGATGACCAGCTGACCTTCACAGATCACATTTCAAAGACAGCTCGATCATGTAGGTTTGCACTGCACAACATCAGGAAGATCAGGCCTTTCCTAACTGAGCATGCAACACAACTTCTCGTCCAGGCCCTGGTCATTTCTAGGCTTGATTACTGCAATGCTCTTCTGGCTGGACTTCCATCATCTGCAACTAAACCTCTGCAAATGATCCAGAACGCTGCAGCTCGTCTTGTCTTCAACGAGCCCAAGAGGGCCCACGTCACTCCTCTGTTCATCTCTCTGCACTGGCTACCTCTCGCTGCTCGCATCAAGTTCAAGGCATTGACGCTTGCTTACAGATCTATCACAGGCTCAGCTCCCTCCTACTTTCACTCACTCCTACGAGTCTACATCCCTACCAGAAGCCTACGATCGGTCAAAAAGCGACGTCTCGTGGTTCCATCACAGAGAGACACAAAATCACTTTCCAGAACATTCTCATTCACAGTTCCATGCTGGTGGAATGCGCTCCCCACCCTCATCTGGAATGCAGAATCCCTGACAACATTCAAAAGACAACTGAAAACCCATCTCTTCCATAAGCACTAAACCTCATAAAAAAAATTAAAAAAAACTTTTCCTTTAAAACCTCACTTATCGGGCTTATGCTACTCTGAATGCCTGAACTTTGTATTTTGAGCACTTCTTGCGTTGTTTTTGCCTCCTCATGATGACTCGCTTAGTTTAGTCCTAATTTGTAAGTCGCTTTGGATAAAAGCGTCTGCTAAATGACTAAATGTAAATGTAAATGTAATGGTGTCTAGTTAAGAATTTTTGATGTTGCCGAGGTCAACTAATGTCCCATGGGGTTCGTTTGGCGGCCATCTTGAAGTGATGCCATGTCAGCGCTAGGGGCAAAAAATGCAGATCTCCTGAACCACACAACATACAATGACAAATGAACCCACTTTTTCATATAATTCTGACACCAGGAATCAAATGGAAAGGTCATTGACATGGTACAACCACTCTTTACTGGTGAAGAACAGTTAACTAACACATTTTAGGCTTAAAATTATGTAACTTTTGCTATTTTGTTTTTGCAACAGTTTCCTGCATTAGTCCTGTTTGTCATAGACCCATGAATGAGGCGCCAAATCGTGCAAATTATGAGGTATGATATATACTTTATAAGCAATCGGGCATACAATGTTCCCATAGACTTAACATTGCAACGGATTTTGGTGAGTCATAGCTCTGAGAGAGGATTTTGTAGAAACATATGGGTTACCACATTTGAACAGACGGGCAGGCTCTGTAATAACATGAACAGGTGATCCTGAGAGACCACCCCCTGTCTCTATGACACTGTGATCCAGAATTTTGTATTGAACATACTGTAACTCTGGATCACAGTGTCATAGAGACAGGGGGTGGTCTCTCAGGATCACCATGAAGCTATCAAGCCACGCCCTAGCAACCACTGTAAAGCACCCTAGCAACAAGTTCCATTGACTTCCACTGAAAGAGGTCAAAGGGATATCTTTGGATAGAAGTCTCATAGAAACATGTGGGTGGGCTCATTTGACTCGGGGAAGTAAACAGCCAATCACGAATTCCCTTCAACACTTCCTAGCCATGCCCTAGTAACCATTGTCGAGCATCCTAGTAACCCAAACAGGGATATCTTCAAAATCAAATGTCAGAGGGAATGCAGTTGGTTTATATCATTCATACTGACAAGCAGCCTGTGGAGTATCATCATTGGCAGCTATCAAGTCAGTCCCTAGTAACCAAACAGTACCCTAGCAACTGTTTAGCAAGACCTATATCTCTGCATCAGAACATCGTAGAGACATGGTGTTTGGCTCCTTTGACAAATTTTAGCAAACAGGACTTTTGAGGACTACAGGACATTAGGACAGTCTGAGGAGGCTACAGCTGAGGTCGGTCAGAAATACAGCATCAACACCTTCGATCTGGTCGTCTGCATGAAGGCTCTGCCACTTGTCTTGAAGTTCTGGGAGAAGTACGAGCACCACCTAGTCCTCCCAGGGCAGTTCCATACTGCCATGAACTACCTTAGCATGATCAATAACCATAAGTGCCATGGTTCAGGCTATGTTGAGATCGTTCTTGAGGCTCAGCTGGTCACAAGTGGCTGCCTGAAGATTGTGCTCCAAGGCCCTCTCCTGCCTCAAGACCGTCTGTGAAACACTAGAGTGGCTGCTGCTGGAGCGTTTCATTGAGGAGGGTGTCCAGCTCACTCCTGAGGCTCTGCTCAACCTCACCAAGTCGTGTGACCGACAGAACCTCAACCTTTCTCTTCAAAATGACTCCACCCTTAACATCATCAGGTATTATCTGGAGTATCAAGACACATATTTTTATCAAGACAGAGATAAAAACTGTGTCGCTGCTCAGAGAACGACAGGACAGAGATCTGTTTGGGTTCACTCCATCCTCCGTCGCGGACATAAATATGGGGAATACCATCGGCTTGTTCAAGAGCTAAAGCTAGTTGCGTCAGAGCCGTTGAAATACTGTTGAATGTTTTACAACCGCTCTTGTTGCTTTCAAATAAAACAGTTGCCATGACAACTTGCTACTGTAAACAGAAGCTGGCAATGCTTGCCCCGCCTCCAGGGTCTTCTGATTGGTCCGCTGTTTTGGTACTGACATTGATGAGCGATGCTGCGTGTAAAAGTTGAAATTATTTTAACTTGACACAGCATCTTAAAAACACGTCTCTCATGTGCAAAACACAGCAAAAGACACGAGACATGAGCGCAACGGTCATACACGACCATCTAGCGCGTTTACATAGAAAAACAATGGAAAACTAGCGCACTGGAATGAAAAAACACGTTCTGGGTGAACGGGCCCTTTAACACTCAGCACCTCATCACACTCCCATTGAAAACAATTTCAAATACGCACAAACAAATACGCTAGCCTCGGGAAAAAACGCTTTGGTGGACACAAGGCCTTAGGCTGTGCCTGAAATCGTCCCCTATACCCTTAAATAAGACACTATTTAAGGGGACAGCCATTTGTAGTGGTGTCCGAAAATATAGTGGACGTTATCGAGTGCACTCATTCAATCCCACAATGCACCGCAATAACGAGGGTACAACCAATGTACACTCAATGGGTAGAGAACACCCATAATGCACTGTGAGAGTCGAATGAATTCCTTTTAATTATGTCTGACCAGAATTCCCAAACCGCTGGTCCATTGTGGCTACAGCATAATATCATACAGGTATAAATTAATTTTTAATTGATTATTAAATTGTTTAATTAAGGTTTATACATGCTAGTTTCCATGGCAGAGTCCAAGATTAATATTTTCATTGCTAATGGAGCTGCCAGTTTGCTATGTTTCAAATTATTATTATACAGCAAGTAAAAACTATGCAAAAGTGGCAACCCTTCCTCCTCAGTGTCTGAATTTACTCATTCATTTTCATTCACTCCATCAAGTGGACTATATAAGTGGAGAAATGTAGGGAATAGTGAATGAGGGTATAGGGGGCCATTTCGAACACAGCCTTAGTGTTGATTTAATTATTAATTTAATATTCATTTATTTCCGTATTTTATGTTTACTATTCAGTATAACTCCACATCATAGAAGGAAACCTACATCCCTTTAAGTCTTCAAATTTATATTTCTGTCGTGTAAGGTGTTGTTTATGTCTTGTAAGTCTTGGAGAATGCTTTCAACCCTTTGTATCTAGATTAACTCCAGGTAGAACGCTCAACAAATGCATTGCACCACAAGTTGCGCTTTTGGTCTCTATGGCAACAAACTGCTGCTGCTTTCTCCACATTCCAGTCCTGAAGTGCCTCCATCACCTCATGATTAACAACATTTGTTCCACAATACAAATGCACTTTTTATTGAATATGTTGCTGCTGCATCTTAAATAGGTGTCAATAATCTCACTTTCAGAGACAGACGTAGTACGAGAGGTCTCAGTTTTGCACTGACGTGTTGTTAACTCTTTTTCTCCTAACATTTCTTACACTTATTTCACACAAAGAAATTACCTTTATGGGTACAACACTGGGGCATAACCCTTAAAGGACATCTTTGTATCTTATTTACCCCTATAAGGTTTATACTTTACATCTACAATATTTGGTAAAAATGTTCTTATTGAGATCACTGCAGCTTTACAAATCTGAGCACATTTTGAAAATAGAAAATTAATATGTAGGCCTATGGTATATCTCCGATGATTAGGTTTAAAAAAAATATGAAAAATGCTTTAGTTTAATTGAGATCTCTGACGTTTGATTATGCAAAGCATCTTTGCAAATCTGAGCATAGTTTGAAAACCATACTTGAGTAAAAGTACAGATACCTTATAGAGAAAATGACTACATTAAAAGACACAAGTCACCAATTCCAATACGACTTGAGTAAAAGTCATGAAATATCTGATTTTAACAGTAGGCTACTTAAAGGAATAGTTCACTTTAAAATGAAAATTATGTCATCATTTACTCACCCTCATGTTGTTTCAAACCTGTATGAATCTCTTTCTTCTGCTGAACACAAAGGAAGATATTTAGAAGAATGTCAGTAACCAGACAGTTTCTGGGTCCCATTGACTTCCATAGTATATTTTTTTTCCTACTATGGAAGTCAATGGGACCCAGAAACTGCCTGGTTACTGACATTCTTCTAAATATCTTCCTTTCTGTTCAGCAGAAGAAAGAAATTCATACAGGTTTGAAACAACATGAGGGTGAGTAAATGATGACAGAATTTTCATTTTAAAGTGAACTATTCCTTTAAGTATTTTACTCGTACTGAATGTAGGCTCAAAGATGCAGTAGTCCTAAGAACACCTAAGAAACATGCCAGTGAAAAACAAGAAACAGTTGATTTGTTAGGAGAGGAAACGCATGTTTATCTTCTAAAATCAAACTAAAACTGAACTTTTCAATTAATCAAGGTTGACACAACAGCCTCTTAAATGTCTACAAACAGAGGGGGTGCTTATGAAACACTGCATGAAACACTGTGTGAATCTTCTGCTTCGTACCAGTGATTCGGAGTGCGTGTCAAACTGCCAGTCACGCGATTTCAGTAAATGAGGCTTTGTGATGTCAAAATGTCACATAACATCGTTTTTACCTGATCTCTAATCGATTTTATCCATTTGTAGACATTTTTTGTTGAGACATTAGTATAATAAAAAAAGAAGAATTGAAATGAATAGTCTCTCATTGGCCTGGTTAACCAAGCTCTCCATAAAAAATAAAAAAAACAAGAACAATTTAATAACGACAATAAAAAAATAATAATTAATAATAAAAAACATTATAACGACACATATTATTTGTTAATTGCATTTAAAAGATTACATTTTCAATAAAACATTTGCAATTGGTTTGTAAAATTGTTTTTCCTACATGTAAGGGCTGATGCATTTACACCATTCTGACCAGAAGAACATTTTGTGAAACAATCGGTTCAGTTGATTCAAAGTTTCAAAAAGCTTTGTTTCTCCCATCACTAACTCTCAAGTCTCAGTTAAGCTCAAGTGCTCAAAAAGAGCATAAGTAAACCAATGTCCTTTGCAAAGGTCTCCATAATAAAATAATGTTAAATAAAGTGAAATAGTCAAAGCCTACTTGCCCTGGACATGCTGGTTTTGGCCTCATCACCAGCTGCAATCATGTCCTCAAATCATATATGAAACACCTGCGATTCACAACTACCTGCTAATGACCTCACATTCGAGTAGAGTTGATAAGTTTGGGTGGGTAAGGGCAAAACATACAATATATAGTTCCTTCAATGCCCCTGTAGATGGCGATATCACTTCTTTTTGTAGCAGAAATATACCCTGGTAATCCAGAGTTCTCGAGAGAGCACAAGTTGAATTTGCTCAGCGAGTTACTCTGGTGTCGAGTAATGATGCTCATTAAATATGCCCCTCGATCTGAGCTGCACCAATCACATCGGGTTCTCTGATATAGGCGGGCCAGAGGCGAGCTAAACAGATGACGACAGCGCTGTGTAGTGTTGTCAAAAGACCCGGTACTTCGGTACCAAGTCGGTACTATTTTTTTATAAACGTCACGGTACCAGGTTTTCTCAGACCCGGTACTTGATGCGCGTGCATGCCCGAAGCGCGTGCAGTTGCGTCCTCTTCATAAAAGCGCTGATGGCGATCGGCGGTGCTGCTGCTGATGTGGTGCTGATGTTTTTGCGCGTGCAGATACGTTATTTCAAATGGCATAATAGAAGCGGCGCGCTCGTTTTTCCATGCGCGTTCATGGATGCATAGCAACGACAGACGCCACGGGAATACAAACGCTTGTGCGAACTGCGCTCTCCATGACGACGAGGAAGTGTGACATAGGCCTATTAATTGATTTTTAGCCCTTGCATTAGCTTTACTACTAGATATATTTATGGAGATGAGAAATAAAAAGCCGTCATTAATATCAGTCCGTCAGAAAAGCAGTTCTAGTCTTATTCTTGGCTGGATAACTCTTAGCAGGTTTAAAAAGCCCTTTTAAAGTTAAATATGAATGCAGTTTTGGATTAAATAAAAGTAGGCCTATAGTCAAGTCAAATAAAACATATTTTATCTCCTGTATAGTTTGGTAATGCTACAATAAGATACCATTCATTAACATTACTTAATGCGTTATCTAACATAACACATTGAGTGAACAATATATTTTTACAACATTAATTAATGTTTGTGAATGTTATTTAATACAAACACTTGATTGGTCATGTTTGTTCACTTCATTCATTGTGCATTAAATAATGTTAACAGAAATTATGTTAACTTTTGATTTTAAAAATGTATTTTTAAATTAACCCCAAGGAGAATAATTGCGACAGTATATAACTATTGTTTTTTTGTTAGGTCATTTTATCTAATGTTATCTAACAAATGGAAACTTATTGTAAAGTGTTTTTAATACTACAGTTTCCATCTTTGTAACTGTGATATACACATAATATAATTATGTAAATTTAATCTAAATTAAGCTTTGGTACCGAAATTGGTACCGAAAACCGTGGATTTTCACTGGTATCGGTACCGAATACTGAAATTTTGGTACCGTGACAACACTAGCGCTGTGACGTCGAAGTCATTAGTAAACATTGCAAGATGGCTATGGATGAGTACCAGTTGTTTGAAACGGCTTTGGCCGCTACAATGAACGAGTTAGACTTAGCTTTTTATCTAAAACAGGAACAGAAGACGCCGCTCGAATCGTTTCTTTGCAAGAAGGACGTTTTTGCTGTTTCGCCGACCGGATACGGTAAGAGTATAATCAGAGAATGTCTAATAAGGTTAGCTCCGCTGGTAGCTGGGGTTTATTGTTGTGATTGGTCGTAGTGTTATCCAATTGCGTGCAGCGAGATTTTCAAAAATCTGGGTGATTTTCATTAGTCGACGCCAGACCATTAATCTTTTAGATTTAGGTCTGGATTTCCAGGCTAGCAGAAATAAACTGCTGCAGAAAAAGTTAGGTGCCATGCAAAATGTAACAAATAATTGTATTACTCATCACAAATGTATTGGGAGTAACGTGTACATATATTTATTAAAAATTTACTCAAGTAGAGAGTAAAAGTTGCTAATATCTTTGACACTCAGTAAAACTACAAAGTAGCCAAAAATATACTTAAGTAGTACAGTAATTAATTAGGCTACGTTTCCTCAAATACTTTACACCACTAATTACTGTATATCTCAGATTTTTGTTTTTAAAAGAATTTGATGAGAAATGTCTGAGTTCATATTGAGATCTCTGGCCTTTGATTGCACAAGGCATCTTTGCAAATGTGAGCACAGTTTGAGACATTACTGAGATCTCTTCTGAAACTCTACAGGAGAACAATGAGATTGCTATGGACTTTTTTTTTTTTTCAGGAGAAAAAGCAAGAGACTCTCCAAACCTCACTACCATGATTGCCATGCTGTCTAGGAGAAACGATTGAGACGTTAAAGCAATCTCATTTGTGATTTATTGGGAGAATTCTCTCTGCACTACTTCATTCAGTATGTGTCATAATCGCAGAAGCTTGTGACCTCCCACACAAAACTGCTAAAGTGTGACTACATTTTCCTGTGGGTACAGAAAAAAAAAAAAAAAAAAAAACGGCACTTGAGATCAATCATTGCAACAAATCTCAATGGTCTTCGCTCTCAGGAGCCATATGGCCCCGCCAAGATTTCTGTAAGTGACCTGAATGGAAACAATGTTGTGTTGTGCAAATAAATGACAGAATTGTTCTAGTGGGGCAGTGGAACACAAAGTGGGAGTTTGAGACAGCAAGACGTAGGATTAATTAGCACACGCAGGCTAACGTGCCGATAATTAGTTTGTATGTGGCGGATTCTGTTAAGACTGAGCTCCGACTGAAAGCCCTTGGGAAGCATGAGTCATTCCCCGCAGGAGGCTGAGGAAAACATAACTCAGGACCCTTTTACATCGCTCGTGCCATTATGAGACTAAAGAGTATGTTGCTAGTGGTAACAGCCCTTTTGATGAAATTCCTTATGATGATATTATGAGAATTGATCTGACATTTAAAGTAAGCATGGAAATTCTTATTAAAAAATCTGCACACACATAAAAATTATTTCTGCAATTCAAAGTGACACTAAATAGAGCATAAAGACGATGTGAAGGCTTTTCAGGTTGTTTTTCTGTGCGAATGGGTTTGATTGCTTTTGAATGAACATTTGATTTAGGGAAAATAATATTTTATTAAAAAGATCAAAATTAAATAAATGTAGCTGTTGATTATTGAATTTGAAAACACATAATAACATCATTTAAGCACACTTTTTTTTTATCTTAATAGACTTTAAATCTTAATAGACTTTTTATCTTAATAGAAATTAAAAAGCGGCATTACTTCTCAGAGGAATAAACATGTCTTTTTTTATTCTTTTTTATTTTAATGTCTCAGTTGTTTGTCCTAGACAGCAAAATGAGAGCAAATGGAGACCTTTACTTTTTTCAAGTGTACAGATTTTTCTCCTTTAGAGTTTCTTTCACAACAATGGCTCAAACTGTGCGCATATGTTCCAAGAGACTTCTCAATATAAACTCAAACAGTTCCATAGTATTTAGATCATGTTAACCACAGTAAAACCCACACATTGCACCTCACTGCCATAAAAATTAACTATGTTGCTTCTATGGTATTTGTTGTGAAAAACAGTAGCTTAAAGACATTTAGTACAATACAAATGCACAAAAACTGCTATAGCTTAATAACAAAAATACTGTAATATTCCATTAGTCCACAGCATGATTTATGTAGTGCTGTATATATATATTTTTTTTTTTTTTTGTAGTTCATGGCTTTTTTTGTGTGTCCATTTTAGAGCATTTTCAGACTTCAGGAAAATTGCTTGCAGGGTATTATTCAAAAACTCAGCTTTTTGTGTTCCACAGAAGAAATAAAAGTCATACGGATTTGGAACAGTAGAGGGTGAGTAAATTATTTTCATATTTTGTTGATACATTCCCTTAAGTCTCATGAGATGTAAACGAGACAACTTCGAGCAATACAATTTTCCTCTGGGTTGGGTAAATTCACACTCTCTTTTCTTTCTCATCTCTCTCTCTCTCTCTCTCTCTCTCTCTCTCTGTCTCTCTCTCTCTCTCTCTCTTTCTCTCTCTCTCTCTCTCTTTCTTTCTCTCTCTCTCTCTCTCTCTCTCTCTCTCTTTCTCTCTCTCTTTCTCTCTCTTTCTCTCTCTCTCTCAGGTTGGGTTAGTGACATTGAAATTACTGCAGTGTTCTTTTATTCTTCACAGACATGTCAAAAAAAGCACTTACATTTAGCTCTGACAATTCGAGATGATGTAACGGAAATAATGAGAATCCAAAATCTGTCGCATTCAGTTGCTAATGACTTTGTTTGTTTGTTTCCAGAGCCAACCATAGCAGTTTTGTTCCGATCTAAAACTGATAAAGCAATTCTAATTTAACCTTATAGCCTCACGCTGTGATTCATGTTGCTATAGCAACCATCATATATGAGCGTGGAGCGGATAGTGCTCATATCGATAATAAATTTGTTTTTGTTTTCTATTCACTTCTGTTTCTTTTATCACTCACAGCCAGCTTTTTGTGCTTTGCAGCTTTACATGAGTTATAAAATGATTGCAAGGCAGCCGATTGTTGATTTTCAATTTTTGACTGGTGCTCTCAACATGAAGTGATTGATGATATTGTTCTGTGAATGTTCTTCCTATATTCTTCTACAATGGCACAAATATATCTCCAAAGCCTCTTTAAGTTTGTCTCCTTAAGGTTGTTTGCCGAAACCATTAGAGGCCTCGAGCATTTATTGATTGAATGCAAGAAAATAGTAATTGCATTGCTACATTTTCATTTCCAGGCAAATTTAAGTCTGGCGGCCTTATTTAGACAGTCAACATCAAGTTAATATAAAACAAAGTAAAAGAGGTAAAATAAAAAAGAAGAAGAGAGGGAGAGATTAATCAAGCAAGGACAAATCATGGTCTAAACTGCTCTCAGAAAATTTCTCAGATGACTGGACAGCTTCTAAATATGGATGCAGATAACCGTCGTACAGGGTGCACATATGGTGCCAAGCTCTGGTATTCCAGTCCACTAAACTAATTGTTGAGCTGCCAGCTGAAGCCCTGTTCACACTGACAGCAGTTTCAGCTCTGGAGGTTTGTGTGCTGTAGGTAGTGAAGGTGCTCATGCTGCGGGATATCCGAAAATCACTTTTAACGCTTTTGAAAAATCTGATCACAAATAAGATAAAAAATAAGATCTCATTCAGTTTTCTTGAAGCTAAAAATGTACATTATGTATGCAGAATAAAAGGTTTGGGGACAGTAAGATTCTGTTACTTATGATTAATTATGATTATTTTGTTTCTGAAAAAAGTCTTTCACCAAGGCTGCAAAAACAACAATTTATGAAATATTATTTCAACTTAAAATAACTGTTTTCTATTTTAACATTTTTTTAAATGTAATTTATTTTTGTGATGCAAAGCTGAATGATTTTCAGCATCATTACTCCAGTCTTCAGTGTCACATGATCCTTTAGAAATCATTCTAATATGATTTGCTGCTCAAGATACATTTCTTATTATTATCATTGCTGAAAACAGTTGTGCTGTTTAATATTTTTGTGGAAACAGTGATATATTTGTTGAGGATTATTTTATGAATAGAAATTTCAAAAGAACAGCATTTATTTATTTGAAATAGATTTTTTGTTTCATTACTGTCAATTGTGAACAATTCAATACATTCTTGTTGTTGTTTTTTATAACTTATTTTAGAAAAACAAAATAAAGTCTTTCTGACCCCAAACTTTTGAGTGATAGTATATATCAATATTTTCTATATTATATTATATTATATTATATTATATTATATGTGTGAAGAGATAAATCCCATTGAAAATAACTTTCTGTCACTTTGCTGCAAGTTGCTGTGAGTGTAAACAAAGGCTTAACTCAAAAAATATTGTGAATTACTTTTTTGCATGGAACACAAAGGGAGAAGTTTAGCTAAATGTCCAAACTGCTCTTTTCCCCACAATGAAAGTGGATTGTGAACAAGGACAGCTGTGATCACCACCATTAATTTTGGAAATACATAACGGTGAGTAAATTATGACAGAACCTTCATTTTTGAGTGAACTATCATTTTAAATAAAAGTGCACTAACCCAAACATGGTTTTGTTGCTTTAGGAAACACACAAGTGACAAAAGTAAATGGCTTTCAAGTAAATCATAGACATACAGAGGAAGTGGATAAAATAAACTATCGCGTTCATTCTAGACAAGAAGCAGAAACATACGCTCACTTCTGGCATGTGCACGGTCGCCTCTCTATTGACAACTACGAAACAACAGTAAATTAATAAGCTACATGTTCCCAAAACAAGCTAAAGCAACGCAACAAAACAACCCAAAGCCTTTTTGCTCGCAGGATGCCGGTTTGTTTGTTAACATCTGCCAATATCTGGACAGCTTGAAATGAATTCAGATCCAGAGAAAAGGAAACACTCAGCTGCCAGGAGACATCACCAGAATGTTTTAGCAAATGCTGGAGAGGTGGTACGAGGCCTGAGACAGGAACCTGTTGACAGGAGGCCCACACGACACAATGCAGAAATATCTGGAATGTCTACTGTGCCGATGTCACATTTTCTTTCTCACATTAGCAGCTAAGTACACACAGTATAATGCTCAAAACACTGAAAGTTGCACTTATAGGCTCATTCTGTTTTAAATGAACTAATAGACTTAATCATTTTGCTATTGCGAGTCACAAACAGACCGTATTAAGGGAGGGGCATTTTTATTCTACACTGTAAAAAAAAATTACATCCCCAAGTCAAAAATTTCAAGTGACCGATAACATCTAAATTTTTCAATTAGTCTGACTTATTATTTCTCATTGAGCCAATGTTAACAGACTATTGCAACAAGAATTTCACTTGGGCCAATTGAAAAATTTAGATGTTATCGGTCACAATTTTTGATTTGGGAGGGTTAGAAATTTTTTACAGTGTAGAGAGCATTTGATTGGACAAAAAGTTGTAGTACAAGTCATACATTTTTTTTTTTTTTTTTTTTTAAATGAGATAGACTCTACATTTGACATGCACATACATGCTTAGGACCAGATTTACTAACAGCTTGCACCAGCGCAAACTCACTTTTGGCGTAAAAAAAAAAATGCAGTGTAAAGTTAGCGCTGAAAAGGTGTGGGCACTTTTGCATATGCATTTGTAGGAGTTTCCCTTTCCAGACGCAAAATATATGGAGAGTATTTAAATTAATCACGCAAGGTGATTTACTAAGGTTTGCGCTCGTCAATTTACTGGTATTTGCCCGATTATTTAACGCCCCCAAAAAACATGTCTTAAAACAGACGCTAATTTGCACTGGTCTTAGTAGATTGCGTTGGTCATTATGGAAATGATCCGGCTGCGTCTGCGTCCCATCTGCGCTTTATTGGAATTGCGCTCTCACGCTAATTTGCCCTGTTTAGTAAATCTGGCCCTAAATGTTCATTTTGCCAAATAGATGACCTCAGAGCTAACAGACATGGGCTAAAGCTTGTTCTTATGAGTTTTTAAGTCAACATATAAATATTTAAAAAATTTATATGTTAGGCAATTTCATATTTTTTTCCTCTTTTTTTCCTTAAAAAAAGTAAACTTTACTTGATAAAGTTGCCCATCCCTTATATGTACGCCTAGTATATATGAGATTCCCCCCTTACCTGTTGGGGCAGAGCATGAGAATTTCTGATTCGCTCCCCCATGTTAATTGATAATTCGCTGATTAGAGTATATAAGTGCTCCGGGTTATATTTGGAGTAGACACACACTCACTCCCTGTGGGATAGTTTCTCCCACGAGTGGCTCGTGACCAGGATGTAGCATCTTCCTGACTTCTTTCTCATTTGTTTCTTATATCATGTAGCTTAAAGTTTTTGTCGTGCTTTTTATATTTGTTTTCCTTTATTATGCCTTTAGACTTATGTTTATTATTATGTATGGTTATTGTAGTATTTGTTAAATGAAATAAAACAATTTGCATTCATTAGATGTCGGTGTCTGATCCCTCTTTTATGTTGTGCCTTTAAACAAGTGGGCCGGAACAAAAATAATTTTATATATATATATATATATATATGGCTTGTAGCACTTATTCAACAAAACAATAAATGTAATTTATTGACATTAGGTTTGTAATTAATGCTTTATATTTCTCATATTTTATTCTTCATATTTTATGTCTCAGGACTGACAGAAAAAGTTTTGTCCCACAAGCCTGTTGTTTTATACACTGTCTTTAAACTTCAACAGCTACACACAGGCACAACACAGCAGGAAATTGTTGAATGGCTACTCGACACTCGTTATATTATGCTCTATTCTTTTCGATTGTGTTTTCAGAGAAAGAGCGCCAACACAATGCCGCCTCTTACATGAACAACCTGTGCACAGCTCTTCACACTTTTATATTCACTCAACACCCTTATGGACTGTGTTGCTCTAATGTAAAGGTCAGTGCAAGAAAGCTTTTGGTGTCTCTGAAGTGGTTTTGCTGTAGCTGAAACCATGAATAGTCTTTGCATTTGAATTTACGAGTAAATAACTCAATGCACGTTAAAATAATGGCAACTTTGCCATAGTCATTAAGTCATAAAGATTCCAAAGGGAGTTTTTGCAGCAATGCCATAAAAAAATAAAAAAATAAACATTTTGGGTTCCTCAAAGAGCCTTTCAGAAAACAGCTCTTAAAAGAAAAAAATGTCTCACTATGAAGAACGTTGTAATAATCTAAAGAACTTTTTTTGGGGGGGGGGGGGGGGGGGGGGGGGGGGGGGGGGGGTTTCACTATAAAGAACTACATTACGTATATGAATGTTTTCAATGAGATTTGTTTTGGGACAGTTTAATGGGGGCCTCTAGTGGATACATTACTCACATCTTCTGAATTTCAAAAGATTTGTAAAATGATCCTTTGCTTTAACAGCATCTGTAGAGTTGAACTCATTATTGTTTAGAGTCATTTAATCAATGAGACCACCATACATTATTCATAACAGCTTGCTGAACACTAAGTGCTTAAAGCACTGCTTATATAATTAGTTTGATTGATTATCTCCTGCATTATATGGTGTCACACGCTGTCAGTTCACATTCTATTTAAGTTCACGCCACAGAACTAATTGTGGTTGAATATACCTTTCACACTACCAAACAACCAATGGGATCTCATTAGTTGGATCTCATGAAAACATGTTAAAGTCACGAATTAGAGACCATTAATTTTCCATTGTGACAGGCATACTGCATTGACTGCAATACATCTGAACATTTTTTTATTTTTTTTTACACAGTATTTTTTTTTTTTTGAGATTAAGGGATAAACTGAATGGGACATTTTACTTTTGATTTGTTTTTACTTTTTTGTGCATTCTCAAAGCTGATTCTCATTATTAAAAATTACTGTAATGCAATAAATATATTTATGTTGGTCATAAACAGTATATCATATTTTTTCCACAACACATTGTTTACTTTTTTTTTCATTTTAAAGGAGAATTTAGGAGGAAATTGCATGAAAATAATATCAAAAAGTCACAGTGGTCCAAAATAATGCTTTGTTGTCTTCAAGTTAATTATAATTTCGTATTTTTTTCTATTGATTTTGGGGTGAAATGTCACCTGAACTTGATCCTGACAGGTTCTGTGAGATTCACCCAATTACAGTAACCACTGTTTTCCACGTAAACCTCTCACACCTTCAGGACATGACTGATTTTGACACATGAATTACCAATCGACTCTTGTTTCCTGAGGTGAATACTGATGCAGAAATGTCGTTGTCCTCTCCACAGATTCTCTGAAGTACACATGCTGTGGTCCGCCTAGCTGATAGTGGAAAGCTGTGCTTTGAAGGAAGGCCATTGTTAAGTAGCGCCTCTCAGCGTGCATTACATAAATGTGGGGCTGTTACTGAGGGCAGGCGAGTGTTTAGCATCAGAGGCAGTAATGTGGGTGTGTGTGAGGACCACTTCACCCGAACTAGACTGCTCTGATTGGCCTGCACACAAGAGCTTGACAGAGGTTTCCACATTGAGGAGGGCCAGTGAAGGCATCAGGGCCCTCCAAAGTCAGTAATGCTTTGTGTATGTATGTGTGTGAGAGAAAATGCATTGACATGTTTTATTTATGCGCTGGGCTACATCTGTAGAACTTTGAACACAACATTAATATTATTAATGCATGATAATTTAGCTACTATTCACTTAAGTACTATATTAAGTGAATAGTAGCTAAATAATCATGAATTAATAATATTGTGTATTAATGTGCATTTACTAAAGGAATTAGCATTGCTTGCAAGGCAGCAAAGGAATATTGTTAAAGTTTGAGGTAAGGGATTTAGCTTTGGTAAAAAATATTATTTTAAATAATATAATACATCAAATAATAAATATTAAAAATTTTATAGAAAAAAATCTAATATTTTTCGAATTCTTTGAAAAATCTTTTGGAAATCTTTGAACATGCTCCTTTCCAAAACCAAGTGAGGCAGCATTGACAATAACTGAACTGAACAGAATGGACTATTGAATGGACTATTTTACCCGAAATAAACACATTTTTGTACATGTTAGAGTATTGTGCTATTAGCTTAGCAACATCAAACTCTATTTGAAATTATTTGTGAGTCAAGTCTCCATCTCAGGTTTTGAATGCTGCCTATGTAGGCAGTACACTATGTAGGCAGTAGGCAGCTCACTAGGTAGTGAAACATTTCCTTTGTGGCAGCGAACTGCAACCAATCACAAATCATTATTTAAATAGATGTAAGAAAGCAGACCAATCATAATTCCGAATACGGCTACTATGATGACGTCGTCGCTGTTGGTTACATTATGAATGCTAAGTGTTCTATCAATGCTCCATGAAAGTTTGAATAGTACAAAAGCACACCCAAGGCTAAAATTGTCCACAAAACAGTTCTGAATTAGCCTGTAAGTTAAACGGTTCAGGCTGAATCAATAGCACAAGTTCAATACTTGGTGTCAGGGCTTTAGAACAAACCCGAACCAGAATGTTTTAGGAATATCAATACAGAGCTGCCATGAATGCGTTGCGATAATCTCTTCAGCGTTCCATTCCAGAGCTGCCCCACTTCTGTAATCCGTACATCCGCATCAGACAGCGGGTGCAGTTTGTATTGTGTGGGCTGTCACACATGGAAATGGAAGAACACTTGTTCCTGGTTGATGTTTTGTCTGGATCGAGATGCTAAGCCATTTAGCAAAGCCTAATTACAGGGATGGTCTCCTTGAAGCACCATGTTCATTGGCACAGGTGAAAGCGCTGGGTTGTACTGTCAATATCTCTCCTGCTCCTTGATCAGCCCATTTAATCATGATTTCAGCTGCAACCTTCACGTTAGCACACCAGATCTTTACCCATTACGCAACCCCCACACTATGGAGGTGGCAACGAAACCATTAGTGACCCAGCTGGAGTGATAAGATTGCGGTTCGATTCATCCAGCCTGCATCACTTGTCATGCATGAAATGTTCCTCCAATGAATTGCTGTGACACAAATAGAGACCAACTTTGGACTTACCTTTGAGATGTGCTTTTGTACTTCTGCCTGTAAGACAAAAAAATGGAAGCACATTAGCTTGCATCCATAATGAGCACATGCCATGATGGGAGTAGGTTATTTTACGTGTGCAAAGTACATGACTGACAAGAACAGCATTCTCTCTTTCCAGTTTGAACAAAGCCAGGATTCTCAAGGACTTCTCACTTCCCCTCTACGGTGATAGTTATCGAATGGAGCTGCTGTTATCGGATGCGTTTTAGACTGACTGTTTGAAAATCTACAGCGGACTGGGACGAATTGCAAATCAATCGCTAATACATTTGTTTATATATTAAACAGCCGTAATAACTCATTTTGCTTTTGATTGTGTTTAATCCACCTAGAAGTTTCCAAAGAACAACTGCGAACTGGATGTTGAGCAGTAGGGCCGTTTCAACGCATCCCAAAACAACACTGTCTACCTAGGATGGGGTGAATGGATGAGCACGATTGGTCTATAGGAATAGATTCAAAGAGGCTTGAATGAGCTTTGCAGGGAGGTGATGGAACTAGACTGGTTTAAATCCCGGGATCATCCATTCACTGACTCCGACTTTCTACAAATTTGCTTCAGTTATAGGTCACAGCGCCTGATTAGATTGCACCAATGCATTTAACATCAGACTAAAGGTTATTATGTTTTAGCAGTGAACCAGTGAGCTGTGACCAGAACAACAGAAAGTAATTTTTATGATGGAAAATAGGATAACAAGATTTAAGTAAAATTAAGCATACTGAATAAACAGTAAAAGTATATAATTTTATTTTTGTTTTGAATAAGGTTTGCTAAAAGATTAATTATTTAATCATTATGGCAGAAAAAATAAGCTGGAATATTAATGTAAACTTAATGTAACTCTCTGTATAACATGAACTACTGACACTTCTGAATGTACTAACTATAGTGTTTGTGCTGGAACTTGGTTTTATGAATTGTATGAGTCTCTAAGAATGTATGCTTTTATTTCTGTTTTGAATATAAAGTTTGATAGATGATTTATTATTAATTATTGTGGCTGAAAAATAAGTTTGAATTCTTAGTTAACTTTGATGTTTCATAAATGACCCATTATTAATTATTTTTGCTGAAAAATAAGTTGGAATTGTTAGCTAACGTCACATTTAAAATGTTAAATTAACATAAAATTTGCATAATGTGCACAATACTAGAGTTGGTGGTGAAATGCAAAATACGACGTCAACAATTCTCATTCTTCGTTTAAAATTAAACCCCAAAAGAATTATGTTTGGATAGTTTCACCATGAAATGACACAATCCAAACACCGCTGAGCCCAAACCCTACAAGACTGATTTGAATTCATTAACCAAAACTGTCAGTAGATTTGCTTCATTAGGCTTGACAGTCTCATTAGTATTACATTCACACACTTGCTGCCCCAAGAGTCAAGATTCACCCACTCCCAGCATCATAGCGCACAGTCAACACAACCATACTGCTCATAAACAGCTCTGTCATTCTCCCTCCTGGGAATCAAACCAGATTTTCCAGTCATGCTGATGAAAGAGTATGAAACAAGAAGCACTTACATTCCTTTCAGCCTAATCCACATCTTCTCCGTCTGGTCGCACTTGGAGTACTTCAAGGAGTTCTCCAGCCCGTCCGTGTCGTTGGCCAGAGACTCCATGGTTTGCACGAATGCACGAGCGTGTGGAGTGTTCTAAGACGCAGAGGGATACGCAGGTATGCGATTCAACACGTGTAGCGCAGAGCTCCGAGTCTTCAAAGCATCTCCGGCAGTTCGAGCGGCACACGTTTCCCAGAGGGTCCTGCTCTCAGCTCCAGAGTGCATCAGCCCGTTGGAGTGAGTGTCAGCGCACAGACCTGTCTCTCCACTACGCACTGAGGGAACGCTGTCACACACACACACACGTCACACAAATGTCTCTCTCTCGCTCGCTCTCTCTCTCTCTCTCCCAATGTCCGGAAAAGCAGCGGTGTGCCTTGTGAGTATCTATCACCCTCTCAGAATCTGTTCCCTCTTGCTCTTTCGCCCTGTTGTTTTCAGCCTTTCGATCAATCTATGATGGAGGTTGTCCTGTCTCCTCTTGACATCTCTAATCTCACGCATTTATACCACTGCAAATACACAAACACTCACAAGCCTTCACTATCACACTCAAAAGAAAAAGGGCACCTGTGTGCGACGCAAGTGTCGCTCCTCGAATGGAATCCGTTGGCTGGAAACGGATCAGCGACTTCCCCCTCCTCTTCCACAGCCGGAGAAACGCAGAGGGAGAAGGAGAGAGAATGGTTTCCTCACATCCTCACCAGCATCATTATCCTGGCCACCAGGGGCCGAGATTCCCCTGCCGTTCACCAGCTTCCCCGAGACGTCGTTCTTCAGAAGAATCCATCATGAAGTCGTATTTTACAGAGACTTCCCTTCCGTTGGCAAGCTGAATGATAAGCTCCCTCGGCGGCATCTCCAGGTCCCGAGTTGGCGTTTTAATGAAATTAACCTGTGCACTATAGCATCCCGCGCTCGTCTCGCGCACGGCAGCCTAGTTTCAACACGCTGTAATCCTCTCATTCCAGCGCAGCTGCAAGAAGCAGCGTGCTGATAAAAATGTCACGATTGTTCTTGAAATATAAGCCATTATTAGGCAGGCACACACTCAGAGAGACCGTGAAGGGTTTCGGAGGAGAACCAAAACAGCAAACACGCTCCAGTCCGAGACAGGGACACCTTGCCTAATATAGCAGCACCCCTATATCTCGTTTCTGTAAATAAGAATGGAATGAAGATTGTGAGGGTTTTTCTTTTTTTTGTGCTGTTGCAACCAGGCATGGCTGATTTTCATTCATTAGAGGGAAGGGCACATCTCCTACGGAGCATCCGCGGCATGAATAGGCTGAATCTTAATGATCACTTCTTCTGGGTTACCGGTCTATTGGATTACACTCTGCAATGTAAAATAGCTTAATCATTTCTGCATTAGCATAGGAACAAAACCAATTTCTCATTAGTTAATTTCATCACATAGGAATTGCTTGAAATTAGTGCATTCTGAGACTGACAGATTATTTCTGGGCTCTGATTACTCTAAATCTTTCTTTGTTTCAGGTAAAAGTGATTTTGATTGGTTGCTACATACATGCCTTTTTCTGTAATAAGATAACCACATTTTGTTAAAATTGCATTAAGTGGAAAAACAGCCTCTCGACTCTATTTTTATTTTTTCCGTTTAATGAGATTTTACATTAGCATGTTGGTTGACAGTCGGGATTGTTGATTCAGCCATTTGTTTCATACAAAACAGTTCTGATATATAGAAATGCATAAAATGGGACAACGTGTGTGTGTAAATAAAACATTCATATTCACTTTCTGCACTAAAATGGTGAAATACGTTGCCATGGCAACACACTGCCATACAAATGGCTTTGGAGGGAATGATTACGGCAGTAAAAGAATGACTTGAAGGTCTCACGTAGAGACAGACACACAGACAGACAAACCGAGACAGAAAAGAGCTGCAACAAAGACTACAAATAAAAACTGTGCTCGGTTATCTAGGTCCACTTATCCCGTATGATTGTCGTCATGATGATGGTGATTATCGACTGAAAAGAGCAAGTAGGACAAGAGTAAGAAGGTGCAGTTTGATTCAAAGCACATAAGGGAAGCTTTTGTGCTCGTCAGCTACTGAACAATAAGTGAAGATTGCTCAGGCACGATCTAGACCTGTACAGTATGAACACCTAAGAGGTTCTGGTTGTGACAAACACTTCCAGGACCTCCTGACGTGTCGTACTGCTGCATTTTGTTAAGTCAGAGAAGTGTCAATGGTTAGACGGTGCACAGAACTCCATTAACCAAACATAACTGCTATCGAGCCGCCTTGCTGCCTACTGCCTTTTAAGGCAGCATTCTAACTAAAATGAAACCTTGCAAGTGATTGATTTGGATTGCTCTACATCTGCAGAAATGATTTGTGTCATACCAACATCACTTCACATGCAAAGCACATGGAAGACTTGACTGATTTTCAAGAGTTACTGTTAGCATGTTGTTATGCTAACATTGCTATAGACCTTATGTAGCCCCGCCCCTTTTCAGTGCTGTTCTGTCATCCGGTTTGTATTTCCAAAGCATGAGGTAAGATCTTACGGATTTATGAATGAACCGCTCGTTTTAAAATCTTCGGGGTCAACTGATATTCGACATCCACTTCAAACATTACAACGCTCCTGAGAATTTCGGTAACTCTACAATAAGTAAATCCACTTTACCAGCTATAAATATACAGAGCTACTGCAAAAACGGAGGTTCAAAGACAAAATTCCAAAGTTTGCTGTGCGCTTGTTTCTCTGGCGCATAAAGTCTATAGTCATACAAAAATACGAGGTAAAACAGTCTCTATTTGTATTGAATATTTTTCTAGATTCATATTTTTTCCCGCTTTAGCCGCCATCTTTGATGTTTTTATCACTGATCTTATAGTAATGCATTATGTAAAATTGTCTTTTTTGTATTGAATCAATATTAAAACTAAAACTATTAAAAATCGATTTGGTTAACTGAAAAGCTGGGGAAAAAAAAGTGAATATTAGATGAAAAACTTCAACTTAAAAAAAACTTAATGAAAAAGAAATGTTAGCTTGGAAACTAACTTAAATAAAATAAGTTTAAATACTAAAATCACTATAAATAACTTTATAAAAATAAATTAAATAACCTAAATACAAATAATAAATATAAAAAAGCTAAATTAAATAAAAAATATTTTACACATTAAATACTATAATAGTTTATAAATAGTAATACAATAACACTGTATTGAATTAATTATATTTCTAATCATAATTTTTCTAGTTTCATCTGACATATTTATTTATTTTTTATTTTTTTGCCAAGCTGGTAGCAATGCATTGTGGGATTCTTTTCTGCAAAATATATATGTGATGCTGAAAAGGTATCTTAGGAGATCATGCTGCCATGATTGATCAAGCAAAATGCTGCCTATGAAGTGAAATCACTATGTTTTGGAACATAGCCACTGTTCTGTTGATGAACTCTAGTGTTTCAGAGTTCATCACTCTTTCATTCAGGGCTTGGCAGAACCTCACATCTGATACGGGGTTGGATACGGGTCATGTGTCCATGGATATAAACAGCCATCAGTCACGTGTGTTAATAGCTGCAGCATTAAAATATGAAACGTTTTACCTTCACTTTTTTACAATGACGGGTTTCAGCCTCTGATAAGAGAATAATCGGGTGAATCTCATAAAAACCTGTCTGGCTCATATTCATATCAATATAAAAAGAAATTATATTCTGTGTAAAGAATATGGAGCATATTTTTAGGATCTACACACACACACACACTCGTACTAAAGTTATAGATCACATCAGCATTTTTTATACTTTATGCCTTGATTTATGCCAATCATTGTATTACAATAAGGTGATTAAAATGAGATTCACCATTGAGAATAATGAGATTAAAAAAAAAGGTAAATATATAGACGCATTATGGTAATAATAATTTAAGGGCAAAATGTGCTTAATTTGTCATTAAAATAACAATACAATAGGCTTCAATGACACATACAACATTTCATTTAATTTTGTGGTGAAATGAGACCTGAGCATGTTGTAAATTGAGATTCACCCAATGACCCCGATTTGTCATTTACAAACATCTGTTTTTAATCTGGACAGCTCTCAGTTCATGGACGAACATGCTTTGACGTCAGAGAACAATCATCATCAAGCAGGTAATTGTTATAATGTGAGAGTGGGTGTTTCCTTTTGGTTGTGCCTCTTAATTAAATGGAGTTTTAAGAGCCAAAAGCTTACAATGTTTATCCCCACGGACAGCACGACATATGATGTATAATACATTTGACACTTTAAATACATGGGCGGATCGTGTTTAATTCGGATAACTCCTCACAAGCTTGGCTTTTACTTACTTATGACAGCTTAAAACTAATAAATGTCCTGGATTTCTTTGGATGTGAAGAGTTCTTATACATGTGACAAAGACAATGTGGCATGAATGTAGTCTTTGAAAGATGTGAAAGATTGAAAGACACTTTCCCTGCACTGCAAATATTATTCAGAATTATTGATTGATATTTACTAAAGATGACAGGAAAGCAAAGTGGGCTTGAATGTGACAGATTAAAACCACATCCATGTGAGCACAATGGCTTTTTATATTACCCACTGTGCCACATGTTTTAAACATCCCAGAAAACATCTAAATGATGATACTTAGATCTGACAAATGACCCTTCGCAAAGCACTGCCTTAAAAATACTACTGACCATCTTCGGGAAATGAGTTCTGATTTGTCTCTGCGGTTTCAATAAAATTTTATCGCACATTTTACTGAAAATCAGTGTTGTTGTTGTTTACTAAAACTAATCATAATCATTTCCGTTAATTGAATTAAAGCTGAATTGAAATAAAACCTAAAAACCTAAACTTAAAAACCTTAAATGGAAATTAGAAATGCTGACTTGGCAACTTACTGAAAAAAATATGTGCTAAAAAGTGCTAAAGCTAAAATCAAGTCAAGTCACTTTAAAGGGACTGTGTGTAGGAATTTCTCCCATCTAGTGGTGAAATTGTATTTTGCATTTTTCAAATGTGCGTTGCATCTACGGTAGCCGTTATGTACCAAAAAGCTATGACAGGATGTCTTATAATAGCACTTCGAGTTTTTCTTCGGGTGAACAGGTTTGTTATTTAAAACAAACTGAAACTTGAAACAACGAAAAAAAGAATGCTACAGTATGAATTACTGACTGTGAAAAACATTAACTATGGTAATTAGTAGTAATGCCTTCTTTACTCGTTATATTTTTTGAAGTACGTGCATTGTTAGATATCATCATCATCATCAGAGCCTTCTCTAACGTTACTTTACTCAATAGCTGCTATTCATCAAAGAGCCTGTTTAACTTTTAACTATAAATGTTCTACTGTCTATATAATAAAGTACACAACCAAGCAATGAAAAAAAAGCTTGTAATTAAGACCGTAACATTGACTTACCTGTCGAGAAGAAAGCAGGCAACTTCAGGGTCTCTTTTGAAAGCTTTCTCCTGCATTAGCTATCCCGACACTAACCCTTGCTTTTGTAATCTCCGGTCACGTTTCCTTTTACGGTCTATTTTGGACTTTTTTCGACGACGAGGACTCATCCTGTGACTCAGCATATGTATGAATGAACGATGTATAAATAACCGTGCAGTGCATCCTTTTAAACTTGCCGGGGCAGTGACAAGCGCCTCTCACTGCTCTGCTCCTCCGCTTCTGCTGGCTTCAGTCACGTGACGCTGGTTCTGAACGAAAACACGTTGTGGAAACGCGTTGGCCTAGTACTTTTTGTCCCTCTCTGCTATTATAGTTTTTCAAGATGGCGGAACTACATGGAAGCCTCCGTGGACCTACCCGTCCCATGTATATAAAGATAATAAATTCTTCGTTTACGAGGATTAGTCTGATCATTGGCATAGGTATTTGTACACCATTGAGGGCATATTTATTAATAAAAATATTGATTTTAGATAATAAAATACCTAAAAAGCTACACATAGTCCCTTTAATTTATATAGCACTTGATTTTTTCAAAGCAGCTTTGCAGTGAGACACAGGAAAGTAAGGATTATTCAGAATTATTCAGAATTCAATTCTGCTGTAAAGCAGCTCTAAAAAGACAATAGAGTCACTGTTCACCTCAATTCAGTTCAGTGTTGATTCAGTTCAGTTCAATGTACAGTCCATTAGTTATGAAATTTGTTCGATTCAGCTAAGCAGTTCTACAATAAACTGACCAAAAAAAAAGACAATAGTGGCGTTATTCACTTCGAGTCAGTTGAATTGTTGAGTTGTCGATTTGATTCAGTTCAATATCAGTGTCGATGTTGCAAAATTCATCAATTATGGAACAAAATCAAATTAGCTATAGAGCAGCTCTGCAGAAAACAGTGACCAGCTTAATTCAGTTCAAGTTTTCTTTTCATCCAATAGTGTAGTCCAATCAATAGTAATACTGAATATTATTATGTACAGAATACAAACAGAACATAGAAAAAATAGGAAACAAAACTAATACAAAATTACAAAGGCACATGAAATTTGCTAAAATAACAACTGAAAATATATAAAAATAAAAGCCTATTTAAAACCTTAAAGGGATAGTTCATCCTAAAATGAAAATTAAGTCATCATTTACTCACCACAGTGTTGTTCTAATGCCATATGCCGTTCTTTCTTTTTCGGACCACAAAAGGAACATAAAAAATGTCCCGCTTCCATATGATGGCAGTGATTGAATAGTGACCCGTATCAAGCTTTTTAAAAAGACGCAAAAGTTTTACAGAATAATCTCATGCAACATGAGCCAAGGTCAGGATTTTTGTTAAATGCATAAAATTCTGCTTATTTATCATATACCCAACACTTGGAATTGTGTTGCATGGGTTCATTCTGTTACACTTTTGCATCTTTTTTTAAAACCTTGATGCTGGTTGCTATTCAGTGTCATTATATGGACAAATGTGAGCAGGACATTATTTTTTAAAGGTGCAGTATGTTATATTGACAGCTAGTCGTTGAAAATATTGGAGAGAGTTGTTTCTCCCACCCTCTCCTCCTCTGACTCGACTCTAGCTCGGGTTGCCAGATTGAGGGCACGCAACAGGAGTGAGCACAATTGGCTTTATGCCCATCTGCACTACTTCCTGAACTTCAGCCAGCTCCTTTGTTTCCTGTCTGCCATTATTGGACAAACTGATTAATCCAGGTGTGCCTGACCTCAGTAACAATAATCAGACACACCTGGATTAATCAGTTTGTCCAATAATGGCGGACAGGAAACAAAGGAGCTGGCTGAAGTTCAGGAAGTAGTGCAGCTGGGCATAAAGCCAATTGACGATGGAAGGTGACAAGCCTTACATTGTAAGTTGATGAGTTCATTTACCCGTGTTTAATATGCCTCTGTAGCTTTTTAGATGTGTGCCGAGGCTTTTTAGGTCGGGCAGAATCTGCGATCTCTGACCTAGTTTGTTTGCTGGCTTCCATGACTGCAATGCGCTGTGTTTTGCACCAACTGGAAACCGGGGGTGTCGAAATACTATTTGGTAAATTGGCAGCGGGCAGGATCACACAAACCAAAGCAAAAACAGACATTTTGACACGAAACGCACATTTTTGTTTTTCAGAGAAACAAGTACAGTATGTGAACTTAGCATGTTTCCTAAATCTCTGAAAACACATTATGCATTTTTGTGCTTTAGTGCAGTCAAAACATACGTACCTTTAAATTTCTAAAAAAAAAAAAGAATTGCATTCTGCATTAGAACAACACCAGGGTGCGCAATAATGACTTAATTTTCATTTTAGGGTAAACTATCACTTTAAAAAAATACTCCAAAAATCCATAAATAATACTAAAATAACACTTCTGAAAATCTCCAGTTCATTTGTTCTCCAAAGCTTGTCTGAGTTAGCAACAGAAATCAAAGGGGCGGAGCTTAGTAAAGGTTAAATTATTCCATTACTATGACCTTCCTAACTGCTCAGTTAATAAATATTTAGGTTCATGCCTTATCAATCTTTAAAGCCATTTCCCAATTATGGTTTACATTACATAAGGTTTGTCCCCAGCTCTGTAAAGATCAGGGGATAATTATGGATCCATCATGTGTGCTGTGTGAGCCCTCTTTCCCACCCTGTAGTAGAACATTACAAAACATTCAGTATTAATTACGTTTAACATCATGTCTAGAAAGGTCACTTCATTTCAATCAATACACAAGCCATTACAGTAAGAAAACCAGAAGGGAACAATGAATATAGCATACAATTAACTGAATTGATGCTCTATAAAGATGTCAATTGGTTATAAAGATGTCAATCAATGTAACATCAAACCGTAGACAGGATGATTGTATATTCAGCTATACATGATCGCACCCACATGTATGTAGCATTTAAAGTGATAGTTCATACAAAACATTTGACATCATTTACTCACCCCAATGTCATTCCAACAGCATTATTTGTACCTTTTGTGAAAGACTAAAGGAGATGCGTGTGATTATTTCTGTTAAAAAAATATAACTTGAGAAGAACTTCTGACCTTGTATAATATTTTTATGGTGCCTTTTTAGAGCTTAAAAAGTATAGCTCAGATTCTTTGCCTAACATCTCATTTGTGTTTTATGAAAAAAAAGGTAACACTTTATTTTGATGGTCCACTTTAGACATTCCACTGACTATAAGTAACTTTGCAACTAACTCTCATTAGAGTATTAGTAGATTGTCTGCTTAATATCTGCTGACACTTTATTTTGATACTGCCCCAACAGATATTCTACTGACTATAAGTAACTGCGACTACTAACCCGAACCCTAACCCAACAGTCTATACAGTCAACCAATATACTAATGAGAGTTAGTTGGCATGTAGTTGCAAAGTTTCTTATAATTAAGTCTAAAGGCCCGTTCACAACCAGAACGATGACTATAAAGATAACATTAAAGATATAGGTTTAAAAATCATTCTCAATATTAAATAATAGCAGAGTTCATCTATAACGATAACAGCACAGATAAACGATATTGTCGGAATCTCTTGTAGAACGATTTTATCCAGCTGATGAACGATAAAAACACTGACAGCCAATCAGAATCCATGATTGTCTGCTGGTCTGGACACTAATATAGTTATCAATCTTGGTGTGAACGGGCCTTAAGTGTATGTCTACAGTGGACTATCAAAATAAAGTGTAGCCAAAAAGAAAAGTCATATGGTATGGAAATTCATGTTAATTTTGCTTAAACTACTGCTCTGGTTTGCTCTTAAAATTCAGAGCAATATTGTGATACTGCTAATATTGTTTACGATATTGATGCATTGCTTGTGTTTTCCTCAATTCTAAGTCGCTTCAGATAAAAGTGTCAGCTAAATGATTCATTTAAATGTAATATAAATTAATGTAATGTAATTACAGCATAAAAATGACTAATGTGTCCACTATAAGGATAAGGAAAAGATAATAAAGGCCAGTAATATGCAGTAAATCTCTTTTGTAGTGTTCCAGCAGCACGCACAGAGGAACTTTATCAGTCTAGTCTCAGGAGACTATTAAACCGATGATACTGATGATACATCTTTATTCCGACCGCCTAATGCAGAGGCCAAAGACTGTCACCATGGATACCTCACATGGAGACAGCAAGAGTGAAAAACAAATACCCTTATTGTCACGAATGTGGGGGCATTCGGCAGAATCTCACAGGAGCATGCAAATGACACGATCGGTACCGTTGGTTACAGGCGCAGTTTGAAGATTTAGAAAGAGTTTGAAAAAAGTCAATGGAAAACAAATTAAAGCCAACACACACATATTGAAAGCACCAGAGGCAGGACAAAAGGTTATAATGACAGCTTCAAATGCTAAGTTGTTTTTTCCGTTTTTCCAAGGTCACGGCTGAAATGGTGCACTGATGAACCTTGTGTTATTGTTAGATGCTTTTTGTGTGTCACTCCACAAATTCAATGCTTGTCTGATCTGTGTCACATTGAACAAGAGACAGGAAGACTCCACCTCTGTCTCATTAGTTATTGATTGAGGCCCTCTTCCAAATGACACACTAAACTTCTGGACAACTGCTGCCCTTATTTGAACAAAATTACCAGATACACAATAAAAGGCTTTGTGATATGCCAACTGGCCATGTCTATATCGTCTCAGTTATGTCAAACATCCATGAGAGTGCATATTTACCCGCCTTTCCAAAATATAATATTTAAAATAAGTATAATCACTTCAAAAAATAGGATAATATAGGATAAAAATATAGGATAAAAATAGGATTTACCTTGAAATTGCTAGTAAATTTCACAAATAATTAAAAGAAAAGGCAAGTAATACATTGAGTTAAACTTGAAATTTTGAAGTGGAAAATCTAAACCAGTATTTTTTTGTAAAACACACTCCAGTAATCTTTGTTTTATTTAAAACTTAAAATAAAAAAAAATTTTACAGTGAAAATTATATAAAATTTTCTTTATTTAGAATAAAGAAATATTAATTCTATTTACCCCCCCCCCCCACACACACACACCCCCACACCCCCACCACCATGAAATTTTCTTCATTTTAGGAATTATCGGGACATCTGGTCAGCCTAACTGAGAGGAATCTCAAACTATAATGATGTCACCCAAATGGATGATGTCATTCCTGGTAGGCCATTAGGTCATGCACACACCACATTGTGCAGGGACCTAATGCAGCATGGGTAATTTAGGATAGACTTTCACAACCTCTTAATTTGGCCTATATTAGCAATAGCATGTTGTGAGGTTATCCAGTGCACAGGGGAACGGTCAGTTCTGTGGCCACTCAAGCCCAGCTCGGCTAATTTAGCCTGTACTGACTTTAATTAGCATGGTTGTAATCTGATTCTGTCAGAACCACAGCAGTCTGACTTTAGCCAGACCACAAACAAAGCGGAAGAATAACACTTTACCCATCCTCTCTATTTCTCTTTCTTTCTATTTCTGTCTGAACACAAAACTTGAATTCTTGCAAAGCCTGGAAGATCAGAAACACTAATGTCTGTAATGATGTGTCATTACTCCCAACCATTTCCCTAATAGACAATTAAATTATCTGTGTAGGCACACTGAGCAGGTTTCTCTTTCTTGGGCTGTTCATATCCACTGTTATGAAAACAGTTTATGAATGTATCCGTTCTTTGCTTCTGGAGTGCTTAACGTTACCCATTATTGTGATTTTTAAGCTCTTGTATTTGCAATGGTAATTTATGTCATTTCAGTGACTCATACAGAGATTTTCTCTATAGGCAGATAGAAACATGCAAACAGAGGCGGTTCACACTTGAGCTCTGGCTAGTTTTCATCTCGATGCATGATTAATGCTCTAACGAGATGAGGGACGTGACTTTGAGCCGGTCCTATACAGGACACTCAACAATCGAGTAAAGGCCTTCTCTGAAATCATTGTGTATGCATGAACTTGAAGAAGAAGAGATAAACGAAGCCTAATAATCTAAAGTTTGGAGAATTTTTTATTATTATTATTATTATTATAGACACAGTAAAAAGTAGTACAAGGCAATTTATTGAATATTCACAATATTCATACTATGATTTTTCCTGACAATTAATAAATAAATAAAAAGCAACATGATTTTAATATTTTTTTTATTTGGTCATTAAATTATCTTAAAGAGTGTGTCATTAGACTAATTTCATGATCTCTCCTTTTCTAAAAGTATGAGATTTATGGCAGATTTATAGATTTTTCGGTTAAATACAAATTTTATTTAGGGTCAGTACAAAAAAATTACAAAAATTAATACTTTTATTCAGCAAGGATGCATTAAATTGATCAAAAGTGACAGTAAAGACATGTATAATGTGTCACGATTTGGTCTCGTCTTTGTCATATTTCATGTCTGTCATGTGATCCCCTGTTCAAAGTCATGTGATCCTGCCATGTGTTCCCTTGTCTGATGTGTCATGTTGTCATTGGTTCATTGTTTCATTGTTCACAGGTGTCCCTTGTCAGATCATTAGTGTATTTAAGCCCTCATGTTTTCCATGTGTTTTGTCAAGTATTGTTTCCTGTAGTCCACTGTTGTGTGAGTCTGTTCGCGTTTATGTCCACGATTTTGTTTCTTGCCACGCCACGCCACGCCACGCCACACCTTGCCTTGCCTTTGTTTTATGTTTATTAATATTTATTAGCACTTAGGTTCTCAATAAGCTTGCCTCCAGTGGATCCCTTACATAATGCTACAATTGTCTATACATATACAGTATTCAGATTTCTATTTCAAATCTTTTGGGGGGAAAAAATTCTTTATCCAAAGAAAAAAAAATGTATCACAGTTTCCACAAAAATATTAAGCAGCATAAAGTTTTTAAACATTGATAATAATATGAAGAAATGTTTCTTGAGCACCAAATAAGCGTATGGACTCTTTTCACATTTCTGGGATTCTCAGAAGCGGAAGTCGTCATAGTTGGGTAAACTTCTATAGCGGTGAATGGGAGACGACAGCAAATATAATTATTATATTGCCATTTGCTCTAACAGCAAAAGAAAAAATCTGCGATAGCATTTCCACGTCTTTCAAAAAGAGGGGACAAATATGTTGTTTATATTGAGATTGATTACATTGGTCAGAAGAGAGAAAGATGCCAAATTTGTCATCACTCCCTCAGCCGTTATATTAGAAATCATTGTAATAGTTTTTTGTCATTTACTGCCAAGGAAATATAACACAAAGTACAGTGTTATAAATGTGTATAAAAAATTAAAATATAAACAAATGTACTAGATTTGTGATGTTGACAACTGTATATAAGTATATTAAAATAGAAAACAGTTATTTTAATTTGTAATAATATTTTACAATATTACTGTTTTTTTTCTGTATTTTTGAGGTTCACACAAAAGGTTCACACAAAAACTAATTTGCTTTTAAAATAGCATACTGATTAATAAAGAAGGATTTCCTCATGTCTTGAGTCTTCAGTCCAAACCCTATTTGCATTTCCAGAGATTGACAAAACCCTGATCAATGTCAACATTCTGCGCATCGTCAGGTGTTAAGAGGTCTTTTGGGTTGCTATGGCAACCTGAAATGTTTCACCATGGAGAAACTGCGGCGCTGTACACATCAAACGCCCACAATACATAAAACCGCAATAACTCTCAAGATGTAATTACTATTCTGGGTAATATGACTTGCTGTGGTCTGTATAGCATTCAAGATGTAGTGTGTCATTTCTGTGCAAATAAAAGATATGCATGTATGAGCTCCATGTAACTGTGTAAGTTGTAAGAAAATGTAGCAAATAAGTTATGTGTGATTTGCCTTAAGTGAGTATTAACTTGTCCAAAGGCAACATATGGTGTCCTCGCAAGAAACTTGAAGATGGGTTGGCATGGCAGTTTGAGCGTGAGGTAGTAAGGGAACACACAAGCCATGTACGTCTGGTGGCAGTTGGTCACTTCAGGGGACTCTTACCTAATTCTGGGATCTTTGGCCACAGGCACGTCCCTTCCAGCCAGTCCTCGGCTTTGGCCCCTCACTGAGCCCCACCTGTGCCTGAGGGCCCGAGAGCCAGGCTGCATCGCAATCATGGAGTGCACAGAGTCGCCTGCAGGGAGACACAGTATGTTCCAGATTATTCTCATGAAGGAAGACTGACGTAAAACATTAATCATTTCCACAATCGTGAACAATTTCCATGTTCATGAACACACTTTATACAGATGATATTAGTTCAAGGGGTGTTAAATGTACTTTTAGTACTTTTAGTAAGTTACCAGTCTTTTAACAGTATTAGTTGAATTGACTTGTATTGATATTTGGAGTTTATTTTTATAATCTAATCTAATCTAATCTAATCTAATCTAATCTAATCTAATATAATATAATATAATATAATATAATATAATATAATATAATATAATATAATATATGTGCTTTTATATTAATGGTCTTTGTTCTTTATTTTAGCACTTTTATAAACCTGATAAAGGAATGTTTATTTAATTGATAAAAACTTGAAAGCTGCATGCAATAAATTCGTTTTCTTAATATTTATATTAATATGTAACATTTAAAATCTATTTTGATAATATTTATGTTAAAGCGAACATAACATTATGTTAGTGTTGAATTTCAATAGTATTATCAAATACTGATATTTTGGTGTTGTGATAACTCAGATTAATTTTTCTTGAAAGTGCCTTCACCAAATTAGTTTTTAGCTCATCATAACTCACACAGCTTGTGTGAGAAGTTAAAATTAAAGGCAATAATTCAAACCGTGATCAGAAGGTATTTAAAAGCTCTCCAACAAGACTTCTGCTCATTTCCTCATTGCCGGTGGAGAAATATGACGATTTGGCGTTCTATTAGAATTAGAATGTATAATTGTCATGCTGAAGTTTCTAATTATTACCCTCCATTGGCATTTAGATGTGGACTTCATTAATCTCCCAGAGAATTATTTCAGACACACTCTCAAGGTTCAGTGTGCCTGAAGCTCCAGATAGGAGAAATTAATTCTACTAAACTTTGTTTCACTGTGCAGTACCTTTCCTTTTCTCCATTTAGTAATTGTACAAAAACAGCTAAAGGACAAATTCACTAAACCATTGCAGCACTTTTGCCCATGGTATTGTGACAAACACACACACACACACACACACACACACACACACACACACACACACACATGTTTGGCTTTCATGTTTAATGGGGAATTTCCATAGACATAATGATTTTTATATTGTAAAAACTGTATATTCTATTCCCTAGCCCTAAACCTACCCATCACAGACAAATGTAAGCATTTTTACATTTTCAAAAAATATATCACTTAGTATGATTTATAAGCTGTTTTCCTCACGGGGACCAAAAATGTCCATCTTTGTGGGGACATTTTGTCCCCATAGTGTAGGGTTTACCAGCCCACGCATGTGCGCGCGCACACACACACACACACACACACGAATGTAGGGTTTCATGTTTTATGGGGACTTTCCATAGACATAAAGATTTCTTTACTGTACAAACTGTATATTATATCCCCTAACCCTAAAAATACCACTTAACAAAACCCTCACAGAAAACGTTCTGCATTTTTACATTTTCAAAAAAACATCACTTGGTATAATTTAGAAGCTCTTTTCCTTAATGAAAAAAAATAAAATAATAATAATTCAGAATCAAAATTTCTGGTATTACTATCTTTGTGGTGACATTTTGTCCCCATAACATAGGGAAAACCTGACTACACACCCATACGCACGTTTTTTAAATCACAAACCAGCCATAATCCAGTTTAACCAGATGCTAAATTAAAGGGGACCTATTATGCAAAATTCACTTTTACATGGTGTTTGAACATAAATGTGTGTCGGCAGTGTGTGTACACAACCATCCTTGGCCCTATAATGGTAAAAATCCACCCACTCCTTTTTTTAATCCCCATAAATCATAAGCAGTGTCTCAGAATAAGCTGTTTGCAGTTCCCTATCAGTCGCTCACGTTCAACGTTACGTTGACGTGACGACGTAATTGGGATCACTTCAGGGAGCCCTATCATCTTCGAGTGTCTACAGAATGAGCCAATGAATGTTGGCGTGCGCGAAACGCGTCACGCCCCCCGCCCCGCAGTGCGGGTATAAACACGGAAGCGGGCGCACGTACCTTTGTTTCTCGCTGAGTGATGCAATAGAGACTCTGCAAGGTTGGAAATCAAGAAGAATTCTGTTCCAGTGTTGGCGCGACGGCGCGATCAGCGGTGGCCGCAAGCATTACAGCTCACAAACTGCTGTTTTCACAGCATCACATTTCTGTGTGTGTCAGTTTCGGTGGGCGTTCCATTGAGTGTGTAACACCTCGTTACACCACGGCTATCCCTGGGTGCCTCAGCACTGAAAGAGTTTTTCTTTTTTCTTTCTTATTTTCTACTAAAAGAGCATCACAGACGTGACACTGCGTCCTTTTCAGGATGTAAATCCGCCTGTGCGTTTCTGGATGCGGTCGTTCCCTGGTGCCAGCAGACGTCCACAACAGCTGCCTCTCGTGTTTGGGCATTCAGCACGCTGAGGCTGCTTTTGTGAATAGTTCATGTTCTCATTGCGGGAACATGACTATGGCTGTGTTAAGATCAAGACTTGCTTACCTCAAGGGAGGTGCAGTCACCTCGCCTATGCACCGTTCTAGTGTCTATTCTGGTCCCCAGAATAGAGCTACTTTGGCGTGTAGTAAGGTTGATCTGAAGATTACACTGAGGGCTTCCCCGCCGAGCCAGTCTCCGTGGGCCCCTCACGCCTCTCAAACACAGCAGCCGGTGGAGCCTCCAAAGGAGTGCTCGTTCCTTTGTTGTTTCCTTTGGGGCTCCAGCTGATGACCAGATGTCAGTCGCAGCATCAGAGGGGGAGCTTCAGTCCTCTGGAGATGAAGATTTCGGCTGCGTTACATCGCCCGGGTCTGATCCAGAATGGGCGGCTATGCTTTCCCGGGCCTCCGAGAAGGTCGGGCTTGTGTGGAACCCTCCACCACGTCCCGAACCCTCCTGGTTGGACTATTGGTTTCTCGGTGCCATTCTTCCTGGAGGTGCATGAGGAGCTCACTAGGACGTGGACTGCGCCGTATAGCGCCAGAAGCCGTCCTAGTGGGTCCTCCCTCCACCCTTGATGGCGGAGCAGCTAAGGGGTATGAGGATATCCCGCCAGTGGAGCGTGCCATCGCGATGCAACTGTGTCCGGCGTCCAGTGCCTCTTGGCGAGGTAATCCTCGCCTCCCGTCCAGGGCCTGTAAGTTTTCGTCCGGTCTAATGGCAAAGGCTTACAGAGCCTGTGGACAGGCTGCTTCCGCCCTCCATGCCATGGCGCTCCTGCAGGTCCACCAGGCCCAGGAACTCATGGACATGCATGAGGGTGGTTCTGACCCAGAGCTCCTCCGGGAGCTCCGTGCAGTAACCGACCTCGCCCTCCGGGTGATGAAGAAAACTGCCGGTTCACCCGTCGCGCAAGCTCTTACCAGTCAAAGTAGGTCTCGGGTAGATGGCCAGCTCACTGCGTGTGCGACAGGCAGGCATCTGAAAAGCTATTTCTCTTTTTACAATCTAGATAATAAAACACAGCATTCTGTCGACAGCGATTACCATTTTGAAAATTATAACGCATTACATTACTCTGTTACAATTTTTTTTAGCAAATTACAGTAACACGTTACTAATGCGTTACTGCTGCTCTTAAATAACTTTTGTAGCTTTAATAAGAATACATTTCTTACTTGAATGCTGCTGTTAAATGCTCTGGCGAGGAGATATACATGGCGGACTGTGTACAGCTCACTCAGGGCGGGGTCTATGCTAATAAGGCGGAGTCCATCAGCAGTCGAAGGCGGGGCCAAAGCAATGTGACATCACATTGCTGGAAACTGCAAATAGCTTATTCTGAGTCACTGCTTATGTTTTATGGGGATTAAAAAAAGGAGTGGGTGGATTTTTACCATTATAGGGTGACTGAGTACACACACTGCCGACACATTTATGTAAATGTTTTGCATAATAGGTCCCCTTTACAGTACAGCATACTGCGACAGTCTACTGCATCCTCCACAAGTGTGCACTTAGGACTGCAAGACTGGGAATTTGCATGCAAATTGTGTTTAGTATAGATTTTAAGGGTCTATTACCTTATTTACATATTTCCTTTACTGAAACAGGCGCTAAAACTATGCAGAAATTGCTTTCAAATAAATGTTGCTATCAGAAAGAACTTTTTATTAATGAATTCCCCTCTAATTACGCTTGAAGTGTTTTTTTATGGCAGTACACCAAAGGAAGAACAAAAAAAAAACAGGAAAGTGAAAGAGAGAAGACAGAGACAAGCGTGAGAATGTGGTAGCATGTGTGACTAAATATGGTGAGAGAGAGCAGTTGGGTGGACACGACAATTACGGCCTAATTTATGATTCAGTGTCAGTGAAATTGGGTTTTACAGGTTGCCATAGAGATACATTCTGAAAAATCCCTGCAAAGCTATTCATCCGTAATATCAAATGTTATTGCCCACAATTTATCTTCAGTGGAGGCTGATGCACACCACTGATCAGAAGAGTGGAAGATTTGCATATGTAAACAATAACATGGGTCCATCCTAAATAGCCTACATGCACAAGTGTTGTCGATGTGTGTGTTTGGGCATTACTTAAGGGGTATATGTGGCAGCATACGAGCGGCAGGTGTGACCATGATCGCCTCGATTAAAATTTCACTTCTCGTTTGCAGAAACAACTGTGTCCAAGTGAGCTTTTGCAGCTGAGGTCAATGGCTTGACATCTCACAGGAAAACTGTACTGAAGCCTGCAGGTGATAAAAACATACTGCAAAACCTAATTTATAAAATGGATAGTTTCTCTAAACTGTCATTGATATGGAAGCTTGTTTCCGCCACAAAATAAAACATTTTAAAAGATAATTGCGACTTTTTATCTCACAATTGCGAGTTTACATCTCGCAAATCTGACTTTATTTCTCAGAATTGCGAGATATAAAGTCAGAATTGCATGAAATAAAGTCGCAATTACGTGTTATAAAGTCAGAATTGCGAGATATAAAGTCAGAATTGCGTGTTATAAAGTCAGAATTCAGACTTTTTTTCTCGCAATTGCGACTTTATATTACGCAATTCTGACTTTATAACACACAACTGCGAGTTTATATCTCGCAATTCTGACATCTTTTTTCAGAATTGTGAGATATAAACTCACAATTGTGAGATATAAAGTCCAATTCTAAGGAAAAAAAAGATTTTTTTTTTACCTCAGAATAGTTTATATCTCACAATTCTGACTTTATAACACACAATTGCGACTTTATATCGTGCAATTCTGACTTTATATCTCCCAATTGCGACTTTATTTCTCATAATTGCGACTTTATATCTCGCAATTGCGACTTTATTTCTCAGAATTGCGACTTTATATCCCGCAATTGCGACTTTAATTCTCAGAATCGCGACTTTATATCTCGCAATTGCGACTTTATTTCTCACAATTCTGACTTCATATCTCGCAATTCTGAGAAAAAAAGCAATTATTATTATTTATTTATTATTCAGTGGCGGAAAAAAGCTTCCATACATTGATGTTCAAAGCCATTTTAAAAATACACACGTGGCCACATATTCTGTCAATAGAATGGCAACTTTAAACAGCCTAATGGTAGGCTAATTAAATGTATTACTTTGTGGGAAAATTGTTATTATTATTATTAAATGTAAATATTTATTAAAAAGCAACAAGGGCCATTTTTTTCAGTGACTCTTCCTGCAGGTTACATTGTTATGCCAGTGGGTAGCAACAAATGATTATCTTAATGAGTGTGTCATTCAATCATTCATTCAACCGATTTGTTAAAAAAAAAAATAGCTAGTTCAGGAAACGAACCAAGTGAGTGGCTTAATCAAAATCATACACTTCTAGTTCTAGTTCACAGACTCACTTCGATTCGATTTCAATTCACAATCTTGCGATTTGATTCAATATGGATTAATTTGTATATATATAAGGTACAGTACATGGCAAATTTTCTCAAGGAAAAAAAATCGAACTATTGCTGTAAACTATATAGGGAGTCCGTTGGTACTACATTTCTATAATATTGAAGGTTAAAATGAACTGATTTGTATACACAAATTGCACACAAGGAACTTTTTATAATAATAAAGTTATAATACTAACTTTAAAATAGATAATTCTGTTTTTACTCTAATTAGCTTTTTGAAATATAAACATTTAAATGGTAAATAGGCCTGCATTAAATATTGAAGAGAAGTAAAAAAAATATATAATGAATATGGATATAATAACAGTATTTAGCTAAATGCTTCTCTCTAGAATTTTTCTAGGTGACTAACAAGTTTTTTTCTGAGGTAAATGTCTTTATTTTGTTGACATAATTGTGGGGAGGTTAAAAAAATTAAAAAGTAGTTTTTAATTTTAGATGCATCCAAAAATTCTGACTCTGGTTTATAAAGAGACTAGTAATAATCTAATAAAAATTATTTCTATCTTCCTCTTCCTTTAATAAGTCTTTACGGCTTACATTCATACTACACACATTCATACTATATACTGTCGAACATACTTTTTAGCACACAAAGTAAGTAATTATTCAAAATAAGTACCTACTCAATAGAGTATGCGATTTCGGACACGGCCTTTCACTTTAGACACTTTATCATGCAATGAGGCCATGGGAGAGGATTTGTGAATGGCAGTAAAACGCCACAACTGATGCTGGTAGGTCACATTGGAACATACCATCTTGAATTCCAAAAGATAGATCAAAATCATTGTAAAGAGGTAGGGTACCATCCATTGAGTTTTTGCAGTGATTATATTTAAGTGCCAAACAAGTAACATCAAACGTATTCACCCTCCACGCAAACACAAACCATATTTACATATCAGTTAAATCGTTTGTATGATAGAAAAACATGAGTTTCCAACGCAGCTTGTCACAAGTCCAGCTTTCTCAAAGCCAATGATGGCACAATGATTTCAGTCAATAAACATCCACAGGAAGTTCCACAGGTTTAAGCAGTTCGAAGACGACAAACTCAGTCAATAATTCATTGATAATTCCAAGGCGCATTAAGCGGTTGAACTTAGCATAAAACAGTCCAATAGAGAAACTTGTCTCAAGACTTATTTAGCATGTGCTCAATTAGAACATAAGGCTTAAATGAGTAGCAAAGAAAATAACTATTTCTCCTCAAAACCAAACCATAGATGAATACCTTGAGCTACAGCCATAGACAGTATATAAACTGGACACAGCGACCCCACTGGATTCAATGGAGACAAGTGAAGTCAATAGAAGCACTCACTTCCTGGGGCTCGACTCAAACGATTTGTTCAGAAACGCTTCTTTCAGGAATGAAACAACCTATTGTGTGTTGTCTGAAGAGACAAACTATTTTCAAACTATTTACGTTAAAGCTAACTGGCAAGAATGTAAAGAAATGTAATGTCAATATTAACTTATAATATTGCTTAACTAACTTTACATCTCTTTACATCCTAGTGCTGCACCAGGCATATTTCTGTCTGTACAAATTAACCATGTGCTGCTAAAAAAATGTAAAGATAATTATTATTAAATTATATTGTAATAAAGCAAGGTGTGTGAGTGTGAGGTGTGAATTTGCTATTATTACTATTTCATTCTGCTTTCTAAAGACTGGCCAATTACAACATTTTAAATAAAATGTTTTTCATGTTTATATGTACATTTTAAACACTTATTTTAGCTTTAATTCAATGACTATTAAAGCCAAACACTTTTTTTTAATTTTAAAACAACATGCTGTCTTTATAATATCATGTTATATATATTTTACACAGTAGAATGACAGCTAGCAAGGTGATACTTCACATGGGGATAATCATATTCTGAAAACACCCATAAAAAAAACACTGGGTTAAAACAACACAATATGGGTTGTTTTCAACCCAAGGGCTGGGTAAATATAGGACAGAACACATGTTGGGTTAATTGTACCCAGCAAATTGGGTTGTTTCAATCATATTTTACAGTGTAGTATATTTTATATAATTTTTAATACATATTGCCAACATTTAAGCTAGTTTAACAAATATTAGAAGTAAAAATTAAACATTTAGAAGTAATTCAAGTGTAATCGAGCAGTCTCTGTTGTCCCGTTTCCACCGCGCGCTGGATCTCGTGCAGGAGCTTGTGCATGTTCAGCGGGGGAACTTCTAACTTCAGACCACCGCCCTGCGTTTCACTCGTAGCAACAGGCTCCATAACCTGTCCATAAACAATCAGTGTACAGTTCTGAGAACATATTTTAACATAATACGTATTTAGATTCTGTATCTTTTTTAATAAAATCATAAAGTTACACAAACCTGTATTTTACCGAAGATATGCACAATTTTGATGGAGCTGCACTGCTCTATCCTGAAGAGGTCTGGGTTGTTATGTCTGACCCAGGAGCTGGGTAACACAAAAACTACCCAAATGCTGAAAAAATAACCCAAAAAAATAACCTAAATAAAGGCTCAACAGCCAATGTGCTCCTAAGCAGAGAAATCTATAAGGGGCTTGTGCTTAAAAAGACACTGTATAAAAGTAAATGACGTACACATTCCAGAAAAAGTGGCTCCTTATCATTCTCTGAAAGAGAACATTCAATAATTCATTGATGGAATGAAAGGAATTCAGAAATGTTCATGCACTTTTTCATGAAACGTCAGCCATCAGTCGGACTGCGAGCTCATTTCCTGCAGTTCCCAGCCTGGGTGATTTGAGGTGTGTGAGTCTCTCTGCTACGGCCAGATGGTTACACTTCAGTGGATTAGATAGAAACATCACGCCTGTTACTCACAGTATGACTCCATTCAGTACAGATGCTATAGAGAAATTTCTTAACTAAAATTTCTGGGTGAATTCGTGGACTGATGTATGTTTTTCAACATTGATAATAATAAGAACCATTAATAACTGAGAACCAATAATAATTTATCATAATTGACCAGTAAATCAGCATATTAGAATGATTTCTGAATGATCATGTGCCTCACATTAATAAATTACATTTTTAAATAGAAAATAGAAAGTATATTAACATTTTTGAAAGGATTGCCTGTGAAGTTTATCTTTCTGCTACCCACTAATAGAGTAATGTTAGGTATAATGTAGAAACCTGAAAATAATCATTTTCAATTCAGCACCGCAAATGACATGCAGGGGAAACAATTTTTATATCACGGTTACGAATTAACAATTTGTTCCCTCAACTTAAAAATACATCAGCCCATTTTACTAATTTGTTCCCTCGTTTTAAGTAAATTGTGTGCTCGATATAATAATAAATTCCCTCTGTTTACTACATCGTGGCCACGTTGTAATAATAATCGTTCCGTTGTTTAGGTTAGATCAACACGAGGGAACGAATTAGTTTAACATGGCCACGATTTACTAAAACGAGGGAACAAATTTTATTTCAATAAAAAAAACATGATTCTTAAATCATGCAACATATCAATGTGGTGGTCGCATTTTCTTCCGAAAATATGTGCAGATCTAGTTATCTTTATTAAAAAAATAACTAAATACATCTTTACTCTATTTCCTCAGGGCCAAAGTTCTTCCAAAGACTTTATAAAACATCCTCAGAAGTTGATTACACTATTCTCTGTAGATGTCATGTCCAATGCCCTGTCAGTAATACAAAGGTCATTCTTATAAGTTCTTATATAACAGACAGATCTCCAAGCTAAAGATTGTCCATGCTTTCTGTAGGCCTTTGTGCGTTTGAGACTGTGTGTGTGTGTGTGTTTGTGTTTATGTGTGTATGTGTGTGTGTGTGTGTGTGTGTGTGTGTGTGTGTGTGTGTGTGTGTGTGTGTGTGTGTGTGTGTGTGTGCGTGTGTGGGTGTGCGTGTGTGTGTGTGTGTGTGTGTGTGTGTGTGTGTGTGTGTCTAGCTGCTGTGGCATGTGTTAATGGCCATCATTAGCACCACATAGTGAAGCTACAGGGAACAGGACAGTCACAACAGGACTGTAATCTGTAAACACAAAAAGACATGACACAGACTCAGACCAAAAATGCTGTTAAACACTGACGACCTCAAAGGACCCTTGATTGATGAAGACCAGGTTCTCTTTGTTAATAGAACAGGACTGGAATATAATTGTCTAAATATACTACACCTTGTCAAATGTCTGATTAATAGCATCCGCTCTCAAATTGAAGCTAAACTACATTTCTGCTGAAAGTATCTATCAGAGAAGTTATAGGTCTTGAATAAAATATGACACATTAGGGATGTAATACCTCACTTCTGCCAGAGCAAAAATAGAGCTCTAATTGGAAAGCTCATCTATTGTCATTATAATCATGGGCCTCATTGCTCAATGACACTGACTTAAAGTCATGTGACAAACTAGACATGGCACTAGACATCTATGCATCCGGCCTGACGGACAACGCTCAGCCAGCTTAGTTTGTGTGGTTGCTGGAGTGTTTCAAGGAGGTTGCTAAGGTGTTGCTATGCTGTTGCATACAGTAGGTATGCTTGAATGGTTTCTAAGTTGCTAAAATGTTCAGGGTTACTATTAGGACATGGATGGATGGGTGGATGAATGGTTGGGTGGATGGATGAATGGATGGATGGGTGGATGAATGGATGGGTGGATGGATGAATGGATGGATGGATAGATGTTGATTTGCTCTTACTAAAAATAAATAAATAATAAATAAATAAACATGCAAACTGACTGTCTTAAAAAAACTAAATAAACATATTTAATTGGATTAATTCATGTAGAAACTCTATTCTCCTTTCTGTTTTCTGTCATTTGTTTATTACCACTTATTTTATTCTAATGATACAAATTTTCACTTCATGGCCAAATAAAAATCATTGCAATCATTGGATATTCATGTTGCTTAATTTCATATTGACAGCAAAGAGTATTTTGAATATATACTATAGTATATTGTATAGGGGTGTAACGATTCCCTCATGTCACGATTCGATACATATCGCGATACTGAACTCACGATACGATATTAATGCGATACTCCAAGACATATGGTAAAAGGTTTACAAAAAATGTACTGTTGATTAAAATGTTAAATTTGCTATTTCATTGTGTGTGTAAATGAATAGGATTGGACTTGGTGCTGAAACCCAAAGCACAGGACAATAGAGACACCAGAATAACAATATTCATGATTCTGAAGCTGAAAATACTTAATTATATTAGACAAATATGCTTTCACTGTCACTGACTAGATATATTTAAAATAATGTAGGACACTTTTAGTGGTAACATCAGACATTTGGCATTATCAGGACACACAAATATTCCCCCATTGCATTATTATACATTATATTCAACATTATATATAGTAGTTTAATGTAGAACTGACACTAAAACTCTGAAAACTTACATTTTTTCTCACACAGTAATTTTCATTTTGGGTGATCTATACAGACAATACATATTGTCACTATCCACAATACATATTGTTGCATTTTTGTATTGCGATATATTGTGACACGATATATTGTTACATCCCTAATATTGTAAATATTCAATATATAGACTAGTCCTAATTAGCACATTCATATAAGCCACTCTGGCAAGAAAGCTTAACAGAAATATTAAACAGAAACCTATTTATCATGAAAGAGAAATATGACAACAGTTTCAAATTGTTTTAGAAGAAAAAAATGCACGAGCCTGGACCAAGTGTGTCTGGATTATATAAAAATTAAGCATTGCATAACCATTACATAACTATTTTTAAATGCTGGCACGAGTTATTGCGACAAAAGGCATGAATCATGCTTACACACCTGTGATTAAACAGTGAAAGCAGCATGCAAGTGCTGCACTCAAAAGAAAATGCTTTTTTTACTTTGAATATCTGAGATTGACACCTGGCATTTGGAGGCAGATATTAATCAACTCACAGAGTGTTTCATTATACCTCAGCGGTTCATTGAGGAAATAAATCCGGATTTACACACGCTACAATGAGCCCAATTTCCTCTTCCTGAAAGGATAAATCATCCTCATATGGATAGGCAGCCTTTATGCTGTTGATTGGGCTTCACCTTGTGCTATCATTCCTGTCTGTCTATTTTTCTATTGTTGGACTGATGGACCTTTGCCTTAATCCATTTCTATGTTTTAAAAAATCTTTGATCTTACATCACACATCCTTCAAGGAAAACGATATAACAAAAGTCTGGAAAAGGGAGGAAAAACAATAAGATCAATTTAATGAATGCATTATCATGGATCATCTCAAGGTGAGTAGATGTTCCTCTCTTGATTTAATAGGCTCAAATGTCAAATGCTATATCTAGCACGATTCGTGAGTAACAATCACACTCCCATCTTTAGAGCAATGACAGACTATACACTGAGGAAAGGGGGATGGATCTGACCTGGCCCAACGCCTAGAGCTGCTCTCATGGTGGCCAGTAAGTTGCTTGACAGATAAATATAGGGTTAGCTCAGCCATTTAATCATTTCTGTATTTCTTTCCGTTTCCAAAACACTTAAGAGTTCACAACAACTGTAACAATGACGATAAATATATCATTCAAAATATCATTCTAAATAAAAAAGAAAAGCTGTCCACACCACACCACAACTATAACGATAACAACACAGAGGAATGATATTGGCAAAATCACTTTCAGGACGATTTTTTCCAGCTGATGAATGATAAAAACATTGACAGCCAATCAGAATCCATCAGGGCTTTAAAAAGGTGGAGAATATAAACCAGCAGACAACAAAAATAATAATGCACACTAATAATAAACAGAATAATGGTGTGCTCTGTGGATGCTAGTACCTTTCTAGGTGAAATTTTTTGCCTTTGCAACTAGCTGAAATAAAATAAACTTTAACTTCTATAAAAAATATAAAAACTTAAAGTTTATTTTATTTCAAGTAACAAAAGATTTTTGGGGTTTAAGTTTTAGTTAAAGGGTTTGTTCACCCAAAAAATGAAAATTCTGTCATTAATTACTCACCCTCAAGTCGTTCCAAACCCGTATGACTTTAGTTCATCTTCAGAACACAAATGAAAATCTTTTTAATGAAATCTAAGAGCTTTCTGTCCCTCCATTGACAGTCTACTCAACTACCACTTTGACGCTTAAAAAAGTTCATAAAGAGATAATAAAACTAATCCATATGAATTAGCGGTTTAGTCCAAATTTTCTGAAGAGACTCGATCGCTTTTTATGATGAACAGATTTCATTTAGGCTTTTATTCACATATAAACATGATTCATTCATCAGCACACACATCAGTTGTGGTAAACGGAAGCTCAAGCATGTGCGCTTGACGTGCGAGAACCAATGAGGTTCATTCTCGTGTTACGCAACATGTTTGAGCTTCTATAAGAACCAATGAGGTTCATTCTTGTGTTACGCAGCACGTTTCAGCTTCTGCAAGAACCAATGAGGGTTGAGGGTGAGTAATTAATGACAGTATTTTCATTTTTGGGTGAACTAACCCTTTGACTATAAAAACCTTGCAAAAAATATGCATTCTGTGTGAATTGTGCTCACTGAATTGGATGCGCTGCAGGCGCTATTTTAGCACACCTAACTGACTAAAAGATGTAGCGTATGTCTCTGTGACAGCGTTAGACTCTGTAAACGGCTAATAATAACCACTTAACCTTTTAAGACAATCAGAAATGCTCTCTTGCTCACTGACTTTTACATGTTCTGATTTGCTGACATGGCATCATGTCTCTGGAGGGCAGGGTTTTGTTAATAGGGCATGTAATTGAAGCAATTTGAGTGGTATAATAAATGGGTAAATTAGTGCTGGAAGTTAGCAAAACGGCTGAAAACGTCCACTATAGTGACAACAAATCTGCCAAATTTGCCAGTTTTCAGATATGCCATCTCTGTCCTATTGTATGGTCAAACATGTAGTCCCACCCTAATCTTGCATTGTTGGTTGAGCCAACCAATGCTGTTATGTCCGTCCAAGTTGGGTAAACACATTTTATATGCAAATAAAATTGCAGGGTTTTCTAGATCCTCCTTCTTCTGTTATTCATTATCTGTTTTTCAAACAATCATTTCCAACACTTTGAGTTTGTCGGCAGACTCGGCACTGCATCATCGTTACCCTAGATTTACATTTATGTGGGAACATTCTTCAAACAAAGCATCACTCTTCACATAAGCCTTACTGATTATACTGCTAATACTTTTCAGATGCATCGCATTTTTCAAAACACTAAACTGATGGCCTTTTATTTCTTGCACTCTCTCAGGAATTGTATGGGTAAAGGGAGCCCTCTAGTGACAACAATCTCATCTTGTAATGTAAATATGCCATCATGAGATTTTTATTTAAATGTAGTTCAAGTGCTAGGCCTATTGTTTTTAAACTATGGGAGTAACTGTAATTATGTGCAATGGGTAAATAATTATACGGTAGATTAAACAGAAAACAGAGGCAACAAGTAATTGCTATAGATTCATTATTTAAATGGAATTTTATTTCAAAATTACCAAGAAAGGAGTATGACACCTTTTTTCTAGTGACTGAAAAAAAAATATTATATCATAGTGTATTATTATAATATATTATATTAAATTATATTATATTATATTGTAGTAGATGTTTTATATTTCTGGAAGCAGGTCACATCCTTTCAGGGGTTCATTCCAGGATCTGAGCATCTGAATGCACTCAATGGCAGACAGGCAAAAAGTTGGTTAAGATGTAGAGACCTTGTGATTTCTTAGGACACATATTTCAGTGATATCTGTCAGGTTGTTTGGATAGTTTATGCGTGCTATTCCAAATAATTCACTCACAACCCCTTTAAAGTGTCCCATTTTGCTATTTTAAAGGTTCCTAATTTAGTTTTTGGAGGTCTCCTACAATAGGTTTATATACATGCATCCTAGGACAAAAAACACTTGAATTATTTTCTCATACTATAAATATATTGCACCTCTTGTCTGAAACTGTTCGATAAAGGATCCGCACCCTAAACCCCTCTTCTGTGAGCCTACTCTGCTCTGATTGGTCAGACGGCCCAGTCTGTTGTGATTGGCCTACTGCATACAGTGTGTGTCAGAAACTAAATGCCCATTACCATATCTGAATTTCAGCTCTGGAGGCTTCCTCTGCACTTGTATACACGGTAATATGAACAGTAATGATTGCATCGGTTTTACCACATCAATTCAAGCACGAGACCTCCTCCTTTGGAAGAGCATGAAAAGTGGATTTGCTTTCGCAGTGCAGAAAACAGCATCTTCTCGACATGTTGACAACACAAACCAAACACTTCCAGGCCTCTACTACAACTGCACTGATTGAGGGTGAGTCAGAATAGACATTGAGCACGTGTAGCCAATGAAGACCATGGGGAACCATTATGCAAATTTGCTACAAACCTACATAGGTTCAAGCAGGATGTAAAGCTAGAGAAGTCTCACAATAAACAAATCTAGCATCCTTTTATGCATCACTGTAAGGCTAAACAACATGGTGGCGATTCTGGCGAATCACAATTACACTCTTTTGCAAGGACACTTTTTTTCATAACAAGTGAATACACTTATACTCGGTGTGAGGCGGTAGATGATTCTCAGTAATATATCTGTCACTTTGCACAGCTCAGTTTGTTTCTTAAAGGGGCCCTTTCACAAAGTCTTGATTTTGTTTTTGGGGTGTACTAGAATATTTTTTCATGCTTTATTTTTCAAAAAACACATTTTATACATTATTACAGCACCTCTCTACCTCTCTGTCTGGCTCAAATACGCCGATATCGATGAAGATACGAATCCTTCCGAAATATGAAATGTGCTGTGATTGGTTAGCTGGCCCATTGCGCGTGTTTGGGAAATGTCCCGCCCCTCCGTAACTGCAAGCTCTTCTCTAGTGTAAATATTGAGGATTGCATCAATTTCAAACCAATTCAAACCTGTGAAGAACGGATTTCATCACAGACTTTTCAAGCACGTTTCAGAGTGGTATGTTTTTTTGTAATTATCTTATACATTATAGATACTATGTTATCCACCATTTAATCGTGATATTTGTGGAAAAACTAAGGTAATACAAACAGTAATCGATCACAAAACCATGGTTAATTTTCCTAAGGAGCAGTGAGCAGTCTTAAAAAAGCAAGAACTAACAAAACAAGCTGTTCTCAATAAAATGTGCAGTGCAAAGTTGGGGTTATAATGTTCAGGAACAGTGTTTAAGTTTTAACCACTTTAAGTTTGTCAGCCTTAGGAAGGTCAAATAAATGAGTTTTTGGAAATGTTGTGGAAAAAGACTGTCTCTTTTAACATAGCGACAACACTTTTTATCATTCAAATGAGTTCCATTGTGACTTAATAAGATCCAGAAAAAACACGTTGTAGTCCAAACAAGCCATTCGTTGTAGTTCTTGAAAAGGGGCTTATGTTGAATAAAATATCTCCCTTTGGGGTGAACTTTGAGCTTTGTAACCTTGCAGACCTTTTTAATGCTCAAACAGCAACATTACACACTAACTAAAGCTGAAAAAGTGGGAAAGCGTAATAGGACCCCTTTAATATAATGTGCGTGTTTATCAGACATGAACATGTAAATTTGTCTAATGAAACTGCCCTGGCCATGCTCAAGGTCATCTAATTATCAGCAACAATGAATTGAACAGGAAATAGTCTTTGCATTTCCACTAAATCAACACTCCTATTCTCCCAGGTTGACAGTGCAAGCACGTCACAGGAAGTTTCTTCGGCTGGTCCAGCGACAGAGTATTAAATCTAGAACTGATATGCAACAGCAAGCCTGAGTCTCAAATGGACGGAAGGCATTTGGAAACCTTCTTCATTACATAGGAACACTCGTCTTCAGACACATTTGACAAGGCAAGGGCGAGTCATTACTACGGGAACTCAAAGACTTAATTATGGGCTTTAAAATATAGATCACTACCCCAATTAACACAACCACTGGCGTAACTTAACCTCAGTTCTTCTTACGCAGTTGCAGAGGGAAAACTTGTTTTGGCTGGTGGCGCCATATGACCTGAGATAAATGCTCTGCAGATCATAAATTAAAGATATAGTTAATGGTAAATGGACTGCATTTATATAGCGCTTTCGCAGACCTATGGCCACCAAAGCGCTTTACATAGCCTCACATTCACCCATTCACTCACTCATTCATACACCGACGGCGGTGTCAGCCATGCAAGGTGCCATCCAGCTCGTCAGGAGCAGCTGTCTATCTCATGGACAACCCCGACACTTGGTCAGGTGGAACCAGGGATTGAACCACCAACCTTCCGGTTTGTAGACAACCTACATGAACCACTGAGCCTCTGCCGCCCAAGTTAAGGGGCTATATGTAAGAATTTTAATGTATTAATCGCTTTTTTGTTGCCAATGTGTGAACAGCTTGTAAAAAAACATGAAAAACGAGACCTTCTCCAACTTCCTAGGTTGTCTATGAAAGCCTGTAGACTGATTTTTAAGTGAAGGACTCCGGACATTTCTGCCAGAAAAAAATCAAAAGGATGTGATGTTTACGTGCGCTCCCGAGAGCCTCTCTTCCGTTCAAAGACACATGAAATGAATGCTTATACAATGTTTAGGATAATGCCGAAAGTGTTATGTTGTATAAAGTCTACTTTATGTGTCATGCAAAGAAAAGGGATTAATTCAAACTATAGTCTTAAGCTGCGTTCACACTACAAGCAACAAAGCGACACGATACCATTCATTTCAATGGAGAGCTGGCGATTTCCGGCGACACAAGCGACAGTGACCGTTGGCGACTGGATGGGGCGTGTCCAGCGACGCGACAAAGTTGAGATCTGTTCAACTTTATGCAAATGAAGAGCGACTTTCGGGAGCGACAACCAATAGGAGTGAAGTCAGTGGAGCACACGTGATCCGTCACTCTTCAGTGCCGAGTCCGACCGAGGCAAGATGAATTAGAAGTTTATTTTAGCAGTCAGAAACTGTCCAATAATTTATGATATGTCTCCGTGTACATACAGTGGTACTCGCCGTGCTGACTCTGAGCCTGAATGCTTTCGTGAACTCAGAAAGACCAGTACTTGCCCATTTGCTGCAGTTAAATAGCCGCGGTAGCAAAGAGCACTCGCTGTTTCTCATTCATCTTTAATATTATGCATTTTATGTACTGATTCCATTTATATTTAGACTTTTCCTTCCAAAATATTAGCTTGTAGCGGCAAGAAAACAGATTTGTTGTCTACAACATGGAGTAACACCCTGTCACTCACAAACATTACTAGGCAACCAGTAGTGGGAACGCCCACTAGCGACCTCACCGCCAGCCACTGGCGACATGCAGCGACAAAGTCGCTTGTAGTGTGAACGCAGCTTTACATAACCAGATCTATATAGTCCGTAGTCTCAAATATACTCTGGTGAAGAGTTGGTGATGATTTCTTAACTGCTGCTTTCTCACCGCTGTCTTTTTTGTTGTGTGTTTATTTTGTTATTGAGAGGAAAGCGCGTAGCACATATGTACGTATTCTTCTATACGTCACTTTCAGCAGAGTGGACGGACGGCGTCTGGATGTTTGGTAACAGTATATCGCTGAAAAGGTATTTCCAACTTCTTTTTACTTCTAAGCAAAAAACGAGAAATACATTTGCCGTGAGTATATCGATGCATTAAATCACGTTCAGTCTCTTGTACGTTATGTGTGCACGAGTGCGAGAACAAGCAGTAAGTTGCTGGCTGCAGTTCACTTAATAGCCACTGGTGTCGCTAATAACAAGGGTTTCTGAATTCTACATATAGCCCCTAAAATGTGCAATATTGAAAATATTGAAGTATTGAAAATACTTTTTGTGAGCTCCACTTTTATGGATAACAGTAGATTTGTGTGCAAGTTACTAGGGGTCAAAAAAACACTGGGAACAAAGAACGCTGCCAGCACTTATGCTAATCTAACCACCAACAGCTCTTCAGTGTGATTGTGAAATAAAGAGGCTGAATTCATTCCTCTTAATTGCTCTTCATTTGGCCATAAGACAAAATCTTTAATTGCTTTCCTCACAGCCATCCAGCACGGTTGGCAACCAAAACAACGGCGAGCAAATTAGCCCCCAATCGCAGCATCCCAATCGACGCGGCAGAGAGGCCTCGTAATGAATTCCACCGGCTTTGTTCTGCCCACTCAACCCCTTTACGTCCAAGAGGCTTGAAATAAAATAGTAAGATTCAAATCATTATAATGCATTCTCTAAAGAAACAAGACCTCCGATGACACTCTGTTTAATACTGTACAGGGGTTGCCATGACAAAGACAGCAGTGAAATACTGGCCATGTCATGTCATTCTTGGAAGTGCATTAATATTCATATTGCTCACCTAGTGTTTTGCATGAGTGGCCCATGTGGCCACATCACATGTTATATATGAAACCTGTTCAACATGAAGTTTGAGTACATGTACTGTACACATTATAAATAAAATTAACTTGATGAACAAGACCAATAAATTGGTCAAAAATGTATCTCTGCTGTAACACTAGTCTATAAAATCTTATATCAACCATTTTTACATTTTCTAATAAATTGACCAACTGTACCTTTTAAAGGCTAATTTGAAACTGAACTAATATTGATTCCCAAGCCAACAGGTCATTTTGAGAATGCATGCAAAACTATGACAAATTCTGCCATAAATTTCCACCAAAACAATTGTCTCTGTATGTCTTCCAATTTTACTATTTTGGTAATATTGTCTAAAAATGTGCTTGGATCAGATAACATTGTAAATATTGAATTCGGATTTTTCTGAAGAAATCCCTGGTGATAGATGAGGTCTAAAGGAAAGACCTCATATCTGGCAAAATATTACACATGATGCTTATTCAATGAATTTCAGAGGGGTCAACTTTTAAAAGGAATTCCTGTAAGTAATTTTCCTGTCAGTTAGCTAACTCAATATGAGGTTTTAAAGTCGACATGAAACAGAAGTTGTGATAGTGTTTTCTTCCCTATTGTGACTTATATCTGATTGTAACAACGGCTGCAACCGCAATCGCATACTTCCCTACTATATAGTAGGCGAAAAACATTTCGTGACAAAAGAAGTATGTCAACTCATAAAAAAGAAGGCAAAAAGTAGGCTACCCAGATGACCTACTTCTTCAGGCGAGATTCTGAAGTGTGCATAAAATGGAAACTTCACAATCCCAAGGGAGAGGATTTGTTAATGACAGTAAAGCAACCTAACTGACACAACTGAATGTAGTATGTCTGGATTACACACACTCGTAGGCTACTATATAGAACGTACTTTTTTAGCGGTTGTGTAAGTAAGTAGGCCTACTTATTCAAAATAAGTACCTACTCAAGAGAGTATGCGATTTTGGATGCTGCCAGCTTCTTGAACAGGAAAAAAAAAAAAACAGGACGGGACTTGATTTTGTCCATTGGGAATCGATTGGATTGTTGGACGGTTGTGGTTTGCTATTGGTTGATCTCATGTGCGTGACAGGTTGTCCCGCCCTAGAGCCAGTAAACACATCATCAGAGTAGAGTTGGTAAAGTTATTATGATAAAAGATTATGAGGGCACGTGGCACATGCTCATGAATAAATAATTTATAATAAATAGGCTACTGCAATATTCCATAAAAAAAATAGGAATTGTCAAATTTGACTTCATGGTGACTTAATGTTTCTTAGTAAACTAACACTAATGATTTCTGTTATATTTTTGTGTTGTGTACATCTATAATAACAATATGAATTATTACTACTTATGATATTTTGTCGATGTTTTAGACCTCCCTTGAGGGAATTCAAACCTTAATTCGCACCTCATAAGTGACAAATCCCCTGTAATTAATTGTGAATTAATTATTGTCTGATATAAAAACATAGCTTTGATATAACTGTCACTAAAAATTAAGCTGTAACCAAATGCCTGACATCATTTTACCCAAATTTAAAGTTAACAAACAAAACCGTCATTGGACCATGTCGAACTTTTCCTCAGCACGGACAGAGTTGAAAACAGCAATGAAACTCTCATCACTTGCCTCCCTCAGTGATGACAGACTCCCTCTGAACTTCCCGGCTGACCTTCTGAACTGAATTTTTAATGACCCGAGTCTGGCTCTTGCTCGGGTCCCGGTTCGCTCTGCCGTCATCGGACTCTTTGGGCTTCACGGTCACAATGTTTCTCCTGGAGAGCTTGGATGAGAAAGTGCCCATGTGGAAAAGCAAATCCCCGAGTTTATCAACAACATAGGAGATAGAGCTGAAGTGACGACAACTGCACAGAGAGTTTCCCTATGTTTTCGAGATAAGTCATCTCAGTTCACTCGTAATATTCTCATGTAGGCAGCATGCACGCCCTCGCCCTGCCAATATGTATTTCTATCACTAACACAGAGGGCGCTACAACCCGGCCAGTTCTGAGTGGAGACCTTTTATAAACAACACCGTTTCAAACAATATTTTGAAGCAAGTTAGTCTCTTTATCTATTTACATTGTTTTGCAAATATCTAAATAACACTTACCTTTGATAAGTTAATATGCAATTCCAAACATTTTCCATTCAATATGTTATGTTTATGAGGCCAGTGTAGTTTATAGATTGAATTACATTTAATTTGACTGAAATTTAAATCTAGTTAAAGGCACTGACAAAAACATAGTTTGTATAAAAAAAAATATATATATATATATACAGACATGTAAAGTATCTTAATATACATATTTTATTCAGTATAATCCATTCCACACATTCATACTTTAACGTCAAAAACAGGCTCGGTCTACACCACAAAATCCAAGAAGTTCTAATAAAAAATATATATACGATGACAAATTACTATCGTCAGAAAATCACAACAGGTTTAAACAAGTATTTTAAGATAAAAAAACAACAAACTATATTACTATGCAATCTATGGACAAAAACATCAAAATATATAGGCCTAATGAAAATTACAAAATTACAAAAGAAAACTAAACTTATATTTGTTGTAACAGGAATACTTCTTCAACTAGTCCCTTTCTTCTGGTTGATATTTAAGTTACTTTATTGCACAAATATAGCTTAACATCCCAGACGCAAACCAAGGAAGTTAAATGATGACAAAATGCCTAGTGTTACTATCAAAGACCAAGTTAATGAGTATAAGAAGCTGGTTTAAGAGCAGAATGTTATTCTTTATTATATTTTTTTTAACTGAATTGGATCTAACCATTTTACTAAACAGATGAAAAGGCTAAATGTGAGTTGTGACCACAAGATGTCACTATCAGATTCTAAACGCCTGATGAATTTAGCGGAACAGGGTGATAACTGCATCTGAAATGATACAATGTTTTGCTGATTTATTATGATAAGAAATGTATACCCCATAGAAGCTACTAAAATGAGTGTATGGGTGTGAATGGCCTTTAAATGTGAAATCCTGAAATTGAACTGTAACTGAATTTACAGAATTACAAATAATACAGTGTATTGGAAATGGGAACTAATGCAATCTCATCTGTTATTGTAGTGAATTTCTTTGTACTGCAGTTTAGTAAATTCCTCTTCCTGTCATTTAATTCAAATTCCAACTCATGACCTAAAAGCCAATGATGAACTCTAAAAACTGTTTGTAATAGGACACAATGTATATATACTGTTTTTTGTTTTTTTTTACTGTTGTAAAAAAATATTTTTTTACAGGTGTTTTACCTGTATGTTGAATTATGCATTGCATTGTGTTTTGGGGTTAACAGAAATGTCAGTAAAATGAATAGATAATGTCCTGACAGAAAATGACCAGGCCATTTTTTACAGTGTGTTGTTGCAATGCCTATATGGCTGTACTCACTTGTCCATTTAGTCATATTCCCAGCTAACAATAAAATGTTCTAAGAATGTATTGCTAATGTTCCCATAAAGTTATGACAACATTATTTCCGACTGTTCTCTGAACATTCGAAATGTCAAAAAAAAAAAAAAAACTTGATTATGCGAACATTAATGGAACATTCCATTTTGCAAACATTATGGGATTGTTAATATTGAATGTTCTCTGAACATTCTGAAACAAGTAGTAACAGTTAAAAATGTTAGACGAATGTCCAACTAACATTTTAGAAAAAAAAAAAAAGTGTTTCATGAATGATTTATAGATGTTTTCATGCTAACATTTTAAGAACATTATTAAAGAACAGATAACTTTGAATGAATGTTCTATTAATGTTACTGGAAGAACATTTGTTCATAACTTTGAGAGAACCTTGCCAGAACACTCTGAGAATGTTCCCTGTTAGCTGGTTTAGCACCTAATAAGACAATTCCAAAGTGTTAAATCAAAGTCATATATGAGACTGCAATGGAAGCACTGGTGGCTTTAAAAGAGCAGTTCACCCAAAAATCAATATTCTGCCTATATTTACTCACCCTCATATCATATATTACTTTTTAACAAAAAAGACAACAACAAAAAACTCCACAGAAGTAGTGCATATTACTCATGTGCTATATTCTAAGCTTTGTGTGAGGAACAGACTGAAATTTAAGTTATTTACCAAACTTGCCTTGAAAATCTTACTTGACAGCCATGGGCCCTATTCACTTTGAGGAAAAGAGCAGCTTAGACATTTCTATATCACCATTCATGTTCTACAGAATAAAGAAAGTGGTCACACTTTATATTAGGTGTCTTTAACTACTATTATACTTACATCAAAAAAATAATTCCAATCTACCTATTGTGTTTATGTTGTATTGCAAAAACGATTGGGGTAAGGTAAGGGACAGGTTTGGTGGTATGGGTGAGTTTGAGGTAGAGGAAGGGTCAACATTGTAATTGTTGATGTAATTACATGCAGGTATTTATAAAATGCAAGTACAATGTAAAAACATGTATGCACTTAATAAGTGCATTGTATCTAATGTTAGTACATAGTAGTTAAAGACACCTAATATAAAGTGGGACCAAGAAAGTCCTAAAGCTTAAAAAAAGATGTGAGGATGAGAAAATGAGGGCAGAATTTTAATTATGAGGTGAATTATCCCTTTAACATTGAGTGGATGCAGCCATAGTATAATGTTCAGTCATGACCCAAACCATTTGCTTGTGTAGCGTCTTGTGGTCTGAAGTTTTTCAGCTGTTCCATGAAACCTGGATTTGGACAAGAGGCCGGTCGAGCAGATTTCACCAGTGCAAACGTGTCACCAAATGCCTGATTTTCCTTCAACATCAGATATCCAATGACAACTGAGACAGAACGTGAAACTCCGGAATTGCAGTGGACAAGTACAACTCCTTTCTGGAGAGAGAAAACAACTGTTCAGTCAAACAGAATGAAAATAAATGGTTTCCAGAAGCTACTAGAATCCCTCTATGGAGGCATTTAATTTCACATCATTACATACTCCATTATAAAGCATGTAATTAATCCTATGCTAATTGCAAGGAATTACAAAATTGCAAGTTACGGGTGAGAGAACCACATTCCGTCGAGTTGAGAAGAACATCAATTGATTAACTGAGCCGTTGTTTCCCTTCGCATCATAGACGACATAGTAAATTAGGTGGCGGGAGGTGCTACGCTCATTTTACAAAGGAATGGAAACTTATTTCCAGCAGCCATTGTAATCATAAACCTTAGTGAATTTGAATCATGAGGCAGTGTCAGGTTAAGGGTGACTGGCGACACTATTTAGTAAAGAGGTTGTATGACAAACAATGGCCCGTTAGTGATATGATCTTTCTACAACTTGATGAATAATGCATTGTGAAAACTCAGCATCCATTATTCAGCACTCCGCATGGTCACCTAGAATAAGAGAGTTAGCCATTGGATGACCGATGCAGTATCACATAGGCCAGGCGCTAAAGCCCAACACTCAGGAAATTACACCGAGAGAATGAAATATCCATATTTTAATGCTGCCAGACCTCCATACATTGGTGTTACATTATGCAAAATGCAAGGATTTGAGCAAAAACTAATGATTTTGTGCAAAATCATTCTTGGAAATCCCAAAATATTAACCAAATGTATATTTTTTATGTGTATATAATTATGACTATGCAAAGAAACAAAAGGCAAATGTTACCTCAGCTTTAGCCTGGTCTATAAACTGTGCACACTCCTTGATATATGATATGATATTAGTGTCAGGCAGATCCATTATGCTCAGTGTCTTATAGATGAACAAGTCAGGGAAGGCATTTTCCACACCATACGCAACATTTAATATATGTGTGACCTGAAATCAATGGAAACACATTATACGTCATCAAGAAAAGTTACATTATAAATTATAATAAAATGCTATAATAATAATAATAATAATAAACTCAAGTAAATAAGAAATCAGTCAAGCACATTACCTTATATTTCCTCAAAGTACCAAAGTCATGAGCGGCATCTTGTGACCCTATGAAATAAACATAATTAAAAATCATTCATTACTATTAGGATATATCAAAATTGCTAATACTTTAGTCCTTATAAGTGTCCTTTGTTACATATGTTACATGTATTTACCATAGTAATAACAGTAAATTATGCATAATTACATGCAACTAACCCTCAACCAATCCCTAATCCTATCCTAAACCTATAGTAAGTAGCCTACATGTTGTTAATTAATATTACTCAGTACTTAAATATATTATTACACTGTAACAATGACACCTTAAAATAAAGTGTAACCTAAAAATCTAGAATATATTACATTATTAGAATAATTTGTATCATTTATAGGCTTTTATCATTTTACTTTATATATAGCCTGAGCCCTGAAATATAATTTACATTTAATGCATTCATTATGTACACAATGTACAACATTAAAATGATACAATACAAAGTTTTTAATCATATAATTCTATACATAACATTTTATAATGACTAAAACAGGCCATCACGTGAGGTTTTACGTATTTTTGTTACAGTGTCACATGAGAAGATCAACTAGCCTACTCACCAAGCAACATATATGGTTTAATATATCCAACCTGAAGATCCCAGTTATTATCCTGAACATATCCACATGCAGTTTCAGGCTGTGCTGTTTCCTCAACCACCTGTACAGTGGAACCTCTCCATGTCTCAATAATCCTCCTGCCGCTCAAAGTTGTTACTCTGGTGCATTGTTTTCGCAATTTAGTTTTGGAGAAGGATTTTATTTCTTGTGCAAGCGACTGCATCACATTTGCGGCGAGGATGTCCCAAGCAGAAATGTAAAGGCTCCTAATCTTAGTTTGTGCTGTGAGACTGTGCTTTGCTCCCTTCCTAGTAAATGAATGCCCGTCTAAATTTCTGTGACCTTGATACTACCTGAAAACTGAGAAGATTCATTAGCGCACCTCAGCATAATTACCTGGGGAAGATCAAAACAACAGTGACACCTAAAGGAGAGAAATATAACTGCATATGTTTGCCTGCATTAGTGAACCTGTTCCCAATGCGCAAATGATTCACGTATTTTCAGGGCAGGCAACTTTATAAAATAATTTAATAATCAATTTTCTGGGTGCAGTCGGTTTGCGTTCGTCTCGCGCGAACGTCTTTGGCGCAGACACTGCAATTAATAGGCTATCTAATAATTATTATTATTTATTATTATTTTTATTATTATTATTTTATATAGGCTATACGATTTTTGCCATATATTTGTGAATAACCGCCCGACGTGTGTTTTGTCAATAACCACCCAATTTGTCAATAACCCATGATGTAGCCATTCATGTAGCTGTAGCAAATTACTGTACAAACAATCTACTTTTTTTGTTCAGTGAAAACTGGTTTGAAAACGCTATTGAAGCTATAGGCCTAGGCTACCTATGTAAAAAAATAATTTAAAAAAAAGTAGGCTATATATTTTTTTAATACAAATGAATAAATTAGGCTAATGAATGAATGAATGGCAGATTGATGCGGGCGCTATCAAATCACTGCTTCATGAAGCTTCGAAACCTTTGTGAATAATTTGTTTCGAATCATTGGTTCGGAGCGCGTATTGATCAAAATCAAGTGGTAGGCTACTCACTGCAGACTGCAGTGCAGAGTCAAATGACGACCAGCTCCTCCTCTCTCCAATGGGGTGGGATTAGTCCAGCTCCTCCTCTCTGGAGCTCTATGGGAGTGGAGGGATAGAGTTGTGGGTAGGGTTAGGGTGTGGTTGGATATTCTAGCTCCACCCATTAGGCCCAAATTACAATCACAACTCTTCGCTTGGGCTCTAGTAATGCTTCATTGTTTTTAATAGAAAAAAAGGAAAAAAAAGAAGAAAAAAAAAACATTTTGAATTTCGCCTTTGTCAGGTTTGTCGATACAGGGCAATGATGGTGAAGTCATGATGATTTTAATACATTTTAATAAACATGCATAGGCTATATAATGAAAATTGAGAGTGATAGCATAATTGTTTCTAATTGGCCTAAAAACCAAAACCTGCCCCAGGTAAAACGGACACTACAAAATTAGGCTATATGCTACAAGAACAAATTATGCAGAGACTATGCATATTAAAGGGTATTCAATTATTTGTAATTGCATTTAGTAGATTACACTTTCATAAAAAGTATATATATAAGTATATATAATATTTATGGCTTCAGATGATTTGCACAAATCATCATCATTTGGGGGTGGGGGGGGGGGTGGGGGGGGTATTTTATCTTGGTTTATTATCTAAAAAATGTATGATGCATTAAATTATGTTTGTTTTTGTTTTTTTTGTTTTTTAAATATTGGAAAACTGCTTGTATTTGCATGTGTATAAATGTATCAAATACATTTTAAGCTTAAAACTATAAAAACCCACAGAAAATAATTCAGACAAAAACATTTTTGCAACAACTATCATCAGCATGATGGGGGCGGCGGTCCTGCGGAGTGCTCCGGTCACGTGACGCAGTGACGTTGCCGGAAGCAGCCTCGTTCTGGCCGTCAGGGCAACACCTAGAAAAAAAATACATCCCGACGACGCGCCTGAAGCCCGTAATATGGGCGAATTTTAACACTAAAAACCAACTCGTTTTGGCACTTTACCCTTTAACACTACAAGAGGAATCCGTTCGGTTGAGATTTAGCTCGTTTTAACGGTCGTTTGAGCCATGTCTCGGAGCGCGCTGCAGCCGAGCCAGCAGAAGCTGGCGGAGAAACTGACGATCCTCAACGACCGCGGCATCGGGATGCTCACGCGCATCTACAACATAAAGAAGGTGAGAATAAGCGCTTCATGCATGTGTGTAGCAGAGGACTGCAGTAAACCCATACAAATACACAACCACATACACACACACGGGGTTGATGTGGCCAGGCCCTGATTGAGTGAGTGAGTGTGTGCGTGTGTATGCGCGCGACACAGCCATAAATCAATGTTTACGTTGTATAGTGCATTAATGTCTCATTTGATTGAGATTTAGTACAGGTTAGTGAATTTCTAGGGGGTCGATCTAACCTATAAAAAATAACGATGATTATAATGTTGAGATTAGGATGAGGGTGGCTAATGTCCTAGTTTTAACGTTACACCCCCTACGATCTTAAAGCAGATATCATGCTAGCATATCTATATACTGGCACTGTATACTCAGTCTCAGGGTTAACGGCACAAAGCTGTGATTGAGAGGGCCTGTGAACATTGTGTGTCCAGACTAGAACCTCATCGTGACCCAGCTTTTAAAGCACTGATAATGACCCATCTATAGAAGAGGATAATCCAATCCTGGCATCACAGCCCTGAAAGCTGTAGTTTCTACAAAGATCTAATTGTGGGTAGTTGGTAGCAGCTTGGCAGTCCTGGTCAATTTGAATCTTCCAGTTTGATATCTCAGTGGGTGTGTTGAAATGATCTCATCCAAGCCCTTTCAGTTGTTCATCTGTCATACCTGAAGTCCAGAGCATGTTTGACAGATGTCAGATCTGTAGGATTCTGAAGTGGTGGTTTGACAGTTGTGTCTTGCAGTATTGATCTTTCATAATTTCCCTTTATCAAAAGGTGGATTTAATTGTAAAAGTAGTTGTTTGATTTTGCTGAGCTGTAATTAGAAATAATTGATCTGTGATGTAAGAATCAGAGGCATAAACTGGTTATGCCTAGTATCTTGGGATTTGAGCTGCACGATTGTGGATAAATTGAGAATCTTTTTTTATTTTTCTTTAATAGAGATTAAGATTCTGAATAGACATCTAAACAAAATAACATGTTATTTACTTGAGGTTCTGACAAAATGTTAGTTGCTGTAGTCTTTTTATTAAATATTTAATTAATTAGAATTTTTTTTTTTTTTTTAAATCAGTTTGAAAAAATTATTAGATGACTCTTGGGTAATATTTGGGTAAATATCACAGAACCACTCAAGAACATGTCTGGGTCACATTTCACCTCAAAATCAAAAGGATATTTTGCTTAAAAATCTTTTGCATTGTGACATTATTTTCATGGCAATTAAGCAGTAAATGCGTATATAAATGGGTCAAAAGTGGTAGAATAAAAATATTCCACTTTTGACTAGTGATGCTCCGATCAGGATTGTTATTTACAGTAATGATGTAGATTGTTGTTTTAATTTAGAATCAAATAAATAATCAGATTAAGCACAACAAATATTAATTTTACAATGAACATTTTAATAGGCCTTTAAAAACAGGGCTTATGCAAAACATTATCCACATTAGGATTCTCTGGCTTATTAAAGACAGAGCCTACAAGACTTAATGTCAAACTGAACATAATTACAACTGAACATGTTTCTTGATACCGCGTAATAACTCCACACTGACATGACCGCGGCACTGAAGTCTGCCGTCATCAATCTGAGATCGTTTGGTGAGATCTGCCTATTTTAGTGACTCCTGATCGAGTAATAGAATGTGATTATCGGCTGATATCGATCTGAGGCAAATCAATCAGAGCATCCATACTTTTGACCCACAATTAGGTCTCGGCTTGTTATTAATATGTTCCCAACAAGCCGAGACCAGTATTGTGTTTTGACCCATTTATATGTATAATTTAAATGATTTATAAATAATGAAAGCATTGTTTAAATTATTTAATTCTGATTTAAAATATATATTACAGTATCTTTAATTGTAACATTATTTCATAACTAGGTTAGATTTTAGTGACAAGCAATTTGTGATTTTGTGAATTAGTGAAAAAATTTGATTGTGAATTAAATTTGAGTGCTTATTTAAAGTCCCCCATGATTTAACTCATCTTTGATCACCAAAACGACATATTTAAATGTTTTTTCCTGTGAATGTCTTTTATTCATGCCTTAAAATAGCTTGAATGTAACCACACTCTTACTTAATTTAGTATAAGCAGACCATTAATATGCAAATTAGCCCCGCCTCCATTCAATCACATCAGCTCAGAAATCTACTCGGTCAGGTCGATGTATCAGAATGGTAATGCGTTTTATGTATCGCTCTCTACAACGTCGGACAGATAACGGTAGTTAATATGATTAGCCTTTTGCTTGACTATGTTGTCAAACAGCTAATAATGTTGATAATGTTACACAAACCATGTTTCCATTCACCATCTCAGAGTCAGACTGAAAATCAGCAACCTTAAAACGCTTTTGAACAACTTAGAAAGCCAGTGGAGAAGGGCATAAGCTATAGGCCTAGTTCATCGTAATATACATCATGCACATAATTCACCCGCTATATATTGCTAAATGCCTGATTTTTCATATCAACAGAAAAATATACTGGGATAACCTGGCTTCTCTTGAGACTCCCCTGCTTCACAGCATAGTTAATTTGCTAAAGCCCGCCGGCACGTTGACGTGATTGGTTAAGAGGTAGTTTGTGACGTCAGAAACACCAGCGATTTCAAACCGTCTTTTTTTCACTGCAGTTTTAGGGAGAAAATACTCAGGAATGGTGTTGACTTGTGACTTTGCACATGGTTTGTCTTAAAGCATATTAAAAACACCACATAGACATATAAACAACATTTAAAAACTTGATTTTCACCACAGGGGGACTTTAACATAATATTCACTGGGGGAAAAAAACACAGACAATAGATTTTGACAGATAACATGTCTGATAAACAAACAAACTGATGCTGATAATCTGAATAAGGCCAAATTATGAATTTGTCTGGCTGGTATAAAAAAAATCCTACCAGGAACTAAAATGTCCAGACACAAATCACACTATTGTGATAATTACAGGGAAGTGCTTATATGTCATGAAATAATGGTCTTTATTTTCGGTATGCAACATATTTTTTCTCTTGTTGGTTTGAAATGTGAGCTGGACATGTTTTCATGAGATCCTCCCATATTACACTTTCAGCAATCAGAGGGCTTGAAATATCTTGAATCGTGCTAGCATCACACACACGAAGTAAAGCCTGTCAATTCTAGTCGGTCCTTTCAAAATAAATTTTTTCGTACCCTTTGCCATTAAAGCCACTTCTAAGGTTTTTGAGAAGGGCTTGGCATTGATGCTAGCCGTAATGGCAGCAGTCCAGATCACAGCAGAAAGTGGGCTAGTGGAGGACCATCGGCGTTAGCATTTTTTCCTCCCTCTGGCTGTGAACTCGCTCAGATATGTGATGTGAATTCATCAGTGTGTGTGATGCCCGTTTAGAGCGCAAGAAGGTCTCTGGAGTGCCGCCTGTCTCTCCATGCCCACTGATGTCACTCTTGTGTATGTCTGACCTCGCTCATTCAGACAAGTCGGGGGTCAACCCAATATTAGTCATATTCTGTCATATTCTTGTGTACCCCACATGCACCATATCCATTCGGAATACAACACAGTTGAGTGCACTGTGGGAAACTTGACTGTACCAGTTCAGTGTTATTGCCCATTATTTCATATAGCATTTTTTTTCTGTCAAATTTAGTTGAGGGATTGCTTTTCCACAGGACTAGAAATTGGAATACATGCATCTGGTAGTCCTGTTGCCTAGCAACTGGCAGGCATTGCATTGAGTGCTGTAAGATCTACGTTGCGTTCTGGTGGGTACAGAGAGGGAGTTAAGATTTTAGATAGCATTTGATGCTGGTTTGATTCTGAATTCCTGAAACTGACATTCAGTTGTTCTTTCTGCTTTGTAATGTTTAGCTACTAAGCGAATAGGTTTTGATGCTTGTTTTTCATATAGGTTTAAACCTTAAGTAGACATCTTTCCTGTGCTTGTGCAATTTAAGCATAGAATGATAGGCTAACTGACACTGACTTTGTCTTAAACACAAGTTGTGCTAAATGCAGTTTGGAATTTGTTGGATTTAGCTGCCAGTAGCATATAGGTTGGTAGCAAATCTGTGTCACAGGAAATGACAGCAGAATCCTTCCATGGAAACAGCCTCAGGAAGTGCGCTCTTATCTTACAGCGTTTAGCTAGACATGAAATCCTCAGAGACCCCTTTTTCACCAAAATAGTGCTGGTGCCAAAGCCATTACCCAAACCAGTAGCAATTCTGTGCACTTCCACCGAAAGCAGGACAAATGGGTTCCACTGCAGGAATATAACCTACATAGTTTTCAAAATGTTAACCACTAGCTCAACCAGACTTAAATCCAACAACCAGCTAGTCGATTAGTGAGGTTGACTAGTTAATCTAGATTTTTTTTTTTTTTTTATTTGTAGATATATTATACACATACGCATTATACACACAAAAGAGAAATATCTTTTGCATCCCACCCAAAGTTTTACATGTTTGATTTGGCATGTGAAATTAAAAATAATAATAATTCTTAAGACCCCATGCTTTCTCTTCCTTTACATAAGGGCTGGGCATTGACACAAATTAAATTTTGATTCACAAACGTGATTTAATTCTGATATTGATTCATTCACTTCAATATCGATTCATTTGGATATAAATCAGGTACCCTACATGTCAATTTGGAGGAAAATAAATCTCTGAACTAATGCTGTAAATATACAGGGAACCCTGTCAATTGGTACATTACTATAATATTGAAGGTTTAAATTAACAAATTATTTATATATCAAATTTCACTTACACAGTTTTTTTTATTATAATTATGATATAATAATAACGTTTTAATGACATAATTGTGTTTATACTCAATTCGTTTTTTGAAATGTATTCCAAATCTGGTTGCTGATTTTTCTTTTTTTTCTTTAAGTCAATTTCTTTGTTGTTTATTTGCTCTATTACAGGCCAAACTGGCCTTTCACAAAAATATCTATAGCCATTTGAAATTAAAGGCAACCACTGCATTCATGATCCAAACAAAAGCCCTATTCAGACAGGACTAGTTTTTCGACAGTAGGTGGCGCTTATGGAACAGCAGAGATATAGTGTTGTCTTGGTTCCCGCTGTAACCAAAGCAGCGCTGCACTTATAGAGGTAAGAGGAAAAGCACGACTCTGTTCTCCTCTTTGCGTCCGTCTTTGGTGTGTCTCATCTCTGTTATCTGCCAAAATAAAACTAAAAACCAGTTCAGATTTATTGCCAGTCGACCGGTGCATCTCTAATATAAACATTTAAATTGAGGCTGCATAACTTGTTTTCATGATGGCTTTATTCAAACGTTCAAGAAAAATTTAACAACAGGTTAAGTAAAAATATAAACGAGTAAGTATATTTATCAAAATGCACCTTTCGAGTTTTTCTAGCTGAATTTGAAAGCTGAAACTTAGCTCATATCAAAAGTATCAAAGCACAAAGCTTATTGCAAGTTATTGGATGGAAGGCTCGCTTCAAATAATGTTTAGTTTTCTCGCAACAGCTGAAAACAGCATAGACTATATATTGTTTCGTGGGATTTAAGAATCAGTAGCCTATCGTTTAATCAAAATGAGAATCGATTAAAATCAAGAAATCAGTATTTTCAACCCTTTCCTACTTTACGTTGCACTCTGTCTAGCTGTATCGGCACCAACATCATTTTGGTGGAAAAGGGGTAAGAGACAATATAAAGCTACTACCTCTTTTAAAGCTACATCTCTTGAAATAACAGAGTGGTACACTACAGTTTAGTACGGCACACAATGTTTGCCGTTTCCATTGTCAAAAGTTGTGAATGTTACCCTAATTCCGAACCGTACCACTTTTTTGGGACCCTTCCGTTGGGGTACCAAGCACAGTAGTCCGGTACTAAAAGGTGGAGCTAGACTCACTGCTGAACGTTGATTGGTTGAAAGAGAATCGTAACTTGCGCGTGCCACAAGGGGAATGACACATGCCGACAAGCAAGAACAAGATTTCTTCTTCATGCAAGAATTACATTGATCGCTACTTTTCGGCATACACCACGCCTATCAAGGGTACTGTTGGTGGTGGAAACGCAAGCCGTATCAGGGTTTACCTTCCCGAATTGTACGGAACTGTACTGTACTGTCCTGTACTGCTCTGTGGAAACGAGGCATTAGTGCACTATTCGATGAAGTGCTATTAGGGCTGGGTAAAAAAACCGATATCGATTCTTAAATCCCAATAATCGATTAGGCTAGTCATCCTGTTTTCAGCTGATGTATGAATGGAACATTGTAGAGCGCATCCCATCCAATAAATCACAATAATGTTTGTGCTTTGTTACTATTGATATGAAACAAAGTGTCAGATTTCAAATTACGTCCATTTTCTTACGAAATTCAAAAACATATACCGTTTTGGCGCTGTGGCGTGAGATCGCTCTGGCACAGCTCAGCTCATGAGTAGCAGCAGCACATGATCTTCTCTTCCGCCTTAATACCAGATACAGCGTGAAATAAACATGAATGAGCATCTGAAAGTGTGTTAAAAGATAGAGTACAACTTATCGAAATCCATATCATGTCACATGGAATCGCTCAATCAGTGTTTCAACCGTGGAAAGACGTCAGTAAAACAGCTTGTTAACAATGTCATGTAGCGTCACATTTATCTCAGAAAAACCATATCCAGTGACCATAAACTCGTTAGTCAGCTAGAAAAATTAACTCTAGAGATGAGCATTTTGCTAAACATATGCACCATATTACATATTCATTATAATTTTTAATGTTCTTCAATATTTAATGCATGTTTGAATAAATCTGGCAAGTTTTTTTGACAGTCACCATTTAAATGTTTATATTTCATATAGTTTTATTTTTTATAAAAATAAATAAAAGTGTAATTTAAGTGTTTGTATACAAATCAGTTAATTTTTACCTTCAATATCATAGGCTAATGAAGCCTAGTAGGCTACAACTGACTCGCATTAGTCAAGAGATTTGTTTTCCTTGAGAAAATTTGCCATGTATTGTACCTGATATCCAAAGTAATCAATATTGAATTGAAATCGAATCAAATTGCAAGCTTGTGAATCGAAATCAAATCGAATTGTGAAATTTGTGTCAATACCCAGCCTTAAGTGCTATACCATCTAGTACTCTTACCTGATATTACTTCTGATTGAAATGACAATGACATGGACAGTCAAAGTTCAGTCTGAGATCAGTGGTCCGTTCTTTGCTTTTATAATTCTGTGCATGAGATGATTTGATGCAAGTGAGCAGGTAATAATGACCTTTTTGTTTGTTTGTTTGTTTGTTTGTCTGTTTTGTTTGTTTGCGCTCTCTATGTTTGCAGTGTGATTCTGTTCGTCATTCTTTAAGTTGAGATCTGTTTTCAGTCATTTTGTGAACATGTTGACCTTGGTTCCCTTTTACTTGCATGGATTATGTTTCTTTGACTAATCACAAACTTCCTAGTCTTTTCTTGAACATGGACGTGAATTCTGAACTCAGCCCACAGTGTTCCTGCTCCCGGAGGAGTGAATTCTGCATGGTGTCAATGTTAGCTCTGGGAACGACTGCACTGTGTGACCCAACTGACCCCTTGCGTCCCTCCTTAGGACCCGAAACAACACACTAACTGGAACGACTTACATTTAGTTCCCAAAGCTAATTTGTTTTGAAGTGAACATGCATGGTAGACATTGGAACCTGTGTTTATGTGTAATTTTCTCTCTTTCTGTTACAATGCTTCCCCCAGCAAGGACAAGTTTGGAAGGTTTGCACAGCTTTTCACCTTCCTAAAATCTCAGTCCCCCCCCCCACCTTCCCCCTGCTCTCAGTCTCATGTCCCATGATCTTTCTGTACGCAACTCACAAAAAAAGGCCCTTCCCAAACTGTAGCACCAGCAGGACTTTTATGTTTAATCTTTCTTTAAACAGATTTATTTCTGTTTCTTCAGCGGAGTGATTTTGATT